>NC_065551.1:14504387-15754387 GCF_022605725.1 Anthonomus grandis grandis
CTTTACCATACCAAAGAATTTTTTTATCATTTTAAACAATAAAAATAATAAAAAGATTAATACTAGCATATTATTTTAGAAGAAGTACATTAGGTCGACTATTGGAAGATAGTACTCGATCTTCCTGGTCGACTACTAGGAAGATGGCCGTCCGACTACTGGATTTCCTCGGTCGACTAACTAGCTAAATTAGGCCAGTTTCAAATTAAAATTATTCTTTCTATTCCAGCGACCTCTATCGTCGGGTTATGTATTTTACTTAGAAATATAAATATACAAGTTCATGAAGGAATCTACGGTAGAAGATTTTATTAATTAACGGTATATAAAACAACACAAGCAAAAGTCAAGTCCTCCAAAGTGGTCGACTACTAGTGTTATTATTATTTTTTTACTGAGTATATTACGTAACTTATAAAATTTATATATTAGTTTTTTTAGTTTGCTTTGAACATACTGTCTGCTATTCTTTCTGCAGCTACGGGGCATCGGTAAGGGGAACGCCGCCGTAAATAAAACATGGCTGATTTCATTCATCAAATGCCCAGTGGCCTGCGAAATTTTATAAAGTATTGAAAGTTAAAAAAATAATTCCGTAAAATTTTAATATTTTTTTTGTATTTGATGTATGTATTTTACAATATATATAGGTATTTTGAGATCATGATATATAGGGTGATCCAATGCGAAATAGCCACCCCCGTTTTTTTCGCTAATGCTGTCTAGGGAGCAAATTAATTTGATATTATCAACCCCTCAACTTTTTTTTTTTAGTTTTTTTTTCGTTTCAATGAGTTAAAACAAAAAAAAAACTAAGAAAAAATACACTGTTTATGATTCAATTTTATTAATTTTCAAAATCATCTTCCTCTTCACTTATATCATCGTCATCATCGTCTCTGTCGTCGGTATCGTCATCACTAGCGGACAAAGTAATTATAATAGGTTCAATTTCCTCCATAATCTCATCTGTTTCCCAAAATTTATCTTCAACACCTCTAACATGTTGGTAAAATTTTTGCCAATCTTTCCTGGAAATTAATAAAATTGCTTCCTCAGCAATATTTTTTAAGGTTGTTAAGGAAAAATTTCCCGTGATATTTCTGCTTCTTATGATATATTTAACCTTTGCCCATGCCAATACTATAGGATTTAGTTCACACATATAAGCTGGTGTCCTGAGTGGGGTATGTCCATGTGACTTGATAATCCTATCAATCACATAATTTTGATCAGTGGAGGGGGGGGGTCTATGGAGGACAACAAGATCAAAGAGATCGACTTTCCTGGCTTTTGGGTCATGATTTATGCCTGTAAGAAATATTTATATCGTCAAGTTGTTACATAAAATGTCTAAAATATAGTATTTTTTTCTCAGGACCCATACCTCAATATTTATATTTAAGTTAGACTTATTTGACTACAAATTAAGACTTATTTTATTATATTTTGTACAAAACATGCTGCATATACCAAAATATCAATTTAATTAATAACCTTTCTTTGTAAGCCAATTCACTATATCTTGTTTTAGAGCTGATTTGGTTGGAGTCTTATCTTCCTGAACAAAATGATAGGGAGCATTATCCAAGACAATAACCGAGTTGGCAGGAATGTTAGGAAGAAGTTTTTCAGTAAGCCATCGAGTAAAATTTTCCTTATTCATCTGTCCATGATAATCACCCGTAGCAAGTCCAGCTTTGAATATTAAACAGGCAATTTTAATAAAGCCATTTTCAGAACCTGCATGTACAACTATAAGTCGACCTAAAATGTTGTTTCAAATTCAGTGATATAAAACATCATTATAAATATTACAAATTATATTCGACGACCACATAATATAGCAAAATATTTACTTTAATTAATTAGATTATTCCTTACCTGTAGATGATATATTACTAATGACTCCGGAAACGGTATTACTCTGCCAACGTTTCTTAAAAGTCAGGTCATTGTCTATCCATGTTTCGTCCAAATAAATAATATTTCGTCCCTCTTGCCGATGTTTTTGAATTTCCCGAAGGTACTTATATCTCAGAGTTAAGATATTAGGCCGCTCCATCAAAATTTTTCTTTTATTTTGGCATTTACGCCAATTAAATCCATTGGATTTTAGTAATCTCTTTAGTAGTAAGGAAAGTTGCCATCTTCCCGCAATTTTTGAAGTAATTTTCTTGTGCTTGGCACAACCTTAAACTCTAAATAAAACCTATTAATAAGATGTCTTATTATTTGTCTTAAGTCGAAATTTTCGTCCTTTTCCACTAAGGTCTGGCTGGATCTTTTTTTCCTGAAGTCGAAAGCATTTTATTGGGGTCCGTTTCCATCCTTTCAACATCTTCTTTGTGAATTTTTTTGACACTGGAAATGCCGACACCAGTGTATAGCGACACTCTTTCCAATTTTCAAGGGTGGGCTGTTTAAAAAAACTAATTATTATTATTATTATTATTAAGTAGAATTAATTTTAATAAAATCTTTTCGCGACCTATAAAAGTATTTTTATTTTCTCGCGACTGGAATGATGGTTGAATGGATATTTTATTAAAATGAAACAGATACATAGTTTAAATAAAAATTTCGTACCTACAAACATTTGCCACAACCTCTCTTGCTTGACTATAATACAACTTGAACGAAACGTAAATAAACACACTGCTAAGCTATCACTAAAGGCAAGAAAGGAAAAAAGCTCCGCCACTGAAGAAATCCATAAAAATCGAGACAGACAAAAAAGCACGTGGCAGTGCGCGACTCTTTGCTCAATCGCAACCGGAACGTCTCCATAGGAACGAAACGTTAACCAATTGCAACGTGCCATACTGCATTCCTTTCGTAGCCGCAGAAAGAATAGCCAGACCGTAGTCACTGTGATGCTACATTTTAAATAATTGTCAAAATTAACACCTAAGTATTTAATTTTGTTTGTTGATTTGATGCTGCCAGAACAAGTACAGTCAATATTGATTTTACAATCTGGGGTATGAATCCTAAGAATATGCTTGCTTGGTAATCCTACTCTACTCATTGAGAAACACATAAAGTTAGTTTTTTTGACATTTACTGTTAGTGAGTTAATATCCATGCATGTTTGAACACTACCCAAGAAAAGCGTAATCCCAACAATCCCCTTTACATAACAGAACTGTGTCATCGGCGAAACATTGTTTCAACCACTTTTATTTTTGGAACTACATGTGGAAGATCGTTAATGTAGATTAAGAAGAGTATTGGGCCAAGCACTGTATCCTGTGGAACACCGCACAACCCACACTTACATAAGAACTTGAAACTGATTTCAGATTTACCTTTTGAGATCTGTTTGTAAGATATGACTTAAATAGGTCAATTCCCCTAATACCGGTATTATATAATTTATTTAGTAGGATGCGATGATCCACAGTGTCAAACGCCTTGGTAAGATCCAAAAGGACAGCCAGAGGCTTCCAACGGTTATTAAAACACTCTGTAATAAAAGTGCAGACTTCATCCAAAGCATCATCTCAACCTACACCCTCGGTGAATCCATTCTGTGATTCTGACAAGACCCTATTAGCTCTTAAAAAACAGCATAACCGTTTTTTTATACATTTCTCGATTACTTTGCAGATAGAACTAGTAAGTGCAATGGGTCTGTAATTACTCGGTTCTGTCCTATCTCTACCTTTATGTAAGGGAACAATTACCGCTCTTTAAAATATAGTAGGAAAAACGATACTGGTGAATATCAAATTCACAATATGTACCAAAGGCACAATCAAAATGGAAATACCAAAGTCATCTGCAGAAGATGACAGGGGACAAAAACATGGATGGAAATTTCCTTTGTTGCTCCCGGATCACACCACGAACATTATTAGGCTTATGTATCTTATTGGCTAGCTTAGAACCAACAGAACTAAAATACATATTAAGTTCATTAACTACCTCTTTCTGGTCAGTGGTTTCTTGATTATTAGTATTTTTAATACAAGGAATAATAGATTTTATCTTACATTCATTGGTAGCTAATTTGATTATGTCTCAGGTTTTCCTCGAATCACACCCAGCACTTTCTAATTGTTGCTTATAGTAGTAAATAAGCAATAATAATAAAATATATAGGTACTTAAGAATTTTACGTTGCAGTCGCTCTGTTGTTTTGCTCAAACTTCATATTTGAGAGACCATACTAGACTTCCATACTCCAACCTCGGAAGCATCAAGCTATCAAATCGTTTTAAATAACAGTCAATATTAAAACTCTTAGTTGATCTAACAATGAAGCCCATTGTTCTATGTGCTTTCTTTAGCATCTTTATAATATGCTTTGTAAATGCTAGATTGCAATCAATTACAACTTTCAGGCGCTTTTCACTATTGGATTCTCTAAGCATTGGGTATGTACACTGTGCGTATTATTTTTAACAACATTCTCATTAAGGGATAGTAGAACATTTTTTGCTATTAAAGTTAAATGCATTTTCTTCGCACCATTCTATAACATTATTAAAATTTTTCTATAAGCTGTAAAGACAGTCTTCCTTAGAACTAATTTCTATAATTATCTCAAGACCATCTGCAAGAAGTAATGCTTCGTAGTTACGTGTAACTGAGCATATATCACTGAGGGTTATTAAAAATAATAGAGATAATAATAGATATCTAAGTTACTTTAGAACTACCAGTGTAATAATCAGATCTGGCACATTTGATCTCAATATATTGGTGCCTGTTTGATAGATAAGATACAATGAAATTATCAAGAACATTATTTTGGCAAAGTGATTCTACAATAATACTATGCTTAACCCTATCAAAGACCTTTTTCATGTCAGCGTAAAATATATCAATTAGCTTTTTTTTCATTTAAAGTATTATAAACAAAGTAACACAAGTCAATAAGATTTGTCATTGTAAACCTATTTGGTAAAAGTCCATGTTGCTGTGCAGATATATTGTACTTGACCTGATCATAGGGGCTATTAACCAAAGCTATTACAAAAATCTTGAATAAATCATTAAGAATTGTAATAGGGCGGTAGTTTGTGGTTTCATTTTAAGCACCTAGCCTGAATAAAGAAATTACTTCCCTTATATGCCAGGTTGTGGGATAAACTGAGGATCTTAAACTAAGATAAAAAATGTGTAAATAATGATGAATCAGCAAACATTTGCGATTTTCCTTGAAGAATTTATCTTATTTAAATAATAAAAGCTGTTGAGGAAGGAACAAGTTTATCGCTTGTTATCAACAAAAGACCTTTTTTTGTATTGGACCGAATAGGTATTTCAATTCAATAAACATATTAGTTATGACAAGCCAGTTCACAAACATCTTTAAACAATATTGCATGATAATCTGCTGATCAGAAACCATCGTATCCGAGACCATCGCTGATATCAGCTGAGGTATTTTTTATAAAGACAATCATATTTTAAATAAATATAACACTTTATTGTATAAAGACGTAGAGCTGATTGTTGTCTTGTCAAGTCAATTGCAAAGATCTGCCCAAGAAAGAATTCTTTTACCTTTTTTCGTTACTAAGTTCTTCGGGTCCCATAGAACACAATGATATCTTAAAGATATTTAAAGATATCATATTCAGAACATGTGAGACGTCTAAGACGCCTGGTATTTCCGAAAAGATGACTTTAAGACGTTTTAAAAATGTTACAAAGCCGAACATTTTTAAGATGCCTTTTAACAGTGCCTTTAAGATGTCCTTTTATAGTATTATTAAGGTTATCAATACATATAAAATTCACACTAAAATCACATTAAATTGAATATACTACTAAAAAACAAACTAAATAAGGAACTCAAAATATAATTAATAAAGAGTTATCACATCACTACACAATCAAAAACACACTTTTATCTATACAATTCAATATAAATAAACTTTAAATAACTAACAAAACACGACAAAAATTCTCAGATGAACAATAGAAGCCAGGAGCACGCGAAAACAAAAGATGTTCTAAAACACGTGCAAATGTTTTTTTTAAATGTTAGGTTAGATTACGTTTGAGGTTAAGATTTGAGAAAATTCTGCTGCTTACATACGGAACAGCAGAGATGTATTTATCGTATTTGCGTTTAGTATAAGCGTTGATTAGGAATATGGGATATTATATGATTGAGAATATGAACCCAAATATTTAATCAACTGTATAAGCATAAAAATACCGGTTGACAATTACATCATTGATGAGGAACAGATTCTAACAATTTTTTTTGAATGAATTAAGGAATATTCGATTTAGTTTAATATTAGTACTATAAGAATTTTTATATTAATTATATTTATCAGATTCGCAATAATTTATCTTACTGAATAAAAAGATCTAAGAAAAATATTTTTGGACAAATTGTCTTAATAATTACTATAATGAAAATGTATATTTATATATATTTATTAATCCTTAAAATATAGGAAAAGATATTAAACAGATATCTTAAAGATATATTCTATTGATAGACATATTTACGATATCTTTAATAAGACATCTTAAAGATACCTTTTACTAGTCCTACGATATTAGTTTTTATAAAAGGCAAAAATACAAAATCTACAGCATCACAGAAACATTTCATAAAACGACAAAGGTTACATGTTTCACTCGACGAGAGCATCATCACAACATAACATACACAAAACATCTAACATATGTTATGTTATGGTCTGATGATGCTCTAGTCGAGCGAAACATGTAACATTTGTCGTTTTATTAAATGTTTCTGTGCTGCTGTAGATTTTGTGTTTTTGCCTTTACCTGACCAGCATCTTTGGGAAAATGGATGAATTTTTCGAGTTAAGATATTAGTACGTTATTTAGATATAAATAAGACTTCTTATAGATGTCCTCCTTCTTCTTAACTAATTAACACTTCTCAAAGAATCCCTTCCATTGATCCTATTATTTTTATAAGAAAATTGAAAAATAAACATTTTGCATGAAACTTTACCGAGGAATTCATTTTACCTTTTTGTAGGTCAGGCTTTAACATGTTACTCCTGTTCAGGCCCTATGAACCAATCCCACGACTGCGAAGTGAACGTCACCGCCAAAAATCTTACTCAAGAGTGCAGTCCTGGATTTGTTTGTACCGTTTTTATTGAAAAAAGTGAGTAAACATTCGTTATTTTTGAACATTTTAAATTTGGACAAAAAAAATTATATTTAGCTTATTTGCTTTGATAATCTAATCAGTTTTTAAATAGACTTTTATCGATATTTTCAATGTTTATATTTGTAATTTATCACTTTTAGTAAACTTAAAAATGGGTCCCTATACAAATAAGAGTCAATAGTAAGCTTAAATGTAAATATTATTAAATTAAAGTATAGTTGGATCCTTTAATATGGCACTAAAATCAGAGAAAAGTTTTACAAGTAACCAGGACTCTTTATTATATTCTCGACACGTATTTCGCTAACGAATTTATTCTTTGGTTATTCCTTTTTTAAAAAACCATTCATGGCACTAAAAATTTAATTCCTCCGTGGTCTTAGAAAAAGTTAGCTGAAAAGAGTACCATGTCGATGAGATAATAAAAACTTAAAAAAAAAATTGTAATTATAGCAAAAACAACTATCAACATCAAAAATATGTCATTAAATTTATTAGAAAAATTACCTGTAAATATCCTATATCTTTTTTAATTTTTAGGTGACAATCAGTCGTTTATAACCCGACTGTGCCATCAACCAAACGAATGTGAAATTTTAGAAAAAGCAAACACGACACACGGATTGGGTTTTAAGACCATTACTTACTGTACCACCTGCAATACGAGTCTCTGCAACGTTGGAAATTCCGGAAACTCATACATTTCTAGTTCCAGTTGGATAATTATCTCCCTAGGAGTAACTTTCATGGGGATTTTTTCTACTAATGTAGCCTAGAGATATTTATTTCATAAATATGTAAATAAAATATTCTTTCTTTATATTTATATATCTATTTTTTAGGCTACAGTTTAATATAAGCTCAATAAAAAGGTTTTTAAGATCGAATTTTTAAAAAGTGTATCATTCTGTATGCCTCGTCATATGCATACCTATGTATCATTCTCTAAACAAAACAAAAATTAATTCAGTGCATCATTTCCTACGCTTGGCAATTTCCTTTTAAATTACTGTACGAAATAAGTAAATCTTGGTAATGACTTATTTATTATTCCCTAAAGTTTACATTATTACTTGAACTTGTAAACAATTTTTAAGTTTATAGAGATAGTTTAAACTTATGATTTGCGTTAACTTTATTATACAGTGTCTATATTATGAGATGGCAAAATGTAGGAAACACCACGCCCCAATTTTTGAAAGGCCAAGGGAATTGGAAATTTCGGAATTGGAGCACAGATTTTTTTATTAATATGTAATGACTTTTCCATTAAAGAAATTTTTTAGTTCTTTCCAGGCAATTCTTTGAAAACACATTTTGACGTAACTGCCTGGAATAGATTTTTCTAGGCATATATTTTAAATAGTTCACTTAGTTGGGTATTACCTTTTCCGGGTAATTCATATTTATTTCTTTTTGACGATTAAGATCTATCTCAGAATTAAATTAACTAACTAAAAAAATAAAAAAATGTACTTCTAAAATCTGAAATTCCTAGGGAAAGAATACTTTACCGTATACGTTGAATGTTTAGGCCACGAGACTCTATTTTAATGTTAGTTTAGCGTTAAATAAAAATTATTACCGTAGGCCGTGGCATACTTTTCTAGTTATTTGGTGTAAAACTTCCAAATTTGGGTCAGCCCGTAGAGAAAATCGCCATTTTTGATGGAAAACATTTTAGTCAAACGCGAATTTACCTGTTGAATGGTGTTCTATCGAACAGTTTTTGATTATTTACGAAGGCGGCTATTATGGAAATTCAGTTTTCTTTACAAAGTTTTATAGTTTTTATATTTGTTTTATCAATTTTAAAAACAGGTAATTAAAATAATTTATTCAATTTAATTGTAATATTTGATTTTTTTGGGATTGCAGCACATTTTTTTTGAATCACCTACGTTTTGACCTTTATCATCATCTTCATCATCAGAACCTTTTTATAAAATTCACACAAAACAACACTTATTCAATAACAATCCTTAATGAAGAAATAATAAAGATCGAAATATTGGAATTTTACCCATTCTGATTCATATTAAAAGGAATTTAAGAAAATCAAAAAATAAACCTTGGACCCTGTAAAGTTAAGAAAAAACGAGAGAAAGGTATTGGCTCCCTGGAAAAACTTCTCACAGTGCCCTTGTATTTCTTAGGCAGCGGCCATCTTGGATCACGTAGGCGTACTTAATTTCAACAGCAGTATCACGTGACCGTTTCTTACTAATAAAATAATCAATCACGTGATGTATGTGTATTTATTATACAGTGTAAAGTCACTTTACTTGCTACAAGGTTTATTTAAAAAATTTATTTGCTTTACAAGTTATACGGGGTGTCCCGAAATTATATCGCAATATTTTACCAGCCGCATCTTTGTCTAAAAATAAGACAAAAACTTCATATACAGGAATCTTGAAAAGTGAATCGTTTTCATGTTATAGGGTGTTTTATAATTGTTTTATATTATGTTGCTTCTTTTTAATTTTACTATCCAAATAATTAAAAAGTAACTAGAAAAAAAGCTATCTTTGCTGACCACTAATTTTAAACGACCCTATATCCCTTTAAGTTGCAGAAGTCTGAGAAACATTTTAATTGAAAATTTCTTAATGATTTGTGATGAAAGGTCATCTAATGACAAAATTTTATTTCTTTTATATTTTTTTCTTTTCATATTATTTTTTTTGAGGTGGGAAATTATTATCCCAAAAAAATTTTAGTCGAATGACTATCTCTATGAATTTGCTGGGAAAATAATTTCCCACGTGCATAAAATTTTTAGAAAACAATGCCTAATCTACTAAAAAATGATTTTTATTCGAATAAGTAATCAAAAAATTATCAAGTACGTACAAGCAAATACTAAACTAAAACTTCCATTGCTATATATTTGAAAAATTTTATAAAACTTATGGATTTCAAATAAGGAACCGAACTCAAAATATAAGACGTATGAAAAGGGGTAAAACAATTTTTACATAATCCGACATTACAAGTTGAGCAAATTATATTGCTCCGTTTCTCCTTGGCTTCTGTACTACAGCGGGCGCACCTTCTGTAAGTTTTGATCGTTGAGGGCATATGATCGCCTACATTTGTGAGTCTGACAGTATTTTGTACGGTCTTCGTACCATCAGGGTTGTTTCTTTTTTTTTGGTGCAAAAATTGTTTATGAGTTGGTTTACAAGCAAGGACCTAAATTTCAAGTGACTTATGGGTTTTTTCTTTTGCATTTTTGCTGACAACCTATAAAGTATGTAGGAATTCACAGTACATGCTTCTAGTAAGTATAAAAATATTTTGATCCACCATCGTCTAGATTTATGATTCATATTATAAAATGACATGTATTGGTCAAAATAGTCTACTCCGCCCATATATTTATTATAATAAGAAATCATTGTTGGACAATTCACATCAATTTTTTCGCCTTTTTGGTTACGTCGCAAAACTGTGGTTTTTTCACTAGGATCATGAATTGTGGATGCAACACATACAGATTTTGTGCCGCGATCCTTCCATTTTACTATTCCGATGTTGCCAGATTGTGCGAAATGAAACTCTGATTTTTGTAACTCTTTATCAGGTTTTAAAATATCTTTAGGGTAATATTTTCTATCTACTCGTAAGGTGACGCACGCAGATAAATCTTTACTAAGGAGAACATCAAGAAGAGTAATACTACATAAATAGTTGTCAAACAAGAAACAGTAATATTTTCCAGCATAAGGTTCCGATAGCCACAACACCCCTTTTCTCCCAGGCTTTGTGCTACTGTACCATCTTCATTTTTTCCGGTGTAGATATCAAAATTTAACAGATACCCACTTTCAGAGCAGCAACAAGTCCAAACTTTAAAGCCCCTTTTGGTGGGCTTCATTGGCATATACTGTTTCATACTAGACCTTCCTTTGTACCCTATCATAGACTCATCGATAGAAATATTGCGTGAAGAATTAAAGCATTTCGGAAACGTAGTTTTAAGATGGTCAATCATAGGACGTAGTTTGTAGAGTTTATTAAACTGATCTGTTCCTTTGGCAGGCATTTTTGTATTGTCATTGAGATGTAGGTGTCTCAAAATAAATAAAAACCTTTTCAAGGTCATAACTCTTGCGATTCGATCTACATGAAAGTTTTCATCTTTTGACCAGTATAATTTTATACTGGGTAGGGGGTGTATTCCCATAGATACCAAAATTCCTAGAAAAGCTTTCAACTCCGCTAGTGTAATTTTTGTAAACTCGTCATTCTTGCGCAATTGTTGAGCGTATAGATTACTTTCATCCACTATTTTTGTGAGAAAGGTATCAGGAAGAAATTTCAAAAAGATTGAAAGTGGACTGTCAATGTCATAGCCGTTTAGTCCTACATTTTCGGTAAATTGAACTTTACTATACATCTCTGGAATTTCGGTATTTTTGGTCCATTCAAATTTCTTTTCAGGTTTGTCCTTGGTTTTAAAACTTTATCTAATTTCTTGCTCAATAACTTTGGTAACTTCTTCTTCTGATTCGCTGCTCTCAGACTCCAAAATTTCTGTAAAAAGTTTTTTGTACTTGGATGGGTCTATCAGCTCGTAATCTGGGTCTGCAACGGAGTCATCCGAATCTTCTAAAAAATTATCTTCAGTAAATATTTTCTTTCTTTGGAGACGTTTTGGTCGTGAAAAACTGGAATTTTCCGAAGATGTAGATGGCATATCTAGTATTTTCGAAGAAGGCACAGTAAAATCTGAGCTGCTATGCTTAGAATCATTAGGAAGTTGCTGGTCTGATTCTAATATAGAGTTCCTAAAGGATACTTTAAAGTTTTTGGTCACTGACAATGGCCATATTGTCTTCTGCATCTGAATCACCTTCACATTCTGAGTCAACAGCCATAGTTTCGGTGATATCTTCTTGATAAAGAAGCTCTTCTAACTGTTTATCGGACAAGTATTTGGGCAGCCACATCATGTATGGGACACCAATCACCAACTAGCGATTGCTAAAAAGACAAAATTCAACGTATTATACGTATTTTCTGCCTGGCTAATTGACAGGCACTAATAATAATATTTTTTCTTCATAGATTAGATATTGGTAAGTATGAGAAACAGTTATTATTTGTTTTTAACAAAGATCAATAAGAAAAAAAACATAAATTCTAACCTCATTTTTTTTTTAATTTTTATCTTCAGTATGACTAAATTTAAAAACCATTTAACACGAATTCACTATAATTTAAGGCTAATAAGTACCTATAATACTATACTTACATTTTTTAATAATATTTCACCTTCTTTTTCACAAAAAAAATCAACAAAAGGATTCAAAACATATGCAACAAGTATTTTATGCTTTTTGTGCTATATGGGGAACCACTGGCATAATAATTTCCCACCAAATGATCGTCTGTCAAGAGGAAACTTTGTCCACTGACGTACAGATGGCAGCACATACACTATAATGTACTGTAATACTTTCGGAAGATATTTTCCCAGTAAAACATTAGGCGCCTATATTAGGCACGATGGGAAAACAATATCCCAGTAGAACTTAAAGGGATATACATTTTACCATAAAATTGATTTAATATTTATAAAATCAGTAACAATGACAGTAGTATACGATAAAAATTTCGAAAAATAACGACCAGGCGTTTCAAAAATATTAACAAAAAACCATCTTCAATAGGAATTATAAAACACTCTGTAACATAAAAATAATTCACTTTTTAAGATTCCTGTATATGAAGTTTTTGTCTTATTTTTGGGCAAAGATGCAGCTGGTAAAATATTGCGATGTTATTTCGGGACACACTGTATATTCTAACTGATACGATAAGAGTCATGATGAAAGATAATGATAAATTATTACGTAAATGCAAGCAGATCAAAAACTTAACTATCTGGAATAATTACAAAGAAATGCGCAATTCGGTCAACTTTACAATTGATAGGGAATAAAAATCTTTTTTCACCATGCTAGAAGCGAAAACTGTTAGGCCCTTTGGTAAAAAATATTAACAAGATAAATAAAAAACAAATTCAATTCTACCTGAAGAGTTTAATAATGCAGAGCTAATAAATAGACATTTTTATTAAATCTGTACTTAATTTTCAAGCAAAACCAACCAAACTCTTACATTTTTAGAATTCAAACACAATAAAGTTAAATTTACTTTGTGAATTTACCTATTGAATGATATTATGGAAATTCTGTTTTCTTTACAAAGTTTTATAGTTTTTATACTTGTTTTATCAATTTTACAAACAGGTAATTAAATTACTTATAATAATTTATGACAATTTAATTGTAATATTTCATTTTTTTGCGATTCCAGCACATTTTTTTTGAATCACCCACGTTTTGACCTTTATCATCATCTTCATCATCAAAACCTCTTTATAAACTTTGAAACTTAATTTCAACAGCAGTATCACGTGACCGTTTCTTACTAATAAAACAATCAATCACGTGACGTATGTGTATTTATTATACAGTGTAAAGTCCATTTGCTTGCTACAAGGTTTATTTAAAAAATATTTGCTTTCCAAGGTATATATTCTAACTGATACGATAAAAGTCATGATGAAAGATAACGATAAATTATTACGTTAATGCAAGCAGATCAAAAACTTTTAATTGAAAACTTTAGATTTAATTAATGTAAAGCTTATAAATAAACATTTTATTGAATCTGTACTAAATCTTTAAGCAGACCAAGAACTCTTACATTTTTATAATTCAAACACAAAGTTAAATTATAAGACTCTCATCTTTTTTTGACTCCTTACTTTGGTTATACTTTTTTTGTTTTAAAATGAAATTCTTCAAATTGGGATTGGGTGGTGTCAATAAATCAACACTTAAGTCTGTATGCCTTCATAATTACCGTGTGTCACTCACTGTAAAATTTTTGTATTCTCAACTCTGTTTTTCCCTTAGGCTAGAAGTAAGCCATTATTATTCATGTACCAAATAATCCAGATAATAGAAACTCACTAAGCCCTGTAAGTATTCTTCTTACACTTCCTTAGGTAGGTACTGGAAAAGGTTATTGACGTTCAGATACAAGACATGTTAAAAAATACTCTTTACTACCAGTCCATCAATCTGATTTTAGGCCAGATCACAGCTTTGCTACCGGATTAATAAAAATGGCCGATGATACAGTTTCTGCCACCGATCAAATCAGTTTTGGCGCTTTTAGATTACTCCAAAGTTTTCGATACTTTGATTTATGAGTTGTTCTTATCATTTTTAAAGTTCTTGGGGCTCTTTGAAGACGTATACAGCTTAATTTTCAATATATTATGTGGTAGAATGCAAGCTGTGTCTTACGGTGGGAAAACATCAAGCTTCTTACCTGTTCAGTTAGGCGTTGCTTAGGGCTCAATTTTGGAACCTTTGCTCTATTCCCTCTATGTGTCCCAGTTCCTACTGCTTTCTTATCCAGCTTTCATCACTATTATTACGACGATACGCAATCGTATATTGTTTTTGACCCAGATGAATTGGAACAAGCTGTAGTCGCTTTAATTATGATCTGGAAAATGTCCACGAAATATCGAAAATACATTGCATAAAACTGAATGCATCAAAATTAGGAATAATAGTATTTGGTCCAAGAAATCGTAGGGACGAATTTGAGTAATCGTACAAAAACAAAATATTATTAAACTCTGAAATGATACCCTTTGTCAAAATTAGAAACTTAGGATTAGTGATATAGTGCTGGTGTACTACCTAAAATGGAGACTAAAAAAATTAAAATTCCTAACATCACCGGGAAATGGTAGAAATAGAAATTACAAATACTAAGATCAAACATGTAGGAGCTAGATTTTCTCAAGGGCGGAGCGGTGAGGGTGAAGAGGGGTGGAAAACGGTTTTTTGACTTACGGCGTAAATACTTGTCGTATCAAAAAAAGTTAAATGGAAAAGTTGAGGATAATTAAAAAATACACAATTTTTATTTGAAACATTTTTTGACATATCCTAAAAATTTAGAAGAAAAGTGAAAAAAAAAACAATTTTTTCGTTTTTTATTTTTAACTCCACCAAAAAAAATCCAAACTTTATGAAAATTGGCTTAATTGTAGCTGTTTGTATGTTTTTAGTTAATTAGTTTTTGAGAAATTAACCATTCTTAAAAAAAATACGTTTTTTCAAGCGAGAACCCTTTTTTTGATGCCTTAGACACTTCATCCGGCGCTTATTTTTTTTGTGGACTTCTACATTTATATAAAATAATAAAATTATACCCCTTCAAGCAAAGAAAATCGTTTAAATTTGAAAAAACTGAAAAATACTGATTTTTCAATGTTGATTTTTTCAGCATATATACTGAAAAGAGTTATTTTTGATTGAAATACCTGTTATAAATTTATAGAAAATATAAAAAATAGTGGTATTTGTAAACTTATAATATTATTAAATAAATTCATTGGTTTAAAATAAGAAATAAAGTATTAATTTATTTAAAAAAATCGATGAGAATTATAATATAGTGATTTGCTTTATTTGAAATTTCATGAAATTTTTTGAACGATCTTTAAATTTACGCGCCATTTCAAACGCGTACATACTAGAAACTATCTGTAAAGTGGCGGATAAATTCAATAAAAATGAAATGGACCTGTTTCTGAAAAAAATACTCGAACCCGTCGATTTTATTATTGCGTTTAGGGTTTTCTACGTGGAAATTAAATATATAGGATATCTCAAAAAAAGATGTGATGTCATCAATATGTTTTTTAAATAGAAACCACAATTTTTTAATGCAGAATCGGAAAGAACGCATTTTTTTACAAACGATATTGTACAAATGAATAATAGTTACATAAACAATTTTGAACGAAAAATTATGATAAAATGTAAAATTAGAGAAACATATATCTAAATTAAATGTTGGTATTTTCGTTTTTTAGTTGTTGTTAGTGTCCAAAAGTGAATGTATTTTGGTGCAACTATTTGAAGTATTTTTACATTTGCAAGTGGTGTTTATTCTTTTTGAGAAGTGAAAGCAGTGTGATCCTGCGTTTTATTAGTAACTCCTCCTTATTACCTACTGAGATTATATGAAATATGAGAAAATTAACCGAAGGTGAATGAATCGATAGGAATAGTCCACCCTTATAAAATATTCTTAATGTCTAAACGACATTTTTTAGTATTTTTACATTTTTAGGTAGCTTTAAGTATCCATGCATAATTATATAAAATTGATTATGTTAGTCGATCAAGGTGTTTGCGATGGATTTTGAGGTCACGTTTGTTGGCAAATAATTGAAATTATGATTACGTTGCTCATCTTGATTTTTATAATTACCACGAATTGTTATTTTAAGATTGATATAAATATTTGTTAATTTTTATGAATAAACCAGTATTGAGTTCTACACCCAGTAGTTTTTCATTGCTCAACCTACTACGGCCAAGCCACCTTGTCTTAAACCTATAGTGAGGCTACTATAGGGTAGTAGGAAAAAAAAAGTTTAGGGAAAAGCCCTAGATCTTTTCACGGTCCTTCGAGCCGTCAAGTCAAGAGTAACCGCCAAAAAGGGCCGTCTCCATCTTTAAAACAAAGCAGTCAAAGCAGTCGAGCCATTCAAAGCAGTCAAGTCAGTCAAGCCAATCAAGCCACGCAAAGCAGTCAAGCAAGAAAAGCAAATCAAGCCAAAACAGCCGCGTCCATAATCGAGAAAGCAATGGAAGAAACAAATAAAATTGTCCTCCGCCAGCAGGAGCTAGTGGGAGAATTAGGGCAACTTCTAGTCAATGTAAAGAAAGATTCACATGCAAGAAAGACACCAACATATATTACTCAGCGAAACCAACAGGGAGACGGAATATGGGAAGCCATAGTAGAAAACGACGAGAAGCTGAAAAGAATAGGAGAGGCCAGCCATACTTATTTTACGAAAAAATATTTTAACCAAATGAATGGACTTTATGAAAACTTTAAAACCTATATGAAGACGTGCAAAAAAGCAGAAAAGGAGAAGAAGACAGAAGAAGCCGAAACAGTGCTGAAAAGAAAAGAAGTAGTGACCCAAGAATTTGAATTCCTGATTGAAGAAATTTAAAATGAACTCGATATGAATTTTTAAAAGAAGACATCAGAAATCTATGGGGGCCCATTCAGCAATTTCACAATGAGATCCTCTGCAAAGGCACCACCAGCAAAGAATACTTAGCAGTCCACCGCCTAATCAAAAGGTCTTACGATGAGATTATGAAGCTGCGAAAGAAAAAATCAAGGAGGGGAAGGATGTATTAAATAACACACCCATTCCAACAATGAACATTCCGACATTTAGCGGATTGTACGAAGAGTGGCCCACGTTCAACGATCTCTTTACAAGAGTTATCCATCAAAACAATAAGTTATCAAATGCACAGAAGCTCGAGCACCTCAAGTCCCTTCTTCACGGAGAAGCACAAATCACCATAAGACATTTACTCGCAACAGATGGAAACTACGATGCCGCATGGCATCTATTGAAACAGCGATATCAAAACAAACGACTCATTGTGTCAAAGTTGGTGGACAAGATCTTCGAGTTCCCGATAATTATGTAGGAGTCAGTACATAAACTTAAACAATTATATTATGACACCACCGAATGCTTGGAACGCATTAAAAATCTATTCAGGAAAAAACGACAAATCCCAAAGCAATCTAGTATGCCAAATATGCAATCGAGGACACTCTATTTGGCACTGCAATCTATCCCTGTGCCAATCACCAACGGGTCGAATGAAGATGATAAAATACCATCAACTATGTGCCAGATGTTTAAGCCATAATTCGAGAGATAGATGCACCATGATAAGTATGTGCAGAGTTTGCAATGGGTACCACCATACTTTACTACATCAAGACCGGCAAGCCTCGTCGAACGCTGGAACAATGAACCAGAAACTTTTCCAGATACTTTTCGAACAAGAATCGATATTTAATATCCTGTCACCAGCCCATGTTTACAATAGCCTTCAAAAAGCCACACATTTGTTCACACATTTTGCCATTGAAGATATTTTCAATTTCAACCTCATGAAAGTATATCCAACAGCTCTTCATGTTGAAAACCATTCCTACTAGTCTCTGGAAATACCTAATGACATTCTGGCAGTCGACTACAATAATCAACAGTACTTCGAGCTGTCACACGATGAATTAACAGCATGCATACGCCGAAACAACAAATACCTGTGTTCACCGACAACGATTAGAAATATAGACGCCAGTCCAAATTGCGTCATTGACGAAAAATATCAACGACATCAAGGGAAGCCATGCAACATAAAAACACACAAACTGCACCATATAGAAACAGCTTTTCACGCCAAATACATGGATGTTTATTTCGCCAAATCCAATAAACATCGCCATTACCTGCAATGGCATAAGGGAAGAAATATTAGTAAATACCACCGGCATAATTCAACTAACCGAAGCATGCATCTTAAAAACCAAACAAAACAATATAATCGCAAAACGCTTCGATACCGTTCCTGTTGTGTCAAGCTATACAAAAACATCAACATTTGTTAATATCACCGACTTACACCAAGCAAAAACCAGTCCAGAAACAACAAAACAACAAAACAAAAAACAGCTCCAGTCAGCAGTTTTTCGAGGGAACCCGTATTCAACGTAGCAGATGACCTTACTAACCTTTCATTGGACGAGCAGCGACTAGGTCAGCAGTTGGAAGGTGAAATATGGAAGAAAGTCACACTTCACTTCTACACTGTAAGTGGCTTCACCATATTGATCATTATCTCGATATGTTGCATATCCTTATCGGTTATGAAGAGGCAGTCATAGAATAATATTGAGGGGGTATACAAGGCAGTACAAGCGACGTCGATCTACACATGACCCCAACGAGACGACGATGGTGGAACTCCGCCCCTTAAACATTCCTCCAGCAGAAAGCAGAGAGAGCGGGGAATATGTAGTTATGTTTCTTATCGTGCGAGTTACCTCTATGGAAAGCCCTTAGCTCAGCATATCATATTGCATGTTTATATATTCTTTGTTTACCCATTGTTTAGTCAGTCAGTTGAATACGTTAGAAGTAGTTTAAGCTCTAATGTAATATTATTTGTAAAATAAATTTTTTTAAAAAGGAAAATCTTCGAGCTAGTGAGTTAATTGGCGCAGTCGGGTCGGATTTCTGGAAATCAATCGAATCGCCGATCGATTTTTTTCGTTTTAACGAATTAACCGGAAAGAACATTGTTGTGAAGTTGACTTTTTTGTAAAACGCAGAGTGGATTTTTTCGAAAATCAAAAGATCCCAATCTATCGTAGAACTGTGTATTACATATTGTTCGACTAAACATCGGGGGATAGGACGTACATTGCCTGTCTTCGCAAGGATAAGGAATTGGAAGGGACTACATTGCCTAACCAGAGCCTCACCCTTAGAGTTATGCCGAAGATTGGACTTCTACTAATGTAAGTGCTATTGATTGAATTTTTTAATGCATTGATATTTAAATATTTGCATTTTCTTTATGTCTGACGTCGAAGACATAATTGATGTTTTTAACAAATTAAGAATAAAACCCTCAGCTGACTCTGTTTCCCAAATTACGGAAGCATCTAATTTAGAATCTAATTTAGAATCAAGTAGTAGTAATTCTAATAATAATTTTAATTCTATAATTACAAATAATTTAGAAATGGCACAATTTAAACCAGAATACTTAAATTGCATTCCCGTTTTTGACGGAAATCCAAATGATTTAAATCGTTATTTAACAACATGCCAATCACTTATTGATAGTTTTTATGATAGAATAAATACTGCTAATTTTCAAAATGTATATATTTTAAATTCTTTAATAAGTAAGTTAACAGGGCAAGCTAAGTTAGTCATAAATATCCAAAATGTTAGTACATGGGATGAGTTAAAAGAGACCCTAAGAAGAAATTTTGCGGATCAAAGGGACGAAGTTTGTTTAAACAGGGATTTGGTTATGATGAAACAATTAAATCACGAAAAGCCAAGTCAATATTACGATCGTATTTTACATATTTTGAATTTGTTGTGTTCATATGTAGATTTACATGAAACCACAGATGTTGCAAAAATTTTAAAAAGATCTCTTTATAACGACCTTGCTTTAAAAACTTTCTTATCAGGTTTAAAAGAACCACTAGGTACAACAATTAGATGCATGAGACCTGAAAATCTTATGCAAGCTCTACAGTTTGTCACTCAAGAGCATAATATTCATTACTTGCAAGAAAATAACGCAAAACATTTGTTAAATATGCCAAAAAATCAAAATAACATAAGGCATAACGTACCTAATCAACATTATCAAAATAACACAAATCAAAATAGACAATACCATAATAATTTTTATTCTCAACCATTTAAAGATAATTTTCGACCAACTTTTCCCTCTCAACCAGTGCCTATTAGGCCAAACCCTAATAGACCACCCCAAAAGTTTTTCACAAACTCACAAGTATTTGGCAAAACTAAACCACCAACAAATGTATTTAGGCCAAACCAAATAAAACATTTACCACCAGCAACCCCTATGTCTGGAATAGAATCCTCAAAATTTAAACCATTAACAAATACCCCAAATACATCCAATAATTATAATCCTCCAAAATTTGTTTTTGAAGAATTATATAATACGGAAACTGAAAATAATATTGATAATTCAACACATTCTCAATATTATCCACAACAATATTATTACCCTCAAGAACAGAATTGTACAAATGTACCCTATAATTATTGTGATTACGATAATACCGAAAACTCTTTTGCTCAATATGGTTCTGAACAAAGTAACGAAGGTATAATTGAGAAACCTTATGAAAATGAAAATTTTCAGGAAACTTCTCAAACGAACACCAAAATGTGACACATGAACCTCAATTAATTTCCTTTAATTTCTCAAACTCTAGCGAACTTTCTTATATAGAGTTTCCAGAAACCAAAATAAAAATTTTAATCGATTCAGGTTCAACAAAATCGTTTATTGACCCTGACATTGCAGAAAAATTTTATGCTGATAAAATTTTTCACGACCCCTTTTTAGTGTCAACTGTTTTTCAAAAATCTGCACATCAATTTAGTTCCTTAATTCCCGCTTCAACAATTTTTAATTTGCCTGAACCAAAAAATTTGAAATTTTATCTTTTTAAGTTTCATAAAATTTTTCATGGTTTAATAGGACTTGACAACCTTAAATTATTACAAGCAAAACTCGATTTTGACAAAGGTTATTTAATAACACCTTATGCAAAAATTAAATTAAAATTTCAAGAAACTAAAAATGAATTAAACTGCATAACAATTGCACCGCGAGTCGAGCAAGTTATAAAAATTAAAACGTCTGTAAAAAATGGCGAAATTATAATACCTCATCAGAAGTTTCATAACTGCGAGATCCCGGAATGCTTATCAGTCGCAAGAAAAGGCTTTGCTTTAACCACTATATTAAATAACACCAATGAACCCGTAACTTTAGACTTTTCGCATGAGATAGAGGTAGAAAAATGTAACAAAGAAGACCTTGAAAGACCAACAATCTCTTTAAATAATTATGACGAAAGTGTTTATTCACACCAACGCAAATTAAATTTTTCTAAATTTCGAACTGATCATATGAACTTAGAAGAGAAAACTAAAATATTAAATTTAATTAAAGAATATAGTGACATATTTTATAATGAAAATGACCCCTTAACATTCACGAATAAAATTAAACATAGAATTCGGACATCAGATGAAATACCAGTTTATACCAAATCATACCGTTATCCTCAAGTACACAAAGCCGAAGTTGCAAAACAAATCGATAAAATGTTGCAACAAAAAATTATTCGACCAAGTAACTCTCCATGGAGTTCACCAATTTGGGTTGTCCCCAAAAAGCAAGATGCATCGGGCACTCAAAAATGGCGAGTCGTTATCGACTTTAGAGGACTAAATGCTAAAACTTTAGGTGACAAATACCCGTTGCCTGATATAACCGATCTATTGGACAAACTTGGCAAGTGTCATTATTTTACCACATTAGACCTGGCAAGTGGATTTCACCAGATCCAGATGCATGAAGATGACATCGAAAAAACAGCATTCAATACAGAGCAGGGACATTACGAATTTTTGCGTATGCCTTTTGGCTTGAAGAACGCGCCAGCGACGTTCCAGCGTGTAATGGACAATATTTTAAAAGGTATCCAGAATGAAAAATGTCTTGTCTATATAGACGACATTATTGTATTTTCCACGTCGTTACAAGAACACCTAGAACGATTAAGATGTGTATTTCAAAGACTTCGAGAATCTAACTTCAAAATACAATTAGATAAGTCCGAATTTTTACGAAAGGAAGTCGCCTATCTTGGACACGTTGTAACAGCAGACGGTGTCAAACCAAACCCGGACAAAATTCAAGCAATTAAGAAATATCCAATACCGAAGTCGACAAAAGAAATCAAAGGATTTCTGGGATTATTGGGCTATTACAGAAGATTTATTAAAGACTTTGCCCGTATAACAAAACCACTGACTAAATGTTTAAAGAAAGGTGCGAACATCGAACACACCCAAGAATTTGTAGAATGTTTTCATTTATGTAAAAATCTTTTGGTAAATGAACCTATCTTACAGTATCCAGATTTTACAAAAACATTTAATCTCACTACGGATGCTAGTAATGTAGCCCTTGGAGCAGTGCTATCACAAGGACCAATAGGGCATGATTTACCAATAGCGTATGCATCAAGAACTCTCAATGATTCGGAAAGAAATTATTCGACAACAGAGAAGGAGCTTTTGGCCTTAGTATGGGCAACGAAATATTTCCGCCCTTATATCTTTGGAAGGAAAATTAATTTAATCACTGATCATAAGCCCTTACAGTGGTTATTTTCGTTAAAAGACCCTAGTTCCAAATTAATGCGATGGCGCATTAAACTTGATGAATATGACTATAATGTAATTTACAAAAAAGGTAAACTTAACACAAATGCGGACGCCCTTTCAAGAATAGAGATACATACTAAAGAAACAAACAGGTTTGATCTTAAAGATTATATCGAACAGTTTAATAGAGAATTACAGGAAGGACAAGGACCTTCACGAGAACAAGAAGATTTAGATCAAATTTCCACCATGGTTCAACCAGATGATGACGTCACGCATCAAGTCATTGACCCAGTCACAACTCCAACAGCTGATAAACAACCACCTGATGATGACGACATGACCGTTCATACGAATCAAAGTGAAGACCCTATTGTGGGAATACCAATCCATGATATCCCAGTCAATTATGGTGCGAATCAAATTTTTATTTCAACTGTTTTACATTCACCAGCCAAACCAAAAATTTCAATTTTATTTGAGAAAAAACGCAGAATTACTGCTCAAATTTCCGAAAATAACTTTGAAAATGATATTTTAAATTTAATAAAAGAATATGTTATAGCTGATAAACAATATCACATTTATTTTGAAAAACCAGAAGTTTATGAAAAGTTTTCTGAAGTTATTCGAAAAACTTTTAAATGGCCTTCTCTCAAACTTCGACGATGTTTAAAAAAATTAATCGATGTAACCGATAAACGCGACATACCCGAGATAATAAAAAATTATCATGAATCTAAGACCAATCATCGTGGTATCGATGAAACCCTACAGAAAATTAAAGAACGCTATTATTGGCCAAATTTAAAAAATACAATCCAAACATATATAAATAATTGCGAAATTTGCCAAAGAAGTAAATACGAACGAAACCCGGTCACTATGCAAATGAATGTAACGCCAACAGCATCGAAACCCTTCGAAATAATACACCTAGACACCTACACATTAGAACAAGTTAAATTCTTAACAATAATTGATAGCTTCTCAAAATACGCTCAAGCGTACCCCCTTAATTCTTTAGCTGCAACAGAAATTGTGGACAAGTTATTAATATTTTTCTGTCACCACGGTGTACCTAAACAAATAATAGTTGACAACGGTACTGAGTTCAAAAACACTAATTTTACAGAACTTCTTAATTTACATAAAATTAAATTACATTTCTGTTCACCTAACCATCCTCAGTCAAATGGAGTTATTGAAAGACTTCACTCAACTTTATCTGAGCATATACGTTTATTTAATAATCAAGAATTTAAAAATACCCCTATAATTAAAAAAATGATTTATGCTTTACTAGCATATAATCATTCCATTCACTCGGTAACCAAATTTAAACCCATAGAAGTGATAAGTGGACACATTTCTCCATGTGATCCTTTTGATATAAGATTGGATCAAATTCTTTTAACGGATTATGTAAATTCCCATAAAGAAAAATCTCGTCTTTTATACGAAAATCTAAATAAAAAACTTGTTGAAAATAAGGAAACATTAATTAGAAAAATTAATGAAAAACGCGATGGGCCCGAGCTATTTCAGCCTAATCAAAGTGTGTATATAAAAAAACATCAAAGGCAAAAATTATCAGATAAATTTACAAAACCCTGTAATATTGAAACAGTAAATGAAAACCGCAAAACAATAACGACCGAAAATCACGGTAAAATACATATGAGCAATTTAAGACGCCCACTAAAAAAACTTTACAGCTTTGATTAAAAGCACAATTATTCTCTTTCAGCTCTGCGACGATCGTGCTCGCAAATGACAACCGAATTACGATAACGCAGGTAGCAGATAACCCAGGAATTTTACCGTACAGATTAGGAACAGCTCAAGTTACAAAATACACCCACACTTTAATACATTACTACGACCTTAACCCCATCCTTGACGAAATAAATAAATTAAATAATCAAACGATAAATGTAACAAGTGCTTTAATGACTCATAAAGATTACTATAATAATACAAGTAATTATTTAAAAATTCTACAATTAATTAAGTTAAGAGTAGAAAATAAAATAAGAGAATTAATCCCGAATTCTAAACGATTTAAAAGAGGCATAATAAACGTAGCTGGATCTATTTTTAAGGCAATTACAGGCAATTTAGATGCTAGCGATGGCGAGTATTATGATAAACTTATTAAAGAACTGCAACAAAATCAAAATAAATTGGCTTCTAACTTATTAAACCAAAACTCTCTTTCAACAAGCATTATAAAAAAAATTTAATGCTACAATTAATAAGATAAGCGATAACGAAAACCTTCTTGCGATCAAAATTCAACATATAAATCAACTTGTAGAAAATGCTATAACACGACATGAATATGAGCTTTTCATAAAAGACATCTTAAATCAAATAATAAACTTATATGAAATAATTGATGCAGTGTTGCAAGATGTTGAAAACTCTTTAACTTTTTCTAGGCTTGGATTAATGCATCCCAGCATTGTAAATATGAAAGATCTCTTAACCGAATTAAAAAACCTTGAAAAAATCGTAGGAACTTCAAGTATGCCCTTGCAAGTTACTTTTGAAGAAATATTTAATTTTGAAAAGATTATAAATGTAGATAGCTTTATTCTTAACAATAGAATTGTATATTTGCTTCGAATCCCTATAATTAGTCCTAACTTATTTGAATATTATCATCTTTATTCTTTACCGATAAGGCATCAGAGTCTGTTTAGGGTTGTAATACCGCGAAGTAAATATTTAATAAAAAATCAATGGCACTACATTCATCGAGAAGACCCATACAAAAAAGTTAAACCTGGAACCTTCCTTTGCGATAAAGATGACCTGAAAGATCTCGGAGTCCAAAATTCTTGCGCAGTAGGCTTACTTGAAACCCCAAAAATTATCAACTCCACCTTATGCCCACAAGTTGATATTAGTCTCACAAAATCAATAGTCAATCAACTGGATCAATCATTTGATTGGATCGTTGTACTCCCTCAAGAAGAAATGGTGCAGTTGAGTTGTCACCAACAGAAGGAAGTTCGAAGACTATCTGGAAGCTTTCTGTTAAACCTACCCAGCAGATGCAACTTCAAAGTCGCTCACCTATCGATCACTAATTTCCAAAAAGTAATCGACGTGGACAAACAACCAATAATATTTCCAGATTTCCAGTCTGTTTCTACAGAAGTGCCCATCCTTAACTTGAGTCTTCATTTACAAGATATCAAGCTGGATGAACTACAAAGTTTTCGAAACCGGATCGAATCCATTCCTGATTATTCATCGTATCCAGAGTTTTCCAGAACACCAAGCCTATGGACCGTGTTCATATATGTACTAATTGCTATTTTTTGTACATATTTATTATTTATCTACAGAACCAAGATTTATTGCCTAAAGAAGAAAGAAGAAGAAGCCATCAGTTCCAGCCCTCCAATTCAACTACCCTTTTGAAGTGGTAGTTCTGTCTAACAAGGGAGGAGTTACCTCTATGGAAAGCCCTTAGCTCAGCATATCATATTGCATGTTTATATATTCTTTGTTTACCCATTGTTTAGTCAGTCAGTTGAATACGTTAGAAGTAGTTTAAGCTCTAATGTAATATTATTTGTAAAATAAATTTTTTTAAAAAGGAAAATCTTCGAGCTAGTGAGTTAATTTGCGAAGCACGTTTTAAAAAACAGTTTTTATTTGACAATAAGTACAAGCAGCAAGTATGGTACAACGAAGATTAAGGCATAAGGCCGTTACATGATATTATATAGACTTAAACTAGCAAATACAGTGAAATATAATACAAAGCAACGTTAACATAAAAGTAAGCAAATATATATATAGAGTGGTCAATATTGTGGCCATAACTCCTCCCTCCTAAGATTGAAACAACAGGAATGTCATGTTTGTTTCAACATTCTTGGTGACGTCTTCTTTCTGTTCTGGATCTTCTGGAACTGTTCTTTTCTTGAAGAATAATTCGTATACTGCAAAGGCTATGCAGCACAGGATCAGTATGACTCCAAGGGTTGTGGCAAAACAACTCCATGTAGCTGGATGGATTTGGTCATCTTCTTCTGGAAGGGTTTTGATAACTCTTGCCTGGTCTTGAAGTGCTTTTATTAAGATCGGATCGATAGAGTCGAGCTGGATCGTTTCCATGGGTAATTGGAATTCAATGTTGGTAAAGGATATATCTGGTAACTGGAAGGGTACATAATGCAGGATTTTTTCTTCATTCCAAAATTGGGATGCGAGGATTTCGATTCCACATTTGTATGGTATTTGGACCAAACTGGGTCTAGTTGCGAAGAAAATTCTTCTTGAATCACAGAGCATTTGGATTTTTACTTTTGAGGAAGTTGGGATTATCAATACAAACTCATTGGTAATAGTTTGTATAATAGGGGTAGACACATTGACTTTGAGGAGCTTGCAAGGTGAGTTCTCAGCTTTCT
This sequence comes from Anthonomus grandis grandis, assembly GCF_022605725.1. NCBI lineage: Eukaryota > Metazoa > Arthropoda > Insecta > Coleoptera > Curculionidae > Anthonomus > Anthonomus grandis. The sequence continues at coordinate 14,531,851 of NC_065551.1, forward strand.
GGATCAGAGCTGTTGAGCAATCAGCTTTTGGTGGTCCTAAATTGTTCTGGCAAACGTATTGATCTTGGACGACAGGACAGGCTTCTTCTTGATATTGGTGCGAGTATGGCCCAAGTATAAGGTAAGGTAATTCCGGAACAATAATTGAATTGTTTATAGGGATGGTAAATATTAAAATTTTCTTTTATAAATAAAGGAAAATGTATGGCAAATATAATCTTGTCTTTTCAGAAATTTACTTGTAATCCGGCAATTTGATAGTAATAATTTAGATCTATAAATTTTATAACTTTTTCTTCACCATAAAGAGTTATTAAATTAGAAATTGTCTGTTCTAATTCGCTAGCTGAAATTACTGCACTATGAAGCGTATTGAGCTTTGCAAACATTATTGCGTCTTCTAGATTGTCTAAAAATGTTATGAAACTTTGGCAATTTATTATTAATTGATTTATGGTATTTTGAAGTTTTAATAAAATTGAGAGATCATTAATAGTTTTATTCATATGTTTTTCGAATAAAGCAACATGTTTGTTCAAAGAGTTTTGATTTTTGCTTAGAATAGTGATAGTGCTATTGTAATTATTAATTAAGTCTTTTGTTAATGATATTTGCAAGTTAAGCTCCTTTTTATAAGAGTTTTGAGAAAGTTTAAGCTCATTTATTGCTTGTTCATATCTTTCTCCATCATCTGCCTCTAAGGTACCAAAAAGCCATTTCGATGCTTTTCCTAATATGTTAATTAAGCCACGTTTAGCTCTATTGTGAGGTTTAATATTGTTAAGCTTAATTCTAACTTCGTTAATGAAATATTTAGCATGAGTAAGCAGGTCAATAGTGTTAATATGGTGCATAAGCAGAGAGTTAATTGTGTTAGTTTCATTGCATGAAGCTTCTAAAATTCTAAAAGTGTTTTCTATGTTTTCTAATTCTAATTGTAGAGGTTTTAATTCTATATAATGTATAAAGGTATGTTTATTTTCTATAACTCTGGCATTTCCTAAGTGAAATGGGAGTAGTGGAGTTTCGATAGGATTTATTAAAAGGTTACGGTCATTCGCTATCGCTGCTGTCATCTGTAGGATGAGGGCGAGGCTCGTCAGGAGGTTCATTTTTCCTGGGGAGAAAAAAGTCTTTTTTAGGAAAGGTTTTAGGCCTTTGAATTAAAGCTTTATGAATGACTTTCTCTTTTTGTATTATTATTTTGTTACCTATATCTTGTTTTATATATACAATTCTTTTACGGGGTTTGTCCTTGGTTCTTAAGGCTGTTTTGTCCGTTATATATATTTTCTTTCCAGGGTACCAGAATACCACCCAAACTAATTTGGGTGGTATTTCACGATTTTTATTTTGCTTTTCATTTAATCTGGTTTTTGTATTGACTGACTGATTATAAATTTATTCATAAATTATTTTTAATCTTTCTTTTCGATCGTTAACATATTTATTGATAATAATTTCGTCTGTCAAATCAAAGGGATCTAAAGCATTTAAACGTCCGTTTATTATGTCAAAGGGTTTTTCTTTTATTACGCTGTGTACAGAACAATTGTATCCCATAATGGCATAAAGCATGAGTTGTTTTGTTGTCGCATTTGGGTGTTTTAACTAAGACTCGAATGGAATCAATAAGGGTCGAATGTAAACGTTCTACAGGGCTATTACTATTAGAGTTGCCTGGTGTGGTATAGTGGATATTATGGAGTTTACAAAAATCTATCATAAGGGATGTTTTAAACTCAGTACCATTGTCACAAGTGATTAGTTGGGGTATTCCATGATGACTAATAAATATCGATAGATTATCTAAAACAGTTATTGCATTATTGGTGGGCTCTAGTGGATATGCCTGTGCATATCGTGAAAATACATCGATTACTGTTAAGAATTTAATATTAGATATCTGAAAAGTATCTATGTGGATTGATTCTAAAGGTTCTTTTGGAGTTTTGATTGAGATTGATTCTAAACTTTAATTTTAAGGGATGGCGATCATATTTTGCCTGTTGACAAATGTCACAATTATTAATATATTCAGTTAGATCGTTTTTCATGTTAGGCCAATAATACATTTTCTTTAGAGACATTAAGCATTCATTAATACCTTTATGACATGATTTTTCATGGTGGTTTTCTATTAAGCTTCTTTGATGTTGAGTATCGACTATATCATTTAAAAAGGTGTTAGATATCACTAATTTATAAGAATCGTGTCTGAATGTATTCGATAAAATAGTAGCTATTTTATTTTCTAGATTATTGATTTCAGTTTGTTTAATAAATAAACAATGTACAACTTTGGGGTTTATGTATTCTTTAAAGAAGTAAATTATTTCATTTTCATAGTTTTCAGTTAAGGTTAAACGATATCGATTTTTATTTCCAAAATGAGTAGTTTTAAAAGCATGATATTTTTTTTTAAAGCCGTGAGTTATTAAGATTTGATTTGTATAGGTGTTAAAACAATTTTCTGTAAAAGGTATATTTAGAATTGGGTCTTCTGTTGCAGAGTGTGTGGTTTCTCCACTTGTTAATGGACCAGGGGGTCTTATTTGGATATTTTGTAAAATTTTGATTTTACTTTCTTTTTCTGGAGGATTAGGTTGTGTTAAAGATGAATCAAATACTTCAGTTAGTTCGTCTAACTCTTCTAATGTAACATTTTCGTTAGAAAGGTATTGATCTATGTCGTTAGAAATATCTCCAGGGCTGCCAATTGTTGAATCATTCTCATCATATGGATTTCTATTCTAGATAGGGCATCGGCGTTGGTATTATTGTAAATGTCTACGCGGGCAAAACCGTTTTCTGCGGTACATATCGTTTCGGGCACGTATAAATTATCAAGAGTACCTTCAGGAATGACAACATCGACAAATTCTTGTGTGGTAACAGGAATTTTTGCACTAAGGATTTCGTGTGCATTTACCGTTATCTTGAAACTTGACTCAGGTTCACGATATTTAAAGGGTAATATAAGGTTTCGAGTTAGATTAATGAGTTGTTTATTAGTCAGATCGATATTGAGATGAAATCGAGTTAATTTTTTTAATCCTAAAATTACATCACAAAATTCATGAAAATCATACAAAATAAATGAAATTGGTTCATTTGTTTTGAATTCGTTAAATGCTGGTAAATCTGCTTTGAAGAGAGTTTCTTTTTCTCCTACACCTGTTTTTAATTTTGAGGAAAATTGATAAATTCTGTCTGGGAAATATTTTGCAGCAATTGAGGGTCTTAAAATGGAAGGATAACATCCAGTATCAATTAGTAATTTCATAGGGGGATTTTTTATTTCTATATAAGGTAAACTATTATTGGTTGTTTGAGTGTTTATTTCATAGGTCATTTTTGAGGATCTAAAATCGGGGTTGTATGAAAATTTTCATTTTCACAAGATATTTGATTTTCTTCTAAATCGCAATTTTCAATTGGGTCATTATAACCTAGACAAGTAGCATTTTCATGAGGGTAATCTGACTGATAATCTGACGGATCGTATTGAGGATCATCATATTCATGATTTTGGAAGTCTTCATGATTCGAGTTATCTATTTGGAAGATTTCTTGAGACCTAAAGTTTCTATTAGAAGGGTCTCTGGGTATCGTATAACTTGTACGAGTTGACATGGGCTCAGGCTTATTTTTTGGAACTTGGCGTGTTGGTTTAAACACGTTCTTGGGTTTTCCAAATACTTGTTCGTTTGTTGGAAGGGGTCTTTGAGGTATGTATCTTGGTTGAATAGGTACAGGGCCTCTAGGAAATGTTGAAGAAGAATTTTGTTGGAAATTTTGATTATTTTGAGGGTTATTTTGTCTATAATATTGTTGTTGATTATAAGAATGGTTTTGTTGTTTATGCGAATTTGTTAATTGATTTGAATGATTATTTTGATTTTGATTATGTTTATGTTGTGGTTGTTTTTGTATTTGTGAGAATTGTTGTGAATAAGGTTTATATAAATTCTGTGTATATTGAAAGTTTTCTTCTTCGGTGATCATGGTCATGGCTGTTTCAATACAGTCAGGGTTTTTCAGTCTTATAATACTTTGCAAAGGGTTTGCTAAACCTCTAATGAATGTTCTTAAGCAAATGGTATCATATTGACGTAAATGTATTAATTTTGTAGCTGCATCCATTTCGCGGGATTCAAAGTTATAAATTTTTTGAGCTAAGTTACTCCTTATAACTTGTAATCTTTTAGCAAATTCGAGTGGATGTTCATTTCGTATGTGCGAAACCACAAAAAGATCTTGTTCTAAGCATTCTAGATTTCTTTTATCGCTAAAGCAAGTAATTAGTGTATTCTTAATGGATAACCAATCTGTTAATTCCATGTGACTACCTACTAAAATTTGAGCACGTTCTATGAGCTTCATTCTTATGGTCCTTAATAAATAATGCTTTAAAATAAGATCACTATCATTACTGTAAGTTTCAAAAAGAAAATCAGCTGCACTGATAAAGCTGTTTAAAGTATTAATATCACCATTGTATGATAGAATGGTGTCTACATACATTTTTAAAAGGTTGTAATTTACAGTGATGTTCGGCATTGTGCTAGAATTATTCGTTATTGGTGTTGACTCTTCTTGAATAGTTTCTAAATTTAAAGTTTCAGCCAACCTAGCCGCTAATACGTCTATAATGTGTGGTTCACTCATCAATTTTAAAGTTTCGCGCCTGTTAAAACTGATTTGTGCTAGTTATTAATTTATACTTTTAACTGAATAAAAGTATTTTATACTTTTAACGGAATAAAAGTATCTTATACTAAAACTAATAAAAGACTAGATATATAAAATCTGATAATATTATTATTTTAATATTAAATCTTTCAAATTAAAAATCATAAATTGTCATACACTTTGTATTCAAGACAATTTAATAAATCAAAAATAGATTTTTCAAATTCAAAAATCATAAATTGTCATACACTTTGTATTTTAGATAATTAAATAAATAAAATATAAACTTAAAACTACTTTCCACTTGCTCAACCGGAGAAAGGGAAAGGATCTGAGAGGATTGGGCACTTACCCCTCGACGGAGAGATGTCAACCTTTTCCTACTCAAGGTGAATCTCCGTGTCAGCCACCTCTTCTCTGTGCCTTGATTGCCAAATGGTGTCTCGACTGTTCTTCTTCCCGTGGTAGACCACTTCAGGGTTGATTTACAGCTTCGACGTTCGTTTGGAGCTGAAGAGTTGAAACTCACGATTGCAGTGACCACGGCATGGCATCCCGATGACGTGAAAACTGGATCACACAAACTGCTCCAATCCTACCCGACTGCGCCAGTTATGTTTCTTATCGTGCGAAGCACGTTTTAAAAAACAGTTTTTATTTGACAATAAGTACAAGCAGCAAGTATGGTACAACGAAGATTAAGGATTTACAACGAAGATTAACATAAGGCCGTTACATTATATTATATAGACTTAAACTAGCAAATACAGTGAAATATAATACAAAGCAACGTTAACATAAAAGTAAGTAAATATATATATAGAGTGGTCAATATTGTGGCCATAACTATATCTAAACGACATTTTTTAGTATTTTTGCATTTTTAGGTATCCATGCATAATTATATAAAATTGTTTATGTTAGTCGATCAAGGTGTTTGCGATGGATTTTAAGCTCACGTTTGTTATAAGTTCGCAAGGTCGTAATTGGCAAATAGTTGAAATTATGATTACGTTGGTCATCTTGATTGGTCATCTTGAATTACCACGAATTGTTATTTTACGATTGATATAAATAGTTGTTAATTTTTGTGAATAAATATATATGTATATATGTGAATAGTATTGAGTTCTACACCCAGTAGTTTTTCATTGCTCCACCTACTACAGCCAAGCCATCTTGTCTTAAACCTATAGTGAGGCTGCTATAGGGTAGTAGGGAAAAACAAAGGTTTAGGGAAAGCCCTAGATCTCTTCACTTACTTTAAGCAATGAGTGAGTGAGCAAATATAGCTTTTATGTTATGATAGCAATAATTTCGTAAGACGGATAATATTTTCTGATGAAGCAACGTTTACTCAAAACGGCCATGTGAACAGACAGAATTGTCGATTCTGGGCGACCGAAAACGCTCATTGGTTCGCAAAATGTCATACTGGCAGCAGGTGCGGTATGGTGGAAGGGAGAGTTTTAGAACCTTACTTTTTTGATAACACTCTCACTGGTAAGAGGTATTTGGGCTTTCTTCAAAATGATCTTACTCCCGCTCTGATAACTTTGTACCCGGACTTAGAAGAACCCGACATACACCAACGTGATCTATTTTTCAGCAAGATGGAGCTCCGCCAGACAGAACTTTACCCGTTCGCAATTATCTAGATGAAGTTTTTCCAAATCGTTGGATAGGAAGACGAGGGTTCATTGAATGGCCGCCCAGATCGCCAGATTTAATTCCCCTCGATTACTTTTTATGAGGATACTTAAAAAGTAAAGTGTATGTCACTAAACCAGCCAGTTTAGAAGATTTAAAAGAACAAATACGCCAGGAAATTAGAAATATTACTCCAGATGTCATTGACAACGTTTAAAAAGAATTTTTAAATCGCCTTGGTTATTGTCAGGCTGTTAACGGTGCTCAATTCGAACATTTAATTTAGATAGGTATTTCTTTAATTTTACATTTTATCATCATTTTTCGTTTAAAATTGCTTATGTAACCACTATTCATTTGTACCATATCCTTTGTAAAAAAATGCGTTCTTTCTGATTCTGCATTAAAAAATGGTGGTTTACATGTGCAGTGTACAGCTGTTGCTTCAACTGTTACCACAGATGTATATAGCTCCGCACGGAATGGAGCTATATACATCTGTGCCGTTACCATCAGTGTTTATGTTGAAAGAACTATTTGTTTTAAGATAAATGTATATAATTATTTACTAAATATATCGTTATTATCTCTAAAATTAGTAATATTAATTGTATTAAAAGTGTACATTTTTTAAATTAATGTAAGTTTATTTACGTTAGCGGCATTTACAGTTTTTATTTAAAAAAAAAACGTTTCTTGTATTTGAATAATAAATTTTGTACTGTGAAGTTTTTAACTATTAAATCGATCATACTCCAGTTTGATTAAGTTGAGGCAAGATATAGATCTGCTTGTTTTATTACACCAATTGAACATTAATGATTTAAATATTAATTTTTGTAAAGTAGGTTCAAGTACGGTTAAAGATTGTTACTACTCTTCCGATTGTTTTAACTAAATATACTTCCTATCGGCCCTATCGTAAATATGTTGCATTTTTGCACTCCTTCAGTTGTTGTGATTCCACATCAGGTTTCACTGGAAAAGGAAAAAGAACAGCAATTAAGTCATTAGTATCGAACAAAAAATTCAGTGAATTAGCTGATCAACTTTTAAGTTGGAAAATTTACCACCTACCGAAGAATCTGGAAAACAGCATTCATTTCGAGCATATCTTTAGATTCAAAAATGGCATAAAAACGAGAAAGATCCGACGGAATGGGGCTAGAAACAATTGCCTGAGGGAAATGTTATTAGAATATTAATAATATTATATTAATATAATATATTATATTATGAATTATATTATATAATATAATATTAATGCCTAAATATACCGACGACAAATTAATTCCAGACCTTCTTGAGAAAATTTCTTGTACATGTAAAAAAGATTGCAGTTCATTGAGATGTAGTTGCCGCAAACATGATCTGAAATGCACGAAATATTTTCAAATTGCAACGAAAAAAATAACTGTATTAACGCTGAGCAAGTCACTATAGAAAGTGGCGATGAAGAGGTTTTAGAAGAAATGTAAGAAAATGGAAAATTAGACAAGAGGAAGCAGAAGATGATGATGACTTTGATCATAATGACGCTGAACAGGATGAACACGTTCAAAATCATATGCAAGCAAAAAGATCAAAATATACTCAAATAGGTGAAGATTGAATTATCATCGACTTTTTTTTAAAATAAATTATCGTTTCTTATTTTGAACGAATGAATATTATTTAATAACATTATAGGTTTACAAATAACGCTATTATTTTTTGTATAAATTCATTTTACTTTGAGAGTTTGATCTTTTCAGCATAGTGAAAAAATCAACATTGAATATTTTTTGGCAGAGTTAAAAATAAAAGTGAAAAAATTGGGTTTTCCACTTTTTTTCGAAATTTTTAGGTTATGTCAAATAAAATTTGTGCATTTTTGAATTATCCACCATTTTTCCATTTAACTGTAGTTAATACTTTATTAGCTGTAGTTAAAGTAAGTATTTACGCCGTAAAAGTCGAAAAACCGCTTTCCACCCCTTTTCACCCTCACCCCTCCACCCTTGAGAAAATCTAGCTCCTGCACTTTTGTTTTAAGTATTTGTAATTCCTCTTTCTAATATTTCCTGGTGAGGTTAGCCTGTTATAAGTTATTAAAGTAATTTTTATTTTTTCAAAACCGTAGTACACCTGCATTAATACACCAAGAAATGCGCTTTACTGAGCATCTTAACAAATGTATACAAAAAGGGTGTTTTCATTTAAAATTAATTTACCGACATGTGAATCCAATACCAGAGAATCTTTGGGGAAAAATTATAAACGTTGTGAAAGTTACGTTTTATGACAATTGATGAATGGCAATGTAACTTTATTTTACAAACAGGTAAAGTATTGCGATACAATCTATGGCGCTTGTTTAAAAAAGTCAGACATGAGTAGAATCCAGACGTCACAAAATTCTTATTTAAGACTTATGTAAATGGAGTGCGTAAATACAACCAACTATTGGTGGATTTTAAAGTCATACTAAAATTCACCAATTAGCTTAACAGACATAACAACAACGTGCATAACAGACGGCGTTTACACTCAATTGCCTTAGCTTTTAAATTTATTAATAAAAGCTTTAGGACCGACGTAAATCGGACTTAAAACTTCGGTTCAAAGGCAGACTAACAATACCAAGACACTATAGCTATCAATTTGAACGATGATTTTCTTACTAAATCGCTAGTATATGGTAATAAGCTACCACAAAATATTATAAAAATTACTTCCCTTCTATTTTTTTGAAGAGAAATATTTTATGATCTTTGGGTAGAACAAAATCTATCCTACAGTAATTAGTACTTTATCTATTATTATTATTTTTACCACAACTTGTTTTACATTCATATTTTGTTGCTTTTTTTATACGTAATATTTAAATTAATATTTTTTTTACTTTATTAACATACCTAGGTTAAGTCAGGTTTAGTTAGTTAGGTAAAAGAACAGTTCATTTTATTCTCCGTAAGCAAATGACCTACAGCTCGCCCAATTGACTATTTTGTAATTTTATTGTATATTTATGATCGATAAAAGACCTTCCTTACTGGTAAAAAAAGTATAGTCGCTTCGCTCCTATAGTTTTTTCGTAGTGACCAGTTTGAAACCTTTAGATCTTGTCTGTAAAGAGCCATAAAGGAATTCTTAAAAAAAAACCAAATTATCAAATCTACTTAAGTCTGGTCAGTCGGGGAGGCCAAAGTTTATATGCTAAAGAAAAAGAAGACCAGTTGTTGAGGTATCATGCTTCAAAGAACCATAATGTATTTATATAGTCGCGTTATATGTCAATATAATGTGTTATATGTCAAACATCTGTCAAAATTTATTAATTGCATCCTAAATCAACCCCAAATATCAAATTTTAAGCAAATCGGACGAATAGCAAAGAAGTTATGATGGTCACGTGACTCTAAAATTCAAATTTTGGAAATCAATTAATTTTATCTTAAAAAAAAATATAATATAATTAACATTATTATAAATAATTTTTTTCTTATAAATGCCCTAAAATCTTAAAACACCCTCTATAATTCTATTACTAAATTTTTATTATACTCATAAATGTTCCTAAATATCTATACCTTCCGTATATTACAAATATATATTCAACCTAAAGGTAATATTAAACCTGTTAAAAATTACCGCTATAATATCAATAAAACAATCCCTATAATTAAAAACATAGTCCGTGACGTCACGAGACGAACACGACGCCGTTATAGACGTTGCCAGACATCACCATCCTTCTCCCACGCTACCATACTACTTCCACTCATTATTCTGTGCAGAAACTAACTAGGTTCGATTCATATTCAGCGTCAACTCTTTATCCTTATTCCACCCATTGCTCTTGAGAGTGTAAAATTATGTAAACAACCAAACGCGGCGAATTTTCCCGACTTAAAAAAAGACGATTCGATAAAAAATATCCCCATATTCAGAAAAAAAAATATGACATAAATAAAATATGATTTTATAATTTATATTTTTTGGACCTTCATGGCGAAAATTCATTATTGCTCGCACTGTATATTTCACAGAAATTTCGGTCAAACGGCATTTGAAAGGGAAAAGATAAAGTTATTTTTTCATAAAAACTTTTTTTTCGAAATAAATACCGTTTAGCGGAAAAGTCAAAAAAACTGAAAATGTTAGAACTCGTAAAATAATTTTTTTTCAAAAAAAGGCTCCGCCTATAGTTCATTTCTCTCATAAAACTTCTTTTCGCCTATAAATATTCTATAAACAATCAATTACTTGACTTATGTCTGCTTATGATATAGTGTAGAGTCGCTTTGTTTGTTACGAAAGTTATTTAAAAAATATTTCGCCTTACAACTTATTTAATCTAATTCTTCGAAAAAAGCGAATGGTGCGTTAAGTCTCAAATAAACTTTTTAGTTAGCCTCGGTTTCATAGCAGCGACCATGTTGGATCACGTGGGCGACGCTTAACTTTCACAGCAGTATCACGTGACTATTCTTTATTAGTAAAACAATCAATCACGCGACGCATGTCTGCTTATTACACAGTGTAGAGTCGCTTTGTTTGCTACAAGTCTTAAAAATTATGTAGACTTATATTATAAGATTTTATTATATTATTTATTAAAATGTTATTTTTATTTAATTATATGCTCTGCAGCAAGCGAATAATAAGTCAACTCTCTGGAAGAACTTTTCACTTTGCCCAGGTGTATCATACGCAGCGGATTTCTTCGATCATATTGGCGGAGCTTAATTTTAACAGCAGTATCACGTGACCATTTCTTTTTAATAAAATAATCAATCATGTGGCGTATGCCAACTTATGACAGGCTGTAAAGTTTCTTTACTTGCTATAAAGGTTATTCAAGAAGTATATGTTATTGCCGGAAAATTAATTTTTATATGATAATTTTAGGTACAGCAATAAGGTGTTACGAATGCGTAGGAAGATTGGGTCCAGGAGATACCAGTCCATGTCTATATGGTGACGAAACTCAACTTCGAAGAGTTCATTGTATAGGACCTTCCGTGTGTGCTGCTTACCATTACCAAAGTAAGTAAAACTATATGTATATCAATAAAATCGTATGTAATTTAATTATAATTAAGGAATTAATTGGAATTTCTACGTATTACAATCGATTGTATAGCAAGCGGAGCAGCTGGAAGAAGAAATAACTCCATTTTGGATCAACGGTTCATACAGAGTCTGCACAAAAGAGCAAAAGTCTTCGCCCTGATTGGTTCCGCCAACGTTCTTTGGAGAACATCCTCTGAATGTGTAGTATTCACCTAAACAAAATAAATTATTTTACAAGGCGTGGATAGTAGCGGAAAAACTATGTTTAACAGTTGTAATATTCAAGATGCCGACTAAAGCATATTTGGGAACACCACTTTTACTATTAAATACATATACGTGGTAGCAGGGAAATTATAACTTTTATAACCTAATTAACCTATTAAACCGAAAGTTGAACATTTCAAAATTGCCCCATGAAATTTAAAGAATTGAAAGAAAAATATTAAATTTTCCTTCAGAAGTAATCGGAAACCTTCGTGGCCAACGATAGTTTGTTTCAACATGGCACCCATCCGCTATTTTAAAAGATGTCGATTTTACGTTAAGAATTTTTAAGCTCCTCATCAAATTAACAGTAAAATGGATAAAAAACAGGAGTTTCTTTGGAAAAAATATTTTTTTTTTCTTCGCAAGTAATCTTCGGATAAACTTCAGTCGCAGTTTGGTTTTGGTTAAAAATGGCTCAATATTACTTCTCCCCCTATTGTTATTTTAAATTAAATGGATGTGGCACATGGCCGCTGGGAAATTTTATCTTTTGACTGAGAAGTGACAGTTGGAACTTTCAAAATGGCAGATGATCACCTTCTACGAAGAGAAACTCCATTAATTTGACAAAAAAATCTTTAAACTCTTAGAGCTTTAATAAAAATAGTGCAATATCCCTCCTACTCCTGTTATTTTTAATTTGATGATAACGTAATAAGATTTGATTTTAACGTGGCTTTCGTAGCAAGAAACTTGAACCTTTTGACACAAAATTAATAATCATAACAAATGGGCATGTGCTGAAATGATAAAAATATGAAGGGCTCACCATTAGGAAACAGAATTGCATATTTAGAGCAAATGGTACTGGTAGTATAGCTGCTGCAACTCATCTTCTTCATAGCAGTTATTTGTGCTTCTGTAGGACTAAAGGGGCAAGCAGTCGAATTTCCTAAGCAGCTGTAGCAGGAGGAAACTGCTGCTGAGAACCCTTTTAAAAATAAATTAATAGATTTTTCAGACTGATCAGTTTAATGGAAAAAAAACTTACCTATAGCCAACAAAAGCACCAAACTAACAAATAAAACAGACTTCATTATGATGAAACAGTTAATTAGGTATCCTGTAAATTGACTTTTATACATATATGAACACAAAGCTTATCAATTATAGTTATCAGATTAGATGCAGCGATACAAATTTACCAAGGAGGTCAAGTGTTGCATTATTAAAAAGAATGAAGCAGATAAAGATTAAGCAGTTTTCTGCGAACAAATTATTTTTAAATTATTTTTTTGGGGACTTTTCATAATTTCACAATTAATTAAAATGTTTCAACTTTGCACAAGGATCAAGATCTTGATGTAAGGCATTCAGATTTGGACAATAAATCCCCTGTTTTGTCAAACACTTACAGAGCAAAAAAATATTATTATAGCTTATTATTAATAACATAATGAATAAGTCTAGTTCTAGCTTTTTTAAAACAGCACATCTTAATTTAATATCAGTATTTAGAGTATTTTAAGAATTTGTAAACATTATGCAGGCAAATAATTTTGATGTGATTGGAGTTACAGAGACTTGCTTGCGTCATGATGCTTTTTGTGATTCCTGGCTATTTTTGTTATCGTTGTGATCGCTGTGTGAGTTGAAACTTTAATTGAAAAATTGTTATGACAATGTACAAGGCTTATTTATTTAGAGGATGTAATTGATGGTTTTGAAAACTGGATAAGTATTAAAATTAGCTGTAAGCTATTCCTGGTGTTAAAGATCATACTAAAAATGATAGATTGCACAGAAAACCTCGAAAAGTTCTTGCCAGAAATAATACCTTTGTGTAATTGTATTTCTCTGATTAGAGATATCAACATTCATTATTTTACGCTATATAGCGTAAAATTTGTCTAACCTCTTATTTAGTTTGTTAATTGTCGAAACCTATTGTTTTTCTTTTTATTACGGAACATGATTTGTGGTAGTGCAGTGGGTAGCACATGTTAGCTGTTACTACCTACTGCCCATTAACGTGGTCTGTAGTTTGAGTTTGATCCTTCTTTTCGCACATCGGAATTGCGGACACAATCCGCATTCCGCGTTGTTCGCAATCCCGATGATGTGACGACGGCGCCTTTACTGGCAGTCTCTGGTTATGGAACCTGTCACTAGCCGAATTTCGGGACTTTTTAAGTACAGTAGATTTCTGGCGATACAGGCCGAGGGCTCGTCTATGTGTGCCTTAGCCTGTTTTATGCTACGTCCTACTATCTATTTCGGAGAATCCACTTGTCCAGCAGACTCTTCAGTCGATGCAACTGCTACACATTTAGCTATACCGATTATGGATTTAGGCCTCACTAGCCTTCTTGCAGATTCCAGTCTAGCAAGAGAGTACATTTCCTCGTTTCCAGCATGGCCTGAGAGCCCAGGCACCTAGACAGGCTGAACCCTGTAGTCCACCTTTACCAGTTCCTTTCAGATGTACTCTAGGCACTCCATTATGAGTATGGAGTTCACCTTTGTGTTACGGTGTCCGCAGCTTAGAATTTTCTGTCCGCATTTCAACACGGAAAAACTTCAGCCTAGAGGACAATAGCATGCTCCCCAGCGATGTTTATTGTTCATTCTGGAGTTATCTGTATACCAGATTAGATACCTAGTCCCCTTATTCAATGTAAGGTCATTGGAGTGTTGCCACTCCTCTCGGCATGCGATATGGTTCACAAAACCCTTGCAAACCACAGTCACAGGCACAAAACACAGATATATTATAGAGAAGTGGTGGTTGCATATAAAGTGATCGAAATTCTTCTGACAAATCTGCTAGCGTCCTCTCGCTTGGCAACGGAAACTATTGTAACTAAGTTGACAGTTTAACATACCTAATTGGATCGTTTGGAAAGGCGTGGGCAAATAAAGGCGGGAAAATTCAAATTTCATTAAATAAGAAATCTCATAATTTTAATATTTAATTGCAATATTCAAAGCAAACACATAATTAAAGACTTTTTTAATTATATGTTTGCTTTGAAAAACTTACTTTTTCATTAGGTGTTAGCATCAGATATTGATCAGAATCAAATAAAACTCTTCAGCTTTATTTTACATATCTAAATGAGTTAATGTACTGCAATAATCAGTTAACAATAGTGTACAACATGACACCAATTTCAAAATGGAAATAAAACAATCTTGTTCTTTAATACATTTATTATTTAATTTTCCTGAAAAATAATTTCTTAAAATGATACATACATAATATACAATCAATTTTCAAAATCAAAATTCATTATAACAGATATTATATAAATTAGAATTAATCGAAAAATGTTTAGAAGTATTTTGTTAGCACTGAACTATGCCAAGATTAGAAAATATTGTGAAGTTTTATTTTATTTTACTAACACAAACATATTCTATAGAGGATAATAATATAATAATAATAAATGTTTTTTATTTGCAAAAATGCAATGCATAAAATCTTTATAAGTGAAATACAAAACTATATATGCAAATAAAAGGCCAAGTTCAAATTTATGCAGTATAGATATCCTTTTATAAAGTACATAGTTCAGCTAGTAGACAATGAAGGTAATGTTTTCGGATAATACTTAGGATTAACGACATAAATACTAAAATTTATGTACTAAACATACCCAAGTTAAAAGATTACATAATCTATATAACTAAAAATAATTTTAAAACAAAATATGCCAGACCCAGATATAAAGAACACAAAAAATACATACATAAAATATAACATTAATTCTGATACAAAAACATTCACTCTGATCCATTCTGAGTGCTCAGCTTTCTTAGTCTAGAGACTCAGTGAACACAGGAAGTGGTATGATACGAGCATGAAATAAAATAAAAAATAGGCAGTGCAAGCCTTATAAATAAATTCTTTAAATGATTCATGTGAAAAATAATGACAAAACAAATTTTTAAATAAATATGTATTGTAGTGTAAAGCCAGCAGTATCAACGTTATTAAAATTTGTTAGAGAGAACTAATCACAAGAAATACTAAAGCTCCAAGTCTTAATAAAATTTCCATTGCATATCTCTCTCCATATTTTTCTTGTGATGGGGACTGAAGGAAATAATAACATTTTATTATTCTTTTATTACTATGTGTATCACAGGTACCATATAATCATCACTGCCCATCAGAAGGAGAGGGTACGGCGTTTGACCAGATTTTCATAGTTCACGAAAGACATAATAATATAGCCTATGCGCAGTTCTCATTGCCTCGAATTACACCGACCTGGTGGTATGTCGGAAGTTATATTTAGACATACAATGCGCTGAACTCTATCCAGTGAGGCCCGGATTTTGCTTTTTCTGAATATGGGCACCAAACGATAGGCCCGTATATAAGAAGAGGTTTGAAGCCGTCCTGCAGGCCCATAATGCGAAGGTGGTTTTCTTAATTCTGATGTATGTGTGATTGTACCAGGAGAGTTTGAAATCTAATGTGATTCCCAGAAATCAAACTATAGGAGTATTGCAACTGCACTCTACCCAGAGACACAATTTAAGTTACAACGTTTTCTCGTGATGAGTAGAAGTTCTGCTTTTTTGGACATCATCAGACCCTTCTATTGTGGCAGTATCGTTCTCCGAGCAAAGGATTACCAGGTCATTAGCGTAGGCCTCTATGTAATAGGCATGTCCTATTTAAAAATTCGATCAAACTGTCGACCACTAAGCACCATAAGGTTGGGGATAATAGTCCTCCCTGTGGGCAGCCCTTAGCTGCCAATGTTTTGACGCTAAGCAAGTACATAACGTTGCGAGAGCATGGCCTGCATCCAACTCACCAAACATGGTTCTAAACCATGACACTCTAAAGCATGGGTATAGGGGCTAGGTCCATGGATTTGCCCGCCTGCTAGTCATATTGTTGCATGTGTAATGGTCTAACCAACTCAGTCATTATGTCTCTCTCATCTAAGCCATTTTGTAAAAGGCAAGGATATAAACCATCCAAGCCCGGACATTTTAAGAAACGGTTTCTGGAAAGTGAGGGCATTGATTGCAAAGCCACCTTCTGGAGGTAACAGCGACCCTATTTTATTACGATAATCCTTGGATAATACCTTGCACAGGCGTGTTGTGGAGAATGTGTTTTCAACATCCTCGCAGAACCAGCTCTGCCTTTTAGGGTCCCTGAGTATCTTTTTATACTATGTTTGAGCTGCGTGGAACACATTAAGGTATTAACATTTGCAGGCTGCGTCTGAGTAAATAGCTGCTCTCGAATGCCGCAGCTATCGCACGAGTCGGGTTGACAGTCCCGATCTCAGTGTCTGCCGGAATGGTGTATCTTGCCCGTACGTCCTGAAGACCACTGACTAGTTACTCTAGAAAGTGATCCCAATCGGTGTTTCTCAGATGTCTGTAGACTGGCGTTTGCTGACAATCATGTTTCCTCAGCTCAAATAGGCCTGGAGTCCGATATTGTAACTCTCCATGAGCTAAAAAGATTCACCAGGTTAAGTGAACATATCGTAAGATCGATGACTGATTGGCCCCTTTTGTAGTAGAAAGTAAGGACACCACCTCGGTTAAGTAGTTCTAGGCTGTTTGGGCACAAGAAATCAGCATTTTGGGTTATCATCTCTACATATCCAAAGGTCAGACCATGAGATTGGGAGACCCAAGTTTTTCCAATATTTGACCACGGCAGTGACGACCGGGGAGAGGAAGGTGAATCAAGTTCGATGGAAAATAGGAAAATAGGCAGAGCAGACTACTAAGTCCTTTTCCAAACCTATTGACAGTTTGACGGCTACTAGGTCTAGAGTGCAAAGATCTGTGAAAAAAAAACATTTATAGGATACAGGCGCGAGGATTTTCACAGGGTACATGTTTGTGCACTGTACTGCCATTTACTAAGCCTTTAACTATTAGCTACTGAGCTTTTTCCACAGAGCAGTAGTACACCTACTCGTATTATGCATGGTTTCTTATCTCTGATCGATCCTATCTTTGTGAATGATTTAGCCTCAGATGCCTCAGATGGGATTAATGCTGATGATATTAGTGACCACACAAAATTATATTTTAAAAACATACAATACTTATGAAGGTGTTAATTACACGTAAAAGTTAATAAACCTCTCTTGACCGACAACTGTAAGTTGTCGGTCAAGACAACTTACAGTTGCTACTACTATTAGCTACTGAGCTTTTTGCACAGAGCAGTAGTACACCTACTCGTATTATGCATGGTTTCTTATCTCTGATCGATCCTATCTTTGTGAATGATTTAGCCTCAGATGCCTCAGATGGGATTAATGCTGATGATATTAGTGACCACACAAAATTATATTTTAAAAACATGCAATACTTATGAAGGTGTTAATTACACGTAAAAGTTAATAAACCTCTCTTGACCGACAACTTACAGTTGTCGGTCAAGAGAAAAGGTCAAGAGAAAAACCTGGATATTTTCAATTTTTGCAGCACCGCGAAAATAAACGAGTTTGAAACCTAGGTATTCACTCTACATCACAAAGCTCTAATGATCTTCCAAATACCTTGGAAGATCATTAGAACCTAAATTTAAATTATAGTATAATCTATTATTTTTAAAAAATAGAGCTAAAAAGAACTCTATTTTTTTTAAATAATAGATTATACTATAATTTAAATTTAGGTTCTAGAATGGATTTTCCAGAAAATATCAAAAAGTACTCCTGCCAATTTGAGTCTAACTCAGCTGGAAACGATGGCCTTCCTTTTTATATGGTTTAACTTTATATGCCGCTCCTATTGAATCATTTAACTTTCTAATTAAATAAATGAAATTCATAGTCGTTTTTGTGCCAAATAAAAGAACCCTAGTAAAGTGAATAATTTTAAGCCAATAAATTTATTGCCTATTTCTTATAAAGGATTAAAAAGCGTAGCGTAATTGCATTTGCAGTGCAGGTCAATGCTTAAATGATCGTAATTGACTTGCTTCCAGTTCATAAGTCTAAGTTTTATGGTGATCACAACACATCAACTGCCTTAGCATGTCTTACGGATAATATTATGAGAACTTTTTACAAGAAATACGAGCAATCTTGGAGTGGGGCGGTAACAATCTGGTCAATTTTAACGCTAAAAAAACGCAGGTTACAGTATTTACGATGAAGACTAACCTTGATGGCCCGGAGCTGGTTATGGCAGGGAAAACATTGCCAATGAAATCATCTTTACATCTTCTAGGAGTCGAGGTCACCAACAGTCTGTTCTGGCATGACCACGTTGCCGAGGTCGCCAGGGCGGCTTCCAAAAAACTCGGAGTGCTTTTCAAAACGAAAAAACGGTATACACCAGAACAGCTGCTGACTCTTTATAAGGCTCAAATACGCCCTTCCCTCGAGTATTGCTTGCATGTCTGGAGCTCTGCACCCAAGCATAGTTTAAACCTGCTGGATTCTATACAGAAGAGAGCTATTCGTCTTATCGACAAACCAGAACTGACAAAGAGTCTGGATAGTCTGGAGCACAGGAGAAATGTGGCTGATCTCTGTTTATTCTACCGTTATTATCACGGTAAGTGCCCCTCTGAGCTGGCAGGCCTGATTCCAGAGGCAGACGCGTCTAGCAGTTGCGGCTCATCAACATCGAGTCCACCTGCCTACCCCAAGGACGTCGCTGTATCGGGACTCATTCATCTGGAGAACATCTTCTTTGTGGAACGGGCTTCCATCTCACATTTCCCGACGCATACAACCTACAGCGATTCAAAATAAATGCCCACAAATATCTTCGCGCAAGCACCACTCCAAGAGTGACATAGGACTTTCGTCTTGTGCATGTGTTTACTATAAAAAAAAAAAAAAAAAGAATATTTAATGAATTTTCCAAGGTATTTAATGTATTGGATCATCTTTTATGTTCCACGTTCAATATCTTGGATTTAAGCTGACATGCAGCTTTTCATTTAAAACGAGAAAAATAAAGAGTAAAAAGTATGCGAGGATAACGCGTTCTTCTTCTAATAAGGGAGACCTAGAATCTGGTATATCGTAAGGCAACAGTTATTATACAAATCTTGCATTACTTTGACTTTTTTGATACTGATGCAACATCTTTCAATCGTGATTTGGAGTCCGTACTATATTATTCTGCTGATTACGATTTAAGGAAAAATGCTTTAAATACTAAGTTACTATTATTCTATTCTGAAAATTGCCGAGCTGCATTGCAGCAACCTCTAAGGATTGTTATACATTTATTATTATACATCATGAATGTTCAGATTATGATATTCTCAAAATGTGCAAAAAAAACTTGGGCGGTACTTTAATACAGATTTAAGATTTAGAGCGCATATAATTTTTTTTTAAACTTACATAAATGTAAAAGTACTTATGCAAATCGGCTCATACTTCAAAATAAGTAAAACAAAACTTTGTGCATCGTTGATGTCATCAGTCTTTAATAACTGAAATGTTGTGTTTTTTCCCTGTTTAGATGTCGTTTCGAAGATAAGATTGTAGTACTTCAAAATGTATGATATCGTTTTATGTACAAATTAAGAAAATATGACGATGTTTTGGACAAAATAAATGAGTTAAAACTGCTGAAAATATCAAATAGAGTAAATTAGACATTTTAATATTAATTATGAAGGTTATTGGATCAGCTAAAAGTAGGTGTAGGTGCTGTGTATAGTCTAGCAAAATGTAGATGAGTTTTATAATACTAATTATTTTTATATTTCATAAATTTTGAGAATAAACGAATGATCGTTCTGATAGCTTAATCCAGTTTCAAGTTCTCAAATTACCAACCAAAACCTCCTAAATTAGCGTCCTTATCCCTTACTATAGTGCTACCAAACTGTCTCTGAAAAAATTACATAACACTATATCTATATTTTCCAGCAATAATGCCAGGAATGCCTCCGATCAACCATATAACCAGAGGCTGTCAGGCTTTAAGATATGGTGCCACGTGCGAAGATATTTTCCAGCAGCTGAGAAGAAGAAACGAGATCTTACCTGGACAACACACCTGCACCACCTGTAGTACCGATCTGTGTAACACTGGAAACCGTGCTCTTGGTGGAGGAGCTCTTTTGATTCTTTTAGGGTTACTATGTAGAAGGATGATTTAAGGTTAATTAAAAATCCGCATTGGGTGTTTACGTACAAAGGGCAATCAGTGTTGAGGATTATAGAGAAGAATTTGCCTCATTTTAAAAAGTTTTTATTTTTTTAATGTAGTTTTAATCTTTTTAGATGTTATTAGTTTTTACTTCTGTTGACCATTTTTTATTAAATACAATTGATTTAAGTTATAACGTTTTTTATTTTAAGAAATTACATATATTCATACATATAAAACCTAATAAGACAAAGGCATTCCAGGAATGTTACAAACGAGTATACACTCGAAATATCTATAACGAATATTCTGGGAAGCTCAAAGACATACTTGAAACCTACTACTCAAATTTAAAAAATTAAATAAAATAAAATTAAAAATTCTTAGGCATTAAAAATGAACACACTATTCCCAATTAAATTGAGTGTATTCTGAAAATTCTGTATCTAGTTTCTAGTATATATTTTTTTAAATTCAGCATTAAAATCAGCTTTTTGTAACCAAACCCTAGAAAATCAGCTTAAGTGACTGGCTTCAAAAGTAGTCCACTTTAACGGATATAATGCTTCTATTTTTATAAACATTTAAATCTATAAACATAACAATCTATTAATTAACTTCAAGTGGTAAACCAATTTTGCTTATTCATAGGAAAGCACTTTCTAAAAATATACATTTTTATAGATAACAAAAAATAGCACAGATTAAGGTTATTATCAAAAAACTGTTAAAATCTTTTATCTTAATAGTACAACAAACTGACAATAAAAGCAACAAGAATAACCACAAAAGACTGTCCAACGATTGATCCAGAATTACACAAGTTTCTATCAGAACACGTGGAGCACTCCAAAAGTTGATCTCTGCCATTTCTGAAGAAGCTGTACCTCCTCCTGAGCTGCTCGCAAATGTCGTAGGGTTTGCAGGAGCGGTGCACCCAAGTCATACCATCATCTGCAAAATACCCAAATATGAGTGTGACGTTGCAATTGCATGTGAAGTTTTTTGACTTACGATTGACGACGTATTTAGCACACACTTGTTCTCCCCTTTGGCACACGGATTTCCGATGGTTCTCGTAAAAGTTGAATCGTTCGCAGTCATTTATTGGGTTGGTGATGCCGATGTGACTGCTGCATGTGAAGCATTCTAGGGACGAACCTAAAATAGTAAAAGTTTTGTTGACAAAATAAGAAAAATTACTTTAAATAAAATTGACGTTTTTTCTTATACCTTTTATGCTAATTTAGTGATTTTTGTAATTTAAGTATTGTACAGGATACTCTACAGATATTTTTTAAATAAAAAAGGTGATCGCGGGATGAAAACTAAATTCGCGAAAAGAAATTTGGTTTTATGAAGCTTCTACTATATACCGGGTATACCATAAATAATGGTTAATAATTTAACAAGAGATTTCTTCAAAAAAAAATGAGGTTAAGCTAAATTTTCCTAGTTCGAGAGTCAAAGACAACTAAGATATAGGGTGATAAATGAGGGCACTACCAACAACACTTTGATTACTATACTTCTCTAAAAAATATCGCTACGATTTACCCTTCTTGAGATATTTGCATTTAAAGTTTTCAATGCGCTCAAGATAAAATTTTATTTTTCCATTTCAGGTTAAAATATTTATGAAGTAGAATAAGATGAATTATTATAAATGTCATTGTCATTGTCACTCATTTAGTATCGTTATATATTACCTTTTATTGCCTTAGTTCTATTAGTTATTGTTATTTATTGTTACTTATTGCGTATGATGTTAAAATCGAAGACTTGGCTTGCACGAAATCCAGACTTTAACCCGTTAGATTTTTGCATTGCACATGAAATTAATGGTAAAAATATTAACGGCTGCTAAGTCATTTCGAAATGAGCAGTTATTTTTTAAAATTCGGCGATCTTTCAGTAAAGAAATGTATTGAGACAAATGGTCACAAGCCATGTAAAGTCCAGTGCAACGATATATTAGAATGGTCACCCGTCAAAACACCAGCATTTTACTTCTCAAACAATGTAAATAGAAGGTGGATGACATTGTTTGGCAGGTGGAATGCTGGTGTTTTGACGGGTGACCATTCTAATATATCGTTGCACTGGACTTTAGCTTATTTACTAACAAATATTTTTTTTTTAAATTATCTTTTGTAGATATTTTATTATTCATTCGAAGTGTAATGAAGCAATTTAAATAGTTTATGAATGTTATTTTTTTTGAGTCCATTAAAAAACTTTGAATGTAAATATTTCGAAAAGAGTTAATTGTAGCGAACTTTTATAGTAGATGTTGCTTAAGCCAAACTGTTTGTACAATGCATATTTTAAACAAAAAATTAAATTATTTTAAGCATAAAAAGTTACAAAGTTTTTAAAAAAATCAAAATGTTGCTAGTGGCGTCCTGTACGACATAATTTTAAATTTATTAAGATTTAGCATATAAAAAAACTATTGTCCAAACTTTGTTAAAAACGAAGAATAAATGCTAGATTTATGCTAAATTACCATTATTTATGGGACATTCGTAGAAAAAACGTCTCTAAGAAATAATTCCATACATGAACTATGTGTGTCAGGTCTAATACTTTCTGAACTAGAAGCAATTTTGCCTGCATAGGTAACTATATTTTTTAGTTTTCTAAAGAGTACTTAATAGGTTTCCTAGGAAATAACTTTATCTATAAACGATTTTTGTGGATCTAATACTTTTTGAGCAATAACCATTTTTACGTCCAATGCTTACCAGAATTGAGAGTTTTTTGTTTATATTTAAACCTTCGGACTTTAAATTGTTCCTGAACTGAATCAATTAAAGCAGTTTTAATTTTTAAGTAACGCGAAACTAAATGAAGCTTACACGGCAAAAACGATGAAAGTCAATTTTTACAGTAAAAGACAATATTAATACCAAAAAACTGCGCGTGAAAAGTAGAATCGAATGGCCAGGGCTGCTTGGCAATATCGCTGAAAGTCTAAAAGTTATTCACGAAACAAATAACCTTATCCACGACAAAAACGCTGAAAGTCGATGCAAAACACAGCAAAAACGTTGTAGGTGCTTTTGGGCGGTCGCTAAACAACACGACGATTAAAAAGATCAGTTCCCGCATACACGTACACGGGTCCGGTTCAAGTCTGTGCTTGTTGTGTTTATGTTTATCTACATAATATAAGTAGTGTCTTTTTTAAAATTTTGTGATGGAGAAAAAGGCAGAGACTGTAAATCGTGAAAGCAGTGATGAAAATACTATGCAGAACTTAAACGTGGGATCTAAGAAGAGAAAAAAAATTGGAAGAATATGTGATGTTATGAAAAAATTAAGGTTCACACGAAATAGGGCCAGACTGTAAGTGCTTCAGGTATAAATGCTTTCAAAATATTGGACTTTTGGAAAGAAATACCATTATTAAGGAATTTAATAGCATGTCAAGCAGAGATGAGCAGAACAGTTACTTAACTGGTCTTATATCCATGATTTCCATAAAGAACCGTAGGCCAAGAAAAAATGAAAATGATGCCAAAATTCACGATAAAGCATATTTTTATTAAGTAAGAGTTCAGCGACAGGTTGATAACCGTAGTAGCTGTATTGAAGTGCCCGTTTGCATGAAGGGTTTTGTTTCATTACATGGAATTGACAATTCAGGAGTCCCTAAAGAAAACTGGTAAGGCGCCTAAAGATATGAGAGGTAAATATAAACACGTACATTGTGCAAAGCCTTCGACCACATCTGCGGCCGTAAAATATCATATTTGCTCCTTCAGGTGCAGGCAGAGCCACTACAGTCGAAAAAAATCTACAGTCGTATATTTACCAGACACTCTAACAATAAGAAAAATGTACAATATGTATAAGGCTTTAAACCTTCCTGATGTTTCATATGAATTTTATCGCAAAGTTTTTAATAATGAGTTCAATATCAAATCTGGATATCCACGCAGTGATACCTGCAGTATTTGCGATAAATATACTGCAGAAAAAACAGCATTATTGAAGATTAAAAACGACACAACCACGTCAGAAATAGATGCGAAAATACTTCAAGAACTTAAAAAAAAGGAAATAGAACATGAACTGCATTTGCGAAAGGCCGAAATGTTCTATGATCGTAAAAAAGAAGGAAGAAAGAAAAGTATGAAGAGTAAAGAGTTCGAAGCAATAGTGATGGATTTACAAAAAAACCTCCCTATACCAAACATTACAACCAACGATGTATATTATAAACGACAACTTACTTTCTGTTCGTTTAATATTCACGTGCTGTCTACTGCCAACTCCTATTTTTATTGTTACCCCGAAAATATCGCAGCTAAGGGATCAGAGGAAGTTATTTGATTATTGCATCATTTTATATTTTCGCAGTTAGACTCCAGTGTAAGGGATTTAGTAATATTTTGCGACTCATGTGGAGGTCAAAATAAAAATTATAATCTTTTTAAATTCATTCATTACGTAGTTATTTCCACACGAAGACTTGACAGCATAAAAATGATTTTTCCAATAAGAGGCCATTCTTATTTGGAGTGTGACAGGAATATGGGACTCATTAACCAGCGGACCAAAGCTGAAACTGCTGAAGATTGGTTGGATGAATTTAGGACAGCCCGCACAAAACCTAGCCCATCTAAAGTCATAGAAGTAGATCAGTCCTTAATTCGCCAATAAACTCAATTTCTTTCGCCGAGTTTTAAAACAAAATGACCATTTGCTGTCAGACCTATTCGCGAAATAGTGTGTGAAGTCATTCATCCTCAATATATTTCATTTAGAACAAACTACAATGGACCCTTCTAAACTTCTGTGATTCGTACCATCGCTATTGTCCCAACTAATGATATAATTGATATAGCAGGAACCCAAGAATTTTTTTTTGTCTGACAGAAGTTATACAGGTAATACATTTATATTTATACCTACTAGCTTTTCTTGATTACTTTTTTTTCAGATTTGTTGCCAATTAGTCTGGAAAAGTGGAAAGACTTGCAACAACTGAAGCAGTTTTGTGGTGACGCTGCCAAACATTTTTTCGAGAGACTTGCTCACAAGGCAACAAGTAAAGGATTAAGAGTTAAGAAGCAAATGAAACGAAAAACTGTAGACAAAAAGTAAAAGCTGCGAAAAGATGCGCTAAGAAAAAATAAAATAGAAGAGATAATTCCTATTTTTATGACGTAAATTTCTTACTATTAATGTTTATTTGTATTTACCTTGTTGTAGTAATAGTTCGTAGTATTATCTACTTGACTTGTGGTGGTCAAAAAAATTGACATCCATCGTTTTTGTTATTTTTTTAATGACATACAACGTTTTTGTCATTTTTTTTTGTGTACTTTCGATCAAATGATAGAAAATAAAGAAAATAAAAAAAAAATAACAGTCTAAGAATAATTTTATCGTTTTCAATGATAAATGGTAACCCGTTGATAAACATTTTGATTTAAAATTTGAATTATATGATTCCAAATTTAGTCTTTAAACTTTAAAATTCGTTTTCTGGCAAATAATATAAAAGTTACCTTCATCGTTTTTGCCGTGTAGGCTTCAAATGTTATAGTTTTTTCAGGACAACTAAAAACTTAGCAGGGTCCCTAAATAAAGTTATTTTCCAAACAAAGTGCGTTTTTTAAGAAATAATGAGAAATATGAATAACTATTTTGGTTAGTCTAATATATTTGCTGAGTTGTGCCTGCTAAGAGCCAATGCCTAGCAAATTTGAGGTTTGTGAAACAAATTAAATACTTAGTTTTTCTTTGAACCTATTTAAGTTAATTGTATAATTTTGTTACTGTATTGTAGACAACAATTTATAGATTTATTTCTGTGTCTGTGTAGAAAATTTATCATTAAGTTAAAAATTGACTTAACTAGAATAATTTTGGTTACTTATTATTTTTTTGACAAAATTTTCTTGTTTTTTAACTTTAACTTGAATACTCGTAAGAGAAGCGTTTTCCAAGGAATAATTTTCCATATGAACGATTTTTGTAGGTGTAATATTTTCTGAGCTAGGGTCACCAAAATTAAAATTTAACGAATCTGTGGATCTAATATTTTTTAAGCTATAACTAGTTTTGCCTTCTAAGTGCCAATGTTTAGTAAAGTTGGAGGCTTTGGCTTTAAATTAAACACTTTACACTTTTTAATTATTCTTGGACATTTTCCATATAATTTCCAAGCTATTTAAGATATATTAATAGGTTTTTGTCAATATTGTAATAAATTATCTGTAGATGAATTTTATGTGAAAAAGCTCAAAAAAGCAGCTTTTTTGAGCGGTTTGCACTGCGACTATCCAGATTAGCTGGAAGACTTTTTCAGTGGAAGCTTCGACTTTTTGCAGGAATTCTGGTAAATTTGTTCTCTAAAAAATCTCAGGAAAAAATAGCGCTGCAGTCGAATAAGGACAATAGCACAATAAGGGTAAAAAAGTCTAGATTTAACTATCTTATGGCAATTTAATGAAGGCTTAATTGAACCTTTATTAACCAAAAGTTGCTAAATTTAAGAATAACTTCAACTTAAGGAATCATTTGATATACGAACGATTTTTGTGGGTCTTATAGTTTCTGAGCTAGAACTACTTTTACCTATAAAGGACCAATGCCTACCCGAATTTGGATTTTTAAAATAAAGCTATCCAAACTATTTCAGACATTAATAAAAAATTTTACTGCAATATATAGAATAATCTGTAGATAAATTCAATGTGAAAAAGTTGATCTTATGTTGAAAATTGAATCAACTAAAATATTTTTGATTTGTAGGTAATCTTTAAACTAAATTTTATAGTTTATTTCAGAACAACTAAATGAAGTTTTTTCTTAAAGAAAGGAAACCTTTTTTTAATCTTAGGTTGAATATTAAAAAGATTTTTAAGGACAACTAGAAACATCTCAGGTATCTAAATAAAGTTTTTCTCAAAGAAAGTAAGTTTTCTAAGGAAAACTTACAAATACATATAAAGATTCTGGTGGTCTTCCATCATTTTTTTAATACTAATAAAACTGGAGATATCTAAACGCTCTGCAATGAATCTGTCACTCCTTGCGTCCTTATTTCTTGAACTATTAATGAAATTTGATCTTGTTTACCAATCAGCATCCTTCAAGTTGTTTGTTTTATCGGAGCATAGTCTTCATTGTTATTTCGATGCTGCACCAAATCAGTATTCCCAGATCATTTTCGTATAAGAAAAATAGTCGTAATATTAATACTCTGGCTTATGGTCAAATTGGCAGAGGATTCTTTAGAAAGCTGTTGTAAACATATAGAAAAACATCTGCTTAAATGACTTGTTCTCTCGTTGTTTCAGGTGTTGTCCATATCATTTCAAGTTTACCATTTGAACCCAAACAGTAGATTTCTTATGCGTAGATAACTTCTTTATAGGAAAAATTATTTGGCTATATACTTTACATCTTTTCATAGACTCAATTAAAATAGTTTCTCCCTCTTTTCCTTTGTTAGATAGCTTAACGACTCGACGAAAATACGATGGATTTTTCTATATACGATGGTAAGGTGGTGCATACTGGGGTACCCTAATGAAACCTCTAGGGTACCCTAATGAAAATTAAACAAAGCACGTTTCTTAAAAAATAGTCCCATATATGAGCAATCTTATGTGCTTTATACTCTAAATTAGAACCAGTTTTGACTAGAAAAAACCAGTGGTTACAAAACTTAAAGTCAAAAAATTAAAATATGAAAAGCACTACAGTTTATACATACAGTTACTATATTAGCAAAATTATTAGTGTAAACTGGACAAAAACCCAAAAATAGATTAAAAATAAAGTTAATTTCG
Organism: Anthonomus grandis grandis; assembly: GCF_022605725.1. Taxonomy (NCBI): domain Eukaryota; kingdom Metazoa; phylum Arthropoda; class Insecta; order Coleoptera; family Curculionidae; genus Anthonomus; species Anthonomus grandis. Next base: position 14,560,398 of record NC_065551.1, read on the forward strand.
TTATTAATTTAGTATATTTTACCTAGTCTTATTAAACAGCCCACCAAAACCAAGCGAAAACTCAAAACCGTAATTTTTGCCATTTTTTGTCAACGTTTATTATCTACATTAACCCAGTGACTGAAACCATTTGCGTGTAAATCGGTGCCAAATATTGGTGATTCAAGGTTTCCATAAAAAAATTTAGAAGTTTCTTAATATTTAACACTTTGTTTGTTTTTCCAACGTTATCGTATAACATTTAATTTATGTAAAGGATATATGAATAACGGAAGCTTAATCAGTTTAATCAAAATTTAAATAAATGAGTCATGTAAGTATTAAAATAATTAGGAGGAAAAACATTTTTGCTAATTACACTATGCAAATACAGAATGAGTCTCCAGGAATCGCATCGATCATCTATGGGAAAACTAAACTTTACTGTCAAATTAGCACACAAATAAACAAATAAAGTTGATGGGAGAAACTCGGCTAAAATATATTTAAGATGAAGAATATGAAAAATAGGTGTCAAAATCTAAATCCTTTTTGGCTTTAATATCTAAGCCATGACCTATATCTAAGCCAGGCCTTTTTTCATATATTTAAGTTTTCATGTCTATTTACTTACTATTATTACTTTTTCCCAGGTAAATATGTATTGTCTTTTGTGGATTTTAAAACATTAGTATTTAGATTACAATGATATCTAATTGGCAGGTTATAGATTATTGTAACTATTCGCTTTTGTGAAACTTTGAGTGAGCCAATCGTATTCTAATAAACCGCTCCTCAGCCGTTATACAATATGTTAACTGTGACTGGACCAGTGCAAAATACTCAGTTTTTAGGTATTTTATTGGTCAAAGAGTTTTTAATTGGCAAAATAGGTATAATAGCGACCATAGTTTCTTATGCGATGCTAATAGCGATTATAGTTCTCGATGTGTGTAAGTCCCATTTAAATGGCCGTCAAAAAATTCCCAAATATCTTGCGTTACGAAATGTATTTCCTTTTACAAGAAGAAAAGAAAAAAGTATGCATATGAAACAATGGTTCCAGAATATCTAAGAGATAACATTTTATTAATATACAGTGCGGCTTTTAATTGCCCTCCACCCCTCTTATCTTTTGACTGCGTTTATATAAAAATTGAAACTTGGCACACATCATTAGCAAACTAAATATTCCTTTATGGTTTTTAGCTCACTTTGCAAAACTATAGAGAGAATATTTTTGCTATTTTGTTCTGTGAAATCTTATTTGTACCTTGATTTAATCGAGAATCTTGATTCACGTCCCCTTGCTGAAAATCCACAATAGTCTACTTTCACAGTTGGTGACACGTGTGATGTATCTTCTGCTACTGTGAAAAGGGTACTTAAAAAACATAAATTTCATCCGTATTTCATCGTAATTCAAATGGTTCATTAATTGACAGAAGATGATCCTAATCGAGCCTGCTTATGTAAAGAACATTTGTTTCAGTGACGTAAATTCCCACATATTTCGTGAAACACACACACATAATACGCAGAAAAAATAAATGTGTGGGCTGGCATATTAGGGAATCACATTGTTGGGTCTCTTTAGACCAAAATTTGACAGGGGAACTTTACTTAAACATGTTGGAAAATGCAGTAGAGCCACTGATCTTTAAGATTATTGAAGACCTTCCTCATGATTTAAGTTGGAAACAGTTTTTCAACAAGATGGGGCACCGCCTCACTTTAGCAGAAATGTTGAATGTCAGAAATGTTGATAGAGTATATTTGACTAATACTTGTCGATAACTTACTGTTTGACTAAGCCTAATGATTGGTCGGCGAGGGCCTATCGAGTGGCCAGCTATGTCCCGATCTTACACCTCTGGACTTTTTGTATGGGGCTACTTGAAACAAAAAGTCTACGTCACCAAGCCAGAATCCAACTTCGATCTACGTCAAAGAATAATTGATGCATGTTGCAATATTGATGTTACCACTTTCCAAAATGTTCGTGAAGAATTCTCCAATAGATTATTAAGCGGCCCTCACAAGATCAGTATTACTGACAGTATTCAATACTGACAGACTTTCGTCAATCGTTTTTTCTCCTTCTCAAACGGTGAATATTTTTATCATTTATCAGTCAAACATCAACGTCCTATTTACGCACTTCAAGCTCTTTTGTATAGTTTTTTTTGAAGCGCAACGGATAATAAATCAAAAGCTTGAATTGCTATTATTATATCGCAATGCACTGCAAGTTCTAAACTCAAGAAAAAGAGACGCTGGATGAAACAATGGATTAGTCAACGTGAAAATTACACCCATCTAAATTTATTAAATTTTATCAGAGAAACAGACCCAAAAAACTACAAAAATTATTTTCGGCATGATGAGGCAACTTATATCAGCAAATGAAAGATTGGCGCTAACTTTGCGTTTTTTGGCAACTGGGAAATCATTCGAAGATATAAAGTTTTCCACTATCATTTCTCCCAAGACCATAAGTGAAATTGTAATGGAGACTTGAAAGGCAATAGCTGAAGTTCTGAAAAAATAGATAAAAGTAAGTTAGACTTATAAGAACGTTTTAAAAACTTTTATTGTGTATTTACATAGTTTAAGATTAAGTAGAAATATTTAATTAATTAATTAGTGACAAAGTGATATAATATTATCCCAAAAATGTGGTAATTTTCCAGAGTTTCTGTAGTTTGCCGTGGTTTTAGCTGTCCATCAGCTTGTTGCTGTCACTTCATCGTTAAAATTCACTTGATGGGGCTGTAGTCCTAATATTTGTGTTTGTAAGGTAATCGTAGGAAGAGCTATAAGCGGAGAAGCCATAGGCGGAGAAATCATTGGCCATGAAACCAGGATTGGAGAAGACATGGACAATGAACTGTATCCGTAATTATAGTTGGACAATGATGAGGTTTGAGCCGACATTGGCCGTGAAGAGTATTGGTAACTGTACGTATCAGCACTTTATTGGCTTTATCACACTTTATTGGCAAAAGATTCTGGAGGTAAAAATATTTTTATATTAACGGAGTTTCTTGCTAAAGCACTCATTTCTGCCTCAAAAAGTACGCCATTTATTGCCTTTTCGGCTAAAATTCTTTGTTGTGGATCTAGTTTTTTCAACTTTTTCGGCCCAAACTTTAGTAATGGGGTATTCGTCGTCTTTTTTAAATATTCATATGCCGGAGATAATAGCTGTTTATTATCTTGTTTATTTTCTGCAGATTTTATTTTTTTTACGTTCGATGTAGTCCCAACGCAATTTTTCTCATTCACATTTTTGGTCTTTTTAGCATCCCAATTGCTATGCCCAGGAGTAGTATAAAAAAAAAATAAACAAAGGTTTTAATAATTTTTTCACTTTTTTTCAGATACCATCTATCCAAGAAGAATGGAAAAGAATCGCAAGAAACTTTGGATCAAAATGGAAATTTTGGCATTGCCTTGGAGCAATTGACGGAAAGCACGTCGTTGACTTTAAACCAGCAAATTGTGGTTCAAGATACCATAATTATAAGGGTGCACACAGCATTGTTTTAATGGCTATTGTCAAGGCCGATTATGAATTCATCACGGTTGATGTTGGGACAAATGGGCGCGTCTCCGACGGGGGAGTCCTTTATTATACTAAAATATTAATTTGGAACATATGTGATTGGCTGTTAAGGTGAAGCGGCTGCACTGTTTGCTAGATGTTCAATACAGGCCTCCTTCTTGCAGTTATACACAGCTAGGGGCTGTTGACACATTGCTTTCCGCATTGGGCCACATGTATGACTATATTGTCTTAACAGGAGATATTAATGTAAATTTACTTAGAGACTAGTCGCGAAAAATTATTTTTTAAATCAATCTAAAAATCCACAACTTATTTCAAGTGATTGATAAGCCAACTCGGGTATGTGAATTTTCTTAAACTCTGATTGATGTTATATGTGTGGATCAAAGTATGGTGGTTATTAAGGTTATTGGAAATATAAGATGTAACAGACCATAGGCTTGTTTATTCTTTCTTGAATTTAAGCCTCAATGTTCCTACCTCAAACCTAAACTCATAACTTTTTGAAATTTTAGACATTTTGATAAATATTTGTTTAATGCTTTTATGAGTAATACTGATTTTGACCAAATATTGATCCAATGCTCTATTGATAACTCCGTCGAAATACTGAACAAGCAACTAATTAAAATGTTTAATTACTTTGCGCCGTTAGAAATTATAAAGCTTAGATCACTACCTAAATCATATAACAGACACAATCAAAGAAATTATAGAACTGAAGAAAAAAGCAGATAATAAATACAAGCACTCACTTGCTTCGTCTGATAAAAATTACTACCCGGATCTTAAGCATTGTAATCAACTGCAATAAAAAATGAAAAAAGGGCTTACCTGACTTTTCAATTGAATAGGGTTAAAAATAATTCTAAAAACATTTTGGTCAAATCTTAATAGTTAAAATGTTCATTCTAGGGCTTCATTTGAAATCCCTGGTAGCCTGAAAGATGTCACAAGAATTAGCGGTTACTTTGCCAGCATAGGCGATAAGGCCATCCCAGTGGACCCGGAGGCGTAAATCCAAACCTTACTACGGTACAGCACGGCTTTATGCTGTATAACAGTAGACATTGTAGTTGCAATACGCATATGTTAATTTACCATACCTTACTGCGGTACAGCGAAACTTGCCGCTGTAGCGCGGTAATGTTTGTAAACCACATACGCTATTCACATCGACTCCAGTGGTTCGTGCGACCAAACTAATATTTCCATAACATTCTTATTTGCTGCCTCTAAGGAGCTGTACCGTTAGCATGTATTTTACATGCTGAACAAAGTGAGGCTAATTATACATTAGCATTTAGTTTATTGCGTGAGAAGTTAGGAAATGAAGGATTTGGTGGTTTTGGTTTTCCCAATGTTATTATGACGGACGATTCTCTTGCAGAGAGAAACTCACTGAGGACCGTTTTTCCAGAATCACATTTATTGCTTTGTATATTTCACGTATTACAAGCCTTTTGGAGATGGTTATGCAGCAGCAACCATGGAATCTCAAAGGATCATAGAAAAATAATAATGACACAATTTCAACGACTGCTTTATTCAGTATGTGAAGAAGATGCAGAGGAGATTTATAATGAAACTTTAAGTAATAAAATATATTTGCTATATGATAAACTTATTAAATACGTAAAAGGTATGTGGGAACGCAAAAGAGATTGGATTCTATGTTTCAGAAATCAACTTCTAACAAAAGGACACAAGACAACAACTTTGCCGATGCTTCTATTAGAATTTTTAAGGACATCGTTTTACAACGTTGTAGAGCTTTCAACGCATGTGCCCTTATTGACTTCTTCGTAACAGTATTTGAATCATATCACAGGAGGCATCAACGCTTATGCAAGCTTACGCAACACTTATGCAAACAACAGAAAAAATAAATATATTAACAACCAAATGCTTTAACAAAGCAAAAACATATCAATTTGAAATTGCAAAGAACACATACCGAGTTTCCTCTAGTACTGATAAAACTATGTTTTATTCTGCATACACAGATATTTCATTCTGTGATTGCATATATGGACAAGGCGGTCGATTTTGTAAGCACCTTTGTGCTATTCAGCAAAAGTTGGGCATTATATTAAAATCAGCACCCAATCTCACCTTAAATGACAGGAAGGATTTAGCTAAATTATTTCTTATCGTTTTCCAAAATGTGCGAGGGCTGTTTTTATTTTCCGATAGCTGTTCTTTGTAGTATTTATTTTTTGGTTTTTGTGGTAATATGTGTATTATGTTCCTATATCTCCGATACCGCTGTTTAAGATTTTCATCATTGGGGTGTTTTTTGGAAAGTTTGAAAAGGTTTGTGTTTCAATTGATTTTATTATTGCATCTGTTATTCAGGGGGTTCTTTTCTTTGTCCTGTTGTGAGTTCTTACTTTCATAGACATTTGAATATTCCTATTTAGGACTTGTACAAATTCGTTCATACTTGTATCGGGACTTAGATGTTTATATATATCATTCCATTTTTCATTTGCGAAAGTATATTTTAATTGATTAAAATCTACTATAGAAATTTAACTGCGATCTATTCTTTCTTTCGCAAAGTTTAATGGAATTGACATACCTACTGCATGGTGATCCGTTATTTTTGTTTTAATTATAAAGGTTTGATAGTCACCGAGTTGCTGCACTTTTTTAATCAAAATGTGATCTAAACAACTTTGCTTATTCCAAAGCATTTATTAAGATGGATTATAATATCATGATTGCGATTTTAAAATATATAGACTTTAAGGAGGCATCGTCTTTTTTAATTAATTCATTTTTGTCAGAACACAGCGAGTTTGCCTTGAGAATTTTTGAGTGTCAAATACTAGTATACAGGTAGTATACTTGGCCCACTTCTATATAGCATATATGCCTTTAACATTGTAAATTCCTTAAAATATTGTAAATATTATCTTTATGCAGACGACATTCAAATTTATTCGTCATTTATACCTAGTTTAGCTGCAATATCAACAAAAGAAATGAATAATAACTTATATTAACTTACTGAAATCTGTTAAAGATCATTTACTGAAAATCAATCCTGCGAATCGGCAATCATTCTATTCTGCTGATTCTGAAATGAAACTTATAAAAACCACTTACAAAAAATTATAAAACTTAAACTAGGCAAGAATATAATAGAATTTAAGGACTCGGTTAAAAATCTAGGCTTAACATTAGATTATAAATTAAAATTTAAAGAACATATTACTTTCTTTTAAAAAAGGTTGTGTTGAAACTAATTTATTCACATAGATATTACTTATCGCAAGAAACTAAGGCTATGGTCTGTGAAACACTCGTTTTATCATTTTTCAACTATGCTGATCAGGTATATGAGCCTTTTCTGGACAGTCTGGACATAAAAAAGTTCAAATAGTGCAGAGTTGCTGTCTGTATTTGGCATAAGGCGTAGACAAAGAATATCTCACAAATTGTCCGAAATACGGTGGCTTAATATGAGTGGACGGCGCACTTTGGCAGTATTTTTTTACAAAATGATTAAATTTAAATGTCTTCCATATCTCCACCGCAAAATTAAATATGGTACGGATGTTCATAACATCAATATCCGAAAATTAAACCTTTTAACTATACCACCTCATTAAACTGAAACATTTAAGAAGTCAGTTAGCATCATCTCACTATGCTGAACATCTCATTTCTATCATCTTACTTATCTTCTGTTTTTTTAATTACTCTCTCTCTTTTTCTTTTCTTAAATTTTTCTTGTAATATTTAAACTGAATACTATATTCTTTACGGCAATGTATTTTTTTATATTTTTCCTTTGCTCTAGCAGCTGCCTCTCTTCGGAGGCAAGCTGATATGAGTGATGAGTTTTTTATTCTGAACAGTTTATAGTTCAAATAACTAGAGGGAGTATATATATATTATCTTGCCTCCATTGTTGTTTTATCTTGTGAGCTAGATCTGCGTATTTAGCAAGTTTAGTGTGCGTCGTTTCTAGGACATTATTGGTATTTGGCACTGCTATGTCAATTAGAAAGGTTTTCTTTTGGGCTTTGTTTATTAAGATTATATCTGGTCTGTTTGAAGTCAGCGTCCTATCGGTCAAAACAGTTTTGTCCCAGTAGAGGCGAAAGTCGTTATTTTCAAGTACAGTTTCTGGTTTGTACTGGTAATAGGGGCAAGTTTCGCCAATTAGATGATAAAGTTTTGCTAGTTCTTGATGAATAATTTTTGCCACACAGTTATGTCGGTGCAGATATTCGGCAGCTGATAGAGATGTGAATCCTGATGTTATATGTTGAATTGTCTCCGGTACGCGCAGGCATTTTCTACATCGATCATCGATTACTTTCTCATCTTTAGTAATGTACTTAAGGTAATTTCTTCTAGCAATCACTTGGTCTCGTATAGCCATCATAAAGCCTTCAGTTTCAGGAAATAGATCTCCACGAGTCAACCAGTAGTTCGACGTTTCATAATCGACCTGTTCGGCATTAAGTTCGTGAGGATGCTTTCCGCATATTGCCTTCTGCTTCAATGTGTTAACTTTAATGGCTGTGTGCTCTGATCTTGTTACAGTAATGTGTTCTGCTATACCTGCACGGAGATTCAAGGGTGTGTACCTGCTATCCGCTAGCACAACTGCTCTATGAAGAGAAGAGGTTTCCCTCATAGTGAGGAAGTATTTCTGAAGACCTGCTACTTGTTTTTTGAAGAGAAAAGAAATATCAGTTAGGCCTCTGCCACCCTTGGATCTGGGAAGAGTAAGTCTTTCGATGGCTGACTGAGGGTGATGTGCTCGAAACGTCGTGAGAGTTGTTCTGGTCTTCCTCTCGATCTCCTCTATATCAGTCTTTGTCCACCTAATGACTCCAAAAGAATACGTTAAGACAGGGATAGCGTAGATGTTAACCGCTTTAATCATGTTCTTACCATTCAGTTTAGTTTTTAAAATTTGCTTAAGACGATTGATATATTCCTTTTGGAGGTTCTGCTTTATTTTCTTATGCTCTGTATGGGCTGACTGATGTACGCCCAAGTACTTATAAGTTTCCCCTTCTTCCATAGCCCGAATGAGACTACCATCTTGTAATTCAAAGTTGTTGGTGTTGTCATTACCTTTGATAACTGTTTGAGTTTTGCATTTATCGATACCAAAGCTCATTTAAATTTTGTGGGCAAATATTTCAATTGTTCGCAGCAATGAGTTTATGTCCCAGCATAGACTTTGATATCATCTACTCGTACATTAGATGTGTAATATTATATAGGTTTAACAGGGAAAATAATAAATAAATAATAAATCTTTAACGGTAAATCCATGTTGACTTTGATTAAGCATATGAAGCATATCTTAACCAGACAAAATCAGAGGGGACTCAGGTTTTGTCTGGTTAAGATTTAACTGTGTGGTCCAGAAACCCATCATAAGTTTTAATAAATTGATAAGCGGTGGAGCGACTTTATAAATCTCAAGAACCTTAAGCAGCAAAGTGGATGGAACGGTATCGAAAGCCTTACGGTAATCTATAAAGGCGGTGTATAAGTTTCTCTGCTTCTATATTATTTGTTCCATAATTACAGTGTCTATAAGTAACTGTTCTTTACATCTTTGAGACCTCTTAATGCAGCCCTTTTGTTCTAAGGCGATAATTCCGTGGTCTTCGCAGTGCTTATAAATTATTTTTGCAATGCATGCTGTAAGCAGTTTATAGATTGTAGGCAGGCAGGTGATAGGCCTATATTTTGCAGGATTTTCGGTATCGTTATCTTTTGGCAGCAAATATGTTAGTCCTTGCGCAATATAAGTTGGTATTATGGTTGGTTCCTGCACAAATCTGTTGAAATGACGAGCTAAATGTGTATGAGTGCATTTAAACCGTTTGTACCAAAAGTTAAAAATTCGGTCATTACCAGCTGCTTTCCAGTTGAAGGAATTCTCCACTATCTGCCTCAATAGCTCAGGAGATATTATCGGCTCGTCCATTGGTCTTAGTTCTTCCATTCTGTCAATCTTTTTGTATCCAGGGTGCTTCGACATTATGAGTTGTAGGTACGGACCAGATTGACTCCAAAAACTCCCTGACTTGTCGTTTAGACGGTGGTTTACCGCTGTCGTTATTGGTGACATTTCTTAGCCTCCGATAAAACTGTTTCTCGTTGTTCTGAAACAGCCTATTGGATGTTTTCCTAAGGTTAGATTCTTTATATCTTCGAAGTCGTTGTGCAGCAACGCTTAGTTTTTGTTTGAGAGTGTCTAAAACTTCTGCTATATTATGATTGGGAGGGTTACATGTGGCATGGGTTTTGTTTTGCCGCATAACACTCTCGACTTGCTTGGTTAACTTATTATTTCTTTGTCCTTGAATGTAGGCGGTGAGTTGGCCAATATCTTTTCTAAGTTTGGTTATTTTGTTGTTCAATCGCCTTTCCCAAGGTCGGACATGTTCTGTTGTGTAGTTTGTATCCGAGTGGTTTCGGACGTCAGATTTATTCATTCTGATAGCGGTTACAGCTGCTGCATACAGAACAGTATGCAGCTCATTAAATGTGTTATGTTCTTCCAGGTATTGTGGAAGGATTGTCGTATCTAATAAGATTACCACGATAGCATTTTTGCTTAGGAATAACTGCTCGCTTTGTAGATTCCATACCTGAAAATTCTATCAAAGCCCCAATGAAATAACTCCTTATCTTCTCCAACTGAGTATTATCACCGGAGTCTTGGTTTTGTACTATTCCATCCGGTGATGGTGGAGTATCTGGATCTGGTTGCGCGGCTCCTGCTGGTATTGCTACTTGAATATTATGATCTTCTCGAGACTCAATAGGATGAAAGGCCTCGTTCTTAAGTGCTTCCAGCATTATTATTATTATTATTATTTTTATTATTATTATTATTATTATTATTATCATTATTATTATTATTCTGTTTTAGCTCGCTGATAGCGGTGTTGTCAATTTCATCGGCCTGAAGGCAAGATGAACTTTGCTTTGATAGATTTAGGAACTTTCGCACAATGTTGCATGTATTAAATTATTATTATTATTATTATTATTATTATTATTATTATTACTATTATTATTATAATCAGCATATAACATGCTGGTAGCAAAGGATATGAATATTGGAAAAACAAGGTTTCTTAAAATACTACATCCTAATAAATACCAGCCTTATAAGATGCAGGTTCATCAAGAACTCTTGGAAGGACACTTTGAGAGGGATCTTTTAACTTTGTGAGCTTTTGCAAAATATGTGCTTGGAGGAGAATCCATATTTAGTGAAAAATATATTTTCTTCCGATGAAGTCACTTTCTGCTTGAATGGTGACGTAAATACCTAGAACCAGATTGATGAGAAAAGGACATTCACACAATTCAATCGAAAAATAAGCGTGTGGGCTGGCGTTGTTTATGACGTTAATATCGGGCCTTTCTTCTTTAAAGTAAATTTAAAATTTATTGATATTTTTTTTCAAATTATAAGTATCGACTTATTATTAATAAACACTAATCCACTCCATGATTTATTTTATAAAAATACCTATGACATAATCAATATTATTATCAAATTTAATATTAAAAACAACTCAAATTTTTTTCAAAACAGTTAATATTACCGATTATATAAATAACTAAATAAAGTATACTTTAAACATTTAACATCTAACAAAAAGCAAAGATTTTAGTAAATATGACGTATTTTTTATCGAATTCTGCCACCCAATAAGCCAAATAACAATTAAACTCTTAACACTAATAAAATTTTGATTATAATGAAAAACAAACTACATGAAATGCTCAAATTATCCTCCTTCAACTTGCATGCATTGATGCATTACTGAATCGCAGATTACTCGGGACTGCTTGTTGGATCATTCTTCCTCTTGCCCGTCAATTCGTGATGTCCAAAATAAAATTGTAGCGTAAAACATTTATATTTTGAGGACTTTCTTTTAATACACGGTCTTTTAAATATCCCCATAAAAAATAATCAAGAGGTGACAAATCGGGGTTTCTGGCAGGCCAACGAACTGCTCCTTGGTTTCCAATCTACTTTTTGGAAAAAGTTTGATTAAGAAACTGAGACACAGCAATACCATTATGTGGTGGAGCCCCATCCTGTTGCCACCATAATTGCTGAACAATATTCAACGGCTCGTCATCTAGGACATCAAATATATCGTTTTGTAGCAAATTAAGGGATCGTTCAGAATTCAAATTTTCATTATAGAAAACTGTCCCTAAAATTTTGTTTCATTAAACGATTGCCGTTAATGTCTTCAAATTTGCCGATACGGATTTTCGACTGCGTAATAATGCTCATCTTTTCTGTTAAAAAAAAAATTTACTCGTGGAGAGATTGCATTCATCCGTCCATATCATTTTATTCAAAAAATTCTAATTTTCATGTAACATTGCTCTTGCAAGCCAATTGCAAAATTCAAGCCTTCTTGCGCTGTCTCCTGGCTTAAGTTTTTGGCTAATATGGATTCTATATGGTCGATACCTATTTTTTTTAAACTCTCTGAATCTGTGTCCTAGATATATTCAGTTCCAAAAAAAATTAAAAAGAGGAACCGCGAGGATTTTCCACAACCTTTAACAAAACCTCTTACTTATTATATTATTGTAAAACGCGATTTTAAAATATTAAGGCTGCTACCTACCTACTATAATCTTTCATTCCAAATTCCTCGTTCTTAGTTTAAAATTCGAAAATGTAATATTTACAAATATTGAAGCATTTGGCTTGATCTTGTTCCTAGCATCGCAATTTTTTTTTGCGATACTAAGCTTAAAATTTAAAAAGACGCGATGTTATGCCCTTTATAAATTTATTCCAGGCCCTAAGACCGTAAAAGTTTGGTATTATTACTATTGTCTAATATGAATTAGACAGTCGTAAGACGTTTTATGACCTTTGTGCGATCCGAACGATTTTGATAAAATTTTAGGACTGTATTTTGTGGTGAAAAGTCGCGAGGTGGAAAGCGCTTTTAACTTTTTTTTTTTTTTAAACAATATGGTATATTATTATTTCATAGAACTCACGGCATTTAAAATAGCTTCATCATTTTGAGCTTCTACTCGCCCGACATATGCATTTCGGGGTTTATTAAAACTGCTAAAAAGACCTTTTTTGGAAGTTTCTATCCAACGTGCTCAATACTGAATAGTGCGGCTGTCGGCGCTCGGGATATTCTTGTAAATATCGTTCACATGCAATTTGTGAGTTTCGATTAGCAATATAATAGATACGAATCATATCGCGTTTTTCTGCATCTGAAAATAATACCATTTTTGCTAAGAATAATTAAAAAACAATCCTAACATTAAACTCTAACGCTCCGTCCTACGTGGGCGATTTAAGCGAGCGACGCGATAAAAGAGATTTTATCAAAACAATGTTTTCTAATGAGACTGTCTTGCGTGGCAACGCCAAACGATGCGCGCGATGCGACAGTATTTTTGAGCGACCAACGCGATTAAAATATTTGATATTTTAACGCGCGCATGGCACAGTTGTTGTGGTATGGTTGCCGAAGCAAGACGTGTACTTCAACATGTCTCAGCAGCCTGAACTGTTCACGGAAGGGCTAATAAGTGCCGTGAAAAGTTGTAGTGTTATTTGGGACATGAGCCATAAGTACTATCATAATCGTTTACTGGTAGATAGGGAGTAGATACGAATCGCCACAGATTTGGGAGAAACAAGTAAGTAATCATTCAAATCATATTGTACCTGTATAAATAAATTTGAATATAAAGTAAATTCGAATCAGAAATAAGGCATTCATTTATTGACCCGGTGTAAAATGAAACAATATCAATTAACATAATAATTTACTTTTATAATAATATAATAATATTTTATATTAAGCAGGTTCTAATGGATTCAGTTTAAAATAACGAGAACATTTTTTTCTAATAAAAATTGTTTTTCTTGTAGATGCGTTATACTTTTTAGTCGGTTGTACACTCGGTAATGTCGAATTAACAGCCAAGTTTTCTGATTCGGAATTTGTTACTCCTTCTAGGTCAATAATAATATTGTGCAATAGCGTTATTGCCTTAACAATGACTACAGCGTTATTTACACTCGTCTCAATAGCTTTTCCTAAAAGACGAAATTTTGCGACCATTATTCCGAACGAACACTTCACAACCATCCTAGCCCTAGATAATCTGTATTTAAGTATATAATTTTCTTTCCCTTCTTTTAACTGGGCTCGTGGAAATGGCCTCATTAGATATTCTGTTAAAGGAAACGCTTCGTCTCCCAGAAAAACAAACGGAACTTTAATTGTTGATTGCGGCAAATGTGTTTCCTCTGGTAATCTTATTTTCCCTGATTCAATTGCACGTCTTAGTGGACAATTATCAAAAACCCCAGCATCATTTTCCTTCCCATAAGATCCAATATCTACCATAATGCATTTATAATTGGCATCTGTCATTGTAAAAAGTCCAATAGAAAAATAATTCTTGTAACAGTAATACAAAGAGCCCGATTTTTACGGTCGTTTAATTCTTATATGTTTCCCATCGACACAGCCAATACAGTTTGGAAATTGCCAATTTTTCATAAATTCGTTAGATATTTTTTTAAAGTGTATTTCAGTAGGCACTGGCATATTAGCTTCTAGTAACCTTTTCCAGATTGCCTGACATACCTCGATAATTATTACAGATACAGTACTCTTCGAAATTCTAAAGCTGTATGCTAGTTGTCGAAATGGCATGCCTGTTGCCAAATATCTAAAAAAAAAACATTTATTTTCTTAAGTTTTATTGAGGACCTAATCTAACTTAAACTGTGCCAAGATTTGCGAATTAAAACCAGCTTTTTTGAGAAATTGTTAATACTTTTCATTAAAATGTTAGCAACAGTCGTGTATCCAATTTTTCTCTTTTTTTTTTCAGAGGAAGCGGTTAAATCAAAATGGAAGAACCTGCGTGACAATTTTAGAAGGGAGTTTAAAAAGATCCCCAAAAGTCGCTCGGGAGATGGCGGGGGAGTGATCAACCTCCAGTTTATCCAGGATCGTGGGATCACTTCGATTCAATGCTGTTTCTGAAAGCTGTTTTTACACCAAGGAATACCCAGGGCAATATTGAATTAACTGAAAGTACAGTTTCTCAACGCTCTCAACTAGAAGATGACGAAAATACCTCGCAGTCACAAAGTTATCGACTTACCCAGTTTGAAGAGGACCAACTGCCAGAAATTCCACAGAAGACACAGCTACAAAAGGAGATAGACGAATTAGACAATAAGTTACCTAATCAAGATGGACCAATTACACCCATTGAAATACCTAAAAAACGTAAGGCACAAAATAATGCTAAATCCAACTTTGAACGAGACATGCTGGACCTCGAGAAGAAAAAAGTCGATTTATTAAACAAAGCTGATAATAATGATGATGAAGATATAAATGTTTTCAAATCTTTACTTCCTCATGTAAGACTCTTTCCTCCAATAAAGAAGTTAGCCTTCCGTAGTGCAGTGCAAAACCTGTTAATAAATTCAATTGTTGAAGTTGAGAAGCAGAATCAGTTTTCTGTCCGGAATACAGTTCAACAGTACAGCTCAGGGGTTTCCGGCGTACTGTCTTCCTATATTTCTCAAGTATCAACAGTTCAGAACGGACATCAATTTTCAGGTCAGATTCAACCTGGCGATCTGGGCTGATGATCATTTGCGTACCACTTGTGCATCCCTCTCCAGCATGACCTTATATCTCGTCAAGTTCAAGAACATCTCATTATTCCGATCACGACCAATTCCACAATATAAATGTGACTCATCATTAATAATTTATATGTATCATAGAAATCAATAAAACAATTTTAAAGTTATTTACAATTATTTTTACCTGATGGTTACAATTAAGCGCTCCTCTACTGATAATAGGGCACTGGAAATTCGTTGAAGATTTTCTTATTTCTGACCTAATAGTCGCTACAATGTAGTCAAAGGTATTGGCGCACATCCTTGCATATCCATAGAAGAGGCACTCATTTCCTGGACGCCTTAACTCTCGGTATAAATGATGAAACTCACCCATCCGTGCCCTTTCCAAATATATATTATTGGTTTGTCTGCTTTTATTTCGCCTTTGCCGAATTAAAGCTATTTTTAAAGCCAGGTTATCCAGTAACACAGTTTTACGTTTGTCAAACCACGGCATAATATTGTTGTTCTCACTAGCAATGTCAGAGTGTACTGTAGTACGCGTCGCTCGAGGACACTACATCATGGACAAGCTTTTCTTCATCGAACGAATCGCGCTCTTGGTCGCTATTGACGCGCGCGTGGCACGCACCTTTTTAATCGCCCACGTAGGACGGAGCGTAATGTCATATTTTGACGGCAAGCGAAGTCTATCTTTTGTTTATTTTAACGCCACCTTTTTAATTTTGTTTTAATATTGGCGATCAAAAAATATCAACGCATTGAATTTCCTCCACATTTGATTACATTCGCCAGGTTATTGATAGGACGGGGTGCATAAGTTTTTATTAAAAATAAGACGATACTTATAATTAAAAGAAAAAAAATAACAGCAGATCCGTATTTTAATTATGGAAAATCTCATTTATTGCTATTACATCGGTTAAAAATAAAAAAGTTTGATACGTCATAGGTTTCATAAGCAGGGTCGTATAAGCAGGGCTGGAGTCCCTCAAGGATGCATTCTATCCCCCACCCTTTTCTTGATATATATCAACGATTTGCTAAGAACCACTGTCAATCCAATCTACAGCTTTGCGGACGATAGCACACTTATTTCCACATTTAAGTTCGCCAAACCAACGACAGCCGCAACTTCTCAGAATCTTAGGCAGCAACAAGTAGCTTCAACCAACAACGATATTAGAGCAATCTTGGAGTGGGCGGTAACAATCTGGTCAATTTTAACGCTAAAAAAACGCAGGCTGCAGTATTTACGATGAAGACTCACCTTGGTGGCCCGGAGGTGGTTATGGCAGGCAAAACATTGCCAATGAAATCATCTTTACATCTTCTAGGAGTCGAAGTCACCAACAGTGTGTCCTGGGATGACCACGTTGCCGAGATCGCCAGGGCAGCTTCCAAAAAACTCGGAGTGCTTTTCAAAACGAAAAAACTGTATACACCAGAACAGCTGCTGACTCTTTATAAGGCTCAAATACGCCCTTCCCTCGAGTATTGCTCGCATGTGTGAAACTCTGCACCCAAGCATAGTTTAAAGCTGCTAGACTCTATACAGAAGAGAGCTATTCGTCTTATCGACAATCCAGAACTGACAAAGAGTCTGGTTAGTCTGGAGCACAGGAGAAAGGTGGCTGATCTCTGTTTATTCTACCGTTATTATCACGGTAAGTGCTCCTCTGAGCTGGCAGGCCTGATTCCACCCCGGGGCTGTTCCGGCAAGAAGAACGCGCCTAGCAGTTGCGGCTCATCAACATCGAGTCCACCTGCCTACCCCAAGGACGTTGCTGTATCGGGACTCATTCATCTGGAGAACATCTTCTTTGTGGAACGGGCTTCCACCTTACATATTTCCCGACGCATACAACCTGCAGCGATTCAAGATAAATGCCCACAAATATCTTCGCGCAAGCACCACTCCAAGAGTGACATAGGACTTTCCTCTTGTGCTTGTGTTTATCATAAAAAAAGGCCATGGAAGAAAACCATAGCAAAGTTTACTGAATAAAATACAAGTAGTATTTAACCAAAACATAAATATATCTCAAATTGTCAATAGTTTCACTTACTTTTGTATTATTTTTATCTTAATAATGCGTTTTACGAACGATGAATCTACGGATTTGCTTGCGCTTTATTTTGGCTCGATATACAAATCGGCATCATTGTGATGTAAGTTTTTCCCCGATTAGTGGCTAACTTACGAGCCAATGGTAGTTTTCGGCCGACATTTTAACGGCAACAAATTGGAGGAACCCAAGAAAATATTAACTACGTACTGGAATACATTCAAGAAAATCCTCATGTTAGCCCAAGAGCATTTGCGATAACGCGATATGCCTTGAGTTTGGCATATCGCGAACAACGATTTAAAATATTTTAAAAGACCATAAGTATGTTTAAATGACCGTCACAATATACTGATTTGTGACGAATATACTTATTTGAGTTTATCTAATATTTATTTTAATAGGTAATTTTAATTAATTTTAGAATGCACCCATATTATGTCGTGTTGCATCAGGCCTTAAAAGAGGAAGACTTCGATCGAAAGTTGGACTGTGGTCATTGGATATTGCGTATGATTGGGGAAAAAAAGAGTTTAATAACGACGGTTGAGTCAATCTGCACAATATGCATCACTGCAGACTTTCCGCATTGCTTGCGTGAAGTTTAGCACCAAGATCGTTGGAGCTTAAAATAATGTGTCGAGTGCTATAATTGGACGCAGAATTATTGGGCCATTTTTTTTCGAACAATCCCTAAATAGCTGTCTCTTAACTTTTTGACCAATCAATTGCCGTCGTTGTTGGAAGATGTGCCATTGGAATTTCGGCAAAACAAGATTTTGCAGTTAGATGGTTGCCCCGCACATTTTGCTATTGCTGTGCGAGAGCACATTAATGCGGTTTTTCAACAACAATTTTAGGTTAGGAATAAAATATCGAGATGCGGTTTTAGCGAGCCTGTTTGGGCGTCATTTAGCTACTTTTTTATGGAAAAAAAATACCAATGCATTAATTTTTTTGAGAAAATTTACCATTTTTGTCGGAATGCTCAAAAAAGCCCATTGGCGACGACATGTGAACAAAAACTAACAAAACTTCGAATACTAAAACAGTGAAAGCCCAAGAATGGCTCTTTTTAAAGAATCCAATTGTGTTTAACTAAGCCATTTCTAAAATACTGGGTGTTTTCTACGGAAACCTTTGAAGTCCCCCTACTACTTTATTTTTAGAGATACAGCAAAAACAGTCCAACAAAATAGTTTCAGATAGTCCTCATGTCAGGTTAGTATATCGAAATTCACAAAACCTTTACTTTACTACGCCCCCTAGCGGTTATTTTAGAAACTTGAAAATATTTTTCAGGTTTTTCTCTTGGCAGCTTTAGTGATAATATTATTTACCGCAAGCCTCTACGATGATTACGTTTCGAGATACAGTACCTCGCATTCATGGTTGGCCATCCTGTACAAGAACAATTTTAAGCCACATCGTTGGATTGGTATTAACGGTCCAATAAATTGGCCCGCAAGACCTTAGTTTGAAAATAAGAAAAGCCTGAAATAAAATTCCTCTGCAAATGTTAAGAAGCATTAAAAGAAAAATTGTAAGCAATGAGCGAAATGCTTACTGACAGACCGCTAAACAAAATTGTACATTTTTTAAAGGTTATTTAAAAAACTAAGTAATTTTGTGTCTAAAATGGAATTATTATTAATATTACCACTTTTATTATATTTTTGCGTTTATAAATATTTCTAAATAACAACCAAAAAGATCAACTTTTTACTGTATTAATAAGTAAATAATTTACAATTTAAGAAAAATTAGGACCCTATTATGGAAAAATTCCTGATAATGCTTATTAATATGTCGAAACGTTGGGAAACGTATGAATGGGATACATAATTTTAAAGAGAATATAAGATGCTTTTAAAATAAGTTATAAAAAAATCAGGTCTGTATTGAAAAAAAAGAAGTCAGATCCAAACGTCAACAAAAAATACAGGTGAAGTTTTGTAGAGCACAAAAAATTATAAAACATTGTATTCAAAAGTAAGTTTCTAAAATTAATAGTTTTGAAAATAATAAATAAAATTTGGAGTTTTTTATCTCCTCCCTGTAATTCAAGAACTAATAAACATTTTGCAACGCTGTAAAAGGATTTAGAATAAACATCAATATTGGCTAATTTTTTCTAATTTAACCGTCCTCGTATCTCCTTTAGTTTCGGAAATAGCAATAGTCACACATGGCCAATAGGACACCCTGTATAGGATATTCCATTTAAAATACCGAAGTTGGTATAACCGGTATAACTGGAACTGCCGCCATATTGAAAATATTTTGAGTTGCTTTAGGATAGAGTCAAATGTTTAGATCGATTAATGCGGTTCCTGTATATTTTCAAGGCTGCCTTCAAAGTTTTTGATTTATTGGCATTTTAGGAATTTTTTAAACAAATTAAATTTTCAACCCCCTCCTCTCTCTCCAATTTAAACAAAAATATGCTATTATTTATAAAAAATATTTCGAGTTCCTTGGGATTAAATAATCACACTTGAAATTTGTTTTAAGTGGTAAATAAAATACTTGAAACACTTCCTATAAAGCCCAACGTGAAAAATATTTTTTTATTCTCCGAGTGCTTATTTTGAAACAGGTACATATTATCCATTAGAAATTTCATAATAAAAAATAAATAACAATTCCAGATGAAGCTTGTATTGTCCATCGTTTTGGTGGCAGGCCTTGTCACAGTACAGGCCGGCGAATACACCCAAAGATTCCTGGAGTTGTACGGTGAAATTACAAATTCAAATAATGGATATTACTCGAAAGAAGGAATCCCTTACCATAGTGTGGAGACGATGATGGTGGAGAGTGTGGATTATGGACACGAAACTGACTCCGAAGCTCTAAGGTAATAAAACGAAAATTCTGAAATTATTTTCAAAAAGTCCATGTTCTTTTCAAGTTACAACATTTGGTTGAAAGCCATGTACGGGGGAATTTCTGGAGATTTTTCTGCTTTTAACGAGGCCTGGAACGTGATTGAGAATTATATGATTCCAGAAACCCAATATAATACCGATAAGTATGTAATTTATAACCATAAAATTCAGAAGGAAAATACGATTTTTTTTGAAGGTATGATCCTTCTGCTGCTGCGAGTACATCCACTATAACCGCTGGTATAGATCCCATTGGTAACGAACTGAAATCTTCTTATGGGGATAATAATCTTCGTGTGATGCATTGGTTGCTGGATGTAGATAATATTTATGGTTTTGGAAATACCCAGGTAAGCGTAATATATAGAAAATTTCACTCGAAGGTATGCAGAGTAATAAAGTTTACATAAGAAATAGTATTATAGTACCACCGATCAAAATATATTACTACTAAGTATACCACTGATCAAAATAGTAATAATAAATTTTAAAATTGTCAATGTCATTTTGGAATAGCAATAATTCCGAATTTCTGAAATACAATGGAAATAAATAATTTCAAAGATCGGATAATTGACGTTAAATGCGTGGAATAAAATGAAAATTCATCAAACCAAAAATCCCTTCAGAAGCCATACAAAAATTAGAAATGCCTACATAGGCAGACATAAAATATGCCCGAAATAGAAAATATTTTCTGAATCAGATATAAAATGAAATTCAGAAGCTCGGAAAAATGAGCTCTAAAGTCTAGAAAATATAGAAAAAAACTACAAAACATTCGGAAAACTGAACTATAAATGCATAAAAACTACTCCATTACACATATGTACTCCACATATCGTCAGACTATTCAGGAATTCCCTGCTTAAGACTACATCCCAAAGTTTAGGCGTGAGGTGAAAGTTGTCTTTATCCCGAAACCAGGAATGGCAACTCCACACACCACAAATCCTAAAATAATCCCTAAATAATGAAAAAATTGCCATGAAATGAAATGAAAAATTATTTACAAAAAAAATTGAAATGGAAAAATAATAACTTTAAGAGCCTGAATGTTAGGAGAAATGAAATGTTAATCGACATTTTAAAATAGAATAAAAGTTAACCCTAGAAGCCTAAAAAATTTGGAGAATGAGAAAAAAATGCGTCCAAAATCTGAAAAACATGCCTAAAAACAAAATTTCAAATGCCTGGTAAACATACAAAATTGCTTGAAGTTCTCCAAATAGATTAAATTTCTAAGTTCGAGGATAAATGCAGAAATTGGAGTTAATTTAAAAAAAAAAATCGTTAAATAGACTTAAATTTTCTGCTAAAAGCTTAAACGAAATTGGCCATAAAAAATCTGAAAAACAAGAAAAGTTTCTCATTCTAAATCTGGAACATATGAAAAATTAATAAAAAATTGCTTTCAAAGCGAAACATGAAAAATTACAAAATGTCTGGAAGACAAAACATATATCTACAATACCTGAAATACAATAAAAATTGATCCCAAAACCCTGAAATGACGGATACATTTCTGGGAGCCTTACTCCGGCAATGCTGTAAACAAATAAGTAATAATAAATAAAAGAATATAAATAAACAAATGAAAAAAAAATATCCAAAAAACTTGGAAGACATGGAAAATTATTGTGTATGCCTGGAAGACAGAAATAAAAATACCTAGAATAGAATAAAAATTTATTAAGAAAGCCTGAATATTCTAAAAAATGTTAGAAACGCCTTGAAAAGCTTAAAAAAAGGAATATTTCAAAAATACAAAAAATTACGTAAAGTGCTTAAAATAAAGTAAAATTTACCCCAAAATCCTGGAAAGTATGAATTTATGCCAAAGGCATAGGAAAAACTATCTGAGATATGGAACATTATGGTAACTACCTGAAAGATATAAAAAATGGCGGGAATAGAATATTAAATGACTGCAAAAGCCTGAATGTTATGATAAATGGCATTGAATTTGTAAAATATGTAGATTAAAAATTATGCCTAGAATCCTGGAAAATATCAAAAATGCCGAGGTCTAGAAAACATGAAGAATTACAAAAAATGTATTAAATAGAATAAAAAATAACCTCTAATAGATTTAAAATCATAAAAAATGGCAAAAATCTGCTTCAACAGTCTGCCAAAAATGCCTTTAAAAATTAAAAAAAAAGATATTGAATGTCTGGAAGACAAAGAAATTTGAAATTCAAAAAAAATTGGCTCCCAAACTATGGAGGGAACGAGAAGTTTTTGGGCAATGTGCTCTGGCAAGCAAACAACTGAATCTAAAAACATGGAATCCATGCAAAATAATTTTGAATGCTTAGAAGATATAGAAATAAAAGTACCTAAGATAGCATAATAATTCGTTCCAAAAGGCTGAAAAATGCCAGGAATAGAACAAATTTCTCTAAAGGTCTGAAAAATATTTTTTTTTAATAGTTCAAATGCCTCAAAAAAACCATCAAAAATAAAAAATTGCGCAAAATTAATAAAATGTTGTAAAATTTGATCTGAAACTACTAGACAGTTTTAAGAAATTATTTCAAATGCATGGAATATAGGAAAAAGAATGTAAACAAGAAACATTAGTTTCAATACCTGAAAAATATGAAAAATACCTTGTATAAAATTAAAACGAGAAAAACATGAAAAATTACATCAAATCCCCAGAATAGAATTAAATTTGGCTTTAAAGGCCTGGAAAGCCTTAAAAACTTTATTCTAATGCCTTGATATAAAGAATAATAACAGATGCCTAAAATGGACGAATAAAATGAATGAATAGAAAAAATCTCCAAAACCTGAGAAACTCACGTAAAATACATATAGTGCACATTTTATTTTTATTTAAAATCTTATAGAGAATCCATTTAAAACAAAGAGGCTAAACTGTAACAAATGTTCTTTCACCTGAAGATATTGGTTTACTACATAAAGCATAATTTAGTTATAAAAAATAAACATATTTTAAATTATATGTCTGGAAAGATCATGTATAAAAAAATTGTTATTTTTTTTAGGGTAATTGTGAACTAGGACCTTCAGCAAACGGACCCTCTTTCGTAAATAACGGTGCTGGCTCTTTATTCCAAGGCATAACCTATCCCACTTGTGACTCTTTTAAATATGGGGGTAGTAATGGATTTTCTGTAAGTATATCCAAGTCGTTAAATTAAATTATATTGTTATTTTAAAAGGTGACGTAAAAAAATATTTTTTTATTTAACCCTGTATGTTATTTTAATTAAAAATCTAATCTTGACCTAGTGAACAAAGTTACTTAAGAAGTAAAAAAGATTGTTAAATCTGATTGAAATTCGAGAAAAAAAGCTTGAAGATAAACTCAATAGAAACTTGTTCTCTTATTCTTTATTGGTATAGTGTATTCACCATTCGTTGCTGCTGACCAAAATTCCAAAAGATTCGCTGACCTTCCACGTGTCTCCAGAGACGCCCTAATCATGACTGACATCCATTCTTCTACGCAGATGGCTGATTGATAAACCAACAGAATAAATGATGAAACCTATACCAGGCTCTTTGGAGGCTAGAGACTACTTTCGCTAAGTACTGATTAACGGTCCTATTAATTCGTTCCTACCTGCCATCTGACTGCAGGGGTAATACAGTAGTTCTCATTTTTATGATTCCAAGCGTTTTATAAATGTTCCGAAATAAGCTGGATATATTTTCTCCTTGGTCTGAATGTAGCTCCAAAGGTACACCAAATCGTATCTATTCTTTTATTAAGACGTCGGCGATAGTAGAGACTTCCTGGTTTGGTAGAGGGTATGCATCAACCCATTTCCTAAAGTAGAACATCACGACCACGATGTTTTTATCCCCTGCTTCTAATTCGGAAAATGAATTCCAAAATAAACGAGTCCCATTGTCTCAATATGACTTGATATTGGGAGGATACTTGGTCTTTTGGGATGATACTTGGCAACATCTTCCCAAGTTGGCTTTTTCCCTTTCTTTATCCAGGTTAGTACTACCTAGATATCGGCTTATTTCTCTTGGGAATTTATAAAGGAGTGGAATCAGCACCTTCTGGAGATCCTTTGACGTGTCCTGATTTCACATATTTCCAACTCTTCGCCTAATCATCGTTCCTTAAAGTCGTTCTCTTTTAGAATCTTAAGTCTAAATTTTTAACAATAATTTTTATGGAGCTAGCTATAAAAACAATGATCAACAACAAAAATTATCATTCCGTTAAAAAATTGGAACATTTCACAATAATTTAATAAATATTATAGTCTACTTTGACTAATATTTACATTTTCTGCGCTTCAGTGCCCTTATAAAACTCCGGCTTTAAAATCTTTGTTAAGCATTTTTTTAAAGCAATGGTTCATTGTAAATATAATAATAATACAACTAAAATTTTAATGATAATAGTGGTACAGTTCAGTACCCAACTGGCAGTACAGCGCAGCACCTGACGCAGACGCCAGATCCATTTTAGGCGCCTACTGGGCTTCCCAATGGGCCACCCAGCAAGGAAAACTGTCCGACATTTCCAGCACGTTGTCCAAAGCCTCCAAGCTGGGAGACTACCTTAGGTACACTTTCTTCGATAAACATTTCAAGCAAGTAAGTTACAAAAATTCTCTACTTTCACACATATTGACTATTTTTTTTAAGATTGGTAACTGCGTTGGCGGTACAGTATGTCCAGCCGGTACAGGAAAAGACAGCGCCCACTACCTGATATCCTGGTATATAGGATGGGGCGGTGCCATATCGTCTAATGGAGGATATTCTTGGAGAATGTGCAGTGGAGAGGCGCATAGCGGATACCAGAACCCCATTACTGCCTATGCCTTAGTAAATGATCCCAATCTGAAGTAAGTCAGAGTTAATTAAATATGAGTCAGAGTAGAAAAAATTATTATTATTTTTGTATTGTTTTTCGTTCAAGTCATATTTTTTGTATTTTTTTACATTTAAGGATCGTTTCTGAAAGAACTCAAACACTTTCATGAATTTTTGACCCCAATCGACTTTAAGAGTGAACAAAAGATTTTTTTGACAGCAAGCAATTTGATGCTGTTGATAGGTTTTCACCTGTCACAACATGATAGTTTGACGTTAATTTAGTTATTTTAGTTTTCGAAACTATCGAAACAACAATAAATAATTTTCAACATTTTCCAACAATTCCAGTCAGTTCAGGCACGGGTATACAGGTGCATCAAAAAAATGTTCAAAAGAAATATCCTTTTTTCCCAAAAAAAACACGCTTGTGCTGCAAATCCGTCCCTGGAGAAGTCAAATCACCTGCGATTCCTCAAAAACTAGTCTCATCACCTATGATTTAAAATGTAAATATTTCATCAAGTCTCTAAAAGTGTTTTTAGTACAGGGGGATTCGATTTTTTCGAGATTTTTGAAAAGGTTTAACACCTTGTTTTTTTGGAAATGACTTATTTGTAATCATCTGGTTCTATCTCAACATCTTTCTCTATTATTCTTCTATATAGTTTTTGACCAATTGGTTAAACTGAGGACACCCTGTATAGTATTTTTTTAAATTTTTTTCTCAGTTCCAGTAACTCTGAATTATAAAAAATGATTATAATTGAATATATACTTGTATATATGTATGTATGTATAGTTATAGCCTCAATTTCCTGAAAGAATTAAATAAATCAATAATGACATTTTAATTTTAACTATTTTATAATTCCAGGCAGTATATTTTTGTATTTTAGACAGTGGAGCTGAAAAATTTTTTGTTAGGCACTTTTTTGTTATAAAATTCCAGGCCATATTTTAGTTATAAAATTTCTTAGACTTAACTGCCTGGAATAATGAATTGAGTCAATAATGCTAGTAAAGTTAGACTTATTTTACAATTCAGGGCAGTTCAGACATTGGTTTTTTAATATGGGCAGTTGAATCTAAGATATTTTTAATTCCAGGCGTTTCAGTTTAGTTTATTTTAATTATTTTCAGAAAAATATGACTCACTGCTAAGAATAATTAATTGAAAAATAGAAACCTTAATAAGTTCTAAGGCATTGATTTATGGGAATTAATTTAGAATTTCTGGGATCACTCCAACATTGCCAAGCACTAGTAAATTATTTCGCAAGACCGGCGTTGCCAGACTGAAAATCTCCAAAATCATCCTAAAATTATTTCATTTTATGACATTCAGAAATCATATAGTTCAGCTGACCATTTGAAAAATAAAGGCAAGAATGGTGTATAAAAAATAGGCCATCATGTTACACTCAGGGGAAGAAGGGAGCTATTTTGACTCAATTCAGTGTGACTATAGGGGATCATCTAGATCCCGTAGCCTAGCAGGCCATAAAAAAAGATTTTTTTTCTTTTCCCTGTAAATTTCAAAGAGTACTAATGACTCAACATGCCTGGAATTAGTAAAATATTTCTATCTCTTTCAGGCACTTAGAGAAGCCTGAAAAACATTGTCTCCTGTGAAATCTAAGACATGATCCAGTGATGGAATCAACTTTGTAAAAATAAAATTATTTGTATCTTTTCTAGGCTCCTAAAACAGGCAGAGATTGAAACATAGAAAGCCTTAAAGACAAATCGTTTTTTGAGATATTTAACTTCCTGGAAACACTATAATTATAAGTTCCATCTCTTCCAAGCATTCGAAATAGAAAGAGACCTAAATACAGAAGAGCTTGAAAAAAAATCGATTTTGTGAAAGATTTCTGAGAGGATCAAAAAACTGAGTCCCTGAGAGGCCGTAAAAACCCTCTTATGTTGTGATAAAAGATTGATTTTAAAATGCCTGGAATTCGTTAAGTAATATTTCCCTCTCTTTTTCTCTCTGAGTTAATTGAAAACATAAAAGAACTTCCTGAATAATGAAAAATTATGTGCGATTTTTTTCGTTTTAAAAAAGATGTTTTTCATTTTCATTTCATTAAAAAAAAGGGTTAAGTGGAAAAATGCAAGTAAAACTCAAAATTATATAATATTTTTTAAAGGTAATTAAAGTATATTTTCTAATTATAGGATCATGGTTTTCTTATATTTAAGGAAGTGGAGCTGTGGATTTGTTTTAACTTCAGGCAGTTTTCTAGTTTAATTATAAAAAAATATTCAACAATGGATAAATTGCCTGGAATAAGAGATTTAATAGCTTACGCAACTGTTTTTAATATATAATGTTATATTTTAATGCTAATAAAACCCCAAGGAGGGAGGACAGTTTTTATTGTCATTTGACAATTTTGGATAGATTTTAATTTTGCTTCTCTAAACTTAAATTAGTTTAAGACTACCTGACCTTAGAAAGTATTTTTATGATTATTCTAAGATAAGTTAAAGGATCATTTGTGTCAGTCATTTTCAATAATCCTGAAACATTAATTGTATGTCACGTCACTTAAACTCCTTCCACGATAATTTGTCGCAATATCTATAAACATTCTAGGAAAAGTTAAGAGATCATCTGTGTCAGTCATTTTGAATAATCCTGAAACATTCATTGCATGTCACCTTACTCAAACTCCTTCCTTATGAGTGAAATTTTTATGACTACTTTTTTAAATTGTTTCTTGTTTAGACCCTCAAGTGCCTCTGCAGTATCGGACTGGCAAGCATCTCTCGAAAGGCAATTAGAGTTCTACCAATGGGTTCAGACCTCTGACGGTCCTTTAGGAGGAGGAGTTACTAACTCCTGGGAGGAAAGTTACGCAGACCCACCGGCGGCTGTCAAGGCAAATACCTTTTATGGCATGTGGTATAAGTCTCAGCCAGGTTATGAGGGTGCCAGCGACTGGTTCGGTATGCAATCTTGGTCCATGGATCGTTTGGCACAATATTACTATTTAACCGGTAAAATTCTGTTTTTCAATAGTTTCATAGTTATTGTTCTTGAGTTTATTATTTTTTTTATTAGGGGATTCTAGAGCACAATCCGTTTTGGAAAAATGGGTAAGCTGGATATTAACACAGATTAATGTGCAGACCAATTACTTGACCACGCCGGTTTCTTTAAGCTGGACTGGAAATACCCCTTGGGATGCTAAAGCCAGTGTATCTGGATATGGAAATATGGTAAATACATTTTGTTTTGATTTAGTTGTCAAAACTGTCGAAATTTGACAGATTTAATAGTCACCAAAACATTCCTTTGATTCTTTAAAATAAATAAAAATTAATTATGATACTTAAAATGATCTAATAGATTACTTATATTTCAATTGCCTGAAATAATTAATTGACATATTATCCACATTATATTTATTTTACAATTCCAGGCATGACTTTTATTTCTTAGTTGAGTCGTTTTTTTTTTCAATTTAAAGCTATTGAGTTGTTTCATTGTAATAAGAAATATGGCTAACTACCTGGAATTTGGGTATTAATTGAGGTACTAATGATATTTAAATTAAAATCATTTTACAATCCTCGCACTTCAATAATAATAATAATACTAATAATAGCTTTACTAATCTTAAGAATACATAATATTCACAGACAAGTCAAATAATCAAAATATAAGAAATAATAGTAAATTATGCAAAGATTCACTTAAAAACTAATACTAACGATGTTTAAAAATTGTTCATACATATATTATAAGTCACATGAAAACAGAGAAAATTCAGACGAAGTACAGTTGTATATACATATATAAAATTCTTACTGAGTAAGTACTAAAATTTTTAAAAAAGTTGCCTATTTTCTGTCAATGTCGTCTTTATTGTATATACATCCAGTGCATCCCAAAAGTTATGTCTAAATTCATTTAAAATTCAGGGGTGTGTTCGAAAAAAAAACGCTCGGACCCGTCGATTCTTATTTCAAGTTGCGCATTTTTGTACGTGAAGTTTGTATATACAGGGTTGTTCAAAAATAAATATGACCATCGACTTAATTTTTTCAAATGAAAGCACTTTTTTTTATTTCATTTTTGAATTTCGCGTGGAATGTTTCATGCATCATGTCCTATACCTAAAGTCAATAGTTATAGAAAAAAAGACGACCAAATATATTATTGAAGTTTACCTTACGAGTACCTTATTTTTGAGAATTTTTATACAGAGCAAAATTCCATTCATTCGTGTTTTTTTATTGTTAGCTGGTGACCGTGTATTTTCATAGAAACTGTATGACAGTTGTACGCCAAACAGATATTGTCAAGCATGAAATTCTGTGCATGGTTGGGTTTAGTGATAGAACACGTACTCAAAGAGAAGCTGCTCAAATATTCAATGAAATCCATCTTGATCGTCCTCCGATATGTCAAAAGGTGGTGAGTAGAATAGAGGCTAAATTTAGAGAATTCGGTCATGTCAGAGATCTTCCGAAATCTGGTCGTCCTGCTCGAGATGAAAATGAACAACTTGACGTTTTGCTTTCTTTGGAAGAAAATCCATGCACTCTTCTGTCGCAGATTGGAGCAAATTTACACAAGGAATCTATCGAATATATGAAATCTATAGTTCACCTAATAGTTAAAAAGCACAAATATCACGATTTCGATAGGCGAAATGAGTTTTGTGAACGCTTACAAAACATGTGCAATCTAAATAATAATTTAGTAACAAATATTGTTTTTTCCGATAAAGCCACGTTCTGTTTGAATGCTAGTGTGAGCAGAAAAAATTGTCGATATTGGGCAACAGAAAATCCGCATTGGATGATGGAGGTAAACACCTAGTACCCTCAAAAACTAAATGTGTGGTGTGGAATAGTGCGCGGAAAAGTAATAGGTCCCTTTTTCTTTGAACAGACTTTAACGGGACAAGTGTATCTCGATTTTCTCCAATTTGAATTAGTTCCAGCATTACTAGCTTCATTTCCAAATCCATTGGACCCAGACTATCCCGACGAAGAACTAATTTTCCAGCAAGATGGCGCTCCTCTGCACTATGCTGCCACTGTGCACACATTTTTGGATGAAGCCTTTCCCAATCGGTGGATAGGAAGGAGAGGACCCATCGAATGGCCTGCTAGGTCACCTGACCTAACACCAATGGACTTTTTTTTGTGGGGATACCTCAAGTCGAAGGTATTTGTTAATAGGCCAAATAATCTAGACGACTTGAAAGAGAGAATTCGCAGAGAAGTGCGCGCCATAACGCCGGAAATGATTGAAAATGTGCAACGAGACTTTATTGATCGCCTTGGATATTGTTCAGCCGTGAATGGCAACCATTTTGAACATTTAACTTAATTTTTGTTCTTTTTTTATTTGTTACATGAATCGTCTTTTTTTCGATAACTGTTGGCTTTAGGTTTATTTATTTATTTATTTATTTATTCATGCCAAAAAGTATAAAGCTTTTACACAAGTCAGTCAAAAATATAACTCCAAACAAAAGTATTAAACTGTAAAATTCGTTTTACCTAAGAACAAAAATAAAACACATATAAGCCTAAAAAGTAATGCTTAAAAACACTTAACACTAAAAGTCAAGAGACCCAGCCTATGCAATAGCACTGAAATTTGAGCTCAGGAATTCCTCAAATGAATAAAAACCATTGGTGACTAAAAAATGTTTTACCTTTGTCTTATAAGCATTAAGAGGCAAATCCTTAACGGAGACCGGCAGGACATTAAAGAATTTAATTCCATAATAAGACACGCCATTATGGGTACGCTCGAGTCTCCTAAATGGTGCCACCAAGGAGCCGCTATTTCTGGTGTCATGACTGTGAGTGCTAGCATGAGTCGCAAACCTGGGTAGGTTTTCCCTAATGAATACAAGGCACAGAAGTATGAAGGCGCTTGGTAAGGTGAGAACTCTCAGAAGCCTGAAGTGGACCCTACAACAATCCCTGTATCCAATCTGCGCAATCACTCGCAGACATCGACGTTGCAATGCAAAAATCCTAGGCATATGCGCTGAATGACCCCAGTTTAGTAAGTTATACGTCATTAGAGAGTGAAAATATCCAAAGTAAGCTGTCCTGAGAGTACCTGCGGAGACAGACCCAGACAAATTGCGAATCAGGAAAGTACACCTTGATAATTTGGTTGACAATTGATCTATGTGACCTTGCCACGTCAAACCACTATCCAATCTAACACCCAGAAAATCCACAGACACACCTAAAGATTGTTGCTGGGAATCAACGTCCCGAAGGGAAAAAATTATATTTTGAGTTTTGGACTCATTTAAGCACAATCTATTGGAAACGGCCCAGTCTCTAAACTGAGAACAAGATTCTTGAGCCTTGAGCGAAATGTTTGCGCAACTCCTATTAGTACACAGGGATGTAGTATCATCAGCATACAAATAGAAAGTGCAATCAGGATGACAAGTTGGTAGGTCATTAACAAATATAAGAAACAGGATAGGCCCGAGAACGGATCCCTGAGGCACTCCATGCTCAATCGACAAACTCTGAGACCTACATCTCCCAAAACAAACAAACTGACTTCGGTCACTCAAGTAGGACTGTAGCAGTGACAGACTTCTCGAACAAAATTTGTAGTGGTTGAGCTTTTGAAGAAGAATATTATGCTCCACACAATCAAAAGCCCTAGATAAATCGTAAATTGAGGCGACGTCACACGTCACAAGCACGACGTCACAAAGGTTCTGGACCGCATCAGTGGTGTGGTCCAGAACCTGGAAGTGTTTCTTTCTAAACCCATGTTGGTTCACATAAAATAAAGAGTTTTGTTCAAAATACTCCTCTATTTGAGTCTTGAGTAAAGACTCAAAAATCTTTCCAATGATAGGCACCAGAGAAATGGGACGGTAATTTTCAACATCCACTTTTGATCCCTTTTTGTGAATAGAAATGACCTTAGCAATTTTAAGACAGGATGGAAATGTGCCCTCAAAGATAGCCAGGTTAATTAGTTTGGTCAGGGGAACAATAATTAAATTCTTAATAGTCTTTATGCTATCTTTATGCTATCATTGCTTGCACTATTCTTCATGCCATCAATCACCTGACGGACCTGGATGAAAGTAACTTCGGCAAAGGAAAAGCCGGGTCCGCAAGGGCCAGTCAAATAAGCTAAAGGATTTTTGGGAGGCAGAGGAAGAGTCTCTTTTAGTTTGGCAGGAACATTCACGAAAGATTCATTAAAATGGCTGGCATTAATATCACTCAGCTCCGATTCCTTTACGCTAGGGTTCAGAGCTGTAATTACCCTCCACATTGCTCGGACAGGGTTACTTGACTGGCTAATGAAGTTGTCATTGACCTTTCTCCTCCTTGTCTGAATTTCAAGCCGGTATTTGATACGGTAGGTGCGGATAGTATCACTTGATATCAAATTGGGGTATTGTTGACTAGCCCGTCTTAAGAAACAGAGCCGTTCTCTCATTTCCCTGAGAGACTCATCAAACCACTTAGAAGCAGCTGAGCGCCTGGCGGTATTCGCTGATTTTGACTTCAGTGGAAAACACATTAAATAAGCCTCGCTCAGAGATTTAACAAAAGAATTAAAAGAGATATCAACATCACTAGTATTGCCTATGAAGTCCCAATCAAAGTTCTCCACCGCATTATAAAAATTTAACAACCCCCAATCTGTTATAGGGCGGTAACATATACGAACAGCGTCACCTCGAATGGGGATGCTCTGTTTAAATTGAAACACAATTCCCAAGTGATCAGACAATGATGGATCACAAATATTAGCATTACAATTGGAACTGGAGATAGTTGTAAAAATATTATCCAGACTCTAGCAACTGGATAAAGCCCAAAGCAAGAAAACAAATCAACAACCCTCCTCGACTGTGTCTGGTTTAGATTAAACTTAACATTAAAGTCACCAGTGATGACATATTTTTTGTTAATTGTTAAGCTAGCAAGGAAACCCTCCAGACAACTGAAAAAGTTGTCGAGATCGCCCAGTGGAGATCTATAGATAGTAAATATGAGAAACTCACCATGTTGGATCCCCGCAATCTCAAAATCCACCTCACATGCTACTCCTTGGGGCAGAATACTGACAGACTCACAATTTAATCCATCACGCACATATATGCATACCCCGCCATGATTTCTGTTTATCCTACAAAATTTGGAAACAAGACTAAATCCGTGTATATGGGTTACACCAATTTCCGCCTCAGACAGCCAGTGCTCATTGAAACAAAGGATATTAATATTGAGGTTCGATTCGAGGTTTAGCACATGATGCATGAAACGTACGCGAAATTCAAAGATGAAATAAAAAAAGGTTCTTTCATTTGAAAAAATTAAGTTGATGGACGTAATTTATTTTTGAGCAACCCTGTATATACAAACTTTACATACAAATCGACGGGTCCGAGCGTTTTTTTTCCGAACACACCCCTGAATTTTAAATGAATTTAGACATAACTTTTGGGATGCAGTGTATAAGGATCTCTTATACACTGCATCTTATTATAAATTTTAAAATAGTAATTTTTCAATAGATTTAATGGAATAAAAACGATGGGTCAACTGTTTATAATAATTTATTAAGCTGTAATGATATTTAAATTAAACTCATTTTACATTCTTCAACTGCCTGGTATAATTCATTGAGTTGTAATGAGATTTAAATTACAATTAATTTATAACTTCAGGCAATTTATTAGGTTCATTGTAATACACAATAGGACCCAACTGTTTGGAATAACTCATTGAACTACTAATGACATGTAAACTAAAATCGTTTTACAATCTCAGGAAGTTCAGTAGTGATAAAAAATACAACTCAACTGCCTTAAATATTTTATTAAATGCATTGATATTTAAAGTACAAATAATTAACTTTTTCCAATTAATTTTTATATTCCGGGTAGTTAAATCATAGTTTTTTTTTAAGTTTTGTTTAAGGCTGCGACCGTCTGGAATTTTATTAACTTCTTAATTCATCTAAATAGAAAATATAAGAAAGAGCTATTGGATCTTGTTGACAACTAGCAAGAATTTGGTGTGACATTTAATAGATTCTCACCTGTTAAACTTTGACAGTTTTAACGAATAATTTATCAAATGATTGTTTTTAAGTGAGTGTACTTTAACAAACTTTGACTTGTGGAAAATATTTTACTAAATTCTTATAAGAAAAAAAGTGTCCGAAAAATTCGATAAGTCCGAAAAGTGTCCGATAAATTTCCGTTTTCCCAATTTTCTAGATTGGAATTTCCAGTTCTATAGCCAGAACCCTCACCTACTATGCGGCTAAGTCCGGTAATACTCAGGCCAAATCAATGGCCAAGCAAATGCTTGATAACATGTGGCAGAACAACCGAGATTCCATTGGACTCTCTGTTACTACTAGTGTTGATAGTTTGAGTCAGGTTACGACTAAGGTAAGCTTAATATACAGGGTCATTTAATTATAATGAATTATTAAAGATAGTGGGAAAAATAATAGGTTTTTTGCTGTCGGTTTGGTATCAATTTCCATTTTCCAGACTTACCAGAATCAAGTTTACTCTCAAAGCCATCATCAGAAATCTTTCAATTATTTTATTATTTTAATTTTTTTACCCAAAATCATCTTTTTATCAAATTCATTCCAAGAAAATTATGTAAGTTATAGTTTTATCGATTTTTTTAGGTCTATATTCCTATTTCCGGCTGGACTGGTGTTTACCCTAATGGAGAGCAAATAAATGAATCCTCCACCTTCTTGGACATCAGATCTTTTTACAAAAATGACCCCAATTGGTCACAATTGCAGAACTACTTAAACGGAGGCTCCGCCCCAAAAATAAATTACCACAGGTTCTGGGAACAGGCCGATATGGCCTTGGCATTGGGTGCCTACGGGTTACTTTTTAATGAATAAAAACCTATTTTGTCTCTAATTTTAGTTTTATATTTATTAAAAGATTCCCTTTACTTTATTTATTAAAAATGACAACGAAATAGTCAGAAGTAAAATTGATGGCATCGTTGCAAAAGAAGCGCCGCTGCCACCTCCAGATCCACCGCCACTTCCTCCTCCTCCCGAACCTCCACCACCGCTTCCCGAACCTCCACTACCGCCTCCCGAACCTCCACCACCGCCTCCCGAACCTCCACCACCACCTCCCGAACCTCCACCACCGCCTCCCGAACCTCCACCACCTCCTAAAATTAAAAGGAAAACTCCATTAAAATTACAACTTAAATTCATTCGTTAATGCGTTAAAATACAAGGGGGGTCCCAGAAATGACCGGCCTGACCTAGAGATAGCGGTAGTTGTTTGAAAAATATAAATGTATTAGAAAGCCTACGATCTGTAAAGCATATGTTTCAAATTTGAAGGCGCCACGTTCGTTAGTATTTGTTGGGCAGCCATTAATAGTTCACAATACTTATATATAATGCGATGACGACTCCAGAAAGCCCACAAGTCGGTACTGGATGATCTTAGACTAAAAGGGCACAAATTAGCAGACGTGGTACGCATTTTATTTCAGAACATTTGGACATGAGACAGCTGTGTGCAAAATGGGAGTCGAGTTTGCTTACACTCGAGCAAAAATAGTATTTTGAAGATGTTTCAATTGAGTGTTTAGCGAAGTTTTATAGTAAAAAAGTAGAATTTTTGCCTTGTTTCAAAACTATCGATGAAACATGGGTCCACTACTTCACACCCGAGACAAAGGAACAGTCAAATCAATGAACTCAAAAGAACGACCCAGCTCTAAACAAGACCAAGACCCTTTCATTTGCAGGCAAGGTCATGGCGTCTATTTTTTGGGATGTGCGTAGGATAGTTTTCATTGACTCCGAGAAAAAATGAAATTAGGTTGAAAAAAATTAAAACTATTAACGGCGAATATTATGCTAATTTATTGCAACGTATGAGCAAACAATCGGATTTAGCTAAAAAGAAAATGTTGGTTCAACAAAGCAATGCACCAGCTCACAAACTTGTTATTGCAATAGCTAAAATTAAGAAAAGTTTAAATTGATACCTCATGCACCTTATTCGCCAGATTTAGGCCTCTTCAATTATATTCTATTTCTAAACTTAAATTATGAGACAGTTTTACCACAAACCAAAACCCTTTATTTTTACTCTCGACACGTGTTTCGCTAACGACGTTAGTATCTTCGGGAATCAAGGAAAGAAGATTAAAACAAATTATTATAATAATTAAATTAATTTTGAGTTTTAATCTTCTCCCGAAGATGCTAATATCGTTAGCGTAACACGTGTCGAGAGTAAAAATAAAGAGTTTTATTTTGTGGTAAAACTGTCTCGTAATTTGAGTGTCACACCAAAGGTTCCAACCATAGGACTATTTCCAAACTTAAAAAAAATGGCTGAGTAGTCAAAGATTTTCCAATGATGAAGAAATGATGTCAGCAGTTATTGGCTATTTTGAGAAGTAAGACATTTCCTTTTATGAAAAGGGTATTCAATTTATTGTACGCCGCTGAAAAAAATTTATTGAGCTAAAAAGAGACTATGTTAAAAATTAAAAAAAAAAGGTATTTTCTTTGTTGGGTAGGGTACTTCTGGGACCACCCTCATAAGGCAGAATTTTTAGGAACATTGATTTCTGTTTTCCTGACTTTTAATGGCTTTTTTTGGTTAAATTCATCCTATTATATAAGGAAGACATCCATAAAAAGATACCCAAGAAGCACAAATTAATTCTGACCACAGCACATATGACAAGGAACAAAATAATCATGTTTTTTTGAAAGATTCTCACTCTCTTCCATACCGAAAAAATTTTAATAAATTTTGAATCCCAGGAATGTATACGTGTTACGTTTCAAACAAAATAAACGTTATGTGAAACAATCCAGGAACGTGCATGATTTAGCATCATATTTTTACCCTCAAACTCATTTTTAGGAATTTGCCAATTATGATAAAAAAATAAATTGCAAGAAAACATGTAGAAATATTCCTGGAATGTAAATAAAGCTTAAAAAAATCCCTAAGAACCTGAGTTTTTTCGGTACTTTTAGAAAACCTTTTTGGGTTAATAATAAAGACAATGAGTTTAAAATTGTTGTTACATTTATAAGAGATTCCTTGAACATTATTACCTTGAACATGCGTGTTACATTGCTGGGTATTACAAACTGTACATAAGGTCCTATTAGTGCCTACAGGTGGTGCAGCTGTACATACAGGATGGGAGGTACCAAGAGGAACTACTGAACATCCTCTAGTATACCCAGTGAGGTTTGCTGCACCAGATATATCTGGAAAAATTTCATAAATATCATAAAAAACTCATTACCAAAAATGCTTACTATTAGAATTTAAATACTGAGAAAAACATGCAATGTTCCACTGAGATATGTTTCCGGATTGAATAAGAGCTGTGCAATTTTGTAATGGTGCCTGCTGTATAGGATTAGCACAAGAGGTTCGGTTGGGCGATAGAGGAGTACAACTGTAGCACATAAATGTACTGTTTGATGTTTGCCCTAAGCCTAAAAATATATGTTATTAAAATCATATTGTTGTTATTATAGATACTTACTTAGGCCGAGGAAGAGCCCAAAGCTCACAATTCCCAACCAGCAATCCATATGTGTCTAATAATGAAACTGAATAAAAACAAATTGTCTTTATAGGGATGTTTATATAATGTGCGCGATATCTTGACGATGTCTTTTTTTTGTTGTTTTTAAATTGAGTGCTAATGTATTAAAACATTTTTTTTGTCAGTGGCAACAAATTATCAGAGATTAGAGGATATGAGAATAATATGACGGTAATAAATTATGATCTGTTTACCGGGAAAATACACGTTGAACGGCATATAATATATGATTTTTTTTTAGAAATTAATCGCAAATTAAGTGATAACGCAGGGCAATATAAAGCTAAAAAAAGATGGAATATGGGAAGGAAATACAACGTGAATCAGATTTTCAAAGTTTTTATGATACAGGTTGCTTTTTTTCACTTTTATGTGCTTGGTTCAAGATTTATTACGATTTTATATTTCCTTTGCATTTAATTATTTTTTTTACGGCATCGACTTTCTTCTGATAATGATGAGTTTGGCAAACTAGTTAAGGTGACTACTTGAATAAATCCGTAAAAACGAGTGATATAAAAAATTACCTTTACAAAAGTGACTTTGAATTTAACGTTTTATTTCATTATCAGATCATTCGCTTAAAATTATTTTCTTAAATGGAGGTTCCCTATTTTTAATGCCAGATTCTTAGAAAAAGAAAATGATTCATATTCTTTTTCGCAGAATAAAATAATGATTCATATCATATTCAATCATTATTAAACCGTCTGTGTACTATATTATCAAATCTTTTCGAGATCGAGCATTTGTTTTAGTCCATTCTTCCCTGCTTGCTATGTAATAAACCTCCTAGCCATTCAGTATTCTCTGGCTTTGCATTGAGAGGCAGCAGAAGTGGTTCTGCTTTAAGCCACTGTAGCCTTACGCACTAACAACCTTACTATTGATCCTATATAGTTTTTTTTGGCTGTATCTAAAATAACCTTTTGTCCATGAGTTGGGTACATTCAAATTGGAGATGTGCACAGTGCTCTTTTTAACAGAAACAACATTTTTTAAGACTTATTTTAATGTTAGCCTCTCGGAGGTTAACCTATTGAACGTTCTCTAAATATCTATCTCAATATTATGATGTCATCTAGATAAACTAGGCATGTTTTACAAGTCATTCCAAATAAGGAGCTGACCTTAGGGTTAAGGTTTAATTATTTAAGAAATTTCATTGTTTTTTTTATCTGTGATTTAGTTGTATTATCAATGGTGTATTATCAATATCAATGTATGCTGTATTATCAATATATATATTTATTATTATAATACGTTTGAGGTTGAGGCTAGGATTTGAATATTTTGGTATTTTGGGATTTCTATTGGCATAATCACTAATACACAATTTAGATATATTTAAAAACCATGTCTTGCAAAAAAACTATGGCATTGTTGGAATATCGGAGAGCTGGTTGACAACAAATATACTAGATGCTGATTTAAGGATTGATAGCTATGATTTTATTAGGCAAGATAGGGTTAGACATGGCGGCGGGGTAGGGATTTATATAACATCAAATCTAAGATATAGTATATTACTAAGTGAGTGTTCTGAACTTATTGAGCATATATGGATTAAAGTTTCGTTCTTTAAAGTGGAAATGTCTATAGGCCACCTCGTAGAAATATCAACGAATTTCTGATCAAATTTAAGGAGATTCTACGGGAATTTTATCTCAAATATAGTAATATCTTAAGTTTTGGAGATTTTAATATATATTTTTTAGATTATGAAAAACCGCAAACAAAAAATTTGATAAATGTTCTTAATGTTTTTAATGTGAGGCAGATTATAGATACACCTACAAGAATAACTCAAACCAATTCTTCTTTGATTGACTGTTGAATGTGTAGTAACTTACCCCATTAACAAGATTTTGGCACGGAAGACATCGGTATCTCCGATCATATGTTGATTTATGCAAACTTTGAATTTAATGGCGATATCTCCATTCCTAAGCGCTTTAAATATAGACCTTTAAATAAAATAAGTTTTATTAATTTTCAAAGGGATCTTCAACTTATAAATTGGATCATGTCTATGCGACAGATAATATAGATGATAAAGTAAACTTCATTACAAAATCTATTCTTGATAATTTTAATATTCATGCACCCCTGAAAAATTTAAATATGCTAGGTTCCAAAACTAATCAAATACCTGATAACTTTAAAAAGCCAAACGAACTTAGTGATTACTTTACCCAACTCTCTAAGAATGCTTCTATACCAAAACAAGAAACAATTCAGTTTTATCTTAATAATAAATTAACTTATGATCAATTTGCG
Organism: Anthonomus grandis grandis; assembly: GCF_022605725.1. Lineage (NCBI taxonomy): Eukaryota > Metazoa > Arthropoda > Insecta > Coleoptera > Curculionidae > Anthonomus > Anthonomus grandis. The sequence continues at coordinate 14,600,328 of NC_065551.1, forward strand.
TTTAACAATGTTACAGAAGAGCAGGTTTCTAATATAATACTAAAAATTAAATCAGAAGCTTTTGGAATGGATGATCTGAACATTAATTTTACTTTGCTGTCCTTTTATTATTCCATTCTTGACCCATATTAAGAACTGCTGGTTGAGCAAATCATATTTTCCCAAGACTTGGAAGCTTGCAAACGTGCTTCCTTTACCCAAGGTAGCTAATCCGTTTGAATTTAGCAATTTTCGATCCATTTCAATTTTGCCTGTGCTCTCAAAAGTATTCGAAAAAATAATAGAATATCAAATCAATTTATTTTTAAACAGAAATAGAATTCTTCCAGAGAAATAATCTGGTTTTAGATTAGGATTTAGTTGCAATACTGCTCTTTGTGACATAATAGATGATATAGTCAGTGCTCATGATCAAAACCAAGCAACTGCTTTGCTTCTATTAGACTATACTAAAGCGTTCGATATGATAAATCACAACTCGCGATTTTAAAATATGTTGGTTTTGATGAAACCGCTAATAATCTTGTTTCTTCATATTTAACTGATAAGTTTCAAAGGATAGTTATAGGGGATATATTTTCTGACTTAGAGCGAGAAACGGCAGGCGTTCCTCAGGGTTCAATATCGGGACCTTTGTTTTCTAGTATCTAGCTCAAATATCGTAAAATCCCTGCAATACTGTCAGTATCATATATACGCTGATGACACGCAAATATACAAGTCTTTTCCAATTAGTAACTGAATGCAAATGCTGATATCAATTATGATTTAAACAAATTATTAACTGTGTCAAATGATCATTTACTTAAAATAAATCCCAGCAAAATTATCGCAGGATTCTCATGGATAGACTGAGCATTAAGTTAGGGGATGATTATATATATTTTAAGGATTCTGCGAGGAACCTAGGGCTCATCTTAGATAACCGACCTAAATTTAAGGAACATGTGAGTCTCTGCTTAAAAAAAGCATTTTCAAAACTAAAATAATTTATGCACACCGTCATTCAATGACTTCTAAGACTAAAGCCTTATTATGTGAATCTCTAATACTATCAAATTTTAATTTTGCGGATTTGGTCTATGGTCCTTTTTTGGATGTCGTTGATATAAACCGTATTGAAAAAATGCAAAAATCTTGCTTACGTTATATATATGGAATACGACGAAGACAACCTGTCTCTTATAAGCTAAAAGAATTGGGGTGGCTGAGCATGGCTAAAAGACGCCTTTTTGCACTCTTGGTTTTATTTTATAAAATAATAAGCCCTTTCTTTATGTAAAGAATGCTGAAAGCTGAAATTGAGTTTTATTCCATGGAATTGTGTTTTTGTTTTTTTTTGTACAGAGTGTATTATTATTATTATTATTATTTATTATTATTCATTTTCAAGGTTATTCGTTGATCGTTTCCAGCTCGCGAAGCAAATACCAACTCTATAAAAACGAGTAATATCAAAAATTAAAAAAAAAATGTAATCACAAAATGCCTATAAGTCATAAACTAGTAAAAGTAAAAATTTAAAAAATTGTACAAGATTCCTTGAATTAATTCACACAACATTACTGGCGTAATTTACAAAAAAAAATTATCAGAAAAAGGCACAAACGAACATTTTTAACCCAGAAAAGGGCATTTTTGCCTTCAATGAAACAATAAACTCGACAATCTTTTTTCCCTCTGAGGGCAAAACCAGCATCTTGTTCACCCCTCCCTGTATCACAACCGCATATCGACCATAAACCTGACCTTCCTTATATGAATCAAATGACTTCTAGTCCTAAAAACCCAAGTCCAAAAAAAATTTAAATTCACTTTGAGGGCCTTTATGGACGAATTTAATGGGAACAATATCAACGAATTCGATTTTAATGTCAATGAAATACACGTTAAGTGAAAATGCCATCAGCGGAAAGATCAATATTAACTGCGAGTATTGATGCTTTTTTTTATAAAATATACGTAGTCAAACGACCATCGTAGGGGTAATCGACATAACTGTGGCAAGGAATGTGCGACAGTTATGTTCACAGTGAAAGGTTATTTTTCAAAATGGTTGGTTGCTCATTCCAAACCCACTAACCAAATAACTCTGTATAAACGCGTAATATGAAAACTTATTCGTGAAGGCTAATATTTAATGGAAAACTCCAATATCTTGTGATAAATTTAGGAGAATATTTACTGAAGAGTATAATATTTCCTTTAAGGGCCCAAAATCAGATACATGTGATGAAAATCAAATCAAGATTGCCACAGCCAAGAAATCAGGAAATCAAGAGCTGATAAGAACGGGAAGGTTTTGCACTTCAGAAAGGCTGAAGCAGCTAGAAATTTAAAAAAAATGCTGTTGAAGGCCAAGACCAAAAAAAAAAGATCTACATAATTACATTTGACTTGCAGTAAGCACTTCCAACTCCAAAGTTAACAACCGGGCCATGCTTTTCCAAGAAAAATTTGTAGTGTTATAATTAGTATTGACTGCTGTAATGGAAGGCACAGGGTTATTTCTACCTATGGAATAGTCTGTAGCAAAAAGGGGCTCCGATAAAATTGCGAGTTGCTTATTAAAGTGTTTTGAGACATTGGATATCAGAGGTGAAAATTTATACGCCGTATTTGACAACTGTGGCGGACAAAATAAGAACTAGACCATTGTGGTGCTGTGGTTACATCTTTTGGTCGAAAAGAAATTTTCCAAAATCATTCATGTCTTTCTGGAAGTCGGACATACAATGCTGCCTAGTGATCGTGATTTTGCACGTGTTGAAAAGGCAGCAATGAAACAGGCACAAACAGTCTTTTTAATTCTCTCCAGCAATGGGAAAATATTCTAAAACCAGCTCAGAAACAAAGGGCTTTTTAAGTTACCGTAATGACAAAGGAAGATTTGTTCTTTTTGTTTTCTGAACTTCGCAAGGACTTTAACCAGTCTCAGAATGCTGGAATAAGCTCTGCCGTAAAACCGGAATTCCGCTGTGAAGATCCTTTACAATTTTTTTGTATATAAAACCTTATTATTTAATATAAACTTTATTTTATTCATTATTAAAATATGTTTTTTTTAAGTTTCTAACAGGTTTTACAGCCGAGGTCTTCCAATAACGATGACCATAAATTTCCTCCCCAAGATTGAATTATTTAGAATCATATTTGTAAATAGGAATCCCTATTTTTTATGCCGGATTCCCAAAGAGCTCAAAAGTTTACCTTGGAAATAGAATTTAATAATTTTTTGGCAACCTTGACAAGGTCAAAAAATTTAAAAACTGCATAGCTGTTTCTTTAAGTCATTTTCAAGGTTATTCTTAAATCATTTCAAGCCCAGCACGCAAATAACTCTATAAAAGCATTACTCGCTTCAAGGCTTCAATCAAAGGTTTTTATGTTAAGTGTAAATACGATGACCTTGAATTTTCCATTTAAGGCTATATGTAAGATCACATTTGTAAATGGAAAGCCAAAATCGTCACTGCAATACAGAACTTTTTAAGCTGATTTGGAAAATGGAAAAACTTATTATAAGCATGCAACAGCCATCTTAATTTTACAATCAATATCCAAGGATTTTTGATGAACATTTAAGGTCTTCTTGCGTCTCACTTTTTATGGTTGGGAATTTAGCATCGAAAACAGACGCAATAATTTAAAAAAATTATATTAAATTTCAATTTAAATTCAAGGTCATCGCTATTTATCTCTTATCGTAACCCTCTAACTTATGAGAAGCTCATTTTTTTTATATAACTGATTTTTAAAGACCAACGAATAACCTTGAAAATTGACCTCACTCGCGGTCGCGATTAGCGCATCCGTTGTCACAATTAATATTGACAATCCGTACAAAGGTATCTTTACTCAACGTTTATTTCGCTCGATTTTTATTAATATTTAAAAAATGAATAAAAACAGCAGATATTTTGCAGTTTTTTTGGCATGTGACCATGATTGTCTCGTCAAGTCTACTAGCAAAAGTTTTAAATAGAACGGAAACGTTCTCGATCTTCTTCAATCCAGTATCTAAGATAGAAAATTTCATTGAAAAAAGTGACCTTGTTTTTCAAATAAAAAGTACCCATTAAGATCAAATTCAAAATTCCGAAAAAATCGTTTCCATTCTCACTCATTCATATTATTATATTATGATTGTCGATAATATCGGGGTCTCAGAGAGATTATAATACCAGAATATTGTAAAAATTTTCTTCGCTTCTATGAGATGTATTTGTTTCGTTAACTATGAGGGATTATTAGACATTGTATTTCTCTGCTTAGGGCCTCGCTAGGTGCGATTGAAGATTTGAGGGATTCGAAAAATAAAAACAACTACAAGTAAATAATAAAACTTACATTCCTCCGTTGGTAACTTACTTGCAATGATCAGTATAAAGTATGTTTTGTGAAATTCGGAGTTTTTTTGTTAATAAAGTTGTTGACAGACTTGCAAAGAAACAAAGTAGATTTAAATTTCTTATTAATATTTTTGTTTTATAAGTTCTTGTAGATTTCTTAAGTTGTCGCCGCGGGTCCTCCAAACTCTCTATTTCAATGTTCTTGACTTGGCTCTCATCATTCGAATAAAATAAATGAGTTTTTGAGCATTTTTTATTAATGCGTGTAATCCTCTTGAAATAATCAATGATATTGTTGATTAAGCACAAAAATTATCGAAATCGCATGTTTTGTTTAAATAAGGTCGCCGAGTTACCTTGGGGCAGCAAAACTTAAAATTCGCCATAGGCTCCTCCACAAGGTAATTTCATCAATGAAGTTCAAAAAAAATCTTTACCTATCATAGAAAAGATAGACCACAGTTAAATTAGACTTTTAATGCCAGATGATCATTACAAAATTACGTCAAATTATTTGTGTTATTGCCCTGCTACCAGCTTAATCACAAAAAAACTAAATTTTTCTTACCTAATTTGGTCAGCATATCTTCCGGGAACATGGTCAGCCAAGTATATAAGGAGCCGCATCGCCGCTTGGAGATAGTTAACAGTTCATATGATAAAAGAAGGTTTAAAAAAAGAACTGCTGGAAAATTCTGCGAAACTGGAAGAAAATTATGCCAGTTTTCAAGAATTATGTCAGGTTGGAAGAAAAGATTTTATAAAACCGTGCAATTCAAAAAACGAATTAAATAAAGAATCTCTCATTGCAACATTGGACGTCAATATCAACTATCACCGAGCTGCCCTGAAGACTTTCAGCAATGGACCACAAAAGCGAAGTTTGTGATAATACAAAATCTATTGTGCTAATATGCTTGTACTACATCATACAATATATTTATCAGCGTCAGTTTGAACCAGCTGCAAAAGCAAATGAGAAGGCAACTGACTTTAAATTGACCTTAAGAGGAGATGCTGCTATCATCCTACAAAGAATGTTCTTAGAAGAACAAGAAATCTATGACCACCTAGTGAGGCAGTTGGAGATGCATTATGGCCAATCATACCTGGAATATCTACCATAGGCAGTTAAAAAATCGATACCACAATTCAAAAAGGGAACTCCTTGCAAAAATGTGAAGCTGATATAGCACGTTTTTCAAGGAAAGGATGATAAAACGCTTACCAATTCAAGCATTCCTAGATAAACTTCGCAATGGAATAATGAGGCAGGCCTTACTACTAGCTCATCGACCTAAACTAGTAGATGCACTAACTCGGGTCCTTGAATTCAAAGACGAAGAGAGGCCAGACTTCGGCATATGATTCCACGAGAGGACAACTTCAGGGCAAGACGACAAGTGTTTTCACACTTTCTTGAAGTGTTGGAAGTGTGACAAGGCAGGTCACATAGGAGACACTGTCTAGAAAGCGTTAGTTGCACACCCACCAATCTGGAAAACTAAAGACAGTCGATGCGGAGAGCAATCGTCGACCCGTATTCAGCAAGCCCCAGTAAATACGCCCCAGTTCTCCCTGGTGCAGAACCATATCAATGGTGTTTTCGTCGACACTTGTATGGATGGATCCTCTGCATCGCACTGTCTGCTTGATATAAGTGTGACAAAGGCAATCATAAGACGCGACGTAGTAAAATTTGTAGCTAAAGTTCGGCAATCAAAATGGCGTTTATGAATAGCGAGCACAGCCTCAATTAAATATCTTGTGAAAGCGACTGAGATTATAAATAAGGTGATCATTGGGATGGATATAATGGACACCAGGGGCTTTGACTTGAGTTTTCAACAGGGAGTCCTGAACACAGACGATAAGGAAGTTGTTTTGCATCGTAAAAGGATGTACAGTGTGCGAGTCCTACTTCTGGACGAAGCTTTTATACAAGAGTTGATTGCAAGACCACGGATGGTGACATAATCATGTTCAAATATGAAATGCATGATGAAGCGGTTGGTCGAAGGATAGCAGTCGCAAAGACCCTCAAACGTGCCGGAAGGAGTATACCTGTGGGGTTAATGAATGTCAATCATTATTGTGTGTTATTACAGAACGGCATGGAATTAGGATACAGGCTTTACAGTTTCACCAATACTTCGATGAGGTGCGGCTCTGGAAATCAACCAGGAAGTCGTTCCGAAAGCAGTAGAAGAGTCGTCAGGCACCGGTCCAAGACTAGAGCTAAGAAAGTTAAGGTATTTGGTCAACAAATATTGAGATCTTTTTGATAAGGCAGGACGAACATAATTCAGTACAAAAGCAAGACAATAAATGCGGCAGACAGCTCGAAAACTACCACTGGCCAAGAGAGAAGGCTGATGATAATATTGAGAGTATGGCCAAGAAGGCGTTGTAATTGCAGTTTTGATTTGACCGCTTGTGAAAACGGTGATGTCCGCAGATTTAGAAAAATGGAAAGAAGCAATATCGGTCGGTGATTTGATTCTTGTTTTTGAAAGGGAAATCGTGCAGCAAAATCAAAGAGCGCTTGGTTGCTGCGTACGGTGACTCTTCTTTTTCTTCAATTGCAACCGTCAAAAATTGGGGCTTCAACGTGGTCGCACGTCGGTTTTTGATGAATCACCCCAAGGTGCCCCCAAAACGTCTCCCACAGAGGCAAATGCGACGAAATTCCACGATCTCGTATTGGCAGACCTCCGGTTGATGGTGCGCGGAATAGTTCAGATAGTAGGCATCTCGAAAGACCACGTGGGTCGTATCCTATATGAAATGTTGGGAATGAGAAAGCTGCGCCGCGTTTGCTCCTTCTGGACAACAAGCGCAACCATGCGGTTGCTTCAGAGCCGTGTTTGACGCTGTTTAAGCGGAATCCGAAGAAGTTTCTGCGTCGGTTTGACGAAAGTTTCTGTGACGGTCGATGAAAAATGGATCCACTCTATACACTAGAGACCAAAGAACAGTCGAAACAGTGGAATTTACCCGGCGGACATACTCGGAATAAAGCAAAGACGGTCCCATAGGCTGGAAAGGTGACAGCCACCGTTTTCTAGGATTTCCAAGGTGTGATCCTCATCGACTACCTGGAGAAAGGCAGGACAATCTCAGGGCTCTACTATGCCGCATTTTTGTGCCAATTCGATGCCGAATTACGTAATAAACGAAATACTCTTCCTACAACACAACTGCGCTATCGGCACGGCTAAATTGGTTAAATTTGGGCTACGAACTTCCTCCCCATTTACCGTATTCACCAGATTTGACCAAGGGCGATTTTTTTTGAGTTTAAAGAAGACTATGTAGAGAAATAAATTGTCACTTCTCCCAAATCTTCGCTTTTCTTTTGTAGGATAAGTACGCCTAGGCTAAGGCATCCTCGTATTCTCTCCCTTGCATTGATGACACTTTAAATACTCTGGCTGGATCGAGAATCTTTTCCACGCTAAGCCTGAAAAGTGGATACAAGTTGAATTGGCCCGGCAAGATGGCTTTCACGATGGGTGCTGTATTATGGCAACTAAAAGTGATGTCATTTGGACTGTGCAATGTCCGTGATCTGTCTGTGCATCCACTTTTGATCGGCTGATGGAAATGATTTTATTAGGACTGTCCTGCAAGACCTGCCTGGTTTACCTTGATGACATTGTTATAGTAGGAAAATCATTTGAAAACCATATGAAAACGCTCACTAACGTTGATCCCAAGGAAATGTCATTTGGTTTAAAAGTCTGTGCAGAGCGAACTACTGCATTACTCGTCGAGAGATGCTAACTATTGTTAAAGTGGTGGAGCACTTATATGAGTATCTGTATGGAAGGAAATTCCTGCTACGAACTGACCAAGCCAAAGAGGAAAGAAAGCAAATCGTCGTGCCTTAATGTTGGATTTTGGAGTTGCTAGAGATATAGTCCCGGGGTTAGGAGGACACCTTTACCTTGGAGTAAAAGGCCCTGGGAAAAGTAGGGGAAAATTTTTATAGCCTAATTGCAAGGTGTAAGGTACTGCAGGAAATGCAGTATCTGCGGCAATTAATGAGCTGCAGCAAAAACAGAGGGCCTTAACCCTTTCCCTTTTCTATGCGTTTTTCCTAATCAGAAGCAAGGAATAAGTACAGCGTGTTTATGCTAAATTACTTCAGTAACTGTGTTGAGGGGTACCCTCCACTATCGCCGACGCCTTAGAAAAGAATATATCTGCCAATTTGGTGTATCTTTGGAGCTAAATTAACTTCAAGGACGAAATATTGAATCCAGCTCAGTCCAGATTACCTGTAAGACGCTTGGAAGCAAGAAAACCAGAACTACTGCTTTACACCAGCAGTCAGATGGCATGATGGAATGAATGCATAAGACCATTAATCGGTATTTGGCCAAAGTAGTTTCTAGCCACCAAGGATAGGTTTCTTCATTTGTTCCTACTGGCTTATCGATCGGCAATACATGAAAGCACGGATCTGAAGTTTGGTTACCCGCCAGAAACCAATGTTGCCGAAGAAGACTCCATCAGTGAGCTGCGTAGAATAATGGATGTCATTCATAATCAAGTGTGCATTTCGATTTAAGACGCCAGCGATCGGATGAAGGAAGCATATGATGTCGTTGCCAAAGGCCAAAGGTACAACAGTAACCTGGTTTGGCTTTATGACCCTAAGAGGTGGAGAGTTTTGTCACCAAGACTTTAAACGTCCTAGGATGAGCCATACAAAGTTATGGAAGCCATCAGCGATGTTCGTTACAGAATTCAAAAGCCATCGCGAAGTGAAAGTCGAGAAGCTCGAGTCGTTTACTTCAACCGACTGGCACTTTATTATGGAAACCACGAAGACACGTGCGGCAAAAGCAAAAGCTGCGGCAAATCCAATTAGAGTCCGATCTGACATTCGATAAATTCATAGCCATCATTCTTATCGTCGAAAGAGTCGGTACGGCGTGACCTGTGAAGTGCAGTAAAACCTGTTTACTACTCCAGGTAAGTATGCTCTGGCACATTGACATGACACACATGGCTAAAGATATATAAATGTATGGAGGAACAGCTAAGGTTTTCTGTAGAAAGTTAAAAAAAATTCAAGAGCTGCGTCGGTCTAACCCTAGAGTCAGGCAAGTACTCAAGATAACCGATGAAGAGTTTTCTACCTGGTTACCAAAGACGCGTTACATCAGAAGCAAACATATAAGGACTACGACATTAAGTCCGAGTAGTATCGTTGCATTGCAATCGTTCATCGGTTTGCGTTCGCACATATATTCGATTGCGTTCGTCATCTGATAGTCAGACTTATTTTCGGATTTATTTCAACCAAAGTGTCGGAGAATTCGTGTAGCTAGTCAACGCCGATCTTCTGAATAAGAACATAATCTCTAAATTGTTATTTGCGATTTGTCGTTTATAATCCCTGATATTTGTTTTAAAATTTTAAAAATCTATCTTCTTGTCAGACATTTTCTTACCTTCTTCAAATTAATTAGCTTGTGAATCCATCCGATCTAACACTCTTCCCAAACAATAAAAAGGTAGTGAAGTAAAAACGTTATTATAGAGACATTCTTAACGTCTTTAAGAGATCTCATAAGTCTTTAAATAGAGGATATAATGCTATTTTAAATCCTTTACTAGGTCCTTTATGATCCGAGTTTGAACTATTAAACGATCGATTTCTTTTCCAACTTTTGTAAGTTTATTTTATTGGCTTAATTAAGTAAAAAACATGTCTTACACATATCTTTGTATGGCCATAAAATAGGCGTTTTCAATACATTATGTGACTCTTGCTTTTAAAATCAATTATTTCAACAGCACTTTCTCAAGCTAATATATAAAAGGAAAAACCTTTTTTTAGTTTTAAATCTTTGAGAGGCATTTATACCATAAAATATTACTAATTGGACACAATTTTAACACATAAATAACCATATAAAAATTAAAAATCCCACCACCCAACTCATTTTCTGCCTTACAGCCCCAGAGCTATCGTCAACATTTTCCACAATTAATCCATTTTTTTCATCGAAAATGTGATCGTTACACCTATCAGAGTTACAGGAAGCACACGCGTTTACCGTTATGTTATACAACCCCAATTCTGCAATATGCCACGCGCAGTAATTTGTTATAAATGTGGGCACAATCGCGCATCCTCTGTATATTCCAGTTTCATGGTCACGAGGATTGTTCTCCAGGTCCCATAGGCCTGAAAAGGTTGGTTAAGAAAAGGTTTAATGTTGGTACGTACACTTACCAGAATAGTTTATATATAGGGAGTAGCATCCGACGTATATATTAGGGTTGTGCTGCCCTCCTAGTTCATCGTAGCAGTTGTAGATAGGGGCTTTCTTGGGGTCAACACATTTATCTTCATCGTAACCTGTGCAAGTGTAGCAGAAGAATTCTACTAAGGGGTGAAAAAAACAATTAAAAATACGTTTTTACTTTTACATTTATTTTTAGTTATACACAAACAGGTACTCTAATGAATTTGGTGATTTTGAGACCTTGGTTGATAAAATTTTCTCTAGGTAAAGATGTTCTTGAAGTAGAAGAATGATTCTTACATCAAATTATTGGGTAAAAAATATTTCTTGTTTGACTGAAACTCTTTTAAGAATATTCCAATTAGTTCGTGAAAATATAGTCAAAGTTTTCTAAGAAAATATATAAGCTTAGGGAGTCTAAAAACAAAAACAGTGAGATATTTGGATTCCCTTAAGATCGATTGCAAAACGGTAATTTGCCAATTTTGTGGTGACATCCCTGGACCAACTAAAATTAGGGGCATAGTGTTATACAAGAGAGCCTTTCGCTTCTATTCTAAAAATTGTTTAAGTAATGTGAAGCAGACCTTGGGCCTTGTGAACTGTGTCAGCGTACTGGCAAATACCTTACATGGCCTAACCACAAGCATTCCTGTTTTAATTTGTGAATCAGTGGATGCTGATGTTTCCAACATGAAAAATAAGATCTCTAGCTTGCAACAAGGCAAATCCAATAAATCTAGTAAAAATATGCCACCCTCCTCTTCAGATGTTGACTTGCTTACTTAGCTGCATGATCGACAGAACAGAGGTAACAATCTTTTGCTCTTTAATGTTCCTGAGTCCGATAATGAGTATAATAACGATATAGAAATCCGCTTATTCTCTTCTTCAGAATATTATTCAGCAGCAAGAATGCTCCCGATGTCAAAATAGTTCTGAGCTCTTCACATAGAATATAGAATGCTATATGAAACCAGCTTAAAAAAAGCTCTCAGGACAGTGTAGGATCTAGAGAGACGCGTGTCCCCCCCCCCCCAACTCTTTTCACGGATGACTTTCCCTCCCCTCTCCTCCCCTTTCACATCGCTGCACACATCTAGTATATAAGCCTATAGAATAGTAGTTTGCTGTCAGTTTACACTTGATAACGGTTGGAGATACTTACCAACCGAAACGTCGTGTTACATTAAATAAATAAGACAATGCAAGTCCGACAAGATGTTTTCACTGTACCATTGTCTACCACCTTCAAAAACAAACCAGCTTAAAGTTAAAGGTAAGCCTTATTTAAAATTTGATCTCAATTTTCACTAATATGTGATCGAGTTGTTTTCGGTGGGGATGTTAACATAAACTTCTTAGATATTGATAAAAGTCATACGCAAAAATTACTTACTAATTTGGACACTTTTAATCTAAAGCAAATAATAGATAGCCTAACTAGAGTAACTGAAACATCAAGCACTTTAATAGACTAGATTGCTATTCCTAAAAATCTAAACAACTATACTAAAACAGTAAAAATAATTGAAAATAATGTATCCGATCATCATTTAACCCAATGTTCATTAGATTTAAATATAAAAGAAAATATTTTTTTTATCAAATTTGGAAATTTGAAAAGAATTGATCAAGCATTCTTCAATATCTATATTAATAACGTGCAATTTGAGCTAATTATTTACTTAAAACATGTGAATGAAGAAATTCGATTTTTAAATCAATCAATTTTGGCAATATTTGATTTAGTAGTACCAATAAAAACAGTACTAATAAAAAAACAAACACCTGACAGATGCTGAGTGACAGTGGCTGACAGACAATATAGAGAAAGTGATAAAGCTAAAAGAGAGAGCCTATACGAGGTTTAAGTCATCTAAAAGCCCAACTTATTAGAACTACTATAAACAATTGCGAAATCTCACTAATGTCGCAATAGGTCAAGAAAAAAATTGTTACTTAGAATTTTGCACTCGGTCTAACAAAAACGCAATTTGGAAGCGTCTTAAGAACCTGAATATAATAAATAATTCTAAATAAAAAGTCTAAGTTAATCCCTAATGAACTAAATAATCCTACAGATATTAAGAGCTTCTTTAAGCAATATTCAGGTTCTGCAACAATAACACATGAAGATCCTTTATCCTTCTACCAACAAAATAAAAAAACGAAATTAAGAATCAATTGTATTCATAAAAATTTTTGGCATTTGAATTTGATTTAAGAATGTGTTGGCCAAAAATACTACATTACGAACATTATAAATACATGTTTGCTAGAAGGCCTTTTTCCCTACAGACTGGAAGATAAAAGTACAAAAGCATAACCTTTGCCAAAAATAAACTCGCTAAATGAATATAATGACTTAAGACCAAGTATTTTACCATGCTTCTCCAAATTTCTCGAAAAAATAATGGATATGCAAATAAGGAAATACTTACAAGCTTATCAAATTTTATTAGAACATCAATCAGGATTCAGACCGGGGTATAGCTGCGTCTCTGCCCTTGCCAACATCACGCATGGCATATTGAGGGAGAACGACGCTGAAAAAACTACTACTTTAGTCCTTCTAGATTATTCTAAGGCTTTCGATGCCATCAACCATAAGCTTTTACGAGCCATCCTTTCATACACAGGATTCTCCAAACGATCAGTACGTATGATGGAAAACTATTTACATGGAAGATTTTAGTTTGTTGCAACATCATCGGGACACTCCTAACACTCTATAATTTAAAGTGGGGTTCCACATGATTCCATTTTATCTCCCATTCTGTTTTCGTGTAACATCACTAAGGCCCTACATAGGTGTAAATCAGATCAATACGCCGATGACACTCAAACTAGATATTCATTTTTTCCTCAAGATTGGATACATGCAAAATAAGCCATTGAAGATGATCTGGAGCGCTTAGTAAAGATTTCTAAAAAACATAATTTAGTGTAAATCTGAAAAAATCAGCAGTGCTTTATTTTGGTAAAAATAAGTCGGAACTTAGCAAGAGGATGAATGTAACAATTCAGGGCAATGTTATGCCTGTTTCGGTTTGTTCTAAGTGGGTCTATCTGTTCTATTTGGGTCTTATGCTCGATACTAAGATTTAGGGAGCACGTTGATCTTTCGATTAAGAGAGCTTATTTTTCATTAAAACTCATTAATCCACATTGATATATACTAGCAGTAAAACAAAAAATTGAGTTAACAGACATTTTGGCTCTTAGATTCTTCAATTACTACGATGTAATATATGGCCCATGTCTGACCCAAAATAATGAAGCTAGGGTTCAAAAACTTCAAAAGATATATAGTTCTAAGATTGACAGACTAAAACTCCTCTATATTTAACAAACAAAGTCCAATATAGAACGAACTTTATAACTAATAATTTTTAATTATCGGATAGGAACTTTTTGTTTGTTTTACATTTTCATTGTCTACCTAATGTTTCCGTTTAAAATCACTTTAATGCTGTTAGTATTAGTTACTCTAGATAATACTTGTAATCTATACTAGATTAATCCTTTTGCGGCAGCTATATGCAATATTTTAGATATTAAGTATTTTATTAGGTTCTGGACAAGAACAATTTTTATTGCTTTCCAGCTCCTTTTTGCATTTTATTAGGTAAATTATTTGTTAAGAAAAACTGTATGTGTTGATGCTCTGATGTAATATTTGTTACCGATGTAAATAAAAGTTATTATTAATATTATTATTTAACCCCAAAACAAGGAAAATTAAAAGCTTGAAAAATCTGTGCAAAAGTATTTAAACGAACGCAAGGATTGTGGGCAGAATAACATCACAATGATTTATATGAAGGGTTTCATATTGTGCAAAAAGGGTATCTTATCGGCCAAGCTCCTTCAAAGCAGCATCACTAGCAAAGTCAAAACTAAATGTATATTATCAGAATGTTCGTGGTTTCAGGACCAAGCTGATTCCTCTAGAGTGCAATGTTTTTACTTCCTGTTTTGATATAATTGCTCGGTCCAAGACTGGCATTAAAGACAGTTTCTATATATAGTAGAGTATATAGATAGTAATTTCTTACATAAATAGTAAGCTGGGTTTCCACTTTTTCAATGTGTATCGCTGTGACCTGACAATTGCCTCAAGTAATGGTGAACGTCTTAGAGGCGCTTTACTCACAGTTCACACATCAATAACAAGCTGTCTTATCTCAGGGCAACATTGACCAGGTCTATGTAAAAATAGGAACAGGAAAGCATATACATGGTTCTAGGATGTGTTTATCTACCACTCAACTTACGATTAGGGTAATATGAAAGTTTCAACTCAGGTGAGATTACTCGGCCAATGAAGAGATCTGCATTCTGAGTGATTAATTTTCCTGAAACCACATGAACTATTGTTGATCTTTGCTTTAGTACTTATCCAACAGTCAACAACTCTAGTACCAACAGCTGAAACTAATAATATCATGCGCATGTCCGAAACTTTTTCGCTGTAGAACTTGTTTCAGCTCAATAACATTCCAAATATAAACAATGTTGTTCTTAATGTTGTCCTGCGTCAATCGAAAAGTCATGTGTCTTTAAACCAGATGTTGGCTAGTACCTACTTGTTTCCGATGGATGATAACAATTATCCTCCATTGCAGTTTGAAATATTATTGCGTAACTGCAACAATAATAATCCAGATGGAACTGGCTACTCACGAACTTAATAAATATACCTGGACTGCTAATGCATATGGCCACGATACCCAAAAATGACCATTTTTATAGTAGTTGTGTTCTTTTGATGTTGGTCACTCTGAACATTTTTAGTGTTGCCAATAAAAAATAAATTGAATAACTGTAATGAAGTTGACGACGCTGACGTTTGACGTGTTTGTATAGCGGATTGCCTAGTTTTTGGCGATTTGTAAACGACGCTGGGGTATATCGTCTGGAACAGGCAATGTATCTTCCTTCCTTATTTAATACGTGAATAATGTATCACCATCTTTATTTAAAGGTATTTGCCACAGATGTAAATAGCTCCGCACGTGCGATGTGAGATGCCACAGAGGTAAATAGCTCCGTGCGGAGCTATTTACATCTGTGGAATTTGCTATATTTGTGAGGAGGGCATAATTGTAGGAATCCGTACCTCGGTTCGGTATGTAAGTTCGGCTAGTTCCGTGGTGTTTTTGTTTTTCGCCCGTTCGTTCACCAAAAAGTGTGGTTAGTGGTTAGATTATAATAATCTTATCATTTTTATTCTTTTTACGTATTTTACCTCAATTTGGTGAATTTGGATTACTGCTTTATTTAGTCGAAAATCAGTTTTGCACTGATTTATAACTGAGTATTGTCCAGTTTTGTATCATAAGTTTGGCGTATGTCTTTGATCCTGGGGGATATCAAGGTATTTTGTGCTTTGATACTGTATTTAACTCGGTATATAAATTAAAAATGTAAGTACAACAACATTATATTTACTTTTCTGCACTTGTCTGACTTGCATATCTACTTATACATATAATTTCTTTTAAATTTTGGACCCTAGTAGTATGAGATATCTCTATTATTATTCTTGGGCTTGGGAATTAGTTAAGTTTATTTTATTTTATTTTCTTTATCAACGGGCAAAGCCCAATCTAAATACAAACAGTATAAATACAAAAAATAATTACTTTAAATACTAGCATCACATTTATAACAATAATAATAATAATAAACACTTTTCATGCAAATATGTACATTTCAGGGTTTAAGACAGACGTTTATGTTTAACAAATCTAACAATGAAATACAATTAAAATTTACATTATTACCAGTTTTAAGAAAAGAACAGACACAATGACGTTATCAAAGGACAATAATTTGCCGGTGAACATAGAAAACTAAAAAGAGTAATTTATAAGCTCATAAGCTGTCTAGCTAAGTTATACTACTCATTGGGTACCTACTAAAATTTCCTTAATATTTTGCTAATAGTTTTTAGCTTCATCCATCCTATACAATTTTGTAGGATATTGTAAATAAGTTTTTTATAACTTAAGACAGATTCCCAAGAATAATAATACCGAGAATAATATACTTATTACGGTGAAAAGAAAATCACAAGCTTGTGGACAGGGTTTTTTATTCCCAAATTTTTTTAAAATACATTTTTTTATAACACTTTGGGAATAAAAAACCTGTCCACAAGCTCGTAATTTTATTTCCACCGTAATTCATCAATGGACATGATTTGAGCAAACTAACAATACTAACATATATATTTATTTTACAAATCTAGGTATAGGTACAGGGGTGTGCAGTGTGCAGCCCAGACCGAACATTTTAAACAGAGAGACGGATGACCAGGACAGAGTACGTAGCGGTGCGGCGCGCGCGACTCGCTTGATAATAGCTTGTATCTCTCTTTATAAAACCTTTGGTCTGGGCTGCATACCCCTGTATACATAGTTCACGTATAACATAATACCCAATGTAGGTATCATGCCTAAAAATCCTATTATGTGCTTGGAACCCCATTGTGAGAAATTCTTTTCTACACAATCAAGTTTAAATCGACACAGAAAAAACATTCATGGATTATCATCTGCTATAATAGAGTATGGCAGCAATGTTAGAAAATATAAGTGCTTAGATGAAGGGTGTAATAATATATATTTTAAATTTAACAGTGATCTTCGGCATCATCTCTCTAAAACTCATAATCAACCAGAGTTTAGGCAGTTTTCATTAACAACACACCAAACATATGTAGGTAATGTAATAGTACTAATAATGTAATAATACAAATGTATGTATTTTTCTCATTACAGACTTTCAAAGATGGTTGCAAAATGAATGCAAACTATTGTAAGTGCAATATTTTAAAAATACTGGTGCTAAAAAGGCTTGTGAAGGATATGGAAATATATACCTACGAGTGTGTACGATCAGGTAACTTATTTTTCCATCTTAAAAGGTGTTATTTTAAATTTGTTTTATATTTATAGGCATTAATGGAAGGATCACTTCAAATCGCAAAAGAGCATCAAAAAGTCAAGGTACTGCCAAAATAAATTATGGATGTACAAGCCAAATTATAGTAAAAAGAAATATAGAAACTGATGAATGTGTTTTATGAACTATTTTAAAAAACATTATGGGCACGAAAAAGAAATACAGCATTTGAAGATTCCAGAGTCAGATCGGCAGAGTATAGCCTCAAAACTACTTTTAGGAGTACCCCTTCCAAGGAAGATAACATAATATTTTTATTGCTATTTTTAATTATCACATTTTTTAAAAGAATTTTAGAATATGTAAGAGACAACATTGAAGGCCCTGAACTAAGTAAGACTGATTTACTCTCACTGCAAGACATTCATAATGTGAAAAACTCTTTTAAAATTAATATTATGGAAGGATGTTACCATCAAACAGATTCTGAGAGTATTCGAATATGGGTTGAGAAATGCAAGGCAGGACAAAATAATCCAATAATTTTTTATAAACCACAAGATTCTAGGTTAAATCCAGAAGATTTCTGTTTAATTTTTATAAATCAGACACAAAAGGATCTGGCAAAGAAATTTGGACATCATGCAATTTCTATAGACAGCACCCATGGGCTTAATGCTTATGATTTTGAGCTTACAACAGTTTTGATAATTGATGACTTCAAGCAAGGTTTTCCCATTGCATTAATGTTTATTAAAAGACCCTTATTTTTACACTGTTTTTTCAGAAAATAAAAGAATCAGTTGGAGTCATAAATCCGCAAACATTTATGACAGATATTGCTCCTATTTTGTGTATTGTTGCATTAAATGTAATTTTTGTAAAATTTGTATTCACACTCATGTACTGAATATACTATACAAACGGTTATGTGTAACCACATATATACCATAAACCTGAATTTTGATAAAAATTTGAACCGGGCTGTCTCCTTAAATGCAACTGAAGAAATACAAAATTTATCGGCAAATATTCCTGTCGCTCCCAAATGACAAAAATTTAACTTTATTAAAAGAAGGTACCACATCATCATTACTAGAAGCTTTAAAGGATCTTCAATCTAATGAGTACACAGAAACCCAATATAAATGTATTCAGGAACACTTAAATGCCATAAAGTCGACGACTACGTTGACTTCTCAAATAGAAGAATTTCATCAAAAAGGAGAAGAATTGATTCGTAATGCCAATATTGAGAAACAACTTAATTTTTATACTACCAAGAAAAAAAGGAAGTCACAAGATGATTCAATTCAGAAGTCAAGTCAAGATGAAATTGATGTGATAAAGGAATTGATTTTCGGAGATCTGGTTGTATCTAGAAATACAGAAAATGACCATTTATATTGACAATTATGTATATTTAATAATATTGTGTTGATATACCTAATATTAGAATGAAAGCAATAAAATTACCTATACATAATTATACACAGTGTCTCTATATAGTTTTTGAGTTCTAATATACAGTCTGTCCAAAATTGGTGATGCATGTATAACTATTTAGCTATCTTCTAATTATAAATTTCCATCTTCTAATTTAATATCTTCTCCTCATTATAATTTTAAACGCAAAATAAATGAAAATAAATAAATAATCTCGTTAATAAATTTAAGTAGATATAATGTACCTACCTATTAATATAAAATTAAGCAAAATAAAATGCTGCAAATGCATTTTATTGTCTTAATACAATAAAATTATTTCATTATATTATTATTACAGGAAAGAAAAACTTGTTATGTAGCTAATTTTATACTTGGTTAGTTTAAAGAATAAAAATGGTTCTATTTCATTTTTAAACCATATAATTATTGTTATTGAATGCTAGGTACCTTCATGTTGTCGAGTTATATTGGTACAATCTTTAATTTTATTTTATTTTTTAACTTTTAATAATTATCTTATACATATTAATATTATATACACTATCGGACAAAAGTAGAGAAACTTCTAAAAATTCTTTGATTTACGGAAACCATGTATTTAAATTAAATATTTACTACAAATATTGTAGTTCTCAACAACTGCGTTTTTTTACCGCATTTTACATGCCTCTTATCAGTTGTTTGTTTACAATAAAAGAATTCAAATATTTTCGGATGGACATAAGTAGAGAAACCTAAATATCAATCGTCCAAATTTAGTATTTAGTTCGCTTTACGTGAGTTCTGTTGATAGTTTTGCATAGTTTTTTTAATCAACATGCCTCGCGGAAGATATTTGTCTGAAGACCTTCATAGAAAAATAGTTGATGCACACAAGAGTGGTATACGACAAGTGGACATTAGTAAAACGCTTAATTTGCATAAGTCCGTTGTTAGCAAGACAATTTCTAATTTTAAAACACGAAATTCAACAAAAAGCATTAAAAAAAGTGGCCGCCCAAGAAAAACAACCAAACACATGGAAATGATGATAAAAAGAATTGCCCAGTCTGATCCTCACAAATCAGCAAATAAAATTTTAACTGAATTACCTGGTGTTAATGTTAGTTCTAAGACCATACAAAGACGACTGAGGAAAGGAGGATTATTTAGTAGAAGAGCCGCTAAAAAGCCGTTTATTAGCAAGAAGAATCAGAAGGCCCGACTCAACTTTGCACAAAAATATTTGCATTGGACAACCAACGACTGGAAAAAAGTTCTTTTTACTGATGAAAGTAAGTTCAATTTGTTTGGGTCCGATGGAATCTCATGGGTACATCGACCACAAGGCAAAAGATTCGATCCAAGATATACACAGCCTACGGTAAAGCATGGTGGTGGCTCCTGCATGGTATGGGGTTGCTTCTCTGGGTTCGGTACAGGACCATTACACATCATTGAGGGTATCATGGATCGATTTGTGTATTTAGACATCCTACAAAATGTAATGCTACCCTTTGCTGAGGATAATTTACCTTTGACTTGGATATTCCTACAAGATAACGACCCCAAACATAAATCAAAGGTTGTCAAAGATTGGTTTTTATCGGAAAATATTAGGGTTATGGACTTTCCTGCGCAAAGTCCCGATCTTAACCCGATTGAAAACCTCTGGGAGGAACTAGACCGGCGTGTAAGGCAACATCAGATCAGTAATAAAAATGATCTTATAAAAGTTTTACAAGATTCCTGGAATTCTATTGGAGAGGAAACCATTATGAAACTGTTGGAATCCATGCCAAATCGATGCCGCGAGGTGATTGCCAATAAGGGATACTCTACTTACTATTAATTTTTCTAAGATAGAAATAAGAAATAACTTGTACTTTTGGAATAAAATTTAGTTTCTCTACTTTTGTCTCATAAATATTTTGTTTAATTAAATTAAATCTTAGGATTTTCTTCTACAATTTATTTTACTTTATACAAATTAAGTCTTAACAATTATTGTTGATTTTCATTATGTGTAGAACTGCATTAGTTTTGAAGTATTCAAATAAAACGCAAATTTAAAAAGTTTCTCTACTTTTGTCCGATAGTGTATATATATATAATATGTAGCCATCTTTTAAAACATCACAAACATATATACCTAACGCACATTTAGTTACATTTTCATTCTTCCCCACGGAAAAGTCCCCAATAAGTCCGTATTAAAGTATTAATAAAAAATTTAAATATGCTATTTATCAATTTTTATCCTTCATTATTTATTCGAAATCGATTTGCGCAGGTGCTTGTTCCGTACCGAAACGAGCCGACGAAAAACCCGAGTGTGTGCCGAATAGCGGTACAGATTCCTACATTTAAGCCCTCCTTAGTTGTGTTCTGTGGGTATTTGGTTCACTGTTTCTCAAAACCGAATTATTGTGAATTTTCTGTACCTGTTGTTTATGATAGAATAATATATTTTTACTATATAAACCCTTGCTAATTACAAACCCTAATAAAATCATCTATATATTGATTTTTATAGATGGTTGTACCTATTAATGTGAAAACACTGTACATAGAAGGTAAGTAAAAATTGTAATAGTAAAAATAGAAAGAAAATAAAAGTGTTCTTAACTGATTTGTTAAGTAAATACAAGCAAAAATTTAAATGAAGATCATCATTTTCATGGTATTAGGATTTATAAGATTCAAGATTATCAGAATAATAAAACAAATATTTTAAAGTGCATGCATCTATCCCAAGTTAATTGCAACTTTGTCTCATTTTAGGTGAGGATCACTTTCTTTCATAAATTTTAACGAAATTCTTAAAGAAGTACAAGAAAAATCACAAATCTAACGCAACTATCCTAAATTCTTAACTAAATGTAACTTTCTATTTTGTATTTGTAAACATAATCACTCAAAAACTTTAATTGTTTTGTTTCCCTACAATTGGCACAACTGAAATTTGTCAGAGTGACCAACATCGAAAAGACACAATCACGCATAATGACGGCTCCCTAGTAGTGGTCATTTACTTTTCATTAAATTGGCAGTGCAGGTATATTTATTAAGTTCGTGTGGCTACTACTGTAACTTCAAAGCAGCATATTTCACCATCATAAATGAACATCTTGGATCTGTACCTCCTAACCTCTTATCCAACACAACCATTGAGGAAATATTAAATGTTTTTTATGATATTCTTTATAATATTTTGGATATGTTTGTACCATTTAAAAAGATTGGCAGTAGGAAATTCCTCAGATGGTTTTCACATGATTTTAAATCACAAATTATTCACAAAAATGCTGCTTACTAAAAATACAAAGAAACTAAACTTCCCCTTGCTTACCAACATTTTTGCCATTCGCGCACACAATGTAAAATTTCAATTTTTGGGACGCTTCCACCTAGTATTTTTCTCAATAACAGAAAGGCTGTAATGGGATCGCAATCTGCTCAACTTTTTTCTCATAGTGTCACGCATTATTTTAATTGGCAAACAATTTTCCATCTTACTTCGCCAAAAAAGTTAATGCAACTTAAAGCAATTTACCAGTAAAAGTGGATGGTTATAAACAGTTTATTAAGTCCAAATATATTTTTTTAGTGAAGAAAGTGAAGAAATAGTCCATACTTGGCAGTGGAGTCGTAGGTTAAGGTAAAATGAAAATCCTGCAGTCTCCCTCCACTTATTTATTTAAGATTTACTTAACTTAAAATTCCCTATGTGTTTCGGACACAGTGGTGTCCATCATCATAAGGTACACTTAGAAATGTTTAAAATTGGTATCAGACACACGCCCCAGGGTTTGATTACATATCAAAAACCCTCTATTTATTATTATTGTTTTTAATTTTAATTTTTTATTTTTATTTATTTACATTCTGTTGTTGGCGAGCACTGCAGGTGACATCTATGGGAGAAGTTCTAAAAGTACCATGGTACGTGATGGTTACTACAATTTTTTGGTAAAAGCAAGAGGAAAGCAGAAGATTCATGGAGAACATATTAGATGACGCGGTTAACATAATGATAATGATTCGTACGTTGTGAAGAAGGAAAGCAACGAATAAGTACTATATAAAAGAAATTGTAAAGGGTAAGAACAATGTATTAAGAGACTATGAAGAGTTAAGACATAGTGGGTTGAAGAAGTGAGTACAAGAATGATGTACTTGATCATTAATAGAGTAATGGTGGTTGTTTTGTGTAGATTTATTATTTTCGAGTATTTTCAACAGATCAAGTTTATTGCTTTTCCGGCAGAAATATAAAAGCTTTAAGTCAGTAGCTGGATTAAAACTGTGGTTGTTAGTATAAACATGTCTTGCAAAGTTAGATTTGATAGATGCTTATAGGGCAAATATTTCGGTTCTTGCTCTTCTCAATCTCCCTACACTGTTCATTGATACGTGTAGAAAACCTTCTACCGGTCTGTCCAATATAAAATGCATTGCAGTTCTCACTCGAGCACCCTATCCGATAGACTCCTGATTTTTGTTCTGGCGGGATTTTGTCTTTACAGTAGATAACAAAAGATCTTAATGTATGTTTAGTTTGAAAGCAAGTATTGATGTTATGTAAATTAAATATATTTTTGATTTGGTATGAAACCGTACCCCAAAAGGGGATTGGATAATATTTTTGATCGTCTGATTATTTGATTATCAGATTTTTATTTAGATGTTTATTTAAATGTTTGAAATAAATTTTATTGATTAATTTTAAAGGAAAGTGGTTATTGGAAGCTATTTGTTTTATAATATTTAACTCTATGCTGAAGTCAGCTTTATCTAGGGGAATCGAGAAAAGTCTAGAAAAGTGGGAATGGAAAGCTTCGAATTTCTGGCTATTAGGGTGATTTGAGTTATAAGGGATGGTACTGTCAGTGGATGTAGGCTTTCGGAATATTGAAAATTTGATCTTATTGTTTATACGTGTTAGTTTAAGATCTAAAAATGCTAAAGATTCATTGGTTTCAATTTCAAAAGTAAAATTAATGCATGAGTGTAAAGAGTTTAAGAACGTGATAAAATTTTGAAGGTCAGAGAGAATACCCTTAAAAATGGCAAAAATATCATCTACATATCGTTTGATAAAGAAGATGTGTTGAAAGAGGGGACTATTTTTTATTTTAAATCTTTTCGGATGAATATTTTGCAGTCTGACATGAACAATTCAGCTAAAAGAATGTCCCCTCTTTTAGAGCTAGAACCTATTGCAACACCTGATTTTGTTTGTAGTATATATAGTTAAATTGAAAAAAAAAATTGTTGTAAAATCAAGTCAACCAGAACGCAAAGGTTATCAATATAGACTTTCTCAAGATCAGTACTTTTTTTATAAGTAACTCTGCAACTAAAGATAAACAGTCCTCAGGAGGAATGCTAGGGAAGAGGTTAGAAACCTCAAAAGATACTAGAAAGGATGAATCAGGTAGAATGATATCTTTCAACTCTTGAGCTAGTTGAGTGGAATTTTTTATAGAAAATGGACTTTTAAACTTAAAGTGAGATAAAGTAAGGTGTGGTTGAGCCAAGAACTCAGCTTGTCACATGGAGAGCCACAATAAGAAACCACTGGACGAATAGGCATACGGATCTTGGGCAAGCCGTACAACAAAGGGATGGACCTGGGATCTGAGTGTCTCCTTTAATGGGAGATCATTGATAACCACATTTTTTTTTTTTATGCATCTATTAGTAGCGGCAAAATAACTAATGCTATTTTGAAATTCTTTTCTTTAAATTTTTTACACTAAGTAACCTGAAAAAAACTATATAGGGGCAGGAATTTATGGGAACGAAATCATCGGGCCATTTTTTTTGGAAGAGAATTAACTGGACAAATTTATTTAGACCTCTTCGAAAATACTATATATCCTTTAATCGTCCAATCTTTGGAAATCCAAGTGGATGAAAATGGTGTTGTGTTAGTAAATGAAAATAATTTCCAACAAGATAGAGCTCACCCGCACTATGCCTTGACATTTCAAGAGTGAGAGTTTAATGAACAGTTTCGAGGGATATAGATTAGCAGGCGTGGTGCAACTAAATGGCCCGCACGGTCGCCAGACTTAATACCGCTAGATTTTTTTCTTTCGGGGTATTTAAAAAGCAAAGTTTATAAAACTGCACCTGAAAATATTCATGATTGAAAGGATCGAATTACTTGCGAATGCGATATTAGCCGATGTTTGTGAGGAATTTTAAAATACAATTTATTATTATTTAACTTCAAACTTTATTATTCTGTGAACTGATTAAATTGTTTATTTTTTAAACAACTTTTTGTACCTTTACTGTTTATAAGTTTATAAAACTTCATTTTTTATAACACCGTTAGGTGGTAAATTACGATGATGTGGTATATCTCCTCTGTCTAAAGCTTAAACTATACATTTCATATCCATATACTGGAAAGAGTTCAGCGTAAATTTTGCAAGTATATTCATTACAGGTAATCATTACAGGTTTTACAAGATTCAAGAATTTCATAAGATTCTCTGCTCAATACTTGATCTTGCAACAACCATATCAGCTAGAAAAAAAGCAGGAAGTTATTCATTTCAACCACAGATTGTCCATATCTCACTTGGAATACACGTTCCATCCAAACCTTCCATGTACGTTTTCACAGGACAAACTATGCCAAAAATTCATTAATTTCTTGAATAATAGAACTAAGCAATGAGCTACATAGCCTTGATTTCTTTAAATCTTTAAATCTTTTCGGACAGCTTTATCTGGCCTTCATTTATAAACTAAGTGACTATCAATGAATTTTTGTATCCTTTTTCTTTTTTTTTTTATTGTTGTTTAATTGTGATTTTTGTTACTTGCGTTTGTATTTAGTTATTTACATTTGTATTGGGCTTAACCCGTTAATAAATAAATAAAATCAGCAAGAAATATTTGGTGAAATGTACCCTGTAAGTAACCAAATCTAGACAACAAATATCTCATATCCCGTTAATCTGAATGTTTTAAAAATATACTTAAGTAGTTGTTTTTCTTAATGGAACATCCTGTACATATGTAGGATTTCTATTATAATATTTTACCTTTAGGTCTAAAAAAAATATTTACCTGCTGCAACAGTGCTCAAATAAAACAATAAAAATCCACAAAACTTGATGTTCAACATGCTTAATATGCGACCAACACTTATAAATAACGAAATCCTAATAAGTTTTCGGATTAAAAATGACCAGACAGAGGGGTTTATATTAATTTCTTAAATGTTATTTTATTATTATTACCTCAATTAGAAACTGTTTTATTTTATCTAAATAACGCATTGTTTTCGTTTAATTTTTAATTGAATAATCCAATAATAAAACTAGATCTATATAATATATATAGATAGATCTATGTAAATCCAGCATACAGGTGAATAAACCCTATATATGCAAAGCAAAATAATAGTCGAAGGGTCCTGTTTACTTCACAATCTTTATTTCACGTTTATGTGTGTGCCGTTTTTTAACCTTTTTATAGACATTTTGTAATAATATAATGTAAGTTTTACTATGTTTTTAATTAATTTATTAGTTTAATAACACCCTTTTATATTTACTTACATAGTTTTCCCTTAACCGATACTGAATAACCGAAACGCGTCGGGATTCATGAAATAAAGATTGTGAAGTAAACAGGACCCTTCATCTATTATTTTGCTTTGCATAATGGTACTTCACCCTGGAGAAATGTATGGTAAACCCTATATATGCAATTTAGATCTTAGTTATATGCGTGAGAAACGCTGACTCTTCACCATAAACTTTTCCTTTGGTAGATATATGGCAGAGTAAGAGACTAAGATATTACGGTGAGAAGTAGTGACTCCATGGCATAGTCATCATATTTTTATCATATTTTTTATTAAATAAACCCTTAGTTTTAAGATTAAATTGGATTCTTCGTTTATAACCTATTACTCCATGTTTATTTGTTAGTCATTCTTGTCGTTAAAAATGAATAGGTTACTTTTTTTCAAAAATCTTTGTGTCGTTTAACGTACATACATAATATGGCACAGTCGATATTATTTTGGTCTAAAAACAGCTTCGAAGAAACTTTCTAGGAGTGTTTTAACACTGGTAGCGTAATCCAAAAAAACCAGCGACATCTGGCATCACAGCTTTAGGCAGGCTTCAAGAAATCACGGGAAGAAGAATTTGCTGTAACCATTTCTTTTTTTGGAATTTATAGGAATAGTTTTAGGACTTTTATAAAAGGTAAAAACACAAAATCTACAGCATCACAGAAATTTTTGTGTGATGCTGTAGATTTTGTGTTTTTACCTTTTATAAAAGTGTATGACCAGCATCTTTGGGATAATAGATGAATTTTTCGAGGTAAATAGTTTTAGGAGCACGCGAATTTAACGCTTTTAATTTTAAAATTCAATAAATATACATTATCAATTATTTATAATATATTAAAGCTCAACTATTATTTTTATAAGAGTTAAACGTTACTGACAGATACTGATAAACTAAGCAGTTCACTTGGTGGTTTATCTATAATAAAAAAAAGACGAAATGTCAACACGCAAAGTAAATTGGGATCGTTTTTGATCTAAACTAAGTAATGTTAAACCTTATGATGGTGACTGTAACAAGTTAAAGAGGTTTATTATAGGTACGAATGATGTGCCAAATTATATTTTTGAGTGTATCCAAGAAAAGTTAGTGGATAAAGCTGAAATTTTAGTGGGCAACCGTGCAAGCATCAGTATATTATGTCCGTGTACCCAAGAAGTTAACTAAGCCGATTTGTACTTAAATTTAGCAAAGGCTTTCGACACTATAAATCATTACCTGCATTCATTTTTCTATGCATAAGCGCTTTCGGCTAATAAATAGCCATCATCAGTGCTACCTAAAAGATGTAAAGAATATAACTTCAAGACTTGGTAGCCGGGAGATAAGAGATGATGATCTGTATGGGCCTGACAGCTGGTAGATGGCTGAACATCATCACTAGAACCTATGGTTGAGTGATTACTAGGAATAGCAACCGGAATTATATTCTTAGTTTAGTTTGGCTGATTTTTTTCATGGATGATAGAGGGAGGATCATCTTTATTTGCATTTGCTTGTGATTGAGGAACTTGCTCATCCTCCGTGAGGCTTATGTTTGTTGTTTCTGCAGCAAAAAAATCGGCATCTGTAAAGTTTTCAAAGTTGAATGGCCATATGTCGCATTTCCGAAATCCGTTAATCGCTGTAGACATAGTGGCAGCTTGTATGAAAGCTTTACCAAAAATTTCGCAATTTGGAACATGCTAATAACTTTACCTGGATTAGATCTAAGCCATGCTGTTGCAGCTTGGTCATAATACACACTCAAATTCATTAAAGAGAAATCCAACGGCTGAAGCCGATGAGTGCAGTGAGGTGGAAAGCAGATTATAATCACACCGTTTTCTCTAGCAACGTCTATAAGTTCGATGTTCTTTGTGTGCGTAGAGTGGCCGTTGAGTAAAAGTAGCACCGGGTTGTCTTTAGTTGCTCTACTGAATTGGACGAAAGCTTTGAACCATGAGACAAATATGTCTGTGGTCATCCATCCACTGGCATTGCAATGAAAAGTTGTGCCTGGTGCCGAGTTATTCATTAATTCGGCTTTCATCCGTTTCCGAGGAAAGATTAGCATCGGGGGCATATAATTCCCTGCTGCGCTAACACAAATCTCGATCTCCTTTGTCCTCGTTCAGCTGAGGATAGCGACCCACCTTGCTTCCTATCCTTCCGTGAAATTATCTTGACTTTGTTTTTGAAACCGAAGAGACTCCCGTTTCATCACAGTTATAAATCCTATCTGGTACTAGTTTAAAAAAGGGTGTTTTTTTGAGAGGTATACAAATTTGAAGTGAAATAAAACTATAAAAAAAATTTATTGACATGGTATTGGTTTTATTTAAAAGATATTGTTATGCCATTAGTGCTTAAAAATGATTTCGGGCATATGAGCGCCACGGCTGGTTTGAATGTAGCGTAATCGGGAAGTCCAATTTTCGACCACTTTTTCAAGCATCTGGGGCCGTATCTCGGCAACAACGCGGCGAATGTTTGCTTCCAAGTGATCCAACGTCTGTGGTTTATCTTTGAAGACATGTGATTTCACATATCCCCAAAGAAAGTAATCCAGGGGTGTGAGATCACACGATCGTGGAGGCCAGTTCACAGGTCCATTGCGTGAAATTATGCGATCATGAAATGTTTCCCGCAATAAATTGATAGTGTCTCGCGCTGTGTGGCATATTGCACCATCTTGTTGAAACCAAAGCTCTGCCACATCAAGTCGGTTCAACTGAGGAACAAAAAAGTCGGCAATCATGGCTCTATAACGTTCTCCATTGACTGCAACATTCTGGTCGTTATCATCTTTAAAAAAATATGGGCCAATGATTCTTCCTGACCATAAAGCGCACCAAACTGTGACTTTTAATGGATGTAAGGGCGTCTCAACAAAAGCTTCTGGATTTTCTCCACTCCAAATTCGGCAATTTTGCTTATTGACGAAGCCGTTCAACCAAAAATGAGCCTCATCGCTGAACAAAATTTTGTATTGAAAAAATGGGTCAAGCTGAATACTGTTTTCCGCCCATTCACCGAACGTACGGCGCGCATAATGGTCCCGCGGTTTCAGTTCTTGCACAAGTTGGATCTTGTAAGCTAGCAAGCCAAGATCTTGCCGCAAAATCTTCCACAAAGTGGATGGGCACAGCCCCAATTGTTGTGCACGATGGCGAATCGACTCATTCGGGTCCTCTTCAACACTATGCTCCACAGCAGCAATAACTTCTTCTATGCGCACTGTATGGCGTCTTTGTGGATGCGTATTATCAACTAGAGTATGCGTGGTACGAAAACAATCCATGGTTTTTCGAATAACATGCTCGGATGGCCGATTACGTCGACCGTAAAATGGACGCAGCGCACGGTAAGTTTCGCGAATTGAACTAAGATTTTCAAAATATATTTGCACAATTTAAAAGCGTTGTTCTGGAGTAAGTCTATTCATTGTGAAATGGCAAACTGTACTGACCACGAATACACCACCAACTAACAAATTGACAATCACCAGAAACAGTTTTGACAACTTAAAATCCAAACCTCTAAAAAAAATTTAGTTATCTAAAACATCACCCAAAAGCTTATAAAATTTTTCGACGGAAATTTTATTGAAGCTCATAGCCCTAGCAGCTGAGGTTGCCTCAGGCTTTCTTATAGATAAATCACTGTAACGTTTTAAAAATCCTTAAACCCAGTCAACACCGGCGAGTTTGGCTGTTTCATTAAAGTTATGTTTCTTGCCAATTTTGACGGCCACATGGTATGATAAACTTCTAATTTCCATTATGCTAAGTCCAAATAATCTTGCTTCCATTTCTTTCAAATATTCGACCAATTCATTTTCTTTCTTTTTAGTGAAAACAGTTGTAATTGGCCCTAAAGGTAGATTCAATTTCATTTCACCTTTGGTTTTAATAGCGTTGACATGTCTCTCCAACGTTGTTTGTGGCACAGAGTATTTCGACGCAGCTTTACGATAATCCATTTGTTTGGTCAAAACTTTTTCAATCGATTGTTTCATGCTTTCCTTGGACCACTCTACTCTCGTTGTTTTCTTTTTATAATTGCGAACCATTCTGCTGCAAATAAAATAATATTTTAATTGATCAATATTTAACTAATCAATTTTTCTGTTGAATTTTTCATGAAAAAATATATTGGGGTAAGATGGGGTATCCAAGTAGGTTGGGGTATCCAAGGTAAGATGGGGTACTTGGATACCCCATCTTGCCTCAAATAGGGTATCCCATCTTGCCCCAAAGCACGTGTTTTTCAAAAGGTATTTTCTTACCTTTTATAGGCGAATATAACCAACAAATTTTTTTCTGAAAAGATGCTTCTATACAGGTACACTGCAGTAGGAATATTAAGTTTCACTTTAACTTCCTGCACACTTTATGGCAAGCGATATAATATGCCATAAAATAAGATCAACGAAGGTCAAAATGGTAAATTGGCTGTAACTCGAGCAGACGCGCACTGAACGAATATCTCGGATGCACTGAGCGCGGGTATTGTCCGGACATGTGACTCTAGGCAATAAAGGTGGTCACACACTTTTAGGTTTTGATGTAATCGGGGTACCTCATCTTACCTTATGATCCCGTCTTGCCCCTAGTTCCCCTACATGTCCATCCCACTTCCATTTGAGATTGCGAATTTGGATAACTGCCTTTGTGACCACCTTTCCATCTTGCGCTACCATAAGGTTCTATGCATTTCCTGCAGTTAGTGTTAATATTTCAAAAAGTTATTGCATATTCATTGATCTATCACTCTACTCTCAAAACATTGTGGCAGGTCGCTTTTAAAGACTTCCCCAAGCTTTCTATAGGCTCTCCAAGAAAGTGTAACCCTTCTTTTGATTTCGCACGTTTAGTTGTCTCTTAAGATTTGGGTTTTATGACCAAGATCAATAAAAATTTGGGAATTGAATTTGTCATGTATTTTGTTTTTGAGATATTTATTTAAAGACCTACTTTAGAGCAAATCTTTTGTTCTTGTAGCATATCTTTGATGTTTGTAAGGTTATCTGAGTTTATATTTGTTAAGTTTCGGCCATACACATTTAAACACTAGTTTTCCCAATGGAGCTTAATAACCATACTCCAAGACTGTTACAAAGAGTTTAGGTGGCATCATGTGTGTTTGTCTGA
Source organism: Anthonomus grandis grandis (assembly GCF_022605725.1). NCBI lineage: Eukaryota > Metazoa > Arthropoda > Insecta > Coleoptera > Curculionidae > Anthonomus > Anthonomus grandis. Next base: position 14,632,034 of record NC_065551.1, read on the forward strand.
CATTTCTGTCGATTTGAATGCATCTAGTATTTTCATGAAGAAGATTTACGACTATTAAATATATTGTAAATTAACTTATATTTGTAACCAACCTGACATTCCTGTAATGCACTAACGACCGCATTCAGCTTTACCGTATCAAAGGTCTTTTGAAAGTCTACAAAAGCAAGGACTAGTGATCTATTGTATTCAATGCTTTCTTCAATCACCATTCGTATGCTTGGCAGATGGTCATTTGTTCCAAATTTAGTACCTAAGCTTGCCTGCTCTAGAGGTCTCATTACCTCTCTATACAATAAACCAACTTACTTATGGTACTTGTTTAGAAGATTTTCACGAAATAATAGGAATATTGTTTAAAGGAGTTTTAGTTAAGAAATTCATTTCTTACACACTACTTTCATATGAACACGTTTTCAACATCTAAAATTTTTATTAAAGGCAACTTTGTCAACCAAAATTAAGACTTTTTGACAGCATCAAACATAAGGTGCGCCTTCTTTCCAATTCATTGTCGGTTTCGGTCTTTTTAGGTCTTTTTTATTTAGCTGCATGTATACCTTGTTTTCTAAAATTGTGTAAAGAATATAATAATTTGTCTTTATCTCATTTATTTTATAAAAAAAGTATATTGGTCAACTTAACATGATAGCGCCGTTTTTATTCTTTTGAAGAAACTTTATTTGGATTTGAACGGGAGAGAAAGTACGGCGGCAGTATTTGGTGATTTTTTCAAGTCGTTTGATTGCGTGAATGTGCTAAGTGCGAAGAAGCTAGTCACAGCAAGATTTTTGGCTGTGTTTAATGTGGCTCGAGTAATATTTAGCAAATAGAAGATACATGGTTAAGAGGTGAGATAGTACTTCATCTGCGGAGAACATATTTATTGTTTCTAATTTAAATCAATGATCATCAACATTTTATTAAAAATTGATGTGGCTCAAATGAGCTTTTTTAATATTATCAAAACGAATAGTTCCTGACCCGTTTGAAAACTTTTCCACTCTTGTGGATTCCGTGTATACTTATCTATACCGATTAATATACCGATTAATAAAATTACATCAGGGTATGAATGTATCAACTTCTCTACTTTTAATTTACTTTGGCTCAATCTGATTTGAGTCAATCTAAAAGTTCTAAATTTAACGCTGTAGTAAAACCTATTTTATGCTGTCTTCATGTCTGAATAAAATACACTATTTTTGAATCTGATTGCTTTTGGACTTTTCTTGAGAAAGTAGGAATTGACATAAATGGAGAATTACCATGGAAATTAAATGAAAAAAAATATGAAGCATACCCATAAAACTCAGTATCTTCCGGTCCTCTCTTTCCTATTTCTTCTCATATTTTGCAGTTAAAAATGGTGTTCGGTAGCTTGCCCCACACATTGCTTAACTTGTTTATTATTCTCTCTTTAAATCTCATCTGGCATTGCAGTCTGGGAAAACACAAGTTCTTATATGATTCAAGTCTTGTTAGTCATATAATAAACGGAAATCCTCGGGATTCATGCCAGCCCACTATTTCTTTTCAGTACCAATATGCATTCATGTTTAGGAATTTTCGGTACCTAAGCAAGATTCATAGAACTTTATTTTCCTCTTCCTTCATACCTACTTAAAAAAGATATTATAAAAAAATCAGTAGTCTTCGAGACTTAACATCAATAAGAGACTCGCCTTTTGTAACCAGACGCCCAATTTAGTTTTGGAAATCACAAAGCTACAACATTGGCAAATGTGTTTACTTCAAAACCATTTGAACAAATTCATTTTTATTTATTTAAAATAAATAATAAAACATTTTTAATAATAATTTATGTATTTTTTAGATATGAACAAGCATATTCTTTTAAAAATTTAACTGGTCCCAGCATTATAGATTGTTAGGTGTATTATATTATAGATTCTCCTTAAAATATCTCTTAAGTTAGATAATATTTTATCGAATATTCCGATGAACGCTGAAAATTATTATTATACAGGGTGATTCAAAATTGGGTGCAAAGATTTCAAGGACGTATTTACCAGCCAAAAATAAGAATTTTTTTTCATAATAACATATGTCCTAACTTGTTTCGTTTTCTAGATACAGAGTGTAAAATTTTGTAATTAAAAAAAATTGTTTTTTGTTATGAAAATCTGCTTTCGTGTATACCTATCTGTTACTTAGGCTAAGTTAAATTTAAAAAAAAATTAAATGAATCTCAATAAGCGATGCGAATTTATTATTTGTTTTAATAGGGCCAGGCACAGATTTTGATTTTTTTCTTGGAAACAAAGCTAGATACGAGTAAGGCTCAAGAGGCAAGAAAGTTACATTATTGACCGCTTAATCTAAAAAAAAAATTAAATTGTCAAAAAAGCGGTGGCGTACCATAATTTTACCTATAAGTATCAAGTAGGTAGCCCCCTGAAACGCCACTGGAATTAATAAATTTATTTTATTCCCACCAAAGGTAGGCCATAGGTAGACAAATAAGCCTATCAAATTTTATTTAAATCGGCTGAAAGGATTTTGACTAATTCATAAAAAACCAATTTTATTTAAAAACTTTTACACTCTGTATCTAGAAAACGAAGCAAATTAGGACATACTTTTATATAAAAAAAAATCTTATTTTTGGCTGGTAAATACGCCCTTGAAATCCTTTTCACTCAATTTTGAATCACCCTGTATATTGTAATATTTATATCGACGAATTTCTTAGTATATCTATACCATTTAAGGGGTTCATAGATATTTCTAACTTGACAATATGTTCTGTTTATATAAATTATCAATATTTCAAGCATTGCTAGAATCTATTATAGCGTTTTTACTGTTCGTTATATCTTTATAGGTGTGAATTAAAATACTCGATGCACAAAAATAAACTGATTTATTCACACACTTAAGCCGCGTTGACACGGGTCAAGTGAAGTGATCATGTCAAATGAATTCATATGAAATGAACGTTATTTGAACGTGTAAACCGACAATTCATTTGGCATGCTTGATTTCAGATGAATAACTCGCGAGTTAATCTAGTTTAACTTTTTCGTTCATGTCGAAGAAAACAAAATGTCCGCGTCACGTTGGACGGAAGAGAAATCCATAAAATTTGTGTTATGTTACCAAAAATATCCATGTTTGTGGGACTGTAAATGTTTAGGTTATAAAAATAGAGATAAGCGGGCAGCTGCAATTACAAATAATATCACCGAAATGCGTGAAAATGGTATTATTATGACCATAGCCGAGGTAAAAATACGAATTAAAACAATTCGAACAACATACTTTGCCGAAGTAAGAAAAATTAACTCATCTATGAAGAGTGGAGCATCAACTGACGACCTATATACAACTACTTGTGGATGGTTCTAAATTGCTGATGGTTTTCTACGAAATACAGTTGTTTTACGTGAAACGCATGATAACTTGGTAAGTAAAAGTCGAATGAATCAGCTTGAAAAATATAATCAGATTATCATACAATCATATTCATCTGCCATGGCACTGAACCAGTAGTACTAAAATAATTAGCATAACTGTCGCGAATCTTTGAAGCACGTTCTGAATAATTATTAGTGCCTTGCCGGCCTAGTGGAATTGTTGCTGTTGGAAAAGTTCTCCATGATCCGGGTATAACCTATTCCCTATCCAAGTCCTCCACATCTACTACTTCTTGGCTAATGTAAGTAGAGGGAGAAGTTTTCCGTAACCAGTTATGCAAGACTGTTGTTGTTTTTACAATCAACGTCGGAGCAAGCGGAATAGGGCGTTCAAATATTCTAAATTTTGCTACCACTAGCCCAAAGGCGTTTTCTGAAATACGTCTTTCTCGGCTTAACCGGTAATTAAAAATTTTTTGTTGCAATGATAAATTTTTTCTGAAACAGGGCTTCATAAGATAAGATTTTAAGGGAAAAGCATCATCTGCGACAATAACTCTTTCTGAAGAAATGTTTAACTGCGAATTTTCTAATTTTTGATATAATGTACTTTGAGTAAAAATACTTGCATCTGAAGCTCTTCCTTGGGCTCCTATATTAACATATATAAAGCAATAATCTGCGTCCACCAATGCCAATAATACAATGCTGTAAGTTCCTTTATAATTATAGAAGTCTGATCCTGCCTGAATTTGGTTTCTTAATAAAATATGTTTTCCATCTAGGGCCCCAATACACATCGGAAAGTTCCATTTTGTTGCGAATCCTTCTTGTATATTCTTCCAGTGCGCTTCGGTATTGGGAACCTACAAAAAAAAGATCTAATTACGAAATATTAATACATATTTTTTAAAAGTATCTACAAAATGTGCTACGAATACGTTTACAAAAAGACCATCATTAATTTTGTAAATAATTAATAGATATAATTATTTTTTTAAGGCAAGCCAAGTATCATCCAATGATGGTGTTTCAGAAGTTTTACCCAGTACGTCGGAACATTCACCAGCTAGGACAACCCAAGCCAATTCTGAAATAATTGAGGTTATTCCGAGGGTTACCCAAACACCTTAGCGTAAAAAAATAATTCAGAAAAGTGATCCTGCTACTACAGCTGTAAAGAAATTAGAAAATATATGCAAAACTAGTGCAGACGCATTACAGGAGGATGAATTTGAAATTTATGGAAGATACATAGCCTCGCAGCTACGATCGATGGACCTAGAAAAAGCTATTGATGTTCAAAATCAGATTAACAACATTTTATCAAAGTCAAGAATAGAAGACATCAAATGCAAAAAGAGTCTCCACAACACTTTTTCAATTCCTCATCCGGAAGAGAGTTGTAAGTTTATAATTAAGATTAATATCTAATGTTGTTTATTAATATGAATAAATTTTTTAGTAGTAGATATAAATTCACCACCACCAAGTAACCAGAATGAAGTTGAGGTATATTCAGAAGAGGATAGTGATATAACGTTTATTGAAAAACCTGGGCATTCTAGTGACATTTTGTCACAAGCTGTGAATTATATTTTCCAATATACAAATTCTTCCAAAGCTTCATAAATTGCTTCTAGAGTTTCAGGAATAAACCGAGAAATTGTACTTTTGGGAATTCGGTAGAAAAATTATAAACTTTTTAAAGAGTCTAAATAACGCAGGGTTGTTTCTTATTTTATTTTGGGTAAAATTGCTTTACGCATAACAGTATCAATTTTTGTTAAATTTGATCTAACCTTCTCCAACAAAAAATTGAATTGCTGTATATTCATTCTTAACAAATTTTCATAATCCTTTGGTTCTTCATCTAGTAATTCTTGAATTAATTTAACGGATGGCCTTTCGTCGTTTAATTCATTCCCTACACCAAACTCTTCTTTTTCGTCGATTTTTTTTATTCTGAATTGATTTTTTTAATTCATTTGCTATAAGTACCACAGTTTCCAAAACAATGCGATTCATTTCTATTCTAGACGCCATTTTTATTCAACTGAAATAACTTCAAAGCAAATGAAAAATGTAAACCTCTTTATATCATCATTTCATATGAATTCATTTGACATGATCAGTTCACTTGACCCGTGTCAACGCGGCTTTACACTACTAAATACGATCATTTCAGATTATTTGAAGTATTTATTTACTAATATTTATATCCGATTCAAATAATTTTTTTTATAGTTGGACACACTTGCAAGGAAAACCTGTCACGCCCGAGGGGCGGCAAGTGCGCAGAAGTGTCGGTGGATATTCGTCTTAAATCGCTGTAGGTTGTAGCCTTTAGGAAATACGTCTGCGGGAAGTCCGTTCCAGGATGCCACTGTTCTCCAAATATAAGCATTCTGATAGAGAGCTGTTTTAGGAGTCTCCAGGTCGACCACAAATCCATGATTTTAAAACGTTCTTGGAAGTAGCGCTCCAAATGTGTGAGCAATATTCCATGGTCGGCCGAATCTGAGCCTTGTAGAGAATAAGCAATTGTTTAGATGAATATAGGTGCTTCGTCCTAAAAAGAACGCCCAATTTCTGAGAAGCACACTTCGCAATATCTGATTCATGGGTATGCCATGATAGAGTAGTCTTGGCGGTAACTCAGACTGGTTTTTAAAGGTATTGTTTTTTCAGCTTTATTATAATGTAAGGGCCACCTATGATCGTCTTTTTGGTTATAACAGCTGCCTTAATTTACAGTTTAATGCCAGCCTGCATTAAACTGTACGAGGTTACGAACTCCCCAGTCTTCTACACTTTCTCAATCTTCGTTAAGTTGAGATACTTGTATAATTCTTTTGCTGTGAAACTATCTTGATAAAAGGGATCTTGGTAGTATAATACAGGATACAATAGTGCCATCGTCTGCAAAACTTTTGTAAATTCTAACAATATTTTACTTGTTAAACAATCCGGTATTAGACAGGGGCATAGTTGTGAGACAGCTGAGAGGTCACTGATTCATTATTTAAATCATTAGATTTGACACATGTTGTTGGCAGTACTGCAGTATATTGGGTTCTCTGACATGGCATTAAGGCTAATTAAATCATATTTAACAGATAGGGTTCAAAGGGTTTGCATCAGTGACTCTGTTTCAAGTAGTGTAAAAATAACAGCTGGTGTTCCTCAAGGAACACAAGCACCTCTTTGATAAAATTAAACTAGGAACTTCAGCACATCATGTAAACCTAAGACAAAGATATCTTGTTGACATTTTAAGACATCATAAGGAAATTTCTTCCACCCAGAAAATCATCTTTTTCCTACAATGCTGCCAAGCTGATAAATAAGTATAAAATTAGTGATTTAACATTGTCAGTCCGCTGATTTAGAAACTCAATTTTGAAAAAATTTTTGTTTAATATGTAAACTATTTAATTATACAATAAGTGACGTAACGCTGCATTAATAGTGTCATCTCTTCTTTTCTCTTCTTTTCTTTCGATCTCTCTCACTGTTCTCTCGCTCTTTCTCCCTCTTTATTTTATAAATATATCCTTATATATAAAGTTATAAAAAAAAAATAAATGAACAGTTTACTTCGTGGCTTCAACAGCCCCTACGTAATTGTAAGGATGCTGAAAATTAGGCTATTTAATCCCGTACAATTATATTAATTATATTATTATTATTTATGCCATCATATCTGCAACATTTTTTAGAGAAAAGGTCCAACTTTCAACAATATTATATAAGGTCAAGAAATGATTATCATATTTCAAGAGTTAGATCAACTTTATTTCAGAAATTATTGTTTTTTTGAAGAAGTGGAAGTTTTTAACTCTCTTCCATTACAAATCAAAAACGCAAGTATTCTAAGGTTATTTAATAAGAATGTTAAAAATAATTTATTTAGAAATAGCGTTATGTGACGTACAGTTTATGTATTAATATATGTTTTACTTATTTTTTATACTACTAAATTTAGCAAATTGAATGTATTAGCCAAGTGCTAAATAAAAAATATTATTATATAAAAAAAATATATATATATTTACCTTACCCGTTAATTAGATAATCACATATCGCCCAATATTAAGTAGTCAGCGACAACCTTCCATTTTGCTAGATCAACTTTATTAAAACTATAAATATATGTAATATTAGTTTTAAGTTCATTCTTTGTTATACCTGTACACTATATTACTCTGTATTTTAAATTTAAATATAATTTTTAAAAACGAGTATTTAACCGCAAAATATATAATTTGCGCAGTCGGTAGGATGTTTGATTGTGTCCGTTGAATAGTGCTTTCCACGATGTGCGAAACCCTTCAACGGTGATATTTTCTTTTCTCTTTAGACGTAGTCCAAAAGAACACTAGTGTGGTACAACATGGTACTTAGACGCAGAATACAATAAAATCGGGAAAGTGCCACTTCCTTTCTGTCCTGATTTTATCCTCCGATTAAGGTTTAATAAGGATAATTTGTTTAGTTTACAACAAATAGTATTTGTATAACACAAACATCTATTCTGCTGCGAATAGATGGCATTAATTTTAGGTGAACTTAAAACTTAAGTGAGTTGATCACAATTAATTTTAAGAATATTATTTTAATTCATTTATGGAAGATACTGACTCAGATTTAGAAATAAAAGATTTATTTAATTTAATAAAAAATTGCAATATGATAACCCAAGTATCCTTAGATAAGCCCAAAATAAACTGGGATTATACTTATTTAAATCAAGATTAGATAACATTAGACCGTATAATGGTAATGTTAATATCTTAAACAAATTTATTTCCAGATGTGATAGTGTTTATAACAAATATTCTCCTTTAAATTATTACGATTTAACAAAACATATATTTGAATCCCTTCAACAAAAATTTAATTGGAAAAGCAGAAATTTTAGTATGTTATAGAACAGAAATATTGACCTGAAAATATTAAAAAACTTCTCATATACAATACTACTCAGATTATTTCATTATTTGATTATTTAATTCAAGAACTAACTAGAGCAAGACCCTTTAAAGGTGAACACTTCCTTAATTTGTGTAATCGTTTACAACTTCTAAGAAGCAGTGTTGCTTAAAGAATTAGTAACGATTTAACAATATCTGATTAGCAAAGAAGCTATCAAATTAAACATTATAAGACAGCATTGAATATTTTTGTAGCTGATTGTAACGGAACACTTAGAAATCACATACGTTTAACGAATCCAGACTCATTAGAAGATACAATGGCATACGTATTTGAATTTGAAAATTTCGACAGATTATATGGTAATATTATTGTTTATAATATTAATAATCAATCTCATAAATTCTTACCATTTTATACTAATCAGAATAATTATTTAAATAATAATTTCGCTAACAATAATTTTAATCAAAATAAAGAATTTTCGACTATTCGACAATGGCCCTGCCAACCGGTTGATATTAGACCTAGAAGTCTACCACCTCAATAAACTAGTTTTTGATAAACCCAAAAATGTATTTAGACCTAATCAAATACCAACTCATCAATTACCAAAACCCGTACCTATGTGAAGAAATTCAACTATTCACATTTCGAGATATATTATATATTTAAAATTATATATTATATATTTTAAATTATATTTAAAAATCATTTTACCCAATATAGAAGTCAACAAAAACCTCATTATATGGTAAAAGAAGTTTATAATCAAGATTATAACGAAAATGATAATTTATCTGAATATTGTCAAAAAATAAATATAAATTCTAAACCTGAAAATTTTATAGAAGAGCTTCCTCAAGATCAACTAAAGTGATTAAAATTAATATTTCATCAAATACATTTATAAAAAATTATATTAAAAATTATTATTTTATTAAATATATTGCCCTTCCATATGTCAAAATTAATCATTTAAATATAAAAGTTCTCATTGATACAGGCAGCAATAAATCAATTTTAAAATCACCAAATAATATGGAACTTTCCTATATGTCCTCCCTACGAAAATATTTTTCTTTAATAACTTTTTAAATACTTCGTATAATTTAATAAAAATTGTATTGTAAAACTGATCAACACTTTACATCACACTTAAAGTATTAAAAATGAACTGATGACAACTTCTAGAAATGATGTTTCTTGTTATCCTCATTTTTTTGAACGACGTATTGGCCGGAGAGGTACCGTAGAATAGCTCGATCGTCCGGTCTTACCCCTTTGGATTTTTGTATAGAGTCATCTAAAAGCCAAAGTCTTTGCGACAAAGCCTGACTCCCTCAAAGATCTTCGAAATAGCATTGTTAACGAATATTCAGGAGATCATTTTCAACATTTATTAAAATAGATGTTTTAAAAATAGACTCTTTATTTTATTTATTTAAAATAAAGTTTACTTTTTATACACATTTATTCTTGAGAACGAATTGATAAAATAAAAAAATAAAAATAGGGCTATGTAAAGAATAAAATTACCTTTCAAGGTATCACTCGACCCCTATTCCCATTTTAAAAAAATTGACATGGTGGCTCTGAGGGTGAGGGGATGACATCAAAGAAACGCAATTTCTGTCAATAAATGTCTCCCTCAATATTAGATTGGACGTGTTTAGCCATTTTTTGGGTAAACAATTCAGGAGGGACTGCTTTGTTTCGGACACCCTGTTCAATAGAAGATTCTGGCTTCACAATTTGTTTTCATATTCCAGGCAATTTAGAATCAATGTACTGCGTGGCCACGAGGTGGCGAGGTTAGCGACGCTATCTTAGAATTTAGAAACTAATAATCGTAGAACCTTCAAACAAAAAAATTTGTCATAAAAGTGGGCAAAAAAAATGCTGGAAAATAGGTTTAAGTTCATTGGTCAGCCACTAGAGGGCGTTACAGCTACTTTAAAATATAAAATTCAATTTTTTCCAAAAACCCTGTAATAACGGGCATCTTAAAATATGATTGTAATAATTTCCAAATATTTCCACGCAAAAAACAGCTGAAAGTCTGCTTTAGGTGGGACGATTCTTTTGAAATAAGTTTTGGTTAAAAATCTCTTTACTACTTTATTTTTATAACAAAAAAATATTACTCTTAGCTTTTACAAAAAAATCCGATCCGTCACGGGTAAATTCGTGAACACAGTCTGTGAGCGGATGCAAGTCGCGTGCGGGATAGTGGAACAGTGAAGTCGGGAGATAGGGCTGTCGGTCAACCCAGAAAAAACCGAGCTAATTCTCTTTACTAAGAGGCGGAATTTGACAGGCTTTAAACCTCCCATTATGTATCAGACTCGCTTAACTTTGAGGCAGCAGGTCAAATACTTGGGAGTTGCTTTAGACAGCAAGCTCACGTTTAAAACTCACATAGAGCAGGCAGTAAATAAGGCAACAGCGGAGGTGTTTGCTATACTCGAAGTAGCGAACAAACGAGAGGCATTGGAAGGTAACGGAGGGACTTGCATCTACTCTGATAGTCAAGCTGCCCTCAAGGCGATTGAGAAACCCAGGGCCAGCTCAGCGCTAGTCCAGGAATGCAGAGACGCATTGGAAAGGCTTGCAGCACACAGGGAAGTGAGACTGAGGTGAGTCCCAGGACACCAGGGTATCGACGGCAATGAGTGGGCCCACGAACTGGCAAGACAAGGTTTCGTTAACCCCTTTGTAGGCCCCGAACCTTGTATCGGTCTTAACAAAAAACAGATCTCCCATAGGCACTTAGTAATTGGGCCTAGGAAAAAACAAGCAAGGATTGGAAAAGGACAGAAGGATGTAGACAGGCCAAGGAAATGATATCAGACCACGACGGTTCTAAATCAAGGCGACTGCTAACAAAGACCCGACAGAGTATCAAAGACTTGGTGGGAATTGACTGGGCACAACAGTCTAAACAGGCATCTACACCTTCTTGGTATAAGAGAAAGCCCACTATGTCCGAATTGCGGTATAGGGAAGGAAACTTCATACCACATACTAGGTATATGTGATAGGTTGGGTCGCCTGAGAAGGAAAACTTTCGGAGCAACGACACTCCAACGGGAAGATCTTGGAGGATCTGGATTGGGACAACGTGCAAGCCTTTATTAAAAGGACGGACTCAGTGAAGACCGTGCATTGTGAGTGGAGGCGTAGGGGTGGGTGATTATGGGGTTGGCGAAAAGGGACGGTTTAGGCCTACTTGCCGAGCTCTAGCTTCCTCACCCTTACTACTATTACTACTACTAAAATCCGATAGGAGGCGTTGACTTGTAAGATTGACTCTATTCAAGAAGTCGCTGCTCAAACTAGAGTTATAAAAAAAAAATGTAACCATTAAAAAATTAAAATTACAAAAATCGTCGTAAATTCCCATTGCCTTAGGCAACTTGAGAAAACTTGTGTTTAAATCAGTATTTGTTTAAAGAAAGAAACTAAAAATACTTGTTTTTTAAAAACCCACGGCATTTTTTTAAACATTGCTCTAGTGTCTTCCTAGATATTCAAAATGGGCGCCATTATGTTCCACGCATAGCTGCAATCTTTCCCTTGTAGAGATAACGGCATATTCAATTTCATCTCTAGGCAACCTATGAATCGCATTTTGAATTCTGGGGATCATATTTTTTTCTGGTTGTAGGCCTAGACCGAAAAACCAGATCTTTTACTCTACCACAGAGGTAAAAATCTAAAACGGTCAAGTCGGGTGACCTGGCTGGCCTTGGAAACAGGCTTCGTCTTCCTAACCATCGATCTGGGTATGCTGCATTTAGGTGTTCTCGCATATTTATTGTAAAATGCACTGGACAACAATCAAGTTGAAAAAGCATATTGCGCCTAAGTTCCAGATTTACATCTCATAATAAAATTGGCAAAGTGTTTCCGAGGATCTTTAAGAAGACGTTACCTGTTAGTGCCTCGTCAAAGAAATATGATCCTATAATTATGCCACCTATTATACCACACCATACATTTATACTCCAGCGTCCTTGATGCTGAACTTCTTGGATCCAATAGGGATTTTTGGCAGACCAATAATACATATTATGACGATTTATTCCGCCATTGCTATTAAAAGTACAGACGAGGCCTGTCCAATAAATTCTGGATAGAAATTGAGGGTTTTCGTTAGCCATTCCCAGAAGCCAATGGCAATAATCAAGTTGCCTATCGAAATCCATAACCGTCACAGGTTGGTGCAGCACAACATGATAGGGATATAATCTAAAAATAAACCAAATTTGCATTAATATGAATCATATTTAATTAACCCCTAAGATATTTCAAAAATAAAGACAACGGAATAATAAAAATATACCAACCTATACTCTTTTAAAAAGTTTTGAACCGTGATCTGGGTTATTCTTTATTCCAAAGACAAAGCTCTTGTGCTAACGTGAGGATCAAACTGTACGTATGCTAGAAGACTTCTACGATATACAGGTCGGTGAATACTTCCAGTAGCACGTAAGCGTTGCACTAAGCGTAAAAAAATACGTCTGCTATAATGTTTCCGATTTGGATAGTGCATCGCATACTCCCTTTCAGCCATTACTGTATTTTGACAACAAAAGACAGGTCTTGAGGTGAGTTCATTGTGGCCGTTGGTTGTTCGACCGATTGGCTCCGATAAAGAGGCGATAGCTGCAAGCAAGTCACTAGGACGGGAGCATGTCTCCATCAAGTTTGTGGAGAAGGCCAAGGACGATGATGGGTTACAAATGGACCCGATGATTCCACCAATAGTGCGGCTGTCCCAAAGTTTAGATGCTGATAATGGACGCTACTTGCTGGCTAGACTGAGAAGCCCATCTGTCTTAAAAACCCTGAGGCTCTATCTGGCATTCCTCCATGACCAACCCTCGAATGAATGTTTTGAAGGGCACACCAACACCAGTGTCAAATTAATGCTCGCATCTGAGGGACTACCTACTGACTTGGATTCCCTGCGACGTTTTTATAACCGCTTCCACGACGTCTATGGTATTGGCTCGGATAAAATTGAAGAAGACCTCTCTGCTTTTAGATCCTTTTTTTCATCTGAAAGAATTTTACGGCTTCAAAAAGTTAGGGAAAGTCATGCTAACTATTTTTCTAGCGGTTCCCCATCTAGAAATAAAAATTTTTAGATAAAGCGACACGAAAAGGATCAAGAAACCTCTTATAAATCGGACAATAGCAAGCTTAGTGTATTTCTACTTAATATTCAGTCCTTAAGACACAGAACTAATGATCTATTTCTTTTATTGGAAGAGCTAAATTTTCCAGAAATTGTTGCTATAACTGAAGATTGGTTAAACATAGATGAACCTGTCTTTATTAAAAATTACACTACAATAGCGAGATTTAACAGAAGTAATTTATCCCATGGACGCTGATGTACAGACTTTTTGTCTAGAACTTCTAAGCTTGCCAGAATCCATGCCTCTAAAAAGTAAATTTTTTTAAAGAAATGCAATAAAAGCCGTAAAAGATATTTATTATAATAACAGGCTGGCTAATTCTGGTAACGTTGCTAAAGAAACATGGTCTATTGTTAACGAATTAAGAAATAAGCCTTCTTCGACTAGCACTATCCACTATTCACCTGAGAATCTTACCGATTACTTTGTAAACGAGGTTAAAAACCTAATGCCTACTATAACACCTTCTCATGATCCACTTTCATATCTCTCTAATGAAAACTTACATAGTTTCTTTTTTACCCCTGTACTAATAACAGAACTTCAAAGTACAATAAATGAGATAAGAATCAAATTATCATCTGGTACAGATGGTCTTATTCTAAAAATGTTCTCAAATCTGCCTGATAACACCTTAAACCATCTGAGAAACCTAATTAACAAATAATTTCAAAATGGGGTCTTTCCTAACTGCTTTAAGACCGCAATAATTATTCCCTTGCATAAAGGAGGAGATAAAGAGCAAGCTTCAAATTATCGTCCAATCGCTCTCCTTTCAACATTATCGAAGATGATAGAAAGATTGGTTAAAAAAAGGCTTTTATCATTCCTGTTTAAATATAAAATACTAACTCCCCATCAATTTGGCTTCTTGAGTAATAAATGCACTAATGATGCTATGTTCTCTCTTTTTAACAGTGTTTACTCCAGTATAAACAATCATCATTCAACAGCAACTATTTTCTGTGATTTCTCCAAGGCTTTTGATTGTGTAAACTATACTATTTTGATCAACAAATTACAGCATTATGGGTTCAGAGGAACGCCTCTCGAATGGTTTAAGTCCTATCTTAGCTACAGAAGTCAGCTTGTAAAGGTTGATACGACCATGTCTTCTAGCAGACCAATAGAATGTGGGGTACCTCAAGGTTCAGTTCTGGGCCCAATTCTGTTTCTGCTTTTTATTAATGATATGGCCCATCTTAACATTAGCGGCAAAATCTGTCTCTTTGCCAATATACTAGCTTTACATGGAGCAATCCGGATGTTGCGGCACTTCATGCAACTATTGCTAAAGACATTATCAACATTAAATCGTGGTGCGATTCGAATCTTCTCTGCTTCTTAAACATCTTAAAAACTAAAGTCTTATCTTATAAAGGTACTATCCAACCCTTTCTACTTAGCAACACCAGCTTGGACGTTGTTGAATCTGTGAAATTTTTGGGACTTATTGTTGACAGCTCTTATTATCCACTTCGAAACGCAGAGCATGATCTTTATGTGCCAATCCCAAGGTCAGAATTCAAGAGCTAAAAAAATGCACAATCATCTGCCTTTGGAAATTAAATCATTGACATATTTTCCTCGATTTCGCAATGCTTTGAAATCATATATACTGGAGAGAGCTTTATATGCAGTAGATGATTTTTTTTTTAAATAGTAATTTTTGAGTATCATGCACGCACTGGCTAATTATTAAATTTTTTACGATTTAGAATAGCAATATTTTGAATTGCTAAATTTCTATAAAATTTTTTATGACTTTTTAATCATTGTATTAATGTTTTTGACTGTTTTTGTTACTTTTTTTATTTTACTTTCTTGTTACTATTTTTATTTACTTTCCTATTTTCTTAGCTTTTACATTTAGTATAAAAAAATTGACCGGGTACATTTATGTCTTTTGTACCCAGTTTTGTATATATTTATTTAGTACTTGTATTTTGTTTTCTATATTTGTGTGTTTTGCTTTTTATGTATAGCTTTGTCTACAAAATTTTTTAAATTTTTTGACAATAAAGCATATTTGATTGATTGATTTAAAGTATGCAGCTAACAAATCAACCGCTTCGTCATTAGTAAAAGTCATTTTGAATCAAGTTGAAGTTAAATTACATTCAAAATGATGGTTTTTAGCCTTTTTGTTTTCAAAGCGTACTTTATACACTACCTAATATATAATAATAATAATAATAATAATAATAAACGACAATTTTTAATAATAAACACAAATTTATTTGCAAAAATTCATTACATAATGTGCCGAATAATTATGCACTTGAAACGCACTTTAAATAATGTAGTCTTAACTTATAGTTAACAGTAATTAAAGAAAAAAAATGCAAAAAAAAGCAAATATAAAGGAACCTGAAAATGTTTCCGTAATACACCCAACAAAAAATAAATAAATAAACAATAACATCAAAAAGAAATGGTCACTTTACTGAGAAAATTTTACGCTTCGGGCAGCAGGCGACAGACTAGCGGTGGGTCAAATTATAGTCCTGTACTTGCTTACTCATTATTATAGACTTTAACACAGATTTAAATTTTTTTGTTGTAAATACTTTCATATCATCGGGCAAAGAATTATAAAGATGAACAGAGGTATACAAAGAACTTTTTTGAAAAAATGCTGTTTTATGTTTAGGAATCACATACTTTGTTTTATTTCTAGTATTTTTAGAGTGTACACTGTCATTGGTCTTGATTTTTTCTATGAAGCACGTTGAAATATATTTGCGTTTATTTATAAGTTCATGAAAAAAGATTCCAAGATGTAATAGCCTTCGATTTGTCATATTTAACCATTTAGTTTCATTAATTTTATAAGATATGCTATCATATTTTCCAATATTGAATATTAAACGGCAACACATATTTTGGATTTTTTGTATTCGAAACTTGTCACACTGTCTGAGGCACAGGCCATAAACTATGTCTGCATAATTAAAGTGAGACAAAACAAGGGTTTCACATAGCTTTCTTTTTAATTCGACGCTTAAAATTTGACGACTATTATATAATTGTTTTAATGATATATATGCTTTTTGAATAAGGTTTTTAATATGGCTTTCAAAATTTCATTCAGTATCTATTACTACCCCTAAATTACGTGCTTCTTCGCAGAATTCAAGCTTTTCACCATTTATTTTTATATTACTAACAACTGAAAATATATTTTTATTTTTTTTTTCGGCCAAAAAACATAAGCTTAGCCTTTGATGAATTAAGTTTTAATGAATGTTCCTGTGAAATGTTTGTTATTAATTGCAGATCCCTGTTTATGTTTTCTATTGTTTGGTTATGATTTTTAATATTAAAATGACAATAAAGCTGAGTATCGTCAGCGAACGTTTGAACTTTACAACACTGAGGAGATCTTAAGACGTCAGCAGTGTAAATGATTAATAAAAGTGGACCCAATATGGACCCCTGTGGCACTCCGGATGACACTCTACACTCCTCTGAATACTCTTCACCCACTTTTACTCGCTGTGTTCTGTTTGAAATGTATGCTGTCATAAGAGCCAGAGCATCAGCACTGAATCCATAATATTTTAGCTTGGCGATTAGAAGTTCGTGATTAATCGTATCGAATGCCTTTGAGTAGTCCAAAAGTATTAAAACGCTCTTTAAACCTTCATCATAAGCTTGAATAATATCATGTGTAACAACTGCCAAAGCTCCAACCGTCGAGTGTGCTTTTCGAAAACCATTTTGGAAGTCTGGGATAATCGCATTTAAATTAAAGTAATTATACATTTGTTGATGTAATATTTTTTCCAAAATCTTTGACATAGCCGGTAATATAGATATAATTCTTAAATCATTATATGTAGTAGGATTTTTATTTTTTGGTAAAGGCAAACCTACACTATTTTTCCAAGAAGTTGGAAAATAACTCTGTTCAATACAACAATTTAATAAAAGGATCTATGAAAGGGCTACACTGTTTAATCATATTGGCTGTTACACCATCAGTCCCACAGGCATTCGTTTTAATGCTTTGAAGTGCTTTACTTATGTCATCAACTGTGCATAACTGGAAAGCAAAATCGCTAAAATTAAATTTATTATTATTATAAAAAAATATTTTATTATAACAATTTGAAACATTTTGTATATACTGCGCAAAGTGTTGAATAATTCTTTCTGGATTTGAAAGTTCCTCTGGTAGCTCCATATTTTGTTTTTTTCTACTATAGACACTTAAGTCTTTTAGTGCGGTCCATAAATCTCTGTCCGATTTCCTATTAGAAATGAAGTTAATATAAGCCCTCTTTTTAGCTCTGACCATTGAAAGTGTATAGTTACGTAATTCTTTATATCGAGACCAGTCAACAGGTGATTTTGATAGCTTATATTTCTGCAGGGCTTTATCTGCTTCTTTCACGAGGTATTTTAAATTTGGCGTCAGCCAAGGAGCCCTAGGCTTTGTAACCCTTACAGTTCTTATTGGTGTATGGATATTAAATATTGTTAATAAAAAATCATTAAATAATTCTAGTACATAAATTCTAATATAAGTTATTTCAAATAACAGGGTCGTTTTGAAACACTAGAGAAATATTTTAAGAATTGTTTTTGAAAGAATTTGTAAAATTAAAAAATCATTACGTTGCATGATGTGATTAATGGTTTCCGATTAATATTTCAAAACTGATCAAAAAACAATTAAGATTTACTATGGTAAAGTCAACACTATTTATCAAACATTGAATGATATTATTTTTACATTCCTATATTAAAATGTTTAAATCTATTTGGTGCATATATTTTTAGTTACATCTGAACTATAAACATGTTTAACGTACAAAAAAAAATTGATAGGACAAAACTGGTCCAAGTAGACCAAATGGCTTTAACCCTGCGAATAAAACATGTTTTATTCTTAATTATTTTGAAATTTCATACAGAATCTAAAAATAAAATAAAGGGTGTTCTATTTAAAATAATTTTAATTACCAAAATACTCTGCCAAATACTTACAACTTTCTTGGGCATACTTTTTCCTATACTAGATCGATCAGATGATTCCTGGTGAAACGTCCTGCCTAAACGAATGTATAAAACAACGCCGCCTCGCGAATTTTCCAAAAACTAATATTTTTAGTTCTTTCTTTAAGCAAGTTTTCACAACTCAACTAAGGCAATGGGACGATCTGTGTAATTTTATTTATTTATTTCCAACAGGTTACACATTACTGTATTGAATGAACTGTATTAGATCCATGCAACTAAACTATAAAAGAATTGCTATATGAAAAAATAGTGAGTTTGAGAAAATAATAAAAAATCAACACTAATTTAGGATAAGCATCAAAAATTAACCAAAATCAAAAGAGCAAAAAAAAAGTAAATAAATGTATTCAAACTAAGAACTAAATAACCTAGCCTCCCCAACCGACCATACGCAGGTGACTTAAAATAAGTGCCAGATTGTCATGGTGAATATCACAAGAATCAGCAATAGTGTTAAAGTTTTGACATAAAGTGAATAGGACTCTGGTACAGAATGTTGGACCTGGCTATGTCCAAGTTAAAAGCTGGACACTGTCTAGATCCTAGGCGTGGTATATGAAAGCAAATCCTTTGCAAATGGGATGGGCAGTCAGTTTTATGGTTGAGTAAATTAAACAAGAATTTCGCCGAATGAATTTCTCTCCTCTTCACAAGTGACCGCTCAGTATATCTAGAGAGCAGCAGGTTATGGTCACAACCCCTTGGAGGATAGACTTCATCATCCTCAAATGCCCAACAAGGAATCGCCGTTGGACTGATTCCAATAGGTGAAAGTGCTGGTTGTAAATGGGAGACCAAATGAGGGCCAGCCTGGATCTAACAAGTGCATAATAGAGAGATTTGGCAGTGGCAGTGTTCGAAAAAAAGTTTGCAATTTCTAATAATAAAGCCCAGCATCCGAGTAGCTCTAGATAAAGTAAGAAAATTTTTGATCAAAGGTAACTCCAAGATCCTTAAAACAGGTAGACCTTGCCAGAGACTCTGCATTGACTGAGTAATTAAAGACAACTGGCCTTTTGATTCGAAAGTAGCTGGCCACATTAAACTTGGAAATATTAAGGTTAAGTCTATTCCAAGTGCACCACTGGTGTACAGTATTGATGTTCTCTTAAAGTTGACCACAATCAGCTATAGAGTCTATCCTATGAAAAAGCTTAAGGTCATCAGCATATGCTAACCGAGAGCAACTGAGGATGGATCAAGTCATTAGCGAAAACGTTAAAAAGAAGGGGGCTCAAGTTAGAGCCATCCAAACTGGCGTTCAAGCTTATTTAATAGGATGAAGTGGTCGAAAGCCATGAAGAACCGAAGCCATGTTGATCATTGGCCAGCATGAACTGGGAAAAATTAATTTATATAGAGCCAACTCGAATAACTTTGAGAAATTGCACAGAATGGATATAAGGCGGTAATTTTCATTTTGTGATGGTTACTTTTTTTTAATAACTTTAGTTTGAGTAGTGATATCTGTATGCGGTTTTCACCAATCTGTTCAGCTTTGTTCCTTGCTTTTAACAGCATAAAAATGTATCGTTACAATTCAGTTTTTTTAAATAACTTGACGAGTAGAGTAAAGTCAGCGCTCGCTATTGGATTTTAGCAAAAGCTAACAGTAATATTTTTTTGAAATAAAAATTAAGCAGTAAAGAAACTTTTAACCAAAACTTATTTCAAAAGAATCGGCCCACTCAGAGCCAACTTTCACCTGTTTTTTTCTCACTCAAGCTAAAAACTCCCTCCACCAGTTTATTTGATAAGTGACGGAAATTCTTATTGAAACTTTTTTGTGTGGAAATGTTTAAAGATTAGTACAATAATATTTTGGGATGCCCGTTATTGTAAGATTTTTTGGAAAAAATAAAATTTTAAATTTTGAAGTTGCTGTAACACCGTCTAGCGGTCGACCAATGAACTTACAAATATTTTCTGGCATTTTTTTATCCGCTTTTATAAAAATATTTTTTGTTTGTTGAAGGTTCTATGATTATTAGTTTCTAAGATACAACCGCCTAACTCGCTTAAGTGGCCACGCGGTACATATAAGAGCCACATCCAAAAACCTGGAAGAACAAATTTCAGGATTATTCTGAAGAAAGGACAAGAAATCTAAAAATGTTTAGGTATAGAATATTTCAGGAATATGCATATCGATGACACAGGTTCTCCTTAAGATTTATATAAAATGTGATATTTTACAGGATAGTCTCAAGAAAGCTGAATCTTTGGAATATTCAAAAATTTCATAATTTTTGGATATTCCATAAATATTTGTCATTTTTATATCCCAACGTTTGCTAATATAATTTTACATTATAAGAATTTAATAGAAGATTTAGGCTTCACCATTTGTTCTGCCCGTATAAATTATACATATTCCAGGTACTCTAGAGTCAATGGACATATAAGAGCCATTTCCAAAAACCTGGAAGAACAAAATTCCAACGATTATTCTTAAAAAAAATAAGAAATTAGAAATTTTTTATTTAGATACAGGATATTCCAGAAAAAGCATAATGATGACAGGTTTTTCTTAAAATATCTCCTAAATGAGGTATTATTTTACATGATTTTTTAGCTAAATATTTTGTTAATATATTACTGGAATACTTTTAAATTTCATAATATTTGGATACCTTCACAATTTGCTTTGTTCATATAAATTATCCCTATTCCAGACATTACTAGAATCTATGAACATATAAGAACCTTATGCAAAAATCTGAAAGAATAAACTGCCAGAATTTATTACCAGAATTATTCTTAAGCGATAATGAATAATTTGAACTTTTTTAATTTTTTTCATTTATTGTCCAACAAGAAAATCCCAATACAAAAGACAATTATGAGTAATATGGTAACAAAAAAATACAACTCAGCTAACAAACTTAAACAAACTATGCATATAACAAGAGAAAACCCACCCAAAAGCAATTATGAGTAGTACAATAGAAAAAAACTGAAAAAAGCTGAAAAAAACTGACCCAAACCACCCAAAACACCTCCAGCCCACCTAATACTGATCAAATCAAGAACTTTAATGAATTAACTGTAATCAATTGAGAACCAATAATTTATGCTGCAAAAGAGAATGCTTGCATCACCTTTTTTTTTAAAGCAGTTGTAGAGCCATTAAAAAAGTCAATGTTATTCTCACTATTTAGTGTGTTAAACCATGAACTGGAGCATCTATTTTATTGCAGCAGAGTTTAAATAGAAAAAGTTGACTGCTTAGTATGACACAATGTTTAAGGGATAAAAAGTTAAATTTCTGAAGAAGCAAGGTATAATCACAGCCTCTTGGGGGGTAAAAACCATCAGCTTTGAAGCTTAAATACTTTAAAAATTGACGTTGTACATGCTCAAGCCTATCAATATGTACCTCATAGTTAGGGAACCATACTATTGCAGCATAAAGCAATTTAGAATCTGTTGTCAATTTTGATCCTCAAGTCCCTGGTAGAGCCAACTCCTTCAAGAGCAAAATTACCAACCAAATTCAACGTAATGCGATTGATCATTCAAGTAGGAGATAAAGAATTTGAGAAGATCATGATGAAATCCCATCAAAGACATTTTTCGATAATCAGGCCATGGTCCAATCTATCAAAGACCTTCGAAAAATTAGAATAAAAAACATCTAGTTGTCTCCTCTTTCCAATAGTATGTCTTTTGTAAAAACCATGTAAGATTAGTTACTGTAGACCTTCTGGAGAAAAAACCGTGCTGCTTCATAGATATTTGATTCTTTAATAGGTGAAATAGTTCATTATATATACACAGTTCAAAGACCTTTGAAAAGTTGCACAAGATGGCCACTGGTCTGTAGTTTTCTATATTATTTGTAGGACCACCCTTGTGTAAAGGAGAGATTCTTGCAATCTTCCAAATGTCCGGAAAAGCACATGATTCAATTGCCAATTTAAAAATATGACAGAGAGGAGTTGCAAAGCATTGTGCGCAATCTCGAAGAATAAAAGAGGGTATGTTTGTTCTTTATCTTTTTAAGTGCAATATTCACTTCCTGTTCTGTGAAGGGTTTAATTTATATATTTTGATAGGCTGCATTATTAAGATCATCATATTTTATGTTTGGGGCAGAAGACTTTACATAAACTCCCTGAAAAAAGAAAGCAAAGGCATCAACTATATTTTGAGGTGTCTCAGCTAAATTTTGGCCCAGCTAAATAAGGTGTAGGTATAAGTTATTTCAGGAGTATGCATATTGATGACACCAGTTCTTTTTAAAATATCTCTTGATATATGGTAATAATTTACAGAATATTTCCATGAAAGCCGCATATTTTTATTATATTTTATATTACTGAGATATTCATAAGAATCATAAATATCTTAATGATCATTTCAGGATATTTGGATATTCCAGAAATATTGTCATTTTTATATCCATGAATTTCTTAATCAATTTTTATATTATAAGGGTTCAATAGACATTTATGGCTTTTTAATTTGCTATTTGCGCATAAATAAAACAAATTCTAGGCATTGCTAGAATCTATAGACATTTAAGAACCAGATCAAAAAACTTGGAAGCACCAATCGTTTAAATTTCAGGATTATGCTTAATAAAGCATAGCAATTCTGAAAATTGACGAGTATAATATATAATAAAGATATTTAAGGAATATTCTTCTTGAATGAGATTATATTTTGCAGGATATTCTCAAGAAAGCTGAACGTTATTATTATATATTACTGAAATATTGAAAAGTTTTAATTCTTATACATATATTCCAGAAATATTGTAATATTTTTATTCATGAATTTTTTTGTACATTTTAGTGCATTTTAGTACCCTTTAAGGGCTCAATAGACATTTCTAGCTCGACAATATGTTCTGTCCATATAAATTATCCCTATTCTAGTTAGTCATTGCTGAAATTTATGATCATATAAATATTATTTTTGAAAACCTGTAATTATCTAAAATTCCAGAGTTATCCTTAAAAATGACAAGATATCTGAAAATACAGGGTTTCCATCTATAACCTGACACATTTTAACTGCTTATAAGTCGAGAACGGAAAATGACAACAATGTGCGGTTTTCACAGAACTTCATCAATATTTTTAAAGTTTTTTTTGACAGTGTTGCCAAGTTTCAAAATTTACCTGAAATAGGAAGAAAAAAATTGATGATTTTCAAAGGCCGATTTTAAAAAAAAATTAAATGTAACACCCTGTACTTTTTAATTTCACATGAAAGCCTGTTAAATCCCCTTTCCGATAATGTATAAATTGTTTTAAATTCATTATTTTTTTTTACAGACCCAATATTAGTAAATGACACCTTTTTGAAAATTTTCCTACAATAAATACCTATTAAATGATACCTGAAATTTAAACAATTTAGGAAGATAGCTCAATACGACAAATATATCAAAAAGTAAAGTACATCAAATTCTAAAAATAATTAAGTTTAAACCCTACAAAATTCAAACTTTCCAAAAAATAGAAAATCGCGCCCTTGAAAAAAGATATTTAATGTGTGAAACACTACTAGATCTTTTTAGAAATGAGCCGGATACCAATTTAATAATGTCTGATGAGGCAACATTTCACATCAGTGGTCGAGTAAATAAGCGTAACTGCCGAATTTGGAGAGATGAAAATCCTCGAGTGTATAACGAATTTAAAAGAGATTCTCCTAAGTTGAACGTTTGGTGTGCAGTATCGAAATCTAAAATTTATGGGTCGTTTTTTTTCAAGAACCAACAATGAATGGAAACAATTACACCGATATGTTGGAAACATTTTTTTATCCTCAACTTCAGCAGGATGGAATTTTAGACACGGTCTACTCCAGGGTCGCAAGGGATTCCTTAGATATTACTTTTGGAAACAGATGGAGAGGGCGAGCAGGTCCAATCGAGTGGGCACCTTATTCTCCCGATCTAACCATTCCAGATTTTTGTATATGGGGATATGTTAAAGATCGTTGCTACAATCCAACCCCAAGAAATTTGAATAAACTGCGCAACAACATAGTAAACTTTTTCAACCAAATTACACCGCGAATGCTACAAAACGCCTTGGGCAACTTATTTCTCCGTCTACATTTGTGTTCCGAGCAAAATGGGGGTCATATTCAGCAGCTAATTTATTAGTTATAAATTAAAATTATTTTCTTGAATTGTTTGTTATTAAAATTGTTGTAATTTAATACATAGAATAAATACTTTTTATAGACATGGCAATAGCGCAAATTATTTAATTATGATCATGCTAAAGCGATACATAGGCCCAGAAAATGTTCATCAATCACCGAATATGTATTCTAGGAAAATTTTCAAAAAGGTGTCATTTACTAAAATTGGCTCTGTAAAAAAAAATAATGAATTTAAGACAATTTATACATTTTCGGAAAGCGGATTTAACAGGCTTTCATGTGAAATTAAAAAGTCCAGGGTGTTACATTTTAAATTTTTGAGAAATCGGCCTTTGAAAATCATCAATTTTTTTCCTCCTATTTCAGGTAAATTTTGAAACTTGGCAACACTGTCAACAAAAACTTTAAAAATATTGATAAAGTTCTGTGAAAACCGCACATCGTTGATATTTTCCGTTCTCGACTTATAAGCAGTTAAAATGTGTCAGGTTATAGATGGACACCCTGTATATAGATATAGGATATTCTCAGGAAAGCTGTATATTTTTATTACATATCACTGGAATATTCATAAATTTGATGAATATTCCAGTGATAACCAAATGTGGATATTCCAGAAATATTATCATTTTTATATCCATGAGTTTCCTAGTAAAAGGGTCTAATAGAAATTTCTGGCTTCGCAATTTGTTCGTTCTATATAAATTATCCATATTCCAGGCATTGCTACAATCTATAGACATATAGGAAATATATTACAAAATCTGGAAGAACAAATATTTTAAATTTCAGCACTTCAGCAGTATTCTTAAAGGACAAAAAATCTGAAAATATTTAGGTATAGTGTTAGAATGTGCTAATATTTTACGGAATATTTCCAGGAATCTCGTAATTTTTGTATCCATGAATTTCTTAGCATATATTTGCATTGATAGACGTTTCTAGTTTTAGCGTTCTGTCCGTAAAATTATTTATATTCCAAGCACTGCTAGAAACAACAAACATATATTAGCTATATCAAAAAAACCTCTACAAGAACTAATTGTCTAATTTCCAGGATGTTAGTCCTAATGAAAAAAGGAGCAAGGCAGGAAATCCATAATTGTTAAGTTAAAATTTGAGGAATATCCATCTTGATGGCACAGGTTATTTTCATAGGTTATCCCTTGAATTGACCAATAATATTATCAGAAACTTTTGGATATCCCTGGGATATATTTTTTTTAATTCTAAATCTTTTTTGACATCACACATTTAAAATTTTTGCTGTTTTGACTCATTCATGCCTGCATATAATTTTCCTAATAAAATTATCAATTGACAAATTTAGTAATACTGAAGCCTATTAAAATTGATTCAAGATGTATAATAGATATAAATAAATATATCATAAATTCGATTTTATCAATAGAACAAGTAAAGCCGATAAGTCAGGTGAATATTACTTTTATCAATTTTGATAATACGTTATTTCTATTTTTCGAGTATTTATTTTGGATCATCAGAGTGATTCGAACTGTTCAGTAGGATTAGGAAAAATGGATTTTCAGTTAGTTGTAGCATTTGTGGCTTTCGTAATAGGATTTACTCAAGGTAAGTCACCAATTTAACATAAAATAGTTAGTAGTTTTAATATGTTTTTTTAATAAGTTTTAAGTCAAAACTCAACGAACCTTCTGTGCTACGACTGCGACCCAAGAACAAACAATGCATCATGCCAAAATCCAGTGTTGAACGCTGTGACGCATACCAACTGCCATGATAAACTTAAGGATCGTCACGTCAACTCCACTTTATTATGTGTTTCTGCGTTCATCACTTTTACTGGTAAGTTTAATGACTAATTAATTCGCCCTTGCAGTTAAAGCAATTTTCTTCTAAGAAAACTTTGTTCTGGAAATAATAAAAGAAGCTTAGGCAATACTAGTTATTTTTGTGAAAACTCAATTGAGAATGACAAGATTGTACTGAAAGGGGAGAGGGAACAGTAAAGATCTTTAAGAAAGGTTTACAAGAATTCTCAGTGCTTTACGGCTAAGTTCAAACACTCTGTATATTAGTGTATATAGAAGGGGCAAGAGAGAAAGAATAGTAAAGGAAAAAAGTTACAAGTAAAAAATGAAACAGTTTGGAAATTTAACCATATTAAGGGATTTACTTTCAATCTTAGGGATCATGCTATTTTTTATGGAAAATTAGTTGAAAGTGACCTTAAATCAAAATTCTTCTTTAACCAAAAAAAACTGTTATTATGCATTTTTTAAGAATGACTTCTGGCTTAATATTTTCACTATATCTGGTGTGAAGTTTGTAAAATTAAATCGTTTATTTCCAAAAACAATGATATATAAATTCTTAACTCATCGCCATATTTTTACCCTCAAATCATTCTTTAGGAATCCTATGTTGGTGTAAAAGAAAAATGAAAATATTACAAGTGGTTGCCAATTATATGCAATAAAAGATGCTAGTCACTTAAAATTGTAATGTAATAATGTGCGCCTTAAACTTCAAATTTGGTTGCTCTTGGTTGATAAAATTTCTTGTAACTCAAAAAAATTTTTTTGGTATAAAAGTTCCTTTATTATGTCAACAAAATATAATTTTAAAAAAAAATTAAAACTTTAACTACACATACACTATACCTATAATAATAATAATAATAAGACGTTTATTAGTCACCAAGAAATTACAGCAATTAAGCACAAATAATAAAACTAATAGGTCGGTGTATTAACTTTTACAAAATTTCAAATATTACAAAATTCCACTAAATAATCCACTACTAAGCTTTTTAATAATACCTGCCAGGTAGCTTATTAAAAAGCTTAACAGCCAAAAACGCCTCACCACTCTGACATCTAGTCAAGCGTTGATATATGGGGAGTAGTCTGTTCACATTCCGCGTTTCGTAGCCGTGGACTTCTCCATGCACTCTATATTGTGATTTATTTCTGTGTACCTACCCACAACAGATTTTCAAGTATATAAATAGATGGTAGGGAAAGTATGCCTAGATTGGTAAAAACATGTCTACAGTCATCCCTAAAACTCAATCCACAGCAGGATTCTAACAGTCTTTCTTTGTAGAGCAAATAATCTCTTTATATGAGGAGCGTGTCAGGATTCAAAATAGGCTGTTCTTAGAGCAGTGGGTGAAGAGCAGCTAGAAAGACAGCGAAGAGCATATACAACACTTTGAAGTTTTCCCGCAACATTGTCAATGAACCCATGCCACAGGAGGAGAGGGTCCAGATGGACTCCTAAAAATTTAACTATTAAAAAGCTGGTTATCTTCGACTGTCTCATAGTGAAAATGACCTTATTTTGTCTTGCATTTAAGTGTAGACGGTTCCTGTTAAATCACTCTTGCACTTGACCACCGAACATAAACTAGAATAGAAGGATCACTCTAAGCTCCGCCCAAAATGTTGCCTTTCTCACTCGCTTTCTGATGCTACTCTTTTTTGCTGCCCGGTGGCGACTGCGTTATACAGGGGCGTCTTCAATATTAGAATTATAATAGCGTTGTGCGGAAATTTTGTACTTTAAAACTGCCGGCGATATGTTGCGTAGATGGCTGCAGGAGTAAAAGGGGATATACATTTTTTTTTTAAATAAAAATGGATTAGTTCACAGAAAAAAATACACGCTTTTTTCCTAAATATCTCGGAAAATTGAGTATTTCTTAAATATCTCGGAAAATTGAGATCCTACAAAAAAATCTAATAAACAAAAGTTGGTTTAAAAATAAAAGATTGGCTTTATAGGCTCTATAAAGCCAATATGGCTCTATAGGCGCCGAGATACAACTGTGTGAACATAACCCCTTTTTTTAGATAACAAAATATAATGACGTAAAATAATAACTTGAAATAATTTTAAAAAATCACGTTTCTTAGACAAATATCTAGCACGTTTTTTCAAGTATGTACTATCAAAAACTTAAAATAAACAAAATAAACTTGATTGTAAGTCATTAGCATAAAAATTAAAAAAACTAGGAATAAAATAAAAATAATTGCAGTTTTAAAAAAATTTATCATAAAAAATTATGTATTTATTTCAAAAATTAAAGCGTAGCCTTCTACAATGGACTATATATAGGTACCAATAATATGTTCAAAAAGTATCAGCGATTTAGAGTACATATTTTTTTTTTAATCGTGATTTTAATCTAAAAAAATGCAAAATTTTTGGTAATATTCTGTTATTAGTGGTGGTTTTTAATAGTAAAAGCTATCCGATTTATTATTAGTTGCATTGCAATCATTTGAATGATATAAATTTTAACCACTTATACCGTCTAACCATACTTAAAACTGCATTTTTTTCGTCATTAAGGGTGGTTTTTAAGGGTTTAAGTTTCAAATTATTGATGTGTACTATAATCCCCAATGTAAAACTATATTTATTTTGCATATTTATATGAATTCTAGGTTGTAAAACACCTATTTTCGTTTTATTTTAATTTTAGTGGTTTGTTCTTTCATTCCCTATTTTAAAAGCAAATAATTAGGCATTTAATAAGTTTTTTTTATTTAACTGCCTTTTTATATTTCACTGTTACCGAGTTCCATATGCTGAGTGTTGTTATCACATTATTATGTAAATTTTATTAAATATTTAAAAAATGGCTATATTAACGAAGTTATTACACCGCCCAACAGCATGTATGTTGCATGGAATATTTTTATGATTCTAGGCTTATTTTTAATGCTGATATTAAATAATGTCATCAGTTTATATGTGTCAGCTCTAGTTTTTGAGTTAAAAGGAGGGAGTATTTTTTGGGAATTAAAAATACACTCAACGTACAAACATTTTTAATTACAAGAACTATACACTCAGGAATTTTCTTTTATATGATTTTCTACTAGTTTTGAATGAACTGCTACTCTGAATACTCCAGCAAAAATCGGCCAACATATGTGCATCCCAGCGACCCTGAAATCGTTCCTCCATGGTTCGAAGATCTTGGTGGAATCGTGCACCCTGTTCTTCACTCATGTCACCGAGATTTTCAGGAAAATGGTGTAAATGGCTGTGTAGGAAGTGCACTTTGATGCTCATATTACATCCAAGTCGCTGGAAGTGTGACAACATCTCTTCGACGTGCGCAATGTAATCATCACCCTTCCTATTACCTAAGAAATTTTGGATAACCCAAACAAAGGAATCCCATGCATTCTTCTCAATTTCTGACATTGAGCTGGTGAAATTAGGATCGTTTACCAACTTGCGAATTTGTGGACCATCAAATATACCTGCCTTGAGTTTTTCTGAACTTAGACTTGGAAATTTCCTTGAAATATATTTGAAACATTCACCATCTTTATTTAATGCCTTAACATATTGCTTCATTAAACCTAGTTTAATGTGCAGGGGTGGCAATATGATACGATGTCGTGGCACTAGAGGTTCATTTATAACATTAAGACTACCTGGAAGTAGTGCTTCCCTAGAGGGCCATTTTTTTTTTTGACCAATGTTCAGATTTTGCTCTACTATCCCATAAACACATAAAACAAGGATATTTAGTGTAGCCTCCTTGTTGTCCTAAAAGGAAGTTCACCATCTTAAGATCAACGCAAATCACCCATTTATGATCGTTATATTTGATTTTGTTCATGACCAGTGCTATTGTGGGGTATTCTTCCTTAACTTTAGTTGAATGTGCTATTGGTATGGAGCCTAGTTTATTTCCGTTGTGCAATAGTACACACTTCAGACTCCGTTTTGACGAGTCAATAAATAAACGCCAATCGATTGGTTCATATTTCTGCAAGCCCATGGCAGTCATTAAACCAGAAATATTAGTACAAAATACAAAATTATCCTCTTCAGCGAAAAAGGGAAGTAAGTCTTTTTCTCGAGTGCGGTAATAAGAAACTTTAGTTTCTTTAGTTAAAAGATTTCTCTCTTTTAATCTAGAGGCCAATAATTCAGACGAAGTTTTGGATAGTCCAAGGTCTCTAATTAAATCATCAAGTGCACTTTGATCGAATGGTTTTGGTTCAAAGAGATTTTCTGGAACAAACTCGTCATCGCTCATGCTACTCAGTTCATTCAATTCATCAGAACTTTCTGTAGATGTAGATGGTAATGGTAAAGATGTATCTTTTGAGCTCCTTACAGGCCTCACAGCTGATGTTGATGTGGGGTAAATCCATTTGGAGCGGTTCGTCTTGTTGATTCCTTTTATATTAACAACGCAAAAATAGCAGTCATCGTGATGATTTAAAGGTTCACGCCAAATCATTGGGGATTGGAATTTAAAAGAGAGTCTCTTCTTAGTGGCCCATAAACGTAATTCTTCAACACAAATTTTGCACACAATATTGGGCACCCAGCACTTGTTATCTGTTTCCAAAGGAAAACCACTCTAAATACGCTCGTTTCACAAAGTCTGACATATTCAATCGAAATTTTTGAAAAACATATTCACCACAAATATAACAAAAACAATTCGGATCGTTAATGCAGACCCTTCTTAGCGAAGTCATGATGAAAATTACAATAATTTATCTAAAACGCGACTATAATAGATAAAAAACCAAAAATAAAGATAAATGAGAAGAACGTAGCTATATCTAAACAACTCGAGCTGTTAGAGTAAAACTGACGACAGATTCGAAATCAGATGCCTCGAATTAATAAACAACAATAAAAATATTTCAGTCAACATAAAATAACCTTCGATTTGTTGTGCAGTGCTTATTAATTAAGTGTATGTAATATTAGGTAGGTAGTTTTTTGGTCAGTTGAGAAAAAAGCATGAAAGGAACGTAAAGCTAAGATTTAATTGTGTACATTCTAATAAACTTAATTTTAAAGCTATCTACCAAGTGTTTTTCTTACAGTTATTTGTTCAAAAGAGATACTTAATAATATTCTTTCAATTTCATTTTAACAATAATACAAAGTGCCTTTAATTTCAAAAAATTCCATATATTACACGCTGCCCGCCGCGATGTACGAAAATATTCCTTATTAAAAATGTTTCAAACACCCCCCGTATCGTAAAGGATTGCCGCCGAAACTAAATAATGATTTACGACCGCGTAAAAAAAGTCGGCACTGTTTAGAAGTCCCTACTTCAAACGGCCGCAAGAGAGTGAACCCACTGTCTTGTTCTTTATACTGTGACTTGACTCTGTATAGTATCCATCCCCATCTCCGCACCCTCCAGTGATTCAGCTGCATATGCTACGGTTGTTTCAGCAGCAAAAAGTGTAAACTTACCAGTCTGTTCTATTAAAGGCAAGTCATTTATATAGATTAAAAAAAGATATGGGGCCCAAAACTGAGTCTTGGGGAACCCGTATGGTAATATTACTTTGAGCTGATAACACTCCATTCACACTTACAAGCCCCCTATCTGTCAAATACGAACTCAGAAACCTAATAATATCAGGACCAAAACTATACTTAGCCAGTTTTCGCAACACAACACTATGGGGAACACAATCAAATGCCTTGCTCACGTCACAGAACAAGATACTGCTAAAATTTAAGTTATTAAAAGAAGGAGTCTAGGATTGCCATAACCGTATTTTTAAAACCAATGAATCACTCGGACCCAGTACACAGAGAAAAAATATAAAACCCCAAGAATATAAGTTGCTATTGCACTTGTAGCAACAGCGGTAGATCCACCATTCCGTAAACTAAACTGATTTTGAATAAATAACATATTTGTTTTAAAGTACTCCTTAATTTGATTGTTAAGTATTTTTCATAAAATTAAGAGAAAATTGGAAGTATTACAAATATTAGTTTAGGCCTGTAGTATGGTTCATTCCTCAAGCTCTGGTTCTTGTATACAGGAATCACCTTGGCAACATTCAAAACACTGTGTATTGTTTTTACAATTTTTATGTTCAAGTCAAAGATGTCTTTACTTTTGGTGTTCTCTATAGCATCAATAAAGCACATTAACTTAATTAAAGCTAATAGTTACAAAGGTGAATATAGATCCCATAACTTTACTGGAAAAGCCCTGCCACAGCAACCCAAATATTCTCCAAGAACATTCCAAACCTTTTCTCCGAGAAAACAGCCTCATACAAACTGAAGCTCCAGTCTACGCGTTCAACCAAATTATGAAATTCGAAAAGACCATATTCAGAAATGGATCTGTACGTCATCTTGAAATACTACTCCTAGATATTATATTAAATTGGGCCATGGTCCGAAAACGATGAGAAATACCGAAAATCCAGGCGTGACCCAGAAGCAAAATTGCTAAAGTGATTTTCCAGATATGCACTTTTTTAATCCTTATTTATCCTACAAAAAGATCTATTATGTAATTGACCTCTTTCCTCTATTATTGTTGTGTAAAAAAAAATGTTATTTAAAATTTAATCATGTAAAGAGTCAATTTTTCTTATTCTCTTTGCATTACATCGCAATTAAAATTATACTTAAGCCATATTATTGATGCTCTCTGCTCTTTTCAGATATCTGTAATTTAATTTTATATAGGTCAAAAAAAAACCTACTTCTGACGATGGATTTATATATTCTGATCGAAGTTTCGATCTATATGAGGTCGTCCTTAGGACTCTAAAAGATACACAAAAACACAAACAAAATTCTGGCACAGTTACAAACCTTAAATTTTTGCACATAGTAAATATTTTGCATAAATTTAATTCTTTTGAAGAATTGATTATTAAAATGTAAATCACAACTAAAATTCTTAAAAAAATAGCATTTAACACATTTTCTAAACTTTTTAAATTTGACACTTACATACATCGTAGATCATCATCGTTAATAATAATAATTGCAAAACCATAATAAGTACAAAGATTTATAGGATTTTTATGGTCTATATTTTGTAATTTTTGTAACCATCTACCTTGGGAAATGAATTTGGAAAATAGCTCTGAGAAAATTGCCTTCCAAGCCAAGGGCATACCCAGGATTTCAGCTAGGGGAGGAGCAGCTCATACCTGTTTCGAGAGAAAAAATTATATATATAATAATCATAATATATATGTATATTAATTTAATAGTAATCTTCTCGGATTTGCCGAAAATTTGTCAGAGACAGTCTGTTCAATAAACTCACT
This sequence comes from Anthonomus grandis grandis, assembly GCF_022605725.1. Taxonomy (NCBI): domain Eukaryota; kingdom Metazoa; phylum Arthropoda; class Insecta; order Coleoptera; family Curculionidae; genus Anthonomus; species Anthonomus grandis. The sequence continues at coordinate 14,665,802 of NC_065551.1, forward strand.
GCTTTCTTTTAAATAATTACGATGTATGCTCATCAGACATAAACCTGTAAGCCTTTCTTCACCCATGGTGCTTCTAAGCTACGTTTTAACCCTTCGCAGCGTGCTGAAGGACCGTTCTACGGCCGTCGTGGGGCATGGGATAGTGCTTAAAATAATCAATGCCTTTCTGACAGCAGATCAGATTGAACAGATCAATTACTTCTATGTCTCTTAATTGATCATCTGAGAAAAACTTAAGACTAAAGACTTATCAACTACAGATTGATTCAGATTAACTACTTCTATGTCCCTTAATTGATCATCTGAGAAAGACTTCTTCACCCATAAATTATGCCAAAGGTTCAGTTCTCCGGTGATATCCAGGTTATAAAATTCTTGGAATGATTCTGCATTCTTGGTATAAGTCTGTAATGCTGGTTTTGGTCATATACAAGGGATGTAACTTACTTAAAGCAAATGCCGGAGTATTTTCTTGGGAGAATCGAATATGCAATAATGAAATGAGTAAATCAATGTATGGTATTATCAGGGAATGCCGCCAATATTCGTTATCATTGTCTGATGGCGGATTGCCTTTATATGTTTGCTTGTGAGCAAGACGTGGAACCAAAATTTCTATGTTCAAATTCATTTCAACAGCTCGCGCTTTTTAAAGCAGTTCATTACTTATTCTATCAGGAAACTCGCGGTCATTTCCAAGAATGTCCTTGATATTTTTGATGTGTTCCCTCTTCGAGATCATGTCGATCGATTTAGCTTGCAGTGCGCTACTGGTTCTAAAACTGGTGAATATATGGCTATTGTCTATAGAGCAAAATAATAAACACTCGTTTTGTAACGGCTGAATGCAACTGATATGCAGATTTTCTCGTGGCATAATTTCCCTCTACGGATAACGTTTCTAGAGATTTCACAAGCTCTGGGAAATTTTGAGAAAACTTTCTGATTGATTTATATTTTTCGCACCATCTCGTCTCACACAATCGTGATAGGTTTGGAGCGTAGTTTCGACGTGTAGTCGAATATCTGAAAAACGTTATAACAGCCTTACAGTGGCGACAGTATTTCTAATTTCTGGCACTGCGTTATTGCATCATTCACAACAAGGTTGAGTTTGTGACTTAAACAATAAAAATATAAAGCACGAGAATATTTTTTCTCAAAATGGCTTGTACGCCACCCTCTTTCCCTGTCATTATGGAACAGCCATCGAATCCAAACCCTACGCAATCTTCGGTTGGGAGAGTAGAACTAATCAAGAAATTGTCAATTGCTTCGGCAATTGCTGAAGCATTTTGTGCTTTTAGTTTAACGAACCCTACAAATTCTTCTCTGATTTTCCTTTTGCTTTCGTCGTAAAATCGCACGCCTGTTAACAGCTATTCTTTCCCAGCTACGTCTGCTGTTTCATCAGCTAAGACTGCGTAAGCCATGGTCTTCTGTACCTCACTTATTATATATTTGTATTTTTGGCAATGTGTATACTGCATTGCGACGGTACTTTTCCAGGTGACTCTTTAATTTGTTGCCCCTTGAATTGATTCTCAACTTCAATAAATGTAATAAAACACTCTCATCTGTTTGTTTTCCCCTAAGCGGCATATCATCTGTACCACAAAATATTATACAAAAAATAATTGATGACTTGACTAACGACTAAATGACTAATTTTATATATGGCCTGACCATACATGATCCCAAAATTCCTCTCACAGTGCTGATGGGCGCTTACCAAGACCACCTTTTAGTCGCTTGGAATATACTAGCCATGGTGCAAATTGATCCAACCAAGCATGATTACATTTTCTCTTCAAATGGCTTGCATCACTTTTAAAATCGTAATTTATGGGCGGGATTCAATGATTTTGTAACAACTCCCTCTTCTTTTCCGTCGATTGCTGAGTAGCCAACCCAACATAACGACCCAAATCATTTTCATGGTAGCCATCGTCCACAATAATTTCAGGATCGACGTTGATGTCATAAGTTTGTTGGGACGTCGATGGAGAAGAATAATCGGCAACAGATATATTTATAGGTTCTGCTGGAGAATGTGACGCTTGTCCAATGTTAGCATGCAATGATCTTGGATAATCATTACATGAGTAGTTTTATCATGGTTGTCATTTTCATCGCTTCCGCTTCCACTGCTACTTTCCCGACCTTTTTTTCTTTTTTCGCGTGTTGTCCCTAAAAAATGGACACACAAAAAAACTCTTACGGTTTAGGCATAGAACGAAAATACAGAAAATAAAGATCAAGATACCTATAATAACAACACATTCAAATATTATTTACTTCGGACCTATCAGTAAAAGTAAAATTGCGATATTCAAAATTCGTTAACTTTGTGGTTTAAACAAAGAAATCTTAATCATATTAGGTTTTGTTTTGTTCTGACTCACCTCTTTCAAAGAATTTCCTGATATCCATTTGACAGAGTAATATTTCCAGTCTCCAATTGTTAGGCAGTAAACGGAAATTAAATCTCATGTCTCCGCAACTAAACTATAAGACACTATGGCGCATGAAATATTCGCTCGTATTAAACTCCGAACTGAATTGAATTGTATTCGTTGTCTCTTCGAACTAAATTGCCTTGCTCCAGAGACAACCAAAGAGACGCGCAACTGTGCGCTAATAAAATATGCGATTAATTTTTATCTTTGTCTCTCTTCGTGAAAGGTAAACGTAGATGGCGCAGATAGCGTTTGCCGCCATAATTAGAACCTCGGTATTAAGCATTGATTTATTTTAATTAAAATCAGCCGTTATGTCTCAGAAGTTAGAACATCATAATTATGTTCTGAGACAGAACGGCTGATTTTAATTAAAACAAATAAAAAGTTATTGATATGTTTTTAATTGCTCAGAACGATGGCAGACTTTAATTAAAACAATGCAATTTAATAACATTTAAATTGGGGAACTAAATATAATTCTGAAACATTTTGTATTGTATTTTTAGTATATGGTATAACTATAATATGTGCATGCATATTCTTAATTATTTTCATAATTTATAATTTAAGACGGTAACAGTAACATGCATATACATAAATGCAATTAAAATATAGAAAGATTTAAATTATCACAGTACTATAATAATATTCCAAAATATATATCCTTTGGTGTAACACTTAAAATAAAAAAAATTTAATGTTTTGCTAAAGATGCTAATATCGTTAGCAAAGGTATCCAGAATAAATGAAATTGATTTGGTAAAGTGTTAAAACTGTTTTTCTACTAATTAGTAAAGAATAGATAAGTCTGTTCTATTCTATAATAATGAATATACTGTTAAATTTGTATGAAATACATATACACATGTTTAATTATTTATGATGCAGTATTTTTTTAATCAATAAAAATTAGTTAAAAGAATAAAACAGAAAGACTACAGCTAAATTTAAAATAGCAGCAAATAATCAGCAGAGATAGTCCGAACAAAAGTTATATTATAAAAATTAAATTCATTTGACTATTTATGTTAGTTTTTTAATGTTTTTTTTTTTGCAAATCTCTTAATTTTTCCTTTTGAACCTCCATGGAATACCTATTTTAACTACAGGCTTAACAATTATTTTAATGAACATATTTCTGTTCCTAACATAAGTCAAAACACTAAAATCTGTACTACTAACTACTGTAACCAAGTTCACCTAAGTCCGGTAGGTAATAAAACACGTAAAATTTAAGCACTCGTCCAAAATCTCAACTAATGATGTAAAACAAAACAAAATTAATCAGCAACAACAACTATTCAGCCATATTGAAATTCACGTGTTCATGTTGAGCAAGGATTGCACTGTTGCCGTACTTAATTATAATTTTAGAAATACTAGAGAATTGGACACAAGCTATCCCGTATTTTTGCATTCATTTAGACGGAGATGGAAGAATGTTTTCTCTTGACTGTTCTGATAATTAAATACATTTAGCATTGCGAAAGATTAGTATTGTGGCGCCACCTTAGCTCACCTTTTATAATGGAAGAGAGAGACAACGAAATACAATATATACAGATTAAAGAGAGCAACAACAATAGGATAAAAATTTCTATCTAGTTGCACGTCTCTTTGGTTGTCTCTGCTTGCTCTGCCTCACGATCCCGCTTATATATTCACATATTCTTGCTCCCGAAATACGTAGAAGATACTCGACTCTCGACTCTATTTCCGTCCTTGTCTCATACTTGCTATCACTGCCTTTCCTTTCCAGCTAGAACGTTCTTCGTGGTATTGCTATTCAATAGAAGATGTCGTTATTGGCCGTATAAATTGATGCTATTTCAGATTTCTCTTATTCTCTTTACTGGCAAAAGTACTGTCGTCCGTAACTAGATGTATAATAGAGCGTTAGATGTTGTTTTCTCCCAATTATATGCGGCTTAATCCTAGATGGCTCTGATTGTCTCGTCGGGAGCAGAAACTACGAGATGCGACGGTTACGCGGGAGATTTAAATTATATTGAGTCCCTAACAGTATACTATATCGAATGTTGTAGAATATTTAATTATAGATAAAAAAATATTAAATCAAAATATCTGACTAAAAAGATATTCTGTTTCCAACACTTCATTTTGCGCAGAGTAGGTAACACATTTTTAATTCCCACTTGCAGGAAAATTGACGTTTATTTTATCTTCTATGGGAAGGGCAGCTGCCCCTGTAAATATACCTGAGGACTCACATAGTGTAGGACCTTATGCTATGTAAAAGGTTTTGTATTGTATTTGTTACTTGGGTGTTTTTTAATTTTAACTAACAATTTCATTTCTCTCTCATAATTTCAGGCTCTTTTTATAATTTTGTCGCATAGATAGAATTTCTGTTTTTTTTTTAATCAAAATTGAACATGGAAACTTTTTAAAGTGCTCAGCAAGAGCGGTTTTTTATTTAATAATAATAATAATAATAATAATAATAATAATAATAATAATAATAATAATAATAATAATAAACAAAATTTATAACTTTTCATAAACAAGTACAAAATACAATATAAAAATTAAGAAATACCCAATGTCTATGAAAAATAAAAGGCCTAAAAGTGTTACGTCAGTATTCTGGTACGCACACCAGATACTGCGTTTAGGCGTTGATTGAAAGAGTTCAGACTCTTTCAGTCAACGGTTTAGGCGCTCTCTAAAAAAATGTAAAAAATATTCCATTAAAAAAATTTGCCCTACAACCAGTACCAATATTTCAAATTACAGATCAAAACAGTTGAAACTTAAAAATACAATACATTCAGCGACATAAAAATCAAAATAAAAGACCAACTTTATTTACTGACGTAAAAACAAAATGTCTTTAGTTTTCCTTTGAAAAGTAGAACACGTCAGATCAAATGATGTAATCTTTAAGGAATTCAAACTGGAAGCCAAATTATATGAAAAGCTTCATTTAAAAAGTTCTTTTCTGTGTCGAGGAATAGTAGGAAGATGTAAATTGCGTAAGTTACGATTATGTTTGTTAATTCTAAAATTTGCTCTATCATACAAGTATTGGGGAGATTTAAATTTTATTACCTTGTAGCCCAACGAAATGAAGTGTAGTTTTCTGAGGTTATACATATTAAGCCAGCCGATTTCTATAAGCTTATGAGAGATCTGATTTCTGCGGCGTATCCAAAAATAAGGCGAAGGCACGCATTTTGTACTTTCTGAATTCTACGAGAATCAAACTGATCCAAACATGGGCCATATACTGTGTCACAGTGGTTAAAGTTGGATAGCACTAAGGAGTCACATAAATGTTTTTTTTAATTTTTGATTTAAAAATTTTGTTTGATTATAAATAAGTTTAAGAGCACCATAGGCTTTTCGGAGCTTTTCTGTGACATGCTCATGAAACCGAAGATCAGAGTCAATAACAAGTCCCAATGATTTGGACGTGTTAGTTAATGGAATGGTGACGTTGTTAATTTGTATATTAAGCTCGTTGCTAACTCTCAATCTATTATTTTTATCTCCTCCGAATACAGTAACGGATGATTTTGAAGGGTTTATCTTTAGATCGTGACACGTTGAGATTTCTATTATACTTTTTAAATCTAAATTTATATTTCTATTGGCAATTTCTGTATTATTTGGGTGAAAGTGAAGATAGAGTTGGGTGTCGTCCGCATACAAATGGTAGTTACAAAATTTTAAATGGTCTTTAAATCGACATGTATAAGTTGTGTACAACAATGGTCCCAGGATACTTCCCTGAGGAACACCTACTGATAAAGGTGCTGAGTTAGATTTTATACCATTTACTTATAACATTTCCTGTGTGCGAAAATTTAACCTTTGTAACTATGCCAGAATTTATTTTGTGTTTTTGTGGTTCTTTTAGAGTTCTGAGGATGATCTTAAAGAGTTCGAAACGTCGACCAACATATATAAATCGATCGTCTGAAGTATTATTTTACCTGTATACAACAACAAAAAATTAACACAAACTTACTTACAAACTAAGGTCACGAGAAATAATTTACACTTAATTTTGTATTTATAGGTAGCCAGAGCAACGACACAGGCATCTATCGTGGGTGCTACGCCCAAGACCCATCAGTAACAGATATTTGCGACTGGTTAAAAGAAGAAACGAACGATAATAACGGGCTGCTGACCGATTGCATTGCATGTAATACCACCCGATGTAACGGAGAAATGTTTACTAGCGTTACAACCGGTGGTACATCTCGTACAATAGGCATACCTTTAACAGCTGTTTTTGCAAGCATTTTATTTCATTTTTTGCCCCAATTATGTAAGAATTATTTTTAAATAATATTTACATAGAAAAGAAACGAATAAATTAAGTGTATAAGAAAACTTGTATATTACTTACTAAATATTGTACAATTATAATATAATAATAATAATAGGGGGCAAAGACATGTACAGAACAAATATATGGTAATAATGTGTATATTGCTTGTTTTAGTCAGTTAACTATATGCGTTTTATATAACCCCTTAAAAAGTAAATAAATATGTATAATAATAAAACAAATAAAAACCGCCTTGCTGTTCGCGTTTCGAACAAGTTGTTTCTTATTTACAATAATTTTTTTATGGGTAAACTTCATTAAACGTTATGTTTAAGACTGTCAATATGACCTAGGAAAAAAATATTTTTTTTTAAATACACTACTGTTCTAAGGGCATTTATCCAAAATATTCTTATATAAGTTTCACTGGAACTTTTTAGTAAAGTTTCGTGAAACTATTTTGTAATTTAGTTTAGGACGTTACGGTTACCACTACAATTCACAGTCTAAGGTCCTTAAAATTTTTAGTTTCGTGTTTGTTTTTTATGTGTAGCTTACAGAATTAATTTTTGCAAAAATTGCTTTAAAACGTGCAAAAAATGGATTTTGCCAGTAATTTTTTATAAAATAATTACAAATTTACTTCTAGGCATCCCGAGCTATTATTTGACTCTTTGGCTGCCTGGAAGAAGCAATAAATTATTTATAATTTTCCATGAAAAGAGCAACAACAAAAGCGCATAAAAACCTATAGTTAAAAACTCCAGTATAATATGACAAATGCAATCTTAAGAGCGTTTAGCATAAATTTTAAGGCCTTTTAATGCAAGGGATTTAATTTTTGGAGGGAAAACTGGTTATTGTTGGTCACATTGCAACTTGTTAAAGTTTAGTAAATAAAAAATGACGGAAAGGGCCAATTGAAAGACATTTGGATAAAAACTGGAAATTAAGGACTTGATTTAAAAAAAATTACATATTTACTTACAAGCTTTACAAACTATTATTTGTTCTTTGACGGTCTTAAGTCAGTTAAAATCTGCAATATCATATGTGAAATGAATCAAGTGAAGCGTCAATTTTGGGGACTTTTAACGCCATGTTTTATGGAGAAAACTTATTATTGTGGGTGATATAGGAACTTGTTCAAAGGCGGTAAATAGAAAAAGAGCAAATTGAAATACATTTGAGTAAAAACTGGAAAATGACTTGTTTTTAAAAAGAATTGCTTATTTACTTCCCAACATTACAATAAATTATTTATAGTTTCCAATTAAAAAAGCAAAAAAAAGACGTACACAAAGTATTACACTTAAAATCAGCACTATAATATGAAAAATGTTATCTATAGGGAGTTTAGAGTCAATTTTTGGGGACTTTTAACACTATTTTGGGGGAAAAACTGGTTATCATTGGTAACATTTCAACTTGTTGTAGATGGAAAATTAAAGAAAGAGAAAATTGAAAAACATTTGGATAAAAACTATTTTTTTAACTAAAAATTTAATTCCAAGCTATTATTTTTGTCTTCCTGGAAAAAATAAATAAATTGCTAATTATTGCCACAAGAAAAACGTTTTCATCATTATCTCTCAAGCAGTTGAGAACAAAGATTTTCTTTAATTCTGATTAAATTTAGAAAAAAAGAACTGAAATAAGCAACAAAAGTTAATTCAACAGCTTCGAAGCAATGATAAATATCCCAAAATAAGAACAACATAATTAAGATCTATGAAAGTGCCAAGACAAGAACCTGAATAGAAACATTAAATAAATCAGTCAAAAACTGATGATTTTCTTAAAAATGCTATATTCTGTAATATACACTATAAAAAAACTTGTTAAATAATTGAGATTTTTCTGAATTTTATATAACTATTCGGACATAACTAATAATGGTGTATATTTAAACCTACTCAGTCTAATTAAGAGCAGACCTTTAAAAAAAAAACTTCCACCTTTTTAATTTTTGTTAGTGCTACAATAAGGCAGAATTTGACCTATAAGAACATTCAACAATACAATATAACAGGTTATTACCGGCTAAAAAGTCAACACTTAACTATTAAACTCCATTGTTAGCTTGGAGCGGGCGTATTCTTAATTATTAACAAAAAAAAACTATTTATAGATGGTATTTACAGACAGACATCGATGCTACAAACTATACAGACCGAATTAATTTAAAAAAATAATAATTTTAACTATTGCTGATGTGTAACTGTTGCTTGAAAAAGTTTGAGTTCAGGTGATGTTTTTTGTCGCTTGTTGGGAGGACCACCTGAAAACTAAGAAATAAGATTAGATGATTCAAGGTTTTTATTTGGGAATTAGTGTTAAAAATGTCAGGAAATTGTTTTATTTTAAAGGAGTTTTATTTGTTTAAAAGTTTTTACTTTTTTATGTTTTTGACATCGCGGCTTTTGCGACGAGCTAGCGTTATTATATTATAATACACTCACATTATATAATATACCGGGTGGCGCATCGAAGACGAAACAGAGCCAATTACGGGCAGTCCATTAACTTTAAAAAAAAACGCTCGGACCCGTCGATTTTATTTTCGAGGGGGACACTTAATAATCACAAAATCACTTTCCCACCTAAAACCCCCTAAGCGGGGGTGGCACTACCCCTAAAATCTTAAATGGGAAGGGAGGTCGAGTGATACATCATTGGAAAGGTCTTTTAATTCTCTTTACAAGGGTACTTGGTTTGACGCAATTTAAGTAAGTACTTTTTAAAATTTTCGCATTTAAGCCTTAAAAGGTGATTTGAAATATTTTTACTTTATCATAGACTACTAAAGGGACTTTTAGGAAAAACAATGCCAGGCAGTAGGACAAAACCATCAAGTATTATTAAATTATGAGACAAAAAATGAGATAGCTCTATCATATTACAGAATATTTTGACTTTAAGTCTAGTCATTCAAAAAATTATCGCAAAAATAGATTTAAAAAGAATTTGCTTAAGTGTTAGCTTATAATAAATGTTCAAAATGGCCACCTCCATTCTCCATACAATAAAAAAGATTTTGCTCAAAGCGTTGTCGCACGTTCTGCAATACTTCAGGCGTGATTTGAAGACACTCATTTACAATTCTGCCTTGTAAATCTTCTAACGAAGTGGGTTCAGTCTCATAAACTTTGCTTTTTAAGTGACCCCAAAGAAAAAAGTCTAGAGGTGATAAATCCGGCGATCGTGGAGGCCATTCAATAGCACCTCTTCTTCCAATCCATCGTCCTGGAAACGTCCGATCCAAATATTCTCGCACGAATAACGTATAATGTGGTGGGGCACCATCCTGCTGAAACATCAATCTATCCTCATCGTATCTGTCATTTTGAGTTTCAATTATAGCTGTCAATGCTGGATCAATGGCTTGTTGTAATAGCTCTAAGTACATTTCACCTGTCAGATTTCCAGGTAAAAAAAATGGACCAACTAAATTATCAACAACGATACCAGCCCAGACATTTAAATTTTGTGGGTATTGGGTGTGTACCTCACGATACACTCTAGGATTATTGTCGGACCAATATCGGCAGTTATGACGATTGACCAAGCCATTCAGGAAAAAAGAGCTTTCATCAGAGAAACACGTATTAAACAAAAAATTTGGGTCATTAATAATTCGTTCACTCATAATTTCACTAAATTGTGATCGCCGATCGAAATCATCTTCATTCAGCTCTTGCACAAGATGTATTTTGTACGGATGAAACTTATGAGCTTTTAGAGTTCTTTGGATACTACGTCGACTAATACCTGTGACAGTTTCCAATTGACGGGTACTTAATGTAGGATCTAGATTAATATGCCCTAATACAGCCACTTCCATACTGGAAAAAAAAATTCAATACTGAAAGTATGTATTGGAAACAAGCTCCAATACATACTTTCGCTGCACCTTGTTGTTTTCATGTCGCTCATTAAATAATTCCGCCGTTCTATTAGCACATTGATTATTAAAAAAAATAAAGTCCCGCACTATAAATCACCTTTTTAACAGCGTACTATATTTAGAATAAATTGAGAATAATTCAATTTTTACTTTTGGTCAACAAGAAAATTTTACAAATATTTGTAAAATTTTTTGGCTGACCCGTTCTCTAGTTCATCCGTATTATTCTAATGATATTTATTACCTGTCGTAAATAAATTAATATTAATACCATCGTGGTCTGTAATTGAGATAGTGAACTAAAGCAAATTCTTTTTAAATGTATTTTTGCGATAATTTTTTAAATGACTTAAGGTCAAAATATTGTGTAATATGATAGAGCTATCTCATTTTTTGGCTCATAATTTCATAATACTTAATGGTTTTATCCTACTGCCTGGCATTATTTTTCTTAAAAGTACCTTTAGTAGTCTATGATAAAGTAAAAATATTGAAAATTACCTTTTAAGGTTTAAATGCGAAAATTTTAAAAAGTACTTACTTAAATTGCGTCAAACCAAGTACCCTTGTAAAGAGAATTAAAAGACCTTTCCAATGAGGTATCACTGGACCCCCCTTCCCATTTAAGATTTTAGGAGTAGTGCCACCCCCGCTCAGGGAGTTGTAGGTGGGAAAGTGATTTTGTGATTATTAAGTGTCCCCCTCGAAAATAAAATCGACGGGTCCGAGCGTTTTTTTAAAAAGTTAATGGACTGCCCGTAATTGGCTCCAGATATCTTTGAAGCCATTTTTCTAATTTCAAAATTACAAATTTTATTTTTTTTTTTGGAAAAAGTTAATGAAAACCAGTTTTTAAAAAACAAAAAATTATTAGAAATAACTAAACTGACAGATTTTTTCGTGAAAAAGTTAAAATTATATAAAAAAAAAATATATAAAAATTATACTGAAAGTGCCTTGGGCTCATCCAGCAAACAGAAATCAGTAATGTGGCTGCTAATTTTTCTTTTGAATAAAGGAGTTACATTGAGTTACATACATCTTAAATCCTGATAAATTTTATTATATAACAAATAAACGCAATAACTGCAATTCCTTTTAAATAAAATAGTTTTATAACGAGGATGTGTTAAGAGACATTTATTTAAGGCCAAATCATGAATATCATACCTAAACTTAATTTTCTGAAAAAAATAATTGGAGCATATTTTAAAGATAATTTTGATAAAGAAGCACAGACCTCCTTTCAGTAATATTTAACTATATTTAATGTATAAATCTTAAGCAATACGTTTTGAAAAACGACTGAACCCATCTTGAATCAACTGATAAATATGCAGGGTGCTCCGTTGATTATGTTACAAACTTTTAGGGTAGATAGAAAACGTAAAAACAAAAGTCCATATGAACATGGGTCCGGAAATGCTTCCTCAGGGAGCTAGATCTCTTTAAAGATAACCTTTATAACCTTTAAACTATACTTTTCGTTTTATAGCTTCGAAACTACTTTAGATACCTCCACCAATTTTGAGACATAAATTATTGTTAGTACGTTTATCTTTTTAACCTATTAAACAAAAATTATTATAATCAAGGGCGTGCGAACCAAGGGGATACTGGGTAAATTTAACCCCATTTCTCTAAACATTCAATTTCTGCCCGTTTGGGCCTCAGATTATGATGCTTATATGCATTTTGCATAAAAAGGTGCTCTAAGTAAAAATCGGTAAATATCACCGTTGTCGTGAAAATTGGCTAAAAGCAAGTAATAAGATACAAAAATCAATTATGCTTATTAGGTAGCACTTGGCTAATTCGGTAATAAATTAACTTAAAGATTTTGTGAATGATTTTAAGTGTAAGAAAAAAACAACAAATCAACAATTTTATAAACGCAAACAAATTCTTATAACAATTGGAATTACAAAAAAACTTAAAGAAATAATTGCTCAAAATGTCGGCCACCATGCTCGATACATTTATTGTACCTAGGCAGCAGATTAAGGCTGACGTGATTAAAAACATCAGGCGTGTTTTGTATTACTTCAGCAGCTGCGGAAATTCTAGCTACCAAATCTTCCTCTGATTCGACTGGAGTTTCATAAATGAGACTTTCCATATGCCCCCAAAGCAAAAAAAATCTAACGGTGTTATTATCTGGGGAGCCCGCGTGCTGGCCGGGTAATAGGGACTCCGCGGCCAATCCAGCGAACAATAAGTGAAAAATGAGCTGGCGCTCCATCATGTTGTAGCCATAAGTTTTGTAGTATATTTAGGGGCAGATCACCTAATAGTTCTGGCAGTACCTACATGTCTTAAAAGAATTAGATAATTGTTACTGGTAAGACGAGGAGGCAACATAATTGGACCAATTAATCGTTCTCCAACAATGCCGGCCCACATATTGACCGAGAACCTATGTTGATATCCACTTAAATAACTACCATGTGGATTTTTTCAGCTCACAAACAAATGATTATTTTTAGAATAAAAAATTCTGTTTTTCGTAAATATAGCTTTGTCAGTAAAAAGGACATATTTTAGAAATGCAGGTTCTTCAGTACACCGGTCAAGAAACCACTGGTAAAAATTTACGAGGGTCATGAAATCATTTGGTCCCACTTATTGTACTTTTTGCAGGTGGTAGGGCCGAAGAAGCTGTTCATGAACCACGTTCCATACTCTAACATGATTTACATTCATGGCATCAGATACTGGTCGAGTACTTACAGATGGGTTATCTTCAAATCGTTGAAGAACTTTTTCGTCGAAACCCGAGGTCCGGATATTCCTTTGCGCAGCATTATCTCGCCGTTTTATTTTTACGGAGCCAGTCTCCCTAAGCCGTTGATTGACCTTTTCAAAAAGTGTGTGAGCTGAAACTCGCCTTTGGGAAAACCGCTCTTCATATAATCGAGAAGCAGCTCTACGATTGCATCAAACTTCCCCATAAATTAATAGCATATCGGCATATTCAGCAAAAGTATAATCTTCCATTGCTTAACCGTGATAAAAAGAGAATGAATACCGTGTAGAATTGGTTACTGACAATGACGAGTTATAACAATGAATGTTACTCCATTTGCCGAAAAAGGATAGTAATAGGATGCGTCCTAAAATACAAATCATTTTAAGGGTTGTGGTTTATTTCTACTCTAGAACTGTATTAAGAAAATTTAATTGAATCTATTTGTAGGTGATTTTATGAAATTTTAAACATACAATTTTACAGGGGTCGAAAGACTTTTTGATATGGTAGATATAAATTTATGTAATTTTTGAAATTACTAGATTTCACAGTATTGTAGGACGCCCAGCAGAAATTTAGAAGTTCAAGTCCTGATTAATTCTATTCTCGAACCCTGTTAACATGCACTATCGCTTTTCGGCACATGAACTTTAACATTATTACTAAAGTAGTTATTTATGTAACAAGTATGTACAATGATCCTTTTTTTTATGAATGGGAAATTTGTCAATTTCCAATTGGAAAATAATACCCATGAATAAAAAAACGGGATTTTACACACGTGTAACATACAACATTCTTTCTACTGCCGAAGAAAACATGAAAAAAATCAAAAACACGAAATTACTTTACGCACTTAAATGACTTTCCGGTAAATGTTTTAAATCAACGTCAAATTACTTTTTGCGCACTAGTGCTTTTAAAAAAGTGAAATTTTACACACCCTGGGAAGTGTGTAAAGTGAGTACTTAACGCACGGTAGTAGAAAATAATTAATTTTGGTGCTATACCTTGGGGGAGCATCATAATTTGATACTCAATGGGCAGAAATTGAAGTATTAGAGTAATAGGGATAAATCTACCAAATATCCGCCTGGTTTCCACATCCCTGGTTAAAATAAGTTTTGTTTAGTAGGTTCAAAAGAATAAACGTAGGGTAGACCGGGGACAATAGAAACAGCCGCCATATTGCTCGGTATATATCAGTCGGACAATAATTGTCGTTTGCATTACAGGCGTATATTCTCGATAATGTGATTTCCCGCTTGCGAAGTAAACTTTTGCACTAAACAACAAAAGGTGTCACAACATATCGGAACGTAAGTATGGAGCTTCGACCATTTTTATTAGATAAATTGATATTTTTTCTTTAAGGAGGACCGTTCAAATTATTACTGTTGTCTTAGTGTTAAAAGGTATTTGAGTGTTTACTAAAAAAATGCCTTGCGGGGACGATTGAAACAAATAGCACAGGAGAGGATTAAAACATGTTTCAATCGTCCCCAGAGTAGTATTTTTAATGTCATTTATTATTGTGTGTGTTATGCTTGTGCTGTAAGTGGTGGTATTAAATGCCACGAGTACGAGTGAGAAAAACAGAAAGGGGTTTAAAGCCCGTTTTGGTTTATGAAGAAGCCTATAAAGAGGTTATTGAAAATAACACGTCTATAAGATCTGCTGCAGCTAAATTTAACCTGCACTACGTGTCACTGAGTAGATTTATCAAAAAGCAAGGATCTATTACCCCAGTCACGATAGGATCATTGCATGAGACGAGTATTTGACAAAGACCAGGAAAAAAGCATTGTTGGATACATAATCAAAGCGGGACATATATTTTACGGGTTACCACCTAAAGAAATTCGGAATATGGCCTTTCAATTGGCTGTGAAATATTCGTTGAACATGCCTGATACTTGGAGACAAATTGCTATGGCAGAAGGGGATTGGTTCTCTGGATTTATGAAATGCAAACCAGAACTTTCAATCCGCTGCGCTCAAGCCACAAGTCTTTCCGGAGCAACTAGTTTCAATGTCACGAACGTAAAACTTTTTTATGATAACCTGGATAATGTAATGGATAAGTACAAATTTGAAGCAAAAGATTGATTTGAAGAAAGGAACAGGACAGATTGGCGCACTTTACATTAGGAGAGAGGGGAGGGAACGTTGGTTACCATAGCTTTAGCCGTCAATGCTATCGGTAACAGTATACCCCCATTTTTATTTTTCCTTGAATAAGATACAGAGATCACTTCGTTCGTGACGGTTCAGTGGGATGTATTGAAGCGGGAAACGCGAGCGGGTTGATGGAAGAGGATGAGTTCTTGGCAAACCTCAATCATTTTTAAAAGTATGCTAACGTTTCAACCGAAAACAAAGTATTGCTTTTACTTGATAACCACCAGTCGCACATAAATATACGATGCTTGGATTTCTGTAAAACAAATGGCATTGTTCTCTTGTCATTTCCCCCGCACTGCGACTCTTGGATGAGAAATAATCAGGGAAAAACGATGACAATTTACGACACACCCAGCATAGCTAAATTATCTCTACCGTTGGCCCTCACGCAATTAAATATTATAGCTGGATTTGCTTGCACAAGCATATATCCCTTTGATAGAGACATATTTACGGAATTAGATTTCGCACCTTCATATGTCACGGATAGACCAGCTCCTAATAACACGACACCAAATGCCACTGAAGTTATCCAAGAAGAACCTAGTGAAGATCCTCTACATAGTAAAAAATCTGATATCTTGTCAACCACACACGGCGAAGCACTCAAATTGATGATCATCGCCTAGTTCTACGCATACTCTTGTCATCAAGGGTTCCTATTTTGCCAACATCGCATTCTGCAACTAGCGCTAAAGGGTCAAGAGCTATATTTTCGTGCAATGACGTAAGACCAAGCACCTCGCAACCTGTATTTTCACCAAAAACCGTTAGACCGTTGCCGAAAGCGCTCCCTAGAAAAACAACTGGTAAACGAAAAGTGAAGAACTCTGCAGTATATACGGATACACCAGAGAAAAATGTTATCCAATAGGAATATGACGCAAAAAAGAAAAAACAAGTTAAAGAGTTAAGAAAAAACTGACTGAGTTAAACGAGGAATCAAAAACAACTATAATAAGAAAATTCAAGAAACCCAACCGATACCAGAACAATCAGCAACAGAGCGACGAAGAGGAGGATTGCTATTGTCTGGTTTGCTTGGAAGCATATCATAGTAGTTGCCCGGGAGAGAAATGGGTGCAGTGCATTGAATGTCGTCATTGGTCCCATGAAGACTGTACCCGCCAAGAAAAACTATACGTATGCCACAATTGCCTTTCAGAATAAATATTTTATATTGGTTGTTTTTCAGTGAAATAAACACTATTTTCCTTTGTCTTAGTGCTATCTCAATTTTCCCAAGTGTCCATGTTTATCTGTTTCATTCGTCCCCGCCACGGGGACATTTGCAACAACTTGACAAGTTCAATTTTTTTTTTAATATATTATTAATGCGTCATTATTCGCTAAATTGAATGATATAAATGGAAACATAATAGTAAACGCTTTTTATCACTAACTTCGTAATTTAGAAATTTTCGATACATGCGGAGAAAAAAAATCAAGATGTAGAAATTTATGTCCCAAAATTGGTTGCGGTAGCTCAACCTGAATACCTAAAACTGAATAATAGTTCCGAAGCTGTAAAACGAAAACTAGTTTTTAAAGGTTATCTTCAAAGAGCTTTAGCTCCCTGAGGAAGCATTTCCGAACCCATGTTCATATGAACTTCTTTTTTGTATGTTTTCTGTCTACCCTAGAAATTTGTAACTAGATCAACGGAACACCCTGTATAATATTTACAGGAAGGATACAGGATAAAGAAAACTGGACCAAGAATAGATACGTCTGGCACGCTACAGGAGAGCCTCCATTCCAATAAGCCTCGCCGACTGATCGCGGCCTTTCAAGGATTCTCTGATAAGAGTGGGACTTGGTCCGTCATATTACCGTCACCAAATAATGTGGCTTCAATGTGTTTATGACATGATTTATTTTTACACTTAAAATACAAAATTAAACACATCGGTAAGCTAAATGTCATGACATAATAAATTGGTGTTTTGCATAAGGTAGGCAGCACAAGAAGACACCAAAATGAATATCGTCGATTTCCTTTTCTGATTTTTGTTCGCTAATAGATCGGCCTAATATGCCCATATAAAGAAGTTGTGTATTTGGGGTGTTCTCAGAAATTGAGGAACGTGGTCTTACTAATATTGGTGGAATGTTGGGTAAAAAATCTTGGCAAGTTGGGCCTCAACTTGCCAACGGCCTGCTATGATTGTTTGTCTTTATCGGATAAATGTAGGAAACAAATTTTTGTCGTTGGCCGTTGAACGATTCCAACTTTTGTCTTGACATTGACAATCCTTAAAGTGCCATCCCTGTAACGGCTCTGCGATTCTGCCTTTGTTAAACGTTGGTCAAGTACCCATTTTTCCAACGTCGCCATGATACATCTTCTGAACTTTATGGTAATCGCTTAACCGATTCGTAAAAATCTCAATATAATCTTAATCGGGAATAGTCTTTAAAGAATCCCCAATAAGGAAATGGGCAGATGTTAGGACCTGTACATCATTTACGTCAGAGAACAAAGAAACTAATGGTCGGGAATTAAATTATCTTAATAAAGATATAAAACAATTTAAAAGTTAAATGCGCATTTGCTGCAACTCTTTTTAAATGGTGTTTGGCAGATTTTACCGTACTTTTCTAGATGCCACCGAAATGTAGTGATCTTGGAGGGATTAACTCCCAATTGATATAATTTTCAAATAGCCCTTTGTGACACAAAGATTTTTAAGGCTGCCCAAAATATCTCACAAGTAATATCTCAGAATGTACCGCCCTTGTAAATTAACAAATAAAAACGCATTAATAGGTCTTTATCATCTGTTTATTTCGATTTTGAATATCTTTATATAAAGACACGGGGCCTAAGAAAGGCACGAGTAGAAATAAACCTGCGTTTAGAAAATCTACCATTTGATTTATCACATTAGTTACGAATTACGAGACAGTTTTACCACTAACCAGAACTCTTTATTTTTACTCTCGACACGTGTTTCGCTAACGATGATAGCATCTTCGGGAGAAGATTAAAACTGATTCCAAGTTCTGGTTCCAAGATCAATTCAATAAAATATATTGCTTAAAAATGCCGACGTTTGGCATTATAGATTTACACCCTGATCAAATATTTATTTATTTATTTAATCAATACACGGGATCAACCTCATTACAAAAAATATAAATATTTCTAAAAAAGAAATAAAAGCTAGACTTCCTAACCACTAATTACTAATTAACAATAATTATCAGACTTAATCTTAATACCAAGGATAATTAAACTGTTTTACAAGTAGTAATAATAATCTCTCAAAATCTGAACAATTTACAATGCAAAATTAGATAAGAAAAAACAAAATATATTATTATCAATGACAAATCAATCATCAAATGTACTTCAAATTATTAATCATGGAGCAAAGTTATTTCAAAAAACAAAATCCTACTCTTAATAAGACTCCTAAAATGCTTTAAGGAAATTCTCAAAACTTCAATTCCAGTAGAGTTTACTAGCTTTAAGGTTCTTTCGACAGGCGAGTGCATGGCATAGTTGGTACGATGATGAGGCAAAGAAAACAATCGATTTACCCTTAGATTACGGTGTGGAATAATAAATGAAATTTTATTAAGTAGTTTGGGACAAATCACAAGGCCAAGGTCTCTTAGGTATTCGCATATTCAACAAGTTCATTGCTTCATCATAACAATGGTCATAAGGAACTGGAATGTGAAGTTTATAAAGGCAGAATCGTAAAAAATTATTTTGAACTCTCTCCAGTGTCAAACAAATTATTCATGTAAAGAGGAGACCAAATTATTGATCCATACTCCAACAAAGAGACAAAAAGTGATATGTACAACCTTTTGCAAGTTTTAACCGACAGGTCTTTACAATTTCGCAAGACAGAACCAAGGACCTTAGATGCTTTAGTTATAATAGTATTTACATGGGTATTAAAATTCAATTGTTCATCAAAAAAGATACCAAGGTCCTTTACTACTTCAGTGTACCTAGAATTAACATTATCAATAGTATAAGAGGAAATTACCTGTTTGTTTCTTTTGTAGAAACTAATGTAACTACATTTACCCACATTCAAAGCCAAACTATTACCAACACACCATTCACACAATCTATTCAGATCATCTTGCAAGAGAACCATGTCTTGTTCTGAACTGATCACCTATAAATCGTCGGCAAATAACAAAAAATTACTATTTTCAAAGCAAACCAAAATATCATTAATGAAAATATTGAACAACAGGGGAGAACAATGACAGAAGTCACACTGATAAGGTGTGACCTAGTTGAAACTCATAAACCAGGCCACCAAACAATCTGAAAAGCCAAAAAAGCCCCAAGTTTTCTCGTAATAAGCTATGATTGACACTGTCAAATGCCTTGGAAAAGTCTGTATATATTACATCCACTTGTTCACCCCTCTCCAAAGCATTCAACAGAGCACCCTGATAGAACAACAAGTTTGTATAGAGGACTTGCCACGTCTGAAGCCGCTGTTCACTTAACAGTTCTTTGCAATAAAAATTAATTTGGTCACAAATAGGACTGTCCAGAAGTTAATTGATCATTTCATTAACAGCACCACATTTAAAAATAGGCGTAATAAAACTGTGTTTCCACTGGGATGGAAAAACTGTTAAGTCTAATGACCTACTGAATAAAAAATACTTTTATAGTAAATTCCTAAAGCACTATTGGAGAATCATTTTTTATACTTCCAGGATGTTGAAATTAATTCAACAAGAATCGTTGAGAACTTCAACTAAGTGCCAGCAAACTTCAGTGGCAATATGAATTGATTTAACATTTTGCCTGAAAGGAATTTTATGCCAAAAGATGCCAAAGGAATTTTATGCCAATGGACAAAAAAAGTATTCCCTTTTTTTGCCTCTTTCAACTTTTGTTTAAATGCACAAATTTTCTCCTGCAGAACGTGAAATGCAAACTGTATAAACTATTAATCATTATTTCCAGATCTTTCAAAAACACGAAATAACTTGGCATGCCTTAAAGTAAATTTAGAACTATCTTTAAATATTACCGAAAATCATTAAATAATGATATTCGGTAAATTGGAGCAAAAAAAAACGGAGTAAATTGGAGCAAAAGACAATTTGACAAGCATTTTTCAGAACGCTAAAGATGCAAATTTATAATCAAAACATTTTCATTTTAAGCAATATCCAGACTTTTATTTCATTAATGCTGAAACCCTATAAAACATCTTTAATTAAAGTTTAAATGGATAGAAAAAAGAGAATATTAATAAATAATTAGGAATTTTACAAATAGAGAGAAAATATGGTGGATTACTTACCAACTTTTCCAGCCACAACCTCACAATTTACGCTGCTTTAAAAGAAAAAAAAACAAAACAAATTTACAACGAATCGGAAATTCATTGTAAATTTGTCGTAAATGCACTAATGCCGTTATTAGCCATTTCGTCCATGATTTTAGTAACGTAAGCGGCCACGTCCACTTTCTCCTTCATCGCCCTTAAAATAAACGGATCTTGTAACAATTTGTTGTATTTCGGTCTAAGGTTCTCCTGTTTGATCAGGCAAGTATGGACGAAATCCACGAATTCGCTAGTGAACATGTTGGCATTCGCAGATAATCGCGGAGGATCTCCATTCACGACTTCGTGAAGTTGATCGAACACACTTGACCATCTGGTATATGGAAAATGGCCGGTAGCTACTTCCATTAAAGTGATTCCTAGTGACCAAACGTCGCTACGGACGTCATAACCTTTGGCTGTCTGAGGATCAATGCGTTCTGGCTGAAATTTTTTTATGTATTCACTATATAGTTTGTTAGCTAGAAACTTACTGCCATATAAGGTCTGCAACCTGCATCCTTGGTCTTAGCTATTGAATCTACTAACTGACCAGAAATGCCGAAGTCGCAAAGCTTAATATTGCCTGAAAAATGCCAGGGATTATTTTTAATTATTAATAAACTTCTAAGTATATTAATTACTTGGTTAACGATTTTTTTTTGGCATTACGACACTATTTAAATAAATATAAACTTAGAAAATACTCATACGCTTAATTATTGAAATGACGACGAAAATAGACTTATTTACGTATTTAAAAGAAATGTGAATTTCAACAATTGTGAGTCCAACAATTCTTAAATACAAAATTTAAAAAAAAATGAATTGAATAAAAATTTAATATATAAAATTCCTTGTACTTGTAAATTTTACAAAGGTGAAACCTGTAGACCATTACCAAAAAGAATTAATGAACATACAGTTGCATACAAAAAGATCAAAGATTATGCCCTACAAAAAAAGTGATAAATAAAAATTCGCTCTTATCATCGTAAAATACTTTTATTATCTTGAAAATCGTATAATTGAAAAATTATAATAAATTATATTTATAATTATTTTATAACAAAAACAAATTTTCTGGCTTCTCATAAACATCCGACCAGATTCCATTACCATAATTTTATATTACATATTTTTTTTTACGATGTAGAATAGCAATATTTTGTATTGCTAAATTTCTATAAAATTTTTTATGACTTTTTAAACATTGTATTCATGTTTTTGACTGTTTTTGTTACTTTTTTTTTACTTTTTTTATTTTACTTTCTTGTTACTATTTTTATTTACTTTCCTATTTTCTTTTGTCCTATTTTCTATTGTCTTTTGTACCCAGTTTTGGGTACAAAAGACATAAATGTATATATTTTTGTAATTGTTATGTTATGTTATGTTAATGTAATTGTATATATTTATTTAGTGCTTGTATTTTGGTTTCTATATTTGTGTGTTTTACTTTTTATGTATAGCTTTGTCTACAAATTTTTTAAAGTTTTTTGACAATAAAGCATATTTGATTTGATTTGATTTGATTTGATACCTAAAGTATAGCTTAATTCGCATGGCGTATGTTACGTTATCGGTCAGTAAAATATGTAAACGGAGAGTTTCGTTCCTTCTAATGATATACTATTGGTATCAATTCCGCAAGATGTCGAAATACACGTCGTTAGATATTCGTAAAGTAATTCTAAAGTTATTCAATGAAGGAAATTCAAATAAAGGATTTTCCAATTTGGACATTGGAAAATCAACTGCGAATGATATAATTAATAAATATAAAGCTACAGGTACTTTAGAAGCTAAACGCGTTCCTGGGAGACCTAGAAAAACAACTCTACGCGTCGATAAACTGATAAAAAAAAGGCTGTTATAACCGTAAAAAAGAATGCTGTAGTTACTGCACGTGAGTTGCGCGAAGAAAATTTGGCTGAAATACATCGGAGCACTGTGTCACGAAGGCTAAACGAAGCTGGACTTTTTAGACGTGTCGGTATTAAAAAACCTCTTATTAGTAAGAAAAACAAGATAGCCAGTAATGAATAACGGTATCAAACATCAACTGTAAAACACAGCGGAGGTAATTCCCAATTTTTATATTCATTTTTAAAAAGGCCAGGTAAAAACAACTAAACATAGGTCTGATGATCTAATGAAAAATAGACAATATTTTTCTACAAAATAGACAATATTTTTCTACAAGTTGGCATTAGAGTTTACAGTAAACACATTGCAGTGACCTGTATATACAGGGTGTTTTTGTATTCATCAAATGTATTCGTTTGATGTGAATATTTTAAATATTATTATTTTAATCATAAACAAATAAAGGAAAAATAAGGATAGGAAACTATAATATATAGTAATTACTAAGTTATTTCGCGTATTTTATAATTAATTTTGCTTTTTTTAGGATACTTACAAATCTTAATTGCAACTTGCAGCAAGTTTACCAATGGCTATAATAAGTATTCCTTAAGTATTAAACTGTCAGGTATTAATCTTAAATATTTTTTTTTAAATAAAAACATAAAGGGGGTCAGAAAAAAAGTAGAACATGAAATAATGAACACTTACAAAAAAAAGATACAAATATTGGCTAAAATCCAAACCATTTTTGGAGCTATATAAATAAAAAAAAGATAAATAATAATATTTCATACAGTCCTGAATATAATAAAATAATATATGAACAGGATGATAAAATTACTAATGCCTTTGTCGAATTTTTTCAAAGTGTATATGTCGTAGCCAGATTATAAAACCCGTCGTTTTATAAAACGCCTAGTCATTTTATGAACGGCAGCCAGATTGCCAAATATTAATTATCCATTTGCTATCTGACTAGTTATTGCATAAAACGATAGAACGACGCTCTGACTACTCAGCCAAAATATCAAACGCAAAATTAAGTTAGATAATCTGAATGAGACAACTTCGAGGAAAGCGATATTATGAGGAAAGAGAAAAAGGTAATAGTAATGGACATCAAAGTATTTTCGAAAAAATAGTAATGGATCAGGATAATGTCAAAGAGAATGACAAGTCTCTAGATGTTAATATTATTTCGCATACAACACACGAAATAAATCAGGTTGAAAGGTTTTTTTTTGATTTTTGGAACTTCGGGATCAACGATTATCAACTCTTTAACAGGAAATGTTTTCAATAAAGAAAGTAGGGCAAAACGAAAACTGTGGTTATCCTGTGATGAAAGTAAAAGGATAGAAACACAAAGATCACAATATACAATTGGCCAAAAACGTGTAGCTGGACAAATGGTCCTCATGACAAAAAAAAAATTCAAGGATTTGCAGGTGCGGAAGCATACGAACTCTATCTCAGTGAAGTTGGCCCCACGCGCCAAAATATGATATTTCTGAATTTATTTAAGAACGAATTGAAATTTTATTTTAAATATAATATTTTTGGTTTATTTAAATATCCATGACAAGAGAAAAAAAACCCACGCAGCTATTTTTAAAGCATTTTTATTTCGAAACTGTCTTCTTTGCAAAATGATTTGTGTACTGCAAAATACGAGATGGAGACATCTTAAGTTGAATGGTTCGTTTATGCGCTGAAACAAATTATAACATTTTACGTTGCTAAGAAGCCGATTTTGACGTTTAAATCAACTTTCAATGCATTGGTGTTGTTACTAATAATTAAAAATGGCTCGTGGTAAAACTGTTTCCGATGATATAAGACAAATGATCATTCACTTGCATTTAAAAGGTCAAAATGCTTTCCAAATCACTGACAGTATTAACAGATCGACGTATACAGTTCGAAATATTAAATTGTACAAAACAACGGGATCTACTGCTCAAAAACCCAGAATTAGAAGTCGACCGCGTTATTCCTTATATAAGTTATAATATAACAATAAATAATTATATAAGAGCCTTAAAACGGATTATTAAGGGAAATCGGCGTACTAATTATAATGAATTGAAAATATTTCGGAATCGAGCAGCCACAAAAGAGTGTTCAAGAGCAACTTGTCACAGGGCTGTACAAAAACTGGGATTTAAAACTTACAATGTAGGCTTAAATTTTATTATTCGTTTTTAATTCAGAATTTTTAGGCAATCCCTTACTGACAAAGATTCAGATTAAAAACAGACTAATGTGGGCCAAAGAACACAAACTATCGTCTTCGAAGCAATGGAACTCTAGTATTTGGAGTGATGAAGCCAGATTTGAAGTATACGTAGATGAGTCGCGTCATAATAATTAAAGAAGAGGTGTTTCAGAATGACTGTCTTAATACCCCGAATTGAACAAATGCGTTTAAACAATATCGAATCTTCTAACAAGATGGTGCGCCTTGCCATACGGTTAGAAAAGTAAAAGATTGGATATTAGAAAACAATATTCCAACTTTAAAATGGACGTCGAGTAGTCCAGATCTATCGCGGACTAAAATTTAGAACAGTTTTACTTCAGATGACTGCCAAACATTAATTGACACTTTTCTATAGCGTGAATGTTGGTAATTAGGTCCTTATTTAAATCCGTTAATTTCTCCATTTTGAGCGAAAGATCCATTTTTTCCTGTTCCAGAGACTTTACCAACAAATTCAGATTATGTATCCTAGTTTTAAAATTGTCAATCTCGTAACTAAGTTCGTCATTTTTTTTATTGAGAATATGAAGTGTCGATGAAAACTTTTTTCCCGCTTAAATCACTTCATCCTCAAAAACCAGACTATTTCTACGAATTCTCTCTAAGCGTCTATCCTTTTCCCTAACTTCCTCCATCATACTCTCAATTTTCTGTTCATAGGCCCTAGCTTGATTTTTTCTTCATTAAAAGTTGTCTGACATCTTTCCATACACAAAATTTTATAGTCTCCCCAACCTTATAACCTCAGATTGTCGTTCGAGGCAACTAAGTTGACAGATTGAGTTGCAGTAATTTAAAAAATCTTTATTTTTACAGCACTTAAAGCTACGATTCATCTTATAAAACTAATACTCGTAAGAATTTAAATTATATGCTGCTGAAACCGTTTCTATTCACGTAAGTAAATCTGCTGGAATTTCCCTAAGTCCTAATTCTAATGTGATACTCTAACTAAACAAAAATATAAACATAAACACTGAAAAGTCAACAGAAATAAAAATAACAACAATACATGCCTTAGATAGTCCATAAAAATTTAGTCCAGTCTTTATCTGGTGAATAATGTTGAAAATGCCTAGTGGATCCCAGGTGCGAGAATAACAATGGAAATACTATCAATTGTTAGCAGAACTGGGCAAACCAGCCGTTTAACAGTTGAAGTGAAATTTCTTTATTTGAGGCTCCCTGTATACTTTTCTCGTTTTCGTAGTTACCTCCAAAACAAAATTTCCCATATGATGATATAACATTTACTAGGAGCTATGTTGTGGAAATACAATAAGTATTTTACAAACAGACTAAAATACTTCACCCGCAAAAATTTTAAATGGTAAAAACTTTTTCGTTTGACAATCTGACTGAGTAGTCACGACGGTTATATAAAACGCCTAGTTGTTTTATAAAACGACTAGGCAGATAGCAAAAATAATGAATCGTTGAATTAAAATTTGACAATTTGGCCACCGTTCATAAAAAGACCAGGCGTTTTATAAATCGACGGACTTTATAATCTGGCTACGACATAGAGTATTGTGTAAAAAGATAGCAACATTGAACTTTCCTGTTATACAGGGTGGTCCGGTTTCGATGGCGGAAAATTAAATGGCCGACGGAGAACGAAAAAATAATAAGTTTGCTATTATAAATAATATTTGAAAAATGTTTCGTTAAAAAATTACAGGGTGTGAAAATTCTAATTAAAAAAATCAATTTTTTTTTATTTTTCTTAAACCACTTTAGATATTTTAATGAAATTTGGCACGTTTAGACAGTTAATCAAGATGCATCTTTTTGTGCAAAAATTATTAATTTTATTTACCAGTGGCGTGTATACGGGCTGATCTTCATACAATTTTAATTAAAAAAATGATGTGCTACTGTTTTTTTTTTAATTTCTTTTTTTTTTATGAAATCCTTGCTTAATTTAAAATAAAAAACATCTCTTTACTTTTTGTCGTACGACACACCATTTGCGAGTAAAAATGCTGGTTTATAAAAACACATAAGAAGATAACACATTTAATTCGTTTAAAAACAATAACAAAATAAAAACAATCAATAATTAAAGAAGTTGTTCAAAATGCAGCCCACGGACCTCAATACATTTTCTACACCGAGTTATTAAGGAGTTTATTGCAGCCAGTTCCACAAAATTTTGATTTTGCATGTCATTACATGCTTCCTGAATTCTTAAGATTAATTCATCTCTGTTAAATACGGGATTAGCGTAAACTTTATCCTTAATGTTTCCCCAAACGTAAAAATCTAGTAGATTAAGATCCGGTGACCTGAGTGGCCAGGGTATTGGTCCAATACCATTTTGATCATTAATATCATTCCTCCCTAGCCGGCCAATCCACCTTCGAGGGTGGGTAATTATTATTAAGCCAGTTTCTTACACCTATTCCAAAATGTGGGGGGGGGGCTCCATCCAGTTGTATCCAACTTTCATGTCTCAAATTAATGGGTAAATCCTCAATGTAGTCCGGCAGACTATTATTTAAAAACTCCAGAAATAGTTGTGACTTTAGCCTTGGAGGTAGGAAATGCGGACCACAAACATTATCACGAATAACGCACAACTAAACACGGAAAATTCATTTTAAAACGATCTTGGCCGAATTGCATGAGGTTTCTGTTGTGCCCAAACATGAATGTTATGAAAATTTAGTACTCCGCGCCTTGTAAAACAAGACTCATCCGTCCAAAGTATCTTGTGTAAAAAGTCGGGATTTTCCTCCGTTGAGTTTAAAAGCCACTGACAAAATCTTACTCTCTTTTGAGCATCACCAGGGTGTAAACCCTGAACAGGCTGTAGGTGATATGCATGCCTGTGGCCAGCGTGTAAGGTTCGCAATATTTGAGATTTAGGAATTTGTAGTTGTTGAGTGCCTTGCGAGAGCTCAGCCTTGGATACCGTCTTCGATATTCACGAACTGCCGCTTCCGCATTTCCATCACAAAATCCATAACAAAAATGAATATCAGCGTATTCATTACTTGAAAAACGCATTTTTCACAATACTTTTAACAACACTGTTAACAATAGCAAAATTAATAGGTTAACCAACGCAATAATTTGACTTACTTAAATAATTAACTGTCATAATAAAATACCAACAAACCGTCTTTTGTTTTATGCATGCATTGCCTTCTTGCCGGCATTATTATATTCATTATTTATTTGAATTTCGGAATCCAGATTCTTGTGTCTTTTTTAGAACCCAACAGAATAATTTAGCCTTTAATTAAATTTAGTATTTTCATATTTTTTGTTTAATAAAAAAAAAATCAGCATTTATAAAAATTTATTTTTTTACTCGCAAACAGTGTGTCGTACGACAAAAAGTAAAGAAATGTTTTTTATTTTAAATTGTATGAAGGTCGGCCCTCACACACGCCACTGGTGAATAAAATTAATAATTTTTGCACAAAAAGACGCGTCTTGATTAATTGTTTAAACGTGCCATTTTTCATCAAAGTGGTTTAAGAAAAATAAAAAAAATTGCTTTTTTTAATTAGAATTTTGACACCCTGTAATTTTTTAACGAATCATTTTTCGAATATTATTTATAATAGCAAACTTATTTTTTCGTTCTCCGTCGGCCATTTAATTTTCCGCCATCGAAACTGGACCACCCTGTATATCTTTTAGTATCTATTTTATAAGTAAGGTTTATATATTATTTACAAGAATAGTTACAGCCTGTTTATATTTTCATATTATCATATTTTTTGTATCATAATGAATAAAACACCAAATTGTTTTATGCAAATTTATTATTCAAAAATATAGCAACAAAAAATAGTTTTGATTCTAAAAAAAATACAACCCAACTAAATTAAAATCAATTCAATATTTCGTGTAGTACCCCTTCTCCTTTATAACATCTGCACATCGTCTTGGCATAGACTCAATTAATTTTATAATATAGTCATTGTTCACTTCTTTCCAAGCCTTTTCCACTATTTCAAAGAGAATATTTGTATTAGAGCATGTTAGGTGCCTGATTTTGGTGTCAATGTAATGCCATAAATTCTCTATAGGGTTTAGGTCTGGCGATTGAGATGGCCAGACCATTACATTTATTTTTTCATGGGATAGCCACCTCTTAACAAATTGAGAAGCATGTTTTGGATCGTTGTCATGCTGAAATATGGCTGTTACTGGCATGACTTCATCCATATATGGCACTAAATGTGTTTGCAGAATCTTTGTATATGAAACGATCCATTTTGCCCACTATTCTCACTATGCGTCCCATGCCACGAGCCGAGAAACATCCCCATACAAGAATATTTCCCCCTCCATGTTTAACTGTGGGGCAAATGTACTTTTTGTTTAATCTTTGTTCACTGGGGCGTCTGACGTACATCACCCCATTAGTCCTGAATAAATTATATTTAGATTCATCACTAAATACGACTTTCTTCCAATCAGCTACAGACCAGTGGACATGAGATTGGGCGAAGTGAAAACGAGCCTTGAGTTCTTCTTTGAGAGTAACGGTTTTTTGGCGGGGCGGCGAGCAGGTAAGTTGGCATTAAGTAATCTTCTCCTTACGGTACTGGAACTGAGGTTTACTCCTTCACCCTCTTTTAATTTTGCCAAAATTTGGGAAGAAGACAAAAAAGGATTTTCTTTGGAAATTCGTAG
Organism: Anthonomus grandis grandis; assembly: GCF_022605725.1. Taxonomy (NCBI): domain Eukaryota; kingdom Metazoa; phylum Arthropoda; class Insecta; order Coleoptera; family Curculionidae; genus Anthonomus; species Anthonomus grandis. The sequence continues at coordinate 14,695,519 of NC_065551.1, forward strand.
CAGCTGCCTATCCATCCTCAAATTTGTTTTTCTGGGTCTACCAGGAATGGGCGCCGGTGCAGCTGTTCCAGTAAGGCGAAATTTTTTGCAAACTCTGGATACGATTGACCTGTGAAGCCGTAAGCTTCTTGCAATGTCACTCTGCCTAACACCATTTTCGTAATGCTCCACAATAATTTTTCTTACATCACCAGAGACGGTTTTTGAGCGACCCATTTTAAGAGATTCAAAAATAACAACTTTAAAGCAGGTAAACCGATATTTAACTGAAAAAATGCGAAACAAGAATGTTGCTATATTTATGCACATTGTCTAAATAAACAAACATGAAGTTCCTTACTCTGCATTGGCATTCTTATGATATCTCGATATATTTATAAATAATACAGAGGCGTGTACTTAAAAGTAAAGAAATAATATGGAATAAATAAAGGAGCAAATAATATTTTTGAAAACATCACTTGTTGCTATATTTATGCACAATACTGTATAAACTGAGAAAACCGCTTTTGACATCTTAATTTTTAGTGATAGGTTTAAGTATAACCTGGATATGTTTTCACTAAATTACAGAAACAGAAATTCGGGATGCTATTAAATCCTTAAAATCTAAAGTGCCACCAGGCGTTGATGGTTTGCCGACCTACTTATTTAAGGCCTAGGTCAATTTCTTAGTCAAACCACTCCTAGTTGTTTTTAACACTTGTGGGTCGTATTATTCCTATTCCTACACATAAGAAAAGTAATCCAAGACAAATAAATAATCATCACTCTGTCATTATTTTAAATACATTAAGGAAGATACGTTTTTTTACGTATTGTATGTACTTTACAATACAATACGTAAAAAAATGTATTAAAATGTTTAATAATTGACGAATAACTTGATTAAGGCATTTCATAAGGATAACCATATAATTTTGATACAAAACGTATTTCCATGTTTCCAAATGTTTCCAATCTATTCTTAGAGTCATATGATCGATGTTTATTTGTAAAATGTAATTATTGCCTTTCAACAAGTTTTATTCCTACTTCTGGCATACCTCAAGCGTCTATACTGGGCCCATTATTTTTCACCATACTTATCAATGATATATCCTCGATTTATGAAAAAAAATCAATTAATAGTATATGCAGATGATCTAAAAACATATGCGCCAGTCAAAAATAAGCATGATTGTGAAGTCTTACAAAACGATTTAAATTCATTTAAGACTTTTGGAGAATAAAAAATTTACAAATCAGTATAAATAAGTGTCAACACATGAGCCAGTTTAAATCAGGATATTATATCAATATAACATAAATGGCACAGAAATAAACACAGTTGAGGAGATATCTTACTTAGGCATTACATTTACAAGCAATTTAAAATTTTAGTAGCATATTAAAAATCTATGATTACATTACGAAAAACTCTCTTATATTTACAGTAGTGGCCAAAAGTAGATAGACAAAGTATTATTTTCATATAATTGTTTAAAGATTTACCCACAGGTCCCCTAGATTTTAAATTATTGTTATTTGTAAGGCGGTCTATAAAAAGATACCAATAAATTCTAGTTAAATATTTTGCTTGCTATCAGATAAAGCAATAATATAAATATAGCTGGTCAAAAGTAGATAGACAAAAACAATTTTGGAATTGTTTTTTTGTCTAGATATTTATAACATAAAATTAGTATAGTATTGCTTCTCTTTAACTCAAGGTGCAACATGCCACGCGGAATTAGATTCTTGATTTAAGACAACGCATTATTAATGCATATCGCGCGGGTGATCGTCAAATTGATATTGCTCGTAGATTTGATGTTACAAGAAAAGCTGTTTGGGCAATTATCAAAAGATATGAAAGGACAGGATCATTAGAGCCAAAAAATAAATCTGGTCGACCAAAAAAAATGGACATTAGAGCTGTACCCAAATTAAAACAAATTAGCCAGAATAACCCTTTATGACTTCTCGTCAAATTCAGATAGAATTACAGGCTCTAGGGATTTGTAATGTGTCCTCAAGGACTGTAAGACGAAGGTTGGTAGAAGAGAATCTATTTGCACGTAGGCCAGCAAAAAAACCATTGCTTTCAAAAAAGAATCGCTTAGCCCGATTGGAAATTGCCCGTCAGCATATACACTGGACAAAGCATGAATGGAAACGTGTTTGCTGGAGCGACGAATCGAAGTTTAATTTGTTTAATTCCTTCTAGCCAGCGTTTGAATCCCAAGTACACAAAACCCACAGTTTAGCATGGAGGTGGATCAGTGATGGTTTGGGGTTGCTTCTCAGGTTATGGAATGGGCCCGTTACATCGCATAGAGGGCATAATGGACAGGTTTATGTACAGGGATATTCTCAGAGATGTTATGTTGCCCTATGTCGAAGACAATTTACCATTGAGATTCCAATTCCAGCAAGACAATGACCCAAAGCATTCCTCCAAAATTATGAAGCAATTTGTTCGAAGAAGAAAAAATACCAGTTTTAAAATGGCCATCCCAGTCACCCGTTCTTAATCCCTACGAAAATTTATGGGAAATTGTAGATCGTGATATTAGGGATACAAACTATTCAAATAAAGGTGAATTATTCGAACGGTTGCAACAGAAATGGAAAAATATTGGTTTTAAACTCATAGACAATCTCATTGAATCAATGCCACGTTGTAATAGACAATAATGGGTATTTTACAAAATACTAATATTGTAGATGGTTTAGTTTGTAATTAAAAAAAATTACTTCGAAAAAAAAAAGAGTACTGGTTATTTTTTAAATTTGTGTATCTACTTATTATTTACCAATATTGTTATTTCTTATTATTTACCAAATTAGGTGATTGTTTCTAAAGAATATTTTATTATTTTTATACATGTTTATGTTGCCCATAATATACTTAAATATCTTTATTATAGAATTTTTATTTCCTTTGATTTTTTTAAAAAACCATTTGTCTATCTACTTTTGGCCATTACTGTATATTTATTAGTCGTAAAATATTTAATCATGTTCCTTTTTGCGATTAGGACTGTTACAGACCTTAAAAAGTTTAGGAGAGAACTAAAGAAATTAATCTTACCAAAAGCTTCCTACAGCATTAAAGACAATTTTAACGACTCATTTTAATATTTAAAATTAATTATATATCTGTTGATCAGATTTTTTTTTATTATTCTTGTTTTATGTTGGTTCTTGCCTTTTCTTTTCTTCTTTTTTGGTTTTTTCTTTGATTATATAAAATAAGCTCCTATGTACAATCAAAATCGATTCTGTATTCTGTTTTTGTCCTGTATCCTGTATAACCAAATAAATACTAGTATTATAAATTCTAGCATTAGGAAGCTTTTAGCACAAGTTTGTAAACTTAGCAAATAAAGTATATTTTCACTTTGACTATGTGAACAATGCTATTGAAATCTAAATGTTATCTTGAGATTTTCCAAAGAGTTTTCCAAGTATAAAGCATGTTTATCATTGTTTTATGCATTTGTTAAATCTAAATTGAGACATGGGCGGTACTGTGGGGTCCAAAACAGAGGTTACATATGCGAGTGCTCTTGAAAAAATTCAAGAGGCTTGTTAGGTTACAAAAATCATGGGGCGCATTGCTTTTGCCTGCTTTTCCAATTCTAATTTCATATAAGGATCAACTGAAAGACTTAGATGTGTTAACTCTTGACCAACATCGATCAAACTGTAGGATACTCTTTATTTTTGATATATTGCATCAGAATATTAGTCTTCACAACTTTTATTAAAGAATAATATTTTGATACCAATAAATGTACCCAATATGACATTGAGAAGAAAGGATAGTTTTTTAGATGCCAAGCTGCCAATACTCCCTTAGAGTTAAGTTTAACAGAACATAATCAATTAATTAAAATATTAGATCAAGTATTGGAAACTTGATAGTAAGTAAACTTTGTGATATTAATTTAATGTAAATAGGTATTATATATTTAGAGAATAGATTGAATTAAGTTAGATTTAGACTCAAACATGTAACTACTTTTAAGGTGTTTGTAAGAGTATAAAATGAAATACCTTTAATATCTGCAAAGCATGAAAAATTTCTTTAAGTGCCTGGCAGAAATTGAAATTAAATAAAGGTACCTGGAAACACTTTAAAACATAATATCATTATTTTCTGGAAATCATGAAAAATTAAAAACCTTTAAAATTTTATTCCAGAAAATTAAGGAGGGTAAAAAGGAACATAATTGCCTGGAAAGGATAAAAAATTAAGTAAGAAGAAGGTTAGGGTAAAAATGTGGTTGTGAGTTAAAGATTTATATTACTAAGCCTAGGATATTTTTTTAGTGAACATTCTATGAATGCATTAAAATGTTCCAGGGGAATATTCATATTGCTTATAAAAATCATCTCTTAAATGTTAAGTTTTATGAGTAAACTTTAAATGAATATTCATGGAACATATTTTGGTATTAATATAATATTAAATTACCTCCTTTATCCAATAATATATTGCTGGGTTTAACATCCCTGTGAATAATTTTCAGCTTCTCCTTAAGATAATTTAAAGCTTTTACTGTTGCCAAAGCAATTTTCCCTAAAATGGGCTCAGGTATCCTTTGATCCAACTTTTCATGGATAAACTTATAAAACTTGTCCAGAGATGTATCCATAAGTTCCATGCAAATCCAGCAATCGCCCTAAAATGGTCAAATTATAAAAAGTTAACTTAACATTTTAAGGTTCAATTACTTCTTTAAAGAGGGCACCATAAAACTGCACAATATAATTGCACTCATTACTCTTCATAACAACATCCAGGTCCATCAGAAGTTGTTTCTGTTCCTTTTCGTCCACTGTGGATCTTATTCTTTTCACTGCCAAAGTTTTACTGGATTTTCTATGTACCATTTTATTTACAGTGCCGAAACCACCACGACCTTAAATTTTCCAGTTGAATTCACTGCATTAAGGCAGGGGTAAATCTCTTACCAATTTCACCTAAATCTTGTAAATCATCTGAAGTGAAATCATATGTGCTGCCTTCGATTTGGAGTTTGCCAGTGGAGTGCATGGAATGGGATATTTTTAATTTGGTTTCCCTAAAATTTTGGTGTGAGATAAGTAGGGTCTTAGTAAGTTACAATTTTTTGGGACAAGATGCCATGCAACAGTCAGAAGGCACAATCAGAGCTATATTTAAACACAACTTAAAAAAAATGTTCTTTTGGAATATAACTAAAATACCAAATGAAAAAACAAAAACAACACATCAAGCACTTGTTTACCTTAAGCGACTTCGATCAACTTGACGGGTACTGAAAAATACATTAAAAATAGAGATGTTTTGTGACTGAACAAATAAAGCAAAATGTTAAAAAACAAATAAACAAACTTTTTAAATAATTTAATTTCTTGGAGTATGGTACTTTGGTAAGTAATTATCACATTTTTAACACCTTCTTGGGAGGTTCTTCTAAGATTAATACCCAAAAATTTCTCAATATTCCTGAATAATACAGTTTTTTTTTAAAACATTTAGAGAGTGTGCATGGCAATTATATTGTGCCAATAAGGTTATTATTCAGATTGTCCCATAGAGGGGCTTTATTCTTAATTATTGGGTATATACTTGAGGGTGTACTCATGTTTAATGTTATCAGTTCTAAAGATTGTACTATATACATAAATAAATTGGTGAACAAAAAAATTAGTAACTAGACCACAACAAAAATAAATAAATCAGGAAAACTTACGGAGTCCTGGTGATAACTGGCTCCTTAGGTTTAACAGTAATGGGTAAACTCATTTTTGGCCTGGCTGAAGTTGAAGCCTGAGTCTTATCTGTAGTGGGGGTCCCGCCACTTAAGGGTCTATATTGAAACTCAGAGCTATTGCTTGATTGTGGTAAGTCCATTTTGAGGAGAGGCCTCCTTGGACCACCTAAAATTAGCAAATCAAGTCATATTATTACACAGTAAAAATTAGAGCATTTTAAGGTTATCTGTCAAAAATTCCTAAAATGGCCCACCCTGATTTTAATCAAAAATTCCTGCTAAATTAATTCTCTTTTTAATTCAGTTTGTTTACAATGTAAAAGATGCTAAAGATTACCTTGATCGCCCATAACTGTAGAAAATTAATAAATTATGTCCAAAGGATGCCAAAAATATGTAGTTTTTTCAATTTTTTCGGTTTCCTGCAGGGTTCTCTATCTACTGTTTAAGAGTTTCACAATTTATACACACACACATACATTTTGCCCCAAAAAAGTCATAAACTTCAAGATATTTTGAATAATTAATTTTCACATTAATAAAATCAAAATTTATCAAATTTATCAGCGGATTTATCAAAATTCCTGCATAAGCTGACCAACTTCGCAAATGGAAACAGCTGAATTTGACATGCGCCAAGGTATATAAAAAACATGGCGACGGTCAAAACGTTGTTTAGGAAATGTCAACTATTTAAAACCAATTTGCAGGTTCTCAGGTATTTAATATAAATGGTTTTAAGTTTTTTTGTCTAATTAAAGTTCCTTTTTGCATATATTGCTTTATTTAAACCATATCCAGACTATTTATTGTAATTTTTGGATTTCAAATAACATAACCTCACTTTTATGCTTGTGTTTTTTAATTAAAAACGTTGTGGTTTTTAGCTCTTTAACTCAACAAAATGGAATGGCTATGTACCCCAGTTATTATATAGAACCCGTATATAAAAAGGAGGACCAAGAAGCATTAATAAAGTCGGGAGAGTTTGCAAAAATCACTCATTTGCCTACTAAAGCTGCCCTGAATAATCAGACATGTTCATTGTACCATGATCCTCTAGTGGCGTAAGTCATAATTAATTTGTTTTCTCACATTTGATTTTGTTAATTATTTTTTTTAAAACTTGAAGTTAATTGAAATGTCTCTGAGAAAGAGATGCTGGTATACCATAGATGATATTATTAGTGATTCATTTGGTAAAAGTCTAGATTTTTAGAACTCCCATGTTTTAAAAAGTTTTTTGATAGATTCACAGTAGTTATCGTAAACATAATTGCAGTCAGAGCAGCAACATCTTTTTATATTAAAGCATATCACAGATCATCTTCTATTTTTAATACATATTTTTGATGCTGACAAAAAAAATTAATGAAAATTATTGACTTTCGAATACTACTTTTATTTGCATCAGAAATAAACTGGGATAATATAGGATCAATGAGCCAGTGGTCGGACAATTTTGAGAAAACTAAATTTAAATCATGAATAAAAAAATATTGATAGGTTTGATAGAACCAAAGTCTTTTGACATGAATAATTTGGTTATTTGGGATAAAGTTAAATATATCAGTTTTGTCCATAAATTTACTTAGTATTTTTGGTATTTACTTAAGTAAAAAAAATGCTGTTTTGTTAGTAGTCGGATAGTTCTTGCCAATGGTTGGCCGATTAGTTGCCACTAGTCGGACACCTTCTTATTGGCTGATTCTTTACAGTCCCGTATTATCAAAGGTTTACTAGAATTTAAGTGCAAATTTAATGTTGCAGTTTTAAAATCTACTTATTTTTGTTTGTTTTATTAATAAAAAATTTAAATTATGGTTAATTATATAAAAGGCTATTAAATAAAATCAAAATATTTTATTGGGGTAAAAAAACAAAAATTTTCTCCACGTAGTATCAATCAAAACAACAAATAAAAAAAACTTGAGCAAAAACAGAGTTATAGGTATTCTTTGGTAACTAGTGTCACGTAAAAAAGGATCACACAGTTTACAGACAAAATCCAAGTTAGAGACTTCATCATAGGAGAGTCCTGACAACTTTGTGCACTCCAAGTGATACCACTTTTCACCTTCGATTTCGGTATCACTATTAAGTTTGTCTTCTCCCATCTCGCATTCTCCATATGTTTGCTTTTTTTTATGTACGGTAGATGACTCTTCTACCTTATCTTTATCTTGGTTGCCTGCACTGTTATTTTTTGTTTTTTTTGTAGGGTTGCTATTTTCCTTTTCTTTTTCGCATTCTCTTTCTCCTCTTTCTCCTCTTTTTCCTTTAATTTTCCTTCATAATACTCTCTTTAGGCTCCAGAATAGGGATGCCGCGAGACACGAGACACGAGATGTCTCGTCTCGTCTCGTCTCATCTCGAAGCCACTTTATCTCGTCTCGAAAGTATTTTGTCTCGAATTTCGAGACGAGACGAGACGAGATAAAAATGTTCGAGACAAGGCGAGACGAGACGAGACGAGACGTCTCGATATATGTAAAATGCTTCTAGTAATAATTGGTAAAATTGTCATTAAAATCACGAAATAGGTTTTAATTATTTTTTTATTTCCCCATTATAATACTAATGGGCTTACGATTTGTGTAACAAATGTTGGTGGTGTGTAGATTGGAAAAAATATACTTAGAATTTAGGGGTATGTTTATTTAAATCTCTTGGACCAGTCACCTCTGTTTTTATTTTAGCTGCGCATTTTTTTCTCAACTTAACGTTTTTATACAAGGTGTGTCATAAAACGGTGGGCTTTCTTATTTTAAACAAACACCATATTTTATTATATTTTTTGAATTTACCAAAAATTTAAGAATATTACCTGCATTCACCGGACGGAACAGTTGCGTCACTGTTACAAAACTATATCGAAACCCTCCGAAAAATGGTAAAGTCCAGTGCAACGATATATTAGAATGGTCACCCGTCAAAACACCAGCATTCCACCTGCCAAACAATATCATCTACCTTCTATTTACTTACATTGTTTGAGAAGTAAAATGCTGGTGTTTTGACGGGTGACTATTCTAATATATCGTTGCACTGGACTTTAACTGCATTCATAACGTGTCGATTTGTCCCTAGAGTTTTGGTTTTGCCACATTTTGCAATTTGCTTTATAATTATTATTTAAAGAGGCTCCTATTTAATAATATATTCACATACATGTTATGTTTTTTAATACCTATCTTTCGTCTCGAACAAACAAAATCGAATGATACTTTGTCATCTGTTAAAAAAGTCTATGAAAAATGTCGACGTCTACAGGTAATATGTTCAATACGATTATTGGCATTTTTGTCCTAAAATAAGTATTCCTATATAACCTTCTAAGCCATGCTTCAAAGACTGTGTATACCCTTTATAATAAATTACTTACTTAATTATGGAATAAAGTAAATATAATAAATTATAAATTTTAGAATAAAAAAATATAGAGCCAAACAAATACACAAATTTATGTTTAATATTTTAATAGGTACATTATAGTTATTACATTGCACTCTTCATAAAGAAATAATATAAATTCTGAAACTTAAATATTAAAAATACGAGAACAAATTAAGTTTACGTTAAATAAATATATTTTATAAACAGCAACAACAAATAAATACATTTAAAAAACAATATAATATGACAAGTAAGATATAAGTATAAACTTGAATGGGGTGCTCATATAAATATTTTATTATTAAATCTTAAATTAATTAAATCTTTCCCAACATGCCTACCTACCCAATTAATTTAAAAATCGAATATGATTTTTTTTAACTTTCATACTTAACTACCTATAATATGTTTATTGTTTATGGGGGTCTATTAAATTTTTAAGTTTTATCCTGGACTTTTACATAGGTATCAGAACTTTTCGAGACAAAACGAGACGAGACGAGACGAGACGAGATAAGGTCTTGTCTCGACGAGACATAAGCTTGTCTCGTCTCGTCTCGAAAAATATTTGTCTCGAACTTTCGAGACGAGACGAGACAATTCTTAATCTCGTCTCGTCTCGTCTCGTGGCAACCCTACTCCAGAAGAAATTGCGGAGGGTATTTTCTCCCGTTGACGTTTCTTATTTGTTTTGTTAATAGGTTATGGATATGCAAGATGTTTTTCAAATGAAGAGCTGCTCCAGCTACCCGACTTAGCCACTACAACTGAATTTAAAGTTTAATTTTTTTCATTTTTCAAAGGTGTGCAGTTTTCCTCTTTGTCATCCTGATTTTTTTTTCTCCCCTGGACATTTGTCATTTATTGTGGATGAAGTGATTTTTTTCTCAATCAGATTGTGATTTATTTCCATAAGTCCTTTTACAGGGTTAGCTTGTTCTGTTGCATCAGGTTTGATTTTTTTTTGAAACTTTATTTTCGTATTTGGATTTTTATTTTCTTCATCTTTGTTAGTTTTGATGTTCTCTGAGGTGTCTTCCAATTTATTTTCTTTTAGATTGGTCTCATGTGCTTCCTTTATTTCTTGGTCATTTCTTCCATTAGTAAATATATCTGATTCTGAAATATCAACATCTTCAAACACAATACTCGGCATTAAATCTTTAAATTCATAATCATCCAGTATTTCTAAGATATTTTTCTTTTCTATATTTTCATAAGAACAAACATTTAGTTCTAATGTCGGTTCTATGTGAGTATTTTGATTTGTTTGACCTGGATTGAGAAGTACATTTTGTAGTATTACAACTTGAGGGTTTTGAAGGTTTTCAGTCTATTCTTGATTTGATACTTCACTGCTAGGTGAAGCTGCATCATCAGTAAAAATAATGTTCATTTTCTGAATCTCTTCTGGAGTAAAAAAAGAAACGTCATTACCTTCACTTGTGTTAGTAGGAATAAGTGTTTTTATAAGGGTTAAAATTGTATCCGTGCAAAATCCTAGTTCAGATAGCGTCGGTTTCAGCTTTAAAATAACTTTTTTAGTGCTTATGATATCTGCTTCCGATACTGTTTCCTCAATCTGCGTTGTTTCGCTTAATAAGTTCTCCAGAACATTTTGCACACACTTTTTATAATTTACTGTGTCTGGATTAAACGGGTACAAACCACATGCCTTAAAGCCCTGTTTCATATTATTTGACATATTAGGATTCTGAAGGGCTTTTTCAAATATGGGACAAAACTCAGTCTTTGTAACCACACGATTTTCATTTTCAGCCTGCCATTTTTATTTATTTATTTATTCATTTATTTATACACGGAATTAACAATAATTATCAGACTTAATCTTAATACCAAGGATAATTAAACCGTTTTACAAGTAGTAACAATATTCTATCAAAATCAGAACAATTAACAATGCAAAATTAGCTAAGAAAAAACAAAATCCTACAAACTCTTAATAAGACTCCTAAAATGCAATAAGGAAATTCCCAAAGCTTCAATTCCAGTAGAGTTTACCAGCCTCAAGGTCCTTTCGACAGGCGAGTGCATAGCATAGTTGGTACGATGATAAGGCAAAGAAAACAATCGATTTGCCCTCAGATTACGGTATGGAATATTAAATGAAATCCTATTAAGTAGTTCGGGACAAATCACAAGGCCATTCAAAAGTTTATAAATAAACACCAAATCATTCTCTCTTAAGTAAACTTCGCATGTTCAGCAAGTTCATTGCTTCATCATAACAATGGCCATTAGGAACTGGAATGCGAAGTTTATAAAGGCAGAATCGTAGAAATTTATTTTGAACCCTCTCCATGCCATACAATTATTCATGTACAGAGGAGACCAAATTATTGATCCATACTCCAACAAAGAGACAACAAGTGATATGTACAACCTTTTGCAAGTTTCAACCGACAGATCCTTACAATTGCGCAGGACAAAACCAAGGACCTTAGATGCTTTAGTTATAATAGTATTTACATGGGTATTAAAATTCAATTGTTCATCAAAAAAGATACCAAGGTCCTTTACTACTTCAGTGTACCTAAGATTAACATTATCAATAGTATAGGAGGAAGTTACCCGTTTTTCTTTTGTAGAAACTAATGTAACTGCATTTACCCACATTCAGAGCCAAACTATTACCAACACACCATTCACACAATCTATTCAGATCATCTTGCAAGAGAACCATGTCTTGTTCTGAACTGATCACCCTATAAAACTTTAAATCATCGGCAAATAACAAAAGATTACTATTTTTAAAGCAAACCAAAATATCATTAATGAAAATATTGAACAACAGGGGAGAGCAATGAGCACCCTGTGGAACCCCAGAGGTCACACTGATAAGATGCGACCTAGCATCCCCAATTTGTACCTGCTGAAATCTGTCAGAAAGAAAACTTGCAAACCAGGCCACCAAACACTCTGAAAAACCAAAAAGTCTCAATTTTTCTAGTAATAAGCTATGGTTGACACTGTCAAATGCCTTGGAAAAGTCTGTATATATTACATCCACTTGTTCACCCCTCTCCAAAGCACTTAACAGAGCACCCTGATGCAGCAACAAGTTTGTAATAGCAGACTTGCCACAACTGAAGCCATGCTGTTCACTTAACAGAAGTTCTTTGCAATAAAAAATAATTTGGTCATAAATAAGACTGTCTAGAAGTTTTGGGATGGTAGAATGTACACACACACTCCTGTAATTGACAATTTCATTAGCAGCACCACATTTAAATATAGGCGTAATAAAACTGAGTTTCCACTCGGATGGAAAAACTGTCAAGTCTAAAGACCTACTGAATAAAACAAAGAGGGGATAAGAGAGGGCACATACACATTTTCTCAAAAAATAATTGGGTATACGATCAGGGCCAGCACTAAGTTTAGGGGGTAATCGAAAGATCTTATCAAAAATTAATCCAATAGATAATTTAGGATTTTCTTACCTCTTCCCGCCAATAATCCTTTAAAGGCTTAAAAACTGCGACGTCCGCAGGCTGTAGTAAGTGCGTTGCATTTGGCGGCAAAGCATACAATATTATTCCATTTTCATGGCAAAATCTACTAAGTTCCACAGACATATGGGATTTATGCCCGTCTACTAAAAATAATACCGGTCTCTGAATCCCTTCGTTCTCTAACCATTTATTTAGGTCGTTAGCCACATACTCGAAAAATAGCTCCAACCTCATCCACCCGCTATCTGATTTGCCGAGGACCCAATGAGGAGGCATACCGTTTACTATACTTTTTGGTGGTTTTACTTTTGTGGTTTTTGGTGGTTTTACTTTTTGGAAATATGACGAGTGGGGGACAAAGTCTACCATCGGCCGTAAAAGTAATTATTACTGTTAAATTTTCCTTGCTGCTTCCGGTTTTAACAATATTGAGATCACGTCCTCTCACACCCAATACTTTCCCACTCTTTGGACACAGGCAGAACCCACTTTCATCGCCGTTCAGCATCCGACTTGGATCTTCAAAAATGTCTGCAGCGTTAGACTTAATTAAAAAAGATTTTAGATCTTGAAACCAAGATCTAATGTATTCTTCAGTTATTTGTGCTCTGTATTTTTCTAGGGACTCTGCATTTTTTAAAGCTAAACGCGAATGTCGCTCCATAAAGCCGGAGAACCAACTTTGTCCGGGTCGACCATTAGTGAACACTGTTTTTAATTTTTCTTCTTTTACAATTTTCTGAACTGTATCTAGTAATACTTGCTTCTTTATCGGAAAACCGCAACTGGCTAAGTTTTCAATCCATTCAACTAATTTTTCTTCAATTTCTTTTTTCAAAACTGGATCCGGCCCCATCGTTTTGCAAAGGTCAACAACTTTTCATTTAATGCGGTCCTGGACCATTGACTTGGGTACCTCGTACTGCCTACACGTTTCGCGCAATTTTCCCCCGTTTCTAACTGCATTGACCGCTTGTTCTAGTGCGTCTTCATCGTATTGATGAAATTTTCCCTTTGGTTTTGGTTTCATGTCTGAAAACCAAAGAAAAACATAAAAAAACGGCTTAAAGTCTTCAAAGAGACGTCGAAAAAAGAATAGTGTCCGACTTTTGAAACATATTATATTTGATACTGACCAGTGGTCGGACAGATTTAATTCTTATTAATTCGCGTCTGTATTTTGTTTTTGCTGTCCGACCATTGAATACTATCTAAAACTTTTCCTTACAATATATATTAGAAATAGAAGGAGCTTATTTATGTAGCAGTAAGCGAGAAAAAGACAAAAACAAAAAAGTTTCACTTTCTAGTGGTCGGACACGCGTCCGACCACCGGAGTTATAACAAAATTATATATGAGCTACCGGACACCTAAAATTAACCTTAAAATATTTAAAACATGCGTTTTTCGTCATATATATGGCATATTTAGCCTATTTTTTATATACATGAAACTAAAGAACCTCATAAGTTAGTTATTAAGTTTTTAAACCTACCTTAAAACTGCCTTATTTTTATCTTTCATGCACAAAAACTGGGAGCACAAACTGGTTGTCACTTTAGCGCGCTTTTTTTTCTTTCAGGGAGATAACTTAAGAATATAAAGATTTCTAGAACCAAAGGTATGGATTGGCAGAACTGAATTTTTAACTCATTGGCGTAACATTAAATAACATTTCAAGGTTATTTCACGATAACTACGTTTTGTCCGACCACTGGGGTTTGTCCGACTACTGGCTAATTTACCCTACCTACTTATTAAATCTTCACCTGAAATGCCATTAAAAAGTTACATTTTTCAACCAACCCAACCGTTAGTGCTGAAAAAAACAAACATTAAAGTAAGTTAAAAACAGTATATTAAAAAAAATTGGAAAAATTGAATGATGGATTATAAATGCAATCATACTTGTATAATAAGGAAAAACTAAAAAAATCACAGAAAATAAATTCAAGTCCTGAAAACAGGCATAAATTAAACAAATTAATTAAAACCATGAAAAAACCAAATCAATTACCAAACTAAAATAACAGATGAACAAAACATAAGAAAAACTTTTCAACTGATTGCAGATGCAACTAACAAAACCACTTCTAAGAACAACATAAAGAAATAAAAATAAGTAACACACTATAATTAACAAAAAAATTTAGCAATTTTTTATAATGAATATATGCCCAGTTATTAGCAATTTTTTATATGCCCAATTATTTTCTGACAAAAACAGTATACCTACAGTGTTTCTTATCCTCTTTTTATAATTTAAAAAAAAAAATCCTTGAATGCTAGAGTATTTCCATCATTGTGGAAACATATCACCTATTTACTTTATACCTTCTATAATGGACCTTAAACTGTCAACAAAAATATTGAACCATTCATGTAAATTATTATTAATATAATTCTGATACATTATATTAATAGGGGATTTAAACAAAATATTAGTCCTAGCGGGATTTACATAAAATAATCTAAAATGCCTAGAGTTTATTCTTGGTACCCGAAAATTTAAACCAGCCAAAAGGGTGGGACAGTCAATCTTGTTATGAATAAGGTTATATAAGAATTTTATGGAAAGAATTTCTCTTCTTTTTGCTAAGCGTATAATATTAAATTTATTTAAGTATAATTGACTATCCAAATCTCTGGCTGGAAAGACACCTTCCTCTCTAAACCAGAGATACTTACAGAGATTTTAAGCGGAACTGCTCTATGAAATATTTCATTAAGTGTACTGTAAAAGCTGTCGCAAGATACATTAGGATCTAAAGAGGCAAGCACCTTAAGTCTGGAGACCATGAAAATATTGAGAATTACAGAAGTGTTTGCCTGCAATCTGCCATTCCGAAACTCCTGGATAGTCTTATTTATGACCAATTTTATTTTTATAGTAAGGAGCAATTGATTAGTGAGCAGCGTGGCGTTAGGACCGGTATGTCTACTCTGACAAACTTGTCGGTTTTCCAGTGGAGCTTGTTGAGTGTCTTGGAGGGGAGGGGTCAGGTTGATTCTGTATACACTGACTTCTCCAAGGCATTCGACAAGGTCAATCACACTATACTGTTCAGGAAGCTGGAACATTTTGGTTTTTCGAATCTTATGGTTGCTTGGTTTAGGGACTTTTTGTCAGGCAGGACTCAACAGACGAAAATCGGAAATGTCAGATCAAGTGGTGTGAGTGTAACCTCTAGAGTTCCCCAAGGGGAGCATTGTTCTTCTTTACTATTTATCATTTTCATAAATGATATAAATAAGTGCTTTAGGAACAGTTTCTTTTTGGTTTTTGCCGACGATGTCAAGTTTTATAAAGAAGTAGTTTCTTCTTCTGATCAAGTTTTATTACAGAGTGACTTAGATATGCTCAATCAATGGTGTATTGCCAATGAACTGTTTCTGAATGTGAGTAAATGTAAGTTTATTAGTTTCTACAAGAAGAATAAAAGGTTTGACTCGTTTTACAATATAGCAGGCATTTCTCTTCAGCCATGTAATATTATAAGGATCTTGATGTATGGTTTCATGAGCACCTAAACTTTAACACACATATAACTAATCTGGTTCATAACTCCTCAAAAGTTTTAGGGTTTGTTTCGCATAATTGCAGGGAATTTTCTGTTAAGACCTTTAAAAATTATATATGTCTCTTGTTGTGTCACAGTTGGAATATGCATCATGCATCACTGATATGGTCCCCTTTTTACAGAAATTGTTGTACTGACCTAGAAAGGATCCAAAATAAATGTATTCGATTTTGTTTATATAAGCTTGGTATGAGGATTCCCAACAATCATCTTAATCAAATAGCAAACATCTTAATTAATAGTAACTGATTTGATATATTTTTATTTATTGTTAATTTTATTCAAATATTGGGCTAATATGGATTGATATTTGTTATTGTTTTAATAGTTTATATTACTTGTTGGAATGTAGCAACATATCATACTGACTGTATTATTCTTGTTATGGAGTGTTAAATTGGGTGTTAATTGGCTAAAATATTATTTTGTATTTGAATTTCTTTGTTTTGTAATGGGGTTGAGTTGAGATTATAGGTCATATAAATAATTTTAAAAATAGTTGCTCACCGGATCCGAACAACATTTCAACTAAGGCATTTAAATTGCTCCATATGTACATAGTGAATGTGAATTCAATATATCATATTTAATTTCATATTTAAATCAGACAAAATGCTACATGAGTTCAAGTAATCTATGTAACACCCATCCATAAAATAGGCAACAAAGAAAACAAATAATTATAGACTAATAAATTTAATTTCTAATTTAGCAAAAATTGTTGGAAAAAGTTTAAAGGTTCAATTATTTAGTTTTTTAAGTATGAATTACATTCTATGAACTAGTCAATATGGCTTCAAGAAAGGTCTTAGAACTATACTGATGCCATGTAAACTCAATACTCTTTGAATTGTTAATAGCCTATTGTAAAAAAATTAACTCATAGGTATTGGCAGATCCCCCTCTGAAAGTTGTGATCTTTTTTGTGTGGAAAAATTAGAATATTTATTGTCACATGTGTCAGTCAATGCTAATATTGTTTTTCCTGAGAATGACATGTTGCATAACCCTTTGTTTAATTTTTCTTGGACAAATAAATATTTTTTATTAGTTATGCAGACTGTTATTATTTTAATTAAGTTCCTCTCTCGAGGCAAGGCATTCAAGCACTAAATTGTTATTTGTCGTATAAAATGTAATACAAGTTTTAAAAAAAAGCCTAATATTCCCTTAACATACAGGTTGTTCACGAACTATACAATGCGAGAAGGGAAAAAGGCTTTAGCCAGAGACTTGGTAGAGAAGGCCTTTGAAAGTGTTAAAAGGATTCAGTTAGAACGGTACCACAGATGTACATCCGAAGAAGACAAGGCGAAAATTGAACTGAACCCAAAAAAGATTTTTCATGATGCCATAAAAAACTGTAAACCGCTTTTGCAGCTAACGGGTATTAAAAGGGGAGGAGCTAAATATCAGGTTGGTTAAGTTTGTATTTAAAAAAAATTCCTTTTTAACTTCACAATAATTTATCTCACATTATCGTTTGGTACCAGAAGTATACGCAATAACCTAAAGATTCTTAATTATTAAAAGTTATTTACACAAATCTGCTGTCCTTGATATTGACTTGTATATACAGGATATTCAGTTTAAAATAAAATACATACTGTATTTAAAGCTTTTAAAGATACAGGGACTAAATGCGGAAAAAGTTGCACAATCCTAAGTACCTATAAATAATCTGTCATCTACTTTGAACTCGGAATAGCAACGGATATACAGAGAAAAAAGTACGTTTTATAAAATCCTTTATATCTTGCTTATATTAAAAGATTCGATAGCGACATTTTTAGGGTGAGAATAAGATAAAAAACAATCTATGCCCACAATGTTGAATGAGACAAAGTCAACTTTTGTTTTTCTTAGAAGAAATTTAAAAATTTTGCATTTTAAAATTCTTTTTAGAAATTTTCTTCAACCATAAATGAATAACATTAACAAAATTTGGATTTCATGGTAGCAATCTTTAATATTGTTATTAATTATTACTTTACATTTTTATGGATCATACAATGAACAAGTCACATTTTAGGATTTCAGGTGACCAAATATCAACATTGTAAATAAGCCACCACCACTATCGCTCGCACGCACAACATTGTTTGTCTCATTACGGCCTCAAAGGATTTTCTGATCATTTCTGGGATAATCTCGTAACAGCTTTTATAACAGATTATCCCAGCTCCTTTTCGGTTTCGCATAATTTTTGGGGAAACCCATGTAAAAAAATCAAGAGGTCTTATGTCAAGGTTGCCTATCCATTTGGTTCGTTAGTTAAAAATTCTTCGATAATAGGTCCACTATGTGGCAGGGCCCTTGTTGAAAATACAGGTTTTGAAAGGTAGCTGTTAGAAGTTCCACAAGTGCTTTCGCTACGTTAATTTGAAAGAGGTTCAAATATCTCCCGGAAATTAAGTTGACGAACTAGCCGTGATATCTTACATCGTCCACAGTTAGTAAATCTACTTTCATCTGAATTTAATGATGAAAGTAGGACTTTTAATGAAAAGTTGGGTATCTCGTTATTTGACAAAATGCCAATCTTCAGCGCCATTCTGGACTCCCTGGCGGGGCCATCCAATATAGAGATGATAATGAGACTTAAAATACTACTTCGGCTTTGACCACGCAACACTTGTACCTTCAATTTGACGTAAAGATGGACGAGGTGTCTCAGCTACGCTTTGCATTTTCTAAACCCTAACTTACGCCTAACTCTACTGGATTGTCGTCTTTCTGGATATTTATTTGAATACATTTCTTCATCTTGCGCTTCATTTCGACGACAGACAAGAAAACACTCGTATTGGGACATTGCAGATATATCAAAGCCTACTACTAGGGACTTTTAATTTTGTAAATTTTATATTGATCTCAACCGAACATAAACATTTATATATGGAGAATTTAAAAATGCAAAAATCAATAACGGCCGAGAAGAAAAACAAAAGATGCCTTCGGCCTCGTTTACCATACTGGGCCTATATTAGTTTTTACTTTATTTACCTGAAAATTTTAGACTTAAACTATGGGCCTCAAACAAAAAATAGACCATCGAGCTTCTCCTTAAAACTTACTTTCCTGGAGAAGGAAACGCTGCACCTTGGGGCGAGGAACCAGATCCGGAGCCGGACTGGAACCTCGCCAAAAACATAGTAACAAATGAAGCCATAGCTTGGGCAGTGGCTGAGTTTAGTCCATATAAGGCTGCGGGACCTGATGGAATCATACCCATGATGTTGCAGGTAGGCCTCGAAATATAAATCAAAATACTCACACTGCCTTCCTTAAAGAGAGTTTTTAAGGCCAGCATTGCAATGGGGTATGTTCCACTAACATGGAGGGCGGCAAATGTGGTCTTTATCCCAAAACCGGGCTGGCAAGACTACTCTCAACCGAAGTCCTTTACGGCAATAAACCTAGTTTCATTTCTACTAAAGACAATAGAAAGGCTTATAGAGAGGTATATAACAGAGGAGATTCTAATGGAATCGCCACTACATAGAAATCAGCATGCCTACATGAAAAGGAAGTCGATAGAAACGGCACTTCACTCTGTAGTGAGCAAAGCTGAAAATGCCATAAAGAAGAAGGAAATAGCATTTGTTCTTTTCTTTGACGTGGAAGGAGCATTTGATAAGGCAAAAACAGAGTGGGGCAACTTGGGAGTCATTTTAGACGGCAAGCTCACGTTTAAAACTCACGTAGAGCAGGCAGTAAATAAGGCAACGGCCCTAATATGGCAATTACGGCGAACAATAGGTACAAGATGGGGCTTGAAACCCCACGATCTCCAGTGGCTTTATACCGCACTCATTCGACCGAGGATCTCGTTCGGATCCGTGATATGGTGGCCAGCCGTATTGAAGGTCACCAACGCCCAAAAACTGATCAGACTGCAAAGACTGGTCAGCTTGGGAATTACTAGAGCTATGAGAACAACACCTGCGGCACTACTAAATACTCTTCTTGGGCTACCGGACCTTCCAGTCTGAATTGAGAGGGAGTCCATGGCGGCACATAAGAGGATGAAGGATAGCGGAGAGTGGCGCAATGTTCACTTAGGACAAGGCCATATGACGATTGCTCTCAGGATGTGTAAGAACATACCAATTCTGACATCCAGATGCACTATAGAAAGTGGCAAACTAAGGTTAAAGAAGAGGTTTCAAGTCGAAACCCCAACAAGGGAAGAATGGTCGGCGAACCAAATTAAAGAGCCAGATGGTTTCCAGGCCTGGTGCACCGATGAATCATGGATGAAAAGCGGGACAATTCAGCCGGAGCCGGAGGGTACAGGATGGAAACGAAGACAGGGGAATTCTTTCCGCTAGGGAAACACACCACAGTTTTCCAAGCGGAGGTGTTTGCTACTCGAAATAGCAAACAAACGAGAGGCATTGGAAGGTAACGGGGGGATTTGCATCTACTCCGATAGTCAAGCTGCCCTCAAGGGGATTCAGAAACCCAGGGCCAGCTCAGCGCTAGTCCAGGAATGCAGAGACGCACTGGAAAGGCTTGCAGCACATAGTGAAGTGAGTCTGAGGTGAATCCCAGGACACCAGGGTATCGAGAGCAATGAGCGGGCCGACGAACTGGCAAGACAAGGTTTCGTTAACCCCTTCGTAGGCTCCGAACTTTGTCTCGGTCTTAACAAAAAACAAATCTCCCAGGCACTTAATAATTGGGCCTGGAAAAAAACAAGGAAGAATTGTAGAAGGAGAGAAGGATATAGACAGGCCAAGGAAATGATACCAGACTGCTAACAAAGACCCGACAAAGTATCAAAGACTTGGTGGGAATCCTGACCAGGCACAACTTTAATTTTGGTATAATTTTTTTTTTCTTTTAATTTTTGGTATAATAGAAAGCCCACTATATCCGAATTGCGGTACAGGGGAGGAAACTTCATACCACATACTAGATATCTGTGATAGGTGGAGTCGCCTGAGAAGGAAAACTTTCGGAGCAACGACACTCCAACGGGAAGATCTTAAAGATCTGAACTGGGACAGCGTGCAAGCCTTTATTAAAAGGACGGGCCGACAGTGAAGACCGCGCATTGGAAGTGTTGGCCCAAAGGGACTGTTCAGGCCTACTTGCCGAGCTCTAGCTCCCCCACATTTACTACTATAACTACTACCTGAAAATTTCAGTATTGTATATTTTATAAAGAAGAAAATATAAAGGATTTTATAAAACGCGCTTTTTTTTCTCTGTAGTTGGTAATTTGGCTCACCTGGATCTTTTACTATTTCCAATATCTAAAATAGTATGCTATTAGTTATTTGAATTAACTTTATATCATTTGTAAAACTTCTTTGACCAAAAACTACCTTTAATTTTGCTACATCTCAAAAATTGCATATTTCATTCGTAATATTTCATTATTACCGGTTTCGCGGCTTCACGGCCTGCATCCTCAGGCAACAATAAACTGAAAAAACCTCTTTTTTGTAGGTCCCAGTTCCAATAAGTGACAGCAGATCTCAATTTCTTGCCATGAACTGGCTAATAGAGGCCGCAAAGGAAAAAGATAGAAAAGTTCGTTTTTCACATCAATTAGCAAAGGAGTTAGTAGATGCATCCAATAATGTCGGACGGGTTGTACGTCGAAAACAAGAATTACATAAGCAGTGCGAAGCCAATAAAGCATATGCACATTATAGATGGAGTTAAATTAGTTTATTTTTATATTAATAGATGTAAGTAATATGTTAAATTGTGTTTTATTTAGTCCTTCATCATGATATGCGCGCGTTCCCAGTATCGTTAAACTGCTTCCTCTCTAAGTCCATTTCGTCCTGAAGATGGTGGATATCGATATCGGCATCCGGCAGGTTCCCCTCTTGCAATAGGGTCCGTCGTAAAAAATAAGAATCCACGCTTCTCTCCGGAGAACGACGTTGAGGAGAGTAATAGCATACCAGGATTTGGACACCTGAAGACCGTCTCTGACATACATATATAATCATCCTTAAGTCCAAGTTATCGAGTTCGCATTCCAGTCTGGAAGACAAAGCATCCTTTCGAATGCGACGCCTTTTTACTAAATAGGTAGAGGATATTTCTACCAGTCTCTTCATCAGTTATCTTGAGTGCATGGCCTAGTCTGGGGTTGAACGGACGCAGCCCTTGAATTTTCAGCGGAAAACTTCATCTATTCCTCTATAGACATTTGTAAATCTTTAGTCACACAATCTGCCAGAGCATACTTAGACCAATATCTTGATGCAGTTAATGAGCTATGAATTCATGGAATATCAAATCCTACTCTAGTTGGATTTTACGCAGCTCAGCGTCTACGTTGTTTCCATAACAAGCTCGTGTATTACGCATAATTTCAGTCACAGTCGCTTCTATTTTAAGAGTCTTGAATACATCAATTCATTCATTAGAAATAAAAACCTATCTGTGAGAGTTACCACTAATGCTTTTGAAGGGTCAACACATCGGCTATCACCTAAATCTCTGTGATATTTTATCATTATATATATCTACCACTTACTCTGCCTTAAAAATAGTATCAAAAACTATACCTTGGATGGATATAACATGGAGTAGTGGACCTCTGGAACACAACAAAACTTTTTTAAGCCAAACTCAGTCGGAGACCATTTTGCTTTAGCACTTTTAAATATTCAGTCAGTCAGAAATAAATCTCATGAACTCTCTTTATTTTTAGCATGTGAAGATAACCCTGTCATCGTTGTTTTAACCGAACATTGGCTCAAAAAAGGTGAACTTTTTTTTATAGAAAGTTATGCTCTGGCATCCTATCTATTCCCGTACTGAGTATATTCATGGTGGAACTTTGATATTAATAGAGAATAAGTTTTTAGAAAGATATAACTTTGTTGATGTAACCAAGTTTGAGTATCTTCTGGAAAAAAAACTTTTGAATTTTGTATTGTTTATTCGAAACAATTAAATTAAGAATTTCCATTCAACTTTAGTGGATATTTTTGAGTCAACTTATGGGGAAAGTTGAAAGATGATAATAAGGGAATAAAGGAGAAGACTCTGGTATAGCAGGGGTCTCTTAATTTCTGGTAAAAATCTTCGGTGTGTGCACTCCATAAGAAAATTTGCCCTAGACAATTCCAGATTTATATCCTACTTTAATAGATATCGCAAAATTTACCGCGATACAGTGAAACTGGCAAACAACTTATACTAGTCAAGTAAAATAAACCAATCAAGAAATAAGTTTAGAGAGTCTTGAAAAATTGTTAATCACTTACGTGGTGAACGTGAGAACCCTTCTGTTTCTAATAGCACGGTGACGGCCGAAACACTCAATCATTTTTTCCAGAGTGTTGCTTTGGGTCTATCAATATTATTGCCTCAGTTTGTTAGAGATCCGCGCTCATACTTACACAACATTAAGGTGCCTGAAACATTTTTCTTTAGACCAACAGATTCTAGTGAAATAATGGAAGCTCTATCCTCAATGAAAAATAAGAACTCTTCTGGATTGCATGGGCTGTCACTAAAGGTCCTAAAAGCGCTACCGCAACCAACGCTGAGGTGATAAATGTTTCACTTTCAGGTGGGTCCTTTTCACATTTACTTAAAGATGCCTTGATTATACCATTATTTGAGGGTGGAAACTTTGATAATCCATCAAATTTTAGACCCATAGCCCGGCTTGGCAAGCTTGTAGAGAGATTGGTAAAAACTAGATCATGGAATTTCTGAAACGGCATAATGTTCTTAACCATTAGCCATTTGGATTCCGGACGAAACGGGGTACATCTGATGATAATTTCAATTTTTTGGAGAGTGTGTACATGGGGTTGAACGCTGGGGAGAGTGCGGCGGCGGTGTTCTGTGACTTATCTAAGGCGTTTGATTGTGTAAGTCACAGAATACTACTGCAGAAGCTAGAAACCTATGGATTCAGAGGAGTTGCTCTCGACTGGTTTCGTTCTTACCTATCTGGAAGAACACAAAGGGTATTCTTTGACAATGATATGTCATCCCGTCTGGATATGGATGCGGGTGTACCCCAAGGTTCTGTTCTTGGACCAATGTTGTTCCTGCTGTTGTCTTTAAATTTAATATCTTTGCGGATGATACAACAATACTTTGGCATGACACGGACCCCAAGAGGTTAAAGAATATTGTTGATGAAGATTTAATTTTTGTAAAGTCATGGTGTGGATCTAATAGATTAACTTTTAATATTTGTAAAACTAATATTTTAACTTTTAAATGTAACTTCGGAACTGTCACTTTGCAAAATGAAACAAGATGTCAACAACAAAATGAAAGTCCTTCTGAAAGATGCAATTTTTGGGACTGACAATTGATAAGCAATTAAAATTTGATAATCATATCTCATCTTTAATAGGGAAGCTATCGTCGAACTATTATGCTATTAAAGTAATAACACATTCTCTGGGAATTGATGTGGCTAAAATTGCCTACCATGCTCTTATTGAGTCTCTCATCTGAGATAGGGTATTATGTTTTGGGGTGTGTGCTATCAGGATTTGTTCAGCTCTCTATTTATTTTGCAAAAAATAGCCATACGCTACATGTGTGTAGCTGCCTTTCGTAGCCCCTGTAGGCCATTATTTTTAAAACACTCGGTCCTGACATTGCCATGCCTTTTTATTTTAGAGACTATTTGTCTTATCCACAAAAAATATCGCCATCAGCTTGGGCCCCCCCTCCTCGGGTTACAATCCCCGCGAACAACCTTCTCTTTACTTTTGCCTATCCCAAAAAGTGAGCAGATTAAGTCCTCTTTTGTGTACCGGGACAGAAGGCTTTTTAACCACCTACCCCTTTATATAAGGCTAATAAATTGTGAAACACGTTTTAGGAAAAATATAAATAAACTTTTACTTGGAAAAGCATTTTATTCTCTAGAGGGCTGACTATACTTTTTCTTTTTTTTTTCTTCTTTTACTTTTTTAATTGTATTGCGTGTGTTCTATATTTTATGTATGTAAGAATTGTTAAAATTTTTTATATTTTTCTAAAATATTATGTTGTCAACTATCTTTAAGGTTTTATATAATGCTTTGTTAACAACATATTATGTTATGTAACAATAAAGCTATTTTTGACTTTGATTTTGAATATAGGACTGTTTTGTCCACGATAAGATCCACAACTTATTTATATTTTGTTTTTTAACGGAGGTTAGAAAAGCATCTTTTTTGCTATTTTGTAATATATAGGTACTCTATATTACTAGTAGTTGTGACCTGCCTAAGTAATTGCTTGCTGAGTTTTACCTTATTCAATTGACTTATCGCAGACCTTGCAAATTGTCTGGCCATTGGGTTCTTTACGTAACTTTAGCCAAGTAAAATGTGCCAATCATGCATTCCTAAACTTTCTTACATAAGTTTTTTTCGTTTTTCTAAAATGAACAAATGAAGATTTAATAAAAATAAATATAATTAATTACATGTACCAAAAATTACCTTTATCTCATAAATAATAGGAGAGTCATTTTCTGTCGATGAATCATTTAATATATCCTGATGCACACAGAGGCCTGAACTTCATCTTCACGTGTCTCAGATCTCTTTCTTTTTCTTATAACAAATCTAACAAATAAATTAAATTTCAATAAAAATACTATTTTTAAGAAGTGTAAAATTTGTAAAACCTACATTTATGTACTATGTTTATTCCTTAAAAAATATAAAAACATAATTTTTGCACTCATAAGTGCGGAAACCATATTTGTTAAAAAAATTAATCTCTGCTTGCGCCAGGAGATTACATTTTTATAGTAGGTAGGTAGGTATTTATATGATTTTTCGTATTTTCTAGAAATATAGAAATATTAAATATCAACAAAAGTTATATTTTTTGATCCTATATGTATGTTTCTTTATACAGTGCACTCGTAAAGTAGCGGATAAATTCAATAAAAATTAAATGGACCGTTTCTGAAAAAAATACCCGAATCCGTCGATTTTAATATTGGGCTTAGGGTTTTTCTACGTGGAAATTAAATATACAAGGTGACTCAAAAAAGATATGACGTCATCAATATTTTTTAAATGGAAACCACCATTTTTTAATGCAAAATCAAAAAGAATGCATTTTTTTACAAAGAATATGGAACAAATGAATAGTGGTTACATAAGCAATTTTGAACGAAAAATGATGATAAAATGTAAAGTTAAAGAAATACCTATCTAAATTAAATGTTGGTATTTTGGTTTTTTAGTTGTTGTCAGTGTCAAAAAGTGAATGACATGATATGTTGGTGCAACTATTTGAAGTATTTTTACATTTGCAAGTGGTGTTTATTCTTTTTGAGAGGCGAAAGCAGTGTCATTCTGCGTTTTATTAGTAACTACACTTTATTATCTACTGTTATTGTATGAAATTCAAGGAAATTAACCGAATGTTAAAGAATCGAAAACTTGTGCATGATTGGTTTCGGAGATGTCGCGTACTCAAAAGTAGTACGTGGTTCAGTTATTTAAACCCTTAAAAAGTCAATGTGCGGTGTGGTAGTAGTGGAAGGAAGAGTTTTAGGACCTTACTTTTTTGGTGACACTCTCACTGGTGAGAGGCATTTGGACTTTCTTCAAAATGATCTTATCCTCGCTCTGATAATACTTTGTATCCGGATTTGGAAGAATCCGACATGCACCAACGTGAATTTTTTTTCAGCAAGATGGAGTCGCGCAACACTATGATTTACCCGTTCGCAATTATCTAGATGAAGTTTTACGAAATCGTTGGATAAGTACACGAGGGTTAATTGAATGGCCACCCAGATTGCCAGATTTAACTCCCCTCGATTACTTTTTATGGGGCTACTTAAAACGTAATATTAAAATGTAACGCGCGTGCAAAGACGCGCATGCAAGTCTCAACGTGTAGATGCCAAAGAACGTGCGAATTCGACATACATTTATAGGTCAGTGTCGTTTCGTTGATAGAGAAGCCCAGAAGACGAATAATAATTGAACAAGTAATTAAAGTTTCATGATGTCTGACATCAGGACAGTGACTTGGGACTTTACCCGAGAATTTATTGAGATGTACGCAGAGCACATCCTTGTCTCTGGCAAACAAAATCAAAAGAATATATAGATAAAAGCAAAAAAAATGTAGCATACGCATTGTTAACGGAAAAGTTACAAAGTATTCAACCTAATGCTACAAAACAAACGACCATATCAAAAATTAATACTCTGCGCGGTGGTTTCCGAAGAGAACATAAAAAAGTACAAGACTCAAAAAGAAGTGGATCTGGGTTTGAAGATGTATATGTGACATCCCTGTGGTACCAAGGCAGTCTGTTTCAAATATTGAAAATGAGGAAGTGAATGACAACATGGAAGAGACGCAAATGGATGATGGCAATAGGAGTGAAGAGGAGAATGAGACAGAGGTAAGTCAATAAACCAATAATTTATAATATTAGTTTTTAATTTTTTTTATTTGGATTGTCTGTTATATGACTGCACTATTAATTATAATATCTAATATATCATTCGTTCTTACCAACTCAAAGCCGCTTTTTCGTTAAAAAATTTTGTAAATTCTTGTCGAACATGACTTGCTTTATTAGTGTAGTTCCTGCTATGGCTACGTTGCAGGCCAGCTAGTTGCTCAGGATTTGCTCTAAGCCCCATTTACACCGTTCCCTCTGTATGATTTTCTTGATCTAAAGAATCCAATGGTATGTAAGACTGACGGCATTTGCGCCTCAAGAAATTATGCAGGATGCAGCAAGCCATTACGACTTTGTTTATCGATTCTAATTGTAGACCGATAGCTGACTGAAGTACTTGAAATCTTGCTGATAGTATGCCAAATGAGTTTTCAATTTTGCATCGTGCCCTTGATAAGCGGTAATTAAAAATTTTTCGATCATGATTCAGGTCGCTTTGACTGTAAGGTTTTAAAAAATCACCTCGTAATGCAAATGCTTCATCTCCAATGAATACAAATAGTAGCTGCCTGTTACTGTTTCGTGGGCATATTGAAGGTGGTAGCTCTAATGTTTTATTTTTTAATTTTGTGTAGAAATGAGTGCATGCTTATGACTCCTCCATCCGATATTCGACCATTGGTACCAAAATTACACATTATAAATTCATAATTTGCATTACATATAGCCATGAGAACTAAACTGTTATAACCCTTGTAATTGTAATAAAATGCTCCACTACCCGGTGGTGGTTTGATTTGAATATGCTTGCCATCTACGGCTCCAACATAATTAGGAAAGTTGCATACTTCTTCAAAGCCTTCGGAGATAGTTTTCCATTCTCTTTGTGTTGTAGGGAACTGTAAAAAAATTAATATCAATTAATATCTACAAAATATGTATATATAAATACAATACATATATATATAATGGTATATGGTAATATAATATAATATAATATACTAATTCACTAATATGTGTGTATATTTTCAGACAAGTAATGCCGTATCTCAATCTGAACAAACTGAAATGGTGACAAATTCAGAACACAGTATGGCGAGCCAGCCCAGCACGTCAAGACCTTCCACTTCAGCACCATCCACTCAATCATCAACGCCTTTATCCAAAAGGCCCAAAAAATACAAAGCAGCGCACCAAAATATTAAGAAAGCAGATGAGCTATTAGATATTGTCGGTACACGACTCAATAAACCAGCAGACGAGTTCGACCTTATAGGAAAATCGCTAGCAATTAAATTACGGCGATTGCCAAGAGAAACACGACTCTATATAGAAAAATTAATAAATGATGTCCTATTTCAAGCAGAGATAGGAAAAATTAACGAAAATACGAGAATTACGTCCGAGTCCAAACTACTCCAAGCAACAATTAATAATAGCAATGTATTCCCTCCGACACCTAGCTGTGCTCCCACCTGGACTAATCAGCCTACACGAAATCTTTACAATGTCAACAACATCCGCAACGACACTTCATCAACATCAGCTGCTTTGTATTACGGATCTTATAACCCTGTTCAATAATAAATAATATGTTTATTCTTTATTATGAATTATTGTGTTTTTTATATTCTTACTGTATTTTTCCTTTAGTACTTGGTATATGGCTGAGCATGTTTCAGGAATTATTTCGCTTAAGGCTTGCGGAGATATTATCGTGGACAATCTTGAATCGTGATAATTACGCCAGTCATCGGGTTCTCCTTTCAATTCTTCCAATATGTTAATATGTGAAAATGACTGTCTTTTTAAAAGCCATTCCTTAGATCACAGACGACGACGCTTTTTTGACTTTTTGGTACTTTTTAAAATGTAATCGCACGCCTCTGCTATAATAGCAAGCTCTTCATCAGACGACATCACAACCACAGAACACAAATATAGATCAGAACTCTCTTCGCGCACAATGACTTACTGGTACAAAATTTTGATCGTCTGTACGTAAAGCAAATTCGAATCGGTTAATGCACGCACGTTCATGAATTAAGTCATCAGCGTGTGTCTGTAGGGGCCTTTAGAAATAAATACGTGAAACAGACCTGTGAATCCCATACGCGTAACGCAACCAAGAGGCTTTTGACGAGCCTTGAATAGAAATTAAAAATCCTATATGCTGCGATGTGGGTTGCATACCACAAACTCTTATGTTGCTTTTTATACGGATTAGCCATAATTTTTTACCAAATCTACTAAACATTTTACTATTTAACATCTACATTTATGTTTTTTTTTATTAAAAATTTATATTTTAAAAATGTACCAGAAATGATCCAGTTGTATTTTGTACAAATATTACTATTAATTGTATCAAATTGGTAGAGTTGTACAATTCGGGCAACGTTGCGTCCGTGGGACATATCATATGGCAACATTGCTGATAGTGGGGATGCAGTGTATATATCTCTAATCTGAAGGTGTAAACAATGTGTATTTCCTTTTCTAAAAACTAAAGTTTTTAAGTGCTTATTTAAGTTAATTTACAAAAGTGTTGCAGGAATTAAATAAAACATGTCTAACAACGTGAGGCTAAAAGAAGCGTAAGTTTCCCTTTCGTTATGATATATTTTTCCATTTTTTTGCATTTTTAGGTTAACTTTTAACTGTCAAAATACTGAAGCACATTTCATTTTCATCTTGTAATAGAATATATTCCTTTAGACTTTATGTGTGTCCGATGGTTGCCACCAACCAAATCGAGAATGCAGCATATGTCGTTTGCCAGCATGCTATCTGTAGTCCGCGCCTGCTGTTATCTAATCGTTATAATGTTCCTACCACCTGACATTCCCAAGGGATTTTAATAATTATTTGTCCACATTTTAACAACAAAATAACTAAATCGTTTTATGGAGGTTACAATGCTAAGCTACGAGACTAGTTTTTTTTGTGAGAAAAAGAAAAAAACTGAAAGAGTTTTAATACAAATTTCTCCTGATATCAATAATAAATATCTTAATTGATTTATGATTCCAATCCTCTTCAAAAAATGATTGAAAAGTTAGGTGGTAGGTACAGTAACCCTGTATCTACCCCATTTATTATCTAAGTATATAATATACACAAAAGAAAAAAAATTAAAGCTTAACTAAACTAATATATCCAAAGTGTTTATCCCAATCAAAAAATTTACTATGAAATATTTAATACCCCGAATAATTTCTAAAACCACTACTTGAATTTGCCTACCTACTTAATTAACACTTGCAAACTTAAATTCACATCTAAAAGAGTTTTTTATAAAACCATAAACAGTATTAGAAGCAATGCTATAGGGGTAGATGAGATCTCTATAAAAATGTTAAATGCCTGCATTCCTATTTGCCTAAAACCTCTAGTGAACATTATTAATTATTCTTTATCTTCTGGGTGCGTCCCTGACATCTGGAGAAAAGCCCTTGTTACTCCAGTACCTAAAATGAACAATCCAACCAATATTAATGAACTAAGACCAATTAGTATTTTGCCAACTTTATCTAAACTAATTGAGAAAATTGTAAAAGGTCAATTGCTGGATTATTTATTAAGCAGAAACATTATCCCAAAATTTCAGTCTGGCTTTAGACCAAATTATAGCTCTTAATATATACAACAGCTCTTCTAGAAATAACAACAGATATTGCTCTATCTCTGGATAATGGACAATGTTGTCCCCCTGTGATAGATATCACAAAAGCCTTCGATACTCTCAATATAGAACTTAAGCTTTTATTAATCTCTCTTTTTAATGGCAGAACTCGTTGTTGAGAGCAACGTGTTTTATAATATTCGGTTCTTTAGCAAAAAAAGGCAAATTTGTAAGAGTAAGATTATAATTTAAAGAGTACTGAATTACATTATCGGTAGTGGTTGGCTTACGATATATTTCAAAAATAGGTTTACTGTTGCATTTCTTAATTAGAAGGTCTAAAAAAGGCAAAGTACCATCTCTTTGTTCTTTGATGGTAAATAAAATGTTTGGGTCTAAGGAATTTACAAAACTAAGGAAATTTGGCAAGTCTTCCTCCCTGCCATTCCAGACTATAAAAATGCCATCCACATACCTCTTATATACCGTGAGACCATCTCTAAACCTACTGTCAACTATCTCTCTTTCTAGATGACTCATGAAAATCTCAATTAGGAGAGGCGAAAGACATAAACTCATAGACAAAGCTAAGACCTGTCTGAACATTTTATTGTCAAACTGGAAAAATTTTTGATTGATCACTACATCGAGTAAGTCTAAAAGACCATCAGTGACTATTCGACTAAGAGATGTTTTTAATAGGATAGTTGTCACTAACTCTAACTGGAGTAACTAACTAATAGGACAGTTGTCACTAACACTAACAAGGATTCTAGCATGGGGAGTTAACAAAGGAAACCACTGGTCTTATGGGAAAATTTAATTTTCATAAAATACGAGTTGGTGGGGTCTCTATTAACTATAATGAAATCCTCTGAATCCAGAAAATCCGATACCTTTTGAATATAGTAATTCTTATTTAAAATTACTAAGCAATTAGCCTTGTTAGCTTTTGACAATATCAATGTTGCAAAACCCTGACTTTATGTTTTCTTTGTTTTAATGAATTTTGTATGTTGGTCTCTGAGAATAATGGATGAGATTTTTGTATTATTCTCTTATTGTGAAAGGAAGGATACAATTTACATTTAAAAAAAGTTAGTACAGGTTTAGAACTTTGAAACTTTTACAATTTACCTTTAAAATAATTTGAGATAAATGTTTTAAAAAATAAATGAGTTTTAGTCACTTCTCAAAACTTCACAAATTCACTAGTCTTATATCAAACAATTTTCGCTTTTAGAAGCTTTAAATCTGTGTAAATTGATTTAAATGTTGATTTGATTATATTATTTATAATAAGCAGTAATCAATTAAATTCACTATACCTATGGCCAGTAAATAAAAGTGAAATTATAGAAAAGATTAATTCTTTGAAAACCAATGGTAGTCCTGGCATTGATAAAATTAGTGTAAAACTAATAAAAAATAATCACATGTTTTTACTTGACCCTCTGAAACACATAATCAATTTAATTTTTAGAAATGGTATTGTACCCGATCAATTTCAAATATCTGTTATTACCCCTATATATAAAAATCAGATAAGACAAAAATAAACAATTATAGACCATTAATTTAATTAATAGTTTTACCAAAATTTTTGGTAAAATTATTAAGTGCTGTAAGGACAGATTACTTGATTTTTTACAATCAAACTCAATTTTGTCTAATAAACAGTTTGGCTTTTTAAAAAACTTGAGTACCTACATCAAATGCTCTTTACCATCTTAGCAAAGGCATTTGACACGGTTCCACATGTCCTGCTTTTAGAAACTCTCAAGAAAAATGAGATCAGGAGTGTCATGTTAGATGTCTTTAAAAGCTATGTATGCAAAATAATCCAATATGTTAAAATAGGAAAAACGGGAAGTGATCCATTAAAAATGATAATAGGTGTACCACAAGGCACAGTGTTGGGTCCAATATTGTTTTTAACATATATAAATACCCTAACTTAAAACTCAAAAATGGCTCAATAATATCTTACACAGATGACACTGCTTTAATCTTTTCTGCAAAATCTTGGAATGAAACCAAACAAAATGTATGGACTAACAGTGGTACAAAATTGGTTAAATAATTTTAAATTGACTTCTAAAAAAACAAAAAAAAATCTAAACAAAACAAATTACATGGCATTCTCGATAACATTGGCAAACCCCCGGATTTTAACAGCATAAAAGTGGAAAACTCAAACCAAGAAATTATAGAGGTTTCAAAAATAAAATACTTGGGCATCATTATAGATAGACATCGGGAATGGGAAAATCAGGTAGAAAAACTAACATCATATATTAGAAAAATAATTTATAAATTTTATGTCTTAAGAAACATTTTATCTAAAAACCTTTTGTTATCTGTATATACATCTTTTGTAGAATCCTTATTAAGATATATGGTATTGTTGTATGGGTGGTATGTATAAGAATACATTGAGTTCATTGAACATCATACAAAATTATTTAGTTAAAGTAATTTATAGAAAAAATAGGCTTTACCCTAAGAGGTTGTTATACTCTCAGTTTATTTTTGATGTACAGTTTTTATCCTCTTGGAGATAAGTATTTTTTAGTATATACAAATTGTGAATTGAAAAAATATGTAAATCATAAGTCTGAAACAAGAAATAAAACCAATAATTTTATAGAATTACCTAAAAGTAAAACTAATGCAAATTTGAAATTTGTTAATAATTTTGCACCCAAAATAATCTTATTTCCCTTGCCAAAAAATTTATGTTTTTAAGAAAAAAGGTTGGTCATATATTTCTGAAAACATAAAAAGTTAAAAAAAAAAATAAATAATAAAATAATCTTTATTGTATGCAACAAATAAATTACATCTATTCTTTAAACATACAAAGGTGGAAAGTACCGCTAGGCGAGTATTAATAACCACCACAATAAATAATAAAAGGACATTTTTCAACACACAATTTTCTTAAAAATAAAAATTTGAACAAAAATGATTCAGAGAACCAACCATACTAGAATCAAAGTTACACCTGTATTAAAATATCAGCAGTCTCCAAAAATTTTTTAATTTAGACTTAAAAGAGGCCATGCCTAAATTTTAATTTCTGCAGATAGGCCATTGTAAATACAGGCAGAAGTATATATGAAAGAAATTCAGTCTTATGCTGGGGGATTGCCAGTGTGCTTTTATAGCGAATATTTACATTATGTGTATCTCCCCTTTGAATAAGGAATTCTGACAGATATTCTGGTTCATGAAAATTAAGTAATTTATGTACAGTGCAGCTTATACCCAAAAATCATTTTGGGCCATATTAAGTCTATAGACCTGCTTTACATGCTTTGTTTTTATTTTGTTCAGTGAAAAAAGGACCATATACAATATTTAAGTATCCAGCAATACTAAGCACTAAACTCTCTGTAAGGATTTTTTTGTACTAGCAGGCAAAATATCCTTAAATTTCTATAATGACTTTAATTTATAATATGACTGTTGACAGATGTTATTTACATGCGCATTAAATGACATTCGATTATCCATACAAAGGCCCAGGTTTTTTACTTGATCTACCCATTCCAATTCAACACCCTTAATATTTAATTTACTTGGTGCTCCATTATTCAAGGTACTTTCATTTCTTGAGAACAGGATTGCCTGTGTTTTACCAGAATTTATAAAAAGTGAGTTTTTGTCAGCATAATCAGAGATCCTCTGTAAGTCAGCATTAATTAAATTCAAAGCTTCAGACAGGCAACCAACCAATGATGGCAGATAAATTTGCAAATCATCTGCATACTTGTGATACCTGCAGTAAATTATTTTATGAATTAAGTCAGCCACAAATATTATAAAGAGAAGTGGTCCCAACAGCAACCATTACATTTACATTTCTTCACCCAGAAGTTACCACACCCACATCATTAGTCAGCTTTACTGCCTGTTGCCTGTTTTGAAAGTAGCTTTTAAACTACCCATTTGCCTGAATATTGTAGTGCTTTAGTTTTGCCATTAAAAAGAGAGATTAATAAAAGCTTAAAAAAGTTCTAAAAGCTTAAAAGTTCTATATTGAGAGTATCGAAGGCTTTTGTGATATCTATCACAGGGGGACAATGTTGTCCCCCTATTGTAGTATCTAAAGCACTACAATATTCAGGCAAATGGGTAGTTTAAAAGCTACTTTCAAAACAGGCAACAGGCAGTAAAGCTGACTAATGATGAGGGTGTGGTAACTTCTGGGTGAAGAAATGTAACTCAGGAGTCCGGCAAGGGTTAGTGTTGGGACCACTTCTCTTTATAATATTTGTGGCTGACTTAATTCATAAAATAATTTACTGCAGGTATCACAAGTATGCAGATGATTTGCAAATTTATCTGCCATCATTGGTTGGTTGCCTGCCTGAAGCTTTGAATTTAATTAATGCTGACTTACAGAGGATCTCTGATTATGCTGACAAAAACTCACTTTTTAAACTTTTTATAAATTCTGGTAAAACACAGGCAATCCTGTTCTCAAGAAATGAAAGTACCTTGAATAATGGAGCACCAAGTAAATTAAATATTAAGGGTGTTGAATTGGAATGGGTAGATCAAGTAAAAAACCTGGGCCTTTGTATGGATAATCGAATGTCATTTAATGCGCATGTAAATAAGATCTGTCAACAGTCATATTATAAATTAAAGTCATTATAGAAATTTAAGGATATTTTGCCTGCTAGTACAAAAAAAATCCTTACAGAGAGTTTAGTGCTTAGTATTGCTGGATACTTAAATATTGTATATGGTCCTTTTTTAACTAAACAAAATAAATATAAAATCCAGAAAATTCAAAATTCCTGTGTAAGATTTACTAGAAATTTGCCTCGGAGGGTTCATGTGAGTGAGCATGTAAAGCAGGTCTATAGTCTTAATATGGCCCAAAGAAGATTTTTGGGTATAAGCTGCACTGTACATAAATTACTTAATTTTCATAAACCAGAATATGTGTCAGAATTCCTTATTCAAAGGGGAGATACACATAATGTAAATATTCGCTATAAAAGCACACTGGCAATTCCCCAGCATAAGACTGAATTTCTAAAAAGTTCTTTCATATATACTTCTGCCTGTATTTACAATGGCCTACCTGCAGAAATTAAAAAAGATTTAGGCATGGCCTCTTTTAAGTCTAAATAAAAAAATTTTTGGAGACTGCTGATATTTTAATACAGGTGTAACTTTGATTCTAGTATGGTTGGTTCTCTAAATCATTTTTATTCAAATTTTTATTTTTAAGGAAATTGTGTGTTGAAAAATGTCCTTTTATTATTTATTGCGGTGGTTATTAATAGTCGCCTAGCGGTACCTTCCACCTTTGTATGTTTAAAGAATAGATGTAATTTATTTGTTGCATACAATAAAGATTATTTTATTATTTAAAAAAAATAAATAAAATAAAAATAAAAATAAACTTTATTGTATGACATAAAATAAGAATACCATACAAAGGTGGAAAGTACCGCTACGCGTATTTTAATAACCACCGTGCTTAAATATCTAAACCTAAAACTAAGACTGCTAATATTCCTACCTATTTATTCATACATATGTATATATTCAGTAAAATAATTATGTGTCACAATAAATTATTTGATATATTGCTCTCCCTTATATAGTCCTTAACTTTATGCTTAAAAGTAGTGTGACTTACTTCCTTAAAACTCACAGGCAAGATATTATAAGTATAGATCCCTGTGTAGGCAAAACAAGATTTAAAAAATTCAGTGGGATGCTGAGGAATAGAAAAAAAATTTTATGGCAAATATCTACTGAATGGGCATCTCCACGGCCCATCAAAAACTCCGACAAATAAGCAGGCTCTTTGAGATTTTTTACTTTATATACTAGACTGCTAAAAGAATTGCAAATCTTCTCTCTGCCATATTTAAAGTATAAATTTCTGAAATATGCTGACTAACATGATCCCTGCGTGAAAGATCTTTAGTAAACCACACACATGAATTTTGTATTTTTGGAATTTTATATTTGTTAATTTCAGTTAGGAATGGACCTTATACAATATTAAGGTAGGCAGGTATACTAAGTACTAGGCTTTCAGTAAGAATTTTTTTATTAATTAGGGGTAAGACATTTTTGAATTCATACAGAATTTTGAGTTTGTGATATGATTTTTGAGAAACATGGGTTACATGAGCATCAAATTGCAACCTGCAATCCATGTGCAAACCAAGGTTTTTTACTTGGTTAGTCCAATTAATTTCAGAATCGTTAATTTTAACTTTTACAGCTGTGGCAGTTTCTAAGTTTATCTCATTTTTAGAAAACAATATAGCCTGTGTTTTTTTAGAATTAATAAATAAGGAGTTTTGACTAGCCCAAAGAGAGATATGCTCCAAGTCATCATTAATGAAGGTTAAAGCAGTGGACAACTCATTAGCCGGGGTTGAACTATAGATTTGTAAATCGTCTGCATACATATGGTATTTACAGTGTTTTATGTGTTGAATCAAATCTGATGCAAAAAGTATAAATAAAAGTGGCCCCAGGATAGAGCCCTGAGGCACACCCCTGCCCACAACCCTCCAGTTTGAGATGCTCACTGCTCCCTCAGCATCTGTAATTCTTACTGCCTGTTCCCTATTTCCCAGATAGCTGCCAAACCATCCATTAGCCTTTAGGTTATAATGATTTAATTTAGCTACTAAAAGATCAGTGTTTAAAGTATCAAAAGCTTTGGTCATGTCAATGAGCACTGTTGGGCAACAGTGACCATTATCAAAGGACCTTGCGATATCACTAGTTATTTTCAACAAGGCCGTGGCACAACTGTGGTTAGTCTTAAATCCCGACTGATATTTAGGTATTCTACATTTAGGAAGAAGATAATCTAGTATTTGGGTTTTTACAATTTTTTCCATTATTTTGGATGGAGTTGGAAGTCTACTAATTGGCCGTAATTCACCCACAGAAGTTGGGCTGGATACTTTAGGAACAGGCATTATGAGAGCCCTTTTCCAGATATCAGGAACAACGCCCATGAAAGACGAGTTTATAATATTAACAAGAGGGCCTAGACACGTCGAAATACAAGATTTTAACATGCGTATAGAAACTCCGTCTATCCCAACCGCACCGCTCCCAACACTGTTCAAGGCCCTAAGCACCTCAAGTTTTGTTACAAGTCTAAATGTAAATGGATCAGAATTTATAGATGAGCTGAGAAAATCATTTGAAAGAACAGGATCAACCTGTGCAGCAGGTGTACTATCTATAAAATAATTATTTATTATATTTGGTATTTTAATGCTACTTGGAATGGGAGTAAATTCATTATTAATAATTCTCCAATTAGCAACTTTTTTCCAAAAATCTGTACTAGAACCTTTACATTTATTTATTTCATTGGAAAAATATGCCTTCTTTTCTAATTTTATAGCCTTATTGACATAATTTTTTAGATCAATATAATAAGTTCTACTAGAAGCAGTTTTTACTGAGATATATTTTTTAAAGGCTTTATGTTTCATTTCAATCATTTTTTTTAGATTATGGGTTAGCCATGGTGGACTGGTACTTCCAGATTTTCTGAGCTTTAATGGACAAAACATATCAAACAAATCTAACAGTTTAGAATTAAGTATTTCTACTTTAGTATTAACATCGTCAGTCTAATATAACTCACGCCAATCTAGATGCTCTAAATAATATTCAAATTCTTCAGAGTTAGTCAGTGTAAAATCTCTTTTATATATCATATTCTTAATCGGCTTCAGTTTATCACATTTTATAGTACAGAATACAGCCTCATGATCTGTCTGTATTGGATCACAGAGTATCACACCATGATCCTTGACTAGGTTAATAATATTTACAAAGATCTCTGGAGTACGTACAGGAGTATGTACAGGAGACCTTTAAAATGAGGTACCACACGACCCCCTTTTCTATTTAAAATTTTTTCTCAAGATGTCGCCCAGCCGCCATCTTGGAATTTACAACTACCTAGTTTACAGTGAAAAATAGTATCTATAGACCAATTTACTTATGCCAAGTTTCAAAAATTTTTTTTGACCCGTTCAAAAAATAAATGGGGGGGAGGACTTCAAAGAAAAGCACTGTATATTGAGGTAATGACAGATATTTGAAATTGATCGGGTACAATACCATTTCTAAAAATTAAATTGATTATGTGTTTCAGAGGGTCAAGTAAAAACATGTGATTATTTTTTATTAGTTTTACATTAATTTTATTAATACCAGGACTACCATTGGTTTTCAAAGAATTAATCTTTTCTATAATTTCACTTTTATTTACTGGCCGTAGGTATAGTGGATTTAATTGATTACTTTACTTAATTGATAACATTTAAATCAATTTACACAGATTTAAAGCTTCTAAAAGCGAAAATTGTTTGATATAAGACTAGTGAATTTGTGAAGTTTTGAGAAGTGACTAAAACTCATTTATTTTTTAAAACGTTTATCTCAAATTATTTTAAAGGTAAATTGTAAGAGTTTTAAAGTTCTAAACCTGTACTAACTTTTTTTAAATGTAAATAGTATCCTTCCTTTCACAATAAGAGAATAATACAAAAATCTCATCCATTATTCTCAGAGACCAACATACAAAATTCATTAAAACAAAGAAAACATAAAGTCAGGGTTTTGCAACTAAATGACTAAACTAAATGATACTGTCAAAAGCTAACAAGGCTAATTGCTTAGTCATTTTAAATAAGAATTACTATATTCAAAAGGTATTGGATTTTCTGGATTCAGAGGATTTCATTACAGTTAATAGAGACCCCACCAACTCGTATTTTACAAAAATTAAATTTTCTCATAAGACCAGTGGTTTCCTTAGTTAACTCCCCATGCTAGAATCCTTGTTAGTGTTAGTGACAACTGTCCTATTAGTTAGTTACTCCAATTAGAGTTAGTGACAACTATCCTATTAAAAACATCTCTCAGTCAAATAGTCACTGATGGTCTTTTAGACTTACTCGATATAGTGATCAATCAAACATTTTTCCAGTTTGACAATAGAATGTTCAGACAGGTCTTGGCTTTGTCTATGAGTGTATGTCTTTCGCCTCTCCTAATTGAGATTTTCATGAGCCATCTAGAAAGAGAGATAGTTGACAGTAGGTTTAGAGATGGTCTCACGGTATATAAGAGGTATGTGGATGGCATTTTTATAGTCTGGAATGCCAGGGAGGAAGACTTGCCAAATTTCCTTAGTTTTGTAAATTCCTTAGACCCAAACATTTTATTTACCATCAAAGAACAAAGAGATGGTACTTTGCCTTTTTTAGACCTTCTAATTAAGAAATGCAACGGTAAACCTATTTTTGAAATATATCGTAAGCCAACCACTACCGATAATGTAATTCAATACTCTTTAAATTATAATCCTTACTCTTACAAATTTGCCTCTTTTTGCTAAAGAACCGAATATTATAAAACACGTTGCTCTTAACAACGAGTTCCCCTTTATTTAATAGATAAAATTTATTACAAATTTTTAAATAAATATAAATTGATCGATAATATAATTCATAATAAGGATACAAGTCAAAGTCAAAATCAAGTTTATTGGGCATTAATATAGCATATATACACAAAAGGTATTATTCGCGATCTTCGATAACACCATGCATTCACATATATAATTACGGTACTGTTAAAAAAACAATAATAATATAAGCAAACAGTTAAATAAAAATAAATATACAGACAACTTAAGCCTACTAACACAACCCAGACATACAATATTGAGAGAAGAAAAAAAAAAGTTATCATCTGTTTTAAAAACTTGGTGTATTGATTTTTGCAAGAATAATGACCAGAGTTGAGTCTTAACTAATTTAACCGACCTTGTAATTCTTCTAGTTTACGAGATCCCAATGGTGAGACTCGAATTTGTGACTCCCTGTACAATTAAAACATTGCAAGACTATAGTCAAAATCAAGTTTATTGTGCATTAATATAGCATATATGTATACACAAAAGGTGTTATTCGCGTAAAACGATCTTCCATAACACCATACATTATACATACAATTACGGTACTGTTAAAAAACAATAATAAGAAGCAAACAGTTAAATAAAAATCAATATACGTATATAATAATAATGACCAGAGCCAGCCACCAGCAAATAATTTAAATTGACAAATTCCACCGCACGGTAGGCAAAACAGCTATAATAACTTCCAGATCCAGCTCGATAGATTGGCTGTTTATTGTGAGCGATATATGCCTTGTTTGAACGCCGGCAAGTGTAATATCACTACATTTACCTACAAAAATAACAAAATACAGTTTCCATATTCAATAAATAATAGAATCTCTAATAGACCAAACACTGACTGACCAATCCATGATCTTGGTGTGACATTCGACCCTAAGCAATTTATTCCGCACATCGAGGATGTAATTTCCAAAAGTTCAAGAAGTTATATATGACTGATTTTTATGACTTAAACCACAGCGAATATTGCGCGAATATATATATATTCGCGCAATATTAGCGTAGCGTATATTTATCTGTGCTTAAACATTAAAAAGACTCAATTATGTCTTTAGTCAGGTTAAAGCTTAAATATGGTGCGATTATCTAAAACCTTAAAAATGTTTAACGAAAATATTTAAAATGCCTAGAAATTAGACAAATGGGTGTCCATTTCCCACAAGGTTTTCCACATTTGAAACTTAAAAAAAAAACAACATAAATTCATTGCAAGTATGATGCATAACATATGGAAAAGCCCAAGAAATAAAGTTGATTGTTGTCTACAATTACTTGAAAAAACTGGAATTTAATGTTCCACAA
This sequence comes from Anthonomus grandis grandis, assembly GCF_022605725.1. Lineage (NCBI taxonomy): Eukaryota > Metazoa > Arthropoda > Insecta > Coleoptera > Curculionidae > Anthonomus > Anthonomus grandis. The sequence continues at coordinate 14,737,541 of NC_065551.1, forward strand.
GGGGCTTTTCGTTTCGACATATACTTACCTCTTCCGCGCGTGAACATATGCAGAACCTCTGCAATATACATGTTTAAGAGAAATAATCAAGATGTAAAAAATCTAGTTTCGATAAGTCATTGAAACTAGATTTTTTACATGTACGATTAAAGTGTTAAAAAATTCACTCCTTAACTAACCTGGATGTAAAAATAAATACAAAAATAAAATTATTATTAAAAGGCAACTTCCTTTTTTGTTTTTAGATTCGATGTGGAATCAAAACATGGCGCGTTTTACACCGGAGGCAACCTCCAATGGATTGAGGATACACTCTATTGCCAAACAGAATCTTGTATAAATCTTGTAAACTATGAGACAGGCACAGTAACACAAACTATAGGGGAAAACTCTGAAAATGAAGAAATCGATTCCATACAAACTTTTACCACCGATGGTAACCAGTTTGTCTCATCCCACCGGAGTGGACTTTTAAAAGTAGTCTCGCTCCATCTCTTGTTTATAAATGAATTATAATTTAATATTTCAGCTGTGGAACTCTAATGGGGAGCTGGAAAAAATGTGGAAATACATCCACAAGGGCCCAGTGGCTAAACTAAAGTTAAATGGACTAAAATTAGCTTCGGGGGGCTCTGATAGTTCAGTGAGAATATGGGATTTGCAGTTTCAAGCTTGTATTTTAAATTTAAAAGGTTCTGAGGCAATTATTAGTAAATATTCTAGATTTAATTAACACTCATTTTAGGTTGCCAAGGTGTGGTTAATGTGGTAGAATTCCATCCTCAAGAAAATGGTATTTTTGCCTCAGCCGATGATGGAAAAATCAATTATTACGAATTAAGTATAATAATATAGCTTTCCCTCTATTAATATAAAACTTATTCGATTTTTTTAGAAAAAGGTGAACTAAAAACCATCTATGATGCCCATTTCAGTAAAGTAACTGCTATTTCCTTCTCACATGACAATGAACACTTTATTTCTTGTGGAAGGGACAAAGTGTTGGTTTTGTGGAAATTAGGCAATGCCGCGGCACTAAAAACTATAGCGGTTTATGAAGCTGTTGAAGTTATTGTGAGTTTACCTGTCAAATTTAAATTACCCAATTTTAAGTCGGAAATTGACGGAATTTATGTCGCATCTGCAGGAGAACATGGTAAGCAACAATATTGGTATTTAATTATTTAAATAAGGATACTAATTCATATACAATATTTATTTATATAAGGGTATTTAATATTGTATAACAGCAATCTTGTCAAATCAATTGTATCAAATATCCCAAAATTAAAATGGCACTTTTTCTAGTGTACTTTTAGAATTTTTACTTGATTTCCTTTTCTTTGAAAACCTTGTTCATGTAGTTCCATGGTTCATTGATCAGAAGCTTCATTTCTTTGAATTATTTTTTTAATAGAAGAAAAAGAAAAACAAACTAAAAACTGCATCTTGTCTGCATAAAATATCATATGATTCCACCCAATTATAAAGCTGCTCGATAAGAGATACAAACAAATCTTAAACAACGATGAATCTGGCTTAATAATTCCATATGTACTCAATAATCAATAGTTTTCTTAATGTTAATACACAACTGTGTTTACACAGGTCACATATAAAATAAAGCTACAAAGAAAATATCAATTGAGGCAATAAAACTTCCTCTAATTTTAAGTATAAAAAGTTAAACCTACATAACAAACTAAATATAAATTTTGATAATTAATGGTGAAAAAAATATGATCAACAAAAGCAGTTCTATTGAATGACACAAATAGATCAACCTGACTGGATATCTCATTAAAACCTCTTTGCTCTACAGAAATTGGATTGTTGTATACATAATTGGTACGACGAAAGGGCACTTTAAATAGGTTGGAATTTCTAGTATGCTGACTTGGAACATGAAAATTAAGAAGACGCAGAATTTTAATTCTCTTGTATTCTATAAATTAATTTGTCCATTAGCAACTTTACGTAAAAAATCTGACTGCAATGTCGTCTAGATTCTAGCGTTTGAAGGCCACATATTTTACGTCCTTCAAGATAATTTATATGTAAAATATCATGAGTTAACCTAAAGGCTAGCAGCCTGACAAACTCACCCTAAACAGCCTCTAAAAAATCAATATGGCACTGATAACCAGGTGAGCATATTCTAAACATGGTCTAACATAAGAAAAATATAAATGCTTAAAAATCACAGGCGAAAAATCTTTAGTATGACGCGAAATCAGACCAAGTTGCTGGTAAGCCTTTCGCGCCATTGATAAAAAGAGATCCTTGAAAGATAGCTGAGAATCTAAAATTACACCCGGATCCCTGATTTTTTCTATTCTATTAATATTATTCCCATCGACATTATAGGCAAAATCAAGGAAATTCCTACTACGGGTTCAACATGTTACTGAGCACTTTGATACAGTCAAATGCAGACCATTATCTGAAGACCACTTAGACAAATAGGCTAAATCCAACTGAAGGAAAAGAGAGTCTTGCTTAGATTAAATTTTTTTTAAAAGTTTAATATCTGCATATCAAAGACGATTAGAATAAATTATATAGCCGATGTCATTAGTAAAGAGCAAAAACAACAAGGGGCCACTAAGGGAGCCTTGCGGTATCTCAAAAGTGACTACAGAAGTGTCCACAATCTCAGATCAGATCGATAAAGATCTACAGACTCTCACACACTGCAACCTCCTAGACAAAAAGCTGTAAATCCATGAAAGGCCTTATTATAATCGGTATATAGACTTTCTATCTTCCAACCATTTTCCATTGAACTGATTAAAAACTGTATGTATTCTGTGAGATTGAGACTTAACCATTCACGCTCTTTTTAACATGCATCAAGTTCTCTAAAACATACAAACTTGACACATTTAAGAACCGCAAGCTCACAAATGCATTGAGTCAATCTTCTTCCCTGTAGCCCAGTCCAGAGACCACCTTGACTGTGTTTCTCTAAAGCTTCAAAATTCTTTTCGATCGTGCAGAATGCCTCTTGAAATGAAACTCTGCTCTTAGTGGGCTGAGAGACACAATTTTCGTTCCGCAACTGATATAAACTGCTCTTCAGTCCACACACAACTGAGTCAATGTGCACATCCTAAAGCGGTCTAGAATCTAGATGAAAACTGACATGTGACAATCCCTTAAAGTAAACACAACTTTGTTTGTTTTCTCAACAAACGTAATCCACTGACTGCAAACCGGTACTCAGCCCTCTCCTGTAACATCAATAAAACCTCAATAGCGTCCTTTGCAGTTTCCATAGTAGTAATTGCTGTTGGTTCTAAAGTTGGTAAAATATTAATGTAGATTAGAAAAAGTATGGGTTCCAATTCTGAATCTTGTGACCCCTATGGTGATTGGTGATCACACTTTCTGCCAATGTCACTCCATCAACCCTAACTGCCTGTGTTAGGTTTGACAGATATGAGGTCACCAATAAAGACTTGACTCACTGAAAAAGTATTTTTTGAGTTGGCGTAGGATATTACGAGGATATTACGCGAGACACAATCAAAAGCCTTGCTAAGGTTACAGAACAATGAAGAGCTAAATTTTTAGCTGTTATAAGAATCAAGAAAAAATAACACCAGATCCTAACACCTTGCGCAGTGTATGTTATATGTAATAGTTCTATATAGATATTTTGGTTAAACCCTTTACCTTCAGATTCTAACTCTTCGTACCATTGCAAAAGTTTTTCTTCCTCCTTTGCACCCATGTTTTATCACTTTTTACACTTACAACCCAAAAAAATATAATAACAAGCAAAAACAAACAAAATTGATTTCCATAAAATAAAGGTTCACTTATGTACCATGCGAGTCACCGGTGATCCACCGAGAAAACATCTACAAATCTATACGGAACGCATAAATCTCTGCGATTCCAGCGACATCTTTTAGGCAAAGACTGTACCATTAACTTATTGGGCTTGGTCTTTAATCGAACTCTGTAACTTTTTGGTGCGGTACAAGGGCACCTCATTCGTACGAGTCACCGGTGATACGTATGGTAGTCAACGTGTTAACACGTTAGCTATTAAGGGGGTATTTTGAAAGTCTTCTCTTATGTACCATACGTATCACCAGTTATCAACTCTATAAGTTCACTTGTGTATCGCACGTATCACCGGTGATATTCTGCAGGTTGATGATTCAGGGTTCTAAAACGATTGGGATTTAAAAGCAAGACATTTTGCCTGGGCAAAGTTATGCAAATAAAAATTAAAATAAACATTTTTTTATATTTTATTACAAGTAACACATTATAAACGACCAAATATGTTGTAAAAACACTTAAAAACTAGGTAATCTCTTAATGTTTTTCCTGATAGCAACTTAAGCAAAGGGCAGGGGTATTCGGACACTCATTACAAAATGTAGACACTAGTTTCATTTTTTTACACGCTAATTTTGACTGTTTGGAAAGATTATATTCCTTCTCGTAGCATCCTATGCATCTTTTTCTTTTTTTCCTATAATCCTTCGTTTTGTTTGTTACTTCTTTTAAAAAGTTTTTTTGGCCTTTTTTTCATTATTAATCAAATCTCCGACTAATCCCGTCGCTAAAGCCTCTCTAAATTCTGAAATTTCAATTTTCTTTTTATTTGAAATTTGATACAAAATAAGGGCATTAACAACCGATGTTTCAAATAAGAATTCAAATGCCACTTTGTGGTACCATCTTGTAGACCGACGAAGTACTGAGAAGTAAGAGGCCATCTGATCAGATAAATCAATGCCCATTTTAAATTTGTTATAAAAAACAATGCCTCTCGCTTGTTAATATTTTCGCCCTTGCGATTTTTTTGATTTGTGTTTATTATATTGAGTGTATGTCTTGTAGTTATAAATTTAACTGATCTTTTATCCTTTCCAACAACTTTTCCAATATTTTCTTTTCCTTTAATTTGTCCTTTTTTCATTTTTTTCTCATCTAAAATGCCTTTGACGTATTTCCGTAGTGTTCCAATATTGTGAGTTTTTCTGTCCAGCAAAATGTCTGTCAACTCTAGGTTATTATAGTAGTTATCAGTTACTAGTGTTCGGCCGGTATCAAGGTAATCTCTCATTAAATTTAATACAACTTTATTGCTACTGCGTCCTGCTGTCGCTGTATCACTTTTTCTTTATAAATCTCTGCTTCATAGGTATATCCACTCTCATCACACAACTTAAATATTTTAACTCCATATTTTGATGCCTTTCCTGGAATATACTGCCTAAACAACAATCGGCCTCTGAAAGGCACCATTGATTCATCAATTGAAACTACTTCCCCGGGTACTTTTAATTGCTTATATTTGTGTGTTAATTGGTCTATAAGAGGTTTAATTTTGTGGAGGCGATCTTCTTTATTTGCTGTTTCATTATCGGAAAAATGAATAAACCGTAAAATATCTTGAAACCTGTTTCTTGACATAATATGACGCACAAAACAATGTCTATAAATAAATTTTCGCGACCAATAGTCTGAAATTTTTGGAAATTTTGCCAATCCCATATACAATAGTAATACTGCAAAAAAAATTTTCAATTTTTTTGAAAGAAAAATCCTTCCATTTTTTTTGTACCTTCTTGCATTTTTATTTGTTTCCAATAACATTAACTTTATAATGTCTGAATCTACAATTAGTCTAAACACATCAATGGGTCGTAAGGGTCGTACATTTATTTTTTCTGCATCGGTAAAAGAATTTTTTTTTTAAAGACGCTCCATCTACTTGATTCCAGGATAAAATTGTGCTCGGGTTGGTCGGTTCAATATTATCTTCGTTTCTCTCTAATTCAGATTCGTCTATTTCAGAGTCTGTGTCTGATTCAGAGGTCGGTTCATATTCCGACTCAGAGGGCGGAAAGGGCTCATCCTCTTCACTATCTGAGAACACGTATTTACTGCTATTTTTAGACTGATTCTTCTCATTAGGTTGTATAACTCTAATATTTCGAGATGTACTAGGAATTTGATCTGGAAAGATAAAAAATATTGTTTTTTTTTTGTAAATTTACTAGGTACCTATACCTTTAAGTTCTTGTTCATCTTGCTCACGTTCAATATCATCATCAGTTAAATCCTCAACGTCAATATTGTCCTTATTTCCACAACTTTGTTCTAAAAATTACATAAACATAACCTTAAATTATGCTTCTATCATTTAACATACTCAATAATTTGTATTGCCATACATTTGCCAGAAAATGGTATAATTTTCAAGGAAACCAATGCTTTCTTTAACAAACCAGGAAAAGTGCTTTCTTTTATATAGAAATTAATTAACTTAGTCAATGGTCAATGATTTATATTTTTTAATTCATAACAGTTATGTTACCTCATTTGCTGATGATACATCGGCAATTATCTAATGTCATAACTTCCAATTTCTTCATAATTATGCAAGCTAGTAAATGCATAACTGATCTTTCTTAGTACTGTCAACAAAATGGTCTTTGTCCTAATAGTTTTAAGATCAGGTTTATCCTTTTCACAGCTGTTCGAGTAGATTTATCTTTTTTAATCACATGCCACCTTATTTACTGATGATATATCGGCAATTTTCTTACGTCATTACTACTAGTTTCTTCATATGCAAGCTGATGTCAACAAAATAATCTTTGACTTAACAGTTAAAACCAGTTGTATTCTTTTCCATACCAGTTCAAGTTGTCCAGGATAGAAGCTTATTATTTAGAAAGGTATTAAATATCAAAATTCAATAAGACTCAAGCAGGTGGATATAGTATGTAACGAATTCGCCTATAGTAACTCTGCAATTTTTCAGCTGACAGATTATGTAGATACATACACACTTACGGCCATTTATTATGCTCCAGTATATTCCAGTTTGGCATATGGCTTATTTGCTTGGGGTAACTCCTGTACTATTGAAAGAGTATTGATCTCTCAAAAACGCATTATCCGCGCCATTTTTGGAATTCTTTATAGAGTCATATCGAGAAACATTTCGAAATGAAAAAATCTTACTATCATAAGTATGTTCAGCCTCCAGTGTTCATGTGATATTTTTGAAAATTCAACAAGCTTTTTTAGATTTGGAAATATTAATTACAATTTACATTTTTGCTGCTATCAATTAAGATAACCACAGACCTTTACTAGAACCTCTGTTAAATATTACAAATCTAGTTCATAAAACAGACATCTACTGTCTTTAAAGCCGGGGATAAATAGAGAGTTGAAAATTATGGAACAATTCCTATTACTAGTACCTACTCTAAATAAACTGTTAGAGAAATTTATTAAAATTAAGCTAGAATATGGAAAGTAATAAGGTGCTATCAGGTAATCAATTTGGGTTTCGAAATAAAATGTGTGCAGAAGATCCTTTTTCAGCTATGGAAAGGATATTTGAAGTGTGGTGTGTTGCAGAGTACGGTTCTGAGGTCACTTCTATTTCCCAGTTATATAAAAATCTTATCCCAATTTTAGCACCAACAAATTACTGTGTTACCTATGTTTTGTTGAGGACTCTGTAATTCTTTCTAGATCAAAAAATATAAATATAATATAATGCTTTATTGTCAAAAAATTTCACAATTTCTAGACAAAGCCTAAGTAAACGTAAGAGAATACAGAACATACAAAAATACAATAAAAAATACACATAGAAAGAAAACAAACATACAAAAGTTTATACAATTTAACAAAATTGTATGAGGTCAAAATACAAACAAAAAATAAATAAATAAATTAGTAAATAAATAAAAACAAAAATCAATATACATTAAAATGTACACAAAGTCAAAAGGTAAACAAATCAAGTATATATAGCAACACAAGGGCGTACAATACAATATTTAAAAAAAAAAGTAGTTTTTTTATTTTAGTCTTTTGTTTTAATTAAAAAGTGTGTGGGAAATTAAATTTAAGTATGATTAAAACATTTGTTTACTTCATACAAGGCTCTCTCCAGTTGGTACGATTTTAATGCTTTGCGAAATGACGGAAAGAAAATTACAGTAAAATGGGGTGAATGGAAACAGTGTCGGACCTTTCCTACTTTGTTGCTAACATGGTAGTCACCTTTTTGACAACAAAAAATAAGGAATCTACAGGTCTCGACTTGTAGATCAAAAAGCGCATAATAGATTTTTTTTCAATTGATAAAAAAATATAAATACACAAAAAAAACTGACAAAAACACCAATTTTACAAACAAAAAATATTTATTTCTATAGAAATGTAACAAGTTTGTGTTGTTAAACATATTATTTAAATTAAACAACTTTGATGCAAATTAAATTTTAAAATGTCCCTTCTTGACGTAGATGCTTTTATCTCGTCATGAACTGGGAAAACCTCTCCAACAACCTGGCTAAAATGAAAGGCGGAAACATCCGGAACTTCTGGAAATCCATAAATATATCCTGACGAGTGTTTGGTGGGGCGACTTCTTAAGAAAGTGGCTTCAATGTCATTTTCTGTAATATTAATGACTTAATTACTATTACTACTATTAATAAAATATTTATTTCTTTGTCTATTTCGATATTTTGTTGGGAAACACCAGAAGCCAAGTTCCTTTACCTATTAAATCAAGCGAAATAGGAGAAATACATCGGAACAATTTACCCTTAAAGCAGAATGATGCTGATGAATTATTTATATCCAACTTATTCTCGGACTTATCGGTGAAACTTGGTAGTGAAGTGTCCATTTCTGAGTCTGCATCTGAAGAATGATTTTGACCTTTTTCCATTTCAGAGTCTTCACTTGAAGAATGATCTTGAGCTTTTGCCATTATTGGCATGAAATTACTAAGGGGCAAATTCATTTCCCGGTCTGAATCTTCATCTAAGGTTTCCATACGTCTTTCCAAATCATTATCCTCTTGATCGTCTTTATCCAACATGCTTTCAAAATCTGCATTTGTAAGGCTTTTGCCAGCAGGAACTTGAATTTTACGACGTCGACTCTTCACATTTTGACCATCGCCATATCTCATTGTTCTTAGAAGGTTTACCAAAGAGCTATTAAGTCCTTCTTCAATGTTCTGATTCTCATCATTTGTCTCGTCAATATTTTGCTGCGGAAGGCGTCCCAAGACTTGATCCCTATCTAGTAGAAAAATTCCACACTTTATAAACCTAGATTGTATGTTTTTTCCATCATTAGGCTCAATAGCCTTTGACAAGTCATTTAGCAAGAAAGGGAATCTGTCCTTTGGAACCGTGCAATGCTTTGAACCAGCCCCCATTTTCCATTTTTCAAGGATCTGCCGCCAAGCTGTTTTAAGAGACCGGAAAAATGCCACGTCCAGACGCTGAGTGAGATGAGTAAAGTTAGCCGGGAGGAAGATAAATGAAATATTATTTTCTTTGCAAAGAGATACCGTACTTGCAGAAAAATGTGAACTCAGATTGTCGCCAATTAAGTACTTCTATCGCGGTAGATCTTTTACTGCAGGTATGACAGTTCTCTCTACCCAATCTGAGAAGGAAATTGCATCAAACCAACCTGATGGATGGACTTCTATTAAATCTGATGTCCTTTGGTCCTCCAACTGTCCAAGATGTATACAAATTTTTAGCTTTGTAAACCACGTATGGTGGGAACAATTTTGCATCAGCTGAAGCAACGTACTTAATAGAAACGGCTGACTTCGACGTATTGCAAATACGTTCTGTATAGCGACAGCCCCTTTTCGAGATTACTTTCTTTCTACCCGGATCGTCAGTTAAATTTGCTTCGTCGTAATTTATTATGTTTGATGGCGGTACATTTTTCAACTCTAAATTGTCAAAATAAGCATTGATAGTATTGGGAGAAACAGCAGCTCTTGAGCGCTTGATGTTTGGTAGATTCTAGATCTTAATTCATTTTTATGACGTTTTAAAAAAGAATAGACAAAGTCTCTGCCAGGGATATTATCTTTAAATCTCGTTATTGTTTTACCTCTACTGTCTAGGTAATTTTTTATCATCATCCTGACGTCCAAATGGTCAAGTGGATACCCCCAATCGGAACAAACTATTAATTGATGGACTAAAATATCTTCTTCTTGTTTGGTTAAGGCTGTTTGTCCTCCATGAGGCTTTAGATTTCGGTTTTTGTGGTGCCGATAAAGCACAGAATAATGAATGTTGTATGTTTCGTGAGCCACTTCGTAACTCATCCCGTTGCAATTGAAGCATGGGCTATGTTTAGAGTTTTTTCATCAATTTTCTTATATGTTTCACCTCGAGGGTCTGGTTTATAAACGCGAGGCATTTTCATGCAAAAGAAAAAACAATTATGGGGTGGATAGAAACAGCGGGTGAATAGGAACAGCGTGTTTCTATTATGTATGTTGTTATGTATTATATTACATCATAGCAAAAAAAAATAAGCAAGACAAGCATTTTCTGAAATAGGCAATGTAAACCTGACACCTTATAGCTACTTTAACCAAAAACACAATGTCTGACCTGTTTTTAGCTAACCACTGTGAATGAAGTTTTGCTAGTGATGAAAAAAGCACATGTGTTCACTCCGACGGGTGGTTGGTACTGCAATCAGGGTTGCCAACATAAAACATCTTTGGCCTGTTAAAGTAGTTATGGCGACATCTGTTGACCGTTTGAGAACAAATTTGAAGCGTTGGGAGGTTTAATTCCGATGTTGATTTTTTTTTAAGAAGTTTCTCGTTTTTGTTGCTATTCATCCAGCAGTTTCTATTCACCCCATTTCACGGTATGGACTTTATTTCTAATGGCAGATGATTGTGCATTTTTTTCGCATTATACAGAATCGATTTTTTGACTATCAAATCTTTCATTCCATCAAATCTTTTATTTTTTAATAACCTGTAGTGTACTCTGGTATTGTCTGCTTAATATTTAATACATTTGAATGTTTTCCTTTATTTTAATTTTACTCTTAAATTTGTATGTTTTGTAAGGTCTTTATTATTCTTTATACACCTTCCATTTGACCTACCCAAGATATATTTTTTAAAGTTCTCTCTCCGTTTATCTATGTGATTACTTCTGGATCTCTACTCTTGATGCATTACTTCTATCTTAATCAAGATTTGTACTTCCGAAGTCTACTGAAACCAAGGAAAAGCATAAATAATTTTAACCTAACTAACTAAACCTATTTAACTTTATAATTTATTTAGGTATAATTCGCGTATGGGACCTAAAAAAATCCAAGGAAATCTTCGTCCAAACAAACTCCATTGTCTCCAAAGCATCAGAAGAAGGTGGTTTGGCAGTAACCCATCTGATTCACAACAAAAAGTTGCAAAGTATAGCAGTCGTCACTGTAGAGCACAACATTGTCGTTTACCATATGAAATCTTTTGTATGCCTTAAGCAGCTGATAGGTATATAGCCATATTCCAACTCCAATTCAGACATATACTGATTTTTATTACCTTTTAAGGATTCTCAGATGAAATTTTGGATATAGCCATTTTGGGCCAGGAACATAGCCATATAGCTGTGGCTACAAATTCTAAAGACATAAAACTTTATAACGATAGTTCGATGAACTGCCAACTCTTGAAAGGACACGAGGATTTGGTACTTTCGTTGAATGTCAGTCCGGTAGACAAGGATTTAATGGTGTCATCCGGGAAGGATAATAGTGTAAGACTATGGAGATTTGATGGGACAACTGTAAGGTGAGTATCAAAACAAATTCCATGTATTAGCTCGTTAATAACTGTTTTATACAGAATTTTTTAAATTTGAAGTAAATTATGAAAGTCAATCTGAGCGAGTCAGTCAGTATGTTATTCACCCCAACAATAATTAGATAAATTTTAATAAAGGGTGGCGAGATCTAAAGATTAATAAAGAAAAATTCTTTATTAAGTCCATAAAAAGTTGAAAATAACAATTTACATTTCTACATAAATCGCCATGTATACATTTTTTACCTATGTGAGGCGTGGCTTATATCAGTAGTTTAAAATAACATAAAGTATAAATTAAAAATAGATATAAAAGTTAAGGCTTTCTAGTATTACTATCCTTGCATCCCTCTATACATTTTATATTTTATTGAAATCATTAAAAGGTAAAATATTTACAGATACACAAATATTAAATGCACAACAGTTTTTTTAAAAAAACATTAGCTCACAACTTAACACATACACTAATAGATATACACTAAATCACTATAACTAAAGACTTTCATTTAAATTTGTCATAATAAAAGCCTATATTTGCAAGTACAGACTAACCCTTTTTTATCTCTTTATCAGATTTATACATCAGTTCATTGGGAGTTTATTCCAGACCTCCAAAATACCATACATTTTCTCTTTACAAATGTAAAATTTGGCTTATCTGTTTTAAGTTTGTTCATATAATAATAATAATAATAATAATAATAATAATAATGTTTATTTTATTTTAAATTTTATAATGTTTAGTTATATATCTGGTGTGATGTTTCTCTTTAAATTATTATCAAATTTAAAAGAAATACATTCTTAAATATACAGTAGAATGGTACGATGTTATGTTTAATAACAATGGTATGTTTAATAAACTAACTGTACTCAATTTACCCTAGCAGCATTATATTTAGTTAGTTTAAGCACCTTTTTTGCAAAATAACTATGTTTTCCAAGTCTCCTAAATTTCTTCATAGTATAATATCATATTTTTTCTACCATCAACTCAACATAGGCACCCTAATTCTATTACTCTAAGGAAGTTATCTGACTGATGCATGCACCTCTGTTCTTCGAATTTGCACTAAAAATTTTCAGTTGGCCTTTGTTTAAAGTTCAAGATTTGTGTTTTATTGAAATTCAGTAAAGATTACACAAATATCATTGGTGTAGATTATACCGGGTGGTGCGTCGCCGAGCGGAACATAGGAAATCCCATGTAAATTTTGAGGAGGTCAATTATTGGCTTCCCTGTACATTTTACAGAAAAAATGTAAGATAACTTTTTGAAGAGACCAATCCTGCAAACCCTCGTGTAAAGTTTTAAAATATTTTAATAAGCGAATCTTGAATTATTCAATTAAATGTAATTGCAAAATTACCAAATTTTCGGTTCAGGTAAAACCAGACACCAGCCACCAGCAAACAATTTGTTATAAGGCTTTGTCAAATCTGACGTACAGCCGAATGCAAGAAATGTTTTTTTTTTCGTTTTATCAATCTCACAACCATACATTCACACGTTAGCATTACTTTTTTATCTAAACTTTTATTTAATATAACGATGAAGTTAAACCAATAACAATTATTATTATCGATTATTAAAAAAAAAAATTATCATACTTAGAATTTAATTAAACCAATAGCAGAATCTGAAATATTTTCAATTTATTTTCCCATCAAGCCTATCTGATCCATTTCAACCATTAAACCTATTGTTAGTAAATTCGAGTCCAAAGATATTGCAATAGATAATTGTAAATGTTTAACTCAGAAGATCGAAAATAGATCCGAAAAAAGAGAGAACAGAACTCTTAATATTTTACTAAGTGCGGAAGAATAAAATAAAATACAATAACTTTTTTTAAAATAATAGAGAATTACATAAAAACATCAATTAATCAAATGTTCAAACAACCTCCCATTAACAGCTAAACAATATCCCAACCGATCATAAAATTAATTTCTAACATTACTAAGTTGATATTGAGAAATTTTATTATATTCTAACGAAAAAGCGTTTTGTAACTGGTTTGATTCTCAAATTTCACACTTTTATAAATGACACTTTTTAAATGACCCCACAAAAAGAAGTCATTTGGTGAAGGATCAGGTGACCTGGCTGGCCAAAGTATCCGGTACCGTGGACTAATAATATTGCCGTTAAAAGCATTTTCCAAGCACTCTTTAACCATACGGGCATTATGGGCCGGGCACCCATCCATTTGGTACCAGATCATTTGATCTTCCTGAACAACTTCTTCCAAGGCGGGTTCAATTTGATTTTGAAATAAATCTAAGTAGGTTTCAGCTGTTAGGGCCATAAAAAAGGGTCCAATGGTGTTAGGTGTGGTGTTGCCAGTTCTGTCGTCTACTGCTTTTTTTCACTCTGCAGCTTCAGCCTTGTCCCCAGTGTGGCTGACTCATGAGTGCCTTCTCTAAAGTGGCGAATTCACTCTATATTTTTTTAGTCACGTGAAATGTATGCGTAAAATAAATTCACAAAAACTGTTTTTACCTTTTCTTGTAACTAAATCTGTTATTTTCGTGCAACAAACATACCGAAGACACCCATATTGTATTATTATTTTGGTAATTTTTAGATTTTGGTCCGAATTAAAAATAATGATTCCGCATTTTCCGAATCTTGATAGAACTTAAAAAAAAGAAATTTTAAAAATTATGTACTCCTAAAAATAAATTTTCAATTCAAACAAATTTGTGTTTATTACATGTAATTGACATTTTAAGTGATATGTAATGAAACTAGTGTATAATGTTATGATTGTACACTAGTTTCATTCATAATTTTTTATGTTATGATAATGAATGACTAAAAAAATACAGAGTGAATTCTTCACTTTAGAGAAAGCCAGACTGGAGACAAGGCTTCAGCTGCAGAGTGACAAAACGCAACAAGGTCGACAACAAAACTGGCAACACCACACCTAACCTCACCTCAGTTGTCACCTATTTGTTGACAAAACTAATGATATACAAGGTAATTCTAATGATTAATCGCGTCCTATAGTGAGTGATATAGTGCGTGATAACACCCTCTTCGTGATAAAATTTGGCTTTCCGCCACTGTTAGTGAAAAATATATGTCGAAATCTACCCACTTTGCAAAAAACCCGACCATTCGTTAGTTTTGACAAAAGCCGCTAAACTGCAGAATTACCCAAAATGCTCCTTCCTGCAGCTCTTGATGTTTTTCGAATTTATACAAATAATATTTGTGTTTTTTTAAAGTGCGCAATACCGTTGTATGATGTTTATTTACCTCTTACCCAAGAACCCTCGTACTAACCATCTTGTTTTCCTCCACACTCAGTAGAATATTAAGATCTCTGTTCTCTCTTTCTTCGGCTCTATTTTCGATATCCTCAGTTGAACATTTACAATTATTGATTACGGTACCTTTGGACTCGAACTTATTGACAATACGTTTAATGGTTGAAATGGACGGAATGGGCGGGTCTTGTCGACTTTAAGTATCTCCGATTTTGCAATATTTTAAAATTTGAGCATAAAGAGTACTTTGAAAAGAATAGATTAAGAGAAAAAAATTTGCGGATCATTCACATAGGACGCTAAAAAATAATATTAAATTATGTCAAAAAAGAGGTCTAATCTACTCTATTTGATAATCGAAACTCGTTGCTATTGATAATTACATTGTCAAACTTTTGACATATGATCTCGCAGTTGCCAAATTGTGTATATATGTAATAAGCAACAAGCACATCTAAAAAGCATATCTTATATAAGAGAAAACATGAAAGACATCTAAATCTATCTGCCAAAATGATAGCAGTGTTTTTACACTATAACAGTGAATGGGTTTTACATTTACACACATTTGTACACAAGCATAGGCTTACGCCTCCCATGTGCTCAACATCCTAACTTAAAACAAGGTTTTAGCTGTTAGGTTATAGTCCATAAAAAAGGGTCCAATGATATGGTGTCCGAAAATTCCCACGAATACATTTGTTTTTTGGGTATATTGTGTCCGAGTATGAACAAAGCGATGTTCATTTTCTTGGCTCCAATACCGGCAATTCTGAACATTTGGTTCATTGTTGAGTTGAGGGTAAATGTACATTCATCAGTAAAACAAATATTTCTGTAAAAAATCCTATCATTATTTGCTCTTTCCGTCATTTCAAAACAAAATGCTCCTTCCTGCAGCTCTTGATGTTTGTGTTTTTTTAAAGTGCGCAATACCGTTGTATGATGTTTATTTATCTCTTGCCCAAGAACCCTCGTAACCATCTCGAATAACCATCTTGTTTTCCTCCACACTCAGTAGACTATTAAGATCTCTGTTCTCTCTTTCTTCGGCTCTATTTTCGATATCCTGAGTTGAACATTTACAAATATTTATTACAGTACCTTTGGACTCGAACTTATTGACAATACGTTTAATGGTTGAAATGGACGGAATGGGCTTGGTGGGGAAATAAACTGAAGACATTTCAGATACTGCTCTAAAACTGTTTCCCGCATAATCCCACTTAATATTGGCTATTTTTTCGTCGATTGAATAATTCATATACTTGTTTTTAAATATCGACTGTCACTGATTTATCGACATTTTTCCTCACGTCAATGACAATATTCATTTTACTGGTTTGGTTTTACCTGAACCGAAAATTTGCTAATTTTGCAATTACATTTAATTGAATAATTCAAGATTCGCTTATTAAAATTTTTTGAAACTTTGCACAAGGGTTTGTCAGATTGGTCTCTTCAAAAAGTTATCTTACATTTTTTTCCAATAATTGACCCCCTCAAAATTTACATGGGTTTCCTATGTTCCGCTCGGCGACGCACCACCGGTATACGCTCAACGGTCTCAAAACAGACTCCTGAGCTACCTACTTCTTTTTTTATTTCTTTGTAGCCACAATTGCACTGTTAGTTATAGTAAATTTCTTGCAGTGCTTGATATACAGGGTGCGTCAGCAAGGCGTACGGCTAAAATGGCGCATAGTATAGTTTAGATACCGAGTTGAAAAAAACTTATGTGACATAATTAAAAGGTTGACGAAAATCTACAAACTAAAAATAATTTTAAATATATAAGGTGCGTCAAAAATAAGTTACGGAAAAATATGTAGTTTTTTTCAAATGGAACACCCTGTATTTCATGGCGTTATGCTTTTGGGGACAATAAGATCTTTACACTGATACCTCATTTCTTAAATTTTTTTATGGCGTTGCCACGTAATTCATATTTTTAGGATATTTTCAGTGTTTTAATGGGTTTATTAAAATTCTTATAAGTTCGCTGTGTTCAATCTAGATAAACGAAATGTTTAATGTAGTTAGTTTACGGTATCAGCTTTATCTTTCCGTAAAAGTCTGATGTTTTTTCATACAGAGTGTCTAATATAAATTTACCAATTTACTCAAATAAAATATGCTATAACTCGATTTTTTTTAAACGGAACACCCTGTATTTTTCTCTTTCATGAAGTTTCCTTATTTATTCTCTAAATTTTTTTACAAAGTATGTCCTACACCTAACTCGCTTTTTTGGGATATTTTACATTCTTTAAAATTGATGACAATAAAACCGCATAACTATGTATTTAAAAAAAATGTATTAAGATTGCTGATAGACTATCGGTAAAAATACTAATCTGACATTTAAATAATTGCATTTGGTTTACTCTTTTTTTTTTGAATATCGTTAATAAAAATATTTCGCATTAGAGCTGAAATAAGTTTTAAAGATTAAAATTATTGTATTACTTGCAAATTATTAATTATCCACGGAAAGGACTTGTCGAAATGATATACAGATCGTGTTATCTTGAGCTACCTATTACCCAAAATAATGGCAACACCGCTTGATTGCGGCTTGCAGGCGGCGAAATTTTTCGTTTTTATTTTTTGAACCGGGAGTCAGCAGACCTCACTTTGCTGTGTTACTGCACGTTGCATTAATAATTTTTGAGCGTTATTTTCGTGTTTTTTTCACTATGGCTGTTTATACCCCTTCCGAAAGAGTTTAACTAATTAAATGGTTTTATGGAGGCAATTCGGCAGTACAATGTAGAGATTTATTTTCAGTGACATTTGAGAATAGACCGATTCCTTGTGCAAAAACGGTTTTAAATGTGGTTACAAATTTTGAGACAACTTTTTGCTTTCAATATTGTAAAAAATGCCACACAAAACGTCAAGTTCACGTTCGAGTTCTGTTGAAGTGGTCCAGTATATAGAACGGCGGGAAGAAATGGTTTACAGTACCCTAGAACTTGATTCGACACGGTCCACTAGAAGTGTTGGAGAGGAACTAGGAATGAGCAATAAAACTGTTGCTAGTATCCGGAAAACATATGGGTACAAATGTTTCAAGTATTCAAAAACTCAGGAAATATTTCCTGAATACCAATGGCGAAGAATGGACTTTTGTGAAACCATGATGGAAAAGGCAAATGAAAACGAATATTTTTTAAAAAATATTTTGTTTTCTAATGAATCTTCTTTTCCATTACATGGCAAACACAATTCTTCCATTGTTCGTTATTGGTCTCAAGAAAACGAGCACAGAAGTTTTCAGTTTCGTACCCAGTATCCTCAGAAATTGAATTTTTGGGCTGGTATTTTGGGCGACAATGTTATAGGGCCATTTTTTATTGATGGCACTTTAAACGCCCAAAAGTACCTTGAGTTGCTGCAAAACCAAGTTCTCCCTGCCATTCAAATCCTACCTGATGTAGACCTGGGATCGGTTCATTTTCAGCTAGATGGCTGTCCTGCTCATAACGCTGCTAGAGTAAAAGAATTTTTAACAAATACTTTTCCTAACCGCCTTATTAGTGGGACTGGCGATATTAAATGGCCTCCTAGATCTCCAGATTTGTCTCCAAATGACTTTTATCTGTGGGGTTACCTTAAGCAGACCATTTACAAGCCTGAATTTAGTAGGCCAACAAATTTAGAGGAGTTACGAAATAAAATTAACGAAGGTGCCAATTCCATTTTACCTGAAACTCTTTTGGAGTTGCGAAATAGCTTTTACGATAGGTTAAGTTTTTGTTTAGCGAAAGAAGGCGGTTTATTTGAGCCTTTTATTTAAAAAATGATATGTTGTTAAGTTTGTTTATTAGAGTTTTATTTCTGTTTGTTTATTATATTGTAACGAAATTCGGGAACACACTTTTATTGTGAACGTCAAAGAAACACTAACCTAACTCGCCTTGACTGTCGTTTAATTGTTTCCAAGGTAAAAACTGACTAAACAATTAAAACTGAATGAATTGTCTTGAAGCGCGTCCTTTTTAAAACCCGATGGAACAGTTTCGAAATATTTAGAATTATGTTCATTGTTTTTGCCCAAAGAGACCAATAATTTTAGGAGAATACTGACAGTCAAAGCAAGCAAGTATAGAAATTCTAGAAAATTAGAACTACAGGGATTTACAATAATATAACCTAAATGACATAAATTGGGGCCAAAATGGGGCTCTCGAACAAGATGAACTACTTAAAAACTAAACACTATAGATAAAATTAATAAACCAAACGTCAGTAGAACCCTAAAGAAACCCTACGAATCAACTTTAACTACAGAATACTAATAAAATTGTACAAAAACTAGGAGAATAATTAACGTATTTACATTTTCATAATACTGCTCTCCTCTCAAGTTTGATCATCCCGATCAAACATGGGACCACCTGAGTCATGATAGGGCGCTAGCCGGACGATGTTTACAATTTTCATCTTCGTTGTCGGATGTCGCTGGATACGGTCGTTGATTCTGGTGGCCACGTTAAATGGACCTTCCCAATCCTTCTGGAGCTTTGGTGACTTGCCCTTCCTCCTCCGTGGATTGTATAACCAGACTTTATCCCCAGGGTTAAAACCGGTAGAATTTGCCTTTATGTCATAACGTGATTTCATTCTGTTACTTTCTAGATGAAGTTTATCCCGTGCTTGTTCGTGAACAATTTGTTAATGGTCGACGTACTCCTCAAGGGTTTCAGACTTATAAGGTTTTCCAGTAATAATGTCCAAAGGTAAACGAAGTTCATCACCGTAGACAACTTTTGCCGGGCTTTTTCCAATCAATCAATTAATCGCTTTATTGTCAAAAAATTACAAAATTTTGTAGGCAAAGCTAATAAAAAAAAACATATAAAAACAAAACAAAACACACAAAATAAAAATAAATATACAAACAAAATAAATACATGCAAAACTGTACAAAAACAATGTACCTGGTCAATATACATACATACATACATACACAGTTGACTTGTGGATAGAAGAACGATATGCCAATAGGAATGGTTGTATACAGGTATCCCAGTCAGTTTGCTTAGAGTTTACCACCATCCTCAAATAGGTTTCAAATGTGCGGTTAAATATTTCAACCATTCCATCAGACTTAGGGTGTAGAGGGGTTGTACGGGTCTTATTGATTCCCAGCAACTAGCATACTTGTTGGAATATTTGTGACTCAAAGTTCCTTCCTTGGTCTGAATGTATCTCTCTGGGTACACCAAATCGACAAATCCAGTTCTGGAACAGCACTTCAGCTACTGTCGTTGCTTCTTGGTTTGGAATCGGATAGACCTCGGGCCACTTACTAAAGTAATCCATAGCAACAAGAGCATATCGGTTTCCGGAGCTACTAGTAGGAAAGGGTCCTGCTACGTCTATGGCAATTCGTTCAAAGGGTGCACCAACAAGATACTGCATCATCTTTCATCTTGTCCGGGTTCTTGGGCCCTTGCTTGACGAACACTGCTCACACTGTCGGCAACAGCGTTCAACATCTTGATGACTGTTCAGCCAGTAAAACCGTTCTCTAACTTTTGCCAAGGTCTTACTAACTCCAAAATGTCCTCCGCCGACACCGCCATGAACAGCTTCAAGAACTTCCGGAATCCGTTTTCGAGGAAGGACTGTCAGATATGTCTTTTCTTTTCCATCTACGCTTCCCCAGACTCTTTTTAACAATCCATCTTTTATAGCCAATGAATTCCATTGAGACCAATAAGCTTTTAGTTCTGGAGATTTGTCAGAAATATCTTTCCATTCTGGTTTTAAAATTTCTCGAGATTTCAGTTCGTAAATAAGACCAAATACTGGGTCATCACACTGATTTTGGATTAAACTAGCTACATCCCACTCTTTAGAACTGTGAAGGCCAATACGATTACAAGTAAATATCTCTGGATGCTGTTTTGATTCCTTTTTAAAACAATGTTGACATGTTTCAGTACAGGGTCTTCTCGATAAAGCATCGGCATTTTGGTGATATTCGCCTTTCCTATGTTCTATTGTAAAGTTATACTCTTGTAATCGTTGAAGCCACCTTGCTATTTGTCCTTCGGGGTTTTTAAACTGAAACAGCCATTTCAATGAAGCATGGTCAGTTCTAAGGATAAATCGTTGACCATACAAATATTTATGGAAATGTTCAATAGCTTTTACTGCTGCCAATAGCTCTCGTCTGGTGATACAATAGTTTCTTTCTGGTTTTGATAACGTTTTACTGAAATAAGCTATCACTTGCTCGCCATCTTCATATTTTTGCGATAGAACGGCCCCAATTCCAACATTACTTGCATCGGTATCCAAAATAAAAGTTTGTCCAGGAATCGGATATGTTAAAATTGGAGATGTGCATAGTGCTCTTTTTAACCGTTGAAATGCTTCTTCACAGTCTGTTGACCAACTAAATACAATTTTGTCCTCCGTGAGCTTATGTAGAGGCTTTGCAAGATTAGCGAAATTTCTTACAAATCTTCTGTAATAGGTACAAAGGCCTAGAAAGCTTCTTAACTGGTGTTTGTCAGTGGGTCGTGGCCAATTTTCGATTGCCTCTACTTTATCTGGATCAGTTTTGACACCTTTTCCTGATATTACATGGCCAAGGTATCGAACTTCTTTTTGAAATAAGCAACATTTTTTAGGACTTAGCTTCAGGTTGGCCTCTCGCAGTTTAACAAATACCTCTTGAATATTCTTTAAATGATCTTACGGAAGAAAAATTTAATTTAATTGCTCGATTCGTCACATGCGTCTTTACTCGGCGCCATCTTGTAATTTATATGACAATGGGTCTACTTTCTGGTTATTTTCAATAATTGAGCACATGAGAGTCTAACGTTTTGATTTAATAATTAATCTAAATAATTCTTTCGTCAGAGTAGTTGACTTGTTGGGTTCAAGCATTAAGAAATAAGAATCCAATAAAACGTAGTGTCTAAGATCTAATAGTCTAACAATTTAATAGGCATTTATACGTAAATTCCTAATCTCTAGGAAAATCCCTAAATATGTAGAATAATATATATAATAATAATCCACTCACCCTGCGCTATAAATTAGCCATTTAGTTATTTGTCTTTTCAGCTGTATTGGATCGAGCAAAAGGCACACCGGTTCAGTAGTCTCAGTCTCATTCTTCTCCACCTCTAGTACCTTCTTTGTGTCCGCTAGTCAAGACACTTGCCTGAAACTGTGGGAAATTCCCCAAAAAGAATCGAAAAAAGTCCCGAAACTAGAACAAAATGAAAATACCGCCCAATTGAATTGTAAACAGACCGTGATCGCGCATCAGAAAGACATAAATTGCGTCACGGTTAGTCCGAACGATAAGATTGTAGCCAGCGCTTCACAAGATAAAACGGTGAAGTTGTGGAGTAGCGACGGTTTGGAGTTGACTGGGGTGTTGAAGGGGCATAAGAGAGGTGTATGGAGTGTTAGGTAAGTAGTATTGTTTACTTACTATGATTAGTTAAGAGCCAAAAATGATATGAAAAAGAAATATATCTCTTAGAAAGAAAAGATTTATAAAATTTTAACAAAAAAGTTAATCAAATATTTGAATCATCAAATATCTTGATAACTAAAGTAGAATTTGGTTTGGTTTACCCTGGATATAGATCGATGAATCCCGAATAGTGTGAACATTCCAGGGATTTTAACCCCTTAATCCATTATGGTCAAACATTTTTTTTAAATAAGAATCTTTTGCAATGTATATTCGAAAATTTCCAACTTTAGGAGGATTTAACTCAAAAAGTTTTTGCGGTATCAGAGATGTTCTTATATGACAATATTGGGTAAGAAATGCCCTTAATGGCACTAAAACCATTTAAAGAATATTCGTATTTGTGAAAATATTCTCAAGAAAGGTAAAACTTTGCTATAAAAATTAGTTTTAAAAAATGCCTCGACTGTTTATTTATTTACTAATATATAGAATAAAATTTTACTAATTTTATTCCCATAATAAGATAAATCAATCGCTTCCAAGATAAAGTCCAGTTCAGAGATCTATTAGAATCTTTGATGTGTCGCAGATGCCGCACTAACTAGTCCGTGCGCCTATGTCATATTTATTGTTGCATGATATATATGTTTAAATGGCAAAATTTTATATTGTCTATCTATGAAATCATTTTAAATATACGTAAAACCCCATGTTTTATACTATTTTTTATTTTTCTTTCGAAAATGTCAATTTTTAGAAAGAAAATATTATCACAAGAAAATAATATCAAAAAATTGACCGCGGACTAAAATCCAAGCATCTTACAAAATATTTTAAACACTTCAAGCACTCACAGACTTGTCACCTCTTTTTAGCCAGTCTATTAAACAAAGATAAAACACCTGCGTTCTGACAATTCCTACTTTAGGCTGTGCAAGTGATTGTGTATCTCTCTCTATCCCACTGAATTTAAGAATTACGGGGCCGTACCCAAATAAATTTTTGGACCGTTTTTGTATTATTTTCGTCGTGTTTTTAAAGAGATCTTTACGAATGGGTCTATCGCCTTTAAAATAGTTGTTGGATGGGTCTATCAGCTTTAATAGTTGGGAGGGGGGCCATGTGAGGTTATTATTTGATGTGTTTTGCCGGTTATGCTTTTTACACGTTTATGAAAGTAAAGAATTTAGAATTTGGCCTGTATTCCTGTAAATTTTTTGCAGTTTTTACTGTGAGGAACAGTGTTTTTTTTATTTGTGTTTGTGGATTTGTTTTGGTATTATACCTAAAGACCTTAAAATGTTTCGACCCTGGAAAAATAGGCAGGAAAATTTGGCAAATGAAGAGGAAAGTGTTTGTGCGGGCTTATGGAGGCCGTGGGTGTACAAGAAAGACAATAACATTTGTGATAAAAACAATAAGAGTGATCTGGGCAGTGATTTAGACTTACATAGTTCTGATAGTTCATTTTCTAGTATTGAGGAAGCAAAAAGAAGCAAGGGAAGTAGAAGCTACAGAGGAAATCAAGCAGTTTTAAAAGAACAAATTTATCTAAATATCTATAACAATCTAAGGAATGATACTCAGTTCACAAATGATTGTAGTGCTTTGCAAAAAATAGCGTTTTTAACAGGGGTTCCCTATAGTACAATATGCCTGTAAAAAAAAGGATTAAACACAGAATAAAAAGGAAAGATGCAGGACAATCAAAGGGACTTGACATGGATATTGCCAAATTGCTAAGGAAAG
The DNA here is from genome assembly GCF_022605725.1 of Anthonomus grandis grandis. Lineage (NCBI taxonomy): Eukaryota > Metazoa > Arthropoda > Insecta > Coleoptera > Curculionidae > Anthonomus > Anthonomus grandis. The sequence goes on from NC_065551.1 coordinate 14,761,687, forward strand.
GTGTGTATTCTAAATACAAAAACAATGAGGTTCTGACCATATAGACACCTTATCGGCAAGGGACAAACATTTCTCAGTCTCAACCTTGCGGAGATACCTGATAAAACTTGGATTTAAGCTTAAGATGGTTAACAAAAGAGCTGCTGTAATGGAATTGTCAGGTGGTGTATAGAATATTTGAGGAAAATTAAAAAAATTTGGGAGGAAGAAAGATCCATATATTATTTAGCCGAAACATGATATGATACATTTATGATTGATGTATGATTTCCATTCTCTAGGAAAAAAGTCTCTTTTTTGCCATAGTAAGAAAACCATATTTTTATTAATAAAACAAGTTTAAAGTTTTGTTTTTTTCAGCTTACTGCCCCTGTTTGTCCTTCAGCGACACAATAAAGTATATATAATGTAATGCTTTAGAATCCATATGCTGATGTGCGAGATGAAGTTGGAATCCATGGCGGCAACAGAGAAACTGTTTCCTTCCTTAATGGAAGAAACTGCTAAAGAACAATGGCAAAAAAACAGAACTTACAAAATTTGTATTAACTTTTTGGGCCAGATTCAAAAGAGTGGTTAAATTTATAAAAGTATTTAGTATCCTCACTGTAGTTTTAGGATCCAGTATACTTAAAATGTAGTGTTTTGTATAAGATTTTTAGTTTTTAGTATAAGCATTTATTTTTGTTAATTTTTATCTAATCTCTCCTAATATGCATAATAACTAAATACGAGGCAAACAAATTAATAAATACGTTAGGGATGTAAGGTGTGTTTTTCTTTTATAAGTAAAACTTTTGTCTTTTAAAGGCATAAAGTATAGACAGCCAGATGATTTTTAATGTAAAAGTTTATTTAAAAAAATATACTTCCAATTTTCTGACTACATAATTACTTTTTATCAAAAGAAGTTGGTACTAAATATAGAGATGGGGGGTTTTCATGAGTATATTATCATAATAATATATCATAATATGTATTAATTTAAAAAAAACTATAATAAAGGACATTGAATATGGCAGCCACAATCCCCATTAATAACCACCACCATGTAAAAATAAATCTCAATTCCCAAAAAAAGGAAATATATAAAATTTGAAGACAAACCAAAACATTTTACACTTTTGTGTCAAAAAGTAACTATTTAATGCCTTAATCCACAGAATAAATGGGCCTAAGTAATTTGTCACCTACGCTCTCATTAAACTCAAAAATGCTTTATTGTCAATATAAACATAGAAGTTGTAGACAAAGCCAATAGACTGTACATTAAAGGAATAAAAACGAGAAACTAATTTAAAATAAAAAAAAATTATATAGTAAAACTTTGAAAAATACTTAAATGCTAATCATTAAAAATTCATCATAGTTTAGGTGCTACATAGTTTAGTACGCTTTACTAGCAAGAAATATTTTCTTCCTTGTACGTAGGCCTTTTTCAGTCTTAAGTTGTCTTATTTCTAGTGGAAGTTTATTAAACTACCTCCATATATGATAGAGCTACAGACAAGTTCAAAATGAGGAATGGGTAGCCTCAACAAATAGTTTTGTCGCGTATTATAGTGGCTTCCTAAGTGAAGTTCCTGTTTATATTTTCTAAAAACTAAGCAAACTGTTTCCAAAATAAAAATACAACACAGGGTTAAAATATTATGACTTACAAAAAGCGGGCGACATGAATCACGAGGCTTGGCCCCACATAGATATCTAATGGCCCCTTTTTGGAGTACAAACACTGAACTAAAAAGTGAATTTGAACATGAACCCCAAAAGCAAATTCCATATCGAAGGTGCGACTCGATAATCGCGAAGTATGCAGATCTGGCGATGTAGAAATTAAGACTGGTGGCAATAACCCTTAGGGCGTAGCAGCCTGATGAGACTTTTCTACATACATTCACAATATGGTCTTCAAATTTAAGGAACTTATCTATGGAACCCAACCCAAAAACTTACTGAACGGTGGCATGTTGATGGCTTCATTATTTAAATATATATCATTTGTATTACATTTAAGAATATTTGTTTTGGAAACATTAAATATCAAAAAATTTGCATCACACCAGTCTTTTATTTTTAACAAATTTCCACGTATATTGGCCTCCATTTGAGAAACATCAGAGTCGTGCCAGAGGATGGTGGTATCATCGGCAAACAATGTAAATTTGCCAGTTACCTGCAGTTGTGGCAGATCGTTCACATAAATGAGAAAAAGTAAAGGACCAAGTACTGATCCTTGCGGAACACCCACATTTATATTAAGTGTTCCTTAGAGATACCACCATTAAATTTGACAGCCTGGACACGATTTGATAAGTAGGAACGAAACCACTCAAGGGCAGTTTCTCTGAAACCATAGAGCTCCAGTTTCATCAGCAGCACTCTGTGACTCACGCAGTCAAATGCCTTAGACAAGTCACAGAATACCGCTGCTGCAACTTCAACAACATTCAGTCGGTTGTACAGGTGCTCTAGAAAGCTAAAGATAGCATCATTTGTGCTCACAGACTCACGAAAGCCAAACTGCTGAAGACTCAATAGGCCAAACCTATTTAAAAATGAAACCATCCTCACCTTAACGAGCCGTTCCACTATCTTGGCTAAAGTAGGCAATAACGCTATAGGTCTAAGTTAGAAGGACAGTCGCGATCGCCACCCTTGTAAAGAGGAACAATCATTGCTCTTTTTAAGCACTCTGGGAAAACTCCAGACATAAATGAAAAGTTAATTGACTCGGCCAAGACTTGCAAAGCAACAAGCGGTAAAGCAGAAAATATTTTAAGAGAAAGCCCATCCCAACCCTATTGAACTCTTATTCTTAATATTAACCATTAACTGTTCTTCTACACTTGTGGGGGCAAAAAAGAAAGATTCGGCTACTACCACATTGCTGAGATAGCTCCTGGAATCTATTTTTTGTGAGAGATTGGCTGCAAGGTTACTAGCAATATCACAGTAGAAGGAATTGAGGACATTGGAATCTAAGGTACTTGGAATAACCAAGACACAATTTTTGCCCCTAAGCTCATTTAAAATCTTCCAAGACTCTTTTGCTCTGTTGGAGGAATTATTTATCCTCCTTTGAAAGTAGGTCCACTTAGCCGTTCTGATTGAGTTTCTGTAAATCTTGCGGTATCTGTTATAATAATTTAAAAATGTTGCATTGTTCATAGCGTATTTCCTAATGTAAAAAAGGGAGCGCATATTTTTCCCAGATACTCGTAAACCCGTAGTATACCAAGGTATTCTATTTCGTTTCTTAATATTGACAACAGGAAAAGCAGTGTTAAAATTGTTTAATACTATTTGATGAAAGCTATGCAATAGATTAACAGTAGTCAGTAGTCAATACATTATTCCAACTTGACCTATTGCAAAGCAAAGAGACTTGACTTGTTATAAGGGACTGATGGCGCTAAAAACTAAACTTATGAAATTAAAATTTTTGGTTAAACTCATTTAACGTACTTAAATCTTATATTTAAATTAAATATTATCTTGCTATCAACTATCCTGAATTTCTAACTTAGTAAAACTAAACCCAAAAATCCCGAATAATAAAGTTTTAAATACAAATAAATTTTAAGGCCGGACCTGTGCAACTTTTCACGCTTGAGTGGATGTGACTAAGGTCAGGCGTTTAACAAAATAGTACGTGGGCGCATGTACTCAAATTTTACGAATCAAATGTATAAATTCTTAAAAAAAGGCTTAAAACATTTATTTATTTAATGAAATGATTAAATATCGCTTAGAATATTACTTTATGACTCTTTCCACATAAAATTTTGCGTTTTAAACATGCATGTCATGTGACAATACAAGCAACACCGGCACACGGACTATTTGCGGTACATCAAAGATTCTAATAGATCTCTGAACTGAACTATACAAGTAACCTTAATGCAAGTTGATAAAGAAACAGATGATTACCTACAAGAAAGTTTTAGTATATGAAATACACAAATCAAAACAATTCTAAGGTACATTTAACTAATCATATTCATATCATAGCCTAGACATAAAACATTCTAAAACAAATAAAGACACAAAGTACCGAGATAAGACAAGTTAAGATCGTTCTAAAGTCATAACCGATAAATTACGGCAAAATCAAGAGTTAGCAGCGCTAAGGAAGATTCATATCCAGGTCGTTTATTGCTTTCAAAGCTCTGTCGATTGGCGAGCATTGCCCATAATTTATTGGATCAAATACAAATCCAAAAAGATTTATTTCTCAAAATGAACACAATTTTTTACATAATATCTTATTCTTAATTCTGGAGCACAATTGAGGTAAGTCTGTGTGTGCACCTTTGACTAAAAGAATAGAAAAGATAGGCGGAAATATTACAAAAATTATATTAATTAGTTCTTAGTATTATCGTATTAACACAATAAATTAGGGTTGGTGAAATTAACATTCTAGGCAACAAAGAAAAATATATGTCTTGAGAGAACTGAAATACACCATTAAATTATTACTTCATTATTAAAATATTACTTCACGATGCAAGAACGATATTTCATAGGAAATGTCTTCAAAATTATCACTTAGCCACGGGTGAATTTTAATTTTGTGATGATGATGATGCGATGTAAGCAGTTTTTATATAATTGGAAAGTATTTTAAATATTTTCGCCAAGATAAATGAATGTGTCTTTTAGTTGAAGCAAATAAGCCTTTGAAGCATTAAGGATGTTGATCTTACTCTAACATTCCCCAATTGTACCGACCCAGTTACGATCTCTTATTAAAAGGGCAGTGTCACCTGCAAAGCATATAATTTTACCATTTGATATATCTGTCAAAGTATTGACGTAACTAGGATCGAGCCCAACACTGTCTCTTGTGGATCAATCCACTCCATCTTTTGAGGTCACGCTACTGTCAGCTTTTATAATTTTAAGTAGATCTTGTACTGCTAGATTTAAAACGTGACTAAAGCAGACGAAATGATTGTCTTTACTGTCAAAATTTTCAATCATGTTAGATAAATACTGAGCAAATGTAAAATTTAATGCTGCACTATCTGTAGTTATACCTTGAATCCTTTGTTTAATGTCGTATTTGTTAATTTCGACACCCTCATGCTGTTCTAGCGCTGGGATAAAATCCAAAACAAGACTTTTTAATTTCCAGTCTCGATCAATAAAATGAGCTGTGATGCCGTAAAATGACACGTTGGCATTGGATGTCCACGAATCAATTGTTGTAGATATTTTAAAACAGTTATTGACTCTAAAATAACTTTTGAGCTTGCATGAAAATATTATATTATAAATATTATTATAAATTTTTGTCCGTAAAGCATTTCGTTTTGGTAACTTTGCCTCCTTATTTAAAAACGAGAACAGAGCTGTACATGTTTCATCTTCAAAAAATCTTAATGGAAAGATTTTTTTATGGCCAATTCTATTATGAGATCTTCAAATTCTAGTTGATTAAATCCTCCAAAAGTAGATGTATTAGACGTAACCTGAAACAGATTTAAAAAATCTGCATAACTCTGATGAAGGGCATATTGAGTTATAATACACCAGTAACAATACGAGTTTGGTTCCCCGACGTATAGTACAAATTCAGACTTTTGAGAGAATCCCCGTTCGGTACAAAAAATGTTGTAATGTAAACATCAAACATCCATTATATAGCCCGTCTACGAAACAAATTATTTTTGATTGATGGGCCACACTATTGCAGGTAAATATTGCCGAAATATATATTGCCGAGTCATATCCCTGCTGCCAATGTTGTCTGGGTTGATGGCTGGGCTACAGTTGCCAATATTATTGCAACATATTGCAGTAAAAATATTGCCCGTTTAGCAGCCCCTTAAATAAAAAATTAAAACAATTACAAAAATTACAGCTGGTGGTTCCTTCTATGACGTTATTTAATAAAAGACATAATTTAAGGCCAAAATTCGATTCGAAGGCCGATTTTAAATAAAATTCTAAGCCAATTTCATGTAACATATGCTATACCTAACTTCAACAGATTAAAAGATACAATGGTTTAAAAAATTATTATGTAAAATTTATTATTAATAAAACATGCAAATACTAACCTAAATATGCTATAAAATTATACTATAAAATATTTACTTATTTTAAGACTACTAGAAAATGATCCAGATCGTAGAAACGAGTTTTGCCAGACCATAACCGAAAGATGTAATAATAAGCCTTTACTAGTAAAACAGAGGTAAATACGCATAATTTTAGATACTGGGAACCTAAAAATTCAGACTGGTTTAGGAAAAGTCATTCTCAGAATTATGAAAAGGTGCATGGGCATTAATTATTAGTAATAGTGTAATAGGACCATACTCCTTTGAAGGGACTTTACGGGTAGCGTTATCTTATCATCAATTTTTAGTAAACGACTTGATTCCAGCACTGGCGACACTGCATCCTGATGAAAATAACCAGATATGCCAAACTAATCGTTATTATTTCAACAGCATGAAGCGCTTCCGGCTATGCTGCGATTTATAGAAAATTCCTAGAAACGTTAAACCTTTTCCCAAACAAGAGAGTGGTCACCTGTCCTCAATTTCTTAGACTACTTTCTTTGGGGTTGCGTCAAGAATGAACTGACACAATAACAACAACACAAAGATAAGCCACATACGCTTGATATCCTCGAAGATCGCATTAGGAATATTTTTTCAGACACTAGCATATAATAAAATAAATTTTAAGAATGTGGGATGTAATTTATCGATATGTTGTAATAAAGTGTTACAATTTTTATTTAAACGTAATTACTTCGAGATCAGTTGAAGGTACACAAAACATAAGTATACATAAAACATGTTCATAATTTTTCGGAGAATGCGAAAATGCAAAAAATACTGCAAGTTTCCTTCACACTTTTTACGACTCCCCATTTGATGTAAAAATATGCCCGATCCAAAAATAAAATCGACGTTTCAGATATTTTTTGAGAAAAGAGTTTCTCTGTTATTAAATCATAATCCTGCATATATTGTTATTTTTTGTAGATTTTCTCCTGTAGATCAAGTAGTGGTGACCTCATCAGCTGACTGCACTATTAAGTTATGGTCTGTAGCTAACCATAGCTGCTTAAAGACCCTAGAGGGGCACGAATCCAGCGTGCTTAAAGCTGAGTTTTTGTCCAACGTAAGTTCCCAGATATAAGCCTCATATTTTAGATAATTTTTTTGTATTAGAATTGAATAAATATATTTTTTTAGGGTTTGCAAATTTTAAGTGCCGGCGCAGACGGTCTCATCAAAGTCTTTAATATTAAAAATTCCGAATGTCAGTGCACCATGGACCAGCACGAAGGCAGAATATGGGCTTTGGCCCTAAAAAGCGATCAGTCAGGTAGAAAAGCCCTACCCAACATTTAAAAAAAATTCCCTTACCCTCGATATAATTTAGGTTTTATTACGGGCGGAAGTGATTCCTTCCTGATTAAATGGAAAGACGTCACTGAAGAGCGGAAGTTGGAACGTCAAACGCAACAAGCAGAACTAGCCCGAGAAGAACAAAAATTAAGCAACTATATACAGAGTGATCAGCTGTTAAAGGCCCTTAAGTTAGCCTTGAAACTAGAAAGGCCTTTGCAAACTTTAAAGATAATCCAGGGCGTTATCAAAAAAGGAGAAACCGGTAATGACCGTTTTAAACTTTAAAAAGTACCATTCCCTAATAATTTTGCTTCCTTCTTAAGGTTTATCCGATACGATAAAGTCTTTAAGGAACGACCATAAAGAAAGCTTATTAAATTGCGCCTTACATTGGAACACCAATAGTAGAAACTGTCATCCCGCCCAATTGGTTTTGAATATTTTATTAAACGAACTTCAAACTGGGGAATTCAGGTATTAAACTGTAAGATCTATTGTTTTTCCGGTATTTAACGGGGATTTTTTCGATTTTAGACCCACGGGATTGAGCAAAATAACCGAGAGTGCGTTGCCGTACACCGAAAGGCATTTTAAGAGGCTGACCCAGATGATGCAAGACATTCATTTGTTGACTTACACTGTTAATTGTATGCAACCACACGCTAGAAGTGTAGACATTAATGTTGGACAATAAAAAATGATTATTATTTTTAAATTTATTGGCATTTGTTCTATTTTAATTATTGAGAGATTAAATATTAATTTTTCGCCTTTGAATACACAATTAAATGATTTGCCTCCTACGGCGATGATTTTTTGGCCCAACTATTAATCATTTGACACTTATTAAGACGGAAAATCTGAAAACGTGTATTTATAGAGACAATTTTGATTTCACTATTAGTCATTCACAACAAGGGAAGGGTTCATACATGGGCCATTGGTCTGCAACATAGTGATAAAAAAACAGTCGATATCTACATATAAATATAATTATAGTATCAAGTCTTTATATTAGTGTGGTTTAATTAAGAAGTTCTTGCTGTATTTTATTTCCGAGAATATGATCACAGGTCATATGACAAACTATATGCAGTACATAAAAAACATATGTTTATTATTGCACTTTATATGGCACATACAGGGTGTCTTCATGGGAATTTCGGAAACGGTAGGAGATACGAGGTCGGTTAAATAAGAGAAAAATTGCGCATTTTGATCCTTAATTAAATATAGTTTCAACCATTTTAAAATTCTTATTTAAAATACTTCCGGAGATATTCGGAAAAATACAAAATTTGGCAAAATGGTTTTTTTCAGCTTTATTTTAACAGATACGAAAAGCACTTTTTCATTGCCACTTTGTGTGCTTTACAATTTGATGTATCAATAGTTTAAATGCGAAGTTTCGTCTTTGAGATATCATTATCAACTTTTATTTTCTATATGGACCGAAAAAAAACTACACCCTGTGTATAAAAGTCTAATTAATGATAATTACAACGATGTATCACACATAATGTTTAAAAAAAAAATAATGGCCAAAAAGTCACTTTTTATGAAAATTTGTTGTTTGTGTGATAATAATAGGCCATGAAGGAGCATTCAAAAAATATTTAGCGCTTACCAATATTAAAAAAGAACAACGATTAACTAACTAACTAAAGCATTTTGACATTTGCTCTCAGCTTTTACTATAACAAAAATTTAATGCTAATAACGGGCATACTTAGTATAAGTTAAGTTATGGTTTCGCTTGTGCGTCTGGAGGTTTGCGTTTCGACGCAACCGCTAGCCGCCGCGTCTGGCAGTGCGGTAGAGTGTTTTCATTTAAGCGTTTGACTATAATTTTATTTTCGCAATCATTTGTTATATCTCGACGTGCAAATATGAATAAACGCTTATTATGTGCTCTTTTATTGGAATAGGATGAAGAAGAAGAAGAAGAATATTTAAAATTATTAAAGAAGAAACGTCAAAAAACTTAAGATTTCTTTAAAAAACGATCTACAGAAGGCTACCATAATATCTTAATAAGAAATCATCTAAATGAGGATGAAAAGAAGTTCAGAGCCTTTTTTAGACTAAAACATGATCAGTTTCAGTTTGTGTTAGGCCTTGTAAAAGATGATCTTCAAAAAATGTCAACGCGATTTGTAAGGCATCCCGTAACACCTGAAGAAACATTGGCCATTACTTTGAGGTAAGTTTTGATATTTATTTTAAATTTATAATGATATTCATACGAGTATTTACATTAAAAAACAACACAGGCAAAATCAAATGAAAAACGCTTATTTTCACTTACGTCTTTACTTTATTGATGAAGTACCTGTATATAATAAAAAACGAATAAAAAATTCTTCTTAAATCTTACTAAAATCAACTATTCTAAAAAAAATTACATAACTAAAATAGTATAATCAAGGCTTAATAGAAGTTGCTTTTAGTATACCTACTAAATTAATGTAAATAATTAGGAATTTTCGGGAAATGAGTGTAGATAATGACCATGTTGTGTTGTGCTTTCATTGGACTCATTATTAGGTAAATTCTTATCTGGATACTTTTCTGGCAAATATTGGTTCTGGCTGATATTTTGAATCCATATGGGAGCGGGTGAAGATGATTGAGAATTTGTTTGAGTTGGCAATGAGCTACTGCTTGCTTGCTTAAATGATTGAGGATTTGGAGTTAAAAATCGTTGATTGTTTGCTTCAGCTGCTTTCTCAATTTCACAGATTGCCGTTAAAATTGTAAGTTGACTTTTAGTCACTAAATGGGGTGGAAATGTCTTAACTTTAAGAGCAACGCTTTTAAAAAACAGGTCCACCTCGTCATCTTCATTGTAAGCAATTTTCTGTAATAATTCTAATCTTTTCTTTGATCTTTCTTCCATACCCTGAACATCTTCGACTTTTTTTTTGTCTTTTTAAAATAGCGAAAGGGGTATTACTTCTTGAAGTTTCAGGTGTAGAATCACCAAGACCTTTATTATAAATTTTTTGTTTTTTATGTTTTCTACGATGATACTTCCTGGTACATTGGAGATGGTGGATCGTTATTTTCTAAGAATTGTGAGCTCTCTGGATCATCTTCCTGGGTCATAATTTCATCTCCCTCTGATTGAGAAGATTCTATACTTGCAACATTAGTAAAAGTTCTAAAAATTATTTAAACATTAACCTAGATATAATTATTATTGGATATACACAAAACTTACTTTCTTTTGTTTTTCACTAAGTCAAGAAATCTTAGTTGCTTGTAAAGATGCCATTTTGGTTGATATAGAGCCGCACTTCCTGTGCCAAGTTTTTTGTTTTTATGTTTGAAATAATTGTCTCTTATGTGTCTCCAGCGGACTTTACAGTCTTCAGCTAAAACAATATATATTTATGTATATTTTACTAGCATTTTCTATTATTGTAAACTTTTTTTTACAGGTTTATGGCAACTGGTGAATCACTAAGGTCATTATCCTTCGCCTTTAGGATATCGCACTGTTATATTTCAACAATTATTAAGGGCATCTTACAGGCATTACGTGATCATTTGCATCTAATATTTGTAAAAGCTCCAAGTAAAGAAGAATTAAAGCAAAATGCCTTGGACTTTTGGAAAAAATGGAATTTTCCTAATTGCTTTTTGGCTACTGACGGCAAGCATATAAGAATATTCTGTCCAAGCAAAAGTGGCTCGCTCTTTTTTAACTACAAAGATTATTTTTCAATTGTTTTAACAGCCTGTGTGAATGCAAACTACAAATTTGTATTTGTTAACGTAGGAGCATATGGTAAAGAAGGCGATAGCAGTACCTATATTTTCACAATCTGAAATAGGAAAACTGACGCACTCGGGAGCTTTGTTTTCATCGGATGACCGCCTGCCAGGCTCTGACAAGATTTTACCATAAGCTGTTATTGGCGACGAAGCTTTCCGTTTACATAAACATGTTTTAAAACCATATAGTCGACCCTCCGCTCGCATTGATAGAAATATGGTCATATTTAATTATCGACTCTCAAGGGCCCCGAAGGGTTACCGAAAATGCATTTGGAATTTTATGTCAAGTTTTTCGAATTTTTTTTACACCAATAAATTTAAATACAGACACCTGCGATAACCTAATAATTGTTGCTTGCTGTCTATATAACATGCTTCGAGATGCATATTTGGAAAAAAACAATTCGACTTATCATAATTTTGATTCAGATCAGGTATCGTCGCCGTATATAACATCTTTTACAGGGTATGGAGGGTTTGCCCGCGGAGATGGATTTGTACAGGTACAGGATCAATTTATGAGGTTTTTTAATTACGAGGGACAAGTTAGTTGGCAAAATGTCCATATTACTAGAACTAGTAGTAATCCTAATTAAATATTATAAATAAAAAAAAATTCAAGTAAATACCTACCGTTTTTTTCCAACAATACTCCTATTTTTTCCCATATTGCGTCCTTAATAGTCAAGTTTTTATAGTCCTGTTGCTCGGGATCATATATCGCACTATATTTCATCACTTCCTCAATTAGTTTTTCATCCTCAAAAGCAGAAAATTTTGACGCCATAATAATAAAAACAATAAAAACATATGCTTGCTTGTACAACGGCTGCGTCCAGGCTAAGACACGTCCCAGTAAATCGTCAGATGCAAACCGGACGTCGGGCAGTACGGCTAGGCTAGGACGCACAAGCAGAAACGGTTACAGGTAAAGGTGTGATTTCCTAGCGACGTCCAGCGTTCGCGGTCCGCCGCCACGAGTTATGTGACGAGCCACCCTGTACAACCATGGAAGCCACTAGCTGCTGACCCTGCATTTTATTACAACAAAACTGTTTCATTGTTTATTATCGAGTTAGTCAATTGAAGTTGCTAAGACAATTAGCATGTAATTTGTATTAATTAATTTTCAAATAAAATAATATTTTTTAAAAAGGCGTTTTGGTTGTTAAGATAGTTAAATGGCGCAGTCGGTAGGATAGTCCGGAGTTAGATCGGTTAGTGTATCGAACGTTCGTTTTAACGATTAATCGGACTATACGAAACTTGATGAAAATTCGGTGGAGGTATCTGCAGTGAATTTATCGAAAATTGCTGAAACAAGAAGACCACTATTGGAGATTCATCGGTGATTAGATACAAATCATCTAATTACGCAAGGAGGCAGAATATTAGACTGTCCCTTATAGAAATGACCATCGCCTTTATGTAAGTACAGCTCATTAAGTTAATGTCCAATATAGATGAATTAAGCGTTGTATTGAATAATCTTAAAATCTCTTCAGTTGACTCACCATTAGATAATAATTTAAATTTAGAAAATTTACATTTAAATACTAGGATGCCCACTTTTAAACCGGAATATTTAAATTGTGTCCCGAATTTTGATGGGAACCCTAATGATCTTAACCGATATCTCGTAAACTGTGAAACTTTAATTAAGCACTTTTATGATCAAACGGATCCTAATAAATTTGAAAATGTTTATTTACTTAATTGCTTAATAGGTAAATTAATTGGAAATGCTAAAATTGTGGTAAATATTCAAAATGTAAGTACTTGGAATGATCTTAAACTAACTCTTGAAAGAAATTTTGCTGATCAAAGAGATGAGGCTTGCCTCAATCGCGACCTTGTTATGCTTAGGCAAAATTCAAATGAAAATCCCAATCAGTTTTATGATAAGGTACTGCATTTATTGAATTTACTTTGTTCATATATTGATAGTCATGAAATTACAGATGTTGCTAAAAATTTAAAACGCACAATGTACTCAGAATTAGCACTTAAAACCTTTGTATCAGGTCTTAAAGAGCCTTTAGGGACAAATATTCGGTGTATGCGGCCAAGAACCCTAGCCGAAGCTTCTCAATTTGTAAATCAAGAAAACAATAGCTTATACTTTCAGAATAATAATAAAATTAATAAACCTCAGTATAATCAAAGTTTTAATAAATCTATACAACAACCCAACTACATCCAACCAAATTTTAATAATCATAATAATTTTAACTCAAGTACACCCCATGATCTATTTATGAGACAAAATGTTTTTCCATCTCAACCAGTTCCTATACGCCCTAGAATTTTACCTCAACGTCCTCTGCCAACAAACTCGCAAGTTTTTGGTAGACCACCCCAAAATCGAAACGTTTTTAGGCCAAATCAAATGAGAGAAAAAGATCTTCCTCGACCGACGCCTATGAGCATAACTTCTAGACAATTCTCCCATAATTCTAGAAATAATCAATCTATGCAAACTTATAACCCTAATCAATCACAACGAAACTTCCAAACTAGACAAAATCACTTTGTGCCCTCAGGCCCTCGTAATTTTGTATCAGAAGAATTATATAATACTGAGACTAATCAATATTATGATGATTATGATGATAATTATTATTGCGATTCAAAAGAACCCACAACTTTTGATGATGAGGTTCATCAAAATAATTCCCAAGTTCTGTATGAAGCATATGACGATCAACAAGAACCCGAAACTTTAGAAAATTTTACAAAACAGCCTCCAGAAGAGACCAATCCTTAGTAGCTCCTATAATAAGCTTCAATTTAATTACTACCAGTAAACTACCCTACATTATATTTCCAGAACATAATTTAAAATTTTTAATTGATAGCGGTTCATCTCGATCTTTCATTAACCCTAACTTGGCAAACAAATTTTACAAAAAGGATATAATAGAAGACCCGTTTATTGTATCTCGTGGAAAAGAAATGTCAGCTCATAAATTTTAGTACTCTTATACCAACATCCAGAATTTTTAACTTACCCGAACCTTTACAATTAAAATTCTTTTTATTTAAATTCCATGACATTTTTGATGGTCTTATAGGAGTAGATAATCTTGAAATTTTAAAAACAAATTTAGATTTTGGCAATGGTTACTTACGTACTCCTTATGCTGAAATAAAATTACTTTTCCAAAACACAAAACGAAACCTAAATCAAATAAGTGTAGAACCCCGATGCGAACAAGTTATAAAAATTAAAACTTCAATCAAAAATGGTGAAATCATTATTCCATATCAAAAAATAGGAAATTGTGAAATCCCAGAAAGTCTCTCTATCGCAAAGAATGGCATAGCCCTCACCACTATCTTAAATAGCTCTACTGATAAAATTCTATTAGATTTTTCCGAACCCATAAAAGTTGAACCCTTTGAAAGAAAAGAATTAGAATCCATTGATTTTAACTTAATCGATAATTTTACCAATAAATCTCCTAATTTTAAACCGGAAAAACTAATCAGAACAGATCATATGAATCAAGAAGAAAAATTTGCAATTTTAAAATTATGTAAAGAATACTCTGATATTTTTTATGATGAAAATACTCCTCTTACGTTCACAAGTCAGGTAAAACACGAAATTAAAACCACAGATGAAACACCCATTTATTCGAAAACATACAGATATCCCTTTATTCACAAACAAGAAGTTGAGCGTCAAATAAAAAAGATGTTGGAGCAAAATATTATAAGACCCAGTGTATCCCCATGGTCCTCACCAATTTGGGTAGTACCAAAAAAAATTGACTCTAGCGGAAAACAAAAGTGGAGATGCGTAATAGACTTCAGAAAACTGAATGAAATTACCATCGATATGCGGTATCCTCTACCCAATATAACAGATCTTCTCGATAAGCTAGGTAAATGTCAATATTTTTCAACCCTCGATCTAGCGAGTGGTTTCCACCAAATTCCAATGAACGAAAAGGACATTCCGAAAACTGCTTTCAGTTGTGAGAATGGGCACTACGAATTTCTGCGTATGCCTTTTGGCCTGAAAAATGTCCCCGCGACCTTCCAACGCGCAATGGACAATGTCTTTCGTGGAATGCAAAACGAAAAGTGTGCCGTTTACCTTGATGATATAATTGTCTACTCTACCTCTTTACAAGAACACATTGATAAATTACGCGCCGTTTTCCAACGTCTTCGTGAAACCAATTTCAAATTACAGCTAGATAAAACCGATTTTTTAAAAAAAGAAGTAGGATATTTAGGACACATTGTTACCCCTTCAGGTGTCAAACCCAACCCCGAAAAAATTAAAGCCATTAAAAATTATCCTATTCCAAAAACTACTAAGCAAATTAAGGGATTTTTAGGATTATTAGGCTATTACAGGAAATTCATTGATAATTTCGCTAAATTGACTAAACCTCTAACCAAATGTTTAAAAAAAGGAGCCACTATAGAACATAACGCTGAATTTATAAATTGCTTTGAAACCTGTAAAAATCTTTTAATGAACGACCCTATTTTACAATATCCAAATTTTAACAAACCCTTTAATTTAACAACGGACGCAAGCAATATAGCACTAGGTGCTGTCCTTTCTCAAGGACCAATTGGTAATGACCTACCAATCGCATATGCATCACGTACTTTAAATGATAGTGAGGTCAATTATTCAACCATAGAAAAAGAACTTCTTTGTATTGTCTGGGCTACGAAGTACTTTAGGCCTTATCTCTACGGACGAAAATTCAACATAATTACGGATCATAAACCTTTACAATGGTTATTCTCACTAAAGGATCCTTCATCAAAATTACTACGTTGGCGAATTAAATTAGATGAATATAATTATACGATTTATTATAAAAAGGGTAAACTAAATACAAATGCCGATGCCCTTTCACGTGTAGAAATCCACGCCAATGATACGGATACTAATTTTAATTTAAGTAAATATATTGAGGAATTTAATCAGTCTCTTCAAAATTCCGAAAATTTAAACCCAGAAAATGAAAACCCTGACCAAGACAATATTTCAATGATTGTGCAACATGACCCTACAGATCAATGCCCCCAAACAAACGAAGGCCCTGAAAATCTTCCCGTCGAAAACACAGACGATATAGTGCAACCTGATATTCCTAATGACGATAACGCAAATGACGACACTGTTCATACCAATGCTGAACAAAATCCTATTGTAGGTATACCGATCGTCGAGACACCAGTTAATTACGGGTTAAACCAAATAATAATATCTGTTGTTTTACATTCCCCGGCAATTCCCAAAATTAAAATTTTGTTTGAAAAAAAGAAACGAATTAATTTACAAATATCCCAAAATAATTTCGATAATGATATAATAAATTTTATAAAAGATTATGTAAAGCCAGGCTTACAATATCACTTATATTTCGAAAATCCTGAGTTTTTTGAACCTTTTTGTGAAGTCATCAGAAAAACATTTAAATGGCCATCTTTAAAATTAAAGCGTTGTTTAACTAAATTAATAGAGGTCACACACAAAGACGATATAAAAGAAATTATAAAAAATTATCATGAATCAAAAACAAACCATCGAGGAATAGATGAAACTGAAAGAAGGATTAAAGAAAAATACTATTGGGTTGATTTAAAACATTCTGTACAAACTTTTATAAATGATTGTGAAATCTGTCAACAATGTAAATATGAACGCCATCCAGTCAAAGTAAAAATGAATGTTACACCGACAGCTAATCGACCATTTGAAATTCTCCATATTGATGTTTTTACTGTTGAAAAAAATAAGTATTTAACTATAATTGATTCTTTTTCAAAATATGCGCAAGCTTACCCAATTTCTACAGCCGAATCTATTGAAGTAGCTGATTGTTTATTAAATTTCTTTTCCCACCATTCTGTACCGAAACAAATAATTACCGATAATGGAACCGAATTCAAAAATTCATTAATTTCAGAATTACTTGATATACACAAAATTAAAATCCATTTCATTTGTCCAAATCATCCTGATTCAAATGGTATGATAGAAAGATTTCATTCAACTATTTTAGAGCATATTCGAATTCTAAATACCACTGGATTTTTAAAGACACCCACTAATAAAAAAATGATTGTTCTCGCATATAATCATACAATCCACTCCTCTACAAAATTTAAGCCAATTGATATAGTTAATGGCCATATTACGGAAAATAGTCCTTTTGATATAAAACTTGATCAACTATTGATTAACGATTATGTCAATTCGCATAAAGAAAAAGTTAAATTGCTCTATTCCCAAATAAATGAAAAATTACATCATAATAAAGAAACTGTAATTGAAACCCGCAATAAAAATCGTGACGACCCTGAAATATTTGCACCTGATCAGCAAGCATATGTGAGAAAACATATAAGACAAAAAACCGCTAATGTTTTTAAAAAACCGACAATTCTTAAAACTACTGATAATGTTCAAAAAACGGTTTCCACAGAACTTGATAAAAAGATTCACATGAATAATTTAAAAAGACCGCGTAAGAAACCTTATTCCTTTGATAACAACGACTAGAGTTGTTTATTTTCAATTATCTTATTTCTTTTAGATTGCTCACGTTCATCGTGGGAATGCAAGGAAACGACGATATAGAAATTAGAAACCTAAGTAGCCATGCTGGCTTAATTCCAATAAATTTAGGATCTGCTAAAATTCAAGAATCAAGCTATAATCTAATACACTATTTTAACCTTAATCCGTTAATTTTAGAGATAGGACAACTAGATAAGAAAACTAATAATTTAACCTTAGTATTAGAAAATGATGAGAATTTTTATAAAAATGATTCTCTTAATCAGCTTAAAATTTTAAGTTTAATTAAAGATAAGGTAGATATAAAGCTTCATGAAATATTACCTAATGTCAGAGTAAAAAGAGGTTTAATCAATGGACTAGGGTCAATATTTAAATCAATTAGTGGCAATTTAGATGCATCAGATGGAGAGCGGTATGATACGTTAATAAAACAATTAGAACAAAACCAAGAGAAATTAGCAAATAACTTGTATAATCAATATAAAATATCTTTAAATGTTATTGATCAATTTAATGTTACAATAAACAAAATTATAAATAATCAAAAAATATTGGAAAATAAAATGAATGATATTTACTCATTGATTCTAGGATCTGAAGGACATTATTTGGTTATCAAAGATTATTTAGATCAATTAATTAATCTATATGAAGTTATTAATTCTGTTTTACAAGATATTGAAAAAAAGAAATCTCTTTTGCAAAAATAAATGTGATGCATCCAAGTATTATAAAAACAAAAGATTTATATCATGAACTCCTTAAACTCGAAAAACAATTAAATAATAAAAAGTTACCTTTTGCAGTAACATTAGAAAATACATTTTTAATTCAAAAGTTTATCGATATAGAATGTTATATTGTAAATAATAAAATAACATATTTCCTAAAAATACCAATTATGCAACCTTTTACTTTTACATATTATCATTTATATTCTGCACCAATATTTAATGGGAGTCAATTTAAGGCGATTGTACCACGAAATAAATTTTTGCTTAAAAATGAGCTATACTATTCCTTCACGAGCGACCCTTGCAAGAAAGCTACCAGACAACAATATATATGCCAGAAGATGACACTTGAAGATATTACTGACGAAGCACCCTGTGAGATCCTGCTTTTGGAGAATAAAAATACTTCCACCTGCAAAAAGGTCCAAATAGTTGCTACCAAATCCAAGATTCTGCGCATCGAAGAATCCAATCAGTTTATTGGAATTCTTCCTAATCAAGAGGTCATTAAACTCAACTGTAATAAACAAATTGAGTCAATTCGTTTAAAAGGCAGTTTCCTTTTTAACGTACCTCAAAATTGTGAAATTGTTACCAATCAAGCGAAGTTCCTGATCGATAAGCCAATTGTAAGCATCCAATCAATGATACTTCCAAGAATCGTGGAACCAACGTTCGAAGAAAAATCTTCAAGTTTCAAAATCCACCTTGACGACATCAGATTGGACGAACTTCATGCTGTAAAACATCAAATTTTGCAAAATCCGCCCTTTCACCTAATCGAACAACAATCAATAATTGGAAGCCCTAGTTTATGGACGATATTTATTTATTTATTATTAATAATTGTAACTAGTTATTTCTGCTACAAGAAGTTCCTGTATACCCGATGTTCGAAAAGATCGACCAATCCAGAAGCTGCCAATGTTGGAGATGTTCAACTTCCACCCTAGCCCATGAAGTTGAATTTTAGGAGGGAGGAGTTATGTGACGAGCCACCCTGTACAACCATGGAAGCCACTAGCTGCTGACCCTGCATTTTATTACAACAAAACTGTTTCATTGTTTATTATCGAGTTAGTCAATTGAAGTTGCTAAGACAATTAGCATGTAATTTGTATTAATTAATTTTCAAATAAAATAATATTTTTTAAAAAGGCGTTTTGGTTGTTAAGATAGTTAAATCACGTCTGGCAGTTAATAACACGTACAATGTATTTTGTATGGAATCGTTTTCCTTGAAGCGTCGTGACTCGAAGTCGCAACGTCCGGCCGTCAACGGCTGCGTCTCGACTGCTCAAAAACATGTCGAGACGCGAACGTAGACCCTTTAGCTGAAGATATTAACACAAAATGTCGAAAAAATTCACAGATGCTGAAGATGAAATATTGATTTATCAAGTATGTGAATATCCTTGTATTTATGACCATGAAAATAAAGACTTTAAAGATTACCAAATTCGGGAAAATGTATGGAAAGAAATTGCTGTAATTTTATCCAAGAATCGTAAGTATTTAAGAATAAATTCATTGTTTTCCGCTCCATATAGACGAATCAAGTTTTGTGAATAGTAGGGTTGCAGGTCAAGTAGGTCGATTAATTTTTCCCAATGTTTCAATTGGTATTTTATACAGTGTCCACCATAATGTTCCCTACATATGGGAATTTTTTACTTGTAGGATATGGAAAAATGTATTATGCTTGATCAAATGCTCGAATTTCCCATATGTAGCGAACATTATGGTGGACACTATATAATTGTTAGTATTGACACTAAAACACAAAACTGTTTTTATCTATAAACATCTTTTATTATATGTATGTATATTTTTCAAAACATTGGCTCAATAATTATCAAATTGTGTGTAAGATTAAAATACAAAAATATGGACACACCTATTAACTAGAAATTCTAAAGACTCTGTCGTTTTGCCACTCTGTTGCTCCTTCTTCGCTAAAGAAATTTGCGAACATTTCTCTGATTTCCAAACCAGTTGCATCAGCAAATCCTCCACCTCCTGTTAATGGAGTAATGTTCTTTGGCAATGGAATATTTGAATCATATCCGTAATAAGATTTTTTTTTTCCAAAAATCCATCTCTTAATAGATTATGAAGACAACAAGTCACCATAATCAACTTATCGCATACTTCTGCTTTAACAGCTATTGGTGTATAATAGATGCGAAAGACTTGGCACAACAGACCAAATGCATTTTCAGTGACACGTCTGGCCCTAAACAGTCGGTAGCTACACAGACGCTTCATCTCCGATTACTACATAAGGTAGCTTCCTGTTTGTATTAGGTAAAAATTCATCATTTGGAAATAAATTTCCTGAATACACCTGATTGCCCATCGGTGAATTAGAAAAAATGAAACTGCCTTCCTCTTTACCATAAGCACCAACATCAACAAACAGAAATTTGCAGTTTGCATCGACCATTGCTAACAGAACTATTGAAAAATAATCTTTGTAATTGTAAAATAGGGAGCCACTATTGTTGGGGCAACAATTTCGAATGTGTTTTCCATCGATTCCTACAACACAATTGGGGAAATGCAATTTTTTCCAAAATTCCAACGCTTTTTCCTTTAAGTGTTCACTACTACATGGTCGCAAGAAAATCGGTACCAATGTTGAACATAAAACTTCCAGTGTTTCTCTAATAATAACTGAGATGTAGCTGAATGAAATTCGGAAGGCAAATGACAGGGATCTAAATGTCTCTCCAGTAGCCAAGAATCTAAAAAATAAAAAATATCTCATAAACTCTAGGTTTCTAGTTCCTACTTATATAAAGATATTTGAGATTTTAAATATTTTTTTTTTAGCCGAAGAATGCAAAATTCGCTGGAAAAATATTCGCGATAATTATTTTAAAAATAAAAGAAAGCAAAAGTTAGGAACTGGTTCGGCGGCATCATCCCGACCTACCAAGTGGACACTGTTGGAACTTTTGAAATTTTTAGAATTGGTGAAGACTGAACGAAGGTATGATACTTTTTTGTGTATGGATAAATTTTATTTTTAAACTAATTGTAGGCGACTTCAAAACTTTGATGAGAGTCAAAATGACAATAATTTACAGTCACAAACTTTTGATGATAATACGACCGATTCAGAATTACAGATAGATAACGAAATTGATGACGTCGCATCACCGGAATCTATCGATTTGAATATACCTGCAAAAAGATCAAAACCAAATATGAGCACAAGTCGATCAAATACTCCCAGCAGTAAATCAAACACTCCATCACTATCAGGAAGATTTGTTAAATCCACAACAGCAAAATCAAAACTACTGCAAAATTTAGAAGAAATGTCAAAAGAGCGCATGGAAATTTATTCGAAACTCGTAGATAATCAGAATGAAGACGAAGTTGATTTGTTTATGAGAAGCATGGCTCTAATGTTAATGAAATTACCTCCTAATTTAATTAATGAAGCAAAATTAAAAATTTTGACCATAATAACAAATCTCCAGGCATCAATGACTAATCTAGAGCAGCCACAAAATGCCTGTTCACCAGTGCAAATGACTTCAATTCCTCAACAAGTGGTATATTTTCAAATGCCAGGTCAGCTAGAAGATATTCCAAATGAATTAGTTAAAACTCCTCAACCATCAAGATCTTCAGTGAACCCACACGACAACTACACAACGAAAAACAAATATTTCCAACTATGAAGAATATATTTTTTTTAGATACAGAATTGTATTGTTTAAGTTTTCTTGGTGATAATAAATAGTGTTGTTTTCATTTTAAATTTTTCAAAAAACGTGTCTTACCTTAGTGTCGGAGCCAATTTTTCTTCTGGAGAAATAGGAGTTTTTACTCTGTTTGTGGGTTTCTTCTTTAATTCATTTTGAACTAGGCTTAACAGAAAATTAAATTGATCCTTATTAAGCCTGAAGAAGCTGCAAAACTTTTCATCGTCGTCATTTAGGTGATTTTGTATAAAGATCTTGTAATAACCTTCTTCGCTTCGAGATTCCTACAATTCACTTGTTTTATCACGCAACGACAGTAATAACCTCATGTCATCATCATTCTCTTCTTCTAATAACGTTAACCCTAATAACTTATTTTTATTCATGTTGACGACCTGCAACTTTTGATTTGCAGTTAACTGTACTATTTGCTATGGCGGGTGTGCTATCACTACTACAGAAACGCGGACGCCAGAC
The DNA here is from genome assembly GCF_022605725.1 of Anthonomus grandis grandis. Taxonomy (NCBI): domain Eukaryota; kingdom Metazoa; phylum Arthropoda; class Insecta; order Coleoptera; family Curculionidae; genus Anthonomus; species Anthonomus grandis. The sequence goes on from NC_065551.1 coordinate 14,784,344, forward strand.
ACTTCAAGCAAATCCCAAAATCGCCGCGACCAGTCGTTACTGCTGAACGTCGCGGCGGGCCGCGAACGCTGGACGTCGCTAGGAAATCACACCTTAAATCTCATTAGCCCAGTTAAATGCGGCCGGCGGTTGCGTCTGGACGCAGCCGCTAGACGCACAAGCGAAACCATAGCTTTACCTCTTTTTAATATGACTTATTTATATTAATACAGAATTGGCCAGCATGCCCTGCAGGAATGGGGCTGGAAAAACAATTTCCACTCATTGCGACGAGATAAATTAAATATTAAACATTTCTCTTGACATTTATTGTGTTCGGTACTTTTGGATAATTAATTTAATATTGTTTTCACAGTTAATTTGTTTATTTATTTATTGATCTATGTTACTATAATTTTCCAAGTGTAGTTTATAATTTAGTTTGTTATAAGTTTCGTTCTTTTTTAAAACATTTTCGCTATGGAACGAGGGTTATCAAACGAGGAAAAGCTGGGCATAATGGAGTGTTATATCTTATGTTGGAAAAATTGTGATGTCGTTGCAAACATGTATGAAAATATGTATCCTGAAAGAAACCAGCCTGGTCGTTCTATATTTAGGAAGCCTCCTCACAATCTCAAAAAACACGGTGCTTTCAAAAAACCTGTGCCCACCAGAAATATGCCAATAAATGATGAAAGAGAAATAATAATATTCCAGATAGTTGTTGAAGATTCTACAACATCAACAAGGAAAATAGAAAAAAATTATATAATTTAAAAAATAACAAATACCAGCCTTTTAAGTATTTTTTCGAGTTTGTCAATGTATCAGACACGGGGATGATACTTTGTGAATGGTACACCAAAAAAAGTCAAGAAGACGTAAATTTTTCCTTCAAGGTAATATGGTCAGAAAGTATGGTTACAAATAATGGAATTTTTAATCGTTTTAATTTTTATTATCGGTCACAAGAAAACCCGCAGGAAAAAGAAGTATCCGGGCACCAACATCGATTTGGTTTTAATATTTGGCTAGGCCTATATACGACATATTAGGGCCATTTATTTATCACGGTTCGCTGACATCTAATCGTTACCTAAATTTGCTTCAAAATCATTTAGAAGAGCCTGCTCATAATTCCAGAGATGTACGAGAATACTTAAATCAACAATTTCATGGTAGGTGCATTACGATGTACGATAATGTGCAGTGGAGTCCACGATCAACAGATTTAACACCTTTGGACCTTTTTATAAGGGGATATCTAAAAAATTATGTCCAATGGGCGAAATTTTGAGAGTAAAGAGGAACTTTAAGTGTTTGAAAGTAATAAATATTTTTATTTTTAAACAAGTGATCGAAGCTATTAATAGCATAACCCCTGATATGCATATAAACGTACTAAACTCAACTGTTAGACGAGCTTATCTATGCATGGAAAATATTGGACAAATATTTGAGCATATGTTATAAATGCTTTTTTTGTAATTTAATTTGTTAAAGTTGTAATTTCATTAATTAAAAACTAACGCTATTTCAAAAAAACTTTCGAAGACGAACCTTTTTAATGAAGTAAATGCTGAGAGCAAATGTCAACAACAAAATTTCATAAAAAGTGACTTTTTGACCATAAAACTTTTTTGAAATATTAGGTGTGATACTTTGTTGTAATTTTCTTTAAATAGGTTTTCTTTTTACACAGGATGTGGTTTTTTTGGTCTTTATAAAAAATAAAAGTTGATGATGGTGATAACACAGACACGAAACGCCGAATTTAAACTATTTATACATCGAATTGTAAAGCACAAAAAGTGGCAATAAAAAGGTGGTATCGGTTAAAATATAGCTGGTAAAAAATAAAACCCATTTTGCCAAATTTGGTTTTTTCCGGATATCTCGGAATTTAAAAATGGTTGAAACTGTATTTAATTATGGATCAAGTTGCGTAACTTTTCTTTGATTTAACCGACCTCGTATATCCTACCGTTTCCGAGATCCCCAGGCACTTCATCCTTATCCTGGACACCTTGTATACAGTATGTATCAGCCAAATGGAATAAATTCCCTAATAAATGAATGAGGGTATTCTCGAAAAAACGCTCAGACACGTTGACAGGTAATTTTATTTGCCTATTTTTCCCAACAAAAAAAATATACAGGGTGTGTCATGTAGAAATTTTGATAATGGGAAAGTAAACATAAACCATTTCGACACACTTTCTTACTGAGATAAGATTAAAAAAATTGTGTTCATTTTGGTTTTAGATGCTTGGCCTTGGAAATTATGGTGTCTGCATTAGTAAAAAATTGTCATAGCCGTTTGATTTGCGTTAACTGCTTATCAGAAGAATGGCTCATTAAGCAAACAAAATAAAAATTCTACAGATTTGGTATTGGTTATATTTATAACACACGGGCAAAAATGCAAGTTGCTCGCTTATTCCATGAAAAAATTATACATTTTCCTCCTACACTTGGGATACCAAGTGCAAAAAAAGCAGTGTCGCGACCTTAGAGAAGAGGATGATAGCAACTTGGATATTATGCTTGAGTTTGAGGCAAATCCACTTAGCAATTCATCGATTATTCGAACATTAAAAGAAAATAAAATGCATCCTTATTAATTGATGCTAATTTAGGAACTCATAGAAGACGATTTTCATAAGAGGACGGATTTTTGTGAGCAAATGATGGCAAAGTTAGAGAACAATTTTTTTTTTGTTTTAATGTAGGCATTTGTTGTACGTATGTTTGTCTGTTTATTGTCGTCTGATGATGCTTTATTAGCGAAATATGTAACCTTCGTGACATATATAAAGGATGTTTTGAGACCAAGACTTGGAGTTTTTATTTTTTCTCTACTTACGTAGGTCTCTTTGAGATAATGGGCGAGTTCTTTCAATGGCAAAGTTAGATAACAATAAGATCCAATCAAAGCATGTTTTGATTTTTGATGAGTGCACCTTTACACTTCATGGTGATGTAAGAATTGTTGGAGATCATATCGTAGGTTCCTTATTTTTTATCGGTGGCAATCTGAATGGTAATAATTATTTTTAAAAACTGCTCCAAAATAATGTCGTGTCAATTTTGACAAGCTTATATCCTGATCCAGCAAACGCACAAATTCCATCTAATATCATATAGTTTCAGCAAGATGGAGCACCACCCCATATGTCCGGAGTAGGGAATCCAATCCCGCAAATGCGGAATCCCTCCAAGTTTCTGCGGGATCGTGCATTACTGCACGGATTGAAATCCAAGGGGAATCCCCGAGCGCCGACGCTTGGTCGCCTAGGATTTCCCGCTGGGCTATTGAAATAAAGAGAATAAAGGCTCAAGTTTAGTTTGGAAACATTTCTTAAAATCTGAAGATGTTTTTACAGCTAAATGTAAGTTATGCCCAAGCATTATTAAAATCTCTGCTCGTTCTACCAAAGTTCTTCACACCCACTTACAAACGAAGCATAATATGAATTTAAAATCCAAGAATAACAGCGAGAGTTATGTTATTGACATTGACATTGATAGTGCCAGTAGCTCGAAGAGTTCGTTTACTAGGTCTACCCTTATTTCTAAGCGCTCAGGCTCAGATGACATTAGTTCTTCTATGCTACCTAAGAAAATTAAAATCACGGAATATTTTCAATCTCAGAAAAAAGTGTCGATGGAAGAAAGAGTGTCCCGAATGGTAGCTAAAAATGGTATACCGTTTGCAAGGTTTATCACATCGATCGATATGCGCCAACTATTTGGATCATGTTTAAGAAATTGAAAAAAAACTGAAGGAGTTCGGCATCCACCTTGAACGAGATATTGTCGCAGCAACGACAGATGGTGCTGCAGTACATCATCAACTGTGCTATGCTCATGGACTGCAGCTAGCTGTTTGCGACGTACTTTACAAAAAAACACATCAAGAGAAAGAATATCTACAAGAAAAGAGTGGACAGATCAAAGTGGATAGAATCAGATTTAACTTGTAGTAGCAAGCCTGACAACAGTGACAGCGAGGATGAAGAACAGTGCTACTTCCTTTCCGTAGATCAAGAATTTCCAGAGGTAGATTTACTACCAAGTTACAGGTAAAAAAAACTATTTCTCAACTTAAAATAAACTTAAATAATATATTTGTTTCAGGACGCTGATTCAGAAAGTACGACAAATTGTAAAATATTTTAGTTCAAAATCTCCCATGAGAAATTACTTATTGCAAAATTATATTAAAGGAAAATTTGGCAGAGAATTGCAAATAAAGCTGTAAGCGTTTTGTGCCGCGAAGATGCAACACTAGTTACTGCTAAAACTACACTGCGATTCATGATCAGCAAATAGGAAAGTCATTATAATTCTGTATTGAGTAAAGAAATGGCTAAAGCTTTACGTTCTAGGATAAAAGAGCGCCGTTCATCACTGACAAGTATGTTACTGTATTTGGAAAATCCAGGCAAATATCTGGAATTTCTGCAACAACAGTCAGCATCTACCAACGGTCAAGACGATAAATTTTTACTTCATAGCAAATCAAGACTACGAACAGAAATAAAGAGTTTGATTGAGAGGCTGCAAATAGAGAAGTCTTTAGAAGGCCAAACCGAAGCCCAGACCACTTAAGTCTATTCCGCCGACAAGTGTCGAAGCTGAGCGTGCGTTTTCAGCTGCAGGATATATTTACAATAAACTAAGATCAAACTTAAAAGATGATACCTTGGATATGTTATCTTTTCTCCGAAAATACTTCCAAAATCAATGTGACAAATGACCTTTAAACTAAGTACTTAAACCACTAACTAATGTATTTTGTATATGAAATAAACACTTTTTTGCATCTACCATACTTTGTTTATAATTGCATAAGACATAAGACCTTTTCTTGGCAATTAGCATGTTTAATAGGTTTATTACAAAAAGTTATATATATATTGTTAATAATCCCGCATTCTTGCGGATCCGCGGGATCGATGATTTTTATCCCGCAGGTTTGCGGGATTGAAGTTTTGGTGCGGGATTAAATTCCCTAGTCCGGAGGTACCTCAACCGAATATTTCCAAATCGGTGGATAGGGAGACGAGGACCGATGGAATGGCTAGCACGATCCCCTGATCTGACATTAGACTTTTTTATGGGGATACGTCAAAATATCTATAAAATTAAACTCCTCGACTTAGCTGATTTAAAAAGACGAATAACGGTTGCGAGATGTTGAGTAACGTTAAAGAAATTTCTATTTAAGATTAATATATTGCCACACATTTTAATTTTTTTATAGGCAAATAAAGATACCAATCGACGTGTCCGTTTTTTCGAAAATTTCCCTATTTATTTATTAAGAAATTTATTCCATTTGGCTGATACTGTTTGTCTTAAAAAACTTCCATTCAGAGGCAGGCCTTCTCTTACGACGAGACTGGTCATAGTTTCTGTTTTGTTAGTGTTTTGCTTCACTGTTCTCGACGCATTTGTGTAACCTTCGTCACATCTCCCGAAAGCTTCATCGATCTCTCATTAAAACAATATTATCGGCGAATCGCAGATTTTTATTTTTCGGGGTTGATGTTTATGCCCATATCTGCGAAATTAATTCTTCTAATATATAATCCAAGAGTTCCGTAAACAACTTTGGCGATAGGGCATCTCCCTGGTGCACTCCTCATTGATTACGAAAGTCTTGCGTGTTTTCGTGTATTCTTACACTTTATTGTTGCCTTTTCATGTGTTCTAAATTATAGTTGCATATTTGTGGTCCAGACAGCATTCTGTAAGCTTGTATCATTATTCTTTTGACAGTATTAAATGCGTTTTCGTATTAGAAAAAACCAAGAAGAGTGGTTTGTTGTGTACTCTACACACCGTTCGATAAGAGTGCAGATGAGCTTTTATACAATAACCTGCTCAGAAGCCCGCTTGATAACAGGGTTTTTATAGGTCTAGTTTATTAGAGATTCTTTTAGTGAGGATTTTTATAAATAGTTTATACATATGCTAGAGGAGACTTATGGGTCTGTAAATTTTTAGTCCCTAAGTCTCCTTTTTTATGGAGAATAACGATAGTGGCTTGATTCTGTGAGGAAGTTGTACTATTTAAAAGGCAAGCGTTGAAAAATTTAGAAATAGTTTGATAAAGAGTTTTACCTCCATGTTTTTATGGAAAAATAACAAAAACAACCTGCGGTTTTGTTATTTTTCATTTCCCAAATAATTGTTATTTTTCATTCAGTTCGCCTAGTGTAATTTCTAGCTGTTCTTCGGACCCTTGGTTTTGAATTTTGGGTATGTTAGTACTGGTGTTTGCTTCCTTGGTTTTCATAATGAGATTTCGGTGATATCTAGGATTTCCTTTTTATTTGTTGTTATATGTCCGTTGTTATCTCAGTACTTTGTAGTTAATTTATAGTACTTTATAGTATATTTAGTAGTAAGTTGTAGTTAATTTATACTTTTTCAGCCTTCTGAGCAGGTGTTCCAAAGGGACTTCATTCCTTTATTATCCTCTATGACCTTATTTATTTCGTTTGGATTATGAGTACTGATATCTCAACGAATTGCTGTAGGGGTTTCTCTGTTTAACTGTCTTGGTCACTAATTGTTGAGCATTTATTTTTTTAGCATTTTGTTTCTGCTGCTTTAATTGCATTTATAATGGTGTTATTTGACGTCATGATATTTATATCACGCTCGATCTATGCCCCATTTTAGCGTATATCTCTTGTTTGTCGAATAACACATTATCCAGAGGCATTCACTTTGTTAATGTCTTTTTAATAAATTTAGGCTTTATATATCATAAAAAAATGTATTTGATAAAATTATAGTAATACTTTTCACGAAAGAAAATCGTAACAAGAGTGAAAAGACTTAAATAAAAAACTCGTAGTTGTGGAATCGAAGCAGCCTCCCCTTTCGCCACTAGACAGCTACTGTTCTATACATATTTGTATAATTGACTAATTAACATGCTAAATCATGTAAATATTTTCCGAAAAACAACTATTATTAGCACTTATGTCTTATACAATGCGGCTCTTAATGGTCCTTTCCCCCTCAGCCCTCTTATATTTTGAACGCGTTTATATAAAAATTTGAAATTTGGCATACATCATTGGCAATCTAAATGCTACTTTTTGGCAAAACTTCAAAATGGTGACGGGACGCCTTTTTGAAAAACAAAATTAAATTGAAAGAGGAGTCATGCGATACGTCGTTTGAAAGCCCTCCACTGAATGCTTTATGGTCCTAGAATATTAAGTAGGGTAAGGTGGGGCAAGTTGACGAGCTTAAGGTAAAAAATAAAATAAAAAATAAACTACATATAATTTTAAGGTTTTCAAAAGTATAATACACTCATAGAATATTAACTTGATTTTTCATAAAATAATCATAAATTAAAAAACAAATCATTACTAAAAAAAGAAAAATTTTCAAACTTATTGCAATTTCGTCATCTTGCCCCAATGGTGGGGTAAGATGAGGAACATATTAGGGCAAGATGACGATTACATGCAAAGGTCACATATGAACACACTTCTGATCTCGTAGCTCGTGCAGGCCTCATGCCACCAATTTTCGCATACATCGCACATTATCCAATCTTTAACTGGAGGCTCAGTGTATGGTTCCTCGCAGCTGGGACAAAAAATATCAGATTTTTTTTGCGCCTCTTTAATAGGTTTTTTTCCAGTCTTTTTGAAAACATTTCTTTTTGCTTTTTCTTCACCCTTTCTTTTCTTAGCCTGAACTTTATCATTTTTTTCTTGTTCTTTCTCTTCAAGGTCTTCTTTATTGAAGGTAGAAGTCAATATCAACGCCTTTTGCTTCTTTCTCTTCGTTTTCAGGACCGGTCGATTTATTTTAGGCAAAGGCCTAATCTCATCAAATTTAATTTGCTGATTGGGTTTCAAATTTTGAAGACCCGATGGACCTGCGACAGCTAAATCTTCCTGCTCCCCTTTATTCTCTTTATCATCATCAATTTGAAGTCCAACAACGCTAGGAATTTTTTGCAAACCGGATAAACTAGGTGATTCTGAAGATATTTCAGCTTTATTCTTTAGTTTGTTTTTTTATGTTGATGATGAGTGGTTCATCATCACTAGACACACCTTCTGCGGTGACATGTGACATGACTGCGGTCACAGTCAGCAGTCGTGTTCCGGCCACGCTCACCACTAGCTACTTTTGCCATTCTCTTGCATCCAGTTGGAGATAAAATTTTTGGCTGCTTAGTTGGAACGGTGGACAAACCTGATTCGTCTGCATTATACATTCGATCAGGCGTAAAATTGTGTTTTATTTTAAGTTGCCAAATCAAATAAAAAAATCTCATCATTTTAACTCGATTAAATCCTATTAGACGTATTCATGAAAGAAATTAACCAGTCTTTAGAGTTTTGTTGAACTGATGGTGTGAAATATTGTTTCTTTCAGCAAACTCGTAGGCAAGGTTTCGGCATTGCAAAGAGGTGACCAAATGCTCTAATGTTAAAATCATTGATATAGTTAGTTAGTTCAATTTCTTGTGCTTCTGTAAAAGTACGTTTAAATCTGCCGCCCCTTTCTGGTAACATTTCGTTTTCCCTATTCTTCTTAATATACCACCGCAATGTTGGTCCAGGCACTTCGTAAACAACGCTTGCTCGATAAATCGCAGCAATTAAACTATCTTCTGACCACGAACGGCGTTCACTTTTTTTCTTATAGTTACGCACCATCTGTAAAAAAAATATTTTAAGAAAAACTCTTTGGGGCAAGATGACGAGTTCGTCAACTTGCCCCCAAGAGAATTTATAACAAAATTGTTATAAATGAAACAAACAATAAATAAAATTACTTTATGCTACTTACATTGTTAATCTATTGGGTCCTAACAACAAAATGAACATTAGGCAAAGTTTTGACCACACTTTTTGCACATAAACTTACTTTACTGTACGGCAATATTATAACCATAGCAAAACAACCTTTGGTTGGGGTTTATTCTGTGATTATAACGAGTAACTAGTAAACACAATTTGAAGCATAAATTCGAATGTAGTGAATTAAGCGCCACCCATCTTTTTAAGGTATTACTAGGTCCCGACCAGACATCACAGGGTTTGATATACAGCAGATTTTTGCTTATGATTTCCATCAAAATCAAATTCGTCATCTTGCCCCGTTCGTCAACTTGCCCCACCTTACCCTAATTACTATTACCCATAGCAAAATGGCAGCCTTCAGATGACAGACCAGAATCTTATTTTTCGCATTTTTATTTTCTTTACCACACCTGTTCAGGTGTAACGTAAAGACCAAAATTTGACAGAGGACCTTTACTGAAATATGTTGGAAAATGCAGTAGATTAAGATTGGATTGATACTCTGACCCTTGAGATTATTGAAAAAATCTGCATGAATTTGAGTGGTTTTTCAACAAGATGGGGTACCGCCTCACTTTAGCACAAATGTTACAGAATATTATTGTCTAATTAAATACGTATCCTAATTGGTGAATTGGTCGTCGCGGCCTATCGAGTGGCCAGCTAGGTCGCCCGATCTTACACCTCTGGATTTTTTTGATGGGGCTACCTAAAACAAAAAGTCTATGTCACCCAGCCAGCATCTATCTTCGATCTACGTCAAAGAATAATTGATGTTTGTCGCAATATTGATGTTGCCACTTTCTTGCCACTGTGAATAGTTCTCCAATAGATTATTTTACTGTCTTGCAGTTAACGGTGCACATTTTCAATATATTTTGTAGCAATCGAAATAGTTACATTTCTGTGTTACCTAAAGTTTAATTTATTTTAAATGGAAATAAAAATGCGAAAAATTACATTTTGAAAAGCTACCATTTTGGCTATGGGTTCCCTTTCTATTTACGCCATTTTGAAGTTCTGCAAAATGAGCTAGGAACCAAAAAGTAGTATTTAGGTTGCTAATGATGTTTGCCAAATTTTAAATTTTTATATAAACGCATTCAAACGATAAGAGACGGGAAGGACAATTAAGAGCCGCACTGTATGCAGTAACCTAATATTTGTTTGGAATTAATTTATATTTAAAATGATTGTACTTAAACGAATGCTTTTATCATTTTATCATTTAAATACAGTTAGCGAGTAATAAAATGCATAGACTTTGCATATTATAAGGAAATTAAATGGAATTATGCATTATTCTTGGCCATCATCGTTAGCCCCTTCAATCTAAGATTTGGCGGTTGCATAAGAATAGAAATCCGGCAACGTCAATTTGTATAGTATATTCTATATGAGTTAAATAATTTAACAATCTGTGTACTGTGACAGTCGTAGGGCATATGCCATATACTTACTTATTAGCAAGACCATATGGCATATATTTGTGTTCTGTGAGCAAGACGAGATAAGATAATAAGACTGAGACTGAATTCCAGTATCCTTGCTTATTAGCAATATCATTGTTGATTTGTTCTAAAATATTTACTTGTAGGTTATTTTATTTTGCATACTAATATTTTATTCTATGCTACTGTCATAAAAATATGACATTTAAATAACAGGGAATAAAGAGGAAAGGAAAATCATGGGTGTGAAGCTAGCGTCCGATCGATATCCAGCAACCAAAATCGAGAACGTAGCATATGTCGGTTGCCAGCGACCAATTTATAGTCCGCGCTCCCTGTTATTTAATCCGTATCTCCCGTATTTTGGTTTTTAGCTTTCCTCCCACCTCTAGGTGCTTCTATAATTATATGATCATGCAAAATAATAAAGCCATTTGATGTTGTGTGATCGCACCCATCATATTATAATAAAATTGTACTGATAATATTAGTATTCTTTGATTTTTTAAATTTTCTTGTATGTTAGTCAGTTAGCTATTTTAAATCAGAGTATTTTACAACAATAAAATATATAATAAAAAATAATATAATATAAAAATATAAAATAAACTTTCGTTTGTAGAGGTTTGCAACCATGTAAAATCGATTTAGATATTTATTATTAGTTGCGTAAAAAAGTTTTATTCGAATTATTTCGAATCCTTTGGGAATTTTGGGAGCTAGAGGCTTTTTAATTTCTTTAACATTTGACTTTTTAATTAATTTTCACAACAAAACCTTAGTTTGTAGAGGTTTGAGACCACCATAAGTCGATTTAGGTATTCATTGTTAATATCTGGACAAAAAATTATTAAAATCCCTTGGGAATTTCAGGAGATACGGTCTTTATATTGATTAAATTTACCTGAAATTGTTTACCTGAAATTGTAAATAAAATTGCCAATTATCTTGATGTCCCACGTAAACAAATTTACTGTTTATAGATTGGGCAGGGATAAGAATAAAAATAACCCTGTTAAAGTCATCTTTGAAGATGAATCAACTAAAACAAAAATTTTAAAATCAAAAAAGAAATTTGGCCTAAAAAGTTCAGATTTGGGATATACTACGGATAATAAAATCTTTCTCAACCATGAACTTACAAAAACTAATCTTGATTTATACATGGCAGCTAAGGCTTTTAAGAAAGATCAAAATTTTAAGTTCCTATGGATTAGCGATGGTAATATCTTTTTGAGGAAAGACGAAAGTTCAAAAGTTCTCCTTATCAATAATAAAAGTCAGTTGGAAAACTAGCGAGGCCTCGTGAACAACTAAAAATTGCTTACATGAACCTACAAAGTATAAGAAATAAACTGGATCTGGTGCAGTGTTTGGTTGTGAGTGAAAATTGGGATGTACTATTGGCAGCTGAAACATGGTTAGAAGAAAGTGAAACATTTCTGTTTGAGTTGGATGGTTTTAATGCTGTTCATGCCTGCAGAGCTGGTAGGGGGGGTGGTGTGTCAATTTATGTGAAAAAATCTATTAGGTTTCGTGAAATTGAGAAATCAAGGAAGGGTGAGTTAATAAACTGGATATGTATTAGCTTAGGGGAACAAAACTTAAAAATAAGTGTTATATATAAACCACCCACTGTTAATAGTGGTAATTTTTTCCCATATTTAGAATATATTATGCGTACTCACCCTAAAAATCATTTAGTTGTTGGAGATATGAATATTAATTTGCTTGATGTTTCGCAAGTAACCAAAGAGTACAAAGATTTAATAGCATTAAACAATTTTAAAATTAATAACTCGATAAATGAGGAATGCGCTACTAGAGTTACTAGTTTATCAAAATCTCTTATAGACCATGTTCTTAGCGATTATAGTGGTAATTTAAGTTGTAAAGTTAATGTTAAAGAAAATGCAATTTCAGATCACAAACTTATATTGCTTGATATTAAAACACCTGTGCAATTTTATAAACCAAAAGTAGATTATGAAGTCAAATCTGTAGATTATAAAAAATTTGTAAACTTATTTATACAAAAAATATTAAGCATTAACGTAACAACTTTTCAAGAATTAATTAATTTAATTAATGAATGTAAAAATAAATCTCAATATACAAAAAAATTAAGAATACGTAAAAATAACACCTGGATAAATATTGAACTTCTTGAGCTTATCAAAAAAAGAGATAAAATATACAAAAAGAAAATTAACCAACCCGAAAACCTAACTATTATCTCTGAATTTAAAAACATAAAAAATAAAATTAATAATAAAATACGTGCTTTTAAAAATAGGTATTTTCAAACCCAATGGAATTTAGCTGGAGATAATGTTAAAAAGCAATGGGCATTTATCAACAGCTTAATAAAAAATAAAAAATCTAAAGTAATAATTAATGAATTAATAATTGAAAATAACATTATTAATTCTCAGCTTGACATTGCAAATAATTTAAATACATATTTTTCTCAGGTCGGTGAATCAATAGTTAAAGATTTGGAAACGGAGATTCAACTATCAAACGAGATTTTTTCTATTGATGAAGTCTACAATGATAGTTCTATTTCTATAACATTAACTAATAAAGAGGAAATATCAGAAATTTTAAAAGAACTAAAAATAAACTCAGCACCTGGATATGACGATATTACGGTTAGGGACATACATAATCTTGGAGAATACATAATACCTGTTTTGGTACGGTTAATTAATAAAACTATACAAAAAGGGATTTTCCCATCAGAGTTAAAAATAAGTAAAATTACACCTCTTTTTAAGTCAGGTAATAAAAGATATATGAATAATTACAGGCCCATTTCAGTCGTTAGTGTATTCTCCAAGATTCTTGAAAAAATAATAAAAAATAGAATGTTATCTTTCATTAACTCTTGCAATCTATTGAATGATAAATATCAATATGGCTTTATAAAGAACAGTAGTACACTTGGTGCGGTTGTGGATTTTGTAGACTGTATTTCAATGGCATTAGATAAACAACAAATAGTTATAGCTGTCTTCATAGACCTAAAAAAAGCCTTTGATGTAGTAAGCATAGACATTCTTTTAGACAAATTATTTAAAATGGGATTTAAAAATGTATTGTACAGCTTAATTAAAACATATTTGTATGACAGAAAACAGTACGTAAAGCTTTACAATATTATTAGTGAATGGTTATCTAACACCTACGGGGTACCACAGGGATCCGTTCTTGGACCTCTCTTATATATTCTTTATGTACTGAATCTCAAGTTAGCCAAGCTAAAAGCAAGATATTTTACCTTTGCAGATGACACTGTACTGGTATATGCTGGAACCGATGAAACTTCTTTAACACAACTTATTAATAATGACCTAAAATGTTATCTTAAATGGCTGTTTTCAAATAAATTAAAAATTAACATTGAGAAAACCAAATACATGATATTCAAACAAAAAAATAAGTCAGTCAGCAATAATCTAAATATTAATATTAATACTGTAATATTAGAAAAAGTGTCGAATATTAAATATTTAGGTTTGCAAATAGATGAAAATTTAAATTGGTCACTACACTTAAACAAAATTTTTGATAAAACAGTTCGAATGCTATCTGCCTTATATAGGAGTAGAGATTATTTGTCTGAAAAAAGTAAATTTCAAATTTATAATGCCTTCTTTCTCACACATTTTAGGTACCTCTTGCCAGTATGGGGTATGTGCGGTGAAGTTAATTTTAATAAGGCTCAAATTTTGCAAAATAAAATTTTGAAAATTTTGTTTAATTTTGATTGGCTTACAAGTTCTAATACAATTTATTCAAATTTAAGTTTAAACAAATTAAAAGTGATATTGGAGATAGAACAATGTAAACTTGTATATAAAATTATAAACAACAGACAAAAAAGTAACATAAATATTATGTTTTACCATAATGTACATAATCATCAAACAAGATCACTAAATAATGTTTATCAAGTTTCTACAAGAACTAACATAGGTTTAAGAAATCCAATTACAGATGCAATTAAAACATTTAATAGTTTACCTCATTGTATAAAAGATATAAATAACTATAGATTTTTTGTTAAAAAATTAAAAGATTTAAAAAATGTTAATTAATTTATGTATAAAAAATTATAAGCAACATTGCAACATTTGTTTACTATAGATAATTAATTACTGTTTTGTTATTCTCGGGGCCAGTGTTTTCAAACACTGATTGGAGAAATTGTTAAAACTCGTTATACATTATATTATTGTGGTTAAATAAATTGTTTCAAAAAAAAAATAACAGGAAGCGCGGACTATAAATTGGTCTCTGGCAACCGACATATGCTGCGTTCTCGATCTTGGTTGCTGGATCGGACGCAGCTTCACACACATAGGAAAATCAGGCAACCTCCATTTAAATAAGTATTTTCTATATAAACTGATCAGCTGATTTGAGTTGTTTGTGGAAATTTGAGGTTATGATACTATAATCTCTTAGGATATAGACTAAAGTTTAGATAATTAATTCCAAAATAGTATTTCTTTATTATTTTAGGTACGCTCATCCTTTATTATTGCTTTTAATTATTAAAAACAATCTATTATTTTGTTTATAGACACTATAAAAATGCTCTTAAACTGCTTAAAATGCTCCAACCTACAAAAATTAACCGCAAGAACCCTCAAGACTACGCCGGCGATGTTTCTAAGCCAAGGACGCCGTCAGGAACCTCAAAAAAAATCCCGTTTTCAATTATTAAAAGAGAAACAACAGCAAACAATGACCATACAAAATCTGCCAGAAACTGAATCAGTGGGTACAATTTTAAAAGTTCAAAAACACAATCAGGAAATTCCCAAAGGGTTTAAAACTGTGTACAAGTTTCCTTGGATTAAATATTTTGGATTAGTAAATCGTTTAAAGGTTTATCAGACAGTTTTTACCGGGATTGGTGTGTCCAGTTCAGGACTTTCTTGGGCATTTGGCCTTTGTGATGCCAGCATGTTTTATACTGTTTCAATTCTTGGTAAGTAGGAAAGTTGAGTATGTGCTCAGATATGACTTTTTAGGGTAAAATTTACTATATATTTATAATTTTGTATGTTTTAGGTTTTTCCGGTTGTGTATTTCTTTACAGTCTGGGTATGATATCCACAAATTTTGTAGGTTTTATTTATTACAATGATGACACGGATATGGTTAGAATAGCTTATGTTGATTATTGGGGTCGAAGAAGAGATATAGAGGTACACACTAGTGATATTATTCATAGTGATGAATCTCCTGTAAGTTTTCTACTTAAATTTATTGCAAAATTAAACATTTTGAGACATGCTTTTAGGTTAGACTTATTAATAAAGTTTGGTTTCCCTTGAAGAGGCACTCCACTAGTGAAATTTTAAAACTTCAGTTGGAAACTGGGATTATTTTAGATAAAAAGGCGTTAAACCGAATTGTTTAGGTTAAAAAAATATACATTTTCTATAATTTAATATTTTTTGTGTTTTTTTTTAATTCTATTATACAAAAAGTACAATTAAAAGTTATGATTCAGAAAAGTCTTCTGTTGACCAACTTTCCGCAATCTAACCTATAAAATATCATTTCTGAACAGCTGGCAACATTGACAATATTCCAAACTGTCAATTTTGAGATTTGGTTTGTCAACAACAACAAACATTTTTATCAATTTACAATAAATTAATACATTTCAAATAACATAAATTGCTTAAACAGGAATGGCGAACCCATTTGACGAATTAAATGCCGCAATTAATTCAAAAAATGAATTGGAGATCATTAAGAGTTCGAAAAACGTTACAGAGAAGTCGGACAGTTTGAAAATCAATGATATAAAACTATTTAAGAAACTTTTTGAGTTGGGTTTATTAAAAGCGAACATTATTGGGGCCGAAACTATTGCAGAACTGTGCCGGAACGATGAAAATAGAAAACAGTTTACTGATGAGAATATTATTAATGTTCTTATGCAATTTTTAGAGTCAGGTAACACTAATAATTTATTATGTCAACACAAGCTTTAGTATCTTGTATCATTCAAGACTCTCCTGAGCTACTGTTTACCACAATAAGAGCCCTGGGTAACATTTGCTATGAAAATGAAGAGGCAAGTAATCTTATTGACAAAGTTGGTATTGAAAGCATTTTAAGGTTATTAAGAGATGATGCAAAAAGGAGCAACGATGCCCTTACCATCAAAGTGTCAGGGCTTTTAATGAATTTGCTGAGCACACATGATAACTTACCAAAAACTGCATTGAAAGGGGGTATCTTACCAGTATTAGAACGGCTTTTGATTAAGTATAAGGTAATAAGTTACAAAGTTTAGTGGACCTAAGTATTAGGAATTTTTCCTTATAAATTTTTAGGAACCGTTAGAAGGAAACAGTGTCTTATTAACATTCCTTCTAAGCATTTTAAATCAATTGGCAGACTACCTGGATGACAAGGAATATGTTTTTTCAGAAAGTCTTGCCAAAATAGTTTCAGAAATATTTAAAAAGTCTGATGTTCCCGAAATATGTGTTCTGTGTCTTGAAATATTTCATCCTTTATCAGAAAAAGATGAAATTAAGAATATTCTAGCCAAGGAAGGAGTCTGTGAGTTGTTGTATGATCTCATTGAGAAGTACAGGTAAGTTTTCTCAGCATCCGAGCAATTAAATATTGTGGTCAACATTTCTTGATTTGTCAGTTTCTCAGTTTTCTTCTTGATGCTGATTGGTGGGTCTGACTGTCAGATAATATCCATTACCCTTATGTTTTGGAATTGTTAATATTTTTAATTTGATATTGAAGATTATTTTTATGTAAGTAATTATTCTATAAATAGAAAAGTTTATGTCTACTGAATGTGAAAATGAATATTTATTAAAACAGTATTTATCAAGACAAAATTAAAAGATAATCTAAAATATCTGAAGGTAAAATTTTCAATTTTTAAAATATTTTTTAGTTTTTGATTATGTTAATTTTAAATAAGCAAAGCTTTGCTTTTTACTGGTTTTGTAATATTAATTTGTAATTTATATAATTTATTGTTCTTTATAATGACATGTCTTGAAATCTAATCAAATCAAATTGTTTATTTCCATCAACATTATAACAATAAATAGGAATTGTCAATAAAAAAACTACAATGTTAATAAAAATAGTACAAAATTACAAATATTTATCAATTTAATCAATAAATCTACATGTAAAGAACTTTGTCAAAAAGGACCATCAGCTAACATGGTCCTAAGAGTTTTCTTAAAAATTGGAAAAGTCTGCTCTCTTTATTCTACATGGGAGATGATTAAAAATTTTGAGAGATGTAAATTCTAAGTAAAAGACTAAGTAAAAGGGATGTATAATTTATCTGCTTTTTGAGTTTTATAAAAATTAAGATCTCCAGATCTTATGTGGTTGGAAAGATTTTTATGTACTTGACATGTGAACTCCAAGATATACAGTAGTGGCAGAAAGTAGAGCAACTTCTTTATTTTAAACACATCTATTTTATTTAGTAAGAAAATACAGTCATATTGGAAATATAATACCAATTAGATCTAAGCATTATAAATCTATCAACAACTTAACTTAATATTCTTTGTTTATATTTTTTATGTACAAAAATTAATTCTGGGGCGGAAAAAAGAACAACTTTTTAAGAATTGATGTTTTTCTTTTAGTAAAAACTGAAATATAAACTAGAGGATAACTAGAGGACGTTGTGAGGATAACTTCCTCACAACGGTGGCGCCTAGATTGCAGTAACCTAGAAATTATTACTGGGTCCATATTAATCGAAGCTTCGTGTAATGCATTGAACAATTCGTCCTTATTTTTGTAAGTTTTCCCCCTTATTTTCCTATCCAAAATTTCCCATAGGTTCTCGATGGGGTTTAAATCTGGTGATTGACTTGGCCAGTCCATTACTTGAATATATTGCTGTCTAAACCAAGCCTTTACATATTTAGAAGAATGCTTTGGATCATTGCCCTGCTGAAAAATGTGCCTAAGGGGCATTTTCTCGTCTGCATATGGAACCATTTCATTTTCCAGAATATCTTTGTACATAAATCTATCCATTATCCCATCAATTTTATGAAGTGGTCCCATTCCGAAACCGGAAAAGCAGCCCCACACCATAACTGATCCACCACCATGTTTTACTGTTGGACAAGTGTATCTGGGATTTAACCTTTGGTTTGCAGGACGTCGAACATATGCTATTCCATCAGTTTGAAACAAATTAAACTTTGATTCGTCGCTGAATATTATCTTTTTCCAGTCATTAATTGTCCAGTGCAAATTAGATCGAGCAAAAAGAAGACGGGATCGTCTGTTTTTTGCAGATAATAAGGGCTTTTTTGCTGGACGTCTTGCAAATAATTTGGCCTCGCATAATCTACTTCTTATTGTCCTTGAAGATACCTGAACGCCTAATTCTTCTGATAAACGCTGCTTTATTTTACTTGAACCCAAAAATGGATCACTATGAGATATTTTCAAAATTTGTTTATCTTGATATTTATCGGTTTTTCTTGGTCTTCCTGTTTTTTTTCTAGGTAAAACATTTCCATGCTTCACATAACGTGAAATTATTCGCGATACTATAGATTTATTCAAACTGAACCTTCTTGCAATATTGATTCGTTTTTCACCATTTTTGTGACAGTCTATAATTCGTGTTTTTAAATCAACGGATAAAGGCTGTCCTTTACGCATGGTAATCTAACTTTGCTTTTAATGCAACCGGTAAACAGCTGGAATTTAGAAGGTCAATTCTTATCTGATTTAAGACTACCTACTTGACCAAAAGTATTGTGGATAAATATCATTGTTATTCCTTTGTTAGTTGTCAAGAAATTTTATTTTTTTAAAAGTTGCTTTACTTTCTGCCACTACTGTAGATGTTAATTATAGTTAGGATTTTTTCTTTTTTGAAAGTACCATGGCAAGTTTCTTTGAAGGAAAGTCTAAACATTGTAGGTACAATGCGCTTTTGACTTATTACCACTCTCCCAATACAGGCGGAATTACCCCAAGCTAACAAGGCATAGGATAGATTGGAATGCACTGAGGCATAATAAAAGCTTTTAAGTGTATATGCATGCACATAGTCTTGAAACTGCAAGATGCCATAATTGTTGCATTACAATCTATTGCACACAGATTCCACCTAGGATCCCATGATAGATGTCTATTAATTACAATTCCCAAGAACTTGTCAGAGTGTTGTTGGATGAGGCTACTTGATGACTCCTCTCAAGGAGTAAGCTTGTGTCTTGAATAGCTCGAATCGGATTAAAAACTATATATGAAATTGGTTTACAAACTATATTCAAACAAAGACGAGTTTTCTGGCTACCGCAATATCATCTATACACTTGGTGGCTTTTGGTTTGATAGACTGGTAGTCAATACCCAAGACAACTGCTGATGTATCGTCGGCAAAAAGTACTATTTATTTATTTCTCTTCCAACGAGCAATTGCCCAATTCACAACAATATAAAACATTTTACAAGAGAAGAAAAACCTAACCTACACTACACATTGCAAAAAAAATCATAATAATACCTGATAAAAACCTTAAAAATAGATAGGGTACAATTTTACTTAAATGTTTTCACATCACAGAATAAACTCACAGAACATTGACTTTAAACAGTCTTAAAAATTCTATTCTATTAGTAAAACAATCCAACTGATCAGAGTACTGGTTAGCAAGTTTGCTTGCCCTGGTAACAAAGGAATTGTTTCCATAATTGATTCGGTGGGACGGAATATTAATAAGATCCAGAATGGCGAATGTCATAGAAGACTGACAGATCACGATGTTTACGACGGGTTTGGTTCAGACTCAAACTCGTGGAAGATAATAGGAAGTGAAACATTCCTTTTGAACGCAATGTATCTTAAAAATTTGTGCTGAACCTGTTCAATCATCTGAATATGATTGTAATAATAAGGTGACCAAATACACGAACCATACTCTAGGTGAGGACGAATCAGTGCACAGTAAAGAAGCTTAATAGTAGCAATGTCCTGGAAATCTCTGGTGCACCTCTTAATAAAACTCAGCAGTTAGATAGCCTTTAATACAGTTGTTGTGACATGAAAAGAAAAATTTAACTGGGAGTCCAAAGTTATACCAAGGTCTTTTACACTAGATAACACTCCCAGAGGAGTGCCATTAATAGTATAAATATGATTAAGCTGGCCTGTACCTCGAGAGAAAAGTATGCAATGACATTTACTGGTATTCAAGACCATATTATTAGCGGTACACCAACTAGCAAGCCTATTTGTAGCTGTCATTAACCAGGAGAGGCAAGTCATCAATAAAAAGTAAAAACAAAATGAGCCCTTAACTACCCAGTAGAACTCCAGTGACAACAGTTGCTCAATCAGATATCACTAACTTTCAGTCTAACAGCTTGGGTTCTATCTGCCAAATATAATTCAAGCCATTTATAAGCCGGACCTCTTAGACCATAATGAAAGCATGATTAATGGTATCAAATGCTTTAGTAAAATCAAAAAAGATACCAACAGATTTTCAATATATTTGTAGCATCTGATGTAGAGAGTCCAAACTAATGACATGACAATATACCAAAAGAATATAAAAATGCAAGTCAAATGTCAAGTCTTCTTTTAAAGGATTTTTCTTTGAGAATACAGACAGGAGAACAATAGGCGTATAGCTAGTCACTTCGGCTGCCTCCCCCTTTTTATGAAGAGGTATGACAACAGCTGTTTTTAGGTATTTAAGAAAATATCCAAATTGAAAAATAAACTGGAGAACGTGTCAAAGAAGTAAGCAAATTTACTTTCAAAATCCAGAGTCTCAATGACTGAAAGGCAATGTTCTTTGGACAACAAGTTGTTAAAAAACTGATTGGGTTTCCCAAGTCAAAACTCAGTATCTGAGCACAATTATCAAAAAACGCCACTTCAAAGGTTTCAGTTGAAAACATGAGACCCCTGAGTTCTAGAAGGTTCAGAACTAGTTTAAGACCATATGAGCTAAATGCGTCCACAATATGTACTGCTTCTCTACATCTGGAAATAAAATCATACTTAGAATCACCTCAAAAACACATTAAAATATTAGGTTTACATAAAAGCTTCTCAAAGTATTCACTAAATATTTTAATTTATCAGTGAATACTTTGAGAAATCTAAAATAGGTTTGTCTAAAATCTACTTATTCATCAATTTGGAAATCTACATATGTATGCATCAAGTTTTATTTGATGGTAACACTGACAAGACAAATTATTTTGCATGCAATAGATCTTAGCATTATAGAATAACAGTTATAGAAAATGAGAGAAGTAGAACCCTTAAAAAGTCAAGGTTCTATTGAGTGTAATACAAAATATTTTGCATTTATTAGGGTAACCAAAACTGAAGATACAAAAATCTGTGTAAGATATTGCTCGACTTATTATGGCAATGAACAAATTTGCACATATTTCAATTCTAATACATGCCAAAATAAAAATTGCAGTGGGGTGTAACCCCTGGCTGAATATTAGAAGACCTAAATACTAGGTCTACTCCAGCACCATCGTCCAGCACATTACTGCTCTGCTCAAGGGAGAGTCTGATCTATAAGCAAAATTTTAATAATGCCAAGAAACAGTTTCACATAGATGGATATAATATATGGATAAAAGGCCATGAAAATGAACAGATGAGTTTTTGTATTATTTTGGGTGATTTAAAAAAGCTTGAAGGCTATACTATTATTTATAAACCCATTGGAGAACTAATGAAAAATAATCCATTAATGTAAAAAAAATATTTCATTTTTATACTTCAACAAGATTTTCAGAAAACAATGTTTTTTGAGGATAGGTGGTGTTGATTTAACACATAAAACAAATCAGTATGACTAAAATTAAATACAGCTCTTGTACATGAAGTTGTGTTTTTTTTTTGTTCTGTGAAAACTTTGTTTGTGTAGAATCGAAAAATTCATACGATACGAGTAATTAATAAATTATTCCTCAAGTCAGTATATAATACATAAAATCAAGCATAACAGTTAGTAAAACCACTTATCATTAATACACAACATAAAATTGAAATACAAACATTTAAAATTTATGCTCATCACAAAATAAACCTCACTAAATCAAATATTTAGATATAAGTTAAATGTTAAACCTAAAACAGTCCTATACTTACATTAAAATCCAAAAATTCATTAAAATTATAGAAGCTATTTCTGAGCAAAAAGTTTCTAACTATTGAGCCATAACAGAGATCGGAGAGGCGAGTTCCCCAATTTCCGCAGGTAGTTTATAATAAAACAAAGGCGCATAATAATTAAATGAAAATCGTGTTCGCAGAAGTCTTAGGAACCCAATTCTCATCCCACCACCGCGCCTTGTATCATAACTATTACATGTGTTGTTCAAGATTTATTATTGCTGATTTTTATGCGCATAAATAAGACATTCATATATATACTTTGATGGAATCGTTAGAATGTTTAGGACACGGAAAGTTAGTTTAATATCCTAGTATCCCTTATCCTAGTATCTAATATCCCAGTATCCCTTACCAGCAATAACTCTAACGGTCCTCCTCTGTAGAGAAAATATGCAGCAGTGTCGCCATGTTAGTATAGCATAAGTTGCTAATGATTGGAATATAGTATGATATGATTGAACTAATATATAACGAGGAAGAATTATTACTAAATTTCGCAAAAGGTATATATTTCTAGACAGTTTTATAGCCGTTTTATCAACATGCACCTCAAAAGTCAACTTCGAGGCCAGGTACACTCCTAGAAATTTAACTTCCTCTGGATTTAGCTCAAAAACTCATCTGAGACCAAAAACAACCCTAACAGTCTTATCACTATTCAATGAGAGTCTGTTTGCAACAAACCATTCTTGAAGCATACCCTCATCCCGCTGAGCAGACAATAATAGGCTCTCAAGATTCTTTCCATTCCTGGCTATGGTTGTGTCATCAGCAAAACACCACATTTTAAAATCGTGAGCGACCCTATGAAGGTCATTGACATAGATAAGAAACACGAGTGGTCCCAGTATGGATCCCTGGGGAACGCCATGCTTTACCTTGACCAAGTCAGATAAAAGTCCATTGTAAAAGGTCCTATGTCCCCTGCCCCTCAAGTAGCTGGACAATAGACACAGGCCAAGCCAATCAACCCCATAGTGCTTAAGTTTTTGTAAGAGAATGTCATGTGATACTCAATCGAAAGCCTTGGAGAGGTCACAGAGGGAAGCACACATATATTCCCCATCCTCAAACACCCCCGCAAGGCAATCGACCATGCTCATGACTGCACCTGTGATCTCTTCACTCTTAAACCCAAATTGATCATCTGAAAGTTGTAGAGTTGGTTTTTTTAACACCAGTTTAAATATTTTTGCAATAGCAGGGATCAGGGAAATAGGCCTGTAAATGGCGGGATCTTTGTGAGAGCCCTTGTTGAAAATAGGGACTACCTGGGTGCATTTTAATGCAGAGGGAAAAATACCATTTCTAATACTAGTTTTTATTAATTTTGTAAAGGGGGAGACAAGCTGATTTTTTAATTGCTTAATTAGTGGTATGTTCATGCCATAAATATCATGACTCGTTTTGTTCTTTAAAATGTTTATGATATCTCTCACTTGTTCCTGGTTGACCTCCCTAAAGGTAAATGTTGACTCTACATGGACACCAGTAAGGAAATCTAGGTAAGTATCACCAGCATTTGGTAGAAGTGTAAGTACCTGCTCGGCCACTCCTGCAAAAAAGGTATTAAGTTCTTGAGCGCTAAGTGAACTATCACTTAAGGTGGTAGTACTTATAATAAAATATACTAGGTATTTCATATAAAAAAATTAACTTTGGTTTCTACTAGTGTTGTGATGCCTCCTAAGGTGGTAGTACTTATAATAAAATATACTAGGTATTTCATATAAAAAAATTAACTTTGGTTTCTACTAGGGTTGTGATGCCTCCTGTATATATCTTGTAAAGTTATCTTCCTAATGTAGATTTGAAAGAGATCTATAATTTTTATTTGGGACACTTTTTGATAAAAGGACGCATTCAATAATTATTAAGAGGATCGGGGACTTTTTTAACACACGGTATATCCTCAAATGTATCATTGAAAATCAAATTACGACACATTTTGGTTGTTCATATTTAATCATTAAATAATTATAAAGTTAAGTTTGAATTTATATTATGGTTCAGATGGGCTATCTCAGAGACTCTAAATAGAGAGGCTGGATAATAAAATTTGTTTTCGTTGACAAGTTGGTGAACAATTTCCTTTTCAAAAATGTGTAATAATTTTTCATCCAAAATTAGTATAGGTATACATGCATCCGCAATGAGTCAACGAGTATGCATATATACCTATTTTTATTTTTTACCATGGTAAAAGATTTTTTTAAACTTTTGTAGGAGGTCCCACATGGCAACAATAATATACCAATTCGAGAGTCTCTAAAGTCGATATAAAATAACAAGTCGGTAATAAATAAGAGCACCAAATGTACTAATATTGTTAAAAATAATATTAGAGATGTTTGCGCACAAATATTAGCACTTGTTGATACGACTGATGATGCAGATTTATTAAATAATATACACAAGCATCTAAAAGATTCTGTATTAGATTATGCCATTTTTCGGTGCTCTATTGTATTAAAAATATGTAGGTGCTTCCTAATTGTATTTATTACAACATTCATAGGTATAACATATAACAAAAGGACATTTTTCAGAAAAAATAAACAAAATTAATGCCATATTGTAAACAAGATGGGTATGTACAAATGTTATTTTTCGGCTCTTGTTTATTTGTTTTATATGGGGATAACCTTGATAAAGTTGGTTAGTTAAATTGAATTTCCATTTAAGTTCTATTTAAAGCTGCCAAAACATTTGAAATTGTGCGATGTTGACCACGATATTTAATCGTTCTCAGCACGCCTTCCTGATTATTCTAATCAAGTAATTTTATTGTTGCAACTCTTTCAGAGATGTTTGAGATTACATTTTACTTAACTAACTTGGCTTTTCCCACTCATAAATAAATAAAAAATTGTTTTTTTAAGGGACAAAGTAAATGATGAAGAAAGTCGTGCCATAATGAAAATGGCTTGTGATCTCATAGTGCTGGTTTTAACTGGGGACTCTTGCATGGACATTTTGTATAATGATGGAAAAGGACAGACTTACCTAAACATGCTTACCTGGCTCGATTCTACTGATTCTGACTTGCTTAGTACTGGTAAGCATCTTACTATTGTACAAAGTTAAGCAGTTTGGGATTCAATCTACAACTATCAATTTTAATTTACAATTGAAGTCCTGGAGATCTCTAATTGAGGAGTTCGCGTGCATAACCGTATATATCCACTGTCAGAAAATTTTCTATTGTATATTTAAAAACTAATACTTAAAAATAGTAATATTTTAAGAAAATAGCTTTAATTAAGCGGGGTTGATCAGTTTATTAACATAAAAAGAAACAAAAAAAAATTAACAATTCGTCATTATTAGCAATAGAAGTTTGTATATATCCGTTTTTGCGCACATGAGACATAGTAAGCAAAAATATATATGTTGTGGAAACACAACCCATTTCTCTCAAATTATTCAGCTTATCTCTTAATCCTCTTTCTCGTTGAATTCTTTGTATTGTTATTGTAATAATTGTCACGCTCGCTACCGGCCCCTCCCCGAAAAATCTAAAAATAGATCATAAGCACGGAAAAGATGCAGTTGCCCGCCACTCGCTCTTCGGGTGTAATAAAAAATCTCGGTCCCTTGTCCCAGTGACAAATTTTTTCTCATTCTCTCGTTTCGCGGCTAAAAGCCAAAACTCTCGGCAATAGAGTAAATACTCCTAATAAAAGCAACTAAATACTCGTAAATTTCTCGTTCTCGCTTAATCTCGAAGCTAAGTCTGTAAAATAAGTTAGTTAGTAATTACGGTATTGTGTGCACTGTGCAGTAATATAAACTATTAGATTATAAGCAATTCAACGCTCTTTTTCTTCTTCCATTGAACCAGCGCAATCCCAGTAATGTTTACTCTCAAACAATATATTTATTTCTTTCTCTTTAAATAAACTGGATCAAGTAGTATTTGACAAAAGTAATAAAAGGAAAATTAAATATGTATTGCATTTTCTTCGTGCAGGCAATCGCATAGTTCATTTTCTTCTTGGGTTTCAAAATTTACTGAAGTATCCACATTGGCTCCGGTATTGTCACTCTCTAATAGGTTTTTGTACCACAAAGAATCTTCCCTGTTTTGCCCATCATCCCCAAAATGCTCCTTTATCAAATCATTCAAATTTTTTTTCTTTTTTTCTGGTATGGAATTACCCAGTGGTAGCGTGCTAAACTGTATGTTGTCTTCTGATTTTCCCTTCTTAAGAAGTGATTCCCAAGCTATGTCACCCAATGATGTTAACCGATAAAATTGAGACATCTTAATTTGAACAGTGGTTTTCTTATGTTCATTTTCAATTTTTTTTAAGTGAATTCTTTTGCATTCTGAAATTTTCTTTATTTTTTATATGCCTTTTCCAGTTCTTTAACAGTACCGTAAAACGGGGTTACTTTGCACCTTTTTTTTTAGTTTTATTTTATTAGTTAGGATGTAACGTCACTCGAAAGAAGATCTGAACTTTTTATTATAAATATCAATTGAGCAGGTTGTAATATAACTCTGTTTATAGCTATTTGTTACGTATATTGCCTAATCAAGAGAACAACCTAGTTTTATTAGTGGTGCAAAGTATACCCCAAAAAAGTCATACTTTGCACCACTCAATATTTTATTAATATTTGGCTACTAAATGCTTGCTGGTGCATAGAAAACCCTTATTATTTCAAAATTTGCACCAATTAAATGCGAAAAAATTTTCGTGGGCCAAGTTTTGTGAATTTAAATCTACCTACCTACATAAGTACATATATTTATGAAACAAGCATAAAAGTAAAGAAAATTGCTACAATTTAAATTAACAAACTTTATTATAACATTATAATAGTAAAAATACAACGTTTGAAACTAATCCCACCACAATTTGTCGCATTCTGGGACAATGTACAATCCTCGTTTGGACATTTTCTTGGGAGAGCTAATGGCGCCAATTACGTTGTCCCACGAATACCATATTTCATCACGTCTTTCTGGCCATTTCCAAAACTTTATCGATCTGGCCATAGCATTGATCATCGCTCCATCGTTTTCTATTGCTGTTATCACTCCAGGATAAACATGATCTTCATAGGAAAATAAAACGTACTCACCAACAACTTTTTTAACATCATCTAATCCAGAGTTTTTGACTTTTTCGACAATATTTGTTCCAAGAGAACCTGAGACGAGTTTAATAAATAATAAAGATTAAATTCTTTTTCTTCTTCCATCTCTTGCATCTCATTTATTTCATCATTTGATGAAATGATTTGATCCCTGCCTAGTGGAAAGTGGTTGTCCAAAACAATGTCCTCCTCTGAATCATCTACGATTTCTGGTTCAAAAGCTTGAAGAGGTGTGGATGTAGATGCTCCAGTTAGATCTGTTAAACTAATTTCAGAATGGGCAATACTGTATCCTGCTGAAACCGTTATTTTCTTCTTCCTACGTGGCTTAAACTGTGTGGCTTCCTGTCTTTTATCTTCTAAATACTTAATGGAAGTGTTTTCGTTTCCGACGAACTTGATTTATTTGTGTCGCTAGTAGTTGTCATATTAGATTGCTTAGTTGTTGTTAACCGCTCCAAGAGCGGTGTTACATCGCAAGGGACGATACCGCATTTCCTAAGTCCCGACTTTAATATCTCAGCGCTATTCTTTAGAATTTTTTCCATTAATAATCGTAAAAGCATTGGAAAATGCTGTTTCTCAAGTACATTTGATCTACTCCCTACATGAGTTTTCTTATATTAAGATAAAATGTCTCTCCAGGCTCTTTTCATGGGGGCAAATAATGCGACATCTAGCGGTTGTATAACGTGGGCGCTGTTCGGAGGCAAACATACAAAATCAATGTCGTGTCTTCGACATAAATCGAGGACTTCATCATTAATATGAGAAGACAAATTGTCTCCTAAAACGAACTTCTTTCCCTGAATTTTCTTAAGCCTGGGCAATAGGAGAGTGCTGAACCAATTTGCAAATGTCTGTGATTCGAACCAACCAGATGCAGTATTTGCATAACGCGTACCAGGGGGACCATTCTCAGTCCAGGTGTCCCACAAATGCTTGGATTTGTACACCACATAAGGAGGTAGAAGCTCACCAGCTGCATTTCCACAAATCATAAGAGAAATGCTACTCTTTGAGGAATTACAAATTCGTTCGGGATACTTAAGACCACGTTTAGTTAATATCTTTTGATTTTGACATTTGAAAAAAAGTTAGGGGTTCTAAAAAAGTAAAAACTAACGCAGCGAGCGCCCTTTACCGAAAACACGAAAACTGTATAGGAAATTTTATTTGTGTTTTTAAAAGGCTCGTATGTTTTAAATTTCATGTCAGTATGTCAATGGGTTCAGGACCTATGAGAAAAAACAATAAATAAAATAATACTTTGACACCCTGTATTTGAGTTACTATTAAAGTTAGGATAAGGCAAGTTGACCTCAATCACATTATTTTGACGTAAGGAATCTACTGTTGTTCTATGCCCCATTACTTTCGGGACACCCTGTATACACAAACAATTTGTTGTTCTTGATATAAGCTTTGTGACTACTCTCTTTGGCCTCTTTTATGTTTTCACGTAAGAACTTACTGTTTTGATATTCCTATGGTTATTGTACCGTTATGGTAACACCACAGTCGGGAGATATTTAGATGTTAGTGATTAGCTTTAGATCTGCAATTTTTAAATATATAATAATAATAATAACCTAAACTGATTAATTCACAAATTCTACTAAAAGTGGCTCGTGCTTTTCATCCTCCGGCTTTCCAAACCTGAAGATACCTCTGATATCGTTAAAACTATGTGAAAAAAATTATAGGTATACCTATTTGAAAAAATTACTAAATATTTTTTTTAGCAAGTTAGAAACTCTTAGATTATACCTACATACATAGTTGCTTTTTAGGTATATTAGCAGTAGGAAATTTTGCAAGAAAAGACACCAACTGCATACAAATGGTTAAAAACGGTTTGGCAAAAAAACTCATAGACATTTTAAGGAATTTCAATAACTCAGTAGATATTAATGATTGCAAGGTCCAACATGCTTTATTAAGCACTTTAAAGAACTTGGCCATACCAAAAGAAAATAAACAACAGGTAAGATCAGTTAATATATATACTGATCTTATATATAGATCGGTAAATATTTATTCAAAGTCAGTAACAATATTTGAAATACATTAAAATTTTACCTAAAAACGGTATGTAACACCAAGTTTAAAGCATACCCAACATGCAACATTTGGATTGTTAATCATTTTTAGGCCTTAAAAGACGACATTATCGAAGTCATGTATCCCATGCTGAAGCAAGATAGATTTTTGGTGATTTTTAAATTGTTGGGTACATTTAGGATGGTCATCGATGGACAACCCGACGCCGCCAAAGATTTGTTGTCCAGAAGAGATTTTATCGAACGATTGGTGTATTGGTGTTACAATTCAGACCATCTAGGGGTCAGGTATGTTTTATTTAATCTTGAAAAAATTAAAAACCTACGGTGTCATGCATTTTCTATGCTGTATGTTTTTCCTATAAGATGCCAATAAAAGACTTCTTGTTATAACGATAATAAAGCCTATAACAGTCTGATGATGGGTGCCCTTATAGGCGAAACATATACAAATTACATAGTATTCACGATATTAATGGTGTAATATCGTGAATACTATATAATGATGATTTTGTATATAATGATTTCTTCGATTTTAGTTTTATTTAGTCCTCTGATGTATTTATTTTATTTAAACACAAATTTTAGGGGTGAAGTTCCAAGGATCTTTAGCTGGTTAATAAAAAACTGTCAAAGTTCGGAGCCATTTTGCAACTTTATCGCAGTTAAAGACAGCACTAAGTGTATAGTGGAAATGATCTCGTCCAACCATGGCGTCATGCAAAACGAATCGTTTTTCGCTTTGAATATTTTAGCTGTGGGTTTGAAAAACGAACAGGTCAGTAAAACCATTAATTTCAGTAATATTGTCTGAACAATTTAACGTGTATCTCAGATCCCTATAACTTTGTCATTTTATTAATGTTTGAGAAATGGAAAACATAAATTACGAACCTTGACTGCATTATATTTTTTTCTTGTGCCCTTACATGAATTTTAGAGGAATAGCATAATGTCGATTACGATTTCCCATGGAACTATAGTTCTTGACGAGCCACCAGAGTTTGAAACCGAGTCTTATAAATTTGCCATTCTTAAATATGTTACAGCTATGTCGGCCAAAGTATGGCACCATATCTTCATCGATAGATAAGCTATGAGAAAAAATTCCAAACTGCATGTTTTTTTTATTGATAGCATCGAAAAGAGGTTTGAGCTTTCAAAATCTGTCATTTTGATCAAGCTTGTCATTATCAGAAAAATATATATTCTGTTATGGCATCAAATTTATTCCCTCTTTTTAAATAAATCTTTTGACCAATAAAGCCTAGTAGCTGGTAGAGTGTGATATTCAGAAAAGATAAAAAGAAGCAAAGAAGCATTTTAGATGTTCTTTAGTAATATCAAAATTGTGTCGATTATTATCCGTTGGCATATTTTTTTGTGAAACAAAGAATCATTTCCCAAACCTCATCATCGAAATACAATAAAAAAAGTTCGAGTGGAGATTTTCCACCAACTACATATTTTCTCTTTATTTTGCGGTAATATGCTGCATGATGCTACAGATGTTTTTTTGTTCACTTTCGCGCAATATTTCTGGATTTCTTAGTTATTAGAGAACTTAACGGTAATTCACCTTCTGATTCTCATTCTTCAGGTAACTTAGCCTGAATTTGATACGTTTTGGCCACCTCTGGTAAATCCCTATTATTTTCAAAAATATGATCATTCGATTTTTCGGCCCAAGACATAATCTGTAACAATGAAATTCGATTATGGTACCTTTCTAATGAGTCTTTCTTTAAAAATATTCTATGATATTCTAAATACTTAATGCCGTTTTTACTCGACTGAATAGTTTACAAATATTTGTATTTACATATATCAGAGTAAAAAACTTACCAACCTTATGAACACGTAATACGTAACAAAGGTCCACTGCAAACGAAAATCACAGAAAATCCCTCTTTAGAAAAGAAAGTTGAATGGAAGGAGCGTGTCGGGTTGTTTTGAGGTTGTCCGCTTGATCGAAAGATGGCGCGGAACGTAATTCTGCTGTAGGGATCTGCTGCTCCAAACTAATTCTGTCTCTCTCTAAAGTTGGAAATAGGCAACCAGTTTTAGTTGTCGTTTTCGACTAGACCAGTCGAGGGGTGGAATCGGAGAGGTTTCAATAAGTAGTCGTGTGGTGTCGAGTTTTTAGTTTTGGTGGTGTGACATGTACGCCATCGCCATGATAATGTACACTTAAAGTTCATTAAAGTTTTGTTTTCGTCGTTGCTACGTCTTATTAACAATCCCGGTGCCTAATAGCCCCACAAATCATCGCTGTGATAATACGACGCAGTCGGCCGTCGATCTGTTCCTGTTGGACGAATGGACTCTCCTGCTTCTAACTGGTGATTTGGCGACCATGCCGACACTGCGATATGTTGCAGAAACTGTTTTGTTTCATTTATTCTCCGATAGATAGAGGCACTCTGTATTTTTTAACTTGAGTTTTTCCCGATTGGTTTTTTGTTCTGGCTGCCATTGCCATCGCCATGCTCAGGTCATTCGATTTCAATATTTTCGCTGTGGACGTTTAATTGAGAGATTAAAATGATAGATACTACACACTTGTTATCCCCATTAATATTTAGTGTCCATTGCCTGTCAAACGACATTTAGTGCTGTTCACAAAATAGGCACTAGCTACCTATTTATAAATCCAATAATCGCGGGTGGTACTCCAGTGGTGTATTTTCTCATGTGGTGTGTTAGCTAAAACATTACTTTTTACTTTGGTTATGAACATTTTATTGTTAACACTAAATTGGTATTAGCACCATTTCACAAAATGTTTATATTTATCGGTGACGTAAAGACAGAACATAAATGCTATGTTTCATAGAAGGATGACCATATTTTCTAATTATTATTCTTTTTTAGTACTAAACATAATTAATTTTATGTCTAAAAACAATATTGGCGTTTTCCTAAATATAATATTACATTAAAAGGCTTTTCAATTACCATACCTACGATGCGTTTTTTTTTTGTCAAGTCCGAGAAAATATCCCATCACTATATTTTCAATGCATCACTCATAATTTATTGGTATCTATTGTATCTTATTATCTATTGGTATTTATTGGTACTGGGGTTTTTTATACCTCCCGAGATTCCGTCTCAATTACGCGCTACGTCATAGACGCCGACGCGACGCGCCGGTGTATTATAGAGCGCTCGCTAGCCAGCCAGCCACAGACTAGTGCCCAGGCGTTATTTTGACCGGGTGGTTTTGTTTGTTGACATTTTGACTTTTAACTTTTATTATTGACGTATTTGTTCGTGGTCAGTCGGACAACTTACCCATTATTGATTCCCTGGCAATGGCTAGAAAGCACTAGCATTTTTGCAAATCTGCAAAAATGTTATCTGGCAATTATTTTTCCTACGAAATTTAAATCAAAACACTGAACATCCCACTTTGATGTAATATCCAAAAAGTATAGATTTAACCAAAAATTTTACTTAAAAAAAAACAAGAATCTCTTAAAATACACTCAAAAACAAGTAAGCGTGTCACCATAATGCGAGAAAAATTCGGCTCACTTCTTTAACATTGTAAATATAGGCTAATACCGGTCCAACCATTTTGCTTGTCTAAGGCGTTTTTCGACATAGAACATATGTACATATGAACTTATTAAAATATTTTTAAAAGTTCTACATTTCGTTAAAGTTGCTGCTATAAAAATTTGACTCACCCTGTATTTTAAGTAGACACAAAACTTAACTTCTGTTGTTTTACTTTTTTAATTTACTGTAGTAACTGTGAAAGTAATGTAAAAATATCACAAATTGGGTAATTTTCTATTGGGTAATGCTATTGAATCGAAAAACTGAACGCAACCAGTGACCAACCCTCATATTAGTATTTATTTCATCCCACTTCCAAAAAAACCTGGAAAACGGAGCATTTCCGCAAAAAAAATTGTTATGCATTGTATTCTTATGTAGAATCATTCTAAAAGACATTTTTTTCGTAACCTGCTATTTCCGCTTAGCGAAACTTTAAATTTTAATAAACGTCTCTATTTTCCTATTATACTGAAATATCCATAAAAACTAACTATTCAAATGAATTTTTATCGATCCTATACCTATTATGACAAGACATTTTAATTTAGTAATAGCAGACTCTGTAAGTTTACTAGTATGTAGTAGTAAAAGGACTGTCGTCATAGCTATCTTAAATAATTTTAAATTAACTTACCTCAAAATGATCCTCACAGCAAAACCGATTACAAGTACTAGAAAGAACTTTGTTTATTTTATTGTCTCTCTTCATTGCATTACACCACTGTTTCCGTATTTTCTCTCCTCTGGGTACACTAATAAATACTTTATTTGGAGTAGTTCTTGTGGTATTTCTACACCTTGGCACAATACAATATTTATAGCGGGTATGTGGAGCAGACATTTTGAAAAACACAAACAACAGCAAAAACATGCATAATAATATTTACAAAGAAGTGTGCGCGGTCGACATGCTAGAGCGTCGGTCGTCGCGTCCACTTAGGCGCCTGTGATGTATCATCCCGGCCGCGCTGGTACAAGGAAAAAAATAAACATGGCCTATTTATTCGAAAATTAATTGTGAAGTAACTATAAATGCTAGAGAACTGAAATAAATTGCTAAATTTAAGTTGGAGCCTGCTCTTTTTTACTAAAAAATAATCGAATTGTCGTTTCCAAGCTCATTATTTAAATTCAAATACTCACAGTAGAACATAGGAATTAACAAAAGAACTCCACTATTCACCAAACCATGAAATATAGCCGCAATCAATTGCCCTACATAAACATTGCTGTCATTTTTTCTTGTATGGGTCTTGGTATAATATAAAATTTCGGTGTTAAATATTTGAAATGACGGTGATCAATACTTTTTTTGTTTTTTCCAAATCATGCATTTTGATTACGCCTATTTTTTGTGGGGTATGGGTGCGATAATGTTTCAAAAATATTTTTTTTCGTATACAGGGTGATTTTCAACCTATGCGCATAAACTTGGGAAATGGTAGATGAAGATCAATAATGAGTAATAATGAGAAAAAAATGTAGTAAAATATTTTTGGCTTACGAAATAAAGTTAAACAAATGTCAACAGAACGTGTATCAGACGAACTTATTTTGTTTATTAATAACTGATAGTAAACAAGTCATAATGTTTGGAATTTGTGGTTTGGAATCTTTAGCAGTACTTAGTTTGTTGGTGGCTGTGATCGTTTTCGATCGTTATTTTCACACGAACAAAATAAAATGTAATGGCGCACATTTTTACAAACGAAGAACTTGTCGACATGGTTTTGGTTTACTGAGAAACACATCAGAATGCAGTGGCAGCAGCTAATCTGTATGCCCAAAGATTTTTCCGAAGATATCACCCGAGACGTGGGGCTTTCTTACGTGTTATTCAGCGGGGTAGAGAAACTGGCAATTTGCGGTCGCGGCCTGGACAAGATGGAGGAGCTATTAGACCTAGGCACATTCTAAATCTGGAGGAAGATATTTTAGAAGTTATCGAAGAACAACCTGGAATTAGCACTAGGACAATTGCAGCGCGATTTGGAATATCGCAATCTACCAGTTGGCAAATTTTAAGGCACGAGTTGCTGTACCCGTTTCATGTGCAGAGGGTACAAGCCCTACTTTCAAGAGATTTGCCGCTTCGAGTACACTTTTGTGAGTGGTTGTTACATCACCAGCAGTTAAGCCCAAACTTTACCATGAACATTTTAGTTACGGATGAGGCAAATTTTACGCGCAATGGAATTTTCAACTTTCATAACACTCATTACTGGGCTTTGGAAAATCCGCATATTACATGAAGAACATACTTTTAACAACGTTTTTCTGTAAACGTATGGGCTGGAATTCTGAATGGGATGCTCATCGGACCTTTTATTCTGGAAAATCGTTTGACTGGTGCTCGGTATTTAGAATTTTTGCGCAACAATTTAACAGTGCTCCTTGAAAATGTGAATCTCAACGTTAGGCAGAACATGTGGTTTCTTCATGATGGTGCTCCACCATATTTTTCACGACCAGTGCGACAACATTTAGATCGTGTGTTTTCCGGACGATGGATAGGCCGTGATGGTCCAGTTGGGTGGCCCCCTCGCTCGCCTGACCTTAATCCATTAGACTTTTATTTGTGGAGTCATATGAAAACAATGGTGTATGTAAACGAAGTTGATACTGAGCAAGAGCTACGACATCGCATAAACGCTGCCAGTGACGCAATTCGCCTACAGCCTGGTGTGGCCCGTGCATGTACGTCTTCATGGATTCGACGAGCTCAAGTCTGTATTGAAAATAATGGAAACAACTTCGAACAGTTGCTTTAAATTAGTTTAAATTAAACACGTTAAAAAATACACGTTTTTTATTTAAAAAAATATGGATATCTCCAAAACTAAAAATATTTTACTAAATTTTTTTTTCATTATTATTCATTATTACTCATCAGCTATCATTTCCCAAGTTTATGCGCATAGGTTGAAAATCACCCTGTATACGGATATTTTCGGAGAAAAGGGAAATATTTTGGGAACATATTCGGTCAAAAAAGGTCAAAATTAAATAAATTAACCCATATGTTTTAATCCGATTCTTAATCGTTTCTGAAATAATTGGCCCTAGTTTTTTTTCTTAATTTTTGGAATAATTACGTTCTCTGTATTTCTAACTCACGTTGCAGGTATTTCATCTTTGTTTGTTAATACCTATTTTAATTGACTAGTAGTTTTGACAAGCATGGTTGTCAGTTTGATTGATTCTGAGCGTTTCAATTTGAAAAGAGCAAAGTTTCCATTACGTAATGCCTCACACATTCACCCATAGGAAGTATGCTGACATGATATTCATGTATGGTTTCTGTGATGTTCGCGCACTACGTGCTGTTGATGAATACCGACGTCGTTTTCCAAATCGAAGAATTTCTAATCGAAAAGTTTTCCAGACAGTTTTTGCAAATGCTATGGCTGAAGAGAACTCGGGTGTTAGTACGAGGCGGATTACAAAAGAACTTCAATTAGCATCACATGTGGACGTTTCGAAGACACTTTTTCAAACTTTTGGAAAAACGGTTTTAAGCCGTTCCATATTCAACCGGTTCAACATCTTTAAGAGGGTGATTATGGCTTAAGGATTCAATTTTGCTAATGGATCCAACAAAATTGAGGCCTACATAAATACATTTTATTTAGCGATGAAGCTCATTTTACCCGCAATGGAATTAATAACCGACACAATGAACATCGGTGGTCAGATGAAAATCCTCATGCCACGTTTGAACCAAACTTCCAACATCCATTCAGTGTGGAATGCTGATGACAAGTTGTTTAGTCCTTTTGTATTAGATGAGCGTCTTACTGGAGAAGGATATTTACGTTTTTTGGAAGACCATTTAATACACATGTTGGATGATGTTCCGCTAATTGTTCGATCGACACCGGATGTTTTTTCAACACGATGGAGCCCCGCCTCATTTTAGTCGCCCAGTGCGTAATTTCTTAGACAATTGTTTTGCTGATCGTTGGATTGGCAGAGGAGGATCTCAAGTTTGGCCACCGAGACCACCAGACTTAAATCCACTAGACCAGTAGAAGCCGTAGGACTCCACGATCAAATTTTGAATGCTTCAAATATTATTAAAA
This sequence comes from Anthonomus grandis grandis, assembly GCF_022605725.1. NCBI lineage: Eukaryota > Metazoa > Arthropoda > Insecta > Coleoptera > Curculionidae > Anthonomus > Anthonomus grandis. Next base: position 14,821,667 of record NC_065551.1, read on the forward strand.
ACAATCCCCAAGCATTGATGTGCAACACAAGCGCTTAACAAACGTGCTGCAGCTTGTCTTGAAGTTGGTGGGGTATTTTCGAAAACAATTTAAATTAGTGGAATTTTGTTTTTTTACTAGTATTTGTTACTTTTAAAATAAAAAATCCTACAAAAAAACTTCAGAAAACTGTTGAGAATCGGATTAAAACATATGGAATAATTTATCTTATTTTGACCTTCTGAACATGTTCCCAAAATATTTCCCTTTCCTCCCGAAACACCCTGTATACTCATAAACCAAAATTAACTAAACCTTTAATTTAATTGGTCAACTGCTTATAAATTCCAGTTAAGATGCTGGTCTACAATAATACCCAAATATTTAATGGACGGTGATGCAGGAATCAACGATTGACTAATTTGTAAAGCATCTATTTGGGAAAAATGTCTAGTGTAAGAAGTAAAATTAATATATTTTGTTTTCTGTCCATTTAATGTTATTTTGCTTTTCTTAAACCAATCTGCAATTAATTGAAAGTCATTTTCGGCTGTATGTTTTAGGGCTTGCCAGGTGTCTCCTGTGTAGACAACAACTGTGTCATCGGCGAAACTTATAATTCTTTCCTTAGTTGCCTTGAGGTACTCCACACTAAATAATTTTATTGGCTACACCCACGAATGCCGCAACTTCTTAATTTTTTTAAAAGTATTCAGTGGTTAACCGTGTCAAATGCTTTTGTTAGGTTCAAAAATATACCTATCAACATGGACCCCAGCAATTGTTTCTTTTTGTTTATTAAATTTGTTTTTACTTAGAGGAAATGAGTATCTAAAAGTTTAGTAATACTTATATATCTAAAAGCATTTGTTTCTTTTATATAAATATCAAATTATAACCTATTATTATTTTTAGGCTTCCTTGGATGCATTTTATCAATCACTCTGCGATTCAGAGCTAGGAAAAAACCTAAACTTTGTATTAAATAAGTACGCGGAAAAATGGGACCAGCACACCATTGAAAACTGTTTAACTTTGCTAGAGCACTTGACCCACTCGGAAAAGGTCGTAACTGAACTAAAAAATAACGACATTGTTCCATTAATGGAGAAATTAACTGCGAACCCAAATAGTTCTTCCTCTCAGGAACGTATAGAGAAGCTATTGCAGCTCTTAAAACAGTAAAATTTTCTGGTTGAACGCTTGAAAGCCAATATTTTTTTTTTACCAAAAATATGTTCATTATTCACGGATTTTAAATTCATACGCTTAAGTCACCCAAGGCAATAATACCAACTTAGATATGTTTGATTGTAGCATAAACGTAGTCTTGAATCGTTGCTTGCTACGAATTTAAGTCAATTTTTTCACAAATTTTCGTAGTTTTTAGTACTTTTTCAACACTTTTGATCACGAGATTTACCACCGTTTTATGCACCGTACTCGCCGAAATACTTAAATGCATTTTTCTATTAAAAAAATTGTTGATTATTCTTAGTGTTAGTAAAAAAAGACCAAAATACCGTTTTGACTTGTAGTATATCGTTATATGAGCTTTTGCAATTTATAATAAACTTTTGACATTTTTAGACTATTGTAGTTCTATTTATTGAAAAATAAAAGTATTTTAGTAACAATTAATATCGATGAGTGTTTTATTGGTTACCTTTATTTAAAAAAAAAACAAACAACTTTGTTGGAATATATTTATTCATATTAATTATACTTTGAAATTCAAATATTACAAACAATACTATCTCCACTATGTAAATACCATCAATATTTTTGCTTACATGCTATAGACTTAAATCTATTTTGGACGGAAGTTGATACCAAGTAGTCTACGCTTTGTTCGCGTAGACCGTTAAAATGTTAAAAAACAATTTTAAAAAGTGCACTTTTGGGACGGATTTTTTGAGCATTATATCGCTTTCACTTGAATTAAGTAAATTTAGTTTTATAGGATTTTTGAGCTTTCAAATACGTTTGAGCTTCTAAAGTTAACAGTTTGAGCATTCATTAATTTTAAACTCCAATAATTTTAATTGTTATTGCTTTAGGCCTCTTGGTGTAAGAGTTACACCACTGGCTGCCAACAGTGTTGGTTTATATAGAAAATGTTTTAAATTTTAAAACGTTTTAAATTCAGTGTTGATTAAAATTAAATTTACCATATAATTTAATTTTATTCCAGCTCTGGACTAATGACAATGTTTTACATCCAAACTGGCATAAAAAGAAAATATACAGGAGTCACTATTTAATTACTAATAATTGTAAATATAGGGTGTCTTAAATAGCGTATTGCTTGAATAAAAAATACGAGGGCGATTAAATTATAAAAAAGTTTGACACTCGTTTTGAATTCATTTACAATGTTGCCACGTCTTTACTGGTTTTATAACTACGGAGTGATTTATCAAAAAAAAATTATAATGTATTTTAATTTTAATATTAAAAAAATACATTGTAAAGTGTTGAGTTTAGAAATATCGTTTAAATTGAAGAGATTTATATTTTCTTCTTTTCTATAACATTAAAATGTGTCCTATTCATATGTCTCCAGACGTCGACATCTGTCGACATAAGAATGACCATGATCAAGCAATTTTGCCTTAGGAGCAATCGATAAATTATGTAACACGCTCAAGACGTAACACGTGACAATTTGTGACCTAGGGGGAAGGTATCAAAAAGCATATAACGTAAATATTTTTTAGCACTTTTTTCAATAGCACGACGTGATTTTGGTTTTTAAAATTTGGTTTTTAAATTCTAAATATTAACGCCAAGTCACCTTTATTCGATTGGTGAAAGTGGCTATTTTGCTTCACTCGTGTAAATACATTTTTCACGTAAACGCACCTTTACTATTATCAAATATATGCGCATTAACCTCTGTTGACAGTGTAGTGTGCCTTGTTTGTCGCCAATATTTGTATCAATATACAGTGACCGCCTAAAGTTCCGCATAAATTCGATAAAAATTAGAGACATGATTTTTGAGAAAACGCTCGGACCCGTCAATTTTTATTTTAAGTTGTGCATTATTTCACATAAATTTTTGTATACAGGGTGAAATAAAAAAAAGATATGACTTCATCGGTCATTTTTTTAAATGGAATACTATATTCTTTATTGCATTTATGAAATATAGGCCAAATTCCAGGCAAGTTTCGTATAACACACCTTATCTCAAAACTCAACTGTTTCAGAAATATTTACATTTAACCAACAAGAAAGCAAGTAAGTACGTCTATTTACAAATTAAGATAAAATAGAGGATAAAATATTATAAACTGTGAAAACTCTTATTAATGTATCAAATGTTCAAACTGATCCTTATTTAGTTCTTGGCAGAAAACAAGACGGTTTACAAACTCATGTAAAACACTATCAATTATTTCGGGTGATATACGTCTAATTTTCCGGCCACTCTATTGGCCCTCTTCGTCCTATCGATATATGGCCCTATTACTTTATTTTCCACGATACCAGCCCAAACATTAATAGATTTACGGTACTGTGTATGAGCCTCAGTTGCCCAGTGTGGATTTGACACTGACCAGTACCGACAATTTTGCCGATTAACACCGTTTAAACAAAAAGATGCTTCTTCCTAAAACAAAACTCGTAACACAAACTGATGGTTATTATTGCAAATGTTCATCATTTGCTCGCAAAATTGGTTTCTTCGATCAGGATCGTCTTCATTTAATTTCAGTATTAGTCTAATTTTATAAGGGTGGTATTCATTTGCTTTTAAGATGCGTCTTACTGACGTTCTGGCTATATTGTTATCAACTGAAATTTGTGAAGTTGCATTGTTTGGATTTTCTTCGACGGAGAGCAGAACGTTTAATTTTGTTTCTTCAGAAATTTTTGGACGACCTGATCTTGGTAAATACCTAACATGACCTGAAGTTATGAATTTGTGCTCTTTTCTACTAACTGTTGGCTGAGAAATAGGATGGTTTGGGTATTTGGCATTAAACAGTTCACTTCTTTTTGCGTGCACACTCGATCTCAGTACCCTAGCAACCATCGAAATACAAACAATTGGCAGTATTTACAACATTATTTTTATCATCGATTTTACCTTAATTTGTAAATAGACGTACTTATTTGTTTTCTTGTTATTTAAATGTAAATATTTCGGAAACAGTTGAGTTTTGAGATAAGACGTGTTATACGAAACCTGCTTGGAATTTCGACTATATTTCATAAATGCAATAAAAAATATAGCATTCCATTTAAAAAAATGACCGATGACGTCATATCTTTTTTTGTTCCACCCTGTATACAAAAATTTATGTGAAATAATGCGCAACTTAAAATAAAAATCGACGGGTCCGAGCGTTTTCTTAAAAAATCATGCCTCTAATTTTTATCGAATTTATGTGGAAATTTAGGCAGTCACTGTAGAATTGCAATGATTATGTGTAATAGTAAACAACGAACTGAAACGTTTTGTGTTTCGAAGGCCATATTCTTGATCTAAACTAAATCAAATAGTAACTTCAACGACAGCTTCTAATACAATGATTGTAGATGTGACAGATCATCAGAAAATGTCAGAAAACTCAAAAAAATCTGAGAAACTGACAAAATACCAATAACAAAAGCTGCTTGCGAGAAAAATTGCCCAAAAACTGCACAAGATCAGCAGCAGAGTTAATTAGAAGTTATAAATTTGTTAATAGAAGAACGATATTTGACAGGAAAAAAGAAACAAAATGCTACTTCGGAAGAATCATTAGCTGATAAGGTAAATGCTCAAAAATGCCAACAAAAATTTAGAGAGAATAAAAGAAAGAATTTAGCTGAACATTGCGAAGAGCATCCCGAGTTAAAGGCGTTAAAAATGAAAGATGCTCTATGGGAAGACTCAGAATTGAGGAAAGTCAACCCCGCCTATCAGAGATAATTGTATATCTAGCTATGCATAGATGAGCGACACACGAATGACGACAATGAGAATCTCTAAGAAGCTTAATTACTAATTTACTTCTTATGTCTTTTTTGAACAGCAGTTTTCATAAGCTCCATTTGTTAAAGAGAATTTAGCCTTTTGTTATTTGATATAATTTAATTAGACTTTTGACAGCTAGAACTTTCAGTTAAGAAATAAAAGTGTTAATTTCTATTAGTTTGTCTTTTTTTCTACTAGTTTGCCTTACGAACAATATTTAGTTTTAAGTGTATGTAAAAAACTACATTGTTTATAAAAATATTTGATATTTACTGAAAATATTAAAAATATTTTTAATATTTATTTGAAAATATTAAACGAGCTCGGGCAGCAGTGTCTCGGAAAATTATAGATAAATATTTTGATCATCTCCAAGAAAACTCAGAAAATATTGAACCTGAATCCATCATCACCTATGATGAAACCTGCTTCGTTATGCTGTATTACCCTCATTTACTGTCTATAGGCGCGAGCTGGTTCTACCAGCTTTTATCTGAAGAATGAAATATTTAAAGAACACCAAGGGTAATCATTAGTGAGAACGTAGGTAGTCATCTCTCGCTCAGTTATTGAATTCTGCAAAGAAAATTATATTAAATTTTGTTTTTTACCGCCGAATTCAACCTATTTAACAGCCACTTGATGTGTCTGTTTTTGACCAAATAAAAAAGGTTTGGAGGTCAACTCTACAAGATTGGAAAAAAGATTACAAAGATTCTTTGCCGAAGGAGTATTTTCCAAGTTTTAAACGTGCGTAAATGTACGCCCATTTGTTGTAAAACGTATCAACACGTGCTATAGACAAATTAGGAGGAATTTTAGTAAGAATATTAGAAACGTATTTTGTGGGACGGGACTTATTCCACTTGATAGGACTGTTTTAAAACGATTACCACAAGCCTCTCCGAGATTTCCTTTGGTGCCACAAGAAAGAGGATCTGTTGTAAAATTGTCTGTTGTTAAAACTGTAGCAAGGAAAAAGAAAATTCAAGTGAACCTAGGCAAAAGGGTTTCAACGACAAATATTTTAGAACCGCGACCGTCAACAAGCAATACTGAAGTATAACTGGAGTACCTCAAGAGAATATCCTCTTCGGAACATGAGTCTGAACCGGAATCAGAAGTAATGGAACAGGAAGAGTGCTTTAAAGATGTGCAGCTATTATGGAAAACATTGCCACTGACGACTTTGTAGAAGTTAAATTTAAAACAAAGTGAACAAATATTTCATCGTGCAAATTAAGGGACTCTTCGATGAAAGTTGAAGTTACATTTCTTAGTCCAAACAGAAAGATGAAAAATTGCTTTGTCTTTCTCACATATGCTTTTCATGAAAGTAAGCATTTAATATTTTTTCAGGATGAATTTTTCATGAAATTGTTTCAACAAAATTCATTCAAAATTCAACAAATAAACCGAAAAAGAGAAAAAGCTAATTATAAAAAGTTTTTGCAACGGCAATATAAAATGCTTCGCAATGACAATATCTATTTCGTACAACAACCTAACCTTTTTCTACGTTAAGAAGGTCAACACGCGGGCTTTGCTCTTGGTGCCTCGCATTTTAACTTTTCGGTTATTTTTTTTATAAATTTCACGAAATATCCCTCTTTTCGGAAATTAATACTTGCCTTGTATCAAATTTCATTGTTTTTTTGGTGACATATATTGGCGGCGATATCAGAGTGGTAGTTATTGTACGACAAAAAAAGTTGTTGATATAAATCACGTTGTTTCAAAATTTCTGCACAAGCACAAACTATAACGTTATTGTTAGTATTCGAATCTGGATGAAAATGTAAACAAAGGTCAACAAGGCATAAATGGTTGGCATTTGTCATAGATGGCGAATAGCTGGAGAGAACATTGTCTGCAAGAGATGCAGAAAAGTTTATTTTAGGATAAAATATGCGTGGGAGAAATTTAAAATTTGAAACTTTTGCGTTACTTAACGCAGTGCTCAATACCCTTCCTCTACCCTGTAACAAACCGTAAAGTTTAAGCTGACACCCTCCCTATGATGCGCTACTATTATTACTAATTACTCCAAAAGTCTAGAACAAATAAAAAATTACTTGAAATTCCTGAAAAATGTCCAATGGCAGCATAAGAGCGTTGAAATTTGAAAGTTCATAAAATTAAATTTCAAATTTCATTACTTTTATACAAAAACATTACCATCATCAGTGATTTTGCCTTAGTGCGGCCCCGACTCTTTTTTCCAGCAATATTTTATACATTTACTCAATATGTTTGCGACTTTGCTTTTTTTTATATCATAAACAAAATGTGTTCTTGAAACTTTTATAAATAATGGACTGTTTAAAAATGCTTATCTACCAGCACGTACGTTTTTGTTTATTAAGCATCTTCTTTGTACCAATACTGACGCCGCTGCCGTTTAGAGACGTGATTACATTAAAATAAGCTTTTTTTTAAATTCATTCGCATTTTACATTTTAGACTGTAACTTCACTCCATAATTTTTTTAGTTTTTAATAAATAGTTCTTAGAAAAATTTGGAGTGTTATTGTGTTTTCCTTCTTTTTAAGAAGAAGAGGTTTAAAGCGAAGTATAATACATATAATACCACCCCGGTATTATTCACAATATTGAGGTCAGATCTCAATAATAACACAAGGAAGAAATTCCTGATAGTATTTCTCCGTCGAAATGCTGGAACAAACATATGTCAATTTTTATTGACATAGAATATCATTTCAAAGGGAATTAATTTATCAATAAAACATTCAGATCCGTATGAAAAAAAAAATAAGTTGACAACTGGTACCAATTGCTGCCGAACGTCTTACTATAAATTATTGGAATATTAAAATTGGTAACTCAAAAAACAGTTTTAATTTAACCACACGCTATTTAAGACACTCCGTAAATCGCTATAGTATACACAATAAAATATTTGAATTTCTACAAATAGGACACACAAGATTTCCACACACACACGCTTGAGGTGTGTTGAGCGAGAAGGCACAAAAAGACACTCGGTGTGGATGATTTTTTTTTCTTCACTAATTCTAAAAGACTAGATTTTTCTTGTATTTTTTTGTTATAATAAAATATCTACAAGGGACGGGGGCTCTATAAAAATACCTTTTTTACACAATACCTAAAGGGAATCCAAGATCGAATCCAACAGTTCCAATTGACAATCGTCCCAGCCATTGTTGGAGACAAACGTGCAGAGTCCAGTAAGTTCTTCTTCACCAACAATAGGTGGAGCCACTGCTTCAGTAACTGGAGGGGCCTGGGGCATAGATGGTGGAATAGTCAATTCACATCTTAAAGAATAAATAATAATATATGGTGAAAACGTTGGCAACAATGCATAAATTGTTTATAAATAAGACTTACCCGGAATCATTTTCAAGCTTTCTAGGTTCGGGATAAGGTTCGTTTTCGTGCTTCACAAACGTTTCCAGACATATTTTCCTGTTATCTGTTGGCTTTAAATTGGTTTTTGTGGTATTCGGGTGGTTCCTTTTGCTTTTCATGCTGGCCCTGGCCGCTTCTTCCACGTTTTCTATATCGGTGGCACCACAAATCGAGATATTCGATAGAATATTGTGTTTTCTTTCGCTAGGTGCTGAACTAGGCCTATACCTGAAAATTATTTACATAAAAGCAGAGAATAAAAATTACTTTACGGTAGCTACCTCTTATTTTTTTTCTGTTGTTTTCCATTCGATTTTGAAGGTGGTTGGGTGCCGTTTTTCGGTGTCCTCACTGTAAGTGAGGATCGCCTCTTTGCACGTCTCGACTCCTCCAGCCGTTCTAAGTCTAACCTCCAAAATCCTCCTTTTCCTGGTTCTTCTTTTGATCGGGCTTGTTTTACAAAGCATTTATTGAGGGACAAGTTGTGTCTTATCGAATTCTGAAATTGAACATATTTTTAAAGGCAAACTCTGCATTTTATAAATTATATATTCGAGCCAATGCAGTCAAATAAAATAAAAGAAATTAAGATTATTGGGGAATTTATTGCATAATATTGTAACAATATTGACAACACCGTCAAACTGGACTCTTTTCAAATGGAACCACAAATAGCCAACTTTTTAGCTAGTAGCCTTTTTAATCTGTGATGGAACTTGGAACTGTAGGCATTGTGCTACCACTATAAAACTTAACTTAAGCACGTGCGGCTGGCAGGGTCGCCATATAATATTCTTTGTTTGGGGACATTAAGAATATATTGTTCGAATGGAACGTACTCAAATTAAAACACATTCTCTACTAAAACCAAAACTATATTCTTTTCATTCAAGTATAATAACCTCTTGTTCGATAGCTAACTTGCTTACGCTATCATAATTAATCGACCTACTTATAGGCTAGAGGCAATAACCTTACATTAACACTTATTTCCTTTATGATTTCGCATAGAAACAATAAGCCATCGCAGAATTTTTAAAAACTACTTTTAAGGGTCTTTAACCTAATGCATACTTGTAACATTTATTGCATAATATTGTAACAATATTGACAACGCCGTCAATACCACCTGTTCTTCGTCATTCCGGAATGACACGAGATGCATGGAAGGTTAGCGAATCTTCCGGACAATATTCTGCCGAGTATATAAGGGGTCGCTCACCACTGGGAAGCTAGTTGACAATTCAGTACAGTGCACTTCGGGATATTGGCGCGATATTTAAATCAGACATAAACAGTAGTAAATAAATATTTCTAGAAGTCGCTAGTCGTAAGTAATCGTGTTTATTAGTGTAAGTGTGTAAATAAAGCAGTTGACTATTTTCGTGCATTGATTGATTTATTTGACACTTAATGATTAGTAAAAAGCTACATTGGTGTCAGGTGTGGGGTGTAAATTTAACATCAGTCAACTGGCCAGGCTCGTGTCCGGCAAGTGGTTCCAAGAGAGGACACTCTTGAGGAATCAATAGGTCAAGCGCATGATTAGGGAGGCGATTGAGGACGTAGGCGCCATGAGCGCAGAAAAAAACAGGTCACATAAAAAAACACCCTTCAGAAGGCGCTAGCTCCACTCCCGTTAAACTAAGGAAGATCGATGCAAAGAGGCGACCGTCGACCTGTATTCAGCAAGTCGTAGCAATAAGACCCTGTACAAGTGTGAGAGCTGCAAGCTGTCAGAGGGAAGAGGAAAAAGATGCAGTTGTAGTAAGTTGTTAAGTACCACCAGCGTCCATGATGACTTTGCAAATTTGGGATCTTATAAGAGAGGAGGAAGAAAATCCTGATATCCAGATAGTCCTAACCTAGATAAAGAAAGGGACGAAGCCAACTTGGGAGGAAGTTCTCAAGTATTCTCCCAATGTTAAGTCAGCAAAGAGGAAAGAAGGCAAGTCGTTGTGCCGAAATATTGGATTTCGGAGTTGTTAAATGAAATCCATGCCGGTGTATTAGAAGGATACCTTGGAGTAACCAAGAAGACTGGAGGAAGGAAAGATATCTCCTATGCTTGCCCCATGCCCCATAATCTCGCACGCGTCTCATCATCTGTCTCTTTCCCTCCCTCGTTTCTTTGTTACCAGTGCTACGTTAGTGAGCTGCGTAGAAGAATGGATGTCATTTATAATCAAGTGCGCATTTCCATTCAAGATGCCAGTGATCGGATGAAGGACGTATATGATGTCAATGCCAAAGACTAACGTGATAAGTCAAGTGACTTGATTTGGCTATATTAGGGTCATATATAGAGATGAAAGGGTTGGCCATCGAAACTTCAAACATCTTGGAATGGGCTATAAAAAGTGCTAGAAGTTAACAATGATGTTTTTTACCGAATACGACCAAAAGCCACCGATCAGTAAAGCTCGAGTCATTCACTTTAATCGACTGGTTCCTTATTGTGGAAACTATGAAGTCTGGAAAAAATTCAAGAGCTGCGTGGGTCTAATCCCAGATCCGGGCAAGTAGTTAAGATAACCAAGGATGAGACTGGTAGAAAGATTTTCCATCTAGTTACCAGACAGAGGCCAACTTAGAAGAACGTTTTCTAAAGAAGGATTGCCAAGGATCTGAGAGGCCTAGCAATTCCATCGCAAGCAAACTCGATAACCTGAACTGGAGGATAATTTGCAGCATGTTAGAAATAGTCTTCAAGTCTACAGGCATGCTTCAGTTCTGATGTGCTCCCCAACGTCGTTCTCTGGAAAAAACCGTTGATGGTTATTTCTACAAGAGGCCCAGTTGCAAGATAGGAGCCTTCTGCCGATATCGACATCTATCATCTTTGGAAGCATTTCGGGTTAAAATCAGCACTGTAACGATATCAAGAATAATCGACAGTCTGAGCCTTTGCCTTATCAAACGCAACTCATTGACTGGCAACGACGTGCTGCACAGCGCCTTGAAACAGATGAATTTCTTTGGGCTTAACTTGAGTCCGAGTCTCGTAGCCTCAGGAACACTTCTAGATTTTTCTAGGTATCACGTTAAATTGCCATAATCTAGCATCCACCGTGAAAGCCGTCTCTTCCTGATCTTCAAAGGCCAACTCAACTTGCCACTATTCACTTTTTAAGGCTAAATTGAAAAAGATCTTCGATCCAGCCAGATTACTTTTGTATCAATGCATTTTTTAATATCTTTAATCAATGCGAAGAAGAGGATAGCTGTCCTTTTTAGTTACCTTATTCAAGTTTCGGTAATCTACGCAGAACCGGGTCAAGTCGTTATTTTTATTTACCAGTACCACCGATTTATTTCGAACTAAATCCTGTCCTCTATTATAAAAAAAATCTTTTTTTAAATTCCTCCTTGTTTTCTAAAATCTTTTTTCTAATCTGGCACAATTTTCTTTTAACTCACTTTTTAAATTGGCATTATTTTTCAGAATCTTTTTCTCTAACCTGGAATAATTCTCCCTTAGTGTAGCACAGTTTTCTTCTAATTTTAAAGTAATTTTAGCTTCCAGATTGACAGAATTTTTTTGCAATTTCACTTCCAGGTTGGCGGAATTTTCTAGTAATTCTTTTTTCAATGATTGTTTTGCTGTTGATATAGAACAGACAGGACAAAGAGTAGGCTACAAGAATACCGTAGCCTTGCTAGGAAATTTAAAGACACAACTGTTAAAGAAACCAAATCTGCTTTTGCTACCGAACTTCTGACAACAGAGCTTAGTTTTACGGTTCTTGAAAATGAATCTGTTTTCATCAGTGCCACAAGAGTAGAAAGCTGGACCAAATCTCATTCAAACTTGCGTGAATGATGTTTTTACCTTCGAACCGAGACTCGTCTTGAATAACCTTACTTAGTTTCACGCTTTTTTTTTCCTAAATCATATACCAAGCTTCGATAGCGCAACAATATAATTAATAAGCAAATATAGAAACTGTGAATTCAAACCACATGATTCAGTTTGTAGGTTTAATATAAATGTTTATAGTTATTCAGCTAACATTTTTAATTTTTAATATTTGTATAATCTTGCATTTTATATTTTAGGTCTAATGATCCTTAATGCTTTAAGAAAAACATGCTACCTATAATTTATTTCATTATATAGCTTTTGAGACCGAGACATTTTTTCGTTTTTTTTGTAAATCGTATTAAGGTCTCTGTGAGTAAAATGGAAGAATTATTTCAAATTGAAAGTAAATATCTGGAACATATAAGAACAAAACTTTAAATTCTTAAGGATGCAAGATACTTGTTCCTATAATCCAGAAATATTGGTTTCAAACTCCCAGGAAGATAGTTAATGTGACTTCAAAAATGTTCCACAAAAGTCTGAAACATAATAAAAAATGACAGAAAATGCCTAGAAAATTTAAAAAAATTACTTCACATAATGGATCAGGCTTCCCAAGAACGTCGGATTGGAAATAATAAAAATAAAATACCTGCTTGTACTTACTTGCCAGCTTGGGTGGGCTTTCCTGTAATACAAAAAGTTCTCCCTAATCCAATGGTAGATGGCGTTCAGCGTCATTCTGTTTCCATTTCTGCCCATCGCGATACAAATCAAAGTGGCATAAGAAAATGGCGGTTTTTTGTCGCCGTTTTTCTTATAGTACGTGATGTCGATGGTTAAATCGGCAGGTCGGGGTGGCGGATCTTTTTTCGCAGATAGATCTCGTAACTTTGTGGCTCGTGGTTTTGGTGACACTGGAGGTGTTGGCAAGTTCGGCACTACAGAGAAATGACGATATGAATAAATAAATAAATGTAGCCCTTATTACTTATTTAATATATATATTTATAAAAAAAAATTAAGCAGAGTAAGTATAATACAAATAGCGAAGTCTAGTTATATACTGCTCTACTCAAACATGCAACAAACCAAAAATATAATGAGCAGTCAATAAAAAAGTAGCCAAGCATAAAGTAAATACAAGCATAAGGATAACCATTGAAACCACTATTGACTACAAAATAAAGTAATTAAATAATAAAGATTACTTAAATATTATAAGCATATGGGGCATAGAAACTAATATAATTAAACAATTAAACTAAAACTTGACGTTTCTCGATTAGATGTCTAATACCGTTTAGTTTGAAAATTGACGAGACATCGTGGAAAATTGTGATTTAATCTTTCAATTACAAGATCTACCAAAGAGCAGCATTTAATCGGAGTATTAGATGAATTTCTTACCTAATTTTTTTTTGAGTTGGTGGTCAAATTCTGTTTTTATTGTCTTGTAAGTAAACAAGTAATTATTTAGGTATTTACCTAAGGAATTATAATAATAAAGTTTTATTGTTACGTTATCTATCATCCGACGCTCTGGTTGAGATTAAGGCTATAGTCAATGGTTATTACGATCATGGATATAGAAGATGAGATATTAATCTATTCTATTAATTATTATATTATTCTATTATCTATTCTATTAATTCTATATCTATTAATATATTATGGAATTCCACATAGAAATTATAAGAGAAGTGAATATTTTACTAATAAAATTAGTTTGTGGCTGGCTACTTATTATTTAGCAAATATTAGAATGAAATCCTTTTACTGTATTTTTGTTCAAAATCTGTGACTGTAGTTAAATATGTTTCTTTTTTATGTTCTGGCAATATTTTTTCCTTTTTTTATTTTCATACAACTTAGCTGCTTCTGAATTCCCGACAAAGACCATAAAGCAACAGACTCACAGGCACAATATAATAGGAATCCAAACTTGTAATCTTACACTTGTAATTTTTCCGTAACAGAACAATCTTGTAATTACCTGTGCGGCTCTAGTAATTACGGAAGATTTTTTACATATGTAGACGTATTCTGTAACACAACTTCAGCACTTGTATATTTGTGTTAAAGTATTTCCCACAATTGTAAATAATGTTCTACCCATTTATATCAGTGGGTAAATTCGGTAAACGCAGTATTTTAATATCAACTTTCTCACTGTGAACATTAGTTTTCATTCTCGGTATGTGGTCAAGTGACTCGGAAAGTGACAATGAAGGTGCCCCCCACAGGGAATACCGATTCAACATAAGAACAGACTTTAATTTTTTTAGCGATGGCGAGTTCAAGGAAAGGTTCCGTCTTAACAGACAGCAATGTCAAAGTCTTGTTCGGGATATTGGAGCCGCGCTAAATAATAACACAATTCGGTGGTACGGATTGACTCCACAGCAGAAGATATTAATTGCTCTACATTGGCTAGGAAATGGAGGTCAGTATCATGGCGTTTGCGATATGCATGGAGTTTCAAAAATGACTGTGTGCCGATGCGTACCTGACGCTGTTAATGCGGTAAATGATATAAAATTTGACGAAATCGTGTCATGGCCACATAATACATTGGATATTATTCAAAGATTTCATGGCATCGGCGGTTTTCCCGAAGTATGTGGTGCTGTCGATGGAACACTGATAAATATAGATGCCCCGACTATAAACGAGCCAGCCTTTGTAGATCGCCATGGTAAAAATTCAATTAATTGCATGGCTGTTTGTGGTCCTGACCTAAAATTTTATTATGTTAGTGCTAACTGGCCCGGTAGCGTTCATGACGCAAGAGTACTTCGTAACAGTAATTTATTTCGAAGAATGGAAAATGGTTGGAGACCCCATCATAATTCGGTGATTCTGGGAGACTCAGCTTATCCGATAAACAATGGTTGATTCCACCAACATATGAAAATCCACTAAATCAAGCCTAACAGGATTTCAACAGAGCTCACAAACGAACAAGAAGAGTAATAGAAAATGCGATTGGGATTTTAAAAGAAAAATTTCCTTGTTTGAACTACCTACGCGTGAGCCCTGTTTTTGCTGGAAATGTTTTCAAATGCTGTTTTTTTTTTTTTTATAGTAAACACAAGCACAAGAGGAAAGTCCTATGTCACTCTTGGAGTGGTGCTTGCGCGAAGATATTTGTGGGCATTTATCTTGAATCGCTGTAGGTTGTATGCGTCGGGAAATATGTGAGATGGAAGCCCGTTCCACAAAGAAGATGTTCTCCAGATGAATGGGTCCCGAAACAGCGACGTCCTTGGGGTAGGCAGGTGGACTCGATGTTGATGAGCCGCAACTGCTAGACGCGTCCTTGTTGCCGGAACAGCCCTGGGTGGAATCAGGCCTGCCAGCTCAGAGGAGCACTTACCGTGATAATAACGGTATAATAAACAGAGATCAGCCACCTTTCTCCTGTGCTCCAGACTATCCAGACTCTTTGTCAGTTCTGGTTTGTCGATAAGACGAATAGCTCTCTTCTGTATAGAATCCAGCAGGTTTAAACTATGCTTGGGTGCAGAGCTCCAGACATGCAAGCAATACTCGAGGGAAGGGCGTATTTAAGCCTTATAAAGAGTCAGCAGCTGTTCTGGTGTATACAGCTTTTTCGTTTTGAAAAGCACTCCGAGTTTTTTGGAAGCCGCCCTGGCGACCACCTTACCGAGGTGGTCCGAGTACCACTTTATGCAACATTTCAAAAGGTGACGAAGGTGAAGAGTTATCAGACAATGAAGAAAATTATGAACATCTCGATGACAATCACCCTGTTGGAGCGCAAGCTAGATTAGGCGAACTGATTAATTATTTTAACAGAAACAACACACTCTAGTAGTAAAATATGTATATAGGGTGCTCTAAAATTTATTAAAAATGTGTTTCATTTCTATACTAAAGTTCAAAAATATACATATCTACAAAATAAAGACGAAAATATTTATTTCATTTATTAACAACTTTTATTAACGAAGGATTTAAACTATAGGTACTAGATAAATTATTATAAAGATAAATAAGTCTTGCCGTTTTCTGATTGGAAGTTATTTTGGAACTGCAAGGTAAATTCAGAAAACGGTAACCCGAGGTCCTTTTCTAATTTTAATATTTCCAGCTTGGTTTTATAGTTTTGTAATTTTATATGTTTAATTTGTAGTTTCAGCTTTTCATTTTTATTGTCACTTTCACCCGTGCTTTCGACAAGTTTTCTCTTTCCTACAATTGAAAAGTGGAAATTAGAAATTGATAGATGGATGGATTGGAAATGGATTTGTTATAAAATTTTGCATTTTGCTGTACTTTTTATTTCAAAAGACACATAAAACCCATATACTAGTCTATACGAGTTGATAATAACGAATGACTTACTGGCTTTCCTTGAAGTAGATGGTCCACATTCATGTCCGCTTGGGTGGACAGTCTAATTTGGTACAGGCGTTTCTGTTGACTGAGTCTGGGCTACCTCGAACGACTCAGAGACTCCAAGTCTCCAACAATATCCAAAATCATCTTATCTATTTCCGTTAACATGCCTTTCCCACCAGTCCCTGTTTTTTTCGCGTTGTCTATTTTAAGCTAAAATGCGAAATGGTATATTATGTCATTGTGTATATTTTATCTATAATGGGTTTAGTACCTAATGTCAAAATTACTTGTAAATAAATTATGTTGATTGCTCAATAACGAAAGACTCACCATTGCAGATTTCTTCAAATTCTGCCAGACAGTATCTCTTACATAGGTCCAATCCTTCTCTACTGAAACTAAGCATATACTTTGGGCTACTTGGGCTATTTCCTTCCATTTCTCGACTTTGTCTTGCTTTTTAAGTCTATCTGAGAAATCACCAAATACAATTTCCTTGTTTTCTTTAATTTTTGTCAAAAACTGCATTTTTCTTTCGAAAATAATTTGTTTAGACGACATTTTTCCTAACCGAAATCAGCCTTCTCACCGTATCGCTTATACGAACGAACAAACTAACAAACAACCCATAACTTTTAATCCTAAACAGCTTAAACTCGTTTTAACAAGTCTGTTATACATATGTACGCGTAGTCCTACAATTGTAAAAAAATTACAATTGTAGTTGTTTCTGATGTGTTACTAAATTCATCACGACTTGTAGGTACGGTAAATTAATTGTAACTTGTATCAATTGTAGCGTTTGTGTTATAGGGCCCAGTGGTTCAAGAACTACCGGTGTTCATAAAGAATTTCTTCGGCCATAAAAAAACAGATTTCTTCAAAATTTAGTTAAATCTTCACGTACTTGAATACGCGAACCTTTTAATTTACTGCGATTGTTAATCAGAAGACATGTATGCATATTGTCGGTTTTGAATATGAAGGTTTGGTATTGATGCTTAATTTCATCTTAAACAAATTTAATATGCACGTTTCGAATGTGTTCATCTCTGCTGGTCGAAAGTCCAAATATACGAACGTTGAGTGAACCTAAAGATTGTCTTTCTTTTTATTCATTTTCACTTTTAAGAGTGTTAAATTTTTCTTCCAGGGACTTGACACATGACTCTAAGGCTCCGATTTTTTCTTTACATTTTTATCAATTGCCTCTAAGACTTTGGAATTGCCTCGTTTAACTTCTCCCTGTCTCTGTCTGAGCTTGTCAACACCATGACGATCAGCTGGTATATCAAAAAGTCAAAGTTAAAGCAGCCTTGCATATATTTAAATAACTTATGTATGATTTAACTTGACTAATGCAATTGTTTAATATTGAATTTACGTTTTACTTAAAGTATAAAGAAACGAATTTAATTGTGAATTAATACAAAAAACGCAAAAATGAGGATGAGACATAAGCATACATAAGGATCATTCTTATTGATTAATAATCTTTGATGAGAAGAAACTAATAAGTAAACAATCTCTCAAATAAAATAGTTTTTGTCAGGAGGTGAAATATTTCCGAGGCACATTTAGGAAAAGATCTGATTCAGTATATTGCTGAAAGATTCACAGAATAATGCAATTATCGCTGTTCTTTGGTCTATGTTACTTTCTCTCTTATGTTTTAGTGGTTCTTAGATTTAAGCGGATAAAATTACCGCCAATCAGAAAAATATTGAGGTATTAAAAACCAAACATTATTAAGAGAGAATAATTAGCGTTATAGCATTAAAAATTGTATTTGATCAACGAGTTAGTTGAGAAAAATAGCTGACAGAAAGTGGGTTTGTGACTAAGAATGCTTTGGGAGTTATGGTATTAAAAATTCTAATTTTATCTGCCGTAGGAAGTTAGTTGGAAAAAAATACATGAAACGTACTCTATCTATGGGCTTATTTTGATTTTCAAGAAAGTTGTATGTTTATGGGGTTAGGAGTTCTATTAAAAATCTGACTTTATTACACGCTTTGTTAATTTTTTTTTTAAATGCCGGTGTGTTTACTTGTGTTAACTTTTAAAAAAGTTTTATGTTATTGAAGCTTGTAGTCATTGTATTAAATAATTGATTCAAACCGCGTTTTTAATCTGAATTCGATTCCTTGGTACTCCTATATATTAATATAAAAAATATGACATGAAAATATTCCAATAAATTTCAAAGTTCTGTCAAAAATGTCTGCTAATGAATAAAATGATGAATATTTTGGTACTCTTACACCTTGGTTGCTGAAGTTGCTCGATAGTTAAAATATTGAGTAATTTTTTCCCTAAAGGGACTAATGTGCTATCAGTGCAATAAATAAACGAAAAAAAAAGCAAAGCTACCTGACATAATGTTCGTATAATTTTGTAACCAGTTCAGACTGGTCAAATCCGTCTCGTTCTGTTCAATATCGCTATCACTCTTCGGACTTAACATTGTGCTGGTGCCTTGAAAATGATTATCAGAAAGATCTCGATGACTTAGCACCGACTGTGACGATTCCTCACTAAAAGCGAGGCTGTTTATCTCACTGTTTTGAGCATTGAGGTTCTCCTTCAGGTTTAACACGTAACTCGTGTTGTCTAGTATGTTTGACTCGTGAAAATCCGGGGCTATACTTGAGCAAAGAGTTTTTACATCGTTGATTTCGATAATACTGATATTCGAGGTGTTTTGTGTGGGTTCCAGTGATATTTCTATGCAATGATTTGAGCTGCTGAGGTTCTCCTGTTCTATGATGAAACTTTCGGTAGAAGTGGAGTGCTGATGCATGGTGTCCTCGTATGCTTGATACTGGTAGGATTGTTCTTGGTTTAGGTCGACGAATGTTGAATTAAGAGGGATGTTTTCTAAAATTTAGGGAATAATTATTGAATGGATTAATGTCATTTTTAGATTTGGCTTACCTATGCCTAGTGGATCGCTAATTTCTTCTACGGATAGGTCGAATCCATCATTTGGGACATTGATGACGTTGCTACTGGATTCAATTTCTACGCAGTTTTGGACGTCCGTTAGGAAATGGGTTTGTTTTAAGGAAAAGTCTGGAAAATTTATATAAAATTAAGACTAATGAATTTTAAGTTTTAAAGGACAATTTTCATACCTAATCTAAGCTCAAGTACCTTTAAGATGAGGTATCGAAGTATACTCGTTTTTCATGAATGAATTTCGTTTCAAGATGGCGGCTAGCCACCATTTTGAGAGTGGGAACTGTCATTTATTTGTTAAATGAATTTTAGCCGTGTATTAAAATAAAAAATTAAAA
Source organism: Anthonomus grandis grandis (assembly GCF_022605725.1). Classification (NCBI taxonomy): domain Eukaryota; kingdom Metazoa; phylum Arthropoda; class Insecta; order Coleoptera; family Curculionidae; genus Anthonomus; species Anthonomus grandis. Next base: position 14,841,483 of record NC_065551.1, read on the forward strand.
TTTTGTACTTTTTTGCACAAGGTTAGATTAGGTGGTCAAGTATATATCAAATATTTCCTTTTTTTTTCAAGATGACACGCATTCGCCATTTTTAAATTTAGAACTGTTTTCTCAAGTGTTTGAGGCGTGGCTTGAGTAAGAAAATTAATTCCTTTGGCAACTCCGAAATGCAATTTGCTGTCTGCACATGTCATGAATATGTCATATTCTTACGTGAGATTATGTTAGTTACAGCCACATGTATGAAGCTTGTATGGTGAAAATCGGAATCGTCTGTCGGCCATCTTGCTTGGCAAAATTGACAGGGAGCTGACAGACAGTTGACCATGACTGATAGAACATCATTTGTCATTGTTAAACCATTTGAGTTTGTTTTTCATTTCAGTGAATGCAAGAGTGGGTTGAGTTTGCTATTTGTTTTAAGGCTGTTATTTTAAATTCATGACTTTTTTTCTAAAAATATCTCTTTCAATATTGGGAGTAATGTTTTAATTGATTTGCAGCAAGCAATTCCAGGTTTCCGGTAAGAAAATCTGATTTTATTAAGTTCCTTCAGGTCCCATTACAGAAGACCTTGAGCTATAGAATTTCTTCTGATCAATTCTCTCCACAGATTTTAATAATGCTGATACTGCTGGCTTTACACTACAATACATATTTGTTTTGTCTTTTTTTCACATGAATCATTTAGTAAATTGATTTAGAAGGTTTGCACTGCCTATTTTTTTATTTTATTTCATGCTTGTATCACACCACTGTGTTCACTGAGACGAGTTTCTTTTTATTTTATGTAAACATCTGTCCTTGAATTAAGTTTTTATTAATATTATAGCGTTGATTGAATATTTTGAATATTTAATATTTGAATACCCATATTCTCAATCAACGATTGTAGTTTGAAGATATGTTGTTAGTATTATAAGAGACCAACAAATATATATAATACTCTGTAAGTGATATTATGTTTATACTAAAAAGCTGTTTTTATTTTCAAAGAGTTTATTTTGTTTTGTAGATGGATATATTGTTTCTTTAGATAATACTCTGCTATAGAATTTTTAATTAATTTTGAAAATCTGTTTAATTTTTCTTTAGGAAACCGATACAAGTACATATTAAATAAGGATAATTCATCCTCTATTGAATCTATGTGTAAATAAAATAAGGATATTATTAATCTAATGGGAATGCCTTTAGATATGATGAGAAAATAGCACAAAAATGTTGACAACCTTTTCTAATATGTTTAAAAATTAGGGTAGTTCAGTGGTAACAAAATACTTCAAAACATTTTTCGATTAATTCTAATTTATATAATGTCTGTTATAATAAATCATTGTATATTATGTATATCATTTTAAAATTTTTTTTTCAGAAAAATTAAATAATGAATGTATTAAAGAAAAACATTGTTTTATTTTCATTTGTCCAATTGGTGATATGTTGTACAGGGTGTTCCATTAAGAATGTTCCTCGGCTATATCTCAGGCCCCAATATTCGTAGAGCGTTGAAAAAAAAATTAGTATAAAAGTGGCCCAAAAAAAATAGTTAGAAAATATTTTGAAGTTCATTGGTCAACTGCTAGAGGGCGTTCTAGCTATTTAAAAACTTTAAAGTCTATTTTTTCTAAAAAACCTTTAATAACTTGCATCCTAAGATATTATCGAAATAATCTACAAAGTATTCCTGACAAAAATGTTTTGACAACCATTTCTGTCAAATAAAGTGGTGGGGAGAGTTTCTATCTTAAATGAGAAAAATGGTAAGATAAGAAGTAAGCTTTGGCTTCACCGATTTTTTTAAAACAAATTTTATTTAAAAGCTCTTTTAATGCTTTATTTTTCTACCAAAAAGATATTATTGGAAAAATTTCCTAAAACCCGCTAGGGGGCGTCTACTTCTAACTTACGCTATTCGACTGATTATTTTAAGACACTCAAATGCAACCATGTGTGTTTTTTTACGGTATTAAGAGCGGAGAACAAAGCTTAATAATTTAGTAAAAACCGCATTTCGATATCACGTCTCTAACTAAAGTTACAAAAAAAAATGTGTTCGTTAAGTTCTATTTACCAGCCGGGTTAAAAAAACTGGTGTCTAAATGAATCTTTGTGTAAAGAAACAATCTTGGTATACCAGCTTTTTAGAAATTCCGGAAGGTGGATTTTTCCGGAAGTTTATTTACACTTCTTTAGAAGGGAGTTTTACCGGGAATAAATCTATTCAGTATGGGAAAACTATGCATAGGAACGTTTTAAGTTTATATAAGACTATTAGCAGGTTAGCAGTTTATTCGAGTATTAAAAAATAAATAGGTAATTTAATAGTTAAATAAATAGGTAATTAAATTATGCCAATTTTAATAATAATTTGGCTTTGCATTTGTTTAAAAAACAAAAAGGCCGGTGACAACTCTGTGACAGCTGCTTAAAAGTTTTCGGTGGTCCTACAAATTTACTTATTTATTTCGATCAGAGTTTATTCTTTGACTTTAATTTAAAATGCGTCTGTCTTTGCAAGAGTGGGTAAATGTTATCAAAATTTTTTATGAATGTTTTGAAAATGCTACTATAGCTGCAAGGCTGTATGCTCAACGTTTTCCTCATAACCGGCGTCTAAGTAGAGGCATATTTCTTCGTTTGGTCCGTTGTTTTCGGACAACAGGTAGTGTGGTCCATCCAACCTACCGTAGACAAGGTCGCAGGAGAACGGAGGAAAACAATAAATTGTTTGGCCTATGTAGAATTTGATCCGCACTTAAGCATCAGAACTATTCAGGCGATTTAGGCATACCTCGTTCTGTAGTTCACAGAATTTTGCAGGAACACAGGTATAACACAATTTTTCAAAAATAAGTGCCTAGATACTTACTTAATTTAATTTTTTTTTCCATATAGATTTCATCCATCCAATATAGTACTCCACCAGGCATTAAATCTAGAAGACTATGACAGAAGACTAGATTATTGTCATTGGATGGAAAATATGTTGCTCGAAAATCCAAATTTTCTCAACGAAATTTTATGGACAGACGAAGCAACGTTCAATAGTGACGGAGGAGTTAACAGACATAATATGCACTATTGGTCTGAAACTAACCCTCGTTGGATGCGCGAGATCCAGCATCAGGGAAGGTGGAGTGTTAATGTCTGGTGCGGTGTAATAGGATCTCAGGTCATAGGTCCATTTTTATTTGATGAGGGCCTAACTGGAGAACGATATCTTGGATTTTTAAGAAATGAGCTCCCAGCATTATTAGAAGAGGTGCCTCTGGTTATAAGAGCCAACATGTTTTTACAAGATGACGGATGCCCAGCTCATTTTGCGGTACAAGTGCGAACGTTCCTTAATCAGCGGTACCCTGATCGGTGGATTGGCAGAGGTAGCTTTTTCCCTTGGCCGGCAAGGTAATTTTATCGTTATAGAAACATTATTAGATTACATTGCATATACTTGCAGATCGCCAGATTTAACCTGCCTTGACTTTTATTTATGGGGTAGAATAAAAGCCATTGTATTTTCTTCGATTCCTACCAATAGAGAAAATATGAAACAGCGAATAAGGGGCGCTATTCGGAGTTTACCAGCCGCAGAAATAGAGGCAGCCGTGGAATCAACCCGACGAAGAGTTCAGTTTGGATCAGCCTTGTAATTTCCGTCCCATTTCTATTTTGTCTACCCTCTCTAAGATAGTTGAAAAACTTGCAAAAAGCAGAATTTTGTCCTTTTTACATCATAATGGCATTTTGTCTGCAAATCAGTTTGGATTTCAAGCCGGTAAAGGGACTCATGATGCTGTTTTTAGCTTTTTGGAGAGCGTCTATGTGTCCTTGAATTCTGGAGAGTCATCGGCGGCAGTGTTTTGTGATTTATCCAAAGCATTTGACTGTGTGGATCATGGAATACTGTTATCTAAGCTCGATAAATATGGTTTTATGGGCGTAGCGTAGTGAGAAACTGGCTGGACAATAATTTTACAGGCAGATGGATAGGCCGAGGTGGTCCAATAAACTGGCCTGCACGATCGCCCGACCCTAATCCTCTGGATTATTATCTTTGGGGTAATATGTGCAATATTATTTATGCCACCGAAATTGATACTCCAGAAGAGCTTCAGAGGCGAATTCTCGCAGCTGCAGGTCAAATAAGAGAAAACCGATTTGAAATTCTTAGATCGACCCAAAACATTCAAAAAAGATCCAGGTTATGCATTCAGGAAAACGGAAACTTGTTTGAACATTTGCCTCAAATAAATTAGTATTTTTATCTGTTTGCAATTTTATTTGTCAATTTACTTTTGAAGCGTGCTATTGAGTTTTAATAAAAATTGTTATTAATAATACTATGCAGCGTTATTTCTAAATGCGTTTTTCTCGAAAATGGTAATTCCTAGCGTTATTGACCAAGAGGTACTTTTTTACGTAAAAAGCTTTAAATTTTTAAAATTTAAAGAAAAAAAAACAAAAACTTTGCAAATAATTTTTTTTTAAGTATTTTTTTAGGTTCACCCCCTAAATGATACGCACCTGACTAAATAATGATAATTATGAAATGACAACTAAATTCAGCATATCAAAATTGACAGAATACCAAAATTTTACATTTTTATATTTACCTGTTTCGAAAATAAGTGGAAAAAACCATCTTCAGGTGCCCCCTTTAAAAGGGGGCCCCCCCTTGGGGGGCGTTTGCCGATATATGTTTATAGGAAAAAGTGAGGTTATATTTGACCAAAGAATATAGGGTTCGCGTTTCGTCCACTAATTTTGGGACACCCTATATATTTGTGTTCTGTGGTTACAGCCACGAACTTAATAAATATACCTGGACTGATAATGCATAATATGGCCACGATACTCAAAAATGACCACTGCCTGGGGCCGCCATTTTTATAGTGGTTGTGTCCTTTTGGTGTTGGTCACTTTGAACATTTTTAGTGTTGCCAACAAAAAATATATTCAATAACGGTAATGAAGTTGACGACGCTGACCAAAGTGTGTATATAGCGGATTGCCTAATTTTTGGCGATTTGTAAACGGCGCTTGGGTATATCGTTTGGAACAGGCGATCTATCTTACTCCTTATTTAATACGTGAATAATGTATCGCCATCTTTATTGAAAGGTATTTGGTTCACTGTTTCCCAAAACGGAATTATTGTGAACTGTCTGCCTGTGTTGTTTATGATAGAATAATATATTTTTACTATATAAACCCTTGCTAATTACAAACCCTCATAAAATCATTTATATTTTGATTTTTATAGATGGTTGTACCTATTAATGTGGAAACACGCTGTACATGGAAGGAAAGTAAAACTCGTAATATTAAAAATAGAAAGGAAATATAAGTGTTTTTAACTGAATTTGTTAAGTAAATTCAAAGCAAAAATTTAAGTGAAGATCATCATTTTCATGGTATTAGCACAGCATAAAGAAACCAGCAGTCGCACTTCAATAAAAATACATTGGCTTGAATAAGCGAGTTCGGTGCATGTGTACTAACGCAGGCGAGGCATTTTTGCTTATAGTAGGGATGCCGCTGACACTCGCTACGGTCCACGCGGCTTTTGCCTTGGCTAGAGCCGGACTTAAACATTTTTTTAGATGTTATTATCTTGTAAAATAAAAATACCTACATAGTACAAATATTGATTTTTTAATAAAAATAAAGTTCATACATTAACAAAATATTTAAACAAAAATAAACATCGCATTTCTACATCTAACAACGACGATATAGAAGAATACGTGCAGGAAGTTAATTAGGTATGTACCATAAATTTAAGAGACCATTATTTAAGGAATTTTAAAACAAAAAGTTCATATAAGCATATGTCTAGAAATTCTTAGTTCTCAATATACAGGGTGTTAAAATTTAACAACAACTAAAATATATGCCACTGACTTTTGCGCAGTTTTTATTATGTTCTGTGGATTATACAAATAAAACTTTTCTGTCTCTTGAATTTTTTTCGTATCTTGCTTAGTTAATAATAAATTCTAAATGAAACTTTTCCCCAAATTCCTTGTGTGATCCAGGGATATGCAATTAAGTGGCTTTTTTTTTCTCGAAAAATAAGCGAGATACGAAAAAGTTGTATTTGTATTTGAGTAAATCAAATAACATATTAAAAATGGCACAAAATTGAGGTGCCCCAATTTTTTTGCCACAAATATTTCTTCAGGTCCCGTTCGAGATTACACTGGACCTAATAAATTTAATCATGTTAGGGGTAAATTAGCTCCTTAATGTTATAAATAACACCGCCAGAGAATTTGCGGACCTATGTTCATATGAACTTTTTGTCTTAAAATTACTCAAACAATCGCCTATTAAATAATTTATGGTACATACTTAATTAACACCCTGTATAGTAACGCTTTTAGATTAACATCTGACTACATAGTAGTTTAAGGATAACTAATTATACAAATAAAGTAATATTTCAAAACAAATAGACACTCTTAGGCCAATAAATAAAGACAAATAGTTGGCAACAATTCAAAACAATTCTAAAATCTGCAAATTTTTGTTATATTATTAAGTACCAACTAAAGTAAAAGTATACAATTTTGCAACTCTTTTAAATATGGCAACACTGTTAAAATGGCAGAAATATAAATAATGTCCTTAAAAATCCAAAAAAAAAATATTACATTGCTGCAACTTTAATTGATGCTTAATTATCTTATTTAAGCCATACAGCCAAATTTGCAGCTATTAAAAACTTTGGCAAAGTCAATTATTTTGCTTCATTAATAATTTTTGACATACCCCTCTTTTAATACAAAAGTTTTGATAAAAAACGCTACGCTTTGTAAAAATGCTATTAAAATAGTCACTAAGTACGGCGCTGAACTAGGCGATACACCTATGAACACAGTTCGATAAACACTGAGCTCGGCATCCGGAGAACATGGCTGCGGCATGGCTAAGGATGCTATTAGTTCGCTTACATTTTCGAGCGGAGTGAGACTGCTGGTTTCTTTATGCTGTGGTATTAGCACCGTCTATAGATTACAACAAGTCAGACCACTCGAGCGGCCCTGAAATCGATTGCCCCACCCCTCGTTCCTGACCTCGCCATGCATCGGCTGGGTAGAACCCAGGTTTAGTTTTCGCAAGTACGTTAACTTCTGTGCATCCGTTTCGCGAGAGAGTTTTTGCTTGTAGCGTTTTAGACAATAATTTGATTACATACTACTTGTATAAATATAATTACCCAATAATAAAGTAGTATGTATTTCATCCCTATATGTTAAATATTTTGTTCTGTATTTTGTGTTTTACATAAAAGCATTACAATCTTAAAAAATAGTTTATTATTTATTTTCTCCCCCTAATGTTACTGGAATAGTTTTAGCCGATTTTACAACCTATTATCCCAAACCAACACACCCCACTTCTTTTTGTCGGCCACCAATGTCGGCGTTTAAGACCCGGTAAATTTTGATATTTTAACATATTTTATATAAACTCCTGGACAAAATTATCGCACCACTTGATTTTTAGAGATTTTTTTTTAATAAAGATAAAAAAATAAACAAACTTATAAGCATTGTTATATGCATTATTAATTAACAAAAACAATTTTATTCTATTTAACAAAACGAGATTTAAGTAACTAAATTCAATACAAGGATCAATTTATGAAAACTTTCCTGCGGATGTATTCTCACTCCTCACGAGCAGCATGTTCCATGATAAAGCATAAACATAGTTTTTGTCCAGTTCTGCTTTTTATACGAGAAAAGATATTATAACTGTTTTAACTGATATTTATTTTTATTTAAATTTTCTTGACAAAATAATTAGTGGTGCGATAATTTTGTCCAGGAGTTTATTTAAAACCATTTTTTACTTTTTCATGTCATTTATTAGAAAAACAATAATAATCCCATCTTAAGCAGTTAAAAAACAATGGTTTTAATTTTCCAATGCAGCTAAGAAAAATTTCAAATTAATCGTTGGGTAGTTGATATATTTTTGGACTATTTTAATTCAGGTCATATTTCAGTACCAAATTTCCAAGCAATAAAAAAGGGAGATATATTTTAGGAATTTTCTTAAATAAGTTGAACAAAAAACACGAAAAAAAAATCAGTCGAGAAACAAGAGGATAGTTTTAAATAATAATATTAAAAAAATATATTTGTTTTATTTTTTACTTTTTGTCCAAGAAAAGTTATTGTCAAAAATTGCCTTGACTGTCTGAAAGAAATGGAAAGAAACGCTATGTAGTGTAATTTTTTAACTTTAAAAAAATTGTTTGGACTGCCTAAAATTATGATTATAAACTACTTCATAAACTAATGCTTGCAATAACTTAAATTGCTTGCAATAATTAAGAAATGACTTTTTAACTATCTAAAATAAAAACCAACAAAAATTCAGGCAGGAATAATACTTTTTCCAAGCAATTGCATCAATTTTATCTAAGAAAAAAAGTGATTTTTATAAATTGACCAGACTGCTTGAAAGAAATAAAAATTTCACCAAAAATTTACTTTAAACTGCCTGAAGACTGTTTTTCCTATGTGACTTTTTTAAAATCGAATTTGCAAGACTGACAAAACTGACTTCAAGTGCCTAAAATAAAAACAAATCAGGTAAGTCAAAGTAATTTTTCATTTTTTCTAGGCAATTGTAGTGGTTTTTTCCATGAGAAAAATTATTTAAAAAGGTACCTTGGCTACCTGAAAAACAAAAAAATTAGTGCCTGGAAAAAAAATTACACTGGACTAAAAATTACGTTTCTTTACTTCTGACCGTAATTTTCAATAAAAAATAGCTTCTACTGCCTGAGTTTAAATTTATTTTCTTTAAAGCCATTACACTCTGAACATATTTTTTTTCCTTCCAAATTGCTCAGTTTTAAACTCAATTGTGCAAAAACAAACTTGAACCTCAATTGCCTGAAATAAATAAAAGTGGCACATATTTCAAAGTCATTTCTTACTTTTTCCAGGCAATCGAAGCAGTTTTATCTTTAAAAAAAGAGATTTTCAAAAACTGCCTTGGTAGTCTAAAAGAAACAAGAAATTCCACTAAATTGCCTGAAAATAGCTTCAAGTGCCTGAAAAAAAATAAAAATTATCACTCTTATGAGATCCTATATGAAAAAATGTCTTTAAGTGCCTTTAAGAAAAAAAAAATTACAAAAGACTGTTTTTTCCCTCGAGATATATTTTTTTAAGTAAATTTTACAAGAAAAAACTCACTTCAAATGCCTGGAATTAAAAAAAAGTTTCAGGTAGGTCAAAATATTTTTTTTATTTTTTCCAGGCAATTGCACCAATTATATTTTTAACTGATATTTATTTTTATTTAAATTTTCTTGACAAAATAATTAGTGGTGCGATAATTTTGTCCAGGAGTTTATATTTACTAGGTATATCCACAAATGAATACAAAGTATATAATTTACAAAACTACTTATTTAGCGCTTATTATGATAATTGTTTGTTATTCTTTTGCGCTTTTGTATTTTTAAAACGACTTAATTTAAAAATTAAAATAACCCATGCCCATGCCGTATTAAAATTATTTTATATTTTTTAGTGCGTTTAAATGTGTTTTTTAATTGTTTATTTGTTTTAACTTTAGATTTATTTTTTGAATATTTATCTCTAAAATTTCAACAAATATTAAGCAAAAACTTGTAAGACTCCTAAAAATGTAGCAAATTTAAACAATTGAACAAGTAAGGTTTTTTCAAATTCACTTTTTATATATTATATTTGACTTAAAAGGCAGCCATTTTGAATCCGCCATATTAAACGCTTCCAGTTTATTTAAAAGTTCAAATTCATTGAACTGATCAAAACTTCTAGATACACCAATTTTAGAAAAGGGAAACTCAAAAACATTTTAAAAACTGTCACGCACCAAAACCACCTACAAAATTTGAAAACAATCTGACAAGTAGAAGTTATAGTTTAAATAGAATTGTTAGATTTGTTATATACATACATACAAACATTGCTACATAAAGGCAAAGAAGTGAAGCTAATATAAAAAATGTGTAAAAACGTTAATAATTAAGAAACACTGTCATACAAACACATTCTATTCCAGTCCTATAAAAAAAGTTCTTATTTTATGACTTAAAATACTTCTTATGAATACTCCTCGTATAAAAATAATCAGCGCGCCTCAGAATTTGCTTTCATCGATATTTACGATAAACCCTGGTAAACGCTCGTACGCAGCAAACAGCGGGATTCAAGGTCAATTTTGCTTTAACACGGGCGGTATAGGAAGTGGTCTGACTTGTTGTAATCTATAGACGGTGGTATTAGGATTTATAAGATTCAAATTTAAGTTTAGATTTATAAGATTCAAGATTATCAGAATAATAAAACAAATATTTTAAAGTGCATGCATCTATTCCAAGTTGATTGAAACTTTGTCTCATATTAGGTGAGGATTACTTTCTTTCATAAATTTTAACGAAATTCTTAAAGAAGTACAAGAAACATAACAGATCTAACGCAATTATCTTAAATTCTTACCTATATGTAAATTTCTATTTTGTATTTTTGTACACATAACCTCTCAAAAACTTTAATTGTTTTGTTTACCTACAATTGGCACAACTAAAATTTGTCATAGTGACCAACATCGAAAGGACACAATCACGCAAGATGGCGGCCCTCTAGTAGTGGTGATTTATTTTTCATTGAATTGGCAGTCCATGTTCGTGGATACAGCTTAAATAGGATGCAGTGTTGCCAGGTGCGGGAAATTTTCTCTCTTTTAGTAAAATTTGAAACTTTCAAAGTGGAAAAGAAGAGGTTTTGTGAAAAATAAATTTAGACGAATTCAAATTCCGCAGAACTTTAAAAGCACTTTTTCCATTGCCAAATTGAAACCATGAGCAATTTTGACAGGTAGAAAAGTCATTTAGACATAAAATGAGAATATAAGTATGTGGCAATATCACGTTGCGATATGCAGTCCCGCAAGCAGTGTTGCCAGGTCTGCTGAAATTTCACCAGATCTGGTGATTTTTAGGTTTTTCTGGTGACTGGTGAAAAACTTTTCCTAAAATCTTAAATCTTATGATTTTCCAACTTGTGTAAACATAAATCGGTTTCCTTGATCGTATTTAACAAAATCGTAGTTAAATATTTAATTACAAGAATTATTTTTATTTTAGAGCGAATTTGCCCATTCCTACTATTGTATTTAATACATTACTAAGGTAATCTTAATATAACCGGGGATTCCCGGGATTCGCAAACGCTGGAGTCTGTACTATGCATTATGCAAACGCTGTTCATGGCTTAGCTTAGCAGGTCACGTCTCGTCTCTTGTCTCTCGTACTCTCATTATTATAGCTGCAATTTTTGCATCGCTTTGTCTGTGTTGTGTTAAAATAATTTAACACTGCACGTGTTATACAAGAAGGTATGTAATAAAAAATATATTTATGATTTTTGGCTATTTATTGAATAGTGTAATATTATATAGGTAGATATTTAGAAATTTTAATCAACTAAATTTTGAAAATGATCTTTTAAATACGTCGTGGCATCAAATTTTATGGGAAGAGAATTTAGAAAGTAAACTAGAACTTTTCAACCATTTCATTATAGAACTTTTTGATAAACATGCTCCCATAATAGAGGTCCGAGCAACAAAACCAAAAGCTCCCTGGTTAAATGATGACATTCGTCACCTAAAAGTATTGAGAGATAAAAGTTGGCAAAAGTATAGAAAGACTAGATCGGACGCTGACCATTTACTCTATAAAAATATTCGTAACCAGACATTATCTGCCACTAGAGCTGCAAAAAAGAGATATATCATAAATACTTCTCAATTAAACAATACAGCTAAACTCTCGAAAACTCTTCAAGCTTTAAATGTTCGCTCACAAAAAAAACACATTATACCAAGTAACCTCTCAAATCCTAATGAAATTAATAGTTATTTTACATCCTTTTTGCAATCCATATCAAATCCTTCAAATAATCAAATTTTATATTATAACACCCATATATTCAACCCAGAAATAAACTTCAAATTTTCTTTAGCTACAATAGATGAAATACACTCCGCTCTACATAACATCGGAACTAACGCTGTTGGTACAGATCAAATTAATGCAAAAATGCTAAAAATATGCAGCCCTTTAATAGATCATATAATTTTACACATTATTAACACGGCCATAGAGAAGAAACAAGTCCCAACAATCTGGAAAACTGCTCTGGGAATCCCACTACCAAAGAATAGTCAACCCTCCCATTTTTCTGAGTTAAGGATCATAAGTATTCTTCCCACCCTGTCAAAAATTTTTGAGCGAATCCTTTATAACCAAATATTCACTTATTTCACTGTTAATAAAATCCTGCCTGATAATCAATGTGGATTTCGAGAGAATTTTAGTACAGTATCTGCTTTAGCATCTGTGCTTGATGATATATTCAGGGCCTGCGATGAAGGCTACATAAATATTTTGGTACTTCTAGACTTCTTCAAGGCCTTTGATACTCTGGATCACCGTCTCCTATTAGCTAAGCTAAAATATTATGGGTTCGACGCGGACTCTGTTCAATTAATTAATTCATTTCTAAGCAAACGGTCGCAAAAGGTGGTCTATAACAATATTACGTCGAATGCATTGGATATTCTGTCGGGTGTGCCACAAGGAGCTATTTTATCACCCCTTCTATTTATTATTTACACTACTGATATACTTCTCGCACCTAAATACTGTAAAACACAAGCATACGCGGATGACACACAAATCTATGTCTCTTTTGATTATAACAAATCGCAAGAAATGGTCGATAAAATAAACGCTGATCTTCAGGTAATTAAAGAATTATCTGCCGAACATAACCTAAATTTAAATTCTGACAAAACTAAACTATTATGTATTGGCAGCAAAATCAAAAGAAACTCTATTAAAAATAACTTAAAAATAAAAATAAATGATACTACATTAAAATTTGTATCCAGCGCAAAAAATCTTGGCTTAACTATCGACGAAGATCTCAGATTTAGTGCACACGTTCAGAATATAACAAGAAAAAGCTTCTGTGCGCTGAAATTATTATATAATAATCGGCACATTCTTAACTACTCGTTGAAAAAAAGTTTATGCGACACATTAGTACTCTCACATTTCAACTATGGTGACTTTATATACGGTCCATGTCTTACTGCTCTCGATAAACAAAAAATACAAAGGGTACAGAACGCATGCTGTCGATTGATATACGGAATTAGGAAGCATGACCATATTACTCATAAAATTGTAGAATCTAACTGGCTAAATATGGAAAGCCGTAGAAAACTACATCTTTCAAATTTTGTGCATAAGCTTCTCAATACCACTAACACCTCGAATACTCTTAAAAATAAATTTCTGCCAAGGACAAGCATGCATGGACAAAATATTAGAAACAAAAACAAATTCTCCATCCCGTTACATAAAACATCTATGTATAAAAGATCCTTTTCATATAATGCAATCACCTTATATAATTCCATACCTGATAATTTTAAAATATTTAATATTAACAAAGTTAAATACAAAATGCGTTTGTTTTTATTTAATCAACAAATTCGCCATGAATAAGAAAGGATTTTTTTCTTTCTTTCTTACTAAAGACAAAAAGACACCTAAAATGAGCATGTTGAGGCAATACTTAATAAAAAAATAAAGGGGTAAATTAGAAAAAATGGGAGAATAACCAGGAAAAGTGTATCAGACTTGTGTAATAAACCAACCTTATAATATATTTGAAGAATTTATAAACAGGTGTTGGCATTGTATGCTGAACTGGACTAGGCTTTGAAATTATTTCAAAATATAACTATCTACTTTTTAAAGAAAATCTCTACCTGCTACTGGATAAAGCTATATTACGGTCTTTTGTATCGCACAGTTTGTCGTTGTGTATAATAATTCTTTAAGTAACTTTTCTTTTCTTTCTACAATATGTGCGTACATTTAAAGAGCTATTCGCTAATAAGTTGCATGATATTGTTTTATTTTCACTTCAAAGGGATTAGGTAGGTTAAGTAAGAGTAGCCACATGGCTAGACTTCGCCTCTCTTATATCTCTATAGAAATGTATGTATAATAATCACAACTGTAAACTATTTGTTTGTTAAATAAAAGGCGTTTATTATTATTATTATTATTATTATTATATTAATTAGCATTTTATAAAAATTAATGTGCAAATTTAAATTTATTATTGAGCTATACGGAGTCATTTACTTTATAATAAATCTTTTAAGGTGGCAAGATGAGAAAATTTTTGAAATGTCAAGAAAAAAAATCTCCATCCGACGATCCTCAACCGTCGACCGTCCGACAGAAGCAAGATGAAATCCGTTGTAAGAAAAATTCTGACGACTCAGGTTCGGATTGTGATGTTGTTCCCCCTCGTGCTAAAAAGAAGCAATATGCCCACAAATACAATGCATCTTGGGAGAAAATGAACGAATTAAAATCTTGGATTTGTAGTAGTAATAAGGGTGACATATATTTTTCTTGTAAGGTTTGTGATAAACATTTTATCGGCGGGATAGCGGCAGTAAAAAAACATGCAAATTCTAAAAAACATATGACAAATATGTCTGCTTTAAAAAAACAACATGTACTTTCATCCACATCTTTTCAGCTTTCTGATAGTAGAGTTATTAAAGAAAATGAAATTTGAATTGCAAGTTTTATTGCGGAGCATAATATTCCAATAATGGTATCAGATCATTTAGTAGAACTTATTAAGACCGTCTGCAATTCTAAAATGAATAATACGCAAATTTCGAAAATGTCATGCGGAAGAACGAAATGTACTGCTATTATAAACAATGTAACGGGCAAAAGTAGTTTTGACATTTTGGTAGGAAAGCTTAGATGTAACAAATTTTCTTTATTGGTGGATGAATCTACTGATAAATCCGCTATTAAAAACTTGGCAATGGTAGTACGTTTCAACGAACATTTTACTATAAAAGATGAATTTCTACCACTTGTTTCTGTTAAAAATGCAACTGCCGAGGGTTTGTATAATGTTATAGTAGATTTTTTCAATGAACATGATATTCCGAATTTATTTGTAATTAAGTGTGTTTGCCATTCTTTCGCTTTGTGTGCGTCATATGCCTGCGAAAAAATACCAAATTCCGTAGAGAAACTTGTAAGGAACATTTTTTCGTTCTTACAATATAGTTATAAAAGGCAACAAGAATTTCAAAAATTTCTTACTATTAAGCCACATAAACTCAAATACAATACAACCCTCTCAAACAAGGTGGTTGTCATTAAATGCTGTGGTTGTAAGAGTTATTGAGCAATTTGAAGCTCTAAAGTTGTATTTTAGAATAGAAGCATTTGAATCTCAATCTTTGGGAGCAAGTGAGATCCATACAGCCCTTTCTGATCCCACGGCAAAATTATATTTATTTTTTCTAGAATATATTTTGCCAACGTTTACTAACTTAAATTTAGAGTTTCAAGCTGAAACCCCAAAAATTCATTTAATATATGAAAAAATAACTACCTCATATCAACTTTTACTGAGCTATTATATTAAACTGGAGTATTTAAAAAACACTGAATTATCCAAACTACAGTATAGAAATCCGGAAAATTTCTTGCCTTTAGAATCTATTTACTTAGGACCCAAAATAGTTATCGCATTTCAACAAAATGAGATAAATGATGAGGAAAAAACAACATTTTTGATCAAATGCCTGGATTTTTACGTTGAAGCAGCTCATCAAATTTACCAGAGATTCCCGTTTAATAGTAGAGAAATGAACATTCTTAAACAGATTTCATTTTTGAATCCATTAAATATTCCAAACGTGGATAGTATAGCGTCTGCTGCTATTAATTTTCCAAATGTGGTAAATGACATAAATAGTTTGGATAGAGAGTTTTGATTATTAAAAAATAGTTCCATTGACTTCACAATAGATTATTTAGATTTCTGGAAAAAAATATGTTTAATAAAAAAAGGCGACGATACATACGAATATCCGGAATTGTCCAAATTTGTTAAAATATTGCTTACCTTACCTCATAGCAGCGCGTGCGTCGAAAGGGTATTTAGTACTATCAATCTTAATAAAACAAAATTGAGAAACAAATTAGGAGAAGTAACCATAAGTGGTATTTGTATTTGTTTACATACTAAAAGACTGATTGATAAAAACTGCTATGATTATAACATACCAAAAATTGTTACATCAAAACATAATGATAGTATGTATACCTAAATAAAATATATCTTTATATACATTTGAATATCTTGTTGGCCTGTTTTCAATGTTTTTTTTTTAATAGAATATTATTTTTTGTTATATTTTTGAGGGAAAAAGAACCTTGCATATTATACTAAATAATAAATAAATAGAAACAAAATACTTAAAGTAGTTTTTTTATTTATGTATTTTCGAGTAAAGCGTTTCACTTATATAATAATAATATGTACCACTGAATCATCTTTAAAAAAAGCGACAAATAATTTAAAACATCTTAAAAACAATTATTACTGATTGAATAAAATCTGGTGAAAAATAATGTAAATCTGGCAACTTTTTTGGCTCCGACCTGGTGATTTTTTATTTTTTGACCTGGCAACACTGCCCGCAAGCCTACAGCAATATTCTTAGGTGAGGTTACGTTAGAGGCAGCTTAAGATCGCTGCAGTAATGCTAACTGCACAGATTTTCAATTTTCAGAAATTTTGAGCCTCAGAAACCCAGATTAAAAAAAAAAAATTTAAAGTAGTTATGACCTTTTAGACCCTATTTTTACATCCCGTCACTTTAACCTACGATTTAACCCAATATTCTTAAGTGAGGTTATGTTCGACATAACTTAAAAACGCTACAGTGTTGCTAACTACACACATTTTTTATTTTGAATTTTTAGGGAAATTGTAAGCTTCAAAAAGAAAGATTTCGTTAAAGAAAAATCAATTTAAGGAAGTTTTGGCTCTGGTTCGAATCATTTAATTTCTATTTGAACTGTCATTTATATGTCAAAACAGTGTTTGTTGCTTCATTCAGCCAAAACCAAATTTCGAAAATAAGATCAAAAGGTCAAAATTTATGTCGCTTAAAAACTTAAAAACAGTTTGCAACATCACGTCATGGAAGTTAGCAACAGAATCAAAAACGAAAAACAAATTTTTACAGTCGCCCAGATAAGTTCTGCACGCAATCAATTTTTTTGCATATTTAAGGATTAAATCTGATTTTAAACATCTAAAATAAAGTTAAGAGAAAAACTATAATTACATATAGACAAAAAAGTGTAGATTTGATTTTTTTTCGGAATAAAAGATAAATGTTTGTAAAATAATAAATAACTTAAAAAAATCACAGTAATTGTTAAAAATTTTGTTACACCTTCAAACTTGGTGTATAAATAAAAAATAATAAAATCCACCATATATCTCAGAGACGCACGTTTTTTCAGAGGATGAAGGGCTGTAAGCCACCCCCAAATAGTTTAAAAAACTGTAGTAATTAGTAATAATTCTGTTACACCTTCAAACTTGGCATAATCTCCTGGGACCTAGCGTCCATTTAAATGGACATGCCAGTTTTATGTTTCCAGTTTCGTTAATTTATTATTTAAGCAGCTTAGACCTCGCATCCACTACGTTGGACACTTCGGTGCTGCCGCCCAGTCCGATTCAGTCGACTTTAATTGTGCACATGTGCTGGGAATCAGTTGTTTTTTTTCTGTTGTGATGACGGCTGCACGTGGTTCTCGTTATGATGGTATGTAGCCTATTTTTTAACGTTTTATAATGATTTTTGTAAAAGTTTTTATTTGCAAATGTTTAATAGACAAATTTAAATAACATTACAATAATAAAAAAATTAAATAAGTTTTGTATTACCCTAAGTTGTTCGCGTCCATTTAAATGGGCATTGGATCTATCTCATGCACATTTCAAATTATCTCATAAAATTTATTTAAGGAATTTTTGGCAATCAAAGAGTGCTTCGGCCAGGGGAAGATGACGAAAAATTGGAGCAAATACTAAAAATCATTGGAAATGATGACTCTGACATTGAAATGTCTGATGATGAAGAAGAAATTCAAACTATGGATAATTTAATGGGGAGAGAAGAAGAAATGATTAATGAAGAACTGGTAAGCAGTAGTGAGGAGGAAGAAGAAGAAGATAGAATTCCTCTTAGTATCCTGAGAGAAAACTTGAAAATGGCCAAGCAATCTGTGGATCCTTTAAAGCGAAAGTCTTGGAGAAGAGATGATCCTTTTGCACCTCCAAATTTTGAAGGCTCCTCTAGTAAATGCAGCGCAGAGCTCCGGTATGATTGGACTGCAAAATCGTATTTAGCCATGTACTTTGAAGATGAGTTATTCCAAAAAGTGTGTGACTGCACAAATGCAAGGTACGTTGAAGTTAAAGGAGTATCTCTTAAATTGACCCTTAACGAGATTAAACATTTTTTTGAAATAGTTTGTTTGATGTCCTGTCTAAAATATCCCAAAATCAGAATGTACTGGGCAAAAACCACTAAAGTTTCAGCTATTGCAGATACCATGACTCGAGATAGATTTTTTGCTATAAGAAGTAACCTTAAAATGGTCATTAATGGCAGAATCGCTGAAGAGGTACGCAGGTCTGACAAATTTTGGAAAGTACGTCCTATTATAAAAGCAGCATAGCAGGGGTGTTTGCAGCTACCTAGAGAGAAAGTGGTTGCTGTAGATGAACAGATGATCCCATTTACAGGGACTTGTAAAATGAAGCAGTTCGTTAGAGGAAAGCCAAATCCAGAGGGCTTGAAAAATTTTGTTGTTGCTGCCCCTGATCGTCTTGTCGTAGACTTTGAATTATATCAAGGGAAAGATACTTTTCCAGATGATTCTGTAAAACGACTTGGTGTTGGACCTTCTGCTGTTGTTCGCCTTGGAAGGACATTATCTCCTGGAAGTCATGTGTACTGCGATAGATATTTCACGACAATACCACTTATCAAATATCTTTGTCAACAATAGAAATATTGTACTGGAACCATTATGAAATCTCCTGTACCAGCGACAGCAAATTTAACTTCGGAAAAAATGATGGCCAAGATAGGTAGAGGCAGCTCGGAACAAGTTGTAAGACAAGATGGCGAAATAGTAGTTGTACAATGGTATGATCTGAAATCTGTACTTTTGGCAGTACTACTGCTAATCTGTACTACTGCTCTAGGAATTCAACCTAGCGATGAGTGTAAAAGGTGGTCTAAGAAAGACTTTAAATACATTCAGGTTAAAAGACCTTACGTTGTTGCTAAATACCACGATTATATGGGAGGAATAGACTTGATAGACCGAATGATTAAAATACAACAATATTTAGATTTTAAAATCGAAATTGCCACTCAACTTTTGACAAACACACCCAACCCACAAAGTGAATCCCAAGAAAACATCCGAGGTGTAGGTACTAGAAGAAATCCTGAGGGAAATATCTTTGTCAATTCACCGTCATCGTCATTAGGTACCGAAAGAAAACGGAAACAACACTTTCCAGAAATTGCCACAGACTTGAAAAATTCGGTTAGATGTAAAAATGACTCTTGCCTTGTCGTGCCAAAAAACCAAAGTTTTTTTGTAATACATGCCACACATTTTTGTGCATTACTGGCAACAGAAACTGTTTCATGGAGTTCCATAGCAAATAAATTTAAGTTTACATTTATTTTTTAGGTTTAGACTGAAATGTTATGACTGAAATGAAATGTTTTTGTTTAGGTTAAGACCCAATGTCCATTTTAATGGACGTCATGTATCTGTCAAAGTAAGAAAAAAAAATAAAAAAAGTTATTAGTAAACAATGTTTATTTGTGTATTTTTTATTATATTTAAAAGCCTCACAACCCTACCTTACTAAAAACATGTTCGGGTCCCAGGAGGATATAAATGAAAGATAATAAAATACACCATATATCTCAGAGACACACGTTTTTTCAGGGGATGAAGGGGTGTAAGCCACCCCCAAATAGTTTAAAAAATTGTGGTAATTAGTGTTATTTAAAGAGATATGGAAAAACAAAAGACACTTTCTTATGCCCATTTTTTAAGCTCTAAAACATAACATTTTTCGTACGACGTTTCGTTCGAAGAAACCATCAACAACTTAATTTTTTTATATGGCGCGTAAAAAAAGTACACCCTGTATAAAGTAGCATATTTTTTTACGATTACAACGATGTATGACACAATATGTCTCTTCAATATTTAAATTGTAAAAAATGATTTTTTATTAAATTCTGATAGTTTTGATGTAGTAGGCTGTGAAATAATGACGTTGAGAAAATGTCAAAATTAAATTTCAAAGTAGTTTTTATTATAACCTTAATTTTTTATTCTTTTTATCTTAAGTGAAGTAAATAGTTTTAATTATTTGATAAATTTAGTTGACATTGTGTTCTTGAACTCTGTTTTTGCATCTTGTTGCTAGTTTTTTTTGTTACAAAATGGAAGACGCTTTTTTACCTGAGGAAAAGTTTGATATGTTGAAATGTTATATCCTATGCTACAGCAACGCCGTTGAAGCTGGTCGTATGTATTTAAATAACTATCCAGACAGGAAACAACCTAGTACAAAAATTTTCGGACGATTGGTTTTCTATCTTAAGTAGTATGGTGCATTTAAGAAATTAGTAAGAAATTATTGAACGACCGTCATATAGATTCGAATCCATTGAAACTGAGGAGAAAGAAGAAATATATAAATTTGTGAAAACACCCCGGCGGTGGTCCAATATGTGGTCCGCAAGCCTACCAAATATTTAACGGTGAGATTATGTTCGACACAGATTCAGTATGCCGCACTGTTACCAACGGCAGAGATTTTTTATTTATTAGGGAATTTTTAAGCCTCCAAAAGGAAGATTACTTTAAAACAAAATTAATTTAAGAGAGTTTTAACCGTGGGTTCGAATCCTGTCACTTCGATTTAAACTGTCATTTATATGTCAAAAGACCGTTTGTTGCTTCTTTCAGCCAAGATTTCAAAATTGCGCAATTTTGAAAAGAAAACAAGTCACCTTTTACTTCGCTTTAAATAAACAAAAACAGTTGGCAACATTGTGATGCAATATACAGGCAATTTTCTCTTATAGAAGTTTGAAAATCTCAAAGTGAGAAAGGGAAGATTATGTCAAAAGAATAAATATAATTCACCTTAAATGCGTGAAATTACCATTTTTTTGGAGCAAAGATCGATGACTTTACCAGCCAAATGGAGAACGTAAAAAAATTATCTAAAACGATAAATGAAATGCAGCAGGAAATTTCCGAAATTCGTAAAGAGTCTTTGCACTTAAGAACGAAAATCGAAGTGCTACAACAAGAGAGTCGTAAAAATAATATTGAACTCTGCGGCGTCCCAGAAAAAAGGAATGAGAATATAGTATCAATGGTAAAAAAAATAGGCTCCATTGTTGGAACCATAATTTATGATGATGATATAGCCGCTTCTCATAGAGTTGCTCGTTTTAACAAGGGGTTGGATACCAGCAATAATTATCCTAAAAACGTCATAGTAAAGTTTTTCTCCGTGTCGAAGAGAAACGAATTTTTAAGTGCAGTTAAGTTAGGTCGAAACCGTGGTTTGAAGGCTTCTGACTTGGGATTTGAGTAGGAAACTAGGTTGTTTGTCAACGAACATCTCTCTCCATACTTCAAGCAGCTGCACAGAAGGGCTCGGGAGTTTTGCAAAATGTCAAACTATACATATTGCTGGATTAAGGATTCGAAGATCTTCATTAAAAAAGAGGATAATAGTAGGGCTTTTCATGTCTCCAATGAACAAGTTTTGTCGTCTTTGAGTACTTAATCCCTTTTCTTCTTATGTTTAAATACTTTAGTAAATCTCCTATGTATAATCTCTATTTAAATGTCTGTATGCACTGAATTTTCAATTTATTACCAAAATACCAGAGGACTTTGAAGAACAAAAACTGTTGATTTTTACCAATCTATGTGTGCTGCTCAATTTGACTGTGTATCAATAACTGAATCCTGGCTGAAGCCTGATGTGCTGAGCTCGGAGTTATTTCCTCCTGGCTACAATGTTTTTAGATTGGACCGTAGTGCTCTAGTGAGTGGAAAAAGTGATGGTGGCGGAGTAATGCTAGCTGTGCGCGATATCCATTGTGCCGAACTCATACCAAGATTATGTAACACCAATAATATAATTGAAGATATATGGGTCAGTGTCGTCTTAAATGGAGGTAATAAATTGTTAATTTGTACTGTCTATGTCCCCCCTCACGCATCTTCGAATAACTATAAACATTTCATGTCAAAAGTAGAGTCTGTACTAAGTAACAAAATTAATGGGAAAGTTTTATTGCTAGGTGATTTTAACTTGCCTAATTTATCCTGGTCGCGTAATAACAAACTAAATTCTGATAACGCCACTGACCCATGTAGCAAATGCTTTACTGATTTTTAGTTCCTTAATGGTTTAAAACAATTCAATTATATTTTGAATTCAAGGAATAGAATTTTAGATTTAGTTGTAGGTACTAATTCTTTAATAACCGAGGTACTTAAATGTAATTACCCATTAGTGCCTGAGGACAGTCATCATATGTCGTTGGAGGTAAATATTAAGTTAAATTATGAAAAAAAAGTCGTGGGTAATTCTTATCAAAAGGTAAATTTCATTAGGGCAAATTATGCAGTTATTAATGAGAAAATTCGTTCTCTTCAGTGGAAGGATTTATTTTTATCTCGTGATGTAGATAACAACATCGAATGTTTTTACGCAGAACTGAGTAATATTGTGAATTCTGAAATAACAAAAATAAAAATTAAAAAGCGCCAATATCCTTTATGGTTTTCTAAGCACACTATTAATTTAATAAAGAATAAAGTGCAGGTGCACAGAGACTGGAAAAAATACAAGCTACAGTCTGACTACGATATTTTCTCAAATTTACGTAAAACTGTAAAACTAAATTTTAGTAAAGACTATAAAGTTTACATTACTAAAACAGAGGAAAATATTAAGCATGACACAAAGTACTTTTGGTCGTTTATTAATAATAAAAGGAATACAAAAAATTTGCCGTTAAAAATTACCTTTAATGATCAATATGCTACGAATAACTCTGACATTTGTGAACTTTTCTCAAAGTTTTTTAGCAGTGTTTTTGAACCATCTAATACTCCATCATTAATTGATGTTGTCCAATCAAAAGAATGTTTTACTGTTGATCATGTTCGAGAAGACGATATTAGAGAAGCATTATGCTCTATGAATCCCAAAAAGGGTCCTGGGCCAGACGGATTTCCCTCAATATTTCTGAAATCATGTCCTAATCTTTGTGAGCCTCTATATTTATTGTATAATCAATGTATTTCAACTGGTAAATACCCTAAGCTTTGGAAAGTGGCCCAAATTGTGCCTATTTTTAAATCAGGAGATAAAAGCGCTATCAATAACTATAGACCGATTTCTCTCTTGAGCCATTTTGGGAAACTGTTTGAGTCTCTTATTTTGGATCAATTATTTTTTATTGTTAGGGGATTGATTGACTTAAACCAACAGGGCTTTTTTAAAAAAAAGATCGGCACTGACTAACCTTGTGCCTTACGTTCAACTCATATCTGAGAATATGGAGCGAGGTTCTGAGACTTGTACAGTGTACACCGATTTCTCTAAAGCTTTCGATAAGGTCCACCACCCAACTCTTTTAATAAAGCTTGAGAATTTTGGGGTACATGGGGCTTTGTTTGAAATTTTTAAAAGTTACTTAAGTGAAAGATCTCAGTATGTTGTTGTAAATGGCCAAAAATCGAAGAGTACAGCTGTGACTTTAGGTGTGCCTCAGGGGTCACACTTGGGTCCTCTGCTGTTTATCATTTTCCTATATGATATAGAGCAATGTTTTTCACATAGTAGCTATGCTTTATATGCAGATGATCTTAAAATCTCAAAAACTATTAATTCGGCTGCTGATTACTTTACTTTACAGTACGATTTATCTAATTTTATGAATTACTGTACTTTGAATAGACTTTTTGTCAATTTGGATAAATGTAATTGTATTTTGTTCTCTAAAAGGCCTGTTCCTCTGCAAGTTAAATGTGATCTTTACCTAAATAATGTTAAGCTTAAATATTTGGATTATATTAAGGATCTTGGGGTGACATTGGATCCTAGGCTTTTGTTTGAAAAGCATCTTGAAAATATTGTACAAAAGGATCTTAAAAATCTTGGATTTATTTTTCGAGCAACAAAAGGGTTTAGCAACATAAATTCCTTAACAATTTTATTCAATAGTATAGTAAGACCTGTACTGGAATACGCAACAACAGTTTGGAATCCAATGTACGCCATTTATATTGGCCGACTAGAGAGTGTGCAGCGCAAATTTGTTAACACTTTAAATTATAGGTTTAACAGACGACGGCATTTCTTTAGTTATGATGATAATTTAAAATTTTATAATATGCAATCGTTGGAGGTCCGAAGAAGAAATTTTGATTTAATATTTATATACAAGGCCGTAAACAACTTTATTGATTCTTCATCTGTTTTAGAAAAACTCAATTTTAACATCAATCCTTACATCCTTCGTAATAGACAAACTTTTGTAGTATCCAGGTATTTTTCCAATTACTTATCGAATTCTCCAATTATTAGATGTACCCGTATGTATAATAGTTTGGAGTTAAACCATCCTAATATTGACACCTAAGACGGCTTCCTGATTAAACTACATAAGTATTCTTTCTAGATTGTGATGTAATTTTAAGAATTAATTCTCTGTAGTTGTAATTATTATTATATAGAACTTGTTTACTAATTTGTATTTGTGATATAACGTGCTTTCTTATTATTGGACAGCTGTGCCTGTCTGTTAGAAAGCCTTGACTGTAAATAAATAAATAAATAAATAAATAAATAAATAAGAGAATTAGAACTTCCGTCATTGTTATATAACTTTGAAAGGATTTTTTCCGTTGTCAGATTGAAACTATCAACAATTTTAAAAGACAGAACTGTCAGTTACATAAAAATGAGGATATAAGGAGTTTTGGTGACCGTCCCACAGATGCGAATCCATTGAAGTTGAAGAAGAAGAAAGACAAGCATATAAGTCTGTGGCAACACCGCGGTGCAATATACGGTCCGCAAGCCAAGATGGATGCCCCCGTCTTTGTCAACAACGTCAATAAAGCTGTCAACAGAATTTCTGTCTGTTCATTAGGCAACACACATTTCTCTATATTTGTGTTCTGTGCCGCAAGCCAACCTAATATTCTTAATTAAGGTTAGGTTAGGCACATACGCTGCACTGTTGCCAACTGTACAGTTTCTCTATTTTTAGAGAAATCATTTCAAGCGTCAAAAAGGAAGATTCTGTTAAAAAAAAAACAATTGAAGAGAGATTTCGCTGTGGATTCCAATCCTGTCACATCGATTTAACTTAATATTCTTAAGTGAGGCTATGTTTCCAACTGCAGATATTCCATTTTTAGGGACATTTTAAGCCTCAATCGGGAATAATTCGTTAAAAAAATTAATTTAAGTTCAGTCTCGGCTCTGGGTTCGAATCTTACCACTTCAAGTCAAGGCCAAATTTTGAAAAGAAAATAAAAAAGTGCAAATTTATTTGTGTTTGGAACTTAAAACAACAACAACGCGGCGCAGTATGCCTTTTGCACTCCTATCTAATAATCTTAGGTGAACATAATTATGTTCATCACTAAATAGGCCGCAGTGTTGCCAACTGATACAAACTATGTCTATTGAGGGAATTCGTAAGCCTCAAAGGAAGGAAAGTCAAAAATAGTTAAGAAAATGCACGTTTTATGCCGAAATCTGTATTATAAAAAGGGGAACACGAAATAACTAAAAACTCTATTTAAAAAACTCTAAGATTTACCTTCCACAAAGAATTCCTTATTAAGGTTTTCCAGTTCTCTAGTGGCCCGTTCCGTTTCCACAGAGCCCTCGTAATCCATTTTTTCATCATTATTGTTGTTGTTATTGTTGCCCGCACAAATACCAGTTTGGGAACAGCTTTGACACGACACGTCATCACCATGACAGGTGGGGGCCATTTTGACAGGAAACGTGGCTTCTTTTTGATTGTTCAAGGCCTTTTATCACAGAAATTCTGGAATAATTTTACTGGGGTGGGATCGAAGGCACTAGTGAGCATCTTCTTTTCGTTGATTTTTTACTTATACATGACTGCAAAAAAAAGAAAGAAAACGGATAAGCACATAAGCAACTATAAGTAACATTTTTGAATAGAAATCATAAGAATCTCCTCTGGAGAACATGGCGATCGGGTATCGACCGTAATGACGTCACGCTGGATCTTCTCCACAATGACCGCCGCCGGACTGGATCAATAATTTTCCAGGCTGGATATTTCGTACGTGGGCGAATTGACCCCACTTTTGGAATGGGCGGTGAATCATTCTTTTTCCTCTAAATTCATTTTCGTATAAATTTTTTTTTTCTTTAACGTGTTGAATGAAGACAGAATTATTGGCTGAATAATTTATTAGAAATAGATCGGTTATGGCAATTACGATGTGAGTTACAATGTGGCAATTACGAGAACGTACTTTTAACGTTTATTTTCTCACAGAAGACTCACTGAATCACGGATTATTGCGAACTATGATGCGTCATTATTTCCAGGATAATGGGTTTCTGTTTAAAATTAAAAAGCCAGGCCCGTACCTCTTTAAAAAAAAACGTCGAAAATGAGAGCATCTTATAAAAAATATTTAAATTATATTTACATATTTTTAACAAAAAGAGACTTATGGAAACATAATGTACTAGGAAGAGATAGTACATAAATTAATTTTCGTAATTTTTTATTTTATATGTAATTATGTATTTTTTTTAAATGAGCCTAATCCAGCTCTTGTAGGAAGAGCAATAGCTTAGACAATATGTTAAACAAAGGCAATCGTTAAAGGCAGGAGTTATCGGCTAAATAACGAGAGATGGGCAGAGGAATTTGCTTTTTAACAATAAATTTGTATGAAGGCTCACATTAAAAAAATAGAATTGATCATGCAAGTATACAGACCAAATGTCGTATTACCGAGATTTGGATGTCAAGTGCCATCTATTCTTAAAAACTTTAGCAAAAATGATAATAAAACGTTTTTTGTCGGATCTCCGCAAGTATTAGTATTTTTAAAAATATATTCGCGCCATGTTTCTGACCAATAATTACACATTAATACACAATATGAGTAAAGATGACTTAATATAAACAATAGGTAACAAAGACGGACTTAAAGGCGAAACAGTGTGTTAGAGAGAGAGAGAGATGGGATTAATGTACATTTAACGTAATATTTGTTCATAAAATTTAAGTTTATTTCAATTACCTTGGACGAGTCAACCCTCCTTTACCAAATACTCAAGATGCAATTACTTCACCTTTTCTGTTAGAGAGGCGATGTTCCAAATAAATTTGAAAATATTAATTTTTTCTTAGAAATATTAACTTCTTTTCTTGGGTTATAGCATTAAAAAGTCGTAACTTAATTTGTCACTAACAAAAACTATATGTAGGGTGTACCATTAGAAAACTGCAAATTTTACAAAAATAATCCCAAATATGTGTCTAATTTTTTTAAATTCAATTTCAGCATTAAAAATCAAATTAAGCAGATAACATACATGGTGTATTCTATAACAAATTCCTACCATTTTACGACCAAGAAACCAAATTATGTTTAGTCTAACTGTTCCCATCACTTACTTGGATCAACCCCATAAAGTTGGTTTGCTATAATAAACTACAACCCTTAATATGACCCATTAAAAATTCATGAAATATGCACCTGACAGTGCGTGGGAAAATGCTTGCAAAGATAACATGGGGCTACCCCCAGACATACTTTGGGGAGAATTTTTTATGAGGGACAATTAAAAGTTTTTTATGCAGGAATAATGAGCAGAAGGGAACGGTAATGAAAAATGTTAGTAACGTTTAATTTTCAACCTTCAATGTATAAAAGCAAGCAATTTTCGTAAATATTTAACGTCTTCTCGACTTGTTAGGGAAAAACAATTTCAACCAGAGTTACTTACCACCTTATCCAGTAAAATCCATTAATCCCTTAAGCAGATTTTGTCCACCGGACACGCACTATATACAACAATCAATTCCTCAGTCAAAAATAAAAAACAGTCACATTAATTCTAAAAAAAAGTTGAACCCAAACCCGTCTTACATCGGAAAAAAATACGCATATAATGACTTAAAATGGAATTATGGCGGTATGTTCTGGGCATATAGCGATACGAAGGCAGGTGCGCACTTGCTTCATGGGTCGTATCGACCATACACCTCGCCGCTATTTCTACCACCAACTGACTGAAAAACGAAAAACGACAAAATTACCCCATTGAGGAGGGGTCGCCGGTTCGTGTCAGGTGGATCTGGGGGACAAGGGAAAATGGGGATTTTCATTACTTTGTTTCAACCATCAGGGTGTTTTGGCAATCCGGGAAGAAGATTTTTCAAAAATAAAAATAAACAGAATGTATAAGGATGTTGATGTAATATAAAATAATATATTACAGTATAGTAGTTTCTTCGAAAATAACATGTTTAACTTCGATAAGAGGCTCAAGGGTAGAATAATGTGGAATATTTATGTGGAATGTTTTGCATAATTTTTGCTAATTAGTCTTATTGCGCACTTCATTTGTATGAGAACTACTATCATTAGTAAAATGGCAAAGAATCTAATTTTTCATACGAAAGCCCCATTGAGGTTGAAAATTATGAACGACCGTAATCGAATGGCATCTTACGGCTGCAGTGAGCAGTGCTATCTAAGAAAAATTACTTTTAAAGAAAATTAAGGCCGTAATGGAAAAATGAAATGCGATAGAAATTAAAAAACTGGAGTTTTAATTCATTTTCCAAGAATCATGGACCATCATAATGGAATGGTGTCTTGCATCTGTAGTGAGCAGTAGTATGTAAGAAAAATACGCTTTTAAAAAGATTAAGGCCCTATTGAAATTTTTTGATATGAAAACTCATCTGAGGTCCAAGAATTATGAGCGATTATAATGGAATGATGTCTTACGTCTATTGTAAGCAGTACTATGTGAGAATATCTTTAGAAAATTAAGGCTGTAATGGAAAAATCAAAAGCGGTAGAAACTAAAAAGCTTGACTTTAATACAAATACAAATATAAATACAAAATCGTTTATTTGTCAAAAGAAAAAAAAAAGAATACATTTTATGAGAAAAGAAGCATGACAAAAAGGACAGTTCTTCGATTATAAAAAAACCGCTTCACATGCTCCTTATATTAAGGAAAGCATATTGAACTATCCTATACATAACAAACAAAATAGCTAAATATTTCTAAATAATTCTAAATAAAAACTAGTATGGGTTCAAAACTTCAAGGTTCGCATGAAAACTTTAATTAATTTTCTCTTATGAAAACTAATCTCAGGTCCAAGACTTATGGACGATCATAATGGAATGGAGTCTTACATCTGTATTGAGCATTATTACGTAAGCAAAATAGCTCTTCAAAGGGATTAAGGCCGTAATGAAAAAATTAAATGAGGAAACTGAAAATATTCACTTTTAACTAATTTTTCTTTATGAAAAGTCATTTGAAATCCAAGAGTCATGGACGATTGTAATAGAATGGACGTTAAGAGAACCTTAAGTACTCGGAATTATCAAGAAACTACCTTTGTTATGGCAAAAATCGGTAAATTTTAATTGGACATTGAAAACCAATCTGAGAATGTTATCCTGTAAAAGAAAATTGGAATTTTTACCCATCAGTTAAATTTCTATATTGTTGCTAAGATACTACCATATATCTGGAATGCTTTCCTCTGTATATTAGTCTCTGTTTGCAATTTAACATACAGGCTGGCCCATCGAAAACGTACCACAAGGCATTACAGGGTGAGAAAAAACTTTTCGGCAAAATCCAAAAACACGTCAAGTATGTTTGTCAGGGGGACAACTTTTGACGTAAAAACCATTTCAAAAAACTCAATCCCCTAATTTTTTTCAAATGGGACGGAGGGTCAAGTGGTACCTCCTTAAAAAGGTCTTGCCATTCCCTGTACAACGCAGCTTAGTTTTTAAAAATCGAGTCACTCGTTCAAGAAATATGGGCCCTTGAAAGTTGAACAATAATGTGTGACGATATAATTAGAATTTATTGAAAGAGTGAGACTGAACCCAGAGTGAACATAGAACACATCTTTAAGTCGAAACACTAATTTAATAATTTCAATTAAACAAATGATAAGAATGCGAGAAGCAATTTTTTGTCTTGTAAATGAACTTGTCGTTTTTGTGATAAATTCTTTAGGCACATTTAGTGAATAAAAATATCCGTTTTCTTTTCTTCACGTTTAAATTAGGTCAATTAATTTTGCTACCTGTTTTGTGGTTAAAGTGTTTAAAAATTGTTAAGCTTTTAAATTTATTATCAATTATGGTGTAGTCAATTGCAGAAAGAGTAAAGATTATTGAGTACAAGATAATTGGCCATTGCAACGGGTGTATCTCGAATAAGTGTCCAAAGGGTATTGAAGAAATACAAGTTCCATCCCTATAAAATTCGCTTAGTACAAGAATTGAGTGAAGATGCCTTTTAACGTCGCTTGCAGTTTTACGGTTATGAGTGAGCGAGCGTTAAACAATGATAATTTCATAATTAATGTATATTTTTCACAAACGAGTGTTCTTTCTTCCTAAATGGTTTAGTAAATCGCCACAATTGCCGTTATTCGGCTGACAGCAATCCAAGGTTTTTCTACAAAATACACACACAACACCCCCAGAAGTTAAATATATGGGCTGGTATTTTTGGAAATATCATTGTGGGCTCTTTTTTCCACCCTGGAAATTTAACAGGTACGATATGTAGTAAGATTTGGTACAAAATGCCATCGACCCAGCTCTAACAAATATCATAGAAGAGGATCGCACATACAATGAACAGAAATTGATTTTCCAACAAGACGAAGCTCCTCCACATTTCTCACTAAATGTACGCAACTATTTAAATGACAGAATTGAGTGGCCACCTCGGTCACCCGACTTAAGTCCTTTAGATTTTTTCTTGTGGGTACACATAAAATCCGTAGTTTACAAAACTTCACGCTACATTAGAAGAGTTGCGAAGAATAATTATTAACGTATGTCGCGAAGTGACCGCAAATGCTTCTAAACGTTCGGCAACGGTTTAAAGATAATTTGTATCACTGTATGAACGTTGGCGGACAGCACTTCGAACATTTGCTTGATTCGCTAATTGCTAACATGGTAAGCATTAAATCGCTTTTTGCATTTTTCGTCACACATTATTGTTTACCTTTCAAGAGCCCATATTTCTTGAATGAGTGACTCGATTTTTAAAAACTAAGCAGCGTTGTATAGGGAATGACAAGGCCCTTTTAAAGAGGTACTACTTGACCCCCCGCCCCATTTGAAAAAAATTATGGGATATAACCCCCGCTTAGGGGGTTAAGTTTATTAAAATGGTTTTTATGTCAAAAGTTGTCCCCCTGACAAACATACTTGACGTGTTTTTGGATTTTGCCGAAAAGTTTTTTCCCACCCTGCAATGCCTTGCGGTACGTTTTCGATGGGCCACCCTGTATAATATTTAAAAAATTTGACAGTTTCCTTAGGCAACCCAAAATAAGAAAGTTTCCCTCACAAAAGACTATGATTCAGAGTATCAACGGCTTTGCTGAAATCCAGTAGTACTAAACAAATAATATTTAATCCTCTGTCAAGATCTGTAAAAATATCATCAGTGACTTTCAGTAAGGCTGTTGTAGTGCTGTCGGCAAGTCTAAACGACGTTGTGTAGGAGGTCGTATATTATTTTGTTAATTTGTATTTTTGTTAAAAATCAGAAAGTTGAGAAGCAACCATTTATTCTAGAATTTTTGACACCGTGAGCAGCAAACTTACAGGTCTATAATAAACAGTTACAGTCGCAGTATTCTTTTTGCACCGGAATTACATTTGCCATTTTCCAGATATCTAGGTATGATTTAGTGGTAAGATATAAATTAATAATATAAGTAAAGTGTTCTAGCAATTCTGGGAAGATAAATGCAAACATTTTCAGATTCATATTGTCTACACCTATAGCATTACTTCTAAGCGATCTAAAAATGTTTAATACATTGTCGGCAGAAACTGTTCGGAAATTGCGATTCATATTTTTCTTTTTGTAGTGTTAAGAAAAGAAAAAATAAACCTGTAACAATAATAATTCAGTTGTTATTTTACTTCTTTACGGGGAGGAATAAAGAATCTCCAAAAAATTTTTTTTTTTTACTTTTTTCTTTTTTGTAGTAAAAAGGAAAGTCAAAGTCAAAAATAGCTTTATTGTTACATAACATAGTATGTTGTTAACAAAGAAAAGTTGAGAGCAACTCCTCTAAATCCATAAGTTTCTAGCCTCTGCAGCAGTATTCTGTGACTTCACAAATTAAACGCCTTAGATAAGTCACAGAACACCGCCGCCGCACTCTCCCCAGCGTTCAACCCCATGTACAGACTCTCCAATAAATTGAAAATAGCATCAGATGTACCCAATTTCGTCCGGAATCCAAATTGCTGATGGTTAAGAACATTATGCCGTTTCAGAAATTCCATCATCCTAGTTTTTGCCAATCTCTCTACAAACTTGCCAAGCATGTGAAGCAGGGCTATAGATCTAAAATTTAATGGGTTATCATAGTTTCCACCCTTGAATAATAGTATAATCAAGGCATCTTTAAGTAAATGTGGAAAGGATCAACTTGAAGGTGAAACATTTATCACCTCAGCCAAAGAATTAAGGGTTGGTTGCGGTAGCTATTAGGAGCTTTAGTGACAGCCCATCCCATCTAGAAGAGTTCTTATTTTTCATTGGGGATAGAACTTCCATTATTTCACTAGAATCTGTTGGTCTAAAGAAAAATGTTTCAGGCACCTTAATGTTGTGTAAGTATGAGCGCGGATCTCTAACAGACTGAGGCAATATTATTGATAGACCCAAAGCAACCTACTGAAAAAATGATTGAGTGTCTTGGCCGACACCGTGCTATTAGAAACAGAAGGGTTCCCATGTTCACCACGTAAGTCATTAACAATTTTCCAAGATTCTCTGGACTTATTTCTTGATTGGTTTATTTTACTTGAGTAGTATAAGTTTTTTGCCAGTTTCACTGCATCGCGGTAAATTTTGCGATATCTTTTAAAGTAGGACATGAATTTGGAATTGTCTAGGGCAAACTTTCTTATGGAGTGCAAACACAGAAGATTTTTACCAGAAATTAAGAGACCCCTGCTATACCAGGGTCTTCTCCTTTTCTCCCTAATTGTCATCATGGGGAAAGTTGACTCCAAAATATCCACTAAAGTTGAATGGAAATTCTTAAAAGGACCACCGTTGTCAAGTATAATACCATTTCAGTCTATTAAATTACAACATTCTTTAAATTTACAGAAATTTTTCCTAGTGAACAACCTTCCCCTCTTTTTTTTCTTGAGGTACACTTTTTTTCACTTAGAAGAAAGGAACATAATACGGCCTCATGATCGGACAACCCAGCATTTATAATTCTACATGCAACCTGCGTTTCACAGAGCGTAGAGCAAACATAATCTAAAAGTGATGCTGAATTAGCAGTGATGCGAGTAGGTTGATCTACATGCAAACTTAAATTAAAAGATTTCAGCACTCTGAAAGATGTGAACATATATTTTTGTTTTATTATCTTTATATAAGTAAGTGAGTATAATATTATGTAGCTTAAAAGATGCGAATAACATCATCCTTATATGAAGGCAATCATTTTCACATTATAAAATAAACTAAATATATTCAACTGAAGCAAAATCAGATAAATCAATTGTTTTATTAGCAATAATTCTGATGTTAATTAACTAATAATGACCAAGATATTGCCTATTAAGTCTATAATATCAAACCTTTTACTTACACTAATATAATTTATTTTGATAAGTTCACGAATTGTCTATTGGATTGTTTTTTGTGAATATCTCGGACTTGTCTGGTATTGCTCGATCGTTCTTCATATGTCCTCATCTTTATCAGGGAATTCAATGAAAGTGCTCAGGATGTACTATTTATCAAGACAGTATTAAAATTATCTGAAGAAACCCTAAATCTGATTCCTTCTCAGGTTGACTTATATTTAAGTACTTCTCGTCTCTTTGTAACATTTCCATCTTTCCACAGATTTATAGTGTTATCTGTAAGCCAAAGTGCAGGGAACTTAGGAAATCCAAGCAGCTCTGTAAGGTGCAACCTCATCAAATATTTCCTTGATATTATTATTACAAAAAAATGTGGCGTTATTTTTTAACATCATTAATTGAAAAAATTGGGTCAAAATAAAATGGAATAAAAAAATAAATTGGAATAGATTTGTCTTTTTTCACTAGAATATTACAAGATATAATGTGGTGATCAGCTATGTGATTATTGCTGACATATTGCAGAGTTGATGTTATCATTAAGTCAATTAAAGATTTAGAATGCTCTGTGATGCATGTTAGATACTTATAAGAAGCATACTTTTCAACAAATAAGTAAAAGACAGTAGAGGCATTATTCAGAAGTAACAGGTCGATCTCCAATCAAAAAAGCAGCAAAGTAGCAGTTAAAATCTCCTTCAAAAAATTATATTCAATTGAGGTACGAGTAAAGTTATAGTCTCTCCAAGCAACTCCACATTCTTACTTGCAGGTCTATCACAAGTTCACAGAAAATTTTTTTACTTGCATGATTCAGCAATGTTCTAAAACAGACATTTCATAAGGTGGAAAATCCAGCTGTCTCTCTACTTATTAATACCTTGAATGTAAAACGTAACTTCCCCGCCTTGACCATCTCGATCCCTTCTAACAATTTTGTAATCGAATACTGCATAGGCATCAGGTACTAATGAATTTAACCACGTCTCGCAGAAGTCAATAATGGCGTAAAATTCGGTATCTAAAAATTCTGAAAATAAGTCTAAAGATTTATCAAAAGTCATCAATCATGGACGATCATAATCGAATGGTGTTTTACGTGTATATTAAGCAATATACCTCTTCAAGGAGATTAAGGGCGTAACAGGAAAACGAAATGCCGTAGCAGCAGAAAAACTGGCTTACTTTTTCATTCGAAAACTAATCTGAAGTCCAGGAACTATTTAAGAACAATATCTTTTTAAGGAAGACCCTAATGAATAAAATCAAATGCGGTAGAAAATGAACAACTGGAATTTTAATCCATTTTTACATATGAAGTAGGAATTTCATATGTAATTTTATTTCGACCTAGTTTAGACCAACCATCGGTTGGAGAATGTGTGCTGTTTGGGTATGTAAGAAAAATTACCTTTTAAGGGGATTAAGGCAATAATAGAAAAATAAAATGCGGTACAAACTTAAAAACTGAACTTTCAAACATTTTTTTTAAATATTTTTTTTTATATAAACCTAATCTGACCAAAAATAATGGACGATCGTAATAAAGTGGTGTCTTACGTCTGTAGTGAGCAGTATGGAAGGAAAACATGTCTTAACTTAATTTTTCTCCAATTTTCGATACAATTTCTGTCTAATTTAGTATAAGAAAATAGTAATCTCTTTGATTTGCTAAGACTGTTTCTTTGACTTTCTAAGAGTATTTACCAAGTAATTACGTAGAATTACTGCTCATTTTATAAAATCACCAAAGTGTAAAATTTCCTACTATCAAATAATATAGAAGCACGTGCCCTTTGAACGCCATGGTTCATGGTTCGACGATCGGTACCATGTGATGGGGGCACTTTTGCATGTGTCGAATGCTTTTGACCGTGTCTAAGCACCTGGAGCGATGATAAGACGACCTTAAAATTATACTTTTAAAATATAAATATTGACTATAGATGTTCTTCACATAACTTATATGGTATGTGCATAAACAGGTTAAAAATAAAAAAAATCAGGCAATTTTGAATTTTCTGGTTTTGTCAATATTGTGTCCGAATACTCAGCCATTTTCATTGCCGTTTATATACAAAATTTACAATACTAATGTTTGTTTAAATCCCGGTACTGTTTAATTTCGACTTAAGAAAAATACTAAATTATCTAACGGGAGATTAAAATATGACATTGTAAAATCTGACGTATTGCGTGGAATCTATTTAATTGTGAGTACTTTATGGAAATTTATGTATAGGTAGGTTAGTGGGTCTCAAAGGTGGAACCAAAAATTTAAAATTTGATAAAAAAAAATTAAAGTGGAAGGGGTGAGCAAAAAGTGAGTATTTAATGAGCCAGTTGTCATGTATCTGTAGAAACAAGCAAATGTCTAATATAGTATAATTTTTTTGTTGTGTTATAACCTGCAATATTAATATTTATTAATTAATGATTTGTTGTGGTGCTGAAATCTTATAGATCATTGGCAAAGATAAGTGAAAGGAGATAAATGAGTATTTTCATATTTTCTTAACTCCCTGTATATTTTTTCAAAAAATGTTCATATATGGGTGTAATTATTTTAATTGAGTGATTCTTGTACAAATAGTTAAAATGTTAAGTTTCTCGGTTTTTGAGTTATTTTTGTTTTCAACTTACTGTATATTTTCCAAAAAACGCTGAAAGATGTGCCTAATTATTTTATTTCAGTAATTTTGGAACGAATTGGTATGAGCCTAACTTTTTTCATTTTTGAGTTATCGGTATGTCGGTATGAATTATTTGAAAAAGAAAACATTTCCTAATTTTTTTTAACTCCATGTAGATATTTTTCAAAAAACGATTAAATTGGTGTTTAATTATTTTAATTTAGTAATTTTTCAATAAGGTAATAATATAACTTTACAAACCCAGGGAAGTAATGTAAAGTGAATACTTTACGCACCGTAGTAGAAAATAGCTATTTATGTAACAAGTGTGTAAAATGAGCCTTTTTTGATGAATAGGAAACGTGACAATTCCCATGACTAAAAAAGAGGATTTTACACACGTGTAACATACAAATTTTTTTCTACTACCAAAGAAAACATAAAAAAATCAAAAATACTTTACGCACTTAAACGACTTTACGGTAAAAAAAAAACGTTAAAACATTTGTTGGCAAATTATAAATTAAACGTCAAATGTATCTCAAATTACTTTTCACGCACTCAAATAAACGTCAAATTACGCACTAGTACGTAAAAAGACTTTTTTAGGCACTAGTTTTTTACACACCCTGGGAGGTGTGTAAAGTGAGTACTTTACGCACCATAGTAGAAAAAAATATTTTTTCCAACTTTCTGTAAATTTGAAGGCTGTCTTGTAAAGAGGAAATATTAATTGCATCCTAAATAATACCAAACGATTGCCGAAATAAGCGATTCAGATCCCGCTTGTCAACAGCTTCGGGAGAAAGAATAAGGGGAGGATGGGCACTCTTGTCTTGAGAATGAGAAATCTACCTCAAAAGCGAATGAGCCACAACATCGGTTATCGGCATAAAGTTGTAGATAATAAAAGACAACCGATACATTAAAGAACCTGCGGTACCGTTTCAGTAGAAATCATCTATGGTGCTTAGAACTAAATAGAATCCCAGAATAAGTCTCTTCTTTGGTTATCCGCGGGAGACAGTTATGAGTGGCAGTAAAAAAAACACAGTACTACGAAAATGTATTCAAATATGCATTTGGAACGCTAAAACCATGGTAAAAGTCGGAAAAATAGAAAACACGTCCAAGAAATGAAGACAATGAATATCGACATAATAAGAATAAGCGAAATGAGATGAGGCCAGGAGTAGGAAGTATAGATAGAGAAGAAGTTATATTATATAATATTTTATTTGGAAACATCAGATGGACAGCTGGATTATGTAGTTGGAATAATAGTTGCAAGGTCTTTTATTCCAATGTCCGACAGAGCAATGCTACTCCGAGTAAAATCTCATCCTGGAAATATGAATATAGTTCAAATATACAGTGACCGCCTAAAGTTCCGCATAAATTCGATAAAAATTAGAGACATGATTTTTTGAGAAAACGCTCGGACCCGTCGATTTTTATTTTAAGTTGCACATTATTTCACATAAATTTTTGTATACAGGGTGAAACAAAAAAAAAGATATGACGTCATCGTTAATTTTTTTAAATGGAATGCTATATTTTTTATTGCATTTATGCTATTTAGGCATGCTATTAGGCATTTTATGCATTTATTTATATTTTATTGTATTTAGGCGAAATTCCAAGCACGTTTCGTATAACACATTTTATCTCAAAACTCAACTGTTTCCGAAATATTTACATTTAAATAACAAGAAAACAAATAAGTATATAAACACTGCCAATTGTTTCTATTTCCATGGATGCACTTGAATCTCCATTTTCGAATGTCACTGTCATTTCGAAAATTAATAGTTTTTATCAGAATAAATTATGGCTAGTTTAACGGAAACCCAACGAATTGAAATTTTGATGATGCTAGGGTACGGGGATCGAGTGCGCACGCAAAAAGAAGTAAGTGAGCTGTTTAATGCCAAATACCCAAGCCATCCTATTTCTCAGTCAACAGTAGAATAGAGCACAAATTCATAACTTCAGGTCATGTCTTCAATAATATAGCCGGAACGTCAGTAAGACGCATCTTAAAAGCAAATGCCCTTATAAAATTAGACTAATACACGAATTAAATGAGGACCATCCTGATCGAAGAAACCAATTTTGCGAGCAAATGATGAACATTTGCAATAATAACCATCAGTTTGTGTTACGAGTTTTGTTTTCGGATGAAGCAACTTTTTGTTTAAACGGTGTCGTAAATCGGCAAAATTGTCGGTACTGATCAGTGCTCATACACAGTACCGTAAATCTATTAATGTTTGGGCTGGTATCGTGGAAAATAAAGTAATAGGGCCATACTTTTTCGAAAAAAACTTAACAGGACATCGCTATTTGAATTTTCTTCAAGAAGATCTTATCCTTGCTTTGGCTGCTATATACCCAGACGAACAAGACCCTGCTGTCCCGACAGATAATTTGTGGTTTCAGCAAGACGGCGCACCGCCACATTTCTTTCGAGATGTCCGTAATTACTTGGATACAGTGTTCCCAGGAAGATAGGGAATAGGACGAAGAGGGCCAATAGAGTGGCCGGCCAGGTCACCAGATCTAAATCCCTGCGACTATTTTCTATGGGGGTACCTGAAAAGTAAAGTTGAGAAGCCAAACAACGTAGAAGATTTGAAAAATGGAATTAGATATGAAATTAGACGTATATCACCCGAAATAATTGATAGTGTTTTACATGAGTTTGTAAACCGTTTTGTTTTCTGCCAAGAACTAAATGGGGATCAGTTTGAACACTAAATACATTAATAACAGTTTTCACAGTTTATAACATTTTATCTTAATTTGTAAATAGACGTACTTACTTGCTTTCTTGTTGGTTAAATGTAAATATTTCTGAAACAGTTGATTTTTGAGATAAGGTGTGTTATACGAAACTTGCTTGAGATTTCGCCTATATTTCAAAAGTGCAATAAAAAATATAGTATTCCATTTAAAAAAAATGACCGATGACGTCATATCTTTTTTTTTGTTCCACCCTGTATAAAAAAATTATGTGAAATAATGCGCAACTTGAAATAAAAATCGACCGGTCCGACCGTTTTCTCAAAAAATCATGTCTCTAATTTTTAACGAATTTATGCGGAACTTTAGGCAGTCACTGTATTTCCCCTACTGCAGACAAAGAAGAAGAGGAAGTCGAAAGTATCTATCATAGACTTAATAGAACGATTCCCAAGGCACGAAATAAATATCATAATGGGCGATTTTAATGTCAAATTGAAAGTGAGATTG
This sequence comes from Anthonomus grandis grandis, assembly GCF_022605725.1. NCBI lineage: Eukaryota > Metazoa > Arthropoda > Insecta > Coleoptera > Curculionidae > Anthonomus > Anthonomus grandis. The sequence continues at coordinate 14,881,390 of NC_065551.1, forward strand.
AAAACAGCTTTTAGTTTGGGAGACAAGCTTGGAATATTTGCAGAAAATAACAAATTAGAACTATTAAACATTTTCTACAAATTGCCAAAGAGAAGACTATATACATGGAAGTCGTCATCTACACCTAGTAACATTGTCCATATGATGTTCCAATATGTTAGTTAACTGAAGAAAAAAATAATTCCTCAGTATGAGATGAAGGCTTTACAACAACCTCTAATTAAACAAAAAGCAATCGAATACGTAAACGCAAATAAAAATTTAAATAAATAATTAAAAGAGGTGATTGGCATGCAGGCGGAGGTTAACGAATTCATCCAGATAAGAGATTCAACAAAAATCTTGGATGTCCAGAAGAACAGAGAAGAACACATAAAAGTAATAAAGAACAATACAGAAAGATCTGAACACAGAATAGAGAAGTCAAAGAAAAAGAAGCAGCAGAGAGATGCGCAGAAATAAAAATACTATAAGCCAGACACGACAGCTTTAACACATTTCATTTTATTTCATTCCAACAATGTATTTTTATAGGTCAAGGTATATTTACCAAAACTAAAATAAAAATTTAAAATTATAAAATTATTACATTTAAAAATTATAAAACTGCAATTACAAACACATAGGTATACAGACATTACAAAACAAAGTTAAAACTTGGTTGAAAGTACTCCTCAAATGAATAGAAGGCATTCATTAAAAGGTAGTTTTTTACGTGCCCTTTGAAATTTAATAGGTCAAGAGTCTTAATACCTTTTGGAATACAATTATAAAACTTTGTGGCTAAATACCTGGTTCCGTTTCTGGACCTTTCAAATTGGTTAAAATCTGGCACAAGATCTCTACAGTTTCTAGTTGGATAGTTGTGGAAGTGTTCTTGAGTTTTATAGAGATTTAAGTTTTAATGAATAGAAGGTAGTGTCAATAGTTTAAGCGTCTTAAATGATTGCATGCAATCTTCACGATATCCCAGTCCAGTCAAAATACTAATACATTTTCTCTGCTGTCCAAACACCTGGTCTATATGGCAAAAGTGGTCTCATGACAAAATAGCATAAGTTAGATGAGAGTGAAAATTACTATGGTAAGCTGTAAGAAGGGTTTACAGAGATGTAATGTTTGCCAAAGTTCTAAACAAAAATAGCTGACTGGACAGTTTTTTTGAACCAACTAACCAAATGCTATTCCTATTCTAATCCCGGATCGAGGTAGACACCAAGAAATTTAGCCTCTCTTGCACAATTTCAAAGAATAGGATGCTCGACTGTATTAGGTCTCAAGATAAAGTTAAGTCTTTAAGTTTTTGAAGTGTTAAGGGAAAGACTATTTTATATATAGACTATATTACAAAAACCACTGAAGAAGGTCGTTTTCGGATGTTTGAAAGTCCATGTCATCAATATGTGAAGGATGATACCTTTGGTAGTAAGTTGTGTTGTCAGCAAACAAAATGGTATTTACTATTCATTCTCATAAAAAGGCCAAGTCATTGATAAAAATAAGAAATAGTACAGGTCCCAAGACAGAACTTTGTGACGCTCCATACTTGACTGGTTTAATATCAGATTAATTATGTTTAAAGCAAACATATTGAACTCTGTTTAACAGGTATGAGTCAACCAACCTAACTGCCTTAGGGTGAAAATTAAAGGCATGAGGTTTTTCAAACACAAAAAAATTTAAGAAGTAACTGGAACCTCTAAAAGTGACAAGTTATGAAAATCATAGACACAAATGGAAAAATTATCATTGACAAACATAATCTGAAAAACAGGTGAAAGTTATACCAAGAAAGGCGTTTTGATGATCAAAGACCGGAGATCACGTAATCACTGCCGAAAAAAACTACAGGGACACCCATACTAATCCACGAGGTAGAAGTAGCAATAAAACAAATGAAAAATCAAAAAGCAATGGGATTAGATAATGTTGAGGTTCAATTTCTGAAGCTGCCTGCAATCAGAATTTATAGCGTTGCCCAAAAAACCTGAAGTGCGAGGAAGATCGGGCCATCAGTCTGTGCAAAGTCACAGGCTTAAAGTGTTTATTAAAATCATCTACAGAAGAATTTGCTACAACAAATGGGAAAAACAGATATCCAAAAACCAATGTGGTTTCATAAATGCAGTCGAAACCAGAAAGGCAATCTTAGGAGTTCAAGTTCTAATCCAGAGATGCAGAGACGTCAATTATGATGTATACGCATGTCTAATCGATTATGAAAAACCATTTGAACCCGTTTAACAAAAAATAATCAATATCTCGGGAGAAGTCTGCTTGGACGATAAATATATTAAATTAATTTAAAATTTTTACTGAAATGTTAATTTAAAATTTTTACAGCATGCTTAAAATTTGTTGGAGATTAAACGGAGTAGGTGAAAATACAATGATGGGGTTGAGTATCCTCTCGCCTAACACTCAACTTATATACCGAAAAAATTTTCAACGAAGCCTTTATCGGAGTAGAAGAAGAAATGCTTTTGAACAGAGTCAGACTATATAATATTCGATATGCCGACGATACCATGGAGATAGCAGATAGCTTGGGAGCACTGCAAGATTAAACAACCATATCACGCAGTACAGTTAATAATATGGTCTTAATATCAACGTAAAGAAAACTAAACAAAGGATCATTAGCAAAAGAGATATAAATGGAGATCACCTATATCTCGACGGAACTCGAACGTGTTCAACAATATTGCTATCTTGGAACCACTATAAATGAACAATGGGACAGTGCTCAGGAAATAGAATATTGTATAGGCACAGCAGGAACGGTATTTCATAAAATGGGATGCCATCTTCAAAATTCAACCTGTTTCTTGAAACCAAAGTAAGAAATTTACGATGCTATATCTTTTCTGTTTTATTATATGGCGTTGAATCCTGGACACTTACAGAAGCCATCACTAAAAATCTGGAAGCATTTGAGATGTAGCTGTATAGGAGAATGCTCAGATTATCATGGATAACTAACAATACAAAAATAGAAGTGCTAAGAAGAATTTTAAAAAAATGTAGAAGTCATGTACAACATCAAAAAAAGAAAATTAGAATACCTGGGGCATGACATGAGAAATAAAGATCGATAATCATCACTGCAAATTATAATGCAAGGAAGAGTATTGGATAAAAGAGGGCCTGGAAGAACAAGAACATCATGGTTGCGTAACCTAAGGAATTGGTTTGGAAAAAGAGCTCAGCAGAACTATTTCGAGCTGTTACAAAAAAATTTATAATTGCCAACATCCAAAACAGATAGACACCTGAAGAAAAAAATAAATAGATATGTAATTATTATAATTGAGTGTTATAACATGTTGATATGGATTTTTTGAAAATAGAACTTTTCCTAAAAAATCATGTTTTTAACATCCTGTACATTTTTTCAAAACACGCGTAACTAATTGTCTAATTATTTTAATTGAGTGATTTTTTAATAAATTTTCAAGATTTTAACTTTCTTGGTTTTTTAAAATGCGCAACGATTCTAACAGAAAACAAGTAAATGCATTTGAAACGTTTTATTAAATAAAGTGTTTTATGTCAGTTTTTAAAATATATAAAAAAATAGAAAACGGTATTTCCAAAAAATGATATTCAAGTAAAAATAGTTAATGGTTATTGACAACAACAAAAAAATAGTAATTAAATACATGCATATACACAATTTTTAAATACCAGTACAATCAACTAAAACAATTGCTAATGCGGTGTGCATACCAATCTAGATGATTTACATTAAAAACTCTTTTACTTGTCACTTGTCAATTATATGTCAAGTTTTGATACGTGGCTAAAAAGAGAATAAAAAATAAAAAAACTGTAGTTACTTCCGGTTAAACCCGATGTTGAAGTTTTTTTTAAAAAGAAAATGAATCAGAATTAGAGCTTATTCAAATATCCACAATTTCAAAAAAAAAATTAGTATATGGTTAATAGCTGTGCCACCCGGTATAGTCAAAAATGCGAAAATATGTGTCTAATTATTTAAATTGAGTGACTCATGTACCAAAGCTCAAGGGTCTAACTTTGTTAATTTTTGAGTTATAGGCAAGCTAGTATAATTATTTTAAGTCCAACTTTATTGTAAAAAAAATTTTTACCTCTTTGAACATTTTCCAAAAACGCTTAAAAATGCATCAACAATATTTTCAATACAACAACAAATTCAATAACTTTAATTAAGCAAATATTATATAAAATTTTAAAAGCTTTTTTAGATTTTGAGTTATGAGCATATTTTGAAAAAAAAATTGGGAGGTGGGGAGCAAGTATTTTGTCAAAATCAGCCCTTAGCCTTGAAAAAACGGATTAAAAACCCTTCATACTAATACCCAAAACACAATTATTAGTTAACGACAACTACACATATCCTCATGCAAAAAAAGCAATGTTATGTAATCAAAATCGCTTATCTTAATAGTCCTGTTATTTACATAATACACGTAACTCTATGGGCGCATCAATTATTCTAATTTTATCTGCCTTATCACTGATTTTTTTCTGTATCCGGCAATCTGCCAAGATCCTGTTTCAAAAATCCACAACTAAACAAACACATGCCATTAAACATTCTTAGATTAATACCAGTTTATTTAAACCGTTCGCAGTGATCGAAAAAATCTTGGATCCACCAGAAGAGGTTTCTCTAACCAGAAAAATCCAAAAAACCCTTTTTAAACGTATTAAGATACTAGAATGGCTCCCACACTATTCCAGGGGCGACATTATAGCGGATTTTATTGCAGGACTCACTGTTGGAATGACCATGATTCCACAGTCGGTGGCATATGCCGGATTAGCTGGCCTAAAACCACAATACGGTACTATAAAATTCCTTTAAGAATTATACAGAGTAATTTACGAGGATATGTCAATACTTTAAGTACGTACTCAGAGTCCAAAAATAAAATTAAAAGTTCGCGATACAAATATGAGTCCGCGAGGCCTTCGCTTCCGAAATACAGGGTGTTAAAGTTTTTATTTAATTTTTCTATTTTTTACATAAAATCTATAATAATGTAAATATTGGAATACAAATTAGTATCCGGAGGGTTTTTTGGTATGACTAATTCAAATCTAATCTTAGTATGGCTCTTACTTGTAGAAGGCGCCACCTACACGCCTTTTTACTATTTTGAACCATCAGAAGTTTTTGGTACTGTTCTATATTACATTTTTAGGGAAATTAAATTTTTTTTTTCATTTTTACGTCAAAAAGGTACACCCGCTAAAAATTGATATGAGCAACCGTTATTGAGATATTTGGATTTAAAACAATTACGACGCGTCTGCTTTTATTCTAACAAAATTAAAAAAAAAACAAATATAATGTAACTAAACAATATGTATTTTAATTTTCAATAAAATTATTGTTCTTAAAACAAAACAAATTCAACAAAACATAAGCTAAGTTGCTTTTATAAAAGGTAAAAACACGAAATCTACAGCATCACAAATACATTTAATAAAATTACATAAGTTACATGTTTCGCTCGACTAGAGCATCATCAGATAATAATTAAAATTATGTAACCCGAAAAAAGGAAAATTCAACAAAACCTTACCATAACATAGGACACAAAACACCTGACATATAAGTAAACAACAATAATAAGCTAAATTGTATAATTTTTAAGAATTCCACCATTTTCTTCTAAGCACATGTCAGTTCTGTAGTGAATAGTTTGGGTTGCTCTGTGGATAGATTCGGGCGAATTTCTTAGAGTTATTGCTGCGTGACTACCAGTGATTTGAACAACCGCCAAATGAAATAATTCAAAGGAGTAAGCTCTGGCGATCTAGGTAGCAAATTATACGGCCCATACCGACCAATCCATCGGTTTGGAAAATGTTGGTTTAAAAAAACTCTTAGACGTAACGTAAACTGTAGTGTACACCGCCTCTGGACATTATAGTTGCTCATGCTGCAAAGACATATTTCGACTTACCTTAAGGGGGAAATTTTCGAATAGATTTTCCAAGTGATTTTCAAGAAAATTAATTATAAATGGACCAATTAAATGACCGTTTAACCTACCACACCACAGATTAATGCTAAATTTATCTTGGAAATATGTTTTACCGTAGCGTAAAGGTTTTCATAAGACCATCGGTGTTATACCTATACAACCTTTGATTTACATTAAACCATTTACAGAATTGCATTTTCAATTCAAAATCATCCTCCTGCAAATAATTAACCCACTGTAAATGAAAAAATGTATGTGAAGATTTCTCCAAACAGACGATTGCCTAACTTGGCAAGTATCTGCAATCTGTGTATATACCCTCACTTTTTATGTTTTAAGGACTTGCTATCGGTTACATGAAAAAATCCCGGGACTGTCATTTTAATTCGCTTCATTTATACATTTAAAATCAATTTTTTTCATACAGCTTTGTAGATGGAAACAAACATTAGGCAAATAAATTATTTTTGAATGTTTTACTACACTGACAACCTTTTCTAATTCAACGTCAAGTCCCGCTTCTCTTTCAGTTACAATTTTTACACTTGAAAACATTCCAGATTATCCAACAGTAGCTAAAAATTTCGAAAAATTTTTCTATTCTCTTCTATCTGGAAAATGATGGTAGGACTTTGCGGGGATTGAAGTGAGATCCCATTGCAAGCCACAGACGAATATCACATCCGCATATATACGATGTGATAATTTTGCAACCATAATGACGTACTTAGATCAAATATTTCTTAAAAGATAATATAATAAAATATGTTAACGTTTGCCAGTAACAAAATTTGATCTTATTTATAATAACTCATTTTGCTATTGCTAACTAACACGACGAAAGATGGCAATGCCTACCAGCAGTTCTATTTTTTTACAATACATGGCATTTTGATAAAAATAATTCATTTTTAAAAAATGAGATGACTTCTTAAGATTTACTTCAATATTTACATTATCGTAAATTTTATTAAAAAAAAAGAATAAATACAAACACCCTTTATTTCGGAATCGAAAAGGCCTTGCGAACCCATATTTATATAGACTTTTGATATCTATTTTTAAGCCCTGAATACGTACTTGAAGTATTGAGATTTCCTCATGAATCACCCATTCTATATAGAAATATTTATTTATATTTAATTCTTTTTAGGTCTTTATACGGCGTTTATAGGCTCTTTCACCTACGTCTTCGTAGGTTCCATCAAAGAAGTGTCCATAGGACCCACCAGTCTTATGGCACTATTGACTTTCTCCTATGTCGTGGGCAAACCTATCGAATGTGTGATTTTGTTGACTTTTTTGGCCGGTTGTATTGAACTGGCTATGGGATTGTTTAAATTGGGTAGCAAATAAAAATATATACATAAATACATTAATTAATTTATTAATAATGCCAGGTTTTTTGGTGGATTTCATATCTCCCTGCTTGACAAGTGGCTTTACTTCAGCCACCTCTATCATTATTATCGTGTCGCAGCTTAAAGGTTTTTTGGGCATTCAAGTGAAGAACCATTCGACTTTTCCTGCCATACAAGAAATCTGTGGGAAATTAGGGGATATTAAGTTTCCCGATACATTATTGGGGGTGTTTTGTGTGGTTTTTTTGCTGGCAATTAAGGTAAGTTTTATAAGCGGTTTGCAGAAATAAACTTTAATGAACATATCTATTTTAGCAACTAAATAAAGTCAAAACAAGCACACCGTTCACTAAAAAGCTGCTATGGTTCATATCGATTTCGAAAAATGCTTTGGTAGTGTTTTCGTGTTCTTTGATGGCATATATTTGGTATACCACACGTGGTTCTACGCCTTTTAAATTAACTGGTAAGTTTTCAAAAATATTCCTTCATAAACCCCATGGAGTTTGAATAAGAGTATTAGAACCTTAACAGTATCAAAGTCATATCCAAAATTACACTAAATAGGGATGGATCCTAAAATAATTGTATCTGGATAAACAGATTGAACTTCTGAAAATAAAAGAGAGGAATAAGACAACTTGGCATGAGATGCTAGAAATAAGAAAACGACTTCAATTACCTGAAAGAAACAAAAAAAACTTCAAATTACCAAAATACATAAAAAAAAATCATTTTCACAAAAAAATTGGAAATAATTTCTATTGCCTCAAAGGTATAAAAAATTACTTTTAAAGATAAAATTACTTTAATTGCCTAAAGAAACCTGTTAAAGCCATCTTATTCAACATTTCTTTATATTGTGTCAACATTTCGATTTCATTCTCAGGTCATTCAAGGTTAATCTCAGGATAATATAAATTAGTTGTCTGCTCTAATAAATAATATAAAGAAACATTAGCAAATATAGTAACGTTCAAGGACTATGCAATATTTTGTATGTATTGCTATTTTATCATTATCACAATTATTTATTACGGCCGAAAAAGTGATCTCCAAGCTCGTACTCGAGTTCATAAAGATCCTGGAGAAACTGCTAAAGGTGTGCTGCAGGCATGTCTGGGTACCTGGTCAGACATGCTGACAACGAGGAAGCTGACTCCCTTGCTACACTAGGATCTGCGAAACAGCTGGTGGGGCCTGAACCCATAATCGGTATAGCTAAATGCGTAGCAGCTGCATCAATGAAGTGTTTGCTGGACAAATGGATCCTCCAAAGATAGACTGAAACACCTGACATGAGACTGGGCTAAGGCCACGAACTTAATAAATATACCTGGACTGTTAAAGCAAATAGCCACCATGACCAAAAATAGCCGCTGTCTGGTTCCCGCCATTTTATAGTGGTTATGTCCTTTTGATGTTAGTCACTCTGAACAATTTTCGTGTTGCCAAAAAAAGATATACTAAATAAAAGTAACGAAGTTGACGACGCCGACATTTGACATGTGATTTGTCAAGAACTTAAGTATAAAAAGTCGTGACTCGTGCAGAGTGGTGAACTTTCTCCCCTTATAAATAATGAAATTATATTATATATTATATAAGAAAAACATAGTTCAAAAATTAACGAAGGTGCCTTAATTTTAAAATGCCCTAAATTTATATCCTTAAAATCTGACTGTGTAGAAGGATATTGTCGATGTTCTGGAAAGCTTTCCTCTAAGGAGTATAGTATTTGTTAGGTGGCGAAACTAGTTGCCAGTAAATATAAATTATGAAACATCGATGCCATATTTTTCTATACGTCTTACTTATCAATGCCAGGTAAGTTGTTGTTAAAAACAACTACCTATAGAGCTTCTCTTTTGCTCTCTCTTAAACTACTAATTTCCTTTTTATAATTTTTTTTATATTTTAATATATTGGTTAACTCATTTGTCTTTTGTTATCTAAACGATAAAGTATATACTTTTTAGTTACATCATTACATTTTAGTATTAGAATTCGTAAGTTACAAGTTTATGAGAACAATAAAACACATATTTTAAAGTGCATGCATCTCTCCCTGTAAGTTAATTGAAACTTCGTAAATTTTAAAGAGTTTCTTAAGCAAGTACAAGAAAAATATCAGAACTAATTCAACTATCTTAAATTCTTATAGCTAAATTTAACTTTCTATTTCGTTTTTGTAAATATAACCTCCCAAAAACCTGCGCCAGAGGTTCTCAATTTTTTATAATTCCTTCTTTCACGTTGATATTGTGAAATTATACTTTTAATTTTTCTATCAATTTCCATCCAGTTGCTGTCAATTTCTTTATATGAATCAATTTTTTTAATCTTATTTTTATAGTTTGCATCATTTGGAACCCACAAATTTCTTTGTTCCCTTAAGACATCTATTTAGGTAGCGATTTCTTCGCTTGTCCAATGTTTTTTTGAAACTTTTTAAAAAACCAATATACTTAATAAATATAAATCTTTTAAGCTTCTACGGAGTTTCAAAACAAATTTCCTACCTAGTGTAAGAAAACACTTCCAATCTTAAATTAATCTATTATTCAAGTCAACATGAAAGTCATGGTTTAACTAACTTTTAAAATCAATCCTCTTTTTCATTTAAATCCACTTATTTAGCTTATCAACAAACTAGCCTGCACATCACACAAATACATTAGCCTCTCGGCGTCTTAAAACTGCTTATGCTTTAAATTTTATATTGAGAGTCTTGAGACCCAAACCCTATTGAAATAAAACGCGCTTGTTGAATTATCTGCACAGACTAACTTTATTTCAGTAGTAAAAATATAAAGAAGACAAATATGCTGATGCTTCTGTAATCAGAAACAACGGTGGCGTAACTATAGATCTGAATACTTTGGGCTTTATTTTCAACACTCCCACTAGCACAAAGTATTACTGAAACTTAACCTAAGCCGTATTTTCTAAACCAAGAAAATTTAAAAATTTGTAATGTTTAACACTACTTAAACTCTTTGTAAAAACATCTGCTGGCATATCAGCTGTTGGTAAATATTCAAGCTTTACTAAGTTTTTTGCTATAATGTCCCGAATAAAATGATGACGTGTGTCAATATGCTTTGACCTCTTATGATATATTTGATTTGCAGACAACTTAATTGCGCTTTGATTGTCATTAAACAACCTAATAGAGTTACATACGCCTGTTAACTCAGCTATTAAACTTCTTAAATAAATCGCTTCTTTTGAAGCTTCTAGCTAACAGCCATGTACTCTGCCTCGGTACTTGACAAAGCGACAGTTCGTTGTTTTCTAGATTCCCATGATATTGCAGAGCCACAAAACTTAAAACAAAATCCCGTGTATGATTTACGGTCTGTTAAATCACCAGCCCAATTGGCATCAACAAAACCTTCTAATTCTGCTTTATCATCTTTATCATATTTTAACCCATAATTCACAGTACCCTTTGGATATCTTATAACACGCTTAGCTTGCTTTCAGTGTGATTCATCGTAACAATTATTGAACTGGCTTAGATAGCTCACTGAAAATGCGATGTCAGGTCGGGTTAAAACGGCAAGGTATATTAAACAACCAATAAGTTGTTTATAATTTTGACTTTTAATAAGATTAACATTGACTTCCATAGGCGTACTCACATTTTTACAATCTTACATATTAAATCGTTTTAATACCTGATTAAGATATTGTTCCTGATCTAAAAAAATTTCATTAGTATTTTTATCAATGTTAACTCTCATTCCAAGGCATTGCTTTACCTGCCCTAAATCTTTTATTTTAAAATGCTTCCCTAGTTCCAATATCAAATTATTTCTCTTAATTTTATCATTCGAAAAAATAAAGAAATTATTAACGTACAGCGTTATAACAGTCATTAAGTCATTTATTTTAGTATATAAACAAGGTTCTTGTTCAGATTTTTTATGTCCTAAATTTTTAAGACATACATCAACCCTAGTATACCAAGCTCTAGTAGACTGTTTAAGACCGTAAATGGCTTTCTTTAATTTTAGAACTTTATTCTTACATTCAGGTGTTTCGAAACCTTCAGGTAATATCATAAATACAGTTTCTTCCAAAATACCATTTAAAAACGCAGTTATAACGTCTAGATGTATTACATCTAAATCAAAATTAACAGAAATTGCAAACAACAATCTAAGAGTAGAGTGACGTACTACAGGTTAAAAAGTTTCACCAAAATCTATACCTCTTTTTTGCGTAAATCCCTTTGCCACCAGTCTCGCTCTATATCGCACATTGTTTTCACTATCAACTTTCTTCTTTAACACCCACTTGCACTAGACTATAGTTCCATCTTTCGGAATGTCAACCAACTCCCAAGCTTGGTTTTCCTCAAAAGACTGCATCTCTTCTTGAATAGCCTTTCTCCAGTTTTCACCTGGTCTTATTAATGCCTCGTCTATAGTCACTGCGTTTTCAAAAGTCTTTGATTTTGGTATCCGTTCTGATGATCTTCTCAACACACTTGGAACTTCATCTTCAACCATTTCAGTATTCTCCCATACTTCACCAGAACTATCGGATGAAACTTCATCGTTCTCAGATATCTCATGGTTACTTGATTCTCCCACTGAAATTGAGATTTCTTCAACTTTATCAATTGGTATATTTACAGAACTTTCTATGGGAATGCCTATTTCTTCTCTGGTTTCTTCCATAATCACTACATCTCGGCTGGTAAAAATAGTATTTTTCTTTGGACTATACACCCGATATCCTTTTACTTCATCATCATATCCCACAAAAATAATTTTCTCAGCCTTTCTATCCCATTTCACACGCTTCTCCTTGGGAACGTGAACCATCACGGAGCTACCAAAAATCCTTAGATTTTTAGCATCTGGTTTCCTGCCCGTCCATAACTTATACGGAGTTTTATCAAGTTCAGTAGCAAATGACCGATTACGTTAGTAAACTGCAGTATGAACTGCTTCGGCCCAAAACTGCTTTCCCAAGTTAGCATCATAAAGCATGCACTTCGATTTTTCAATGATAGTTCTATTCATTCTCTTAGACATCCCGTTTTGTTGTGGATTATAAGGGTTCGTTCTCTGATGTATTATCCCATTCCTATTTCAACAAAACTCACCACCATTGTCTGATCTAAGAATTTTTATCTGTTTACCTTTTTGATTTTCTACCAAAGCCTTAAAATTTTTGAAACAATTGAAATCCTGGTTCTTAGTTCTCAAAAAATAAACAAATGTCATTCGGCTAAAGTCATCTTCAAAAATGAAAAAATATTTTGAGTGGCCAAGAGAGATTATTTTCATCGGGCCATATATATCTGTGTGTATTATCTCTAAAAATTCTCTAGCTCTATGCCTCTTATTTTCATATGGTAATTTAGGTTGCTTACCTTCGCAACATATTTTACAATTTTGTTGCACAATTTGTATCATACCTGGGTACATTTATCTGATTTTAAAGTATTTAATCTATAAACTCCATTTGTCAGATCAGCTCTTCCGACTAAGTCACCATATTTATTATAAATTTTGAAGCAACTATCCATAAATTTGACAACAGTACCATTTTTTATCAGCTCACTAATGGATAACAAATTTATTGCCAATTCAGGAACACACAAAATGTTTTTAACAGTTATCTCATAATTATCACGTCCTACAACAGTTGTCAACATTGCATCACCTAAACAGCTTACAGGTATATTCGTCTTGTCAGCAATCATAATTTCTTGCATGTTTTCTGAGCTAGTGATATTTTCCAACCATTGTTTATTGGCAGTTAAATGCACACTCGCACCCGAATCTACATACCATTCTGATTTACTAAATGACCCACTTAAAAATACGGCACTAAACGCATGTGAAGTCTTTTTCACATTGGGACATTTATTTTGATAATGGCCAAATTGTTTACACTTATAACACTTAATCTTTTTATCGGCGTCGGCATCCGATTTCGATTGTTTCTTAGTGTTTTGTTTATTACGCCAATTTTGCTTAATCATAAAAGCACTGCCGACGTCCACTTTCATGTCTAATAGTTTGTTCTTTATTGAATCGGTACTGATTGTGATTCCCAAATGATCAATTGCCATAATTATTAGCGAAAATTTTTCTGGCAATCCCGCTAATAATAAAGAACCAATCCACTCATCATTTATGTTAAAACCTCGCAATCTTTGCCCGGTTTCAACAACTTGATTTACATAGCTACCCATGGAGTCAGTTTTCTAGTCGCAATGAAATTAAATTCCTGAGCAATGATATTTTTCTGGCAACTCCTTTATCGTCAAATAGAGCCTTTAATCTGTCCCATAAATCAATAGTTGTAGTGGCATCCCTTATGTGAACATATAAAGAAGAGTCGATTGTTAGGATTAATTTTGCTTTTGCCTTATCATCACAGTCTGTCACAACTTCTGATATACATTTAGATAGGCCTTCTAAAACCAGAAAGTTTTGCGCGGCAAACGCCCAATCATCATAGTTTTCCCGTCCTTTTAACTTAGGAACATTCACTATATAATTTCCAGCCATTCTTGTGCAATCACTCGATCACGATAATTATACTAAAAAACACGGTATCACATTTCGAAGCTTATCTTGGCTTCGCGACGCCTGGGCCCATAACCTATTGAAATAAAACGCGCTTCTTGAATTATCTGCACAGACTAACTTTATTTCAGTAGTAAAAATATAAAGAAGACAAATATGCTGATATAAGCTTCTATAAGCAGAAACAACAGTGTGGTAACTATAGATCTGAATACTTTGTTATTACTCTGTACCTCTTTTTTTTTTAATTTACTAGGTTTAATTACTTACCTACTAATTTGGTTCAAAAATCGAAGACGTTAAAAAGAGCAAAATAAAAATATACCAGTCATTTAATTCGACTCTGCGAATTACGACACTACTGTTTTAACTAAACAAACTCAAGTTTCAAAACACGTCGAAACCTTTTGATGTTACCGCTTTCGAGCGGAACCCAAAAAACAAAACTGCCACTGTCGTAAAACACGCGAGTCTTCAAAAAGTTTGCGAAAAGTTGCAACTTAGTTTTATTCGACTCAAGTTTGAGTTTTGTTTTTGTTTTGTCCGTTTAGTGGAAAACTGGCTTAATACCTCCTCTGCGTAACCGCCCTTTAGCTGTGATATCTGAAGTTTTTATCCCGGTAAAATGTAGTTTTTTAATTTAACGAGAGAGAACTACGACTTCGGTAAGTGTTTTTGAAAGTTTTCCTTTTCTCTCCCTTTTTGAAACTCTATAATATGCATAAGGTCATTTACAAACATAAATGTAAACTTATATTCTTCATTATTTTTTTTTATCAAATGTTTGCAAAAAAAGGGAAATAAATGCTAAACACCGTTTATTTCTATCTATGGTAGAGCACTGAAGATAAATTAAATATATTTTGAAACGTTGGCTAGAAACAAATAGTTTTTTTAACAATTGACCAATTCACCCATAAAATTCCAACTTCTAATAAAAAATATTTTCAAGAGCCCAGGAAAAGTGGCCTGAAACAAATAAAAATTTAAAATAATATTTATTGCCAATTTAAGTCAGTTTTTAGCCTCCTGCTTGGAAAGAAGGTATGTACATTATTTACTGTCTTAAAAAAACTTCACATTTTTTAGGCCCAGTTCCAAGCGGTTTACCAGAAATAGGCCCTCCACCCTTCACCTCCCAATCCACCAACCAAACAATGACCTTCGTCGACATGATTTCCTCTCTCGGCTCTGGCATAATTGTCGTACCGGTAGTAGCTGTGCTGGCTAACGTTGCCATCGCCAAAGCTTATAGTAAGTAAAACTTTTCCGATCTCTCGGAAAAAATCTTAACCTAGATGATCACCCCTAGGTTCGGAGGCAATCGTAGATGCCTCCCAAGAAATGATCTCTTTAGGTCTATGTAACATATTTGGGTCTTTTGTAAAGGCCATGCCTAGCTGCGGCGCCTTTACCAGATCATCTGTGGCTAGCAGCAGTGGAGTCAGAACCCCACTTCAAGGAGTTTACTCAGGTTAGAGTTACTTGTATATTCAATAAGATATAATAGTAACAATCTATGTTTGCGCACCCCAAAATAAACAAAACACCTTACATTGAAAGCTTTCAATTGAATTGAATTTCGTCAATTACAATTGACTATCATGAAAGTCAAAGAGAACAACAACACGTCTGCAACCTAAGAAATATATTCACATTAGTCTAGCGCGTTCAGCCATAGGCCATCATCAGGGTTATAACTCTACAAAAAACGTCAACAGTTAAATCATCAAAATTGCAGTTCTAGCTCATTTCTTTTATCCTACATAAGGTTAAAAAAAGTATAAAAATTACAAGACTAAACAAAATTAAAAATTACTTAGTCGTTAAAGGACGACTCTACTAGAACGAACATAGAGAAAAACCGTTCTACATCGTTCTACAAATGGCCTTCTTATTTTAAAAAACTTACACACTAACCAGAAAGTACTTCACCCGCTGAGTAATAAGATGCGACTGTATAGCTGAGAATGTTTACATTCATTAGCCAAAAAAAATTGTAATAAATGTTTAGTATACTGGAAATAAAACTCATTAAAGTGCAGTCAATTTAATTAATTATAATGCTCACATTTTACATTGTTTTGTCAATATGATTAGTAAAGAAATTAAATTAGAAAGGAGCATTAATATGGAATGTTATGGGCCGTATCAGTTGCAAGATCAATAAAGATCTTAGAGCAAAGGCATTAAATTATAATCATAAAAAGTTTTTGTATATTGGGTTAATGGTACTACTATTGGAGGTGATTAAATTTAGGTATTCAGAATTTTGTTTTATTTCCTAGGTCAATTCCCTATGATTGTTGTTTTTAAATTTATGATTAATTTGACTATTATGTACAATAAGAAAACTATGCCTACTAAGCTGTATATGTAAACCAAAAGAAGATTTGAAGAAAGGTGATTAAGATGTTCTTTTTTATATTCTTGTTTTAAGTTTGCGTATTGTTAGCCCAATATAGGTGGATGTACAGTCAAAGCAGCTAAGGAGGTATGGAAAATTTTTTTGTTTAGTATTTACTAAAAGCATGCCAAGTGTATTATAGGATTTAAAAGAAATTTTGATGTTTGGTATATAATCAGTTAACATTTTAGAAATTTGGAACGAAATAGAACGTCTAAAAGAGAGAGCAAGGCAAATGTTATTTATTAAATTGTTGTTTAAAGAGTTTTATTTATGTTAGGGTATGCAAATAGACAAAACTTCTAGATTTATATTTTGAGATTATTTGTCAACAACATTTGGATTATAGCCAATATTAACTGCTAATAGTAATATAGCTCTGTACACGTAACAATTATTTAAGAGCTGACATTTTGTGGGAGTAAGGATGATTCGAATTAAATTGAATTTTTTTCAGTTTAATTTTTTTCAAATTTAATTCAAGAAAATTAATGCAATTATTTTCTTGACTTAAATATCTTGACTTTTAGGAGGTCTAAAATAATATTTGGCTAAGAATTTTCAGTATCAATTATGGTTAGGTAATCGTCTAAAAAACGGACCTATTTTCTAACTTTATTATTAGTTGGTAGAGGGGTAATAATCGAGGATTCAAGAGGATTTAGAAAAAGGTCGGCTAATAAAGGAGAAAGATGGTTGCCTATTGTTAGGCCCGTTGTTTAAGAATAAAATATATTTTTGAAAATGAAGAAATTTTGAGAAAGGCAAAATTCGAAAACTGGCAAAATGTAAGTAAGTTTGCCTTGAACTATATGTAGTAACTAACTACTAGTAATTAACTCTAAAAGAGAAACTGAAACACTATGCCCATTGTTATATTGATAACCGTTATCAAGTGTAAACTGGTTAACGGGTAAAAAAAAAAAGAGTTTACACTTCATAACGGTTGGAGATACTTACCAACCGAAACGTCGTGTTACATTAAATAAATAAAATAATGCAAGTTCGACAAGATGTTTTCATAAATAAATTTGTTACATCGAATGAAACTAAAAGGTCATTTTTGGAAATTATCATAAGTTTTAGCCTCTAAATCAACTCTTTTGAATTTTTAATGGTGTGTCTCAATCCTAATCAGGTTAATCTCAATCCTACATCAATGTACAAACCGAGATTTTTGCAAATATCTTGAAATACGATAGGCTCGTTATTAATTTGTATCTTTAAATTTTCCAATAGGTGCTGCCTTAAATTTTGTTTGGTAAACAACTTCGCAACAGATTTCTTAGCGTTTAACTATAAGCCATGTTTTACAAATAAATTATATAGACTTGACAAGTGTTCATTTAAACAGTCACCAGCATTGCGCGTATTTGACGAATCAAAAGATAACATCAACTGAGTATCATCAGCATAACTATGATGTTTAGTATACTTTAAACATTTAAACAAAACGCACGTATAAATCAAAAAAAGAAGAGGACCAAGAACACTGCCCTGAGGAACTTCCATAACTACAGCTATGTCTTCCGAAAAATTGTCATTTAAACAAACTCTTTGCTTTCGATGTGTGATAAAGCTTTCCACGAGTTTCATTGCAGCATTAAAAAATCCTACAAAACCAAGTAACGACAATAAAAGCTTGTGGTTAAGCATATCGAAAGATTTGCTATAATCTAGCATCACTAGTATAACAGATTCGTTTTCATCTAAAGATCGAATAATTTTATCCATCACATCGCATAGAGCGGTCGCACAGCTATGATTGGAACGGTATCCAGACTGCTTCAAAGGAATTATAGAATTGTTGTTTAAAAACAAGGTAATTTGTTGCTCAAGACATTTCTCTAGAACCTTCGATAATATAGGTAGAACACTTGTGGTACCTTATGTATTCTATAAAGAAATAAACTAGAATTCCAATTTTAATAATTTTTACAGATTTTAAACTGTTGACGTTGTTTGTAGTCATAGCTCTGATGATGGCCTACGGCGGAAAGGGCTAAGTTAATATTAATATATTTCTTACGCTGAATTGTTGTTGTTGTTCTATTTGACTTCCCTGGAAGCTTTCAAGTTATGATTTTTAGGCACAGTAATCATCTTGGCCCTTAGTTTCTTGGCCCCATACTTTTTTTACATACCAAAAGCCACTTTATCAGCAGTCCTTATTGTTGCCGCCAGCAGTCTTGTGGACTATCAAATATTCTTCATCTTGTGGAAATGCAATAGTAAGTCTTAGTCAACAGCACTTAAACTAAGATTTAAGTAATTTTGTTTTTTAGAAATTGATTTTCTGATGACTTCAATGACTTTTATATTTGGTGTGATGGTCAGTGTCGAATTGAGCATAGTCATTGGGGCTATTTGTAATACTTTTATTATGCTTAAGGCTTGGTCCAGGCCGAAGGTCATTGTAGAACCCAGATTTGTAAGCACTTATAGTAAATAATATTTTTTTGTTCAAAT
The DNA here is from genome assembly GCF_022605725.1 of Anthonomus grandis grandis. Classification (NCBI taxonomy): domain Eukaryota; kingdom Metazoa; phylum Arthropoda; class Insecta; order Coleoptera; family Curculionidae; genus Anthonomus; species Anthonomus grandis. Next base: position 14,900,165 of record NC_065551.1, read on the forward strand.
ATTTTTTTTTTAGACTTTAAATGGGTTGGAATATTTATATATTATGCCAGAGTTGGGATTATTTTATCCAGCGGCTGATTACTTATCAGAGTGTATTAAAAAGGGACACATGAAGTACCCTAACTTGCCTATCGCCTTAGATTGTATGGGGGTGCTGCAAGTCGACTATTCAGCTACAAAGGTAAGCGAGATAAGCCTACAAGAAATACAGTTTAATAAAAAAGTAATCAATTTTAGACCATTGAGGCACTAGCAAAAACTTACAATAAAAACCGAGTGGGGATACTATTTATAAATGTGAACCAAAGGGTGTTAAAGACCCTTAGTACCATTTTACCAGAAGAATATTTAGGTTTGTGTTTGAGTGATGATGGAGTCGATGCCAAAGGGTTTTCTGTGAGAGACGTAGAAGCTGAGGAGGAGCTTTTGATTAAAAATGACAACTTGGAGAGGTTTTCTCATAACAATGACCCTAGAAAAGGGTCTCTTGTAGAAGTAGAATAGTCCTTAGCACTGTCGATTTATGTATATATGTAAATTAAATAAACATTATTTATTTTTGCCATAAATAAAAGTTTATCAATCATTATGCGCTTGACATAGCAAAACGATGTGGGCCTAGTCCGTTATTTCAAACAGATAAAACTTACTTTAAAATTATATATACTACATAAAGATTTTTTCACTTCACATTATACTTTGGGCCTACGAATAATTACTAGTTATACACCTGTCCCATTTTCACCCTTCGTTTAGGTGAATTTCTGGCTCCTGCCGTATTTTTTACAACCCCATGTGAAACTGCCATGCACCCTTAATAGCACGTGCAAGCTGCTTCCTTTTTATGGTCCGGCGGTTTCCAGGTTTTATATGGAAAAAAACGCAGACGGTTCGAGTTGTAAAATGTGTATATATAAGGGAAAAATATATAGGAAAAAAGGGATTTCATTGTGACATGGGTTATCCTTTAGTTGAATAGGGATTTTAAGAAATCTGGTGACAGTAAAGTTTCTTAGGCCAATATGTTCTACATAGAAAAAAACAATACAACGGAATTTTATTTTTCCTTAGAACATTTTAACATTCATTTGAAAGGCCCTTCAATGTTCTAAATATTTTTCTATGTAGCTTAAAGTGATTTCTTCTAGACAGTTCTAGGTATTTCTTATTTCTTACAGGTAAAAGAAGTTATGTTATTTTCAGCTGGAGTGAAGACTCTTTTCTTAATATTGTTTTCAGAAGCATGTCAACTGCTCGAAAGAAATTAAATACATTACTTCAAATATATTTAATTCAAACTCAAAATAAATTTATTTATCAATAAAATTACATAATTAACAATTTACAATAAATAAACCATTATGATAAATAGGACCATGACTTGATTATGAAACCGTTAGCACAGGTGCAAACCTGTGTAGCAAGGCCCTTTATTTAAAAAGGATAATAAATAAAAACAAAGAATAATAATAGCTATTAACCTGACCAATACAAGTACTTTTCTTAATACAAATTCAATAAGCAAATAGTTAGTGAAAATGTCTAGAAATAATGAATATTTTATTTACGCCAAACTTTGGTATTTTAATACTTTTAGTGTGGTACCTACATCATTTTAAAATTCTTACATTTTTTTATAATAGATCATCAAAAAAAAATACAAGCAATTTAGAAGTTAAAATGTGTGGTAACAAACAGTACATTTAGTTCAAGCAAATTATTTATTTTTTTAAGTAAAGAATGTGTACCGTTATTTGCGAGAAAAAAGAGTGTCTTTCAAATTTTTTGCAAAAATCTTTGCAGTTTTTTAACTTTGTATGTGTATTTATTTCACTTATATTTTTTGCGAAACCTACCTAATAGGTACAAAAAAACACTGCAATACCTTACATTTCTAAGGCGTTTAAAAAGCAGGCGATTTATTATTGTTAAAACTGTCAGTTTGACGCGTGCAATTTTTCAATTTTAGTTAAAACAGTGAGTTAATAAAGTGGTGTATACGCTAGCCAAAAGAATAGAAATAATTTTCAAGCATGCCAAGTTGAAGTACTAGGACAATTTGCTATGGATTCAACTTTCTCTATACCAAAGGCCGCAAAACTAACAAATATTTCCACTGGTTCCGTACATAAAGTTAAAAAAAAAATAAGTTCTTTCCTTATAAAATTCATATTCTTCATGAACTCGGAGAGGATGATTTTGATAGGAGAATCCAATTTTGTGAAGTGATGGCCAGCGAATTAACGACGATCCCCATTTATTGAAGAACATTTGCTTCAGTGACGAATCGACCTTTTTCTTAAATGGCCTGGTGAACAGACATAACTGTAGATACTGGGATAATGAAAATCCGCATGTTTTTCGGGAAGGCCATACCCAATATCCCCCAAATATTAATGTTTGGGCAGGAATTTATGGGAATGAAATAATCGGGCCATTTTTTTGGAAGAAAATTTGACTGGCGAAATTTAGTTAAACCTTTTAGAAAATGCAATATACCCTTCCATCATCCAATCTATGGAAAATCAAGTAGATCAACATGGTGCTATATTATTGAATGAAAATAATATAAATTTTCAGCAGGATGGAGCTCCCGCGCACTACACTTTGGTAGTTCGAGAGTGGCTTGATGAAAATTTTCGAGAAAAGTGGATTGGCAGACGTGCTGCAATCGAATGGCCTGCGCGGTCTCCGGACCTAACCCCCCTAGACTTTTTTCTTTGGGGCTACTTAAAAAGCAAAGTTTATAAAACCCCCCTAAGAGTATTGAGAATTTAAAAAATAGAATATTTCAAGAATGCAGAGAAATTAGCGGGCAGACCCTTGCCAATGTTCGTAAGGAGTTTGAAAATAGGCTTTTTTATTGTCTTGATAATAACGGCGCGCATTTTGAACATTTAATAAAATAAATTTGTTAAACTAATTAAATTTGTTTTTCTACCCTACCGATTTACATTTTAATTACTTCTTGGTCAATCAATTTTATTTTTTTTACAACCATTGATAGCATAATGAATGCCCTTTTAAATAATGTATCACACCATGGGGTATGCCATTTGACATACCAAAGTTTGGCGTAAATAAAATCTTCATTATTTCTAGACATTTTCGCTAACTATTTGCTTACACATTTACCGATTTCATTTTTTTTGGTACCGTTGAATAGAGAATTTTACGCTCCTTACTATGATGTATCACATGATGGGGGTTCCCATTTGACATATTAAAGTGAGGTTAGCTGGAGGTGAGGAGGTGATTGACAGAACTTCAGTAAATGCATAATTAAACGTCCCCCTGTATATCTAATTTGACGTGTTTTTTTTTTATTTTATTTTTTTATTTTTTAAGAAAGTTGTTAAGGGTGGATTGTTTTGAAATGTAAGCACTGTATATGGTACATTATTACACTGTCACTTATATCAGTCAGAATTTGTAGTGTCGTTCGTAATTATATTCACACCCGTAATTTCTTTTAATTTTTCTTCGGAACTAATAACACCATTTGGCACCATTGTTTATCACAATCTATTGCTCCAGCAGGAGTTTTTAAACTGAGTTTTGACGTTTTTAAATAAAACAAGCTGTGGAGGCGTTAATAGTTCTGAGAGCACAATTTTTATTCCCTTTAGCATGCGTTTACCATAGAAAACTTGATCGCGCATCCACCGTTGGCAAAAAGTAATCGCAACTGGTCTAGGACTGATCGTTCGTTTTTCTTTACTGCCCAAACGATAACAAAAATTAATGTCGCATTTATGCACAGGAATGTTTACTTTAGTAGTTATAGTTCAACAATACCGTCGTATAAATTGACATCCAAATTCAGATTTTTCGAACGTTAAAAACTTCTGCGTCAATTCACCTATTGCTCCAAATTGAGGTTCATTGTTTCCTGCCTTAGATGTTGTCGTTTCAGTGGGATTTGTTTTAAGATTCTTCTTAAAGCTGCCAAGTTCGACTTTAAACTGCGCCGCCATTTGTTCAATACGTTGATTAAGTTTTATTATTTCGGGATTCTGGCTATTCTGAGTATTTTACGAATTAACTGTTTGTCTTTCCATGATTAGTAGATACTATAATAACACTTTAAACTCACAAATTATTTTTACATTAAATAGGGATAAAATTACTAAAGTTTGCAGACCGACGTGACCGAACGCTTTTACCAGCTGCGCATCCGTATCTCTATTCCCCATATATGGAAAAGAATATGTCCAGAAGAAAATATAAAGAATATTTCTCGTAGTAAAATAGAGGAATAAGATTTGATTTCAGGTGCTGAAAATAAGGAATACCTTGACTTCAATAGCGTGGAAGATTTTTTTTGGTGTATCTCGTTAATTGTATTAAAGCGTTAATTCCCAGATTCGTGAAAATCTTTATATGGTATTGCTATACTTAAAATTGTTTCATTAAATAAAGTTAGGTCAATCAGCATTCTCCCTGATCTTTCAAAGGTACTAGAGAGAAGTATCAGAGCATACGTGAATAGGTTTGCATTTTACTCAATCTGTGTTCAAAGAGAATTATTTTAGTCGCATCGGGTTTCTAATCATATAATTCTTGGTAGGCCATAGTCAGTCAATGCCTTGCTTTAAATCGCTCCTGCATAAGAATATATTTTCTATCGGATCCTTTTTTCTTTACCCCTTATCCGACTATGTTATGTAAGATTCTAAAATATTTATTAATTTATCTATATGCTTATAATACTCAAATTCATTCCTCACAATATTACTGTCCAGAAGACAGTTAAATTATTAGTTCACAAAATCTATGTGGAAGCTGACCATACTCATCACCCAATTAGCAATTTTTCGACGCGACAACGTTGCAAATTGCAACGCAACGTAGAGACAACTTCGTTTTACACCAATTTGAAGATTTTTTTGGTTGTCTCAACGTTACGCAGTGACTACCCGTTAACTTTCTAAACGTTTTTGCAACGTTTTTAGAGTTACTGATTTTTAGACGGCTGGACGCCATAACGACAGAAAAACTAATTACTTTTTTAACAATAAACTAATAAATAACTCCAGTGAGCAGCTACTCCAAAAATACAACCTTTTTAATCCATCTTTTGAACAGTCTTAATTAAGTAAAATACCCGTTTTGAAAAATTTCCAAGCACTTAATTTATAAACGGTGAAAAGATGTTATTTTCGCTCTAAATAACACGCGCACCCTGAATTTATAAAGGATTTCGAAAAACAAAAAAATAATAAGTAATTTTTTTTATTAGTGACATAAGAAACCCGCTGTCGTTGTCCCTGGTTGGCCTGAAGCAAGAGGAAGAACGGATGAACCTAACTAAAATTTTAATATTTCATTATTGTTTGGAGTTTGTTGCGCGTATGCAGCACGTGTTTTTACAAACTTTAATAAACAAAAACTTTAACTTTTACAAAAGAATCATAAGCTCTTCGAAAGATATAAACTCAGAATGTAATGTTAACATTACATTTTGAGTTTTCATTGCTGCTGCTGCTATATAAATCCTAAAAAATAAAACTTTTTAGTTTTTCATCTTCTTCCTAAAACTCTTAACATGTCAAAAAACTCCCTCTACACCGAAAAATGCTAACACAGATGATCAGGCAATGATCAGGCAATGTACCCATTCGCTAACGATGAGGTAACGTTGTTCTTACTGGATTTTTGATTCGAAAAATTATACACGTCTGCACGTCGTTGTTTTAAGTGTAAATTACTACTGCTATCATCTATAGTAAATACGTCGTAAAAATAGCAGTTTTACAACAGTTGCGATACAGGTGCAGTACGTCGAAGTTTGGTCGAAAATAAATGTCGTTGCAAAACCAACTAAATTTTGCACTGAAAACAACGTTGCAACTTGTGAAAATAAGAGTAATCTCAACTTAGGTGACTGCAAATTGTTACTTGGGCTGGCAACACAGAAATCACAATGCCTTGTTCTTATATCAAAGACTACTCGTATCCAGAGGCAGTTTTAAGAACAGGCAATATGGAAAACATCGGCGCAGCCAAATGCCAGCCATATCATAATTCTCATATAATAACACAATTGAACTTGTTTATAGTTGAGTTGTACTTAATTCGAAATAAAATATAAATGTTTTCTTTATGAAAAAGTAGGACTAAAATGGTAAATTAAAAATTTCAGGGTTTTAAAAATATATTAAATATAGAAGCTGGACTGTAGAATCTTCTACTTCGTAGTCACCACCGTTATGATAATTGTCGTCTGGTTTTGCATTATATTCAAAATCAGCATCTCCCAAGTACTTGGCAATATTGTAAAGCACGATACAACAAATAATGACGGATGGAACTTCTTCTAATTAGAACTCGGCACATATATTTCAAAAATGGAAACCTGCGCTTAAATTGGCCAAAACACCTTTCAATTACAACCATTTATTTCTTAAAACAGTTTGTTGTAAGCTCTTTCCAATGCGTTATTGAGGTTTCTGAACGGAGTCATTAGATACGGTTCTAAGCCATAACCATCATCACCCAGTATTACTGCATCAGAAAACTGCTTCATAGTTACACGTATATCGCAGTTAATCCAAATTCCTGCGTTGTGTACAGATTCCGGCCAACTAACATCACCATACAAAACACAAAAATATAGCATCAGCAATAGTAACATTTCCCCTGAGTTACATGTTGCCTGGACATTTAAATTTGCCAATCCCTTCCTGGTGATGTATATTTATCACCGTGTTGATTCGGTTTTAAAATCTGAACACGCCCGCAATCAATCAAAATAAATGAGAAAGTAACATTTTTCTTGACACGCTTGCTGTGCTTCGTTTATTTTGGGTTAGTTTGACGGAGATTTGATCCATAAATGGGACTTTTCAACTATTTTGTTCGTTACAAATTATTCTTGTTTTAGTATAGTCGACTGAGTGATTCCTAATTCTAATCATCTCCTCTTTCAAGATTTTCTCCCAAAAAGTACGTTGCCATCCAATTTATATTTTCTTCTTGAAATCTGTAAAGAGATTTAAAATTTCACCAATCAGCTTTCCTTCGCACTTTGTATTGTTTCTGTGAATTGAATTCTGCCATTTTATGACCAGCTTATTGCCCCAAAAAGTTTGCATCTCTTACTAACGAGATGCAAATATTTTGGGGCAAATGCTCAACTAAGTAAGCAAAGAATACATTTTATTCATAACAAGTCGAGCAAATACTTAAACGTTAGTAGATTCTCATGCTTCTAATACAAGTTTGAGCAAAACCTTCTATTTACATTTTTATTGTTATATGTCCGTGGCATATGTTTTAAGTTTTGTAAGTAGACGTTTTTGCTAATTTTCATTCATACGGCCCAATGATTATAATTATAAAATCAACAAATGGTAAGAGTTATGACATCTAGTGAACGCAGTTAAGACTAAGGTTTGGACATTGGATCTAATATATAAATCTATTGCGATAAAGACGAAAAAGCTTGAATTATTAGTCAACGTCAACAGAGTACTATAGCAGCGCTGGGAAAGCATTTGGTGGAAATGAAAATATTTGTAAAGGAGATTATTTAAGAAAAAGAAGTAAGGGGACGGGGAGGGATGAACGATTATTATTTCTCAAGAAGGATATTATTTATTTGTGGTTGTGTGTACTTCAGGAGTTAAAAAATAGATTGCTATCAAACTTAGTCTGTTCATTAACACAAACAATATCTGGATGAGAACATTTGAGTCTATAGACCCCTGATCTGTGAGTGGTAGGAATATTATCTTTAGTGTTAACCATTAGAAGTAGATAGAACCCATGATAATATTTCTATAAACGAAGATTTTATTATCTTTACATATTTTTGGAAATTTGAAATATAGTTTTTAATCCTTTTTTAAAGTAATTTGAAGAAAGATGAATATTAAAAAGTCTGTGAAGAAAAAGTAAAATTTTAGAGTCTGATGATGATGAGTGAACTTATCAAAATGCATAGCTCTTGACAAAAAGATTAGCATTTTCATTTGTGAAGAAAAGTCTTCTCACTCTTCCGAAACCGCTATATTATAGCCACTGCACTTCAAGAATAGACTTCTATTTACAAATAAAATCTGATACTCTGGCATATACCAAGTCCGTATCGATAAGAAACTCTACTTAGCTCGTATCATAGCTGCTCAGAAGCTATGGTTTAATAACGAATATCTAAGAAACAACCTATTAACTACATTTCTATTAAGAGCAATTCTGAATCAAAAAGCTCTGAAAAAGCTTTATCGCATGTCAGAGGAACATGGATTCGACTAGAAGTAAGAAAGCACTATATTCCTCTTAACGCCATTAATCAGAAACTTAAGTTCTTTAATTTTTTTAATAAAAAGTTGTTGAGCTGAAAAAAGAGCTGAAGGGAAGCGGATTTGCGGGAGCGGCTTCTCGAAAATTTGAGAAAGGCGTTTACCCAAACAACATTGTTTTTGCTGGTGCAAACGGTATCGGTCAAATGTTGCAAGGAAAACGTTGCAAAATTCTTCCGACCTGGATGCTAAATTGCTTTAAAATTCTGCAAAGCACTAAGAGAGAATTATGTCAGGTTAGAAGAAAAGATTTTGGAAAATAATGCCAACTTGAAAAGTGAACTTGAAGAAAAGATTTTAAAGGACAAGGAGGAACTAAAAGAAGAAATACTTTCATTGATGGAGGACAGGATCCCAGAAGTTCAAAACAGAGAGAAAATGCTGCCGCTATCCTGTAAAGAATGTCTCCCGAAGAGCAAGAATGTCGACGATCAAGTGGATAATTAGGAACGCCATTGGAGAACGTATGCTCCAGGACCGGACATTGGAGTATTGGAAATGTGGCAATACAGGTCACATAAGAAGACACTGTCCAGAAGGCGCTAGTTCCACTCCTGCCAATCAGAAAAACTAAAGAAGGTCAATGCGAAGAGGCGGTCATCCACCTATATTCAGCAAGCTCCAATAAATACCGCTCAGGGCTTCTTCCTGCAGCACCACACCAACTGTGTTTTCGTCTACGCGTGCTTGAAGGGAACTTTCCGTACTGTGCTGCTGGATGCAAGTGCAACAAAAACAATCATAAGACCGTAGTAGTAAAATGCTGTTAGCTAAGATTCGGCAATTAAAATGGCATCTACGAACAGCAACGAGATATCAAGCAATTTTCCATGGTGAAACAAACGGCATGTTCATCATAAGAAAAAAATACATTTGAACATCTTGTTATAGTGGCTGAGATTGAGGATGAGGTAATCATCGGGACAGACCGAATGGACGCCAAAAGCTTCGAGTTGAGCTTTAAGCAGGGAGTTCTATATCGTCAAAGTAACTTTAGTCCTACTTCCAGAGAGAACTTTTATACTAGAACGAAGGGAGATCGTTTTGAACCGCTCGGTTGATAGCAAAACAAAGATGGTGAAATAGTTATGTTTGAATCTGCAATGTATGACAAGGTTGTTGGTCAAGGAATAGCAGTCCGAACGACCCTTTTACGTGCTGAAAGGATAGGAGTAATCCTATAAAGGTAATGAATATCAATCATTGTCCTGTGTTATTAAAAAAGGGCACTAGAGAATTAGGACACTGCTCTGGCAATTTCAGCAATACTTCGACAAATTGCAATCATGAAAATCAACCGGGAACCTCTCCTAAATTAAATAGAAGTGGTATCATCGTTAGGCACCTGTCTAAGGGCAGAGATTTGGTCCCTAGATATCAAAATGTATTAGGAAAAAAAAGAAGACCAATGTACTCTACCACAAAACCAAAACGGACAATGTTTATCCCATTCGACAGACAACTCGAAAACTACCAATGGCCAAAAGAGAGGACGCTGATCACATTAGTGTAAAGTACGGCCAAAAAAATCGTCACCTTCACCGGTAGAACTGGTAAAGAAGAAATACGGTTTGATCAGATTGTGCGTAGATTACCGGCTGCTTAATAACGTGATTAAAAAGGAGAGCTATCCTCTTTCTCGCATTGATGACACTGAAAAAAAGGCTTTCACTGTGCAATGCTCTTGACTGTCCTGGAAAACTTGTCTGATTCACCTTGAAAACTTTATTGTCGTAAGAAAATCGTTCGAGGATCACATAAAAAATATAGAAGTTTTTTGTTCGTTTCCAGTCAGAGTTGCGATTGATTAGATAAAGGTCTAGACTATCAAAGATAAGCCAATGTTCAAGAAGAATCATGAGCTTCTTGGCATAATCCCAAGAAGCTCATGCTTGTCACTTACTAACAACGCTATGTGGAGAGATTTGCCAACATCGCAAAACCATAGACCAGGCTGATAAAAGAACGAAGATTCCAATTGTCCCGAGACTAGAAAATTTGTAGTGGATATTAACGCCAGCAATATGGGCATAGGAACCGTGTTGCTTCAAAGACCAGGACGGCCAAGAAAAAGTCATCGGATATTTTAGCAAGACGCTTTTCAAGCAAGAAAGTAGATATTGCGCCATCCGCCGAAAGTTGCTAGCTGTTGTCAAAGCGATGGAACATGCCGCTTTGAAATGGCTTATTTATGTGAAAAATCCGGAGGGTCAAGTAGCAAGATGGATAGAGAGGCTTCAGAGTAAAGGAAGGGAAGAAGCCAACTTCGGTAGAAGTTGCCAGTTTTTTTTTTGGGGAGACAATGGAACTCCCTAATTTCGCAAGATGGCAAAAAATAGTTGACCACGCCGGCAAAAGGCAAAGAATCGATGGAAGAAATGGATGCTTAATTGTATTTCGGAGTTGCTACAGCAAATCAATGCCGGTGTGTATCCTCTGACACATCGGAAACTTCGAGTAACATCTTGGATCAATAGCAAGGCAGACGTGACAGACCCTTTAAAAATTTGATTTGAAAGTTTGCTATTGACGATGAGGGTCTGTTTCCCAAATCATAAACAGGGAATAAGTATATCCTGGTGGGCTACTTCAGCAAATGGATTGAAGCGTGCCCTCTACCAAACCAGGAAGCGTCTACTATCACCGATGTCTTAATGAAAGAATAGATCTGCCGATTTAGTGTACCTTTAGAGCTATATTCGAACCAAGGATGAAATTTTGAATCCAGCTTGTGCCAGAACATCTGTAAGATGCTTGGAATCGAGAAAACGAGAACTATTGCATTACACCCGCAGTTAGATGGCATGGTCGAACGAATGAATAGAACCATTAATCGGTATTTGGCCAAAGTAGTCTCTAGCCACGAAATAGACTGGGATAGGTTTTTTCATTTGGATCAGAAATCCACCATCCATGAAGGCACAGGAGAGTCTCCGGCTCGAATAGTGATGGGAACAGAATGGAAAGAGAGTGAATAGAAACTCCGTATCCCAAGCGATCTGAAATTTGTTTGCCCGCCAGAAACCCAAGTTGCCGTGGAAGACTACGTAAGTGAGCTGCGTAAAAAAATTAATGTCGTTATAGTCGGCGTGAATATTCATTCAAAATTCCAGGAATCGGATGAACGCATATAATAGCTACGTTTACAACGCGCGGATCTATTAGGTCTATGGAACAAACGATGACTATTTTTATTTAGTACAGCCGTGTTTACAAGGATTGATTTTGAGGGTTAAATTAGTGCAGGATTATTCCTAGAATCAAAATTTCAGTTGGAGTTTATCAGAGGAAGAATTATAGGACATAACCTCTAAATCTTTAAAAGTGTTATTGTTGCTTAAAATAATATAAATAAACTAATAATTTTTTTCAAGGCTTAAGCTTGTCCTCTTTCTCTTCTTCTTTATTTTTGTGTACAAAAATAAAAACCTTCTAAGCTATCATCCAATAAAATGTCAAACTTGTCATTTTGGTACTGCAAAATAGGACCTAGGTGTTGCACCGAAAATAAAATAAATATATATTACTTTGTTTGGGAAGCATCAAATTTTAGTACGCTGCCATTTACACCAAAAAAATAGTCCTCGTGACGTCATTTGATCCAGGTATTAAATATTTGGTACACGCATTGTAAACAAAGCTATTGTCAATGCCAAGTATCAGAGGTACAACAACGAGTAGGTCTAAGGGTAAAAACACACGAGGTTGTTTGCAAGCGGTTTGGGCCGCGACGGCGGCCGGTGGACCGCAGCTCGACTTAAAACACACGCGATGGCTTTCGCAACTACAAACGGCACGAAAAATTACAAGATCAGTTTGAAGTTGCCAAGCTTTGCGTACAGTTCACAGTTTTTTATTTATCGTGAGCAAAATGGACTCCGACAGTGAAGATGATTTTTTATTTTTGTTGGCGGCATCAGCACTGGCATTACGCAGAAAACCAAAAAAAAATAGAACGTAACGTAAGCTATGGATACATCCCATAGTTATGGAAAGAAACAAGAAGGGATATTTCAATACTATCTATAAGGAGATTTGTGAAGATCCGGAAATTTTTTTAAATTTAACCAGAATGTCAAAGGAATCATACCAGGAGTTATTTTTATTGATCCAAAAGCTAATTCCATTATGAGAGATAGCATATCAGTGGAAAAAAAGCTTTTGATAACTTATTCTGTAGTAACTTCTTCCCATGCCTGTTTTTTTTTTATTCTGTTTGAATAATTATCATCACGCATATCCCAAGTCGCTGGCCTCAATTGAACCTCAGTAATTAATTTTCTATGTTGAATTCCCTGCTTTCCATAATAAATGAACAATTTTCAACACTGCACAAAAAAAAACGCACCAAAAAACCCTACGTGTGGTTTACAACACAGAAGATAAGTAAATGATGTGCTGCGGTAGTGCCGCTAAAGCAATAAAAACCAAGCGGCGTGCCGGCGGCCCATAGTATCGAGCAGGGTACGCGCGTCGGACGCCGCGTTTTATGGGATTAGGCGGCGCCGTCTGTTTCAAAGTTCACAAGTCCCATAAACGAGGCGTCGAGCTCGACCACGGCGCGACAACCGTCGCGGCGCAAACCGCTTGCTTGGAAACTAGGGAATTCAACATAGAAAAATTAATTACTGAGGTTCAATTGAGGCCAGCGATTTGGGATATGCGTGATGATAATTATTCAAACAGAATAAAAAAAAAAACAGGCATGGGAAGAAGTTACTACAGAATTTCTAAGCGCAGCTGCTTCTGTTGAGGAAAAAAAATTATAAGTATGTACATATTATATGCTATATATTATATGTATATTATATGCTATTATATTGATTCGTTATCAAAAGCTTATCTTCCACTGATATGCTATCTCTCATAATGGTATTAGCTTTTGTACATTTGGCTCTTGGATCAATAAAAGTAACTCCTGGTATGATACCTTTGACATTCTGGTGAAATTTAAAAAATTTTCCGGATCTTTACAAATCTCCTTATAGATGGTATTGAAATATCCCTTCTTGTTTCTTTCCATAACTATGGGATGTATCCATAGCTTACGTTTCGTTCTATTTTTTTTTGGTTTTTTGCGTAATGCCAGTGCCGATGCCGCCAACAAAAATAAAAAATCATCTTCACTGTCGGAGTCCATTTTGCTCACGATAAATAAAAAACTGTGAACTGTACGCAAAGCTTGGCAACATCAAACTGATCTTGTAATTTTTCGTGCCGTTCGTAGTTGCGAAAGCCGTCGCGTGTGTTTTAGGTCGAGCGGCGGTCCACCGGCCGCCGTCGCGGCGCAAACCGCTTGCAAACAGCCTCGTGTGTTTTTACCCTTAGACAATGTTAGTCTATAGACTTAAAGTAATCGAATAAAAAGTTTATTGCCAACTATTTGAGATATATTGTAACAATCTTTTAAGAATACCTTAATTTGATTTATATGATGAGAAGGCCTCATTATTATAAATTATATTCAACTGCATGAACAAAATAAAAAATGACTTTAAATGCCCAGAGAAACATTTTGGTTGTCCAAAGTAATGAGTTAAGTATAAGACTTTACTGTTTTAACATATATATTAACAAAAAAACATCAACAATTGCAATACATGTCATTATATACAAATATATCTATACTATACTAAAGGTTATTAAAAAAAATTAACGAAAAATGAATAAATAAAGTTATGTATAAAGAATATAATGTGTAAAGAAAATAAAACATTTTGTGGTTTCTCTAATGAAATGTTACAAAAATATATATCATTCGACAGCTATACATATACTATACTGTTATGTACGAGAAAAGTAGAAATTAATAAATATTCCTAACTGGGACACTATATAAAATTGCAAAAAGTACTAAAAATAAAAAAAAAATTAGTTAAATAAGGTGACCAATATGTATTATTTGAATACTAATTAACTTGAATACCATTAAAAATACAAAACCACGAAAAATTGCAATCAAGTACCTACCAAAATAAAGTTAGTCCTTTGCTTATAAAGAAATAATAAAATTCTAAGAATTAACATTTAAAATAAAGACAATGACATTCTTACCGGATTTTTAACTTTACCTGCACAATTATACAAATATAAAGCAAAACAAATATTGTTTTACAACTTTGGTCACCTTAAAACTAGAAACGGAATTTTTTCCTCACGCCACATATTTAAACGTGTTTTACATTCGTTTGATATGGCACCTGTATATACTATAAAATATCCCTATTTTATATTGACGATGAATGGTATTTGGCTCAAGAATTCTTTACATGAAGTGTTTTTATATTTTGACTATCAGTAAGTTAATTTATTTGAGGGCCTGGATTTTCTATTTAACAACTACTCAAAATCTGTTATATAAAAGCTACTATATTTTTATCTTTGTCTAAAATATACGATTTTACTGTTTTTTTAAGCTCAAAACTGGTGAGTGAAACTTTTGGTAAAAAAAATGTAGAAATCAGGTATGGACGATTTTTTTTAATGCAACTGCCTATTAACGTATGTACTAGAGTGGATTCAAATGTACAAAACTAAACTAAATTATGCTGCACAAGCGTATTAATAAAGTGCCGTTTATTTAAAAATATCTTGTACAATAGGCTCAGGAAACCTTTTTTTGACATAATTATTTAGAAAATAAAGTAAAATGGGGCCGAAAAAAGTCTTTCAAGTTCCCAATGCTAACAAAAAATGTTTTTAACTTTTCCTGAATCTGATATCTTGCAAGTCGATGTTTCCTTCTCCAGTAACCATCATCAATTTATTTTTTTAAGACCCTGGATATTTACTCAAATAATCATATTTCACTGAATGTTTGACAAGTAAAAAAATCTATTTTTTAGAGTATAATAGGCTAGACAAAGATAAAATTACGGTAAAATGATGTATCAGACAGAGATATATCTTCATAGTTTCTTTGATGTTTAATGAAGTTACTTTTTGATATATTAGGGTGTTTAGGGGATCTAACTGTACAAAGCAAAACTAAATATTTCAGAGCCAAACAAACACACTAACTTGATAATGCCAACTTTTAGAGGTATTAGTTACAAAGTAGGGGAAACTGTTGTACCTAGATCATAGTGTAACTTGTACAACTTTGTCTAGCTGGATAGTGCTCCTTTCTAGCGGACCGATAACGAACTCAGTCCACAATCTTGATCTAAACAACTGCTCAGCTGAGTTATAGCGATGCAAATGGACTGACAGTTTTGATAAAAGAAAGTATTTTTGTGTAGTAAAAGTAAGATTCTTGTAAAACTGTTGAACGAGAATACTGTCATCATCATGTATGTGTTCTACCTTACGCTCCGTCCTACGTGGGGGATTAAAGCGCGTGATGCGAGCGACGCGATAAAAGAGATTTTATCAAAACAATGTTTTCTAATTGCGTGGCAACGTCAAACGATGCGCGCGATGCGACAGTATTTTTGAGCGACCAACGCGATCAAAATATTTGTTATTTTAATGCGCACATCGTGCGATGGCACAGTTGTTGTGGTACGGTTGCCGAAGTAAGACGTGTACTTCAACATGTCTCAGCAGCCTGAACAGTTTACGGAAGGGCTAATAAGTGCCGTAAAAAGTTGTAGAGTTCTTTGGGACATAAGCCATAAGCACTATCATAATCGTTTACTGGTAGATAGGGAGTGAATACGAATCGCCACAGATTTGGGAGAAACAAGTAAGTAATCATTCAAATGATGTTGTATCTGCATAAATAAATTTAAATATAACGTAAATTAATGACAATTTTTTTCTTATAAAAATTGCTTTCCTTGTAGATGCATTATACTTTTTAGTCGGTTGTACACTCGGTAATGTCGAATTAACAGCCAAGTTTTGTGATTCGGAATTTGTTACTGCTTTCAGGTCAATAATATTGTGTAATAGCGTTATTGCCTTAACAATGACTACAGCGTTATTTATACTCGTCTCAATAGCTTTTCCTAAAAGACGAAATTTTGCGACCATTATTCCGAACGAACACTTCACAACCATCCTAGCCCTAGATAATATGTAATTAAATATATCATTTTCTTCCCCTTCTTTTAACTGGGCTCGTGAAAATGGCCTCATTAGATATTCTGTTAAAGGAAACGCTTCGTGACCCAAAAAAACAAATGGAACTTTAATTGTTGATTTCGGCAAATGTGTTTCCTCTGGTAATCTTATTTTCCCTGATTCAATTGCACGTCTTAGTGGACAATTTTCAAAAACCCCAGCATCATTTTCCGTCCCATAAGATCCAATATCTACCATAATGAATTTATAATTGGCATCTGTCACTGCAAGAAGTCCAATGGAAAAATAATTCTTGTAACAGTAATACAAAGAGCCCGATTTTTGCGGTCGTTTAATTCCTATATGTTTCCCATCGACACAGCCAATACAGTTTGAAAATTGCCAATTTTTCATAACTTCGTTAGATATTTTTTTGAAGTGTATTTCAGTAGGCACTGGCATATGAGCTTCTAGTAACCTTTTCCAGATTGCCTGACATACCTCGATAATTATTACAGATACAGCACTCTTGGAAATTCTAAAGCTGTATGCTAGTTGTTGAAATGACATGCCTGTTGCCAAATATCTAAAAAAAACATTTATTTTCTTAAGTTTTATTGGGGACCTAATCTAACTTAAACTGTGCCAAGACTTGCGAATTAAAACCAACTTTTTTGAGAAATCGTTAATACTTTTCATTATAATGTTAGCAACAGTCGTGTAACCAATTTTTCTCTTTTTTTCAGAGGAAGCGGTTAAATCAAAATGGAAAAACCTGCGTGACAATTTTAGAAGGGAGTTTAAAAAGATCCCCAAAAGTCGCTCGGGAGATGGCAGTGATCAAGCTCCAGTTTATCCAGGATCGTGGGCTCACTTCGATTCAACGCTGTTTCTGAAAGCTGTTTTTACACCAAGGAATACCCAGGGCAATATTGAATTATCTGAAAGTACAGTTTCTCAACGCTCTCAACTAGAAGATGACGAAAATACCTCGCAGTCACAAAGTTATCAACTTACCCAGTTTGAAGAGGACGAACTGCCAGAAATTCTACTAAAAAAACAGCTACAAAAGCAGATAGACGAATTAGACAATAAGTTACCTAATCAAGATGGACCAATTACACCCATTGAAAAAAAACGTAAGGCACAAAATAATGCTAAATCCATTGAACGAGACATGCTGGACCTCGAGAAGAAAAAAGTCGATTTATTAAACAAAGCTGATAATGATGATGATGAAGATATAAATTTTTTCAAATCTTTACTTCCTCATGTAAGAATCCTTCCTCCAATAAAGAAGTTAGCCTTCCGTAGTGCAGTGCAAAACCTGTTAATACATTCAATTGTTGAAGTTGAGAGGCAGAATCAGTTTTCTGTCCAGAATACAGTTCAACAGTACGGCTCAGGGGTTTCCGGCGTATCTTCTTCCTATATTTTTCAAGTATCAACAGTTCAGAACGGACATCAATTTAAAGGTCAGATTCAACATGTCGATCTGGGCATCACTTGCGTACCACCTGTGCATTCCTCTCCAGCAGGATCTTATATCTCGTCAAGTTCAAGAACATCTCATTATTCCGATCACGACCAATTCCACAATATAAATGTGACTTATCATTAATAATTCATATGTATAATAGAAATCAATAAAACAATTTTAAAGTTATTTACAATTATTTTTACCTGATGGTTACAATTAAGCGCTCCTCTACTGATATAAGCCACTGGAAATTCGTTGAAATTTTTTTTATTTCTGACCTAATAGCCGCTACAATGTAGTCAAAGGTACTGGCGCACATCATTGCATATCCATAGAAGAGGCACTCATTTCCTGGACGCTTAACTCTCGGTATAAATGATGAAAGTCACCCATCCGTGCCCTTTCCAAATATATATTATTGCTTGGTCTTCTTTTATTTCGCCTTTGCCGACTCAAAGCTATTTTTAAAGCCAGGTTATCTGGTTATCTAGTAACACAGTTTTACGTTTGTCAAACCACGGCATAATATTGTTGTTCTCACTAGCAATGTCAGAATCTACTGTAGTACGCGTCGCTCGAGGACACTACAACAAGCTTTTCTTCATCGTACGAATCGCGCTCTTGGTCGCTAAAGACGCGCGCGTGGCACGCACCTTTTTAATCGCCCACGTAGGACGGAGCGTTAGTCCAATGGATCTTGGTACAAGTCGTTACAACATATGGTAAACGCCACTGGTGCGCCTAATATACTATTATTTTATTCTATACTAGGTATTATAGGTATATTATAGGTACTAACCCTCGCCGTACCGAATATGCGTCTTCGATGACCCGAAACCTAAAAATCCTGAAATATCTTTTGCTTCCCTGATTTTTTTTCAGTGAGCGTCCATGAATTCTCAAATTTTATCATAACAATGCTTTATTTGGTAAAAATGTAAAAAAAAACTAATTTTTTCTTAAAAAAATTATGGATAGGTCACCGAGAACCCCGTTTTGGGATAAATAGGTATATGCTAAAACTGCCCTTTTTTACAGATCTAAACAAGATAAGTTGCATATATTTCCAACTTATTGCTTTGTTGTTCAGTTTACTGTCGAACGTTACTGTGAGAGGGTTATTTATTTTTCCATAATAAATAGTAAAGTGCCATGTGGTCTAAAAATAAGGGTTTATCCGACAAGGAACACTACAAAATATTGATGCATTCTTCAGATGATGAGTTCCAAGCCGAAATACCTTTCGAACAGTCATTTAGTGATTTGTCAGATGATGAGGACACCTCGGATGAAGAGCCTGAGATACATGACGGCAATCTTTCCTTTCAAGAGTTAGAAGAAGAACAGTCGTACAATGTTGATAATCGCACTTGGTATACTGTTGCACATAACAGGAAAATCCAGAACATGCAATATCTTGCAAGAAAATAACGGTCTCACAGATAAAAGCAAAGATATAAATTCTATCATTGACTGTTTTAAGCTGTTCTTTTCTAATGATTTATTAGATATTATTATAAAATACACAGACAAAAAAGCTAAACACCTTATAAACACCTATAATAAAAGTCATGAAATCATGATGGAATCATGGAATGAGGTAGACACTACAGAATTACTCGCTTTCCTTGGAATCCTTATTTTTACTGTTCGATTCGTGAGATCACTGAGATATTTGCTGAGAATTGCAGGAAATCTTACAATCCTTCAGCTTTTGGAACTATTGATGAGCAATTGGTAACTTTCCGGGGTCGTTGCTCATTCAAAGTTTACATACCAAGTAAACCGGGCAAATATGGTATAAAAGTATGGGCCCTTTGTGATGCTGAAAATTTTTATTGCTGCAATTTTGAAGTGTATTTAGGAAAAATAAATGGAATAGTAGAAAAGAATCAAGGACCTCGAGTTGTTAAAACTTTAGCAAGCCACTGGTATCGTAGTGGACGAAATATAACCACTGATAATTTTTTCGCCGACATCACTTTAGCAGAAGATCTTTTGTCCCAGAATCTAACAATTGTAGGGACGGTCCGCAAAACGCGCAAAGACCTGCCAAAGTGTTTACTGGATATTCGCGAAAGAGCAACGTATTCTTCACAATTTCTTTTCGCACGAAATCTTACTTTAGTGGCCTACGTTACGAAACCCAAAAAAATTGTGGTACTGTTATCTTCAATGCATCATCAACATGACATTGCGGGGGGAGGATTTGGAATTTAAACCTGATATAATAACCTCCTAGAATGAGACAAAAAGTGGCACTGATTGCTTAAATAAAAGTGTACGTGAGTACTCTTCTTAAAAATTGCACAAGAAGATGGCGTCTACGTTTATTTTTTAATTCACTTGATGTCGCTTCATATAATGCCTTTGTCATCTGGATTACAAAAGACCCAGACTGGAAAAGTTCTAATGGTAACTTGAAAATAAGAAGGAAACTTTTTTTAGAAGAACTAGGTAACATGTTGACCCATGATAATATTGTTCGGCAGAAAAAAATTCATGAGGATGGTAGAGGGTTTTCCGCAGCTACATGTCAAGCTATTAAAACTACGCGAGTTCCAGTAAAAAAGAAGCAGTTCAATCCCCACGTGGGCACAAAAAGAAGTAGATGTTTTCAGTGCCGGAGAATAATATAACAAATATTCCACGAAATCTGACAAGTGTCAAAAATTTGTTTGTCCCACACACTCAGAAATTAAAATTTCTTAAACAGTAGAATGCTTCTATTGTTTAAAAGATGAGGATGGAGAATAAGGACTAATGTGATTTTTTAGACAAATAAAAGTAAATATTTGGTTTGTTATTCTTTTTCGTAAGTTTTTTGGGTATATGTATCTAGAATAAAAAGTTTTAGTTGTTTATTTTTGTAATAAACGTAAAGCAAAATATAGAAACATCTTTTATTATGATTCCCATATTTTTTCAAATAAAAAATTTTACAAAAAAAGGGTCAATTTTGACCCGGTTCTGGGATCCAAAGAATTATTATTATTTTGGGACGGCTAGGGTTTAAGCCAGTGGACGAAGGTTCGCTGAAACAAGCAAGAGAGGTTGCGAGTTCGGATGATCCCGAAAAAAAATGACCTACAGAGAAGCGCTTACTAGACAACTACCGAAATTAGAAAAAATATAGGTATAACACTGAATATAAATATTCAGCCAATTATGCTGTGAAGAAAATATTTACAGATAAAGAGAATTAAGCCTCGTTACGTTCATTCAAACTATAGCGTAACTGCAGTACGGTTTAACAAAAAAGGGTGACAGTAGGGGAGACCGGTGTCGATTGTAACAGGTGTCGAAAGTAACACGACCGACAACAGCGCCATCTTTTTCAATTTTATGGAAACACGCGTATGGGCCAAAGCAAAATGCGGTTCTGCTGACCCGTAATTAGTTTGAATATATCTTTCGTGCGTGCCGTTCGTTCTGTAGGCAAATTTTAATAAACTGCCGAAAAAGTAAATAAACGTGTCGTCACATTTTTGTTTGTGAATTCCAAAGCGTTAAGATTGACAATATTTCAAGGAAAGGGTAGGCTTTGATAAAGCTTTTGCTTTATTTTTTAATGGATAGCGGTTGGTTGTTTTTTTTTTTTCAGTTTGCATCTGCCAATCGGCTTAACTACCCTCAAAAATGGAATGAAGTAGAACAGGCTAGTGAAGATTGGCTTGTAGCTTTCCTGAAAAGAAATCCTCATTTAACACTTCGCACACCCCAAGCAACAAGTCTTGCGCGAGCCATGAATTTCAAGAAAGAAAATGTCTCCAACTTTAAAACTGATAAACTGGCAACTGATTTGATAAACTGGCAACTGTCTTGGAAAGACACAATTTTGAGCCACAAAATATTTACAATATTATGAGACTGGTGTGTCCACGGTGCAAAAGCCAACCAAGGTCATTGCAAAAAAAGGAACCAAGCAAGTAGGATCAGTAGCAAGTTAGGAGCGTGGAACACTTGTTACGCTGTGCGTGGCTGTAAAAGCTGTTGGTAACGCAATTCCGCCAATGTTTGTATTTCCCCGGTTGCAAGAAAATGAGTTTCTTGACTTTATAAAACACTTTGTGAAACACGCTAAACCCAGCGAGACTAATAAAGTTTTGGTTTTATTAGACAATCACTCTTCACATGTATCCATTTCATTAATAGATTATTGCAGAGCAAATTTCATAACATTGTTGTCTTTTCCACCACATACTTCCCACCGTCTCCAACCACTGGATCGTGGTGTATATGTTCCTTTTAAAAAGTATTTCAACAACTACGCCGATCAATGGATGAAGAACAATCCAGGAAAGCGTATGACAATATATGATTTACCATCAATTGTTAAATCATCTTTACCTTTAGCCACTACACCAACAAATATTTTATCAGGATTTTCTTGCACCGGCATTTATCCATTTAACCGTGGAATTTTTCAAGATTCAGATTTTTTACCATCAACGGTTACTGATAGACCATTAGATGAAACCCAACAGCAAACTCAATCTACAACAAAATCACCTACAACTAAACCCGCTGAAATAGCTGAAAGTCAATTGGAACAATCAACAAAAAGAGACACTAATTCTTCACCTCAGCCAGGACCATTAACTGTCAGGGACACCACTCTCTCGCCTCAACTACAACCGGTAGCATTTATTACACCTGATGTTCTAAAAACTTTACCTAAAGCCGATCGTTCTAAAGCGAAAAAAGGGGGTCGAATGAAAAGAAAAACTGCTACACTGACTGACACACCAGAAAAAAAACTCTATTGAAGAACAAACTTTAAAGAAGGAAGTTTCAGTAAAACGGCAAATTGGCAAAGATGACACCACCAAAACAAATAAAAATAAGAGCAAGAAATTGAATAAAACAATTAAGAAAAAAACGGTGGAAAATTACTCTTCAGATTCTTCTAATGATGACACTTTTTGTTTAGTGTGTTCTGGATCATATTCCTTAAGCGCAGAAGAATGGATACAAGGTAGAACTTGCAGAGAATGGGCGCATTTAACCTGCACAGATAAAAACCCATTTTATGTTTGCGTAAACTGCAATTCTGATGATGAATTATAAGATTAATATTTTTATATTTCCTATTTTACGTAAAAAATAAACTTATTTTAAGGTGAAGTATTTTATTATAACCCCTTCTTTACTTTTTGCGTCGGTATAGATGGTTGTTACAATTGACACCGGTCTCCCTTACGTTAACACTTAAATTTGCCGAAGCTAATAATAAAAACATACCAGATGGAAAGATGATGAAGTCGCCGTCGAAGAATGGATGAGAGGATTTTTAAAACGACATGAAAAACAACTTTAATTTCGGAAATCAGAGGCTACTAATTTAAGCCATATGATATTTAAAAAACAACAATATTCAAGAGGTGCATAGAAAATATGGTCCCCTAGATAAAATTTAGGACCTGGACAAAACAGGGCTGAGCATAGCTCAAGGAAAATCTAGAATAGTTGCTCCGAAAGAGGGATCCTGCTTACTATTGTTGGCGCAGTAAATGTAATTCGTTGCCTCCTATGTTTATCTTTCCATGAGTCCATTTTAAAGAAAAGATGCTTTTTGAAGGATCAGGATCAGAGGATATTGGCACAGCAAACCTTTTACAAATTTTTGGATGATTTCATGAATTTTGTAAACAGCTTTGGGAATTATGGCGCCCTATTAAAGAGAGTCAAAAAAAGTTAAATGGAATAAAGAAGTTTCAAGTTCTTCGTCTGTAACGTCTCTTTGTATCAACTAATAATGAAGAAAGTAGTGAAGAAAAGACAAACGTGGAGAAGAGTGGTGCAACTGCCCTTCTTGTGGAAAATGGAGGTTGAAGAAGAGTGGTTTTTTGTGTGATTTTTGCAAAACTAGATTAAGCAAATGATTTTTTGTATTAATCCAATTCAAACACATTTTTTTTTCACACCAATGTTAACGTTGTGTGTGATTAAAAAAATTAAGCAAACAATTTAACATAGCAAACTATTGCTTGATGCTTGTTCCAGGGTACAAGACGCACGTTTCAAGTGAGCATAGTGTAATATGGACCGCTATGCAATAGTTTTGTATCGTATTTTTTAAATTTTTTGTTGAGTAGATATACTAAACTTCCAAATTCCATTTTGTTCTAAAAGGTATAAGCAACAGCTAGACATATTTAAAGACGCAAAATTGTATTAAAATGGTTTTTTTTTTAATTTCAACAGTTTCCCCTATCCATAGGCTTAGGAAACCGGTTTTTCAATAGGTTTATTTCAAAAATTAATAAGAAAGCTGCTTTTCATGTTCCAATGTTGAAATTTTTTTTTTAATTTTTCTGCGACTGATATCTTTTGCAAGTCGACGTTTCGTTCTCCAGCAACCATCATCAATTTAGTATGACCCAGGATGTTTACTCAAATAAAATGATTCGTCGTATCTCTGTCTGTTACATACATACATACTAGTCACCGTTATTCATATTTTTCAACTTTCTTACGACATTTTAAACTTACCAACAAAAAAATCCCTCTCCGCAAATTCAAATATTGTGCGTTAAAGAAAAACGATATAAAAGTTATTCTACCCTGTTCTCGCAGTTCTATGTTATTACTTCTATAATATTATTTTAATCAGACTGATCAGACACAAAAATCGTGTATATAAATTGTAAATTGGAGCCTCCGAATGATCGAAATTAGGCAATTATAAGTACATACTTTCACTCAATTAATTAACTTTCACCACGCTTTCGCGCCCATTAAATGTAAAACTTCTTCGTAAGTCAGCCAGAAGCTCAGCGACCAGGGAGCCATACGCATCCAGATTGGCACGAAACCCTTATAAAGGGCCCCAATACCTTCGGATTGGACGGTCTTTTTTAGACAGTCCACGGAGGATGTATAGAGGAGACCCCTGAAATAAATAAGGGTTAGTATATCATATTGAAGCAAATAGGGGTTAAGGCAAACAAAAAATTATATGTGATGGTTTACCTATATTACTTGGAACACCTGATTTGGCGTCTTGGGGTCTTTCTTAACTTTGCTATTCCGACTTATTCTTTCTTGGAATTTTAATCGGGACACTTAACAGGAATCTAATCATCAATAATTTGGAGAATTAAAATATATATATGTATATATATATATATATATATATATATACACATATTTACATATATACATATATACATATATACATATATATATATTATATATATATAAAATATTATTTTTCACGTCAGATGGGTTCAAAAATGACTTATATATTTTGTGCGTATTTAAAATGCAATTACCAGCAAATATTTATAATTTATTGTACTTCATTTTCATTTAACTTATTCCCAAAACACTATAATTTTGTACAAAATAGGCTCTTAAGTAACTTAATACTTATGTTTGCCTAAATATATTGAATTCATTATTCAATAACAAAATAATTAAAAAAAAAAACTCATCCAATAATATTGACGAAAACAAAGAAAAAAACAAAGTAACGGTCTCACAACATATAATCAATGGTTACACGTGTTTCGTTCTAGTTAGAGCATTATCAGGCCTTTAAAAGCCATTTAAAAGCCATCCACACACTTCACAGTACATAAAAAAATTACATAAAATACAAGTACATAAAATATTTTATGTACTGTGAAGTGTGTGGATGGCTTTTAAAGGCCTGATGATGCTTTAACTAGAGCGAAACACGTTTAGCCTGTGATTATATTTTGTGAAGACCGTGACTTAGTGTTTTTCTTTG
The DNA here is from genome assembly GCF_022605725.1 of Anthonomus grandis grandis. NCBI lineage: Eukaryota > Metazoa > Arthropoda > Insecta > Coleoptera > Curculionidae > Anthonomus > Anthonomus grandis. Next base: position 14,925,696 of record NC_065551.1, read on the forward strand.
TTTTCGTCAATTTTGTATGTTGGTCTCTTGGAGAATAATGGATGAGATTTTTGTATCATACAATAATACCGTTAATTCAGTATTAACGGTAATATTTTAACAATAACCAAATTCTAACCCCATTTAAACCCGCCCAAACAAATATAAAAAAGTAAAACAAATATTATTATAAATAAACAACTACAACTAGAATACATACACAATCATGACACTGAATACTAGATCAACCTAAACCACCTAATCTACCTATCAACCTAACAACGATCAAACTTATAGTTTTTTATCTTTCCATTTCATATTTTATTATTCTTTATGTTGTTAATTTTAGAAAATAAGTTATAAAATTCTGGCCCTAAATAATCTATAAATTGAAAGTTTACCTGCTGATAGTTCTGTGAAATAGCCAAACTTTTCTGCATATTATTGCTGGGGCCTGAGTATGCATGCCTTTTTGAGATATCAGTTATATGTTAGCACGAGTATATATTTTGCACATATAAGAGTAAAATTTTCCCAAGTGGGCCACTCAAAAGTGAGTTTTGGATTTCCATGTACCTTTCGATTTCAAATGATAGCTCAAGGGACGAAAAATAATACCTTAAAGTAGTTTTGCAAAATATACATTTTTGTATTAGTTTTAAGCAATTGAAATTTTTTAACAAAGTTTTTTATTTTGACAATATCTTGGTTGATACTTGAAAAAAGTGAGTAATCTTACATTTTTCACGTTCTAAAATGTTTTGCGCATCAAGTGAATCATAGGCTTTGTAAATTTAATTGTTTATTCATCACAAAAATTAATTTTACAATAAACAAATACAACATTTTACATGTTCTCATATGTTTACGGAAAAAATGAAAAAAGAACATTGTTCAGATATTCATAATGAACATTTAAGCAGAAGAAAATTTTTACTAAGTATGAATAAGCAAATACGCCGAGCGTTTGTTTATTGACATTCGAGCGCTCGAATCCCCTTATGTACAGACGCATTACGTGTTGCGGTCTAGACTAACGCAAGTCACTTAGTTCCAAGATTCTGCACAAAATCTGAATACTTAAATACAGTTTTACACTTTGATTTGCTGAATATCACTTTTTGTGCACAGTGAAAAAATTTTACATTTTACTTTGTTTTCATTTACAGGTTGATAACAATGATACTGTCGTGTTTGCTTTCTCGTTTTCGTTTCAGCAAATCGAGATTCCATTTTTTTCGGTGTGTCTCATACTCGGCTTTCGTACAACAATCGAAGTTGATTTTCTTAAAATATCCCCGTGCCCAATCATAATGTTCTTTGGTGGTCGTAATTCTTTCGGTGTTTTTTTTTCTGTAAACTAGCACGATATGCGCACCTTTTCACGGTGCCGCAAATACCATCGCACGCCCCTTTGTCGTATGCAGTGGCGAAAAAGCGCCACTCTGCCGGCATACCTAAATCGCTTTGATGATAACACAAATTGATAAAATTGTATGTTTTTATACTGGGACTCGGCGCCATCGGAAAAATAATAAATTTTCTTAACACCAATTCGGCCGAATTTCTCTTCCAAAAATGCGATAAATATAGTGTTATATAAATGAACTGCAGTGGCGTCGTGGTCTGATTTTTCGGAAAAGACGACATACTTAGCATGTTGCAAATAACCATTTTCTTTGAAGTACACAACGTAAACATGGAGAGTTGCTTGGTTTTTCGACCAATATTGTGATTGTATGGAATTTTGGACCTGGAATGAGTAATTCTCCGAGAAATCAAGTGTGACGATGAATTATTCAGTTGTGATTGATTTTTTGAGTTCCTCAACATATGAAGCCTGGGATTTTGCCAGAAAATCATGTTTTGCAACCACAAGATCTGCAAAAAGATTACGCCGTATTTGTATACCGATCCGTGGTGAGCCATTGAGAAAATTCAATGTCTTTGATGTTTAAATCTTTCAAAATGGATTTTAATTCTTGAACTACATTTTTTGTGCCAGGGCATTTTTTACAATCCCCAAGAAAGCAATTAGCAGTAGCATTTTCACAAACGATCTTTATTAAATATTCTCTATAACTTTTTTTGAAGTTTGAATTTTTTCGTGTTAATTGCCGCTCAAGCTCTAAAAATTTTTGTTTCATGTTTTCATGAATTTTACATACACAAACATTATGGGTTCCTTTTGGGCCAGCTATAATACATTGTGGTGGTCTTAAGCTTCCAAATGCTGAAGCAGAAATTCGAATTTCTGAATATTTCGACAAAAATCTTGTATGTATTTCGCTCAGATTTACCAGCAATAAACGTTTCTGCAAAAAAAAAGCTAAATAGATAAATTCTCTATTTCTTCCATTTATTTACAATTATACATATCATTAGAATCGAATCATCATTTTTGCGTTATCCAAGTGACTGGATTCATATATGTATAAGCTAATTATAGCTCAATGGTAAAGTATCAAGCAGTTCGACTCAAGGGTCATGAGTACGAGTTACAGTAAGGTACGAAATGTCTGACGAATTGACACATAATTTGATCCGCTCAAATTAATCGGACTGAAATTGATGCAAAAAATAATAATTCGATTCAAACTTCACTGATCGTCAGTATTATTTACAAATTTATTTTCTAATTCACATATGAATATAAATAGTTGTTCAAATTATATGTCATCTTTCAATTTAATGTTCCTACAACGTTTTTGGGTTGACAAGGTTTTATTCAATTTTTGAAACAAGATTCTAATATAATTTTGGTGATCATATGAAAATGAAATATAAGTGAGGCATAATTTGAAAAATCCGCAAAATATTCTAGTTGATAATCTATTATTTATCAATAGGAATGAAAAATGCACAGTATTCTAAACAATATACATTTTTGCACATATTTAAAACACGTTTAATTAATAAATATATATCAAATCAAACATATGTGACTAACCGTTATTTGTTGACGTTTTCCATCAATCATAACGGATTTGTATTGTTTAGTCCCTGGCATCACTCGACTAACATCATTAGTAGGAAAAAAGTGTTTGACAAGTGCAATCACATCTGCACTCATGGGCCTGCCTTTTTTTCACTGGGATGGGCACCATAGCCTTCTTTGTAATATAGTTTTTTCGCAGAACTTACCATTCGACGAGTAACTCCGAATGTTTTTGCAATCATTATTATACTCCATTCTACAGGCTGTAAAGTCGTTAAAAGAAAAAGCTTTTCTGCGCGTGTAGACGCCTTTTGCATAGCAATTTGTACATCATTAATCATCCTTACGTTTTAAGGCGAATTGACATAATTTGAATTAGACTTTTTATTGATTTTCTCAATCGACGTTTGAATAGTTTTTCTCCGTTTCCGATAAGTTCAAATCTAAAGTGTTCGGAGACATAGGAATCTGCGCTACTTTTTCTGTCATTTTGCTTTTTTTCACTTCATTATCTACACTTTCACACACATAATCTGCATTTTTGTCTGCTATAATATTTTTGTCTGCTATAATCTATACATCTTCGAGAATTGCATGTCATTATTAAGTTCTTCGAAATTTTCATATTTTTCACCTGGCGGTATTTCCTTTGTTATTTGACTTTGATTGAATTTCTCAAAATCGATTTCATTTGTTTTGGTATATATCTGCGTTCGACATTTACGGCAAACATACAGTTCGATCAAAACACTTAATTTTGCATCACATCTACTTTTTAGTAACGTCAGGTTTTCCCGAAAATTAGCATGCCCTTTTTTCCCGAAAGGGTTACAATATTTTGGAGGAGGCACCATTTTTTTGGATAAGAATATGTATGCAAAATTGCACACATTTTACTGTGTGAACCTGAGAATAACGGGAAATATGCGATGCACTGCTCAGCTGCGTCAATCGCAGACATGTCACGACCCAGCACCGAGCGGCGCCTCCACGGATTCGAGCGCTCGAATATCAATAAACAAAGGCTCGGCGTATTTGCTTATTCATACTTAGCAAAAATTTTCTTTTGCTTAAATGTTCATTATGAATATCTGAACAATGTTCTTTTTTCATTTTTTCCATAAACATATGAGAACATGTAAAATTTTGCATTTGTTTATTGTAAAATTAATTTTTGTGATGAATAAATAATTAAATTCACAAAGCCTATGATTCACTTGATGCGTAAAACATTTTAGAACGTGTAGAATGTAAAATTACTCACTTTTTTCAAGTATAAACCAAGATATTGTCAAAATAAAAAACTTTGTTAAAAAATTTGAATTGCTTACAACTAATAAAAAAATTTATATTTTGCAAAACTACTTTAAGGCATCATTTTTCGTCATCATTTGAAATCGAAAGGTACATGGAAATCCAAAACTCACTTTTGAGTGGCCCACTTGGGAAAATTTGACTCATAAATGATTAATAATATTCTTATATCTCAATCATACAGGACCCCAGTTGAATAGAGTTCCCCTTCTTCTTGTAAATTACCTTAAGAGATTTGGCTCTCGGCAGCCGTAGTGAGTGCTCATGTATATATAAGTTTGGATCGAGATGTGTGCAAACACGTTTTACATTTTATATTAAATGATGGGAACTAAAAATGGAGATATAAGCGGTCGTTCTGATCCAAATATTTGTTTTTATTATGAATCTACATTCGATGATGGGAAATCTGTGGTACGCTGGATACACCTTGTAATAATAATATAATAATGATATGTAAAAACATCGACCTTAAGGGCTTTCACATGAAAAAAGCTAATTGAAAATGCAAAAATTGTGCTGTTATAAGTAAGGCGCGTAACAATAGGCCTGAAATTTCCAGGAAGAGAAGCGGAGTAAAGAACGGATATGTTGATCAACTTACTGTTGATTCAATTATACATACCCTGGGATAAGTAAATCAAACCAATAAGGTTGATATAATATTGAAAGAAAGTGAAGAACTGAAAAAAGAAGTGCCTAGTCTGAAACTCAGTCTGTCATCAGTAGCTTCAACCATGAAGCCTAAGAGTGATGGATCTGTGACAACAATTGAGGAGCAATATTTGGTAATACATCAAAAAGGTGATTCCAAAGATGTAAAAAAAATTAAAGAAGTTCTAACACATAAGGTTGACCCTGCAGAAATTGACCTTGGGTTCTCTATAACAAGAAATAAAAAAGTGGAGATGTTATTCTGGATTGTGGAAGCGAAAAGGAAATAACCAAAGTACAATCAACCATTCAGGCAAAATTGGGAGAATTTTAGAATTAGGAATAAGGTTTATAATATTAAGGGATTATACACTGTTATAAATGTTGTAAATATGGTCATGTAATTTATCAGCAAATTTTGCATAATTCTTTGAGGTAGTCAGATACAGAATTATCAATTTTAAATGGTATGATTACATTCAAGTCTCTTAAGGACAAAAATAGCATGTAACTATACAAATAAAAATACTAAAGGCATTACAGTACCTAATTGGTGATCAAATAAAATGAAAAGTATAGACAAACATAAATATACACATAGTCAATAAATTCGTAAAATGAGGGAGTCATTAGTTAAAAAATTAGAATAATCATTGCCAAGACAAACACATCACAGTTCTGGTTATAAATTAATAATTTTTCTTTTAAAGCTTGCTGAAGGCGAAAAGAAATGAGTCACAGTCCGAGACGTTCAGAAAAGACATTATAGTTGTGACTAGGTTTGCCGCTAAATGCAGTCTGGCCATAGTACGATAGTATGCTTCATAAAACAGGGTGCTATGTCTGGTCATTCTTGATGGAAGTCTTAGTAAGACTGACTCCCATAGAATGCCGCAAGTCACTGCACCCTCAAAAAGTCTGTCTTTCCTTCTTTCTTTCCTACTCTCTTCCCAGCTTTTAATACTACACAAACGGAGCTTGGTATTGTAGGGTAAGCCTGCTGAAGAAAAATGATGCTTAAAAAGAAAGTAGTTCAGAAATTTTCTTTCAACTCTCTCTAGCTTCTGCTTGTGAAATGTATAGTTGGGTAACCAAATAGATAAGCAGTACTCAAAAATGCTGTTATTCTGAATGTGATAAGGTACTCTATCTACATTAGATAACTACCGGACCTTCCAATCATAGGCAGTCTTTTGATCAGTAGAGGGTGAAGCACACTGTCAAATGCTTTAGATAAGTATAAATCAAGTCATCTTTATTATAATTACAACTCTGTTATAATTGATTCAATTAGGTGGTTTTTATAAGGTGGGAAGCCTTCCAAGTTGTGGGAAAATGTCCAGAGTCGAATGACACTTGAACAATTTTCTGAAGGGGATAAGAAAGTGCATCTTTGCATGATTTTAGTAGGAGTGGAGCAATGCCATCGGGCCCAGTAGCTTTGGATAGATTCAACAATTGTAAGTTTATCAGTGATTTCCTGTAAAGTGAATGAATGACACGAATGGCCGGAATCTGCATGTACTTGGTCCAGATCAAGAATGATATTGTCAGAGTAGGATCTTTGAAAATGTTCTGCAAAGGCATCTGCGGTCTCCCCTGGATCACTGAGAATATTCTCGTTGAACGTCATTTGACTGGATATTTTTGAATCCCTCTTAAGGCCATTAACAAAGGACCAGAAATGCTTTATTTTTGGGAAAAAGATTGAGAGTTGTGGTTGCGACAACAAATAACACATTTCAGTATTATTCCTGACCTCTCGTCTAACACTAGCGTAGTGATTGTAATTGAACGTTGATACTATTTGTATAATTTATTTTTACGCGATATTAATTTCCGTATTAAGTTCTTTGTTAAAGCATTTAGGATAATTATCTGTTATGACTTTCTTCTGTGGCACAAACGTACCAATTCTTTGATTTAAGATATCATAAAATTTTGTGATTATCATACTTGCCTCAGTTGTTCTGATGAATGACCAGTCACTATTTTTGAAAATATTGTTAAGGCTTGAAAAGTCAGCTTTCTGAAATTTGTATTGATCGCACTGTTGTTGCGAAGTGGAGATAAAAGACTGTACTTGTTATTTAACCTAAATGTAGTGGCGAAGATGACGTTAAGGATTGAAGTTAGCGGATAATGCTAAATGTATTAATTATATTGGGCACAACTAAAAATTCGGCTTAAAAACTGATGTCGAGGTTTAGGATGTGTTAAACGATGAGCAACATAACAAAGACTTGAAAAACTTCAAAAAGGTAAGTATATGAAATAACAATTAGATCATAACGCTGATTATAAGTCCGACATAGTTTATTTAAATTGTCAAAGATATCTTAGTAATAAGGATAACTTTGTATTCTTGATTATATCTTCTAGGAAGCCAAAAATTTTGTTATTGTGGTAAACACATGTACCTTCCAAGGACGAAATGTGTGAATTGCCCCTTTTTGAGCTTATACACGATATATAAATGCTTATAAGATTAAGTTTAAAGACAATATAGTTCTTTTATAATATTATATAGCGTGTTGTATGATAATTTTAAGCATATTTGTACAGCTTGGAACAATTCACAATCCACTAGATAGGACATGAGGCTATTAAATAGATGCAATACAATTTTAATATATTTAATATAAATTAACTTGTTTTAAAACTTCTCTTGCTTTGTGATATACAGGGTGACAATTTAAAAATGTTGAAATGGCCATATATCAGGAACGAAAAACTGAATAAAAAAAAACGATGAAAAGACTTTCTATAAAACGAAGGGGGAACAAAAGCAAGCAAGTTATAGTTCTAGTCATCCTTATCTAGCACCCCTTGGACCGGGACACCCCCAAAAGTCTTAAATAGAAAGGAGACTCAAGGGATACCTTATATTAAAACTCTTGAAAAGTGCTTTTCAATGATACTATAGAAAGCTATATTTTAGGAAATTATTCTCTGTTTATCGAGGAAAATAATAAATAAAAACAATATTTTGAAATTTTTAACATTATTTACTTAAATCTTGAAAATGATTTGCATTATTTTGAAAACAATAATAAAGCCTACTTACAAATTCTTCACGATCATTTACAAATAATGTTTCTCTATATAAAGCACGGCATTCCTAAACTATTCTATGCTGGAGGTGTTCTAGTAACTCAGGTTGCGGTTTAAACAGATTTTAGGTGACCCACAAAAAGAAGTCAAGCGGTGTTGGCCGGGGATCTAGGTGGCCATTCAATAGGAGCTCTTCTTTCAATCCACTGGTTAAGATAAAGATCATCCAACCATTCCCTAACGGAAACTACATAATGAGAAGGTGCGCCGTCCTATTAGAATGTAGGAAGCGCGCTTCTAAAGATAAATTTAATATGTCCCTCTGATTTTCTAATTCCCGCACTATTAGTAGTTAGAAAGACATTTAAATTTTCTGGTATAAATTGGGGCGATAATATGATCTCCCAATATACCAAGCATTAATTCTCGTCATTCCAGTAATGATAGTTTTGCTTATGAACAAGCTCATTTAAATAAAAGGTATAGTGCACTCAAAGATATACGGTTGATTCCTACTACTATAAATTAATTAGACCATTAAGTCCCATTGTGCAAGATCCAACGTTTTTAAGAGGTGATAAAGAAAACAGGGTCAGCTTGAAAATGATTCTAAATGAAACATTATTAAATAAAGAATAGTATTTTAATAGAAAAGGTTAATAAGTACAAAAAATGCACACATTTATATATTATTATTTTAAAAATATTATTTATTTTTTCTTCAAGGTAAGGCCAAACTAGCGAAACGAGACAGTTGAATAATATTTATTTATAAAACTACAGATGCATTTAATGTTGGAGAAGTACTATTTCTTCGAATATTCGATTTTACTTGATGCCATATAAGTTCAATGGGATTAAAATGACAATAATATGGAGGTAGACGCAACATTGTATGCCCATTCTCCATTGCGAGTTTATCACACACATACTCTTTATTTATTTGAAAAGCTGTTAGTACTTACAAAAGATCTCGTCTTTTCAAAATATTTGTTATTGTCTACCATAAAATATCGAATTTCTGCTTTAGTACTATTAGAACAAGGCAACTTGAATCCCTGGCGACTATGGTAACTAGCATTATCCATAACAATAACACTATTTTTTTGAATATTTTTAAGAAACCGATATTCAAACCAATCTTCATCCTTTTTGTGCAATATCTTGTCGAACCAAGTTTAGTCAAGGTAAATTGTCTATTTTCATCCCTATATGTCCTATAGCCGTTAAGTATTTAACTAGTCGTGGTTCTGCCAAAATTCTATCTGCCATTATTTCACACAACTGAATTCTTCTGTCCAGGTTGTCGTTACCAAGTTCTTGCAAGTAGTTGCAGTTTATAGGGATAAAAATATGAAATTTAAATATTTAAGTACTTTCTTATTGATTCATGAGATAATCCAGTTTCAGGCTGTTTGGCGAGTTGGTAAAGTTGAATTCAATTTGCGCTATTTCGTCGACTAATCACGGTTGATTTCTCTTTTTATTCGTGACAGAAACAGTTTCTGAAAATTTGGCTAGTCCTCAAAAAAACCTTTATTCTGGGATCCCTAAATAAAAATGATATCTAAACGTTCAGCTATGCTGTACACCATTGTTACAGATAAAGAGTGCTGCTTTTCATTTAAACTGAACCGAAGGAAAATTCTGTGATTAAAAAAAAGTGTCGAATATTTATAAATAACACCTTTTTGTCGGTAAAAAAAAACATAGCAAATAAACCAATACAAATTACCTACGGAATTGGCATGTTTAGAATTCTTAAGAGACATGCCAGTATATTGGTAGTCATTATTTTGGACATTTAATTAAATAATAATGAAAATGTGTCAAAAATGTCAAAATGAAAATTGTGTTTTCATTTATTGTTTTCCTTGATAAACAGATAAGAATTTTCTGAAATGTGGCTTTCTATAGCTACGTTTACAACGCGCGGATCTATTAGGTCCATGGATCAAATGATATAGACTATTTTTATTTAGTACAGCCCTGTTTACAAGGATTGATTTTGAGGGTTAAATTAGTGCAGGATTATCTCTAGGATGAAAATGTCAGTTGAAGGGCGTTTATCAGTTTAGACAAAGATTTATAGGACATAACCTCTAAATCTTTAAAAGTGTTAGTTTTGTTTAAAAATAATAAAAATAAACTAATAATTTTTTTAAGGGTTACGTTTGCCCATCTCTTCCTCTTGTTTTTAATTTTTGTACAAAAATAAAAACCTCAAAAAAATCCAAACCGCTAACATCTAATAAAATGTCAAACTTGACGTCATTTGATCTAAGTATTAAATATTTGGTACACGCGTTGTAAACGTAGCTTAGCTGGTATCATTTAAGAGCATCAAGGTGATTTATCACTCGACCCCGTATCGAATTTAAGGATTTATTTTTAGGAGTGTCCAAGGGGTTGCAGATAAGTTTTCATAGAAACTAGTTTTCTATAAAGATTTTGTCTTTTTTTCAGAAGATATTGTTAAATTTTATTGTTAATCTTATCTTGGCTAAATGTTATTTTTTTGTGAATAAGATTTTTCTCGTTATTCTTGTTAAGTTCTATTTTAAGTTTTCGATTTGATTTTAGGTAATTTTACTTTTGTCTTATTTTTGGTTTTGTTACTATTTTTATTAAATGTAACTGAAATTATTAAAGAAGTTATTAAATAAATAAATAATAAAATAAATAAATTCCTTACATGTTCCAGGAATATGTCTATACAAGGTGTCTACTATAAAAACCGCCAAACTTTAAGAGGTGATTAAGCAAGTCATTTGCAACAAAAAAGACATATACCATTTTTTTCAAAAAGTTGTTAGTTCTTCTGGTATTTAACATTTTTTGATTTTATCAAATTTCTTAATTTTTTTTCATATAAACAAGAATATCTCCGTTATTCTTACCACCACATAAAATTTAGATATACCATCTGAAAGAGAATTAAATTTGCTATAAGATGGGTATTTTAAGTGTTTGAGTAATTTTTTATACCAGGTGTTATCAGAAGTTAAATGTAGCATTTGGGAAATGTGCAAAATTAGTGGTATCTTCTTCGATGTCGTTTTTCTAAAATGTTGTAAATAGGGACATGTTTTTTTTTCAGCAAAAACTACTGCATTTAATATGCTTTCCAATGATATACTTACTTTTGTGATAGCTATTTGTTTTCACAGCAATATCATGGGCAAAAGAAAGAAAACCACAAAAATTTTCAAATTTTATATTTTATTTCTTGACTGACCAAAATTAAAAAATCAAAATTTCATTAAACTAACCTAAAATTATAACGATTGTTCAAAATGTCTTCCCTCTTGTTCAATACATTTGATGCATCTTCTTCTAACACTATCAACAACTCGTTTAAGTTCAACGCGTTTTTGTCGCATTTCATTGCAACATACACTAATTCGATTAATTAGTTCGTCTCGAGTATTAATGTTAATACTATAAACATTAGATTTTAATGTGCCCCAGATATAAAAGTCAAGGTGCGTAAGGTCAGGGCTTCTGGGCGGCCATCTTACCGGACCGTATATCCGATCCATTTCTCCCCAAAGCATAGACTTTCGCACAATTCTGCCGTTATGGGCTGGGCATCCGTCCATTTGAAACAAAAGTTCCTGTCTAGCGGCTTTCTTCCAGAAAGTCAACAAGGTCATTATTTAATCAATTTGAAAAATCATTGGAATTGAGTCGATCAGGAAGTATTACAGGCCCGAAAAGGCGACCTCTTATTAATCCTATCCATACGTTCACCCTTATCTCATGCTGAAAATGTGAAACAACAGTCGCATGAGGGTTTTTTGTATGCCATATATGGTTATTTCTTAAATTCATTATTCCGGCTCTTCTAAAAGTTGCTTCATCTGTCCAAAATATTTGATCTGTTTCCCACTCTTGCAACTTATTCAAGTACCACCTACAGAATTGAAGCCTCACCTTACCATCCACTGGCAATAAATCCTGGACTTTTTTCAAATGAAACGGATGCAATTTTTTTTTTTAAGAACTCTATGTATAGTGGAATGGTGAATCCTTAATGCAGCACCAATGCGGCGAGTACTTCTAGATCTATCTTCTGTAACAGCTCTCATAATCGCAGGTTCTTGTCTCCAGCGTTGACCATTTTGACCACCTTCTCTAATCCGCAAACCTCGAAAGGAACCAGTTTCCCCACAGCGTCTGAACACTTCTGCAAATGTACTTCTATGGGGTTGCCGTCTTTAGGAAAATGAAGCGCATACTCCCTTGTTGCCTCCCGCGAGTTTCCATTTGCGACACCGTAAATAAATAAGATGTCTCGATATTCAATGTTTGTAAAACTAGGCATTATTTTTTTTAAGCACGTTTAAATCAAATTACTTATTTAACTACTTTAACTCGAAGTGAAAACTTAATGACAGTTCTTGCCAAATTGTAAATATCTATGCTTTTGTTTTAAAATCAAGTAATACATGATTTGTGAATTTCCTTCTTTTGCGGATTCATTGCCATTTACAAAAGAAGGAAAAACTGCCTTTTTTCTTAAAGAATGAATATCGCGATATGTTATTTGTTTACGGCTTCTCTAATGAAAATTTGTAGAGTTGTTGTGTTAGGGAAGATAGATCTACAAGTACTCACCGCATTGGTCCTCAAAAAATCAAGAAATATAAAACTTGAAAATTTGAAAATTTTTGTGGTTTTCTTTCTTTTGCCCATGATATTGCTGTGAAAACAAATAGCTATTACAAAAGTAAGTATATCATTGGAAAGCATATTAAATAAAGTAGTTTCTGCTAAAAAAAAACATATCCCTATTTAACAAATTTTAGAAAAACGACAACGAAGAAGATACCACTAATTTTGCAGATTTCCCAAATGTTACATTTAACTTCTGATAACACCCGGTATAAAAAAATACTCAAAAACTTAAATATACCCATCTTCTTATCAAATATACTTCATCTCTTTCAGTTGGTATATCTAAATTTTATGTGGTGATAAGAATAACGGAGATATTCTCGTTTATATGAAAAAAAAACAAAGAAATTTGATAAAATCAAAAAATGTTAAATACCAGAAGAACTAACAACTTTTCGAAAAAATGTTATACGACTTTTTTGTTGCAAATGACTTGTATAATCACCTCTTAAAGTTTGGCGGTTTTTATAGTAGACACCCTGTATATTACTCTACAACACATGAGTGACAATAGAGTTAAAAAGGGGGTTTTTGAAACTAGCGAAATACTTTCGCAAAAAAAAAACGCTAGAAACACTCATAAACTTTACCTCAAAATGGCAACAAAAACACCCAAAAAGATTCAGTGAATTTCCAAAAAACGCCTTACCTTCCTCGATCATCCAACGGTTGATTCATCACCCTCGTTTTAATAACATCTGCGGGGGTTCCCATAGAGGCCGCGACGAAACCGGCGCCACAAGAGGCCAAAACGTGAACCAAATGACTGTCTGGCAAACTGGTATGGTGTAAGATAGACCGTTTCAACAGATCGTAGGTGGTCAGATCCCCTAAATTCACTAGGGCTGCTCGCTGAACATTCGGCACAGAACCTACAACAATTTTACAATACTTATATTATTAATCATTATTAAATAGCATTTATTTTATTTTTTTTTACCTTACAATGAAAATCTAACATTTAAACGACTTACTTTAAATATAATAATAATAATAATAATAATAATAATATTTTTTTATTTGCATAGAAAGAAAAAAAATACAAGTTTACAAAATCTAGTAATAAATTTACGCAAATAAAAGGCCTAGAAATTCAGAATTCTGTCATGGCAGATTCTGGTCTTTAACATTGTGGCCCCACACTTCATTAAAAAAAATGGTAATTTCAGTAACGCTTATTAACAGTAACGCTTAACTAATAACAGATTAAATACAGCTTTTTCTTTAATTGTATACCTAATAAACCTACATATAAAAGTTCTAAATTCTAAATTTGACAGTTTAACATCAAGCAAAACAATACACATTGCAAACACCCTAAAAACAGATTAAATTTTTTGTTAAATAACAAAAAATAGAAAAATTATTACAGACAGTAAATAAATAAATAAAATGATTCCAATACCAAAAATTGTAATAAATTACTCAAGAAAACAACCATTCAAAAAGTTAAAAAAGAAGAACCTAAATTATATACCCTGCTGATTCATTAGATGTGCAATCATCCTATTACGAAAAGTATTACAAGAAATTGATATTCGGTCCGGATCCAAATTTAAAGAATTTATTTGATAAGCAAATTTCTTACAATTTTGCTTATTATTTATATTATTATTATATTAATAGGAAGATTGCACATCTAATGAATCAGCAGGGTATATAATTTAGGTTTTTCTTTTTTAACTTTTTGAATGGTTGTTTTCTTGAGTAATTTATTACAATTATATTATATATATTATATATAAATATATATATTAGGTACATATGAAACTATATTTAAAAAAAAACTTAAGCCTTAGGAGACTAAACATACTATAACCAGGCCCACCGAGAGGGAGAGGGGCGAGAGAATGGGCGAATTCCTCCGGGCCAGGTTTTTAGAGTGGCCCGAAAATCTGAGGTGGTGATTTTTTTTTCAAATGATATGTTTAGAATTTTGTTTGTAAGTTTAAATATACTCGAAACTGTCTACAGTGCATTCTCTTCCACGATTTCTTGGTTTATACACTTAAAAACTTGTTGATTTGTTGATGATTGAGTTCATTATTTGTGGATTAATTAAATTATTCATAAGAATTATTGAAATGTAATATTCAATAATCAACATCACTAAATTCAGGGCTTCCCATAACTTAGTAGACATAGAGCAACAGCATATTCTTTGCTTGAAAATATTACGATTTGACCAAATTTGTCTAGTCCGAAAATTGATAATAACCGAGATACCGAAAATTAAAGTTTTAATTTTATTTTCATTATTTCTTACTAATTCATACAAAAAGAAACATCAGCACAAAATTTGGTAATTGGGGGTTTTTGGTCTCCAGAAATTCGAATTCAATTTTAATTTATGTGTAAATCCTAGAGGGCGCTGCTCTTGACACTCTGATTAGATAAAAACGTGTACAACTCTTTTGTGCCTTAGTGTATATGGTTTTTTCATAGAAATCTTAAATTTTCAATTAATATTATGCAAGAAAGGAATACCTTTGTCGAGTCGAGAGCAACCGTTTTTAAGATAAAAATTTTCAATGCTTCAATTTTTTATTTTGTTCAATTAATGAATAGTATGGAAATAAAGTGTCATAATCATGTTTTTGTAAAGACATGATACTTTATTTAATTGTTAAATATGTTTTGCATACAATAATTTATTACAAAATAAATAATATTATTTATTGTAATATGATTACATAGAAGAATATGGACAAGAACAAAACGGTAATATCAACAGCAATGGAATTTTTTTTAACGTACAACAAATGCTGAAGGTGGACTCCGTTAACTTCTATACACTTAACTACTCGTTTGTGGAAAGACTGCCTGATATTAAACAATACGCTGTTGTCTCGACATAATTCTACTGCATTCTGATTTTCCTCCTATATCTCCTCCCGATTATTGATTGTGTCTCGACAAATAATTGATTTCATGTATCTCCCATATGGCAAAGTCGAGGGGTTAACATCAGGACTTCGAGGCGGCTAAGGCATTTGGCTCTCATGACCGATCCAGCGGTTAGGTCATAAACTTGTTCGTGATAGTCCCTGTCAGGTCTGGAAAAGTGAGTAGGAGCACTATCCTGCATGAAAATCAGGTGTCTCCGTAAATGCAAGGGGAGTGCCAAAAGCTCGATCAGCTTATTTCGTAAAAGATCTAACTAGAGCTCGCCGTTTAAATTCAGTGGTAATTTTGGTGGTCCCGGAAAGTAATTACCAATAATACCACACTAAATACTTATTTTATTTTTGAAATTACGATGCCTTCTATTTGAAAACATATCGACATATCGGCGTGCTCTTTGGGAGCTAAAATTTTCTTGGGCATATACGCATATCTTGTCTCGCATTTCTAGGGCAGAAAAAATGTCGTATCGTGGCATTATCGACTTTCAAAAGAAATTCTTGCTTAGAAATATTTTTTAAGGGCTGTAATGGTTCTACCAAGCACCAAACTTTCAACAGAAATAATATTTGATATCACCATAACGTGGTTCCTACATTAATTTATTTCTATCAAAGCCTGCTATAAAAATATTTATAAATTTACGTGTATCCACAAGTCACGGTTTCAATAATGCAAGATGTGGCACTTTTTTTTATATTGGTTGGTTTCCATTGGTACTCCTTAGCTCTATATGTATTTTCGAATAATTTACCCCTCGAGAAATGAGAAACTGAATTTCACTAGAAAAAAATGCAAATCGTATATGATTCAAAATTAAAAATTTAATTATCTCAAAAAAGCCTCTTTGAGGGATTCGACAAAGATATAAGATCACTTTTTACAGTAATATTAATTAAAAAGCTGAGATTTTTATAAAAAAACTCATATACACTGAGGCACAAAAAAGTTGTAGTGTTTGTCATCTCGGAGTGTCGCTGACAGTGCCCTCTAGGATGTACACAAAAATTATCATTGAATTTCGATTTCTCGCTCCCAAAAACCCCTTACTACCAAATATTGTGCTAATATGCTACTTTTTGAAGGACCTATTAAAAAATAATGAAAATAAAAGTAAAATATCAGCATTCTGTATCTTGTTATTATCGTTTTTCGGATTAGAAGAATTTGATCAAATTGTAATATTTTTGGGCGAAGAATATGCCGTTGCTCTGTGTCGACTAAATAATGGGACAACCTGTATACATAATGAATACATATATTTCATGATTATTTTTATTCACTTAAAGAAATTATGAATGTTTGTATAGGGACCCTCAATGTTTAGACCCGAGAAAGGTTTTTTCTCTCGCGGCCCTGACTATACCCTAATTCAATAATAAACACAGAGATTCACATCCACAAGAGGAACCTAGCGCGTGAAGAATGTACATCCCTATGCAATTATTGAGCTGTAAGTACAACAAAATGCAAAAAATAAATACTTACCAAACATAATTTGCATAATAATTTATTTTAATTTTTGGAAAAATAATATTTCATAGGCAAAGAAAGAAAAGGAAATTTCTTCAATTTTTTTCACACCAATTAAACAATGTAGTTGATTTTTTGATACCTCATTTCTTATGTGCTTGAACTTTTATGCTTAAAAGAATATATTGTAGGCATATATACTTTCATAAACAGAGGACGACAAATACCTAAATGACTGTTGAACGGTATTTTTTTACTCTAGGGTACACCGAGACTAGGTTGGTATTATTTCTAGATTAATATGCATGTTCTGTGATTTGAATTGGTATTTTATTGAGGAAAACTGTATTTGTAAATTTTTGAAAGTAGTAAAGTTATTTAATATTAAAAATTAAGAAACTCAGTTTTATTACGCCTATATTTAAATGTGGTACTGCTAATGAAATGATCAATTACAGGAGTGTGTGCATACAGTTTGCCATTCCAAAACTTCTGGACAGTCTTATTTATGACCAAATTAATTTTTATTGTAAAGAACTTCTGTTAAGTGAACAGCATTGCTTCAGTCACGGCAATTCCACTATTACAAACTTGTTGTTGTATCAGGGTGCTCTGTTGAATGCTTTGGAGAGGGGTGAACAAGTGGATGTAATATATACAGACTTTTCCAAGGCATTTGACAGTGTCAACCATAGCTTATTACTAGAAAAGTTGAGACTTTGTGGCTTTTCAGATTGTTTAGTGGCCTGGTTTGCAAGTTTTCCTTGTGACAGATTTCAGCAGGTACAAATTGGTGATGCTATCTGGGATTCCACAGGGTGGTCATTGTTCTTCTCTGTTGTTTAATATTTTCATTAATGATGTTTTGGTTTGCTTTGAAAATAGTAATTTTTTATTGTTTGCCGACGATTTAAAACTTTATAGGGTGATCAGTTCAGAACAAGACATGGTTCTCTTGCAAGATGATCTGAATACATTGTTGGTTCTGAATGTGGGTAAATGCAGTTATATTAGTTTCTACAAAAGAAACAGGTAATTTTCTCCTATACTATTGATAATGTTAATCTTAGGTACACTGAAGTAGTAAACGGCAAAAGGTTGTACATATCACTTGTTGTCTCTTTGTTAGAGTATGGATCAATAATTTGGTCTCCTCTTTACATGATCATTTGTATGGCACTGGAGAGAGTTTAAAATAGATTTTTACGATTCTGGCTTTATAACCTTTACATTCCAGTTCCTAATGACCATTGTTATGATGAAGCAATGAACTTGCCGAATATGCGAAGTTTACTTAAGAGACGCACTGAGAATGATTTAATGTTTATTTATAAACTTTTGAATGGCCTTGTGATTTGTCCCAACTACGTAATAAAATTTCATTTAATATTCCACACCGTAATCTGAGGGTAAATCGATTATTTTCTTTGCCTCATCATCGTACCAACTATGCTATGCACTATCCGAGGAACCTTGAGGCTAGTAAACTCTACTGGACTTGAAGTTTTGGGAATTTCCTCATTGCATTTTAGGAATTTTATTATGAATTTGTAGGATTTTGTTTTTTTAAATAATTTTGCTGCATGATTAATAATTTGAAGTACATTTGATCATTGTCATTGATAATAATATATTTTGTTTTTTCTTAGCTAATTTTGCATTGTTAATTGTTCAGATTTTGAGAGATTATTATTACTAGTTGTAAAACAGTTTATCATACTTGGTATTAAGATTAAGTCTGATAATTATTGTCAATTAATAATTAGTGGTTAGGTAGTCTAGCTTTTATTTCTTTTTCAGAAATATTTATATTTTTTGTAATGGGGTTGATCCCGTATATTGATTAAATAAATAAATAAATATTTCAGATTTGTTAAGAAAAAATCTTAATGCATAAAGACTGTCCTTTTCAGAAATTACTTTAAGAATTCACTTTTGCGAAACATTGAGAGTTTTCAAATACGTGTTTGGAACCCCTCCCCAAACCAGTATTCTAAATTAAGGTGCAAATGCGTAAGGGGCGACTACGAATGCTTTGATGAGATGAACGAAAAGGCAGATGGACGAAACCGACAAGAGAATCGTATATTTTTGAAACAAAGTCCGCCACTGCGACATCAGTTGATTTCCGCTTTCTACAGTCATATTGGTGTTCCGACAAAATATTTTGTTGCTCTATGTGCGCTAAAACTTGTTCCTTTAATTTTTTTTTCAAAAACTGTTGACAAATTGCTGATAATATATATAGGTCTATAATTTGTTACATCAGTTTTTCTACCAGATTTAAATAACGTTTTATAATTGCTTGTTTAACAGGTGTGGAAATTGTCCATCAACAAAATATAAGCCAACGGTTATTTTACATGTTTTGCAATATATTAAAGGATCTCGGGTGTAAATTTATCTATCAAATTGTACGCCTATGTGTGTTCTTATATTTCTTGAATAGTTCTTGCCTACATTACGAAAAAAATATTTTTGTGTGTGATTTTCAAATTCATATTCAATATGTATTAAGCAGCCACTGTGGTTTTTAATTTGCTTTAAATTATTTGTTTTTGTCTTATTGTAGTTAATTATTGGTTTTATGTACTTCCTTAATTTGTTGGTACAATTTTTATTGTCTTCTAGCTACTTTTTATAAAAAAATATTTTAGCTTGTTTCGAGTAAGTCGGTTAATTTGGTAGTATGCTATACATTCTGTTTTAAGCTGCATATTTTCAGGATGCTTTTTTGAAGTTTTCTGTAAAGATAATTCTTCCTTTTAGTTGATTTAATTAAGGCAAAAAAAATCTAATCCTGTCTTTAGACTTCTGATCTTTTAATGTTTTCTTGTTGTGTACAGGAAAGCCATTCAAGGCCGGTGTATTATAAATTGCAGCCCAGATTGTTTTACTCTTTATATCATTTAATTTATGTTGGTCATTAAGAACTCGTTTTTTCCCCTATTTTGAGTCATATAACTAGTTTCTAACTGAAGCATTTGTGACTAGTGGTCAGATATAGTCAGAATGATAGCACATAGAAGCATATTTTTTTGGGCATTTTAAAAATATATGATTGAGGCAAGTTTCTTTGTTGATTTTCTAATCGGGACATTTATCGTGGAGGAAATATTAATTTCTAAAATTTCCAACAGACTATACCGAGTAACTTCCAACAGATCTATATTAATATCTGCCACATTTTTGTCTCTGTGTTTCTTTAAAAATAAAACTAAGAAAAATAAAAAAGGCTCTGATTAAAGTCACCTCACTAGTAGAGGATGATCAATTTTTTATCGTCTTTACAAATTATTAGTTTTAATTTAAACCACTTAAAATATTAACAGACAGCCAGGCTAGAAATTTCCACAATTGAATATGTATGTCATTTAAGAAACAGCACGTGTCAGTTTTAAACCATTTTATAGAAAATAAGAAAACCTGAAAATATCAAAAAATGGCTTAAAAAATTGTTTCTAAACAATTAGCATTATTAACTTGTTCGATTTCGGGCACAATGCAATAATATTTGCATCCTAAAGCAAATTTTTTACACAAAATGAAATACGTTTCCAAAATGAATATAAAAACTCAGCACCACAGAATTACGTCAAAAAACATTACAAAATGAAAAATAAAACTAATTAATATCTGTTAAATTATTGATGAAGTCTTCATCTTCAGTTCCCTGTCAATTTATTATCTCTGTATAAAAGTCGTAGTGTTATTCTGCAATGTATAAAAAAAATGCTTTATATCTTCAAGTGAATTTTTCGGATCCCTCTTTTGTGAATAAGCTGGTGGTTACAAGTTGTAATAAGTTAATAGTGACAAATCTACATTTGTCGTCGCTTGTAACCCTCTCTTTAAAATTAAACGCCTCAACTACCTCAAATTCATCTGAAGAATATCTAAAGTGCATGAACTTTGAAATGTGTATATATTTGATCCCTCGGCACATCCCTACCAAGAGATTCAATGGACAAGCTGCTTTTTTCTATAGAACTTCGGCCACTAACTTTTAAAATCAACAATATCTTCATTTTTTGCACGTTTTAAAAAATATTTCAATTTTTTTGTTGAACTGACCACCATTTCGACGTATTCCATTATTTAGTAGATTCTATCATGTTTTTTAGTAGTTGCAAAATTTCGATCATTTTCAAAAAAAGAGTGTCCTCGCTGTTGCAAATACTGGTTAATGGTTTCGAATGGCTTCGAGTGCACCAAATCATTAAAAACCTAACTATGGTATACTTTCGATTCTGACCATTGCAACTTTCGGAGAAAATATGTACTCGGAGATGTCTAGTCCCGGCTGGAATTACATTCTACAAAAAGTCCAACAGAAATGACGCTACTTCGTTGGTTCTACCTTATTTGCGATAGCCTCATGATAAACGTAGAACTTGGCTTTCTCTTTTCCAGATAAATTTTGCCAAAAACAATAATGTTATTAGGAGGGTATCATTATTACCGGGATTTTGAGAAATTTCAGTACAGAGTTTTAGTTTGTTATAAAATTTCATAGCTTTGCGTTTAAGTACCATTGTTTGCACTCTACAAGTAACTTAATTAGACGTCCAACACTAGCAGGTGTAATTGCATGAATACTGATAAAAGCCTTTTTGCAAACTACGATTCATCCAGATGAGGATGTTAAAAAGTATTGAAATGCGTAAGATTTCGGTTAGGTTGCCCTATATTCCTTGGCCTTTTAACTTTGACGTTTTTGCAAGCCATTAATATTTGTAAATATGCTCATTCTTTGGTAAAAGCCTGGATTTTTAAAGAATCTCCTGATGGTCATTTTGGGAATATCGGTTATAACGCTTTAACTTACATCTACAAAAAAAAACGTACATAACAAAGGTAACCTATAACCCTCAAAAGCCGTAACAAGTTACCCGAAATTTTCACCCTGTTCTTTAGCAGAAACTACAGCACCTTTGTAACGAAGTTACAAGATTTTGTCTTTATTTTATAGTAATAAGGGTAAGCCCAGGCAGTCTTTTATAAGACAACTTAGATAATTTTGCTCCGTTAACATTTTAACCTCTAAATTTATAATTTACATAACAAAGAGATACATTTTAAGCTTTACCTGTGAGTCATGGTTTATAATTGTAAACATACATAAAGAAACCAACTTAAAGAGGTTTCTAGCCTGATAGTATCCTGGAAAGGTTCGATTTCTTATAGGTTATACTTAGTTCTCCATGACTATGTTGTAGTATCTGGCCTTCATTGTTTTCAGCCCTGGTTATTCTTAGGATAATAAAGAACCATAAAGGCCTAAAACTGAGAGGTATTTTAGCACTATGCTTCCAGTTTTCCAGTTATTTTCATGAATTTTCCTTTCATGCTGTTGCATTGTTTACATGTTCTATTCTGCAAGTTTCAAGGGTTACCTACCTTGGGAAGCCCTGTTAAATAAAGGGGCATGCCTGGTGTGGCAAAATATAATATAAATTATATTTCCGTTTCCCGCGGTTTTCCTGAAAAGCCGGTTTTCTTGTACACATGTGACCAACTATTGTCTCGCTGTTTTCCCCTAGAAATACCCGGTTTTCAGAGCTGAAACTAAGTTTGTTTACAATATAAGGTCATAGCATAAAAACTCTATTTTCATTAAGTTTTCCCAATTGCATTTTTATTTGATTATTATAACGATTGGTTCCGAGGATGTTCGTGAGTGGTCGGCATCCAAATTCCTGCGATGGGTATAAAAAGGTTCCAGGTCCACCAAGGATTGACATTCGTCGCAGTGAGGTCGTACCATACCTTTCGAGCGAAGTACCAGTAATTTTTCCATATTTGAATAGCCTTAAATTTTCAATATTTACGTTTAATTTTGTCTTGACGTTGACAGTGTGAATTGGGTTAGGTAAGAACCACCTGTTGACAACCGACAGTTGACCGGCCGCTTCCAAGCTCGCGTATTAAGATCTTTATCGAATCCGTTGCTATTGATATCGTTCCGTCTCGTTCCGTTTTACTTAATTTTGAAACTGTTGTTTAGGCCCATCTTTCTTCGTGTTTTGTGGGGCAAGCAACAGCCGCGGTTGATAACTGGTGCCTGGACACTATCTTTCTTCGTGTTTTGTAGGGCAGGTAGTAAACGGGTAATTAAACCAAAGTTTCATTAATTCCGTTCGCGAAAAGTTACATTCTTGTTTGGAACCAGAGAAACACTCACTGCGGATTCATTTTGTATTTAATTGATAATTTTTACTGTTGACTTTTTATTTTCTGCTCTGTCCGCGACCGTGCCGTTCCGTTTAATTATTTTATTGATGAAAACTACTGCTTGAACACTATCTTTCCCCGTGTTTTGTAGGGCAGGCAGTAGCCGCGTTTATTACGTATTACTTGTCTTCTCAAAGTGGTGAAAGACAAGCGATAACCGAGTCTATCTAATTACTATCCGTATAGCAACAGAGCAGAGGTAAATGCTGACCGACTGATTGGGATTGCTTCGCTTGATTGCTGTTGAGTTTCCGGCTTTGCTTAACGCATGTCATCAATAACCGCTTGTACCAAACATCATGACCCCGTCCCTTAAATCATACTATTTTGCGTTATTAATAGAGTGCTGAATTTTCCGGTACATTTTCCCAAATAACTGCCTGTGTTTATAGAAATTGGTAATGGGGATTATTAGATTTTAAGGACACTTTTGTTCATTTAGTTTTAAGCAACCAAACCTGTTATTTATTAGTATTTGTAATAATAAAGATTAAGAGCAATAAGATCTCATTATAACCGGACAGTCTACTTTCAATCTCTACCTGGTTTCTCCACTGTCTAAAGGCTTACCCGAGAGGCTAGAGGGGACTCTAAGCTCCTTTAATTACTTAGAGTGGCGCCCGAGGCATTTTGTCAACTTTTTCTCCTATAACTGTAAAGAAATAGTGAGGGGGGTTGACGGATACCCTGCGACGTCAAAGGTTAGAGGGTGGACATACGGCAAGTACGTGAGTACACCCGCTACACCTTTATAATTAGTATATTCTTCACCTTTTAGTCTATCTTATAGCACTTTTTATTTTTCCAAACTTGTATAACATTCTTTTTCCATTCTTGTATGTTAAAATTGCCGAAGCACTATCAGAAGTTGAAGCCATGTTTTTCAATAACAAACAACAAAGAAAAAATAGCACTACTTACGAGTATAATGCTTTGAGAAAGAACACATGTCGCCAACTTGTGTTGTTACTAAAGAAAATTAAAAGCAGAAGGGAATTGAAGTGAATATTAGGACAAGTGATGTCACTACATAGAACCATGTATTCAAAGGTTATAAATTAAAATGGCCGAAAATATGACAGGTGCTGTTTCTTAAGTGACTCATATCCGTTCAACTATAAAAGAGGTACATTTTTCAATTGATAGGTTTTTGATAGTATGATTTAATCAAAATTTCGTTCAAGGGCTCTCAAATCGAATTTACATAACTGAAAATTTTTCTTCACAAATAATTTTACCTTTCCAAAGCCCCCGGACCCCCCCGCTAGCCCAGACCTTTTTGAAGGCATCGCATATACCATGGACCCTGGGCGGAAGTCCCATCAATCTTCTTCGGCCCTCCATTTGTAGTTGCACCTTGACTAAATCCGTTGGACTGGCGATGTATTGGGCCAAAGCACCCGCGCTAACTCCACCTTAAAATAAAGTAAAACTGCTTTTATTTACCACATCATTTGTTATGAAAAAAATAGGAGCAAAGAGAATTTTAAAAAAGGTAACGTGTGTAAACTTACAGAGCGCCGATTTCCATAAAGGAAAATAGTCATCGTTGTTGGTTTGCTTAAATAGTTTTTCCTTAAGGGCCTTGTAAGTCATGATTCTGGTACCGGAGTATATTAGATGCCTTGCGAATGCCGCGTGAACCCCCTGCCATAGTTTATGTAGGCCTTCTTCTTTTGTTATGCCTAGGGCGGTACCTAGCATTCCCCTGTAGGGGACCTAAGTTAGGAGAAAATGGTTTAATCACGGAAAAGTTGTGAGATTTTGTCAAGAACTCCGTAAATTTATTAAAATTATAAAGGACTCATTAATTTTCTGTTGCTTTTATTTCAGAATTGGATATTCCCTCACTTTAAGAAATAAATAACCTTAAGAATGCCTTATGCTCGTTTAAATTAGGCACTTTAATATTATTATGCTGGTTTAAAGCTTATTTATATCACCTTCAGAAAAAAATTTATTATTTAGATCTTAAAAACTATTTATCATCTGCAATTAAACAAGAAAAAAAGGCATTTTATTCTTCACAATTTTCGTTCAATAATAAAAATAATAGCAAAGAGTTCTGGGACAAAATAAAAAAACATACAATTTTCAAAAAAACGCCCTCTAACTTGTCTATAAATTTAATTAATCCAGATCTAATTAATAAAGCGTTCTTAACGAGTATCCCTAAAACCACCATAGATCAAAACTTACTAATAAATTTTCACAATAATAACTTTGCTAGTGAACCTTTTAAATTTGTGCTGATAACTCAGGATGATATATATAGTATAGCCTTAATAAAGTAAAAAGCAATGTAGTTGGCACTGACAACATAACAGCAAGAATGCTAAAATTGTGTACCCCTCACTGTCTATCCCCTCTTACCAATATAATTAACTCCTGTTGGGAAATGGGAATTGTACCTGAACCTTGGAAAAAAGCTTTAGTCACCCCTATTCCTAAGAAAACCAATCCAACTATTAATAATTTACGTCCAATCAGCATTCTACAAATCACAAATGGTTGAATATCTTGAAGTGAATAATATTTTACCTAAGTACCAATCTGGGTTCCGTCAGTTCCGTAGCTGCTCTACTGCTTTGCTTAATATTACAAGTGACACAAACTGTGACATACAAGTGACACAGTTTGTGTCACTTGTATGTCACTGTATTACAAGTGATACAAACTATCGATGCTGCCCCACTGTCTTAATTGATATGTCAAAAGCCTTTGATTTACTCAATATAAACCTTCTACTGGCGAAATTAAAATTTTACAATATCGAGTATAATAGTTTTTTTTGAGAGTTACTTAACAAGCTCCAGGCTGTTCGCCTGCATGATGAACTGGGTGCTTATGTCCAGTTTTCGGCTGGTGGAGACAGGGGTACCTCAGGGCTCCATTCTTGGACCTCTTTTATTTTCAGTTTTCACCTCTGATATTGAAAGTGTTATAAATAATTGCCTTTACTATATGTATGCTGATGATATTCAGATATATCTCCCTTTAAGTGAACCTAAAGATCTGATCAGAGCGATTACAAAAATTAATATTGACTTGAGCAACATTTCTAACTGGGCGGAGCATAACTGTTTGTTGATTAACTTTCGAAAAACACAAGCAATATAGAAACTAATAATCTTATTATACATGTTAATGGGAGTGTGGTTGACTGCAGGAAAAATTAAAAAAATCTCTGGTTAAACATGGACATTGAAATTTGATTTTCATATTAATAATGTATGTAGACAGGTCTATTTTAAATTAAAATCAATTGACGAATAAAATTACATCCTCCCTGAAGAAACCAAAAGACTTACAGAATGTCTAATTTTTTCAATTCCTTATTACCTAGACACTGTCTATGGACCATATCTCACAGAATATAATCAATTTAAATTACAAAAAATTCAAAACAGCTGTGCCAGATATGTCAGAGGTGTACCTCTTAGAAAGCATATCAGTCAGCATGTTT
This sequence comes from Anthonomus grandis grandis, assembly GCF_022605725.1. Taxonomy (NCBI): domain Eukaryota; kingdom Metazoa; phylum Arthropoda; class Insecta; order Coleoptera; family Curculionidae; genus Anthonomus; species Anthonomus grandis. The sequence goes on from NC_065551.1 coordinate 14,952,392, forward strand.
TGCAGCTTTTCAAAACCAACATAAAGCAACTGCAATTAGTGCATAAAAACACTATCTCAGTTAAACCAAATTGTTTAGCAGAATTTTTTAAGCTTTATGGTGAATGCCATGAAGTAAATGTCAGGGGAAATAGTTTGAATATTCCCAGGCATAATACAGAGTTTTTCAAGTCTCAAAGTGTTTCAAATATCAGGCAGCTAGTTTATATAACAAAATACCTGAGAATCTTAAAACATTAAGCTGTCCCTTTTTTAAAAAGAAACTAAAAGATTTGAACAGGAGTGGTAAGCTGTGATGAGTCAGTCTGTAGTAATTTTGTGATCGGTAATTTTTTTTTTAAATTTTTATACTGTTCTCAAAGCTTTTAAATAATGTCATGTATTTTAAAATTTGTCAGTATATTTGAAAATAAAATGGATATTTTATTTGTTATTGCCTAGTGGCTAAATCTTTATTGGTAATTGTTAAAAACCGCTCTGCGGATCTATTACCTTTTGACTTTTTTGTTAATAAAAGATATTTTATTTTATTTAAGCAGAATTTATATAATTTAATTATCGATTTTTTTTAATCAATTCATCTTGGACATTTGGTGTATTTCCAAATTCTTTAAAATTATCTAAAATTATTATTATTTAAGTGAATCTTATCTGTAAAGCAGAGAATTCTGCAGAGCCTGCCAACTTAAGAACTATTTGTCTGTTGTCTACTTTATCCAAATTGTTGGAGAAATTGGTAAAATCTCGCTTAATGACTTTTCTGAGATTATACAACATCCTCAGTATATCCCAATTTGGTTTTCGAGAAAAACGTATTGACGATGCCATTTACAACTTTATTTCTCAACTGTTTCCGCAGCAGTCTTTTGCGATTTACAAAAGACTTTTCATTGTGTGAAATGGCATGGATTGTCTTGGTTTATCCTCAAAAGATCGTAAGCAGCGCGTTTAGGTCGGATCTTCATGTTCTGACAACCCATTTATTATTCTCCCCAATATTTTAGAAACTATAGGCTAATGGGCCCAAGATCCGAGAATTCCGATGGACTGCACGTTTTGGGAATTGGCTGTACATGCGCTACCTTCCAAACTGTAAGAAAGATACCCTTTTTCCAAACACTAATTTCCTATGAAAAATTTGTGGGAATATACAGTGTGTCCAAAATAAGAATGTCTATCATGGGGATCTCGGCAGCTATAGGAAATACGAGGTTGATTAAATTAGAGAAAAGTTGCGCATACCGCTCCGAGGTAAGGGAATTGGTGTAAAAAAAGGGGCCTATTAAATCTGTTGCAAAAATGCCAACCCACGTATTAAAACCGAAACGGTGCTGATGTCTAGCCATTCGGTGTACTCGGGGATTATCTCTTGACCAATGGGTGTTCTTCCGGTTAAAAATTCCATTATTTGTAACCATGCTCTCGTCGGACCAGATAATCCTATGGGGAAATGTTTCATCCTCCTGACACTGCCTGGTGTACCATTCACAAAATGTTCTGCGCCATTCTTCGTCATTAGGTTTGAGGCACTGACAGATTCTGAATTTAAACGGGTGGTATTTCTGTTTTTTCAAAATGACAGTAGATTTTGGTATTCCAGTGGTATTTTCAATTTTTCTAAGAGATATTTCCGGATTTTCAGTTACAGCTAATAGCACATTATTTTCTTTTTCTTAATTGCAGGACTTATTTCTTGACAATACTGGCTTCTTAAACGCACCATACTGCTTACGATTGAAAACCAATCGTCGAAAATTGAAAATTTTTGTACTAGGTTGTTTCCTGTCTGGATAGTTATTTAAATACATACGACCAGCTTCAACGGCGTTGCTGTAGCATAGGATATAACATTTCAACATATCAAACTTTTCCTTAGGTAAAAAAGCGTCTTCCATTTTGTAACAAAAAAAACTAGCAGCAAGACGCAAAAACAGAGTTTAAAAACATAATGTGTACTAAATTTATCAAATAATTAAAACTATTTACTTCACTTAAGATAAAAAGAATAACAAAAAATAAAAACTACTTTGACATTTCATTTTTATTTAATTTTGGCATTTTCTCAACGTCATTATTTCACAACCTACTACATCAAAACTATTGGAATTTAATAAAAAATCATTTTTTACAATTTAAGTTTTGTAGAAACATATTGTGTCATACATCGTTGTAATCGTAAAAAAAATATGCTATTTTATGCAGGGTGTACTTTTTTACGCGCCATATAAAAAAATTAAGTTGATGATGATTTCTTCGAAATGAAACGTCGTACGAAAAATCTGGAAATGTTGTTATTTAGAGCTTAAAAAGTGGCCATGAGAAAATGTCTTTTGTTTTTCCATCTCTTTAAATAACACCAGAAAAAAAATAAAAACGAATGTCTCCGGATCTACTAAAAATTTTAAAACTTTCTAAACGACGTATTGATAGGCTCAAAAAAGCGCAACTTTTCTCTAATTTAATCAACCTTGTATCTCCTACAGCTGCTGAGATCTCCATGATAGACATCCTCATCTTGGACACACTGTATAAGGCAAACAGTGCCGTAGCATATGAACTGATAATGAGTCTACCATCTGCAACATTTGATTTAATTGATAAAAAAGCAATCACGACCCCTTTTATAGTAGCCAACTCAAATTCAAATTTGTTGAAGGTAAAATTCTAATATGTAGTATATTTTGTAAACATTGGTAAAACTCTATAAGTTTCTATACATTCAGCAGTATGCCGACAGTTTGTATTAATCTTATTTACAAACTTGCAAAAGTATTGATTAATTTCATCCTGATTAGAGAGATTGGAGGGGATTACTTTACTTTTATGAATTTCTATGCCCATATCTGGGGTTTGCAGAGTTTTTCTTCTCACGCGAAACACATGTCAAAACCAAGTTTCTTAGTTCTTTATATACAGAGTGATTTTCAACCTACGCGCATAAACTTGGAAAATGATAGCTGATGAGTAATATTGAAAAAAAAAGGAGTAAAATATTTTTAGTTTTGGAGATATTTTTTTTTAAATAAAAAACGTGTATTTTTTAACGTGTTTAATTTAAACTAATTTAAAGCAACTGTTCGAAGTTGTTTCCATTATTTTCGATACAGTCTTGAGCTCGTCGAATCCATGACGACGTACATGCACGGGCCAAATCAGGCTGTAGGCGAATTGCGTCACTGGCAGCGTTTATGCGATGTCGTAGCTCTTGCTCAGTATCAACTTCGTTTACATACACCATTGTTTTCATATGACTCCACAAATAAAAGTCTAATGGATTAAGGTCAGGCGAGCGAGGGGGCCACCCAACTGGACCATCACGGCCTATCCATCGTCCGGGAAACACACGATCTAAATGTTGTCGCACTGGTCGTGAAAAATATGGTGGAGCACCATCATCAAGAAACCACATGTTCTGCCTAACGTTGAGATTCACATTTTCAAGGAGCACTGGTAAATTGTAGCGCAAAAATTCTAAATACCGAGCACCAGTCAAACGATTTTCCAGAATAAAAGGTCCGATGAGCATCCCGTTCAGAATTCCAGCCCATACATTTACAGAAAAACGTTGTTAAAAGTATGTTCTCCGTGTAATATGCGGATTTTCCAAAGCCCAGTAATGAGTGTTATGAAAGTTGAAAATTCCATTGGGCGTAAAATTTGCCTCATCCGTAACTAAAATGTTCATGGTAAAGTTTGGGCTTAACTGCTGGTGATGTAACAACCACTCAGAAAAGTGTACTCGAAACGGCAAATCTCTTGGAAGTAGGGCTTGTACCATCTATACATGATTCGGGTAAATCTTTGGGCATACAGATCAGCTGCTGCCACTGCATTCAGATGCGTTTCTCCGTAAACCAAAACCATGTCGACAAGTTCTTCGTTTGTAAAAATGTGCGCCATTACATTTGACGCTTTTATTTTAACAAACTTAAGTACTGCTAAAGATTCCAAACAACAAATTCCAAACATTATGACTTGTTTATCTTGACTATCAGTTATTAATAAACAAAATAAGTTCGTCTGATACACGTTCTGTTGACATTTGTTTAACTTTATTGCGGAAACCAAAAATATTTTACTACATTTTTCTCATTATTACTCATTATTGATCTTCAATAAAATTAGTTCGTTTAAATTTAAGGAAATTACAAGTACTAACCCGCTACCTTATGCCGACCCTGCATATTAATTGCATAATAACTGACTCAATTAAGTTCAATTAGTTTTAAAACTTAAACTAAGTTACAATTAACCTATTGTAACCGTTCTTAAATAAATTTGTTTATTTTTAAAAAGCAAATGCCCGGAGCTATCATTTATTAACTGGCGCAGTCGGTAGTTCGCTCTTTCCAATAGGATAAAAATTGCCTTTTTGGGTCCGTTTCTACGGTGTGAAGACCGCTGGAATCATTGGAAGCTGAACAGCAGATCTGTAGAAACCTTTAAAAAACAAGAATCTTCGGTACCTGCAACATTTAGACTATAAAATTCTGTATATCCACAAATCGATTCCTATAGGAAAAGCTAGGCTACGCTAATGGAAATGTTTCCAAAAAACATTACTAATCCTGTCCTTTGCGGAGGGCAACTAACAAAACGTTCCCATTTTCACAACCTCAACCAGAACCCTGAACTACTACGACTAAAAGTTGGTAACGCACAAAATACAACCCACTATTGGTCTTTTGTTCAAATTTTTGACGTGATTCATCAAACAAAACATTTAGAAAAACCTTTTGAAAAATTTTAAAAATCAATTCAAAATATCACGGAAATAAATGTATTTTTAAATACCTTTAACCTTGTTAATTCAATAAAAAACAAAGTATACCTGCAACTTCAACAAATTAACTCTTTTTTTAATAAACGTAGTAAACGAGGACTCTTCAATGGTTTAGGATCTATTTTAAAATCTATAACTGGAAATCTGGCTCAATAAGATACTGGAAAATATGATAAAACTATTTCAGAAATATTAACTAGTCAAAACTCGCTAAAATCTCTCTTAAAAAAACCAATTACTATAGCTCAAAAACCTGGCCACAATTATGGACGCAAAAGTAAAAAATCTATCCCATAATCAGCAGACCTTAGAAGCAAAATTTGATTAATCGGCCCCCACAAAGCAAAACTAAGCTGCCATTTGCAGCTACTTAAGAAAACGTTTTACTTTTTGAAAAAATTGTCAAAATTAAGAGTTACACGAAGGAAAACAAAATTCATTCTCTAAATTTTTCATTATAGAGGTACCTATTGTCAAACTCCAGGATTATGTATTGTACCACCTTTATCCCCATACCTGTGCCTCTAAAGTCCAAATGCGAAATAAGCTGTACATACAGGTAAATACCTAGGTGCATAAAACAAATTTGTGAAACTCAGATCTAGAGATAGGATTATACACATGTTTGTACTGTACATTTTTTAAATAAATAAATAATTCTTGACGCCTAATACCTAAATGAGCACTCATATAAATTATCATTGTTCCGTAAATTTTATTGTGTTTATAGACATTTTGTGACTTTTACAATATCATGTAAGTTTTACTTTCAATTTATACTTTTAAATGATTAACAACCTTTTTATATTTTATGACTTTTTTACACCCTTGACAATGGTGTAAAAACCAAAACGCGTCAGGATTAATTGAAAATAAATATTGTGAAGAAGAAAAGAATTATGTTTTTCATTTTGCTTTGCATTTGGTACTTCACCCTAGACAAATCCATCTATAGAACTCAACCCCAGCTGGACTATATACATCCAGGTCTTCCAAATTAGAAGCTACCATGAGAGCAAAAACTCATTTCACTACATAGAGCTGCCAAACCCGACATTTAATGTGAATATTAGCAGTCCCACCATGAATTAGCCACGCTTTGAACTCGACAATCTTAATTTCGACGAATGGAAAAATATACACACCATGATTGACATCCAGGACAAGAAATTAGAAGAAATCAGACAGGATCTGCAGAAACCTTCAAATAATAAGAATCCCTGCAACGACCAGAATTCCAGCAACCGATTCCTATAGGAGAAGTTAGGCTAGGAAATTTTTGCTGAAAAATTACTACTACTCACCTTCGCCGAAGCGGAATCAACAATCCCTGCCAAATTACAAGTCAGCCTATCGACCATTATCCTCTACCTTCCTAGTCATAGCTACCGTCGCCTACTTATTACTGAAGATTTCGCCCTTAGCGCATCTCTTGAAGAGGAAGGAGTTATGGGTACTAACCCGCTACCTTATGCCGACCTTGCATATTAATTGCATAATAAACCTTTGGCAGCAAACATACTATTATAAATGTTATAGATTTTATTGTAAACAGGTTGTTTATTTTTAAAAAGCAAATGTCCGGAGGTATCACTTAACTAGCAAGACATTATCTACGCATAAAATATGTTTTTTCTCCCATAAAAATCAAAACATGTTTAAAAAAAAAAATCTAACTTATGAAACAAGAAATAAGCAAAGTAAGACCAAATTTCTTGAATACAGTCCTTATTTCACGTGCGTTAAAATCTACAATGGTGAAGTGAGGAAATTGGATATGCCCAGCATATTTATTAAGGGAATAAAGCTATACAATCGTAGTCTGCCGCTTTCACAGCCAGAGAAACTTCCAGAACTTTGGTGCGTAGGCCGCGGACATTTTGATAGTAAAATGTCGATGAATTTCTAGAGGCGGTATTGTTTGTGATTAAGGTTGATATCATATGTTCATTTGATGATTTGAGGTCCAATGAAAAATTGTCGAATCATCCGTCATGGAAGTAGCACCGCAATTGGTCAGTTCAAGTAAAAGGTTATTCGGTTCGGATAGTAAACATAGATTGCTAGTCGAAAGGAACTCGTCATTCAATATTTTACACATCTTATACATAATGTCATGTTTATCTGAGAAATCTATAATCCTATTTCTTTTTGTCGGGTTGAGGTGAATTAACTCTCTAGAACCATTTTTCGTTATAAATGATCTTAACATTTGGTTTTGCTCTCTTATAAAACTGTTGAGTACAGGTTTGTTGTAGTAGTAAAATGACTCAATCAGTATAAGGTTCGTATTTCTGCAACAATCCAGCAGAGATTGTATGCTTTCAGTCTCAATTGATTTACCTTTCATGGCATTTGCAGATCCAGAGTAGATAATAACAAAGTCGTTTTTTGTAAGACTCTTTGAAAGCAAGGTGCAAGTCGAGACAATATCTTTGAATAAAGGTTTATGAAGTATCTGACAGTTAACATCTGTTTTAAATCCACATATACTTTTTAGCAAAAACGCTAAACCTTTGACGTTTGAGTCATTTATAATGAGTGAGTTCCTTACTGTCTCTGAATTTCTGGAGTTTGGAATCGGTCGTGCCGATGAGTTAGTTGGTCTGTTATTTCTTTTTGCTCCATCAGCTTCATGTTTGCTTTTTTCAAATCCTTTATGTAGGATTCATTCTCCGCAGTTAGACATTCAATGGTTGTCAAAAAATTAGTTTTCAGTTTCTTCAAGTCATTTAGCTCACGAGTCGTAGTTGCTTCTTTGTCTTGAAGGTTCTTGAGTTGGGTTACAAGTTCTTCATTTTTAGAGATGAGATTTAGTATTTCGCAATTAAGACTTTTTATTTCTTTTTTTGTTCTTCCAATTTAATGGTGTCGTTTATTTGAGCATCTGATACCATACCTTCAAAATCAACTGGTCGTTTTAACCGGGTAATATGATCAGTCTTCTCCTTAAGTTTCGTAGTCAGTTTGTCTAATTCCACTCGTGTAGACCTTTCGTTGTCCTCTTAATTCTTCTTGTAGCTTTAATATAAGGTTGTCCTTTTTCTTACGTTCGGCATTCCGGCAAGACTATGACAGGTTAGTTTATACTTTAGCAACAACGCTTTACAGTCCTCGCAATAAAACATAATTTTCCGTTGAATAAGGGCAATTGAGTGACATTCCGTTGTGTTAAGGGAAGAACAGTTCTTACAATAAGAATGCTTGCAACCATCGCAGGCTGCGCCAAATAATTCATCTTTCTGAGGGCGAGCTTTACAGACGCATTTACATTTACATACTTTACATACTAGACCAGACATGTTAATAAATAGACAGTATAGCCTTGAAATTATTTAGCATATATTATCACAGGTACCAAATAACTTTAAATGTTAAATGTTAAGTTAGGAACGCAGCTGCACCGTAAAAATGTAATTAATGTAAATGTACAGAGAATTGGCGCCAAAGAATTGCAGGAATGAATCGACGTCTATTTTCCACAAAAACAACGGAAATCTTCAAATAAAGACACTAACTGACACTAAACCAAATTAACAACGAGATGCACGCAATTTAAACTATTAATTTAAACTCAAAATAACAAAATTATGTGAATATTTGAGGAGGTCGTAATATACAATATCCACATTATTTAACGAGGTATTATGTGTTCCAATAAATTATTTTTGAACATTTACTAATTCAGAAGAAAACTTGCCTAAAGCTGCCCATATTGCTAAATTTTATATTTTGTGTTTGTCTCTTTGTCAAGTAATGTGTTGTGTACTTATATAATATTGTTTGACACATTAAGTTTGCATTTTTAGTTTAACTTTTACAGATATGTTATAAACAATGTTTTAGGATATCTAATAGTATTAATATTTTAGTTTTTAGTAAAATTTTTATAATGTACTTATATTACTTTAATCGACAAGTAATAAATTATTTAATTCTTAAAGGTTTTTAGTCAAAAAAAGAGAATATTAAGAATTTTGTTCCTAGGTAGTCATTTTTACGCATAACTTAGAAGCCAATAAAAATTAGTTTGATTTTTTTTTCAAATTATTATAGAAAAGTTTTCGAAAACACATTGAAGGGTAAAAACATGATTTTGGATTAAGACTTTGGGTAGTTCTTTGTTTCTATTTCTTATCAAATTATCACTTTTATGAGATATGAGAAGGAAAAAACCCAGATTTTTTTAAGATTAGTTTTTTTGAAGATTAGTTATGCTTTTAGGGTCTGAAGAAATTCAAATATATGGAAATGTTTGAAAAATCACCAAAAATTTAAAAAACTAGAAAGATTTAGTCCCTGAAACAATTATGAAATTGTTAAAACAATTCGGGTAAAGAACCTAGAAATATACTTACTTTATTGCCATTTTTATTGAGCTCTCCTTGTATTTGAAGTCTGGTTTTGATGAGGTCCAAGGGATATGTCACTAAATATAAAAGAAAATCATATATTAATATACTTTTTTTAAATAAATTTTTTAAATATTTAGCCTCCTTATTACGGGCCAAGGGAAGAAAATGGGAAAAAATTATTAATAGTGTTGGGTTAGGTTAACTTTATTGTGTCATGTATTTACGCTCATAGTAAGCTGGGCGTCACAAAAAGGTCTTTACAAAATCTCCCCACATATTCCTGTGATCAAAATAAGCCGATTTAAGCAACTTACTTTAGTCCGAAATTGGTCCGATTCGACCCACAGGAAGGTAAAGTTAAAAAAAGGAAAATAGTTTTTTTTTAATTTATAAAATTTTTTAACATATTAAAAATTTAAAAAATTGTATCCACTGTTTTTTTGCGATGTGAAACCCGAATATGCCTATCCTTTCACTGTGGCCATCAGAGAGCACTTAGCACTGCACCTCTAATGTTTTAAAATGTCCATAACTTTTTTTCTCAGTGTAGTTTCTTACTTTTTTGTTAAAAGAAAACAATTTCTTCATCAATTTTAAACAACAACGGCCAACCTTAGTGGGTTTTGTTAAGATCCGGTAAAATTGGTTAGTAAAAAAGTAAATTAAAAAATTTGGTTGTTTTATTTAAGCAGAAAATTAATTTATCAACCAATACGGATTTTATACATATTGGTCAAAATGTTCCCCATTTCACAGATTTCGCATACCAAAAAACCCCTGGACACAAATTTTTAAAGTAATATGAGTAACTTAGAACTGAAGTGGACCAAGTCCACAAATCGAAATTTTTAAGCTGTATATCCAAACATTCTCTTTACGGTTATAATTTGTAGTGCTGTAGTGAACCAAGTCCTTACTTAAGGTGTCTACTAATAGACGGCGTTAGTTCTCTTCTGCCCGTAATTATTTTTTATAAATTTCTGTGCAAAAGTGAACCAAGTCCATCGTCCTTCTATTAATAGATTATAGTTTCCCTGTGGATATTTATTTCATTGATTTGTACATAAAAAGTATGAATTTTGAACAGAATAACGGTAAGTTAGCTATAACACATATCATAAAAAGTTTTAGTATATAGTTTATGTTTATATTTAATGTTTATGTCTAGTTAGGTATATTTTGTGAAATAAGATGGTGAGCTTATGTTTACAGTGCATCCCAAAAGTTATGTCTAAATTCATTTAAGATTCAGGGGTGTGTGCGAAAAAAAAACGCTCGGACCCGTCGATTTTTATTTCAAGTTGCGCATTTTTGTACGTGAAGTTTGTATATACAGGTTTGCTCAAAAATAAATTACGACCATGAACTACATTTTTCCAAATGAAAGCACCTTTTTTTAATTTCATTATTGAATTTCGCGTGGAATTCTACGTATGTTTCATGCATCATGTCCTATACCTAAAGTCAACAGTTATCGAAAAAAAGACGATTCATGTAACAAATAAAAAAAAACAAAAATTAAGTTAAATGTTCAAAATGGTTGCCATTCACGGCTTGACAATATCCAAGGCGATCAATAAAGTCTTGCACATTTTCAATCATTTCCGGAGTTATGGCGCGCACTTCTCTGCGAATTCTCTCTTTTAAGTCTTCTAGATTATTTGGCCTATTAACAAAATACCTTCGAAAAAAAAGTCTATTGGTGTTAGGTCAGGCGACCTAGCAGGCCATTCGATGGGTCATCTCCTTCCTATCCACCGATTGGGAAAGGTTTCATCCAAAAATGTACGCACAGTGGCAGCATAGTGCGGAGGAGCGCCATCTTGCTGGAAAATTAGTTCTTCGTCAGGATAGTCTGGGTCCAATGGATTTTGAAATAAAGCTAGTAATGCTGGAACTAATTTAAATTGGAGAAAATCGAGATACACTTGTCCCGTTAAAGTCTTTACAAAGAAAAAGGGACCTATTACTCTTCCGCGCACTATTCCACACATTTAGTTTTTGAGGGTACTGGGTGTTTACCTCCATCATCCAATGCGGATTTTCTGTTTTGCCCAATATCGACAATTTTGTCTGTTCACACTACCATTCAAACAGAACGTGGCTTCATCAGAAAAAATAATATTTGTTACTAAATTATTATTTAGATTGCACATGTTTTGTAAGCGTCACAAAACTCATTTCGCCTATCGAAATCGTCATCAAATACCTCTTGCACAGGAATAACATTGTAGGGGTGATATTTGTGCTTTTCAACTATTCAGTGAACTATAGATTTCGCCATGTGTAAATTTGCCCCAATCTGCGACAGAGGAGTGCATGGATTTTTTTCCAAAGAAAGCAAAACGTCAAGTTGTTCATTTTCATCTCGAGCAGGACGACCAGATTTCTAACATGACCGAATTCTCTCAATTTAGCCTCTATTCTACTCACCACCTTTTGACATATCGGAGGACGATCAGGATGGATTTTATTGAATAATTGAGCAGCTTCTCTTTGAGTACGTGTTCTATCACCAAACCCAACCATGCACAGAATTTCTATTTTTTCTCGTTCCGTTAACTTTACCATTGTGAAAACCGCAACTTTGCTCGTACACTTCACACTTGACAATATCTGTTTGACGTATGAAAGCTATGAAAATACACGGTCACCCAACTTTATTTGAAAGGTGCTTTCATTTGAAAAAATTAAGTCGATGGTCGTAATTTATTTTTGAGCAACCCTGTATATACAAACTTCACGTACAAAAATGCGCAACTGAAATAAAAATCGACGGGTCCGAGCGTTTTTTTTTCGAACACACCCCTGAATTTTAAATGAATTTAGACATAACTTTTGGGATGGCATAACTTTTGGATGCACTGTATATCAGATAAATATAAAAGCAGGTGGATATTTCATTAGTTGATCATAATCACCATCGTTTTCTGACGAATATAGCCTAACCCTAAAATAACTTTCATACAATTTGTAAAGTCTAAACCGAATATGGCGGTGTTCGAAGATGTAACTAATGGTAAGTTAATGTAATAGTTTCTAACGGGGTTTCTAAAGTACCTTCGCGGTAAAAATGTATTCGTTTGAATGAAAAAAATGTAAATGTACCTGGTGATCCACCAATATTTTATGCCACTACCTTAGTTGGGTATTAGTTTCAATGTAAAATTCTTTCTTTTCGTTGATTGCAGGTAGTGCCACCCGGTTTTGGGTCAATTTATGAGTTTTGCCCATTGTTACCCACTGATAAACATTGAAAACGGTTCGCCAAAGGCGTGCAACTGGGACTTGTTTTTTACCTTATAATTAATGTACTTAAATGCTATTTTATTTTAGAAAGTTACTTTTGTTTAAATGGAATAATATATTTTTTTCACAAATTTATTGAACATAATATGTAGAGTAAAACAGTTGAAATAGTCACTTTTGGATCTGGCACTTTTTGAACAGTGTATAACAATTTTAAATTATAATAGATTGTAGTCTTCTTCGTCATCTGACGAACTGTCATCACCTCTTGACATTATAATTTAAGGATCGACTGTCTGATCGATGAGGTTGTCAAGATCCCACATTTTGTCCTCTTGTTTAATTACATGCTGGACTGCTTTTCGCCAATTCTCTGGTGTCACTTCCGTAATGGCTTGATCAAACAGTAGCTTAACATCTTTCATTTTAAAAGTCGTGTTTTGTCTTGCTACAAATCCTTTTACCTGCGCCCATATCAATTCTATAGGATTTAGTTCGCAATGATATGGCGGTAAGCGCAGTACAATTATATTATATTTTTCGGCTATATCTTCCACGGCGTATTTCATGAAACGAGTTTTGTGTAAGTTTGCTATTGCCAGCAGTTCTTTTTTTATCAAATTTGCTTCAAACGCAATACCTTTTGCAGTCAGCCAATCGATAATTTCTTGCTTTCTCCAACTTGAAGTTGGCGTCTTCTCTATTCGCCGTGAATGATAGCTTGCGTTATCCATAACCACCACCGAATTAGCCGGAAGAAATTTTATCATTTCACCAAAATAGTCCTCGAAAACGTCTGAGTTCATGTCTTCATGGTAATCTCCTGTGCGAGTCGACTCAAAGGTTAGCAGACCTTCTTTTAAAAATCCCTCTTCGCTTTCAATATGTGTGATTATAAGTCTTTTTCCTTTTCCCGAAGGTACTTTAATACCCGTAGACAGGCCTTCTATGAAAGCTTGGCGAGCACTGGTTATATTTTTGTCTTGCCACATTTTTTGGACTATATAACCTTCGTTAATCCACGTCTCATCAAGATAAAAAACTTTCTTTTGCTCCCTGCGGTACTGCTTGATACTTCTCAAGTATTGTCGTCTCCAACAAACAATTTCGTCGCTCTCCAGTAAAAGTGCTTTGCGGTTATGCTTTTCCCAGGCAAAATCCATATTTTTTAAAGTTTTCCATAAAAGTTTTCTACTTATCAACGGAATAGTGTCATCTCGGCCAAGGTCCATTAAAATTTTGTCTAGGGTGGGTATTTCCTTTTTAAAATAAAAAGAGTGAACTTTTCTTCGAATTATACATTTAGCATTTTCATCAAGGACTTTTGTAGGTCGTCCTGGCTTTTGCTTGGGAGATTCCACTTGACCTGCTACTTTTCTTTCCCGCAACAATTTAAAAATGGTGGACTTTCCAATTCCACTCATTCGAGAACATTTTTCAACAATTTCTTGCACAGTAAAACTAGGGTAATCGTGTTTTATGCAATCATGTACATTTAAAATAATAACTTTTTCACTCAGCGATAGTGGAGAATTTTTAGTACATCTTTTCGTTGGACTGAATACCTCATTTTTTTAAATATTGGGATAATAATATTGTGATTACACTACAGCGTAGCAGTGACTACTAACGTTTAAAATATGATTTAAAAGTATTTATAGTCTGTATATATTACCTGACCCCATTTTTGCATGTTACAAAGCGTTAAAAGATAGGTACCTATACAAAAGGATTAAGAGTATTTATTTAGTATTTAATCTCTTTCAAAATAAAGGCATTTAATCCGTGAAAATTAAATTCATAAATATTATAAGTACCTGCGCCTATGAACTACCACGAAATGTAGCCAAACAGAACGGAATTCCCCAGTTTATTGCTCTATACACTTCTGAAATAGAGTATAGCCAATTTTTCTAAGCAATATATTGTTTTACGTGGCTTAGTGAAGACACTAAAGTTATCAAAAAGCGCCCAAGAGATGGTACAGGGACCGAAAAAAAAATATAGAGCGAGTAAAGAAAATCAAACTATAGGTGTGCAAAATTTTTTTCTTGATATTTTGGAAATCAGTTGGGGAAGACTTTACCGATTATTTAGTAAAGGAAGAGGTTTTTCCTGTCATGGATAGTGGGGACAAAAATATTTCGAAAAATAAAATAGACGATGCTCATATTGTTGCACATATAAATTCTTCTCCTGCATACCAAAGCCGCTACAGCCGCAAGGACAATGACCAAAGAAAATATCTCTGTCCCTATTTACCTATTAGAAAAATGTTTGATATGTATGTTGAGCAGTTCACCCATGAAAATAGACAACTTGTCAAAATGTATTACCATGTATTTTCTACGAAGTTTAATCTCCATTTTAAAATTCCCAGCTACACATGTCGGTTGTGTGATAAGCTAAAAATCCAGATGCGTGCTGCAAAAAAACGACGAAGAATATTATTTTCTTTTCCGATTCCTGTACCGGGCAGAATCGAAACATAAAAATGTCACTTACGTTATTAAAGCTAGTTCATGATCCTGCATAAGCAGCAAAAACTATTGACTTAAAATTTATATTGTCTGGGCATTCCTTTTTTCCAAATGATTCCGAATTTGTAATAATTAAGTCATCGAGCAAGAAGCATCAAAATATTTTTGTTCCGCAGGACTGGCTTGACGTTATCAAGAACGCAAAGAGAAAGAAGCCCCGATATGAAGTAACCAGAGCGGAAAGAATTGAATTTCTTAGCACTAAGGCTCTAAAGGAAGCCATATTCAATAGAAAAAAAGATTCTGCTAACGTTCCTGTAAACTGATTGAAAATACGTTGGCTCTAATTCGAAAGAGGGCAAGAGGTTATTAGTAAGTTTAAAAAAACCCTAAGTGATCTTTTACTGTTCCGACAAATTAGTTAGTTAATAGGGGAACACGGGGAAAGACGGGGACGCTAAGCATTTATATCAATAAAAATGTAACATTATAATAAAAAAATAACGTTTATTCTAAAATCTCTTTCATTAACATCCATAACTGTCTTGACATAAAAACAACTAACTTATCTTACACCAAAAAACAAAAAAAAACACAATTTTCTTTACAAAAGAAAAATCCCATCTTACCCCGGGCACGAGGCAAGATGGGACAGCCCTCGGGGTAAGATGGGTGTAACGAGTTTATTTACAAACATCACATATATGGCAGATATCTAAACAGTCATCTTCTACTCCGGCGCAAGAATTGTGGGACCACTTTTGACATATTTGACAAGCTATCCATCCTTCAGCTATCCATCCTTCAGTGGACCCCACATACCTATCACCACAGTATAAACATTCGGTGTCGTCTTCGGCTGTATTCTCTGAAGCACCATTTGTTCCTTTAGTTTTATTTTTGACCTGTGTTTTCTTTTTAACCACTTTTCGCTTTTTTTCCTTCGGAACTACAAGTTTTTAGATCTTCAAGTTCTCTTTTATACGGCGTTGACGTAAGGATGGCCGTCTTGCCTCGACGGCAATTATTTTTTCTGGTTTTTATTTCTACAGTAGGAACAGGCATTATCTGAGCTGGAGTACAGTTTTCAAAACTGGTATTTAAGTCACGGCAAACATTTTCTGTAAAATTCGAGCAAACTCTTTTAGGTGGCGACCCACTTGCCTCTGGGGTTTTATGTAATGGGACTATCAGATAATGTGGCAAGCTTACTCAAAGGGCAATTATCTTCATCACCTGAGCTTTGGTAGCCGGGAGATGTGAGATGATGATCTGTATGGGCCTGATAGCTGGTAGATGGCTGAACATCATCACTAGACCCTATGGTTGAGTGATTACTCGGAATAGCAACCGGAATTACATTCTTAGTTAATTTTGGCTGATTTGTTTCATGGATGATAGAGGAAAGACCATATTTATTTGCATTCGCTTGTGATTGAGGACCTTGCTCATCCTCCGTTAGGCTTATGTTTGTTGTTTCTGCAGCAAGAAAATCGGCATCTGTAAAGTTCTCAGAGTTGAATGGCCATATGCCGCATTTCCGAAATCCGTTAATCGCTGTAGACATAGTGGCAGCTTGTATGAAAGCTTTACCAAAAAATTCATTAATTTGGAACATGCTAATAACTCTACCTGGATTAGATCTAAGCCATGCTGTTGCAGCTTGGTAATAATATACACTCAAAGGCTTCATAAAAGAAACATCCAACGGCTGAAGCCGATGAGTGCAGTGAGGTGGGGAGCAGATTATAATCACACCGTTTTCTCTAGCAACGTCTATAAGTTCGATGTTCTTTTTGTGCGTAGAGTGGCCGTCGAGTAAAAATAGCACCGCGTTGTCTTTAGTTGCTCCACTGAATTGGACGAAAGCTTTGAACCATGAGACAAATATGTCTGTTGTCATCCATCCACTGGCATTGCAATGAAAAGTTGTTCCTGGTGCTGAGTTATTCATTAATTCGGCTTTCATCCGTTTCCGAGGAAAGATTAGCATTGGGCATATAATTCCCTGCTGCGCTAACACAAATCTTGACGTAACTGTTTGTCCTCGTTCAGCTGAGGATAGCGAGCCAACTTGCTTCCTACCCTTGCGTGAAATTATCTTTGACTTTGTTTTTGAAACCGAAGAGACTCCCGTTTCATCACAGTTATAAATCCTATCTGGTCCTAGTTTATAGTTATCTAAAACATCACCAAAATCTTATAAAATTTTGCGCCGGAAATTTTATTAAAGCCCTAGCAGCTGAGGTTTCCTCAGGCTTTCTTATAGATAAATCACTGTGACGTTTTAAAAATCCTTGAACCCAGTCAACACCGACGAGTTTGGCTGTTTCATAAAATGTGTATAATAATGTTTCTTGCCATTTTTGACGGCCAGTTGGTATGCTAAGCTTCTCAGTTTCATTATGCTAAGTCGAAATAATCTTGCTTCCATTTCTTTCAAATATCCGACCAATTAATTTTCTTCCTTTTCAGTGAAAACAGTTGGCCCTAAAGGTAGATCCAATTTAATTTCACCTTTGCTTTTTAATAGCGTTGACATGTCTCTCCAACGTTGTTTGTGGCACAGAGTATTGCGACGCAGCTTTACGATAACTCATTTCTTTAGTCAAAACTTTTTCAATCGCTTGTTTCATGCTTTCCTTGGACCACTCTCCTCTCGTTTTCTTTTTATAATTGCGAACCATTCTGCTGAAAATAAAATAATATTTTAATTGACCAATATTTAACTAATCAATTTTTCCGTTGAATTTTTCATGAAAAAATATATTGGGGCAAGATGGGGTACTTGGATACCCCATCTTGCCTCAAATGGGGTATCCCATCTTGCCCCAAAGCACGTGTTTTTCAAAAGGTATTTTCTTACCTTTTATAGGCGAATATAACCAACAAATTTTTTGTGAAAAGATGCTTCTATACCGGTATAATAAAGCGATATAATATGCCATAAAATAAGATCAACGAAGGTCAAAATGGCTGTAACTCGAGCAGACGCGCACCGAACGAATGTCTCGGATGCACTGAGCGTGGGTATTAGTGATGCGAAGAGTTCGGATTAATCCTCCATTCAATCCGAATATCAAATTATTCCGAATCAATCCGGATATCTAAATCGTCCGGATACACGCCGCCCGTTCGACCGACAATGAAATAAAAGCTTGCACGAAGTGACACGAAGTTCCACGTTCCACCGGCTAAGAGAATCCGAATTAAATCGTCCGGACAAATAACCCGGCAATCGGCAATATCGTCGCGTTGCCTTGTCTAAACCTATTGCTTTATCTATCCTTATTGTACTCATTTAGAAACATAAGTGACAATATGAGATCGCTCAAACTTTTTAAGGGTCGCCTGAGCTTCAGAAGTTTTTTTGTAAACAAAGCATTTTTGTAGTGATATTTTGCATCGTTTAAAATAAACTTGATTTATTACTTACATAATTAGCTATTTTAGTTTTAACATCATGTAGAAATGCGTAAAAACGAAATGTCTAATGGATTGCATAATGCATACCTTATATTCGAAAAACAGGTATAAAAAACGTTTATCGGACGATCGAGCATCGAGCCCGAAACATGGCATAATTTGCCGAACGGGCGAGACATCGAGCGGATGAATTAATCCGGATGAAAAAACCGAATTTTCAATTCATCCGAATCAATGCTAACCGGATATTGAATTAATCCGGATTTTTACAACACTAGTGGGTATTGTCCGGACATGTGACTCTAGGCAATAAAGGTGGTCACACACTGTTAGGTTTTGATGTAATCGGGGTACCCCATCTTACCTCATGATCCCGTCTTGCCCCTAGTTCCCCTATAGTATCTCTTAGCAGCATCAAACAAGAACTTCTTTATCCATATCGTCGGCCAAAAAGAAGGATATGGAAGATTTGCTACCTTACATCCCCCCAATACACCACCAATTTTATACACATTGCAATGTGCAGCATACAACTTACCAGTTATATGCTCCACACAACTACACAAGGGGCACCAAGGAATTCTGCACTTGCTGATGAAATAATTTATGAATATCAGGAAAATTAAATAAAAAAATAATTTTCTGCTTCATATTAAAAATAATAAAAATATTTTTTTAAAGAAGAGTACTAATTTGCCTAATTAATTTTAATATTGTTCAGTGGAGAACTGGACCATGTCCAGCATTCGTTCAAAAAGGTAATTACCAGCCTTATATTACTTTATGTACTAATCAATAACTACTAGTAACTTTTAAAAGACTAATAAATTAATGTTTTTGTACAAGACAAAATTATTTTCAATAAATTATTAATTGATCATTGAAAGAAAACTTTAAAACCATTTATCTCAAAATTAAGTTTTATGGACTTGGTCCACTTCAGTTCTGAACAAAAATGTTCATAAATAAAAAAAATCGACTTTTATTTTGTAGGTCAGAACCGAAGCAATTTCAGGCTAAAGTTAAATCAGGAATACATTTTTGCTCAGGAATATGTGGTGAAATTTTGTAAAGATTCGTTGGAAACATTCTGTATATCATTTTTTATACCAGTTACAACATTCTAAATTATATTAAAAAATTAATAGGTCAACATAATGGAATACAATTGAGTTTAAAGAGGATGTTTGTTCACCCAGATATTTATAGAATAAAAGCCTAGACTGACACTCCATGTCCAGTCTGGGTTGATTTATTGCCAGGAAACACACACATATATGAGAGCAAACAAATTAATTGTTGTGTTAAAAAAAGTTATTTTTTATACCAAAAAAATACTGAATTTTAGGTTATTTTTTCGATTATATATTGCTTGCCAATTTAACAGTTATATATGCAAATTAGGGCACACGTACTAATTATAACATCCATATGTGTGGTAAAAAAATTAATGTTATTGACTAAAATATACTTACAAAATTCCGCATTCCATGCTGCCACCACAGAAACGGCATAAACGCACCAAAGGGAATCGACAAATTTGGGAACGGGCAGATCGGGCTTGGCGGGGGGTACGGGGGGCATTTTTGGAGTTCCTTCTTCGTTACAATCCCTTTATAATATAAAAATAACAATTTTGTATACATTAATTAGCAGTTTATGTTAAACATACATGTTGCAATTTAATAATGCTTGGAAATCATGTGAAAACTTTTTAGTGTCAGGTGCAGGGTAAAAAAGGACGGTCAACTAACTTAAACGATTATTCTCATATGGTAATAAGCCATATATAAACAATTGTTTTAGTTGTTAGTGCCAATAAAAAAAAGTATAGATTTTTGTTCAATGCAGTACAGGACTAAGGTATAAAAATATATTTTTTATTGTCCTTACCTGCAAATACTTATTGCCTAATTAGGACAATTTAAATTATTGGTTTATATAGAAAACAATATGATAGATAAACGTTATAGCAAAACATAACATTTCAGCGTTGCAAGGTTCAAATAGGTCATATTAACAAAATTTTAACCAAATAACTGAGATTTATTATCAATAATCCAAAGGTTATCAGTACAGATAATGGATCAAAGGCAAATTTTTCTAACATATATATTTTTTTAATTTCAAATTAAGCCGGTGCTGTAAAAATCACTTGACCCTGATTGAACAGATGCAACATCGATACCTGGAACTTGTTACTTATTTGACCTACAAAGCGATATATAATTAAATATTGAAATAATAAAGAATCAGCTTTCAAGGGCGTGTGGTACTTAACCAGAACCAACAGTATTAATAAATGTGTGCTTTAGAACAATAAAAAATTTTTTAGCGTAAATTATGACAGAACAGGATTAGTAAAAAAATAAGACTTGTTCCACTCTCTATGTATATTAGTAGCGGATCCAGCTAAGGGAGGGAAAATTTTTTCTTCCAACATTTTCATTAATATATCAATTTACGATTAAAGCAATTTTTCTTGGTTTTAAAATGTTTAAGTAAAATGTAGGTGCATTATAGACAATCATATTTGTTATTAGATTTTTTCACATTTAGATCCATACAAATAAAGTAAAAGTCGCATAGCTTTTAGGAGAATTAATGAATAATACAGTTATTCAGATTCCTCCTGAATTGTTAAATCTGGAAGAGATAAATACATATTTCTGCAGCGTTTTTAAACGTAGTCAAACAACTGTGATAATAAAGTAGCATATTATAATAATAATAAAATAAGGGAAGGCATACAATTTACTTTCAAATTGGTTTATCCCTCTGATGTGTTTAAGTATGTGCAGAGTATTGGGTCAAATGCTGCAGGTATTGATGGGATAACACTTCAAATGGTGAAACTGTGTTTGCATGTAATAATATTAAATATAACTCATATTGTCAATAGTTGTCTCGAACATGGTCATTTCCCAAATTGCTGGGAAGAATCTCTTGTTACCCCACTACCTAAAAAACATGATCCTGAAAGTTTTACAGATTTGAGGCCCGTTAGTCTGCTTCCTGTAATATAGAAGGTGCGGGAAAGAGTGGTTCATGCTCAGATCACTGATTACTTTAATACAAATGGCTTTTTTCCTGTGCATCAATCGGGCTTTAGAGCTAGTCATAGTACAATAGCTGCACTTCTAACTATTACTGACAACATTGTAAAAATTGAAGATAGGCAAATGGCTGCTATATTGATTTTGATAGACTACTCTAAAGCCTTTGATCATGAGTTGATGTGTGCCAAGTTATCATATTATGGTTTTAAGGAGGTTGAAATACTGTTCTTTAGGTCATATTTATCAGATCGAAGGCAGGTTAGGATAGGTGGTGAGACAACGCACAGTAGAAACATTATTTCAGGAGTGTCACAAGGCTCCATACTTGGCCGCCATACTTTATTGTATGTTATATATACTGCAGATACGTTTTCTATTGTATCAACACACATGCAAGCATATGCAGATGATACACAATTATTATTTCAGTTTAATCCAGACTGTCCTGATAATGCTACTGAGATTTTAAATTCAGATTTATCTAATATTTTGCAATAGTCAACAGAACATATTCTGACAATTAAAGCAAAAAGTAGAGTGTTACTGTTTTCTTCTGAAAAGAAATGGGGCATACTCATGAATCAACTTAATATTCAGATTGAAAATACTCGGTTGACTTTTGCTAACTGCGATAAAAATTTGGGTTTGTCTATAGATGTAGAGCTTAATTTTGAACAACATTTAAAATCTTTACTAAAAAGAAGTTATGTGAGAATGAAGCTTTTATATGCTAGCGGACACTTTTTAAATTTTAAAACCAAAAAAAAATTGTGTGAGTCACTTATTATGTCTATTTATTCGTATTGTTTCATAGTATATTATCCATTCTTACATGTTGTAAATAAAAAACGGATACAATACGTTCAGAATACATGCTGTAGATTTGTTTATAAATTAAGAAAATTTGATCATGTCTCAGAAAATATAAAAGAGTTGGGTTGGGTTGGGATTGTGTGTTTGGCTTAAGTGTGATAACTGGTATAATTTTAACTTGACTCTATTTTCTAGAAAACTAAAAATATGTGTCAACATCCAGTAGATTTGTTTAAAAAACTAATTTATAGGGAAGCTGTACATAATCACTCTTTACAAGATAAAAATTATTTAACATAGAACTTTTTTTTTAAAAAGAGCTTCAGTTATAATTGTGTTAACTTATATAATAATTTATACCTCTTCAATTTAAGCTATGCAATACTGGTTATTTAAGGTCTAAGTACAAGAGGTATTTATTAGATGTGCAAAAGATTTTTAGGACTTTTTTAGTGACAGATATATTATATGTATGTATGTACTGCATTGTTATATTGTTATGTTTGGTTAAAACTGTTTTATCCTCAGTGTTATCTCTTAAAAGCATTCTATTGGACTTTCTCTGTTAACATTTAAAGATGGTAAACTTAATATCTGGCGAATTGGTTGAGTGGAAGAATGGCCAGGAGGCTAAAATTCGCCAGTTGCCCTATTCTTGGGCATATGATGTGAGTGTACATTTTGATATGTTTTTGAGTTGTATGTACAAAGAAATACTTAAATAAAGGCGTTATTTATTTATTTATTTAGAATTAATTTCCTTTATTTCCTCCCTTCGGACCTGTCCCTGTGTATTCAAACTCAATTCAGATTCAAAAAGTAGCTTTCTAGTAGCTGGTCCCAAACAGAGTTATTGACAAAGCCTTATTAAATCTAAATCAGTAAAACTTGGGACTATTAGATATCAGAAAGCAAAACGGAGTTAGAATATTTTTTTTCAAATCACACAGGCATAGTTGGTAATAAGGACAAAACATCATTAAAAAACTCATCTAATGTATAATATGCCTTAGTAACTAGCAATCTTTTTAAATTCAATATAAGACTTAAGTTTTCTTATTCGAAGAGGAAGGTGATTAAACATTTTTTACCTATGTAAATAAATCAACTTCTCACTTGCTCTGAATGTGTATATGGGACCTCTCCACTATATAAAAATTATTAAAAAATCATGTCAACATGAAGGGTAATATTTTACTATAAAATATTCTTTCAAAAAAATTTCCATGACTGAATATAATTCATTCACTAAACGCGAATGACGACATAAAATTCAGTGCCAACATAATTATGGAAATCCGTACATGCTTTTACGTGTACGTATTTATCGTAAGGTTAATTTTAGAAGGAAACCTTTGGAATGTCTTAAGTTTCACTTAAAATAGAAATGAATTGGACGTACCTCCAGAGGGGCACATTAAATGCAAACCCATGATAATATTTAGATTTAGTGCATTTCCAAGGGTAAAGTGTGTATATTCAAAGTGAACTATACTGTAATTCAATCTAATTAATGTTATTTTAATTTAATTATAATGTTGACATGTTACATTATGTATATGTATCATTTTCTTCTTTTTTAACATAATGTAAGCATAATTATTAATATACAGGGTGTCCGGAAGCTAGATGCAATCCTTTAAGGGGGTGATAGCTGACTTAATTTCAAACATTTTAAGCTAAATATGTGTAGGTCAAAATTTGTTTATAAATTTTTTATGGCAATTTTTGCATTTTTCTCGAGAAATACCAAAATTTCACACTTAAACGGTAATAGAGCGCAAGTTACAATTAGTATCGGAGTTTCAAAGTTTATTTTGTTTTGTCTAATGTGTATTAATAAAAATACGATCAACTTCAAGCTTCTGTGTAAACTTATTAGAAAAAATAGAGATGTTGAAACGTAAAAAATAAATATGGAATTAAAATAAAAATGCTTTGCTTTATGTTTAAATAATTGTTATGAAAATGCTTTCGTCGTTTAAACCTCTCTAAAAATATGCCTAGCTTCTGCCCTTTATTTTAAGATATCACTCATGCCGATGCCTGGCCAATTCTCAGAATTATGACCTCTTCTGTGTCGTTGTATGACCTCTAAATTTATCTGATTTGCTTCAAATTGTATATTCGATCAAGATTGTAGGTGCGTATGACCATGCGTCCTAGACCATGTCCTTTGACCATTTTACGTGCTTTGTATTTATTGTCTATATACCTCCTGCTAGTAGCAAATGAAAAATAGAGACAAGAAAATAATTATAATGGGTGATTTTAATATCCCCAATTTTCTTAGTCACCAGCATGACTATATTGTGAGATCAACTTTGGCTTTTATGAATATAATGGAATTCGTACAATGTAACGTCCTTAATGTCAATGGAAGAATTCTGGATTTAGTGATAACCAATTTGTCTGAGTGTGAAGTTCATTTGAGTAGTTTTTCTTTTGTTGAATGTGATTCTTATCATCCTTCATTAATTATGAATTTTAAGGGTAAATTACCTCAGACTAATAATTTCACCCACAATTTACTGGTACAGAATTGTTTCAATTTTAGACGTGCTAATTATCCCATGTTATATAAATGTCTAATCGTACCCAAAGAGTTACAGTATCTGGATGTTTATCCGATTCCAGATCCCTTAAAACTGGAGTACCTCAGGGTTCAGTGTTAGGACCTCTATTATTTTTGCTCTATGTAAATAATTTGGGTTCATTAAAACTGCAGGGCAAAGTGGTTCAGTTTGCTGATGATACCACCATTTTATGGAATCATAGAGATTCTGATAATGTTAGAGCCCAGGTTTTTAAGGATCTTAAGATTTTATCGGAGTGGTGTGCTGCAAACAGGCTTGTATTTAATGTGGGCAAAACCTTTATTCTGGGATTTAAGTGTGACGTTCAGGGCCTTATGTTTAGTGAAAACTCCCCCTTACAAAACAAAGAAAGCTGTAAGTTCCTTGGTATTACCATTGATGGTCGCCTTCGCTTGGAAGATCATATCCTAAATCTTGCATCAAAATTATCCTCTGGATGTGAGGGCATGAGCTGGGAGGGGTAGTTGCACGTTCAGTGTACTTTTCTCTTATTGAGTCCCACCTTCGTTATGGCTTGCCTTTTTGGGGTTTAAACAACAAGGGATTATTAAACATAATTTTTGTGATTCAAAAAAAAGCAGTTAGATACCTATGTTCCGCTGGGTTAAGAGATTCTTGTAAACCTCTCTTTATATCTCAAAAAATCCTAACTCTTTTTCTCTTTTTATCTTAGAAACAGCTACTCTTATTCATAAATGTCCTAAACCTCCCTCTAACACTGGTCATATGACTCGCCAGGTTAACGATTTTCCCTTACCAATCCCTACATCCTCCCTCACCAAGAACTCACTTATATACCTTAGCAAAAAAATTTACAACCAGGTTCCTCTATGTATCAGACAAATTTTAGAAGTTAAGAGATTCAAAAAGGAATTAAAATCACTTTTATTATCCAGGGCATATTATAGCCTTGACGATTTTTTTAATGATACCTTTTAACCTGACATCATTTTAGTGTTTTAGTTTTGTTTCCTGTTAAATAATTTAATTTACTTCTTCTAAATTCTGTTTTATTGACAGCTTTACTTATTTTTTAATGAAATTTATCAAAAAGATGCTTTTTTTTTCTCAATCTGTTTTGTTATGATTAATTTTGGTAATGTGTGTAAATTTTATGGTAAAGTGTTTTAGATGTTATGTTTGTTTGAAATTCGAAATTTAAAGTTAATTTGGTATTTTTTAGTTTTTAGGATGCTTGTACACAAAATTTTGTTGTCTTACGTAATATAGCACATTTTCTTTCTTTCTTTCTTTCTATAGCTTAATTGAAGCTGCCGACTGGCAGGAGGTGTTTGCCTCTTTTGATCCTAATGTATCTTGCGACAGCTTCTACAGTACACTTAATGAAATATTTCATAGAGCAGTTCCGCTTAAAATCGTTAAAAAATATAAATTTCCAGTCTGGTTTAATTCTGATATCATAAAGAATTTAAATCGAAAAAAACTCAAGAAATACAGAACTCATTATTATGAAAGTCAGTTTAAAATAGTTCGAAGCAATATTAAAGAACAAATTAGGATTGCTTTTTTAGAATTTTCTCGAACAGCTGAAAATCGAATTAATGTAGAACCCTCCGATTTTTGGAACTATGTGCAGAACAAGAAAGGAATTTCGCGTATTCCCGGAGTAATGCTGTTTCAGGATCGTACAATAAAAGATCCACAGCAAATTGTTGATGCATTTGGAACTTTCTTTCAAAGAGTATATATTGAGTCGGACCCATCTAGTATTAATGTTGGTATTGAATCGAGCCAGACTATTAACAACTCTCTAAATTGCTCTTATAATTTTTCGGAAGATGAAATTGTCACCGCCTCTAATAAACTAAAAAGTAAGTTGACCTCCGGTACCGATGGAGTACCAAGTCTTGTCGTTAAAGATTGTATTCGCGCTTTATCAGGGCCTATTGCCCACATATTTAATCTTATCTTGTCTTCAACAGTATTTCCTGATAAATGGAAGACTGCAAGAATATCCCCGATCCTCAAAAGGGACCGAAGAACGACATTCAAAATTACAGAGCTATATCGATCTTATGTAATTTCTCCAAACTTTTTGAAATAGTTCTTTATAATAGAATATATACCCATGTCAAATTAGACATAGCACCTAATCAATTTGGTTTCATCAAAAATCGCTCCTGTACAGTAAACCTGGCTTGCCTAAATGAGTATCTGTGTCAGCATTTGGATAATAGAGGTCAGGTTGATGTAATATACCTTGATTTCTGCAAAGCTTTTGACCAAATTGACCACTTTGTACTTCTTCATAAGCTAAAATTTTTTGGTTTTTCTACGGATTTAGTTGCTTTGATAAAATTTTACTTACGAGGTCGTAAACAGTTTGTTGAATATGAAGGCTTTAAGTCTCCTATATATGAAGTGTGCTCGGGAGTTCCGCAAGGATCTAACTTGGGCCCGCTTCTTTTTTTATTATTTATAAACGATCTTGCCAATTTACTGTCTTGTCAGAGTTTACTGTTTCCGGATGATATAAAATTGTTCACAAAAATAAATACTGAAGACGATTGCGAATTCCTTCAGGTAAATCTTAACAAAGTAAAGAATTGGTGCAATGTCAATAGACTATATTTAAATGTTAATAAATGCTCTATTCTCTCATTTTCTAGAAAACTGTTGCCAATCAATTTTGACTATAGAGCAAATAATGTTCTGTTGGCCAGAGTGGATGAGGCGATTGATCTGGGAATTACTTACGATGCAAAATTAAGTTTCGCTAAGCATATAGCAAAAATAGTTTATGACTCTGCCAAATTGTTGGGTTTTGTTTATCGAAACTGTCGGCACTTTGAAAATATTAATACTTTAAAACTACTTTTTTTCACTTACATACGCTCAAAAATAGAATACGGATCTCCAATTTGGTACCCAATTTATAGCTACCTGATAGATGATATTGAGCGCATTCAGCGCAAGTTTATGAAGTATCTCTGGTTTAGAGAGGAAGGTGTCTTTCCAGCCAGAGGTTTGGATAATCAATTATACTTAAATAAATTTAATATTATCTCCTTAACAAAAAGAAGAGAAATTCTTTCCATAAAATTCTTATATAACCTTATTCATAACAAGATTGACTGTCCCACCCTTTTGGCTGGATTAAATTTTCTGGTACCAAGAATAAACTCTAGGCATTTTAGATTATTTTATGTAAATCCCGCTAGGACTAATATTTTGTTTAAATCCCCTATTAATATAATGTGTCAGAATTATATTAATAATAATTTACATGAACGGTTCGATATTTTTGTATTTATTTTTAATGTCCATTATAGAAGGTATTAAGTAAATAGGTGATGCAGAGTCTTTCTAGTATGTATATAGATAGTCTGTTATAGTGCATAGATGTTAAGCATTTTGTTTTTTCATTTTTTATTTCTATACTCATTTTGGTAAATTTTTCTTTTTTTTTTCCTTATATTCTTTCCTGTAATTGGGTAACAAACCTGTTGGAAATAAATGCCTCTTTTTTTTTTTTTTTTTTTGTGCGGCCGGTCATGTAAACAAAACTTACTGGATTGGTTTTCTATTATGGGACAGTTCAGGTAAATATTCAGGTAAATAAAAAGTAATAAAAACAAAATTAAGCAGAGGTACCTAATAGTAGATACTGTAGGGTAAGGGGTACCTAGTAGGTACTTTGGGGTGGGGGTTACGAGTTAGGTACTCGCTTAATAAATAAAAACGTGTGATTTTAGCTACGCCGGAGGATTCAGTGCATAATAACAACGTGTGATTTTAGCCTCTTGTTGTTTAGTTTCACTCTCGCCCCTAATTTTGTAAGATTATCAACTTCGTACTGACTGCATCCACTGTTTTTTAAATCGAGTTTCTGCCCGTTTTATTAAACAGTATTGTAAAATGGAATTTACCAAGAGTACGCTGACATTGTCTTCACTTATGGACGCGCTAACGGTAATGGAGCTTTGGCACGACGCTTGTACCAGGAACGTTATCCAGATCGGAGGTTACCAAAGTTCAGGGTGTTTCAAAACACCTTTCGCCGTCTTACTGAAGTTGGTATTGGGAATAATCCGGCACGTGAAGTCAACCCTGGCCATAATAATGTAGAGATTGAGGAGCAAATTTCGTCACGAAGAACATTACTCGACTTTTGTTTTATGCATAAGGTTTTAAATGCTACTATAGATTGTCCCGAGTTATTGTCTCTTTTTAAACTTAGGGTGCCTTCCAGATTGAATAGACAATCGGAAATATTTTCAGTCCCATTCCACCATACCAATTATGGCATTAATGAGCCAGTTACACGAATGGCTCAAAGTGCTAATGGTCTGTCAGGACAGATAAACTTTTTTGACTCTAGGATAACATCTTTTAAGGGGCAGTTAAAGAATATTATTTCATAGGGGCTTTAATTAATTAACTCATCTACACCTTTCACTGATTTATAGATAGTTTTGTATCTGAATATATATGTTTGTATGGGTATGCTATGTAACACTTTTGTAAATGGATTCCGTTAATAAATAAATAAATAAATACTGGAAGCTTTTACCGCAGACCCTACTGCAAGCGTCAGAAAAGTAGCTGAAGACCTTGGCCTTTCTAGTTGGAAGGTGTGGACGACCATGAAGAAAGATGGACAGTATCCTTTTCATGGTACGGGGGTGCAGGGCTTACAAGAAAAATACCCTGCAAGATGAATTCAGTTCTGCCGCTTTTTATTGAACATGGACATTGAGGACCCATTATTCTTAAGTGTGGACAGACGAGTCCAATTTTTTCAGGGAGGATATTACCAACTTCCACAACCTCCACGAATAGGCTGCCAAAAATGCAAATCCGCACTGGAAAAAACAAAAACCATTTCAGAACAGATTTTCGGTCAATGTGTGGGCTGTAGAGATAGTAATAACTATTATTGGGCCACATTTTCTACCAGAGAATTTAAATGGTGCCTACTATTTAGATTTCCTACAAAATGATATCCCCTTTCTTCTAGACAAAGCTGGATTATTGGAATGAGAAAGACCAATAATCTTTCGGCAAGATGGTTGTCCAGCGCATTGGTCCTTGGCTGTCAGGAATACTTAGACTACTGTTTTCCGGACGGTTGGGTCGGTAGAGGCGGAACCTTTCCTTGGCCTCCTCGATCGCCTGACCTAATCGCCTATGTATCGCCTGGATTTATTCATATGCGGCCGTGTAAAGGAGCTTGTATACACCACCGAAATAAGAGAAAAGTTGATTCGCAAAATAAATGAAGCATTTGAAAGGATGAAAGAAGATATGATCATAAGAGTAACTACCACAGAAGTAACAAAAAGGGCTCGTGCCTGTATTAGAAATAATGGATTGCATTTTGAACATGAACAATAAATAGTTTAAACAAAATTGTGTTTTATTTAACATTAAAACCTAAAATAACCCCACAATCGGGGCTCTTATGCTTAGTAGGCTTATGAGTGGTCTCAGTCTAATAATTTTTGTTTACATGACCTGCCGCACAAAAGAGGCCATAATTCTGAAAATTGGCCAGGCATCCACATGAGTGATATCTAAAAATAAAGGGCGTTTTAATGTCTCTATTTTTTCTATAAGTTTACACAGAAGCTTGGAATTGATCGTATTTTTATTAATACACATTAGACAAAACAAAATAAACTTTGAAACTCCGAAACTAATTGTAACTTGCCCTCTATTACCATTTAAGTCCGGCATTTCCTAAAGAAATGTGTTTGTGTTCTTACGAAACCAATACTGTTCATTTTTAACAAATCTCTAGGTACTGGTTCTTATCCCACTCTCTGGAAGAGAAGTTTTCTAAAACCCATTTTTAAATCTGGTAGTAGAAATGAAATTTCCAATTATCGGGCTGTGTGTAACCAATCTGAGTTGCCAAAGCTGCTTGACTGCCTGGTCAGTCATAGGATTGCCTGGAGTTTTAAATCTTTATTTAATCCTGAGCAATTTGGATTTATAAAAGGCAGATCTACTGATGCTAATTTGGTGCTGTATGTCAACTACCTCTACCGCTGCTTGGAGAAGGGACTTCAGGTTGACTCAATATATACAGATTTTTCCAGGGCTTTTGATCGAGTTAACCATGGGGTACTCTTGCAGAAGCTTAGGGCTTTAGGTATTGTGGGGCCTCTTCTTCAGTGGATCTCGGGATTCATCAGAGGTAGAACCCAGATTGTTAATCTTGGAGGTACATGTTCCTCTGAAATTTTGGTACCATCTGGGGTGCCACAGGGCTCTCACTCGGGCCCTGTTTTGTTTTGCCTCTTTTTGATTGATTTAGTTTGGAAACTTGAAAATTGTCGTGTGCTAATGTTTGCTGATGATGTGAAGCTATTTAGGGTTATCACATCCCTTTCTGATGCTGTGCTCCTGCAAAAAGACCTCAATTTATTCTTTGATTGGTGCCACTTGAATAGAATGTCCCTTAATATCAATAAGTGCCATAAGATTACTTTTTCTAAGCAAAGAAACCCTATTGCTTTTCTTTATAAAATAAATAATGTAGCAATTGGTGTCAAAACAGAGGTTTCTGACTTAGGAATATTTATTGACTCCAGGTTGTCTTTTAAAAGTCACATCAATCAGGTGACTGGTAGGGCAATGAAAATGCTGGGTTTTATCCAACGGTCTACAACTGATTTGTCTTTGTTTACTTTTAGATTACTTTATTGCTCTCTTGTTAGGCCCATCTTGGAGTATGGCTCAATTGTGTGGTCCCCGTCATATAACTGCTACATTGAGCAGATTGAAAAAACTCAAAATAAATTTTTAAGGGTGGCGGCTTTTAGATGTGGTTACAGGAGACAGGAGTATTACTATCAGTGGGTCAGGGATAACCTGAACTTACCCACATTGGAGTCACGAAGAACATTACTCGACTTATGTTTTATGCATAAGGTTTTAAATGCTACTATAGATTGTCCCGAGTTATTGTCTCTTTTTAAACTTAGGGTGCCTTCCAGATTGAATAGACAATCAGAAATATTTTCAGTCCCATTCCACCATACTAATTATGGTATTAATGAGCCAATTACACGAATGGCTCGAAGTGCTAATGGTCTGTCAGGACAGATAAACTTTTTTGACTCTAGGATAACATCTTTTAAGGGGCAGTTGAAGAATATTATTTCATAGGGGCTTTAATTAATTAACTCATCTACACCTTACACTAATTTATAGATAGTTTTGTATATAATGTTTCTGAATATATATGTTTGTATGGGTATGCTATGTAATACTTTTGTAAATGGATTCCGTTAATAAATAAATAAATAAATAAATAAGTGTGAAATTTTGGTATTTCTCGAGAAAAATGCAAAAATTGCCATAAAAAATTAATAAACAAATTTTGACCTACACATATTTAGCTTAAAATGTTTGAAATTAAGTCAGCTATCACCCCCTTAAAGGATGGCATCTAGCTTCTGAACACCCTGTATATTAGCTTGAATAAATGAATTTAACTTTGTAAAAGGGAAACCTATGACACTTGAAATTATTTTCATAATAAATATACAAGATTATATTATCCTAATAAATGTTTTTTTGATATTTTATTTATTTTTTACTAATAAAATTTTACTTTGTATATCAGACCTATAGCCATAGTTGCCAGATTGTCAGCAAATGGGTCTTTCTCATCTCACAGCTAAAATAATATCAAAAAAACTAACAAGAACAAGAAGTAGGTATATAGAAAACTTTTAAAAAATAGTATTTTTTAGGCTTGTGTTAATTTTAAATGTGTTACATAAGGTTCGCACGTGTTAAAATGTTAGGATTCTGAATAATGTTATACCTACTCGAATCACATATCTAACCTTTGGGTTGTAGCAACTGGTGCAGCCTATGATACTTTGGGAGATTGAAAGTAACATTAATGGAAATAACAGGAAATATTAATTTACTGTGCAAACAAATAAAATAAATCATAAATTAATATTAGAAGCAGGTAGATGGTGAAATTTGAAATAAAAACAAGTAGTTCCAGGTTGTGCAAAATCAATATTTAAAAGGGAATAAGTGACTTTCGCCTGGAATGTTAAAATGCCAAAGTATTCTTTGTTGATATAAGCAATAATTGTGTGTAAATTTCTCATAAATCTCACATAAAATATTAAAAATGAGTTAGTAGCTTTTTTGTTTACTTTTTGGGCCGACAATAAGGCAACGCCGCGACGATCAAATTTTTCAGGAAGGGGTCTTAATTTTAATTTTTTTTATAAAATATTTTGTCAATTTTATTGAATTTTAAGAGTGAAACTTACCATTTGATCAATACAAAAGCAAATTGGACTTTGGTGTTGCGTTCGACCGCGATATTCGGTAATAAACATATCCGATCTGAAATTGCATGTAAAAATTTTATTCTGGAGGGGAGAGAGGAGGCATTTTGACAGTTGTAAATCCCATATGATTTCGGTATTGGCCGGTTGTCACTTCTATGACATCATTGTAGAAAAAGTCTTCACTTTTTTCTATATCGTATTAATTTATAATATCTGATTTCTAATAATTGATAATTTTATAGAAATTTATTTTATTAGTAAATGGATTGAAGCGTTTGAACTGGTGATTTATATGTAACCAAGCTGTCCACGTTGGCTCGAAACTGCACAAGTCGGAGAGTATCATAATCAGCTGGCCACTACCTTAAGAAAAATAGTTCTTCAAAAATATAACACTTTTAAAAGTATTTTAGTCATTATCTAATATTTCAAAGATTTTTTAATACAAAATTTAAGTAACTCAATAGGTTATATTTCATTTTAATAACAAAATTAGTATTTATAAGATTAATATATAATTTTATTTAAAAAATTCCTACGCCGGTAGAGATCTCTTGCGGCCTGGTTAACTAGCACGTTAAAAAAGGTGGCGGAACGTCAAGTTTTAAAACATTCACCAGAAACAGCAATAGCTACGTTTACAACGCGCGTATCTATTAGGTCAATGGATCAAATGATAGACTATTTTTATTAAGTACAGCCCTTTTTACAAGGATTGATTTTGAGGGTTAAATTAGTGCAGGATTATCTCTAGGATCAAAATGTCAGTTGAAGGGAGTTTATATCAGTTTAGCCGATGAGTTATAGGACATAACTATAGTCAAAATCGCTCTTATCGTGCGGGTGTATCGGATTATCAACGACAAACTTTTGTAGTTACGATTCATTTCAATTTGCGCAACAACGTTTTTTAACTACAACGCGTCAGATAAACATAACAGATATATGCAGCGTTAATGCAGTGTTGCCAGGTGAAATAAAATGAAATCATGAAAAATGTAACCAAAAATCATGAGTTTTGGAAAAAAAATCATGAGATGGCGTTTTAAGCCTTATTTAAAAAAAAAACATACATTATTTTTGTTAAAATATTTTTTTGATGAAATAAAGATACAAGTACCAAAATATCTACTTTTTTATTAACAAATTTAAATAAAAACATAAAATTATATGTTAAAGTAAACAAACGTACATAATCTTAAAGTAAATAACTGAAAAACAAAAATCCGAAATATCCGTTATTTTATTCTGACTCATCGGAATCATAAATTTGTTTATTTAATTTTTTAAGCAAATCTTTTCCTATTGGAAAATTTGAACAAATACGGTTTTCTCTGCCCACTTAACTTTTGGTGTGCAGTATAGCAGCTATCATAGGAGTTTTCAACCGATTTCTCTGTTTTGTTTTGTTTAAATTTATCTGACTAAACACCCTCTCTACGTTAGCACTGGAATGCGGCAAAGTTAATAAATTAAACACAAAATTACTTAAATTGGGAAACCGGGATTCTGTATTTTCCACACATTAAATCTTAGCAATTTTACCCCAAAAATCGCAAATACCTTTCCAGGTAAAATTAATTTCATAATTTCTAAGTAACAACCATTCATTGTCAATAACTTGCATATCAGCAGGAATTAAATTTTGAAACAACATAGAAACATTGCTTATAGACCTGATTTTTCTTGATTTAACTACCTCAGGATCTAGAAATTCTAATTTCTGAAACACAGAGTTTTTAAGTGGAAATCTTGACAATATTTGCTCCACACTCTCAATATAAAAGTCTAGACATCTTAATTTTACCATGTCGAGTCGGTTTTTCTCCAGATCGGCAGAGTTTATGTGGGCAGAAAAGTACATGTCATTTAAATTAAAAAAAAAGTCTAGGGTCTTTAAAATCTATATTTTCAATGTTGGCATTTAGATATTCGTCCTTAATATAATAATCTAAAATTGTTTTAACTGTTCTAGCAACCTCTTTATGAATAACGTGAATTTTGGGCGATTCGCTTTGCATTAATTTGTTTAAGCTATTAAAAATAGGTAGTACATGCGATAAAAATGATAAGTATAATTTATTTTCGGGCGTGTTTAGTTTTTCTAAAATAATATTTGCTTGACTGATTTTAAGAGACGCCTGATCTACGAAATACAACCTCAAAGCTTCATATTGATTAAGAAGCCTTTTAACCACGCATTCCAGAGATAACCAACGTGTCTGGCTAGGATGTAAAATCTTCGATATTGAGACATTTGCAAATTCCTGGAATTCCTTATATTCTTCCACTCTCTTCGGACTATTTGAAAAATAGTTATATACCTGTAAAAAATTATATTTTTTAATTAAGTATACATTTATTTTATTAGCGTATAGCTTACTTCTCTCGCAAATTGTTCCACTTCCTCAGGCAACTTGTGGCATGCATATGATGCACACAAATGAAAGCTATGGCATATGCATTTCATTATGAATATACCTGGAATATTTTCTCGCAATCGACTGACCACAGAATTATTAACGCCAACCATGTTGCTCGCTCCATCTGAAGCAAAGCCAATAAAGTTTGACTTATATGGAACACCATTTTCGGTAAGGAAGTTGATTAAAATTTCATAAAGTGCAGCCTCTGTGGTCTCTACTACTGGGATTAACGCCAAAAAGTTGTCTTCAATGTCAAAATTAATGCACATTCTTACAACTAAAAATAAATGTTTGGTGCACGAGTTATCAGTAGACTCATCTATGATAATGCTAAATTTATTATCCCTCATTAGGCCAAGTAGCCAAGATTCTTGAGACAAGCCTGTAACTTTTTGTAAAACTCTTGACATCTTTGTTCGTTTACATTTCATTTGTTTGACAATATCTGAATCAGTGCCTACAGCATTGAGATAATCGACGAAATGCTCCATCAAATTCATAGGGAGATTATGTTCGGCTAGAAACCCCGCAGTTCTTATAATTCCTTCTTTCGCTTTTTCGGCAATGCTTATTTTTTTAAAACTTTCTGCAAACATTTGACTTATTTTTACTTGACTTTGCTTGCCCATTGATGCTCTCTGCAAAGCTTTAACATGCTTTTCAGTCTCAGAATGTTTTACTAGTTGGGTTTTCCCTGCAGATACCTTAACATCACATTTACAGTAATCGCACCTTAAATTTAAAAAAAAAAACGTTTACCTCCATTAAAATAAAAGTTTTGTTCGCCTTAAATTATATATATCCGCATTAAAGCAAATTTTAATTAGTTACGATTCAGTAACTCATATTATCATTTAATTCTCGATTTAACATTATTATAAGTGAATTTAGATTTTGTACTCAATAAATCCAAATTGCACTTATTTTTACAGAAAGTACCTTAACTTAAAATATCATAAATACCTACCAGGCAAAGCCTGTCCCCTTTCTGCTGTTCTCGATCCATTGCAAACCCGGTATATTTTTCCATTCCTTTTTAAAATTTTGCTTATAAACCTTTCTTTTCTTGCTAGGTCCTGGAAGAGATATACTCTTGGATGTACTACTACTAGAACTACTAGAATCACTGTCACTCATATTTTTTAATTATTTTCAACTCACAAATAATGCTTTACAATACCAAATACACGAGCAAATGCATAAAACTTCGTGAAAAATATAGCCCGTAGAAATATCCGAGAATCTCGGGGAATCCCCATACTCGTCAGTATTTCCCGTTTATATAGGGCTGTGCGGATATTATTTAAGGCTTTATGATATTTATATGTGTACATTTAGTTGTAGTTTTAGGTTATTTTTATTTTATTTTTATTTTTACGACTAATATTCTGAGTTACGATTTTAAATCTTTGTTTTTTTTTTAAATCATGAGATTTTTAGACAAAATCATGATATCATGAGATGTAAGTCAAAATCATGAGATCTCATGATAAATCATGAGACCTGGCAACACTGCGTTAATGTATCAAAAGAAGATAAAATGATAAATGTCAGTGGTTCTAAAACAATTACTTTCATAACAAACATGCCTGTCTCGTTTCGATTGACGGATGACTTTGTTTGTCACAAGGAAAAGAAAAAGCCTTTTTATGGATTTCTAAATCCTCAAGCCAAAAAAATGGTACTTAATTATATTAATTACTTCGAGAACGAAAAAGAAAATAAAGGGTTGCCTAAGAATGTACAAGAAGAAGTAGCTAAAGCGCTTGGAATTAGTTTAAGAATGGTGCAAAAGGTTGTATATGAAAACAAGAACAATCTTATTCCTAAGAAGGAAAAAAAGTATAAAAGGAAGAATTGAAGACTGAAGATTTAAGTGAATGTGTAAAAATGGAAGTATAACGCTGCCATTTCTGAGGGATGTTTTAAAGCAAAGCGGCACTTTGGAAATTGGACTTTCTGCTTTATCAAATTTAATTAAAAGCATAGGTTTTCGCTATAAAAAAGACTGCAATAGAAGATATTTGTGTGAACTTCCAAATATTGTGAGCCAACGAATAGGATTTTTAAGACAATATACACAAAATGAAAAATCAAAGTTAAGGAAAGTGGTATTCTTAGATGAAACTTGGATATTTTCAAACGGGAGTGGAATCAAATCTTGGCAAAATAAATCTGTGAAAAGCGTGAAAAGAAAAAAAGGATATGGTCAGGGAAAACGATTTATTATTTTACATGCCGGGTCTTCAACGGGATTCGTTCCAGGTGCAAGTTTAATTTTTTCTTATAAGTCTAAAAGTATGGATTATCATGACATATGAATTGCGAAATGTTTGAAAAATGGTTAAAGGAACAGTTAATACCGAACTTGCAAGAACCTTTCTTAATAGTATTAGACAATGCGTCGTAGCATTCAAGAATTTTGCATAAACAACCAAATGAAAGTTGGAGAAAAAGCGAAATTTATGAATGGTTAGTAAAAGAAAATCAGAATCCCTTGCCATATATGCTAAAATCCGAACTTCTTTCAATTGCAAAATCGCTGAAAAGACCAAAAATATATGCTGTTGACGAAATAGTACGTAAATATGGCCAGGAAGTTTTAAGATTCCCACCATACCATTGTCAGTTTAATGCCATTGAGCTTATATGGCCAGAGTCAAAATCTTATTATGAGAAGCATGTGGGTGCTGGGCTTAGATCTGACCAGGTTGAAGCTGTTTGGAATGAGGCATTGAATCACATCACAAAGAAGTATTGGCGTAAATCAGTGGATCACACAGAAAACATTATTAGAACCTGGTGGAAGAGAGAAAAAGTACTCGATATCCAAGTTGAACCATTGAGCATTGCTCCATTTGAAGAAGATTCGGAAAAAGACGAAGAGTTTTCCGACTCTGTCATTTTTTAGTCAAATTTGTTACTTCATTTTTACACATTCACTTAAATCTTCAGTCTTCGGCTTCTTCCTTTTATACTTTGTTTCCTGCTTGGAAATAAGATTGTTCTTGTTTTCATATACAACCTTTTGCACCATTCTTAAACTAATTCCAAGCGCTTTAGCTACTTCTTCTTGTACATTCTAAGCAATCCCTTATTTTCTTTTTCGTTATTAAAATAATTAGTTTTCTTTTTACATTTCGTTTATTATTTAGGTATGATTAAAAAGTACAATTTTTTTTTAAAACAAAACTAAGTAAATAAATTGGTGAATGCGCTGGGAGATAGATATGCCCGGCGCATTCTCCATTTTTTTAATAGTTAGTTTCAATATTTTTTTGCCTTGTAATGTGTAAATAAATAAATATTCATAAGAAAACGACATTTTAAAGAACTGTCGTAGCTCCCCTCGTATTTATCTTTTTAAAAAAAGCTAAGTAAATAAATTGGTGAATGCCCTGGGAGATGGAAATGCCCTGGAAATGCCCGCTGCATTTACCAGTTTTTTTTTAAGTTATTTTTAGTCTTTTTTTTTGCCATGTAATGTGTAAAAAAAAATTGTCTTAAGAAAACGACATTTTAAAGAACTGTCGTAGCTCGCCTCGTATTTATCTTTTTAAACAATGTTAAATAAATGAAGGCGGCGGGCATTTCTATCTCCCAGTGCATTCACCAGTTTTTTTTAAATTATTTTTTATCTTTTTTTGACTTTTAACTGATATAAAAGAAAAGATAACACAACTTTTTTAATTTTCTGTGCATCAACGTATAGACTGGGTCAAACGACAAATAATAAATCATAAAATTAAAATGTCATTTTAAAAGTGAGATTGTAACATGTACAGTCAACAAAATTGAAAATGTCCCTCGCTCCGTGTCTCTTTACCCATTTACACGTAATTTAAGCACAATTTGGCTACACTGTATGAATGAAGAAAGTATAGCGGCATTTTTCGAAAATAAGTAACGGGGGCTGATGCGGGGGCAGCTTATGCGATCGATCCCATTATAACATTGTGTATAAGGTACCATTGTAAATTTTAAGATCTGTTTTTAAGGAGGGTTTTTCCATATTAATTGGCGGCACGGGGATGCAGGTAAAATGTATAAGGTGGTAATTATAAATAAATTTGATGGTAAGTAGTATTGTACTGTCTTTTGTGTTTATAAGTGCCTCGAGTCTATTTACGTGTTTAATTTTTTTTTATTTTTTAAAGTGTTTTATGTAATATTTTTTCACAATGCCAAGATTGCCTGGACAGAGGGAGAGTATTATGGAAATTCGTACTAGAATTATTGTTATGCATGAGATGGGTGCCACCTTACGAGAAATAGCAATGGCTACGGATCTTTCAGTAAGTTTGTATGCATTTCGTTTAAATTTTTTGTTAGGTAAAATCTATTTAAACTAATCTATGAAATTTGTCAAAAATCTTCAAAAATTCTCTTTAACTTTCATTTAAAAAAAAAGGTCTGTTTTTATACGGAACCAACTTTTTTTGATATCCCAAAATAAGCTAATAAATTTAATAGATCAAAAACGAAAATTATTATCTCATCGTCCTGGGAATCTATTTAAATAGAAGTGATTTCGAGGGTAATTTATAATTTTTTCATTAAATTTTTTATTTAGAAAAATAGCTGAAAATTACATATCTTAAGTTTAATTTATCGATAGATATGTGAAAAAGTTATAAAACTTACCTACATTTTTTAACAAAGAAAAATATACATGTTATTGGGTCTATCAAAATAAAAAATGTTTTTGTTTAATTTTTAAAGTAAAATCATTTTACATATGATTGATTGTTTTTTTTGAGGTAGTATTTTTTAAATCCAAGCAAACCTTATACAGGGTGAGTTTTTTAAAGTGTTGCAACGCGATATCTTGAAAACATTGAAGTTTTTTCTAAATATTTAAAAAACGAAGGTATAGTTTTTTTTTTAGATAATAAATAAATTTAATGCAGTACCATACCCTAAAAAAAGTATTAATAGGTTTAAAGGTTTCTCAAAAACGGTAGTCGAATGTAGTATAGATTGGCGATATTTTGAATTTTAAATTTAATATCTGACTCACTACTGCACCAGTTGAGGGTTAAGGGGAGTGGCCCTATTAAAAAATGTTTATTAAAATAATATTTAGTCCAAAACGCACCGTGAGCCAATCCACTACCTATTTACCGCATTATTTGTACCCATCTAGTATATTTTTATATCTGTATTATTATTGTATTTATTATTATACCTGTGAATGGGTTTTTTATGCCAAATTTAAGCTTTACCTCGTTAATTATATTTATTCGATTTAGTAATATGATACATATGTATATGCATTTTACGATATTAGACTGAGCATTGTCATAAGTGAGCTTTGACATAGGTAATTTACGAAAAAGAAGAGAAGAATTCTATCGCCTGCTTTTATTATAATTTAAAATAGTTTTGTCACTTCGCGCCGGTTGTTATTTTTAAATATGAAGGTTTTATAAAAGTCATAGCAAACATTTTAATCTGAAATATTTTCACTTTGAAAACTTTGTCAATATTTTCGCTTTATTTGCTTTTCACCATATATTAAAAAAAGTTGTCATAGAAATATATTTTGACGTAACGCTCTGAATGTTTTAAAAAAACACCAACAAATAATATAAAATTATATTATTGTTAAAAGACGCTGTTATTGCTTTTTTAGTAC
Source organism: Anthonomus grandis grandis (assembly GCF_022605725.1). Taxonomy (NCBI): domain Eukaryota; kingdom Metazoa; phylum Arthropoda; class Insecta; order Coleoptera; family Curculionidae; genus Anthonomus; species Anthonomus grandis. The sequence continues at coordinate 14,993,508 of NC_065551.1, forward strand.
CTACTTTATTAACTTATTCTTAATAATAAAATATTTACTGCTATTTTTTATCTATACCTATACATATAGGCCACCCCTTTGCTAAACTGTTGTCACTAACCTAATAGTATAATAGATATCTATTTAATTAATTAATACTAATTACTGCATTTGCTTTTAAATAGGTCAAACAAGTTAGACGCTGGATCCAACGTCAAGAAGTAGAAGGGCATGTAGAAACCAGACAACATCCTGGAAGGAAACCTGTATTGACCGAAAATATAAGAGAAGCTATTGTTACCCAAGTAAGAAATAACCCTTTCACAAATAGCCGGGTGGTCAAAGAAACCATGAACTTGGATGTTACTATGCAAACAATTAGGAATACTCTTCGTTCAGCTGGAATAAATTGTAGACAACCAGCCAAAAAGGCCAAATTAATGGTCGACAACGCAGAGCGAAGGCTTAGGTTTGCTCAAGAAAATATTGACCGAGACTGGTCAAATGTGGTATTTACCGAAAACACGTTTTCTTCGGACATAAGGTCCCATCAATTAGTGTGGAGACCTACAAGTACCAGATATGATTCCCATTATGTCCAAAAAACTGAAAAAAGCGGAAGAATAACATTGTCATTATCGGGTTGGATGACCCAAAATGGACCCGGAATGCTGGTAACCACGCCACCCCAAATGAATTCCGCGGACTACGTGGACATTTTGGAAAATTCTTTTCTGCCTTCATACAGAATATTATATCCGGCTAGACCAATATCCTTTATGCACGATTATTGTCCAATTCATACCTCCCGTATGGCGAGAACATGGTTTGAGGAACATCCGGAATTTAATTTAATTCCATGGCCATCCAGAAGCCCCGACTTAAACCCCATTGAAAATTTGTGGGCTGAAATGGTGAATTCTTTAAAAAAAAAGGTGTAAGTTTCGAAAAAAACACAATACGTAGGCTATTTAAAAGTTTAAATAAAAAAGTATTTTTATTGTAGATTTAAATTGTAATTATACTTACTAAAGCTTGTTAGGATTAGTTTTGAATGTTATTAATTGTTATTAAGATGTTATACTTAAAGAACTGTAATTTGTCATTAAATGGGAAATAAAATTTTCGCTTTGAAACTGACCTTTGATCCATTACTTATACGTTTTATAAGGTTTAAAAAAAAGTAAATAAAAAAAGATACGGGACTACTACAATTAAAGTTTAGTAATTAAAGTTAACTTCGCTTCAATAAAAAAAATATAAAAAAATAGTTTTTTATTCAAGAAGAAATCACGAGAGTGCCTTATTTACAAACGGAAATATTACTTTATTCATCACTTCAGTAAAAAAGTGTGCTTTACTCATGAGAACCACATAGATTTTTTTCTACCTCTTACCAAAATAAAGACATAAACAATTTAAAATATGGATTTGCCGAACAACATTTTGGGTTAATTGAACAAGTGGGGACAATTTTGAAAAAAACAGTTTTTGTAAAAACAATGTCCACTTAACTAGATAATGATTAAAAAAAATTTCAATAACGCAAACTAACTTTCTTAATATGTAACTTTTACTATACGAGTATAGGCAATTTTTGGTATATCAACCAACTTCTTTTGACGAGTTCTACACCCTGTATTTTTATATAGGTATACTTATAAATAAAATGTGAGGAAAAAGAAACAAAAATCTTAATTTTTTTCCCATATTATGGTAGTACTTAGTACAAGTACTTAGTTTTACAGCGCTAGACAGGATATTCCAAAATAAGTAGTTTTGGTAGTATCTCAGCTCGTATTACGTAATGAATTGAAATGAAACAGAATTTTGAAGAGCGCATTTAGCCAACGTATAAAACACTATAGCGCATTGTCCTAAAAACTTTACATAAGGAAGAAAAACAAACTGATTGATTTTTTTAATATCAGCTTGCACAGCCACAAAAATATTCGAAACGTCCCATTGCAAAAACCCCATCTACTGAAAAATGAGTTCCGTCACCCCTGCCTATTTATATACGACTAAACTCGATCGATACTCTACACCCTAGCGCCCGCCGTACGCTACCCCTTTCAGTCAAAAGCCATGTTGCCAAATTGTAAGGCAACGAAGTCCGAGAGCAGATGCGAGGGACATTTTCAAATTTGCCGACTGTACTTGCCTTTAAACAAAGAAAGCAGTTTTCTGGTCTCTGACTGCACTGCATCACACACAATACAAATTAATTGTTCGTCATTATACCAAAATGTATAGTTTCCCAATTATTACAAAAAAACACAAGTAAATTTCTTGTAAACTAAATCTAGGGTACCTAGTAACTAATAAATTAGCACCTTACCAAACACAATAATTATTGAAAGGCGGCTGTATTTACATAAATAGAAATATCAAAATGATATACTAAATATTAATTTAATCTTAAAAATTTGCTTGAACTCCCTTTGAACGCTCCCAATTGGACGTTCAAGATGAACCGCAGGTTATCGTTTGAACTAACATTGTACAACGGATTAATTCCGCTGAACCGGAGATCTTTATGAAGTTATGAACTGTTGTCGAAGGCCTATTGTACAACCGGGCCTTAGAGAATGAAAAAGATGACATTTGTAATCGAGTAATACTTTTAATAGATCAAATAACTTTACTTATTTTAAAGCAAAAACGTTATTGCCCATCAACTATAGTAATGTTTTTTATGTTATATATTATATCCTCTTGCGCATATGAACTACTTAGAGATTATTTTTATCTACACACCATGAGGTACCTACAATATTTTTCTTCTAGCTTAGGATGGGTGATACATTCTGATTAAAGAAATAAATTCTGATTTAAGAAAAACAAACGACACCACTAATTGTTCAAACGAGGCGTATAGAATCAAACCCCGCTAACTCCACTTTTGTCCAAAAATGATATTTTGATTTAATTTCACAGCTAATTTGCCAATGAATCTGGTCGTGTGAATCTTAACTTTCAAAACACGCTAAAAGAGGTCTAAAATATGGCAAAAACATCGCGTTTATTTTCAAAACCCGCTAACTCCCTGCACATGTTACAATCAAATCCCGCCAACTCCATTTTGACCAATGACGTTGCTCTATTAGATACGAGCACATGTTTATGTATCATTGCATCAGTTGATGTTTAGATTTCTATTGTGCAGGATCTGAGTTATTGCTTTTAGTGATTTTTATAAATAAGTTTTAAATATAAATATGGATGAGTATAATAAACCCGTACAAAAATGTACACCGAACAAAGCCCGAAAATGTTTAGTAAACAAATCCAACCGAAAATCAGAGAAGCAAAAGATTGAGAGGTAAGTCCTATTGTGTAATTTTGGTAAAAATGTGTTTCTAAGTGTATTTTTATATACTCAAGTCAGGATCTTTTTGCAAGTAAGCGTTTTTTTGTCGAAAATCTAAACTAGGACATTTTTTAAAATTGTTAATTGCTACTTTGATAACTACAATTAGGGGCACATTAAAATTTGTTAAAATAAGAATGTATAAGTTTAATTTTGTATAATTTGTAAGTAAAATGAAAAGCCGGTTCGTTGTAATCTCAATAATATGTCACTTTCAACTTATTTTTAGATACAAGCCTAAAAGACCACCGGGTGTCCCAAGCTGTAATCATGCAACGAAGAGCTTCCGATGCAGCACTCTAACCAAATTTGACATATCTGATTTTCACTCAAAGTTTTATGCTACTCCTGCAAAAATTGATCAAGATAATTATATTGTGAAGTATACCAACGTTCAATTGCCAAAGCGGAAGCGCCCAAAGAATAGTTCGAGGCAAGTGAGAAAATTAAGTTACAAATTTTTTGTAAGGAATAGAAGCGGAAAAATAATTCCAGTTTGCAAACCTGCGTTTCTGAGTATACTGGATATTAATAAAGGTAGAGTTTATGGAGTTTTAAAAAGACATTTTGAAAGTGGGCAAATGGCACATGAAAACCGGGGTGGAGATCATAAAAGCAAGAAATATCAATGTAGGCGAGAGACAATTCAGTTCTTTTTGGAATCTTTCAAATGTCAGGATTCACATTATTGCAGGTCAAAGAGTTCTTGTCGTGTATATTTGCCGTCAGAACTAAACATCAGAAAACTGTACCAAATGTATTCAAATTCAGCACTTGACAATGTCAGTGTTAAAGAATCATTTTTTAGACGTGAATTTTGTACAAAATATAACATTGGCTTCGGTTCTCCGAGGACTGATGTATGTTCCACATGCATTCAGATAAGTGAAAAAATAAAGCTGGCGAGAGATGATCCTCCTAGAAAAGCTACACTGATGGCTAAAAAAACAGTGCATAAACTTAAGGCACGAGCTTTTTTTGCATTACTAAAGGAAGAAAAGCCTGAAATGATAACATTATCATTTGACTGCCAAAAGAATTTGCCAGTTCCAAAACTTCCAGACCAACAGGCATATTTTTCAAAGCAATATAACTTCTACAATTTTACTATTGTCTGTGGTAGTTCCAAGACCACGTTAACTTCAGAAAACGTGTTTTGTTATTGTTGGAATGAAACTGTTCGGCCGAAAAGCTCTAATGAAATTGCTAGTGCTGTTTTCCATCGGCTCATAAACATGAATTTGGAGGGTAAAACGCACATTAGACTTTTTGTTGATGGTTGTGGTGGCCAAAACAAAAACACCACCATGATGGGAATGTGTTCAAATTGGCTGGAATGTTATGCGCCACCAAATATTAAGAAACTTGAGATAATTTTTCCTGTAGTTGGACACAGTTTTATACCACCCGACAGGGTGTTTGGAAATATCGAGAAAGCTATAAGAAAAAAAGAGATAATTACGACCCCACAGCAATATATTGAACACATAAGACAATATGCCACAGTATTAAAAATGGGTGACGATGTCCCTGTTTTGGATTGGAAGAAGGAATCCCAAAATATACTAAAGCCACCTGGAGCATGGCACTTTAAATTTAATCCTTCGAAACGGTTTAAAATAACTCTTGACAAAAATCGAATTACGAAAGTTCAAGGTGAAGTAAACTACAGAACTGAATTAGGCAATCCTAGAAGTGTTACGAAGAAAAATAAGCAAATCAAATCAATGAATCCTCAACAACTTCCTGTGAACGTTCCTGTCAAACAAGATAAAATTATAGCAGTAAGTAAATTATTAGAATCACACTATGGCGAAAACTGGAGGCTTAACGAGGATTTTGATTTTTTCGTAAATATTGAACTTCGCCAACCAGATCAAGCTGATGCTAATGAAGAGCTTCCAGATTTGCAGTGCGAACCAGTTGAAGAGCTGGGATCTCTGTCTATTTAAAAAATGTGTTCTAAAAGAATTTGTGTTTTATTCAAAATGTTTCCGTTAAAATTTATAGAATTACAATTTCTGTTAATTAAAATAAACATGATTTAAGACATACTACGTTTTTATTTTTATAGTGAAGTAAGTTAAAAAAGTAACTAAAGAAGCTCTACCTATTTGCTGCGTATTTCGGACCCTGAATCAGAATCAAAACCCGCTATATCCATTTTTCACAATCAAAAGCCGCTAACTCCAAACAAAAACCTAAATATTTAGCCTAAAACTTAGAGCCATGGTGGATTTTTTACCAATACTTAGATATTTTTATATAGAAAATTTAAATTAAAAATATTTGGCAATCAAATATCAAAAAATAATCTAGCTAACGGTTTTTCTCAATTCCTGTAAAATTTTGCATTTTGGAGTTAGCGGGGTTTGATTCTATACGCCTCAAACATTGTATGCACTTCTTTAGTATAGACTGAGAAAGTTGTTAATTTATTAATTGATGTTATTAATGTTGTTAATTTATTAATGGAAATTTATATAACTAAAAGACTAGACTATAGGGGAAAAAGTCTAATATTGCATTTATAAAATTATTAACGGCGCCTATACATATTTGAAACAATAAATCAATCACATAAATTATTCTCATTTCTAAATAAAACAAAATTAAAATTGAACATCCATCTCGGCAGAGCCGCGCTTTCAAAGCGTAAACGGATCCACCAAAACGGATCCGAATCTCCCACGTGTACGACGTTGCCAACTATTATTTCGTGGCTTGAGTAAAGTCGCCTGTGAAACATACCCAGAAAAATCTATCTAATCTAATAACGGTCCGTCTTTTATAACGTTTGCCTCTTGCAATAGATTTCTACTGAGGTGCTCGCGCAGTGTCGGCTAACAGTTGCCTTCCATATCGGGCGTTTCCGTCAAAACAACTCTACAGATTCCAAAAGAAGATAGTCTAGTGTTAAATTTCATCAACAAACAGGAAAATCTCGAGAAAAGCGGTCAAAAAAACAACTCAGAGGCGGAAAATCCCATTTGCGCCATGTTTTCGCGCTACAATATTAATAAATAGTCGGTAAAACTACAGTAAATCGGTGAAAATCTGCTTTTGTTTTACACCTGATTTTTGACGTTTGAACAGGCCAGTGAATCATTTGCCTCAAGCGATTGGAGAATCACTTATAAAATTGGAATTTAGGGCAGAAAAGCCAAAATTTTTGGAAAGTATCCTAAAGGAATTCATAAAGTAGAGCATGGAGGCGATAGCGAAGCACGAGTTTGTAGCTACGGCCGACGACGAGCTTAGTTTTAAAAGGGGCCAAATTCTTAAGGTATGCCTTTTGTTTCATTCTATTTGTTTTTTTTTTACCCAGTGCCATTTGGCATTGAGCAGTTTACCAGTTTATTTTAATTTAATAGGAGCACTGAATAACATCTTAACTGATTTAAATAATTCCTAAATCTTTAGAGAGTAGTATTGGAGTTTGTTCTTGTAGGGAGCAAACCATACAATTGCAAAACAAACAAACTATAGAGTTTTATATTCCATCACTTTATATAGGAAGTTTACAGCGAGTTCCCAGATTGCTAATACTATAAAGATTTTTTTATTTAAATTTAAATTATTATCAATTTCCTGACAAAGCATTTTTAATTGTCAGGTTTCATTAAAATGATAACTTTTTAGTCACAAAAACCAATTTTTGTCCCAATTTTGTTTAAGACATGGATAAACCTTTAGAAAGATTTTATGTAATTTATCTAATATACATTTATTCCTAAGGTTTTAAATATGGAAGATGATATGAACTGGTATAGAGCAGAATTAGATGGCAAAGAGGGACTTATTCCTAGTAATTATATTGAAATGAAGCCACATGAGTAAGTTTTATTGAGTTTTCACACTTTATATCAAGCACTACAGTTTTCTATTCAATTTTTTTTAGCTGGTATTATGGAAGAATAACAAGAAGTGACTCTGAACGACTTCTTCTAAATAAGCATGAAGGTGCATTCCTGATCAGGATAAGTGAAACTAGCCCTGGAGACTTTTCTTTATCAGTAAAGTAAGTAAACTTTTTCTTACTGCTAAATAATAGACATAATTTAATAAAAATACTCTAAATATAGATTTTGTTTTTATTAACCCTGGGTTATTAAAAACAAAATAATTAAAAACAATTAGCTTTTGTTGCTAATAAAGGAATTGTTTTATAAATTTCTCATCATACTTGTTTACTGAACTATAATTTTCATTGTCAATACCATGACTAATGAATAATTGATACATTTTATGAGGATTTTTGTTTCTTTATTATTTCTGATTGGTTTTATAAATATTTATCAATGTCATAAGTAATATTTGGCATTGGAGGTTCATAGGAAGGTTTTTTTAAGATGCATGAACTGGTTGTAGTGATAAAAGTATTAAAATTTAAAACCATGAATTACAAAACAAATTATTACACATTACAACATGTTGACATTGTATATAAAAATAAATTCAATTATCAGGATCCCAAGCACAAATGTGCTTGAAATTATCATATCGATGGTGTGTTTCCATATGTAGCTATCTACAAAATGCTTTATATTTAGAAAACAAAAAATAAAGTTTAATAGGCTGTATCAAATCAAATCTATAAAAAAACACATCTTAATAAAACTCATCTTTTTATTTATATATTTTTTATTTGAATAAAATTTAAAAAAAATTCTTATAATGACACAGATTTTCGAAAAACATAAATAATAACTAATTTAAACAGGAAAAATGCAGATAGCCATATTTGGCACATAATACTTTCTCAAAGTTGTAGTGATGCGAAAAGCTATAAACTTTTTTATTTATTTATTTATAATACGGGAAAACCCCATTAACTGTAAATTTTACAAAGCAATAATATTTACATAAACAACTGTCATAATCTAAACCTACTTAAAAAATTAATACTAAAGTAAAAAACACCTATACTACATATACTAGAAACAACCTTAATAATTTATATACGAGAATGTAAATACAGAATTTTATGCACAATGATGAAGTAAGTGACCTCTTTAGATGCATTAAGGAACTTATGTTAAACACATCAATATTCGAATTGTTTAACAAATTCATATACCTATCCATAGGATTATTAATTCCATAGGATGTTCTGTGGAATGGAATGTTAAAGGTTACATTATGGCGTGATGAGGAACATTAAGAATAGTCATGGTTCTCAATAACAGTTAAAGTTCTATGAGCACAATATCTCAGGAATTTATGTTGAACTTTTTCTAAAGCATCAATATGAATCTGGTGGTATGGAGACCAAACTACAGAGCAGTACTCCAATATAGTTCTTACTAGGGAGCAGTAAACCCTTCTTGTTGAAGAGACTGAGAAATATGAACAGTTTCTCATAACAAACCCTAGCAATTTTGATGCTTTTACAGAAATTGAATTAATATGATCAATAAATGTGAGTTTCTCATCAAAAATAACAGCCAAATCCCTAATAGATCAGTGCTATTAGCAACATAAATCAGTGGCTCATTATTAATGAAGTAATTGGATTGAAACCGGTTGATCCTGAGAGTGAAACTAATAACACAACATTCCTTAACATTTAAATGAAGATTGTTTTGTTCACACCAATTATTTAAGCGATCCATATCTGCTTGTAGTAATTCTTGATCCACAATACTACCAACCACCCTCCAAAATTTTAAGTCGTCTGCAAACATCAAACACTGACTATACAGGAAACAGTTAACTATACTATATCATTAATAAATAAATGAAATAATAAGGGTGATGTATGCCCTCCCTGAGGGAGACCTGATGTTACGCTGATAGGATCAGAAAGATGTCCACCTACCCTGACCCTTTGAATACAGCCAGTTAAAGAATTTTTAATCCAACTCACAAAATCAACATGAAACCCTACGAAGATCAGTTTTGACAGAAGAATTTGATGATCAATACGATCAAACGCCTTACTAAAATCGGTGTATATAGAATCAATTTGTTTATGATCCTCTAATTTACTCATAAGATCAGATTGGTAACAGATCAAGTTAGTGGCAGTAGACTTATTCTTGCAAAACCCATGCTGTGAATCTGATATTAAGCCTTTGCATAACCAAGAAAGTTGATTAGCTATAAGGCTATCAAAAAGTTTAGGTATTGAAGATTGAATGCAAATACTTCTATAAAAATCTATGACATCCCGACGGCCAGCTTTAAACAATGGCACAATAAAACTTTCCCTCCAGGCAATTGGAAATGTGGATGTTTGTAAGGAAGCATTAAATAACAAAGATAAAGGAATAGCAAGAGTACATACACATTGCCTCAAGAGAAAATTCGGAATCCCATCTATGCCTGCAGTAATCTTGTTAGGGAGTGAGCTAATACCTTCAAATATATCATATGTTAAGATCTTAGTAATGTTTAAATTTAAACCATTAGCGGGACCATTTTGCAGCTGATTATTATCAATACCAGGAGAATAAACAGTTTGGAAAAATTCTTTAAACATGTTTGCAATATCCAAACCACTGGACGCTTGCTTGTCACCATAAAAGAGGGTATTGGGAAGGGTATAATTGGACCTCTTATCATTGATATATTTCCAAAATGATTTAGGGTCATTCTGTAAGCCGGAATCTATCCCTTCAATATATTGTCGGAAGCACAAATCAGACATATGTTTGCATTCAGACCTAAGGCGAGAAAATTTTATATAGTTTTCGTCTGTATTATCTCTCATATATAATGAATGAGCACTCCTTTTGTTCCTAGTTAACTTTCTAAGTTCAGGGGAGAACCACTTAGGAAATGAGGAAGTTCTATATTTCTTTAAAGGAATGAAATATGCAATCCCCATAGAGAGATATTCATAAAAAACGGTGATTGATAAGTTAAGATCACTATGAGATAAACACTCGTTCCAATTAATTGAGGATAGAAAGATATTAAGCTCATTGTAGTTACCGTTTCGGAAATCATAAAAAAATTCTTCATAAGCTAGATTTGAAAAAATTGAGTTATTTGTTGTTGAAATATTCAAATGACACTCATATCCAATATGATGAAAATTAGCTTCAAAAAGAGGGTCAGAAGCTTTAAGAATATTTAAATCCTTAACATTAGAAAAAACTAAATCTAAAAATACATTTCTATCATTAGGAATCAAGTTACATTGATAAAATTTTAAATAACCAAATCTTTGTGCAACATCTACAGCTGGGTCACCTCTTGGGCATTGAACCAGGAGACCATACTCGTCATTGCCCCATGCAGCCCTTGGTAGGTTGTAATCTCCAAACAGATATACATTTAGGTTGACATATTAAGTAGTAACACACTCCATGGTTTGACAATGCCAGATATAAGTATCCCGAGGTGATTGTGGAGGTATATAAACACCACCAATAATGAACTTAGTCCCATTACACTGGCATAGAATCAGAATTTGCTCAATACGGTCCTCTTGAATAGAAATGCACTGTGATTGTATACTATCACTGACAAATATCAGAATACCACCTCCACTCAACTTACTGCTAGTTCGATAGCTTCTGTCACATCTGAAGACCCTGAAACCCTTGCACGTCAGTTCAGCATCTACAATACTTAATACTTAATATACTTAATAGTTAAAGAACTAATTCTAAACATGATAAGGAAAGATAAAAATAATTATTAATAACATTATTGTAAGAAAAAGTCTTCGTCATTTACATCTGGAACCACTGTTTCATCCTAATCAATGGTTTCATCACTACTTAGCAAACTTGTAAAAAAGAGCCGGCAGTCATCTGGGACACTTCCAGAATTGCACATTTCTTTTAAATGTTTCAGCCTTAATGCTGAAATTTTCCTCTTTTCCTCGTGTAAGGGTTTGAGACATTTTTCCATGGAAGCAACTGTCACTCATCTTCCTCTGTGTGGAAGAATCATTATTTTGCGAAAATCTTCATCAAAATCTGTATTAATTTTCATTGTAAAAGGGAATGCCTTTTCATACCTAATATACTTAGTATGATGCCAATTAACCACATTCCCGTCTTTATCCTTGTTTCGGTTGATCATAATTAGCTTTGCTAGGGTTTTCCAGTCAACAAAAGTTATGTCTTTTTTTTGAAAAACTTCGTACTTAGGGTCATTTTTTTTTTGCATTCCGAGCGATGGTTACCCATTCATGCGGCAAATAAACTGGGACATTTTTGGATGAAATTTCAATTCTTGCGTGCATTGAATCGCATTCGCATTGGCAACCAATTGATTTTTATTTTGGCCTCCACATGTGTCACTAAAGAGCCTTACATTTTAATTGGATTTAGAAAGACTTTTGAGGTGGTGGAATAAACAAGATGCTATTTCTCATGGGCCATGTGAACCTTCTACTTCAGACCACATGTAGCATTTTCCAGAATTATCTCCACAGTTAAAAATAGTGAAATTTTATGTGGCTAACTTCGTCTTGTAAAAAAGAATGGGGTTAGTTGGATCTGTTGGTACATACAATACTTAATGAGTTACTTATTATATTGGGTATTACGTCACTTATAGCAAAAATCAATTTAGAAATTTTTAACTCACACGCTCAACAATTAAAAAGAAGAAGAAAATAGACTTATTTAAAATAGAGATAAAAAATTCTAAATTGATGTTTGCTATAAGTGACGTAATACCCAATATAATAAGTAACTTATTATGAATTCGTCACAACAATACAGATTTTACATACAATACTTGTTGCAAATCAAAGTTGGCGGAATGTATTTCTTTAGGATTTTCCTTTGCTGCATCCTTCTCCACATTTTTTTCCTGTCTGGCTCTTTCTTTATTTTGAATGTGATCTTCATAGTTTTGCAGCAAATTTACTTTGATTTCCGTGTTAGCAGATTCATACGCTGTACATGTTGGACATTGATCCTTTCGAGGCTTATCGAATGATAGATTAAAATGAGAATTAAAAATATGACGATAGAATGACTCCTTTAAACATTCCATATTTTCTTTGGCACAATCTTCTTGGTATAACCTGTGCATCTGCTTTAGGTTGAATTTTGGATCCAAGTACACTTTTTTTGAGTCTTTTCTGCAGTAATGAGAAGAGACTGTAGGAAATTTCTGAATATGTTGTTTTAAAAAAGGCAGTGGATCGGGTCACGGCAGCCGGGAACATTCGAACAAAATGTAAGGATCCGTGATTTTTCGATTTACTTTATCAGTTCACGGCAGCCGGTTACGCTCGAACAAAATTATGTTCCCGGCAGCCGTGATTTTGCGGTTTTCAATATTAGGATTATTAGGTCCCGGCAATCTGTACGAGACCTAATATTGAACTACCAGTCAAAATAACTTTTTTTGTTCTCGGTAGTGGGTATATGTATCAGCAATACGTTATAGTACGTTATACCGTCAGCCGTGATTATATTTCTGATAAATGAATGAAGGAAAAAGTTGTTTTAGTGCCTGTAATATGCATTAACGTGTGCAATAAATGTTGATTAGTTGGGTTAGTTTAGTTAGTTAGTTTTTTGCACTAATTATTTCGACTATATTTATGTACGCATTTAGAAATATACTTATTCACGTATTTAAAAGAAATATGAACTTAAATCTGTAACGATTCTGAAGTTCAATAAGTTTTAAATACAATAATTTACTTGAGGTATAATAGATTTTTTATATACCTAGGAGCTGAGGTTCAATCTATTAATCTCAGAGATTAGAGAGAACTTAAATTAAATTAAGTATATCGAACGGTATCGTTACAGATTTAAGTTCATATTTCTTTTAAATACGTGAATAAGTCTATTTTCTTCTTCTTTTCAATTGTTGAGCGTGTGAGATAAAAATTTCTAAATTGATTTTTGCTATAAGTGACGTAATACCCAATATAATAAGTAACTCATTATGAATTCGTCACAACAATACAGATTTTACTTAATTTCACTTATGCCTGTAATCGCTGTTGTATCAGAAGAATCATTATTTAGTAGAATCTCATTATTATTTTCACTAAATGTTATTTCTTCGTTATTTTCATTTAATAGATTGATATCTGAAATTTCGTCTTGTATCTCGAGTATTTCTTCTGAACTATCAGTAAATAAATCCCTTTGTTGTTTTGTTGCACTTGAATCTTTTTCCAGTTGTATCCTTGCACTAGTTTCTTCGTTGCAGTCAGAGATAATTTTCACAAAAATTTCTTTATTACTTTTCCAAGAATCCAATATCTCTTTTAGTTGTCTATAGCGAAATTCGAAAACTTCTTGATTTTGTTCGGCACAAACACCAGAAATTTCTCTAGCAACTGTCAAAGTTTTGCGAAATTTCTCCTGCGCAGACATTACTCTTTTATCTACTAAAACCTCAATATTTGTAAACTCGGGACTATTAATAACATCAGAATCGTTGAATAATCTATGGACTGACATGTAGTATTTTTTATGCCACCTCTCTAGACACAAAGATTCGTCTTATAAAAATTCACCTGCAATAATTCGGGTAGCAAACATATGCTGGCAAGGCAAATGCATTGAGCTTCTAAATAAACATTCACAGCCATTAATACTGCAGCGAATTACTCCTTCAAAACTTCGGTAGAGGCAGTTATCCGAAGATATAAACTTAATTTTTGTGGACACAGTTTCCGATTTTTCCAACTGACTTTTTAAAATTCCATATGCAAAGTGGGTTAATAATCTTGCATATTGTAAATAAGCCTCATTTTTGGGATTGTATATTACTGGAATTTTGTGCAATAATTTGGCTGCTTTATGGTCTCGCTCGTTTCTTTGAATAGTTAGTTCTATGAATATATTGGTAATAAATTCTTTCAACGTAGAATATTTTTTTATTAAGGTTTTAATTTTATTATTTAAGGATTCCACTCTATTGTTTGTAGAATTCAAAAAATTACCACTCTGATAAGTAAATCCTATTACCCACTGGTCTTTAATAGGGTGCCAGTTACTATCATAATAATCCATTACAGAAACAGGTAAGTCAGTTTTCATCTGTTCATAAACGGAATTATAGTTCTCAATGCTTTTAGAATAACTGATTTTTTGTATTAATTCTGTTGCTAATACTTCTTCGGAGGGAGTAATTCCTAATTTTTTGGAAGTAATCTCTCTTTTAAATGTTTGATGGGTATGAAAAAAGCATAGAAGCAACCTGGATAATGGAAAATGCTTTTTAATAACTTCCCTTTCATTTTCATCTTTATCAGTCATAACAATTCTTGTTTTGTCGGAGGCAGGATTCCGTTCCTTAAAAGTCTTTACCAGCCAATCAACAGACTCTCTATCTTCGGAAGTTATTATACCTACTCCAACTATTTCAGTACTACCACAAGAATCCTCTACTGCAAATATATACACTGGTGCTCTTATATTTAAAAGTTTATATGTCCCATCTAAAAAGAGTATATCCGAAAAATATTCGAAACTTTTCCTCATAAAGTTATCTTGAAAAAATATGCCCCGAAAATTTTTGTCGCTATATGTCAATAAATCCACTTCGCATCCATATCTGTGTTGAAGAAGTTCCATACACTCTGCTAAATTTCCATCTTTAGTTTCCACATCTTTACTGAGCCTCATTAGATTTGAGACGTCTCGCAAAATGACAACTTGTCCTGAAGACTTCAGTAGAGTAGACAGTACCAATTTTTTATTAGCTCTTAGGGACAAAAGCTTTTTTGCCTCAGTTTTTAAATCATTCGTTAACTTTCTCCCTTGAGGTAAATATCGAAAACTTTGTCTGAAAGCACAAAAAAAGCATAAGTTAATGAGAGGTGAGGCGTATACAGAAAACGAGATAGAAAACAGAATCGTTTTATTAGAATTATTGACCTACTTAGGTTAAGACTTTGCTATCGCATTTTTTGAATTTACGGATAATTCTCAACATATTTTAATAAAGGTACCATAGGTATACAATTAATTATTTTTAATCGCGTGCGCCTAAGTTTTATCGATTTTATTGATCCGAACGTTTTTCACTAAGGTTTAAAGATGTTTTTGTATTAATTTTCTTGCAGAATTCTGCAGAATGGAACTAAATAACTGCTTAATTAATTCTTAATGTAAACTAAATCGTGCTGCTGTTTTTTATTTTGTCATATCAATTAGATTATTAGATGAGCAACAAACATTCATCCATCACGTTGTCACTGGCGAAACATGACAGATTTTCTTCAGAAATAATTTTTGATAGTAAACGAATGAATGTTTTTACCCGCTGGTCGCCATGCAGAACAGCAGAACTACTCGGTGAAACAACTATACATACTATACAGATTTTTTCCAAACAAACAAAAAACAACAATGAGGAGGGCTATCTAAATAAAATCGTTAAAACAAAGTGTCCATATCATCTATCACATTTACTCACTCTGTGTTCAGGGGATGATTATGCTCATCGATTAGACACTTTACTTCTAATGATTGTCCATCGTCAGTTAATTTTAAATATATTTGTGCTTTACAATTTTGTCCAAAAGAGCTAAAACACACAAAAAATACGCATCGTAATTAGGAGTCCCTCAAAAATTATTGTATACTTTTACCTCGTCTTTCTATTACTTTTTTTTCCTTAGTTCTTAAATATTGTCCTCCATGAATACAACAATATTTGATATAATAATACTTTAGTGTAGGATTGGCTTTGTTTATTAGATGCGGGACTCTTTTCTTGGCAGACGAAAAAGTCTTATTATTTCTTATCCAGTATTCTGTAAATGTCTCGGTCTTGTATTTTTCCAACTGCACTTTGAATTCCTCAAAATATTTAAATTTGTCTTCAACTTTCATTTTAAACTCAATTGAAAATCACGGTAGGTACTTTGAGCAAATATTAAAAACAGAATTAAACACCGGTAACTTACTGAGCACATATACCTATTTACAAACTTAAAAAAGTCATACATAACCTAAACTTGTTGAATTCGAACTGCCGATGCCCATAACGATTTGCTGATGCTACGAGTGCCGGGTATGGATTTTCAAACCTAATATTCCCGGCAGCCGTGATGTATTGATATAAAAATAAAAATCACGGCAGCCGGGAACTTAAATTTTGTTAGAGTGTTACCGGCAGCCGGGAACTTAAATTTTGTTAGAGTGTTACCGGCTGCCGTGACCCGATCCACTGCCTTTAAAAAATTTACTGCATCTTTTGATATTTTAGAGGTACCATAACCGCCTCTCTTATCTTTTTCTGTGGTGTTACTATTTGGGACACGTTTTTTAATGGCAAAATTCAGAAATCCCTTTTTAACACCAAGGGTATTAAGTAGCATTGTTCTACTTACATTTATTCTAGAATCCTTAATGCACAGATAAAATTTCATAGATTTGGATCTTCTTAAGTTGTTAGTGCCAGTTGTTCTTCTTCTAAAATCGATAACCTCTACCAAATTATTTAGGAAATCTCGTTGCCTATCAACATTTGCAAGATTCCAAAATGATGTAAAAATATTTATCCTTTCTTCCTGGTTAATACGAGTTTTGCATTTAATCCTAAATTGAAAAAAAAATTATGATCTACGTTTAAAGAAGTGTCAATCTTATTCCTACCTGCAAGAATTGTTGCATGGTTCACCTAAGAACCTGCCTGGAGCGTGATTTCCTTTTGAGTTTATATACGGAAGTCCCGAATTCTTATTGTCTCTGCGAACATTTTTTTTCCAAAAAGTAACCCAAGGATCTTTTCTTTTTATTTTTTGGTTCAACTGACGTATCTTTTGATTCGGGTTGGGTTGGGTTGGGTTGGGTTGGGTTGGGTTGGGTTGGGTTGGGTTGGGCTATCAAAAATTATTTCTGAATCAGAGTGGGCCGAACAAAATGGTGCCTGATTAAGATTTTCTAAAAAGAAATTTTTATAATTAAAACTCTAAAAAACTATATCTTTTAACAAAAATTTTAATTTCTTAGGAAGGAAAAGGTAGTTGTACTCTTGTACCTACGTATTGTAAAAATAATATTATTATGTTAATAATAATTGATATTGACAAACAAAACTCCAAAATTGCTTTAGCACCATCACACACACTCATAAAATAGATAGATATACATTTACAATTGATTTTTACGCAAAAACCATCCACAGTTTTTTTTACACGTTTTGTATTGCTATAAATAATTAATGTAATACTAAATAATTTACAGAAACAGCCATAAGTAGGTACTTCTGAGAATAATTCTTTAAAATAATAATTCTTTGAAAGGGTTATCTATCAAATAGTTATGAATTATTTAACTCACCATCAAATAATAAATAAACACCAATACGGATTCGTTCCCAAAAGATCGACGGAAATGGCCATTTATAGTGCAATACAATATATCATGGAGAATCTTGAGAGAAAGGCCAGTGTAGCTGGACTGTATTTCGATTTGTCTAAGGCGTTTGACACGGTTGACCATTCTTTACTGCTGGACATCCTGGAACGGTATGGCATCAGGGGTGCAGCATCTAAATTACTCAGTTCATATCTAGAGCAAAGAGAACAAGTAGTTTGTGTGACACATTCCGGCTCACCAACGTTTTCCCGCCCCCAAATTATAGGAAGAGGTGTGCCTCAGGGCTCAATCTTGGGACCTGTGCTCTTCCTATTATATGTCAATGGCTTGCCTGAGCTGTTCCCTTCTGATATGACTTGTCAATTCGCCGACGACACATCAGTTATAGTTGCCAGGAAGACAGTGGCAGATCTTTCGGGGGGCTGCTCATCCGCAGTGGAGCGCATGAGGACCTGGTGTCTGGACAGTAAGTTGTCTTTGAACTCTGGTAAAACGGGGTTGATTAATTTTTCGAAGGCCAATATTGTCTCAGAATCTCTACTTGTGTGGTCTGGTGGGCAGTCAATCCCTGTAGCCAATAGTATTAAATTCTTAGGAATACACATTGACCCCAATTTAAATTGGGAGAAACATATTAAAAACCTTTATTCCAGATTAGCTAGCTTGTGCGGATTGATTAGAAGATTAAGGGATGTAGTGTCTGAGGTATCTCTTCGCCTATTTTTATTTCGGACAGGTACAGTCGATCTTACAATATGGTATCTGTTTCTGGGGATCAGCAAGAGGAGCTCTAGATATATTTAGAATGCAAAAGCGTATCATTCGTTGTTTATTGGGCATGACCTACAGAACTTCCTGTAGACCTTACTTCTGCAAACTAAAAATACTTACCCTTCCCTCCTTATACTTTTCTTCCTTGGTGTTATTTGTGAAAAGACACAATCATTTGTTTGTTGAGAATAGGGCAATGTACGCTGAGGATGTGACTATGATTACACGACATAGAAGCGATCTCCGCATTCCATTGCATAATTCAGCTTACTATGAAAGAGGTTCTCATTATATGGCCATCAGGGCTTATAGAATGCTACCTGCTGATATTAGAAGCATTGAATTTACAGTCCAATTTAAAAAAGCTGTTTACCACTGGTTGCAGATTAAATGTTTTTATAATTTTACTTTTGGATAATAATTTTAACTTGTGTTAGAAATTTAGAATATTTATTTTAAATTTTGTTATTTTGTTTATATAAGTATATTGCCTCTATGAATTCTAGATAAGAAAAATTAATGTACCCGATGGGAGCTAGATCCTCCTTTGTATGACGTTGCTTTGTCGTCCTGTATACGATTTTGTTGGCAAATAAAGGATTTTATTATTATAATAACTTTAGATACGAACTTAAGCTATCCTAAAAGTTAATGAATTGTAATTGCAGAATTGGCAAACATAAATAAGTACGGCCTTTTTTTATTTATTCACAACCAAAAATCGGTAAGAACAGTAGACCAATTTACTAAAGACAATAATAAGATATTACAATACAATAAGTTAAAGATAGTAAAAAAACTTACCAGTAGTGTCCAAATTTTCAGCGACGCCGACGTCAGGAATATTTTCTAAAGATGGTTGTTCGGGCAGCATCATTAATATTTTTTTGCCTCGACTCATTTTGCACGAAAAAAGTTTACATACGAACGCAATGCTTATCAAACCACAACTGAACCCTTTTAAAAACGAATTAAAAAACGTAAATGAAGCGTTCCAAATCAGCTGACACGTCCAAACAAGTAGCTAACTGCAAAGCGCGCCAAAATTTTACTTAAAATAATTATTTCCAAAACAGGCTATGTGATTTTGGGGAGATATGGAATTCACAAAAATATATTTTCACAGTTCCAAAAGTAGCTATGTGATTTTAAACATATTTGGACCTCATAAAATAATTTGAAGAGTAGATAGACACTTTTCAAATTGCCAATTTTGGCGCCAAATTTAAATTTATCGATATAGCCTTTTGGAACAATTAGAAATCCTTATTTGCAACAAGGCTATGTAAATAGCTCAAAAATACAATTTTTGAAGATAGCCACATTTGGAACCAAACCATCGATATAGCATGCTATATAACATTATGAAAAAACTTTATTGTTGTTAAACCTGCTCTTGTAAGCATTTATAAATCGTGTTTAAACTCAAAAAGGGCCCATTCTAATAAAATATTTTGTAAATTTGTTTAATAGTTTTATATAAGATTATATCAATTCGAGTCCGTAATAAAGCATTTACAAAATTATTTTATTAATGTTATATTATTGTTTTATTAGTAATTTACAAGACTATATAAATACATTTGCCTGAGATTATTTTAACACACTCATAGAGATTAATAAAATTAATAAATTTTATAAGTTCTATACCTTTTCTTAAAAGAAAAGACGAATGGCGAAATTGAAAACAACACCACATCTATCATGGTGGCTTAGTTGATGATAGCTTAATGATTATTATATGAGACAGAATTATTTTAGGGTTCTCTGGCCAAATATTTTCTTGCGCAACACATTCTACTGGTATTATAGGTGTATATTTGCATCTCATTTATGATGGCCCTTTGAAATATTAAAGATTTTGGATAACGGCCATTTCAAGCATGTGGATGGGACAAATCATAAAATAGGATATGCGAAAAAAAATGTTGCCAATTTTTTAGGTAATATTTCTTCACCAAAATTAGCAAATATATTCTTTATTAATTAGACAGTATTTTAAAAATATAAATGCAAGCAACATGTTTTTATAGTAGAGATAATAGCAATAAACGACGGTTTGGACGGGACCGGAAAATTCCGTATCATTTATGTTACATAAAAAAACAACCAAAATTTCTGAAATAGTTGTTTTAAGAAAAAAAATATCGTTTTTAATTTTCAACAAAATACTAGTAAATCACATTAAATGATTAAGAAAGAATTTTTCTTTAAGAATTCGTAACTAAAAAATGATATTTATTGGTTGTGGACCGGACAAAAAACTTTAATAACTTTAGAATATTTTTTTTATAATTTATTTTAGTATAAATAACAATATACTATGCAATGCAACTAAATTAAAGGGAATGATAACGACGAATTATTTCAACAATAAATAATTAATGATTATAATGTTTTGTTACAGATATCTTTCTTATATTGTTTTGATGGGTCTGACCAATTTCCAATATTTTTTCGCACACAGGCCTAAAAAAGTGGCATGATTGGAGCCCTGCAATGGGCAGGACACTTTCCTATCAAGCAGTTAACATGTTTTTGTTATCCTGAATCTTTTGGCTTGAAACGTAGATAAGATTTATATTGGTTTTACCATTAAGTGCATTAAAAAAGTCTTTGGAATTATTAATAAGTAGTTTTCTACTTTTCACCATTTCCCAGGCTACTCTTTTAAGCTTCCCTCCCACTCCGTCTACAGCCCCCTTCCCGTGAGAAGTGGCAAAGAAATTCCAAAAGCCAGATATATCGAAATCTTCATGAAAATGGCATAAATTCGATAGAGTAAACTTATTTTTAAACTGTGCTGCACAGCCATCAGAAAATATCGATACAGTTCTCAAAGTACTACAGGCATTTCCTAACCAATGAACTATTTCTTTTAGAAATGCCCAGACTGCAAACTTATCATTTGATAACTCATCACTGATGATAGCAAACGAATGATGGGTATTTTTAGTCCAGGCTACTGCCGTAAATATTGTGACCTGTCTGTGGC
Source organism: Anthonomus grandis grandis (assembly GCF_022605725.1). NCBI lineage: Eukaryota > Metazoa > Arthropoda > Insecta > Coleoptera > Curculionidae > Anthonomus > Anthonomus grandis. The sequence continues at coordinate 15,014,896 of NC_065551.1, forward strand.
TCCAGTGCGCACTTTGTATCTCGTCCTGACTTATACATGAGTAATTTTCTGCGAAGTCTACTTGCAGGACAACTTTTTCTTCATTTATATTATTTTTTTCTTTCTCAAAATTGCGGTCTTGTGTGGTTTTTACAAAGCAATGAACTTTAAATTTCTCCATAGATTCTTGCAGTTGATCCAAAGCAGCTTTTAAAGTACCAGATACTTCTAATACTTGGGGTTTATGAAGATTGACTTGCCACCTTTTTCAATTTATTTCAGTCTCCAAATCGGTATTTAAAGGCACCAAAGCAAATTTAATATTGGTATCACAGTTTGGGCATAAATTATTCATACAGTCGAAATTATCTGTATCGCAACATATGGCTGAAAGTAATATCTTGGAAGATTTTGGAAATTCATGTACATTTTTGCAAATAGCCTCAACCAAAAAATTAAAGTTCGCATGGTACTTGCAAACGCAAACGTCGTGAGGCATTTGGGAACTTAGCAAGACATGTTTGGGTCGATATTCGTAAAATTTTGTTAGTTTAACATCTAATTCGGGATTTTCATGTATAAACAACTGATAAGCTTCCTTTACAGTAACAGTCGTGTGCCGCTTTTGCTTTTTTTCTTTGATTCGTGATTCATTTTTTAAAGCGATAACGTCTCTTTTCCCTGGCGCCTGTCTACTTATCATATCCCTGGTGTAAAACCGTTCAACATTTTCCTTAAGTTGGCTTTCCAATTTGTTCCAAGGTGTTACTTTTTCTGCACAGACTAAACTTGTTTCTTTTGGAAATTTGGCATAAAAAATTTCTTTAAAACCTCGTTTTTTTGCTCAGCACACTTCGGTAATACAGACTTAATTTTCTTTACCACCTTTCCCATCGATTGTGGCGTTTTAAATGAGCTGATATTATCTGATGATTGGATATTCTCAACTTGCAACTCTTCCCTTTTTCTCTGACGATACAACCGTTTTCTTAATGTTTCCTGTCTTTTCTTTGCATTTATCATATCTTTCGTAAAAAAACCTTCTTGAATCAATCTCTTCTGCTGTCTCTTTTTCTTTTGGCATCCTTCTCTTTAAAACGCATGTGCTTCTCAACATTCTCTTTGTGCTTTCTTCTAAAATCTATAGATCTTTCTTTATTTGTCTTAGGTGCCATATTTTCTGAAAAAAAATATGGACTCATAAGTTGGGATAAGATTGACCGAGAAAAATTGTCTTAAAATTAAATAATATTAATAAATTTCATTTAAAAATTTTTTTTTGGTTTCGTGGAGTATCAGCCCTCAGCGAATCGGTTGCGATATACATATAGATCACCAAAAATTAAAAAAACTTACTTAAAATTAGTACTTTGCAGCCCGTTTTGCATTAAAAATTAAATATTTTCGATATATATATTAATAGGATCTTATTTTTATATATTATTTAATGTATAGGTTGCGGACGGTACAATTTATTTATAAAATTTTCTTGCAAAATAGTAACATGATACAAAAAAACTCTTTTACTATAATATTGCCCTAAATGCAAGTCAAGAAAAAATAAAATTGAAAGTTCAAACTTTTTATTATTTAGTGGGATATGCCTACTTTTCTAAGAATTTGGTTGTGGACGGGACAAAAAACCCTTATTATTACACTAAATGAAAAAATATATCTACTTACTTTGATTACGAAATTAATATTCACCACAAAAAACTTGAAACCACTGACATTTACTCTGCCATGACAGATATATTTGTAATTTTTTTATTAGAAATCTTGACTTATAGTTTATTTAACCCTTAAGCTCACTACTGGTCTCTATGTTTTTAGACATGTCAGTCAGTTCATTAACCTTATTAGTACTATTTAAAGCTGCCACTTCATCATCATCGATATCTGATACGTCAGCATTCTGACCAATGTCCAATATTTCAGGATGATAAATGTCCTCTGATGAAGACAGGGATCTAATCACCTTACTAATATTTGACTCCAAACGAATGATTTTCAATGATATTCTTACTTTCTTTACTTTCCTTTTAAAATTTCCCTGATTTTTAATGTTTTTCTAAGAAGAAATTCTAGACATTTTGGAAAAAAAACTATAGTTAAATAAATAAGTGTTGGAAAGAAGAAACAAAACAGATTCTAATGTAGCAGATATCATAAATTACTTTAAAGGGTAGTCTTCCTAAAGTTATATAATCTTCTTGAACAACAATTTTGTGGACATGAACAAATATTTATTTTATAAACATTTTATAATTACTATTTGAATAACATTTTAAAAGATTTTTATAAACTTAATCCTTATAACTATAAAGTCACTAAAAGTAATTTGTTTTATAATGAAAGTCTTCTTTCCTTAACACAATATAGTTATATAAGATTGTTTTATAAATTATTTATATCAAATTACTTATTGCAATATAAAAATACTTTATTAAACTGTCACGTAGTTACCTATAAAACTTTCTTATAAAATAGATGGTTCAATATGCTCTTAATATAAATATTATAAAATAATTTTGTTTCATAGTAGATTTTGTGTGCTGCTTGGGAGGAGATAAGTGTTTCACCATTTTAGTATTAACAGATATGGTAAGAGTTATTAGAAATGTGTGATGTCTTAAATAGGAGGTATAGACATCTATATAAAGTCCAAATATCAATGTGATTCTATTTCTTTTATTAATTCTTCTCCAGTGGTTGGAGGGTTTAAATATCTTTAGGTCCGAGTTTGTGGCTGAAGAAGTGATGTATTGAACATGTGATGTATTTGCACATAACATTTGGAATGTATAAATATGTGGAATATTCTGTTACCTGAAATGTTGCCAGTAGATAATTATATTGTGGCCCTAGGCAATCTAAATGTTAACATATTAAGCATTATAAATCTTGTGAGTCAGGTATTTGATGGATATGTCTTTTCTAAAGTGTCCTTTCTCATTTATCCAAATTATGAGAGGTACATTTAATATTCTTTCTAAAATTATCTACAATAGCTTTTTTGTTATTTTGAAAGTTCAATTAGTTGAGAACATTATCTTTGTCGATAGCAGAGGTATATAATGTAATTGCTTCCTCTAAGAATAAATGTGGTGTACATTTTCACAATCTCATCATTTATTTTTAAACAATGCTTGTGTTCAATTACAAAATTAAAATGGATAATTTTTAATCTCTTAGTTCAGATTATTTTCCTGCCCCTAAAAAAAAACTTTTTTAAACATATTTTTAAATCTGGGAATAGAACTGATATAACCTAAAGAAAACTGTTAAAGTAACGAGTCACTAATTAATTAATTAATTTAAGAGAACTCCTAAAACTGCTAAAAGAAACGTGCAAGTCAAGACTATACCTATCGAAAGAACGTTGCATTCTAGTTATAGGATTATGCTGTCCATAAGAACTACTATCAAAATCTACATAGAAGAGTTTTTTCAGTCTAGTCAATTTTTGCGCCTGAAAATTCAGCCTATTCAAAAGATAATCACAGTCATGCCAGATATTAATTAAAAAATAAAACACAAGTCTGAATTATTACGCCTTAACTCAAGTGAGTCTAAAGAGAGAACTGACATGACCGACTTGTAATCAGTATGACCATTAGCTAATGGAACCTTAAGTTTAGACTTTTTTTTTAAGAATTTATTTTGGACTCAATATTTTCAATATGCGATTTATAAAATGGAGACCATACGGAACTAGCATACTCCAAACCAGGACGGACTAACGAACAGTACAGAAGTTTATAGACGGAGAATGAGAAGTCTTGACTGCATCTAGTTATAAATCCTAGATTTCTATACGCTTTCTGAACTAACTTTTCAGCATGAGACAAAAATGTCAACTTAGAATCGAAAATTGCTCCGAGATCCCTAACTTCCGTTACCCTTTTTAAAATAGTGGAACCTATACTAAAATCAAACAATGTAAGATTGCGAATTCTTCCAAAAGTTATTGAATAACACTTCGGAACATTTAAATCTGAACCATTAAGTTTGCACCATTCATAGAGATTATGCAAGTCATCCTGTAACAATTGACATTGAACCTTAGAATCAATAGACAAAAACAATTTTAAATCATCAGCGAATAATAAAAATTCACAATTTCTTACAAATAATCCTATATCATTAACAAAGATTGTAAAAAGCAACGGACCCACATGTGACCCCTGAGGAACGCCAGATGGCACAGAAAAGCTACTAGATAAGAAGTTATTAAGCCGTATACATTGCGATCTACCCAGTAGATAGTCCCTTAGCCAACAAATAACATTTGATCCAAAACCCAAAGCTTGGAGCTTTGCCAGTAGAGGCGCATGATTAACTCTGTCGAACGCCTTCGAAAAATCCGTATAAACAGCATCAACTTGCGAACTCTTACCAAAAGCATTAAACAGATAATCTTCATAACATATTAAGTTAGTAACATTGGAACGACCTTTTCAAAAACCATGTTGACTGTTAATAATAAGGCTTTTACATTGCCATGACAATTGCTTGGTTACAAGTGCATCCAAAAGTTTAGGCAAGGTTGACTGTATACAAACTCCCCGATAATTACTGACATCACTAGTATTATCAGACTTAAATATCGGCGTAATATACGAATTCTTCCAAAAAGAAGGAAATACTCCCGACTTTAAAGACAGATTGAAAGTGCAAATAGGCTTCGACAGAGTACATTCACGAAGTAGCAAGCTGGGAATGCCAACCGGTCCCGCACAAGTCTTGCTCTGTAAGCCAATAATCTCGTCAAAAACCTCTACTAAAGATAATTCTACAAATTTGACATCAAATTGATCCACAAGCCCTGTCATGTAATATTCAGGGATTTGAAATGCTTTATCAGAATATACTATTATTTGCCATATATTTGACAAATATTTGGCAAATAAATTAACAGTATCACCACCCTCATCACTAGTTTCATCATTAAAAAACATATGTTTAGTAATAATATTTGACTTTTTAACATTGCTCACATGTTTACATGTTTCCGGAATAAACTAGGATTTAACAATAGATTATGCTCCGTACGAAAAATATAATCGCGGTAACACTGACCGCTCAACACACTACATGACTGCCGAAGTCCAGAGAAAACCAAGTAATCACTTTGCAATTGAGACTCCTTAAACTTCTTATGAGCAATCCTCTTACGTAAAACTAAGCTTCTTAACTCTCTTGAAAACTATACAGGAAAGCTACCAGTATTATAGGACTTAATGGGCACAAAATAGCTGATTCCTTCATACAAAAGGTCATAAAACTTATTTAGAGAAATCTTTATATCAGAAGTGTTGTTTATAAAGGACCAGTCGATAGATGCAAGGAAATTATTTAGCGATACAAAATCAGCATTTTTGAAGTCAAAAAACTTTACTGAATATTTCAGAGAGCTCGACATATATGGTACTGAAAAGATACATTCATACGGAGTGTGTCGAGAGCCAGTCACCGGCAATAAAAAAAAAGTTATCAAATTTACTAGATTGTTTTGTTAGTATGAGATTAAGATAGCATTTTAGAACTGTTTTTAATTTTGAAGAATTTGGCTTTATATTATCTGCTGATGTCAATTTGGTTTTGTATGTTAATCACAATATACTTTGGAGGCGGATCGCAGGTTGACTCGATCTATACAGATTTCTCTAAATCTTTTGATCAGGTCAATCATGGGATCCTCTTAGGAAAACTAAAGGTATTACAGATTCTCTTCTTCAGTTGATATCATAGTTTGTTGGAGGGAGAACTCAAGTGGCCAATTTTCATCAAAGAATGATGAAATATGTGTGTCATCAGGTACATGTACCACAAGGTTCCCATTGTGGCCTTTGGCCCTTATTTTCTTTTGCCTATTCTTAATTGATTTCATAATAATTTTTAAAAAATCCAGTGTTGTAATGTTTTATGATGATGCTAAACTTACTAGAAGTATTGAGTCTTTCAATGATGTTGCTCTTTTACAAGAGGATTTTCCCTAGAATATTGAAAGGCTAGAATTAGTAAACAACATCTTTTTTTGAGTTCAACATGTGCACAGGGGCAAGGGAGGTGTTTTGTTTACAAACATATTCATTGATTCTCAGTTGTCAAGTTTACACACATTATCAAAAGATGAAATTTTCAGAGATATATCTGAACACATATCATAATGTTAATTTAACTTATTCATGTTAGAATTTGGATTAAAAATAAAAAGTAGTAATGGATATACAGTATCGGACAAAATTAGAGAGACTTCTCTATTTGCCAACTCCAATTTTTTGTACTTGAAATAATATTAATATTTGTTAAGCAGTGTATACCGGAGTTGACAAGAATTCTATTATCAACAATTCATTTTCGTAGCTCATGTTTACATTTATTTAAAGAATGTTTTTAACATTGATAAAAAATTACTGCGACAGAATTAAAGAGACTCATTTTGTATTTAGTTTCGCTGAAGTCGCGATTAGTTTAATTTCTGTTTATTAGTTTGAGAATATCATTAGCAATGCCTCGTGGTAAACATTATTCCATAGACCTAAAAGAAAAAATTATAGAAGCCTATAACTCAGGTCGCTCACAAAAATTAATAAAAGAGCAATTCAACGTCATTAAACAAATGGTTTCCAGAACAATAAAAAATTATCAGCTCCGTGGAAGAGTGACAAACCTTAAAAGAGGTGGCCGCAAGAGAAAAACCTCAGTACTGCTGGACAGGAGAATTAAACGACTAAGTCAGAATAATCCGCGTCTATCTTCAACACAGATTTTGGCTGAATTGGAGGCGCCTAGGGTTTCATCCAGGACTGTGCAGCGGCGATTAGTGGAGGCGGCGCTTCCTGGAAGGAGACCAGCAAAAAAACCCCATCTATCAAAAAAAAATGTAGCTGCTAGAATGTTATTTGCAACACGTCACCGTTACTGGACAGCTACGGACTGGAATAAGGTTTTGTTTAGTGACGAGTCTAAATATAATATTTTTGGAAGTGATGGAGCGCAGTTCGTACATCGCCCAGCAAACAAAAGGCTTGATCCAAAATATGTTTCTGGTACTGTGAAGCACGGAGGTGGCAATTTAATGGTTTGGGGTTGTTTTTCGGGTTATGGAATGGGTCCTATCCACAAAATTGAGGGCACTATGGATAGATTTATGTATCGGACTATACTGGAAGATGTAATGTTGCCTTACGCCGAATGGGAAATGCCGCTAAGATTCACGTTCCAACACGATAACGACCCCAAACATACGGCCAAACTTGTGAAGGAATGGTTTTTGGCTAACAAAATTCAAGTTTTAAAATGGCCACCGCAATCGCCGGACTTGAACCCAATTGAAAATCTTTGGGAGATTATAGAGAAAAAGATTCGCACTAAAAACATCGGGAATCGTGCTCAATTATTTGAAGAAATCGAGAATGCCTGGAAATCAATGGATCCGGCTGTAATTTCGAATCTCATTGGATCGATGCCGAATAGATGTGAAAAAGTTATCCAGAATAAAGGGTACTGGACAAAGTATTAGGTTAGTTTTATTAGTATAGGGTACAAATGTACTTTAAGGATAAGTCTCTCTAATTTTGTCGCACAGAATTTATTGCATTTTTTTATTTTTCCTAATAAATCTTGAGAAATGTTTTTTTTTTTAAATTTATTTTAGTGCCTTTTTAAACTACTTCAAAACATAACATCCTTCAGCACAAAAAGAGGAATTTAATCATTTTTATCTTACATAAAAGACGTAAGTAGTCGAGTCTCTCTAATTTTGTCCGATACTGTATGTCATCGCAAAAATACCATATTCAAAGCAAACAAATTATTAACTAGTTTTTGATTGAAAAAGGAAAAGGTTTAGTCATTTCAGTGTTTTTCTGAATTGTTACGATAGTAAAAACTTGTGCCGTTCGAGCCGCACTATGGGAAAAAAGGCGATTTAAGCCGATCTTTTCACAAGTAAATACCGATATTGTCATAACATCATATCAAGGGACAACCGTCATCATAAACTTAGAATAATAAAAACTTATTAAGAAATCAGTAATAAATATAAAATATTTAATTTCCATAACAAATGCTTTTTATTAGTACTTTTACTCTAATGAAGTACATTAAAAAAACGCATAGAGTTCATAAACGGTAATATTGTTTATAATTTAAAGCATAATCTATTAATAATAATATTTATCATGTAAATGCTTTTTGACGACGTCACTGGTAAAAAATGCTTGTGCCGGTGGAATCAACCATGGGATCGGGACGCGTTGCGATGTTGTTATCTGTTTCTCTAATGTAGGGACGGTATCTAAATTCTTTTAACTTTGAATGTTGACTTCTTTATCGAGTATCTATCATATTTTATGCAAAAAAATGCTTCATATTTTATTGAAGAGGAATAATATTGTTTTGCGCCTGTCAAAATCACTGACAAATTTTTATGATATTATAAAGTGTGTTTTTTTGCCGTTTTTACATAAGCCTTTGCCATCATTGCATCAGAGATGTTGCAAGCAAACAAACTGCCCATAGTTCCATGGCAATGCTAATTCTAGCCTTTCAATGTTCTAAGGGATCTTCAATCTTTTTTTAATTGGTGTGATTTAGATTGGTGTGAACGATATAATTAATAATTAATATTAATGAGATGCCATAAAGTTACTTTTTCAAGGCGGAGAAAATCTATACATTTTATTAACATAATAAATAATCTTCCAATTGGCTCTAAAACATAAGTTTTGGACCTGGAAATCTGGATGGACTCAAAATTATCATTTGAGAGTCTTATCAATCATGTAAAAACTAGGGCACTGAAGCTGCTTGGTGTCCATCAGAACTCAAAGTGTTGACTTGTCTATGTTTACTTTCAGAATGCTTTACTGCTTCCAAGACTAATTTTAGTGTATTGGCCAGTTGTTTGGTTCCATTAGTACATTGACCAGCTCAAAAAAGTCCAGAATAAATTTGTTTAAATTGCTGCTTTTAGAAGAAGATATCACAGAGACAAATATATTAGTGGGTGAGAGATTGTCTAAATTTGCCTTCATTAGAGTCAAGAAGAATTCTACTAGATTATAATTCCTTCTCAAAATGTCAGACAGTCTGAAACTTTTGTAATACCATTTCATCACACTAACTATGGCATGGATAAAATAACTACATGACTGGTTAAAGGCACTAGTGGCGTGCCACGACAAATAATTCTGTTTTACTCTAAATTCATCACCTTTAAGCAAAAAACTAAAACAAATTTTGTAATTTGTTTTTTGAAGTGTGATACTTTTTACTAAACTGAGATGAAACTTGTTATATTTTTATAATCACAATGGATTTCATTGATAAATAAATAAAACAAATTACTAGATGAACCAAAGGGTAACTGACCGATCGGCCAGTCTTTTGCATCCCATTTTTATCTATCCAAAAGAAAATATGTTAACAACATTATGGATGTAGTGTGATCAGTGACCAAATGATATTTATTTATTTCAATATACGGCAGAGCCAATTTACAAACATATTATTAGATAATACAAAATACTTGATAATAAAATAATACAAAAATAATATTAGAATAACAAAAAAATCAAGATAAAACCTCAGAAGCCAAAATCAGCACAGATAATCATTAACAAAGCTAAAAACTTCACAATTTTTTTTTATCTACAAGAAAAGTAGGTTAAAGTCTAAGATAGAAAATGGATGCAAGTTATTTTTATTAATATAATGCAAAGTTCTAGTAGGTAAAAGATGAAAAAAATTCATAGATGACCAATGAAAAAGGTAAATGAAACATAGTCTTCTTTGAGAGGTGTTCAATTACAAATGGATATTATTCAATTACAATAAATATTACAAGGATATAAGGATCTAGTATATGTTCATTTTACAAGGAATTGTGTGAAATGTAGTAGAACAATGCTGCCCTCCATAAGCTAATGGGCGTATCTGCAAAAACAGTGTTTTGAGATAATGAAGGTTTTATATTTTTTAACGTGCCACCTATTACGATAAACTTAACTAAAATGAAAGATATGGAGTTTATAGTAATTTTTTATTAAAAAATCAGTGGCATTAATAAAAATTGCTTGATTTTCCTTAGTATCGTTTTACCATTTGCTGATTAAATTAAAAGATGTCTGAACTATGAAATTTAATACATAGAATAATGTTTGAATATTTTTATCAACTTATAAAAAGTGATTAAGTAATAAAAATACATTCGTTAAAATACAGTTTTATTGCCTCATATTCAAAAAAATCTTGCAAGATTCCAAATGATTCAACAAAAAAACTCATATGTCTTCTTCGTCTTCTTCTACCATTTCAGATTCTTCAGAAAGAACCGGTAACTTTTCCCAAAACGCAAGCCTATTTCTCTGGAAATCCTTTTTTTTGCACTTTGGCGTTTAGAAAATTCATTTTATTTAGGTATGGTCGACTTGGTTTAAATTAAATTTTTAATTTTATATTGAGAGCTGTGGTCTAACCAATTGTAGAAATTATTATGTTGCATATTTATTACCAAAACTTTACCACTGTTTGCATTTTGTACACAGTCTTCAAAATCAGGAAAATCATAAACTTTTCCTTTTTTTTTAAGGGACATCTCAACCTGGTGGTGGAATGAATCCGCCGACATGAAAGTGTGGCCGGGCTCAAAATATTTAATTTCCAGTTTTTCAGGGCTAATTTCATCTGAATTTACTATGCTGACAAAAAATGATAAAAGTGCCCAATTTTTATTTTGTGCTGAGCAATTGTCAAGCCACAGAATTATTATGTTTGTCATCCCTATGTCGTAAAAAAAATGAATAAAATGTGCTAATGATATCACTTTTTGAGCGTCCGGCTGCGCCTTCATGCCAAATAACTGCTATGGGCTTCCTATTCTGTTGTTTAGTCCCCACTGGTACAAAAGATTCATTGAATGCTATGATTCTCCCCGTAAATATTACTTCCTTCAACGATTCATATCTTGGAAGAACCAACTCAATTAACGCCACCAAAATGATTTGACTATAGACAGACTAATGACAGACGTATACAAGAGCCTTACTGACAGCCGTTAATAGTAACACATTTAATACTTTATAGTATCAGAGGCGGAGCATTTATGCCAGATTTAAAGTATTTGCATTTTCGTAACTATAAAAGGCTTGCTAAATGCTATGCTAAAAGGGCGAATGTGACAAAATGCATGTAGATATGCCCTTTTAGCCTAAAAATTGTTGGATACGACCATTTGGCATAGTAGTATGTGTATGTATTGCAGATAGGTAATATTTTATTAGGATTTTTAAGTTAGATGGACAGCAGATACGCCTTTTAGCATTACAAATAAGGTGATATATATTATGGGCTATCCAACAAGCCTTTAACCCAATTTTCGATAAAATGTCAGATACGCCCTTTACGTTAAGCAGGGCAGAATGATATATAAACCATTCAAGATCTTATAAAATATCTGCTTTTAGGGATCTTGTAAGGGATATCAAACTGGATACTGATAGCATTATAGTCCATGTAATAACTATGTAAAAAATATTACTTTAGAATCTCAAGAATCTCTTATTTGTACAGGCTCAATTCATTCAATATGACAATCATAGTAATGAGACCACATTACAGATGCAGACCCAAGCAAGGAATGAACCAAAGAGCAATAAAGTAATTTGAAACAGTAAGGTAAAGGATGTAGACTATTTATTGACAAATCCAAGACTGTGTAGTCACATATACTCCTCTTGATAATAGTTTCTAAAGTGTGCATTCACCTATGTATTGAAAAAAATAAAATAAATAAGAACAAACTGTATCTACTGACCTAAGTTCATTATTGAATGTGCATTCCTAATTAATAATTTTTTTAAGCGGATTGGATCACCAAGAGATTAAAAATCTCTTCAAGAAACATTAGGACTCTACATTATATTAAAAAATGGTGCTATATATAGCTTTATATTTTTTCTAGACTACTTTCATAGAGATTGCTCGGTTTATCACAATACTATCAAAGCTGCTAAACAACTTTTTTATAATAATCGCATTAAGTCAGCCCCAAATCAGCAGAGAGAAATTTGGACGAATGTTAATCGTCGTATATGTATACCCATATGGCATACCATTTTCTTTGAATTAAATTAACTGTTATTACTGCTCAGTTAGTAGTAATCTGATCAATGGCATTTCCATGGCTTCTAATGATTGCTTGACTTAGTAATACTTCTGTACCTGACAACTTATGTGGTGTTTATCTTACAAAAAAGAGTAGTGCGACATATCGACAATACACTACCGCTCAAAAGTATTTGCCCACATATGACTGGTTTAAAGTTATAACTAAAAATAATAAACCCATCAGTTAAATCAGTCTTAATTTGTCCAAAGTTTCCTGAGGTATCTTGTGCCACTCTTCTTGGATGATCCTCCACAAGTCTTCTTTTGATGTGGGGCATGATTTTCGCACTTCTCTATCCAGTTCATCCCACAGTAATTCGATAGGATTGAAGTCCGGTGATTGTGGGGGCCATACCATAACTTTCAGAAGATGTTGCCTTTGTAATTGACCTAAATATTGCTTGCACAATTTCGACGTGTGCTTGGGGTCATTGTCATGTTGAAAGATGAAGTTTTCCCCAATTATTCGACTACCAGAAGGAAGTACATTGTCACTTAAAATTGTTTTATAACCCTCATTTCGAAGAATTCCCTCTATTCTAATTAGATCGCCCACTGCAGATCCTCCGAAAAAACCCCACACCATCACCGAACCACCACCGTGTTTAACTGAGGCCACCGTACAGTTCTCAGCGACCCTTTCATTAGCATAACGGCGAACAAAAACTCGCCTCTTCGTTCCAAAAACCTCGAATTTCGACTCGTCACTCCAGAGAACCTTCTTCCAGTCATCAGCGGTCCATTCTTTGTGTGATTGGGCCCACTCAAGTCTTTTCTTCTTATTAACATCCTTCAGTAGCGGTTTTGATACAGCTAAACGTCCTTTAAGACCAGCATTATAAAGTCGCCGTTTTACTGTCGAAACACTGACCGCTTTTTTACGCTCCTTGTTGATTTTTGCTGTGATTTCAGGGGCGGTAAGGCGTCTATTGCGTTTGCTTGTAATTATAATATTTAAATCCTCCTTTGAACTTGTTGCCTTTGGCCTTCCCGATCGAGGTTTGTTGCTAATAGTCCCTTCTCTGGGGAATTTCCTAACATTATAATCGACAGTCCGCCTTGGAATTCCCAAATCCGTCGAAATTTGACAGTTAGTCTTTCCAGCCTTATGAAGTCCAATGATAATACCTTTTGTTTATACCGATAATTCTTTTGTTTTAGCCATTTTAAAGAATGTTGAAAAACCAGCAAAGAAACGGTGATAATCGTCAATAGGCAAGCGAAATTATTTACCAATGTTAGACAAAATCAATTCTTGAAGACTTAACACCTTCAAATGTTTCAAATTTCATCGGAAACGAGCTGTAAACAGATTAGTTTTTTAGAAGAAGTGCATATTTTTACTACATTGTTTGTTATTTGCAAGACTATTCTTAAATACTCAGTGTTTTTCAACGAACCATAGTTGATAGGTATGCTGTTTAAGCATATATGCAATTTACAAAAGAGATACAATATAAAAATAGGTATAAAGATAAGATTTTTGTATCTAATTTAAAATATTAAAAAGAATACATGGTAGGCAAATACTTTTGTGCGGTAGTGTATGTCTCCCCCAGACAATATGGACAAGGTAAATAGCCATGTAGTTTTATTATGGAATCTGTTTGCTTAATGCATAGAAAATACAGTTCTACGATCTTCTATCCAAACAGAACATATACTCGGTCTTTACACGTGATTGACTTACGAATATTTCACTCCGCCTTGACAAAGAGCTCTGTGATTTATGACAGTAAAAAACTGTTCAATAGGCTGACAAAACCAACATGATACACTGCTCAAAAGGCTTTGGAATTGCTGATCGAATACTTATGGGCCTACAGTTTCTTACATTGTTTCTGTCTCCATTTCTATATATGGGTGTGATGTATGACAGTTTCCAGATATGTTAGCCATGTTGTAGGGACTTGTTAAAATGAGATATGAAGGGTAATAGTAAATAGAAAGTATGGGGGGAGCAGAACTTTAAAAGTCTCTTAGCGATTCGACCAGAGCTTGTTTTTTTATTTAGACCTAGAGAGTTTAATGCCACTTTAGGGGCACTTATATTTATTACATCAAGACTGTTATGCATACTTAATTGATCATTCACATAAGAATCTGGATCAAAATTATGATGATTATTTGAACTATATACTGAAGAAAATAATTTTGCAAGCCAGTTGGCTATATCGAAACCCTGTTCACCTGTATCATCTTCAAAATGCGTATCCTGTAGTACAGTACCAGAATTAGAGTGTACAAAATTCCAAAAGTTTTAAGATAACTGTTTACAGAATTGTTAGTTTTATGTGTAAAAAAATTAAAGAAGTAATGTTTTGATAACTCATGACATTATTTTCTCAGGTTGCTAAAGTGGTTATACGCCGTATAGGTCATATATTCTTTTTTTATGGTTTAGAGTTTATACAGGGTGTAAATAAATAGATGCGAAAAAATTCAGGGGCTGATTCTTAAGTAAATTTTAAGGAAAAAACTTTATATAAACGTATGTCCTAAAAGGCGTAACTTTTGAGATACCGGGTAGTAAGGATTGAAGAAAAATATATGTTTTTTTTATAATACCTGTAAAACCCCTGTAGATATTTTAATAAAATTTGGAATGCATTTTCTATGCATCAAAAGGCATTTTCTAAGGCTAATTTTTTTATTTGTACCAGTGACGTTCGTGTAAGGCTTAAACTAAATATTTTTGATGAAAAATATGGTACGCCACTTTTTTTTCTTTGTTTTTGTAATTCTTATTTATTTCTGAGCAAATTTGATCTCTTGACTTTCTTTTGTCCGAGGTTGCATATTCGATTAAAAACCTAACATCCATCTACCTAAATATATTAGGGTTTATTATTATTAATGTTTAGATGTGATTCTAGTTTTTGTTTTAAACCAAATGAAAGAAAAAGAAATTAAATAATTATAAAAAATGTTGAAACTGACCACCCTCTGCCATTATGCAAGAGTCTATACGTCGCCGCATTTGTCGACGAATCCGATAAAAAAATCCGGGAGAATTTTGAATTACAACACATGAATTAATGATTCCATTTCTCAAGTCATCAATATCCAGTACCGGAATCCTGTACACCAAAGTTTTTAAATGACCCTATGTGGCAAAACCCCAAGTGGATTCATATCTGGTGACCGAGGTGGCCAAAACTGAGGACTGCCTCGGCCTATCCAACGATTTGGATATGTTTCGTCTAAATAACCACGTGCTAATAATCTAAAATAGGCAGGAGCCCCATCGTGCATAAACTACATTACTCTTCTAACAACTAGGGGTACCGCTTCAAGAAGTCCTGGAAGTATGTCTTGGAGAAAACGCGTGTATGTTTCCCCATTCAATCTTTGTGGTAGAAAATGTCGGCCAATAAGGTGGTCTCCAATGATTCCAACCCATACATTTAAAGAAAATTATTGTTGGTGATGAGCTTCAACTGTGGCATGGGGATTTTCATCTACCAATATGTCGTTATTATGGTAGTTAATGATTGCCTCTCTGGAAAATATTAGCGTCGTCGGTAAACAGAATCTGCCTAAAAACTAAGGGTTTTGCTCAATGACTTCTAACATCCAACGAGAAAATTCAAGATGCCTAGGAAAATCTCGTAGTAATAGAGCCTGGATTTGTTATACGTGATATGGATATAATAACTAATCCTTAATAAATATATGTATAATATATAATACGATATAAAATAGTCCATACCGTCATATGATTGACATGTAGCTGCAGACCAATTTTTCTAGTATTGGTGTCAGGTTGTTTATCAATTAAATTAAGTACTGCTTCTTCCAATTCCGGTGTTCTAAGATCGCGTTGGCGACCACAATCATGTTTTCTTGGCTGAAAAGTTCCAGTTTCTTGTAGTCTTTGATGAAGGCGTGCAAATAATGTATGATTGGGTGCCATTTGTTGAGGGTACATTTCTGTATACATTCTAGATGCTTGCAATGAATTTCCATTAGCAAGACCATAAACAAAATGCATATCTGTCATTTCTGCATTTGAATAATTTGCCATTTTGGTGAAATTAATCAAAATTGCACAAAAAACTTTACTTTTACGTTTCTACTTTAAAGGAAGCAAGAACTGACAATCAACCAACACTCATCAGCAGATATTTAACAGGTTAATACAGATTAATACATTATTTGAAAGGTTAAGTAAAAAATAAAAAAGGTTAAAAAATTAAGTAAACTATATTACCATATTTTTCATAAAAAATATTTACTTTAAACCTTGCACGAACGTCACTGATACAAATAAAAAAAATTAATGACCCTCAGAAAATGCCTTTTGATGCATAGAAAATGCATACCAAATATTACTAAAATATTTATAGGGATATCACAGGAATTGTAAAAAAACATATATTTTCAATTCTTCAATTTCTTCAATCTTTACGACCCGGTATCTCCAAAGTTAGGACTTTTAGGACATATGTTCATATAAAGTTCTTTTCTTAAAATTTATCCAAGAATCAGCCCCTAAAATCTATTTATTTACATCCTGTATAATAGGGTTGGTTGTTTTCAGATTGGAATCCTTTCCTAAAAGGAACCTTTTCAGTTCCGAAGTTGTTTTAGTAATAATATTTAGGTATATCATTCTTCAGGGTCTTCACAGTTCAACGATCAAAACTATGAAAATTTTAAAGCTAATATGAAAAAAATGCTAATCAATTATGGATTTTATCATGTCGACGAATAATTTTAATCACCGATTTAAAAAAAAAAACTTTATGATTACCTACTTTAATGCAATTTTCTTTTTGTGGTTGTTGGTTATGTATGCAAACAGTATTATTTTAATTAATTTACATTTAATTACTTTATGTTTTCCTATGACACTTGTGTTAAATTTAAATTGTCCGCCTCACATGCTAATAAAAAGTAGATGCAAATGAAATACGTAAATTACGCATACTTGAAATCCTGAAAGCGAATCCCGATTTGCGACCCCCAAGTTCACACTAGATAAGACTATAGTTTACTTAAAGTTAACCTGATTTTGGTATTCAAGTAGTTGAAATTAAAACAAAACAAAGGTAAAACTCCTAGTCACGGTCTCATTAAATATATATAATTTTATAGACTACACGTGTTTCGTTCGTATCAGAGCATCATCAGGCTAAAAATAAATTAAAACATGTAAAGAAAGAACGGTTATCAAATATGATCAAACTTTTTTACTTAGACCTACACCGACACAGATTTCATTACTACTATCAACAAATCAAAAACTAGTTTAGCTAACAACCTCAAGCGTAGATAAAAATGAACATAAAAAAAGTAAAAACATAAAATGTCTCAAGAAGGGAACGACTCGAACCCAGACCCACACAACTACGTATCTATATATATATATATATATATATATATATATATATATATATATATATATAAGGAGTTTTAAAGATACTAAGTATCTTTAAAACTCCCAAATATCTACTAAACATCTTTTATTTCATACATGTTATATCAAATCACTATTTAAATTAAATTTTCTTTATTAGGTGTTCAGATGGAGTCCAACATTTCAAAGTTTTAAGAGACGCCCAAGGCAAATTCTTCCTTTGGGTGGTAAAATTCAATTCACTAAATGAACTCGTAGAATATCACAGGACTTCGTCAGTGTCCCGGTCCCAGGACGTCAAACTTAGGGATATGGTAGCAGACGAAGTGAGTTGTGTATGATCACCTTTTTTTGATTATTTTTAATGCATGAATTTGGGGAAAACAGAGTTTTTTCAGTTAGAAGAATATATTTTAATTTAACCTTTAATATATCACATATCACATATGCACATTTAGATCAAAGAAATCCAAGTTATGCATACTTAAAGTATTTAATATAAAATGAAATGGACATGGGGTGAAAAATTACCCGATAATTTTAGTATAATAATAATGTTAAGAACTCTAAAATTATTTAAGGGATCTATTTAATATCAGACAATAACATTCAGATGAATTAAAAATGACCTTTAAATGTTTCCTTTTTCCTTTTCAGTATTTAGTTCAAGCCCTTTATGATTTTACCCCACAAGAAGTAGGAGAGCTAGAGTTTAAACGAGGCGATGTTATCACTGTTACAGGTAAGTGTAATTGGGTTAGAACATTTAAAAAAAAAACTTTTTCTAAATCTTGAGTCTTAAATCTTAAGTCAAGTGAATTAACTTAAAATAACAATTACATCAAACAAAAATGCCAAAAATAATAATAATAATAGATTTATTAGAAATAAATAGCATTACAATCGTTTTTAATCATAGTAACATATACCCATAAATTAAATAAACATATTCACAAGTAACCAAATAAATAACTTCTTAGATTCCAATCACAAATCAGAGCACCAATCCCAAAACTCCAACTTAATTGTATTATTTTACTTGTAAATACTCAATCAGTAATTGATCATTTTAATATCAATATCCTGTGTTATTGCTAACGACTCGATGCACAATGGTATTAAAAATACTGTGTGTGCACCTTTAAACATTAAAGTTAATATTTTAATTAATTGAGGTTAGTTAATAATAATAATCTTTAATGAATTAAACAAAATAAAAATAGGCCTCAAAAACAAAACAATAAATAAAACATACTTCTTTCTAGTCATAACTAGATATTATTTTTTATATTAATTAAGATATTGTATAATTATTTATTTCTTTTTTTAATTTAAAGTATTTATTGGTCTTAATATTAATTGGGAGATCATTAAATAATTTTGGCCCAGTTAATAAATATGGTTCTGACAGAGAGCATGCTTGGGATTTTGCAGAGCTACCTTTTGCTGTGCGGCATTTCTTGTGTTTCTGAAATGGCTCAATTTTTTTTTATAGTGATTGGATTTCAGCATAAATCGAAGTATCGCGTTTATGTAAATTTGGTTAATATTTAATAAACTACTTTCTCTAAACAGTAGTTCACATGGATACCTTTTGCTTTTAAAAAGCATTATTTTAATTATCCACTTTTGTACAGCTTGTAATTTGGAAATTACTGTAGGTACTACATTACCCCAAACTACAATCTCACAAGAAATCACAGACGCAACAAACAAGTGCACAGTAAATCATTCTAAGGGTTATCAATGGTAATATATTCCTCAATTCATAAAATTTAAAGATTAATTTTCTGATCCTTTACGTAACATATTTTAAATGCTCTTTCAAGTTTTTATCTAGTATGATTCCCAAGTACTTCAGATTTAATTTTCTTTGGCTGGCTATATGGCTTTGACAATAGCAAGGTAATCTTCTGTCGCACTGAGAATCATGCATTTGACAATCATGAGTGAAAAGGCCATAAATGTTGTTTTTTCTATGTTTAATAAAAGCAGACTACCATCTCACCATTTTTTATACTTTCTAAAGCCAATTCAGACTTTTGCTTTGTTAAGTTTCAGTTCTCTCCACTAACACTGAAGTAACTCAGCATTTTGACCGCCTGTTGGAAAGTTTCGAATTCAGACAAATTGTCGTTAACCCAACTCGTTATGAGCGTCAATCAGCATCTTTGATTGATGTAATATTACTGTCGGGAGATAAACTGTTAAAAGATAATATTGAGCATTTAAATCTTCATGGAACCACGGACCATCACTTAGTTTATTGCAGTTTACACGTTAATATTCCAAAAAGTGAACCTAAATTTATTTGATGTAGAGATTTTAAGCACTTTGATGCTCATAATTTTAACCATGATTTATTAAATACTAACTGGGCAGCCATTTTGAATTGTGCGGGTGTTGATGAAAAAGTTGAGCTATTAGCATTTAATATCTTAGCGCTTTTTGATACACACGCTCCACTTCTGACAGCTCGTGTCACTAAATGCAAGGCCCCTTCGTATACAGAAACATTAAAAATTATGAAAAAAGAAACGCACAAAGAATATTAGTGATTGGGAGGATTTATGATATTTGGGCAATACATTTTTATAATTTTAATCTTTTTAATGCAGCTCATAAATTCTCCTTTAGTGTCTGTTAATACAGACACTAATTATGATTAATAATTTTCTCAAAAACTCGATATTTTATTTTATGTACATATATTATTATATTGGGGCCTTTACTTTTTGTAATTTACACTTCCAATAATTTAATATCCCTTCAAAAAAGCCATGGTATACTTTATGCTAATGACACTTAATTAGACTACAATATATACTAATCTGTTATCGGTCTTACTTGCAATTTGGGTGGTTGTGTTGATTTTTAACTACGATTTAACAAGCATTTAGAACTAAAATTGTTAAACAAACAATGCAAAAGAATGCGAAATATTTTTACCCAGGCTATTCGTAACGAAAAGCAGGCTCATTTGGAATTTGTGTCACGTTCGCAAAATCAAAAAGTTTTTTGGAAAACACTAGATGAAATTAATGTTTACAATAAGAAAAAAGTAAATCATTTGGGTCTACCTTTGCAATTTAAGGATACAGAACAAATTAATAAATATTTTATCGACAATGTTCGTCAAGTTGCCCCGCCGATTAATGATAGTACTTTGAGGTATCACGAAAACAAACAAAAAATGGATAACTTATGTGAGCTAAGACAGGTTACTGGTGACGAGATTGTGATTGTTATTCGTAATATAAAGTCCTATGCATCTGGTGCTGACAGAATTTCGCTCGAAATGAGTGAAATGAATCAGCCATAACTCTGTACTTGCTACATATATTTAAACTTGGAATTTCTTTCCAATTGGAAGAACGCAATTGTTAAACCTCTGACCAAGGTCACACAGCTTGATACGTTTTCTGATTTAAGGCTCATCAACCTGTTATCTACAATGGGCCAAATTTTAGAAAAGTGGGTTTATCAGAAGTGGTTGCGTTCTTGAACGAGCATAGTCTCATTCCAATTCATCAGTCTGGCTTTCGAAAGTCCCATAACACAACTACAGCATTAATTAAAGTGCTGGATGATATTATAGGTGGATCAGATATTGGTAAAACCACGGTTTCAAGCTGTTGAAATTGATAACAACATATCATTTTTGCCGCTGGATAGAGGAGTCCCACAAGGCTCCATTCTTAGTCCTTTATTGTGTATACTAGAGGTATTGGACAAGGAATTAAAACATCTTGTGTACACCAATATGCTGACAACAGTCAATTGTATACCAGTTTTGACAAAGAACTACCTGCATTTATAGAAAAATTTAACGATTTAAATTCCATATATTCTTACTCGGTTAACAATGGACTAAAATTAAATCCTAGTAAATCGGCAATTATGTTTTTTGGGCCTAACAAGGCAAATTGTATATAAATACAAAAATATAGGTATTATTGTTGATGATAGCCTAAAGTTTGAATGTCAGGTTGTGAAAATGGTTCAAAAATCTTTCTGTGCATTGAAAAATTTGTACAAGAGTAGTACAAGTCCAGGCTATCTATTTGATAAGCTTAATAAAAGAAATACTCTTCATAACAAACACGCGCTTTAATGATTTATTTGATGTTCCTAGGCATAGAACAGAACTTTTCCAACGTTCGTTTTCCTATTTGTTACCTAAGTTAGCCAACACTGATATTTTTCGCCAACTGTATGACCTACCATTTTTGACATTTAAGAAAAAATTCAAGCAACATTAACTTAGAAAGTTTAAATTGTTAGTTGGTAAAAGCAATACACTTACGCCATAAAATGTCAAAATTTTTTAGTGATTTTATAAAATGCCATTCCCACGCTTGTGTTACCTTCCGTATACCTTGATAATTACCAAAGTATCATTGCTTAGTTAGTACCTTAAGTTGCCAATACGTAAATTTAATCTTATGTTTTTTGAATGTATGCTTATGTATGCTCGGTTAATAACAGCTATGCTGAACTTTGCCGAGTTAAAAATAAAGGCCTATTATTATTATTAATAATAACCGCCGTTGTCATCGGCAAAACAAAAAAACAAAAAACAGAATCCGCCCTTCTCAGCTGAGTCATTAGTCCATTGATGTAAATAATGAATAGCAATGTTGGCAACGCTGTTCCCTGTGGCACGCCAAACTCACCTCTAGTTCTTCACTTTCTACCCCTGATATTATGGTGATTTGTTTTCTATTGCTGAAGTATGATTTGATAAAGTTGTTAGGCACATCTCTAACTCCGATGTATTTTAGACGTTTTAGCAGAATTTGGTATGCCACAATGTCAAATGCTTTTTTCAGGTCTAGAAAAACCTTTCACCTTTCTGCCCTTGTCTTTTAAAATTTTTTCTGTAATTTGACAGAGAGCATTTTTAGTGCTGGAGTTTTGTCTGAAGCCAACCTGGTTTGTGTTTAGTAACTTATTTTTTTTCCAAGTAATTTAAATTCAAAACATTTTTCTACAATTTTACTAATTGTACTTGTAAGTGTTATTGGTCTGTAGTTGTTAGTGGATTTTTTGTCATCTTGTTTGTATATTGGCATAATTATTGCGTTTTTCAAAATATTTGGAAAAACTCCAGCACTGAAGTTTAAATTGATAATATGTTTTAAAAGTATCAACAAATACTGCTTATACTTTTTAATCAATTCAGAACTGATACCATCCCTTCCCTTAATATGATTTTTTAAACTCTTTATCTCCCTTAGAATATCGCAATCAGAGACCGGCCCCAAAAAAAAGAAGAATTCGCACCACCTTCACTCTCACCCTGGTTTGTTCGGTTGATTTGGTTAATTTTTTCAGCAAACTTTTTTGCTATTGAAGTAAAATAAGAGTTAAATTCGTTGGAAATCTCTTTAGAGTTTGTTATTTCTATATTTTTATTTGTTATTAGAGATTTTACTGTTGTTCTACAAACATACTCAGGTTCTCAAAAGGTTGCTGATGGATTTGCTAATTTTTTCAGGTCAGCGTTTATAATTGATAATGACTTAGATTGTTCACCCACAGAGCCCATGTAATTTTTCTGCGCCCCAATGATTTCCGAAGATGAAATTCTTAAAGCGGTCAGCAGGATTAAAGCTAATAAAGCAATAGACCTTGATGGCATTCCGGCATATATCGTGAAGGGCTGTCGTGATTATTTTTTACAACCATTTAAACATCTTTTTAATTTAATTATCAAAACCCCAACTTTTCCAGATAAGTGGAAGATTAATAAAATTCTCCCTATTCACAAATCCAGCTCTAGGCATGAAAGAAAAAATTATCGCCCTATCGGTATTGTGAGCTCCATATCAAAGGTCTTTGAGTTGATTATCTTTGAGCGTCTATTTCATGACATCTCAGGCCGCATTACCTTATGTCAACAGGGGTTTTTACCAAGAAAATCTACCTTGACAAATCTCACCGCCTTTTGTCAGTATGTTCATGAAGCTATCAACAAAAAATCACAAGTTGACGTTATATATACTGACATGGAAAAGGTTTTTGATAGAGTGAGACACTGCGTGATTTTAAAATCTTTGTCAGACTTAGATTTAGCTACATATAATAGTGGTCATACTTGAGTAAGAGGTTCCAATACGTTGAGATTAAGGGATTTAGGTCATTTATATTTAAGAGCGCCTCTGGAGTTCCTCAGGGTTCCAATCTTGGTCCCCTTTTATTTTTGGCGGCCATTAACGGCTTCATATGAAACATTAAAAAAGCAAAGGGTCTTCTATGTGTTGATGATTTCAAGTGTTTCTTACAGATTGACTGCATTGAAGACTGTTACAACTTACAAAATGATTTATCTAATGTTGCTAACTGGTGTGACATCCATAGTTTTAAACTAAATGTCAGTAAGTGTGCATGTCATTTACCCTTAATAGTAGCCCTAGAGCATTCAGTTATGTATTAAATGATGTGGAACTAGAAAGGGTAACTGAACAAAAGGATTTAGGTTAGTTATTTTTGATAGTAATTTATCTTTTTCTTCCCACATTTTGTCCAAGGTTGGCAGTGCCCAAAAGATTTCCGGCTTTATTGCTAGAACCACCAAGGAGCGTAGCATTGATGTCAGCCTCCATCTTTTTGATAGCTTTGTGTCGCCAATCTTGGAGTATAACTTCATCATATGGTCTCCCCTATATAACGTTTGGATGGCTCTGATTGAAGGGGTGCAAAGGAGGTTTCTGAAGTGTATGTATTACAGGAAATTTGGTGTTTATCCCCCTAGAGCTTGCGACAATGAACACTTATTGTCGGTGTTTGACAGGCTCTCTTTGAGTAAGAGGAGAATTAAGATATTCTTGTTAACTACTTATAAAATATTGAAAAACAACATTGATCTTGTCTACTGCTGTCATAAAATTAATAATCTGACAATTATTATTTGACATTTAAACCAATGTTTTTAAGCAATCTTGAAATAAAATTAAAGAATACCCGTATTATGCATTGTATTTTACAGAACAGTTAAAATATCTCAAAAAGTAGTTGGTTTAGCTATAGGATATATTAAATAAAAAATGAAGGTATTTGAGGGACAAACTTAATTAGATAAAAATATACAGGGTGTTCCATTTGAAAAATTTGAGATATTGCGTATTTAATTTCAGCAAGTTTGAAAGTTCTTTAAAAACACCCTGTATTAAAAAATTACAAATTATCATAGTCAGCCTAGAGGAGGTACCCTAGACTAACTGTGGTACAAGTTTCATAGGCGCAAAATAAATTTTAAGTTAATTATGATTTTTTAAACGAACCCTCTAAAAGGCAAAAAATAATATAATTAATTACGTTGCAACGCCGCACGGAAATTTTAAAAACGTTATACCAAAGTAAAGTACTCTTTTCGCCTCACATTTTAGTACCATAATATACAGGGCGTACTATTTAAAAAAAATCATATTTTATAGTAACTTTTTTGACACCCGGTATACATAAAAATATTTTTAGTTCGTAGGTTTTTGTCAACCCTACAACTTTGCTGTAGAACTTTTTGCTCTACCTCGTATAGTTAAGGCGCTATCTTAGCCGTACACCTTGTTGGCACACCCTGTATAAACTCTGCTATTATTTTCATTTATATGTGACTCGGCTAGCCTCAATCAATTTAGGACACTCATCACTTAACATAACATCCTGTTTCTCTTACGTTTTTTTTTTGTTTTTGTATTAATTTTAAATACTCTTAATCATGCAATTTTAATCATTGTTACCTTATTATTCTAATATGTGTGTTATGTAAATGTCAGATATGACTTTTTGGTACATTTGACTTTAGTGTTTAGTTGTTTTTTTTCTCCGATTAACTTAGTATACTTTATATTACTTAGTATTTAGGTTGGTATCTGTAAGTAGCTTTTGGCTGTTGATACTGTGTTTAAATAAATAAATGAATTAGTTACTAAGCATATTCCTATTTTCTCGGTATCGATTTAATACTACTAAATTATTCCTTTTTACTACGCACTCTTTCTTTAATCGATTCCTGAACCTAATTGACGTTAAAAGGCCACTAGTGATCCAAGGTTTTAATCTGTGTTTCCTATTTGATATAAATTTTACCTCAGAACATTCTTGCATCATACTTTTCATCAAATTAATAAAATTGTTTGAACATGCATTTACATCAGACTCTGTCAAAACACCATCCCATCTCTCTTGAGACATTTTTGTTGACAATTTTTCATAATTAAGCACTCCCTTAACATCTCATGCAACTGTGTATTTATTAGGATGGGGTAGTGGTCCTTCAGTTACAGGAGTTGTTTTGTACCGATGTTTAGAAACACAACGAAAAATGCGCATCAGAAAATATTTGCTTACCTGCCGGAAGAAGCGAAGACTTATGGTTATACTTGGTTCCGCTTACCACGTCGAAGTGACAAACCGTCGATGAAATCGAATTTCTTTTGTTGTGAAGATCATTTTTATTTGGGAAAGCACTTGAACAATTACATACGTTATAAAATGACAGGAGAACACGAAATATTGAGGCCAGACGTAAACCGGAATATTTTAGCTACACCATTATGGTTTTAGAGGGGTGTCTGCCAAGAGGTTTATTTCTTATTTGGGAGGTCGTCGCCAACGTGTTACATATATACAAAATTTTTTACAATTGCATCTGAGAAAACCTTAATCGGAATTTTTAGATGACATTTGCTGCAGTTGGCAAGGGTATTTTCTTGATATTATTACCATTTCCAGCTTTACCACTGTCGAGCAGCCCATTCTCAGTACCTACTCAGTTTATACAAGCTATCATTATTAATTTCAGAAACAATGGCTAACACATTTCTTGTAGTTAGTCAACCTCTGTCAACATCTGGTACTCGAATCAAAACATTTCTTACAATTTCTAAAGTAGCATATTTTTTATTTGACTCACACAGGATTTTCCTTAGCACATTGAAAGACTAGAATCAGTAAACAACTACTTTGTTTAAGTTCAATATATGCTCAGGGGCAAAGGCGTGTTTTGTTAATAAAAATAGTCACCGCTCCTCTTAATCACCACTCGCTATTTACTTAATCCTAAAGGAAAAATTACATATTTTTTTCATAGGCATTACAACGTTTATTTTTACTTCAGAGTTATTAGAGCATACTGGAAGCGTAGAGTACAAAAAACAAACTAAAACTAGAACAGAAACAGTTTTAAATGAAGAAATCAACTTGGAATTTACCAAGTAGGTTGTAGAAAATCCGAAAAAAAGACTTAAAATTAAAATGGGCCATCTGGCCCTGTTTGCAGATCGATCAGGTCAACCTACAATGTAATAATTACAGTTAGTTATTCGTTTTTATTTTTAACCCTTCGTTGGTAAGGTTGGTAATTTTCACAAGATTTGGAAGCTGGGGTATAGCATACCCCAATAAAAAAACAAATATGTTTCGAATATAAACTAAACATTTTTGAAATATTATCAATAAATAATGTTTTTGTATTGGTCTGAAAGTAAATAAAAATAAAACACATGACAAATAACCAACCAAAAAAAAATTAAACGTTTATTTTCAAAAGACCTACATTTTAACAAAAATTTCGAACAAGACGCAACCATTTATTTTGAAAATATTTACTTAAAAATTAATTTTTGATTAAGTATAAACTACAAATAACTAAAGAAAAATATAAACTAATACACTGCTTTATGTTTTATGTACTATCTATAGAGCTACAGTTGTCGCTGCAGTTTGCGCTGCATGACTCAGGCAAACAAATTTATTACAGGCCCTACGAGTGTAAAAAGATTTGCGATCTTTACTTCTTGGACATATATAACACCTTCTGGAAAATCTTTGCCTTTTTGTGTCTTCTCCAACTGTTGTTGGGACAATTTCCCCCTGTATATCGGAAATCTTACGTCGCACTGCTAGACTTATTCGCGGATTTTGCAGCCTGCTCATTTGGAACGGTTTTACTAAACTCAAAGATAAATCTTTTAGAAAAAAGCGCCGTTTTAGATTTTTATTCGTATAGCAATTAAAAATTACAAAAGCGTTTATAGCAGCTGAGTTTAGTAAGGAAAAGAATAGAGTTAGTGGCCACCTGTGGCTATTCATTGATACACTATAAGTAGCAGACAATTGATCTACCGTATCTACTCCTCCTTTTGTCATGTTGTAAAACATTATTATTTCTGGTTTATTTTGGTCCTTAGAATCGAGATCAATTGTGTTGTCATGATGGAGAGTTGATAAAAGGAGAACATTTCTATTTTTTTTGGAATATAAGAGACCAATGTTACGTGTGATTGAAATGCAAATTTGGAACTTCTTTCTTCTCGCTTTGTTGTGAGTAATTCGCCAGGAATTTCTCTTTTATTTTTTCTCATCGTTCCTACTGAAGTAAGTTTATATTCTTTTAGTAACTTTATTACTAAGTCATAACTTGTAAACCAATTATCAAACGTTATGTTTCGCCTTGTTCCCCTAATTGGTTCTACCAATCGCAGAACTATGTCAGCCGGTTTGTTGCTAAGGGCGTACGGACCTTCGGGCTGCTGGCCTACATATGCTTCTAAGTTTAGTACATAAAATGTTTTTGAGTCTACAAGTGCAAATATCTTGAGGCCACATTTAGCTGGCTTGTTGGGTATGTACTGCGAAATCCGCACCTACCGCGGAAAGACTCAAGTTTTTTGTCTATTGTTAAATATTTTGAAGGTACATAAGCTGCTTGAGAGTTTTCCACAAACCGATCAAATATTGCCCGAATTGGAGCTAGTTTATCAATTTTAAGTCTTTCCTCCCGAGAATCTTTATTGTCGAACCTCAGGCAGCTTAGTAGGAACCTAAAACGCTTTAGGGGCATCGTTGCTCTAAACATGTCTATACCGGATCCATTGCTAGTCCAAAGCTCATCCAAATTTAACCTACTAGCCCTAAAACGACCACACATATATAGTAGTCCAATAAGGGCTTTCATTTCTAAAGCTGTTGTTTGTTGTACGATCGATTTGTCATTATAGTTTTCAGATTTCGTTTGAATTCACCGATTAGTACATTCAACTATAGAGTCAATAATAAGTTCGTCTATAAAAATATTCCAACAATCAAAAGGGGTTTTAGCCTCTTTAGCAACACCTTTTGGTCCCGGAAGGATAATAATATTTTCCTGACGTGTACGCACAGCCTTATTTCCTGAATTAGCTACCCATTTAGTTTTTTTGTCAACTCTCCATAAATACCCTGACTTTACTTCAGGCGAAAACTGCTCGACAATGTCATCTTCTAATATTTCTTGCTCAGAATCAGG
This sequence comes from Anthonomus grandis grandis, assembly GCF_022605725.1. Lineage (NCBI taxonomy): Eukaryota > Metazoa > Arthropoda > Insecta > Coleoptera > Curculionidae > Anthonomus > Anthonomus grandis. Next base: position 15,043,704 of record NC_065551.1, read on the forward strand.
CTCCTCAGAACGCTGGCTAACGTGGTCGTCAAACTCGCCCTCAGAGCCGGATTCAGTTGGCTCCTCCTCAAGTATTTCGGGTACCTCTGATGAATTATCCGAAATTTCCCAAAGCCTCAACAACTTTTCTTGCTCTTTTTCGTATGACCATCGAGCAGACATAATATCTACAAATGAATTTCAAGGTAAACAAAAAATATCAATAGAGTAATAATAATAATCATTGTTATAGGTTTATAACATATTAATATTATACGTAATTATTATTATATTATATAATAATAATATTAATAATAATAATAATAATTTATATATAATATGTCGTACTTACCTCTAAAAGAATCAAAGAATTAAAGAAAAAAAATTACGAGAATGGTAAGCTGGGTATGATATAACTTACCTTACTAACGGAGGGTTAATGAATATTCAAGTGAATTGAAATTACCTTACATCTACAGTTCATGCATTTGGCTTAGCTTTGACTTAGCTTTACAAAGATACAAGTTTATAATGTTTCGAGTGATGTTTGGGTATTCCAATGTTGTTTGTGTATTCCAACCCAACCCAATACATCATCAACTTTAACAGAATAATAAAATTTGCGTATCATCCGCAAAGCCTCTATCCAAAACCTCAATGATTTTGGAGACTGAAGAAGAATGTTATACTGTACTGCTTTTGGAAGCCAGACTGACTGAATTATGTTATTTGTGATAAAAAAAATTAATTTGTAGTTGAATAAACTTTTGAAATGAATCGAATAATTGATATAGGTCTACAGTCGCTTCCGCAGAAAACTCAACACAACATATTTGTAGACCCATACCGACAGCTTTAACGTTTATGTCTACAATAAATTATTTCACTAGTTGAGAGATCAAATATGCTTTTAAAAAAAAATGCATATAATTTTATTGGCAAAAAATAGCAGTTAGTTACTTTTTTTCCTCAGATTTTTCTTTGGTAGGTTGGATAATGGATTTATCATGGAAAAATGGTGTCTATTGATTATGTATTTTTTGAAATCAATGGGTTTAAGTTCAAATACTGTGTTATTTGCAAATGCTTTGATAGGTTCCATTTTTTTGGTTTAAAATTTATTGGTTTCATCGCTATTGCAGAAAACCACTTTGGATCCAAGACATACATATTATTTAGTACAGTGTTACTCAAACTTTTTTCGTGACGGAACCCTTTTAAAAAACTAAATTTTTAACCGAACCCTAAACTCTTAACTAAAAGCAAAAGCAGTTTTATGTGAATTGTTTATTAATAATCATACAAAAAAAGATAAATACAGTAAGTAGTGAGTTAGTAAGCAAATAATAACACTAAGTTCATTTAAGTAAGTAATTGTTTTTTATTCCTCATTAACTGGGTAATGTTAGGAGAAAGAAAGTTGAATTCTCATGTCTGGTTCGGCATCCAGTCTATTGCGGTATTTTGTTTTTGTAGCTGTATATGCTGAAAATCCCGTTTCACACAAATACGTTATTGGGAACGGCAGAAGAACATTCAAAGCTTCTGTGGCAAGTTGTGGATATTCATCACGAACCCTGCGTCACAAATTATTTAGTGAAATTGTTTTCAAACAATGATTCCATGCTTGTATCCGATGTCATTTCTAGAAATGATTCATAGATCTGATTTGACATATTTTCAGGCTTCTGCAATTTAGATGAAAAAGGGTTTTGAATCCATGAGTTTATTTTCAGTTTTGTATTCTGTTCTTCAGGAAAGTAAGATTCAAAAGTCCCTTGCAGATCATTGAGATATTGCACCAATTCAACATATATTTCATTTTGAAATATTTCTGTATCACTAGGACTATGGTGACTAAGGAACTCACTTAGCAATGAAAAGCTTTCGATTTCTCTCTTACCAAAACAAGTAATCCAAAAATTTAATTTTCTTTTAAAGTCAGTTATTTTGTTGTTAGTATTGAAAACTGTTGTCTGTTTCCCTTGTAGTGACAGGTTTAATTCGTTAAGTTTTCCAAACATGTCTGCTAAAAATTCTAGTCTAAATAACCAGCTTTTATCGGACAAACGGTCTTTTAAATTAAAAGGAACATCTGTAAGAAAAGCTTCTAATTCTGTTCTTAGTTCAAAAAGCCTTGTCAAAGTTTTACCCCGAGACAACCATCTCATTTCAGTATAGAGCAATAGTGTTTTATGATCGCTACTATAATCTTCACATATTATTGAGAACAATCGGGATTGTAGTGGACGTGACTTGACAAAATTAATTATTTTTACTGACTCATCAAGAACCAATTTTAAATTTGGTGGCATTTTCTTAACCGCGAGTAATTGTCTATGCAGGATGCAGTGGCTGAAACTACAATTTGTGATACGTGATATTGCTCCCGCTGTTCTACCTGTCATTGCCTTGGCTCCATCGGTACAAATATCAATGCAATCAGTCCAATCAAGTTGATTTTCTTCAAAAAATATGTTAATCGTGTTAAAAATGTCTTCTCCGGTTGTGTTAGTAGGCAGCGATGAGCACATAAGCAAGTGTTCTTCGAGTAAATGTTCATATGGATATCGCACAATTACTAGCAAGATGGCCAGTCCAACAACATCAGTCGACTCATCCATTTGCAAGACGTATTTGTTATTTTGAAGCCGTGAAACTAGTTCTTGTTTTATGTTCGCTGCGATATCCCCGATTCGGCGCGTAACTGTATCGTTCGAAAGCGGCACTGTAGAAAGATGCTTTACAGATTTTTCGTCAAGCATACATTTTGTTATGTCTACCACGCAGGTTTTATTAGCTTTTCAGCGATAGTGTGCGCTTCTCCTGCTTGGGAAATGCGGTAACTAACCAAATACGATGCCTCCGTGGCCTTTTCACTCACAGTCTGAGTCGCATACGTCATAGTTTTTAGGCTTTTTAATAATTGTTCTTTTTTACGTAGAAAAATTCTTTACTTTTGTTTTTGAAGTCGGGATGTACAGTTTCTAAATGTCGGCGCATCTTAGCAGGTACCATCGAACTATTAGGAAGGAGTTTGCTGCACAACATACAAAAAGGTCAGCCGTTGGAATCAACAAATCCGAGATTAATGTATGATTCGTCATACTTTCGTTTTTTCACCTTCAGTGTGTAATTAGATGTTTTACTACTTGAACTTGAAACGATAAAACTAGAACTTGACTCCGTCATATCACATTTAAAGCATCATCCAAGCGAACCACATTTTTTGCAACGCCTTTAAGCCAGCGCTCCATTCTTCTTTAACACTAATTTGATTTGGTCAATTTTATGACAAATAGTATCTTTTGACGCACGAAATACAAGATTTTACAACCACTACGAACAACAACAAGACAAGCGAACATAAAATACTGAGCGCGGTGTGAGTAAATTTTGCGGTACGTTGCTTGATTAATAAATTCTCCGCGCCAAACAATCCTCCTTTATATTATACCAGCAACCATCGAATCATCTCGAACTCCTCAGAACCTTCGGAGAGCCAGACGATTTTCTCCGAAGTACGCGTCGACGCACAAGCACGAGAAACAGCGCGACGAACCGAGGTCATTCGATTGCTTATAGTCCGGGGGCGAATGGTGCAATAACACCTCTACAAAAGGACAAAGCGCTCCAAAAAATTTTGCTCGTGACGTCACGCGTTTGGGCCGTGCACTTCGGGTTGATTTTCAGGTGAATTCGGCTGTTGACGCTGCCGTTGTTCGTCCGCGGAAGGCTGCCTGCAACGCTGCCAGACTTTGCAGATTGCCGTGAACATTAGGATGCTCTATTACTATCTTAAAATAATTAAATCTATATCTTTAACTGCTCTTACTTTACAATTTAGTTAAAAAAAAGAGTGCATCCTTATTTTCTTTTCATAATTTAAACTTCCATTTTTTCAAATTTTATCATTTATCTAATACCTTGTTACTTGCCAATAGGAGTTCTTTCTATATAAATCTGACAGCGGCGCATCTACTAGTTGTGCCACCTGATGAAACGAGAGGTTAGGTTGTTTATATTTATGTTCTGTGGTTGCCGGTATTTCTGACGAGATCCGCAGTAAACATTAGCTCATTTTTGTATTTTTTTCTAAAATCGGAACTGTTTATTTCCGCGAAACGTGTATGTTATATTTATGTAAACTCTTCGCGTACTTTTAAATCGCAAAATTGTACTTAGGACTAGAAAAATCCTCGGAAAAACCGGGTCTCCGGCGCGCCGCGGTTTTATTTGTTTATATCAGACTTTAATACTTCAGTTCGTGTTTAATTTAATGTTTTTCTCCTAGTTCGGCTTGTAGTTTATACCAGAGTGTAAATATGCCTCAAATGTGTTGTGTTCCGGGTTGTAACGGAAACTAAAAAACGGACCTAAAGTGCATGTCTTCGGTTTTCCTAAGGATATACATAAATCTAAGGGGAAAATGGGTAAAAGCCATACACAGAGATGACTTTGAGCCCACAAACAACACCAAAGTATGTGAAGCTCATTTTCCTGAAGGTAGTATAATAAAGAGTACTTTATTATATGTTTTATTATACATATTAAGTTCAAGATTCCAACACAGGTAAAATTTTTACAATAGAATTACTAAAACCATGACTGAAACTTTTGAAACTTTTTTATATAGCAAGCCAGTTTGTGTTTTAACATCAAAATTTAAAACTCCATATACTTCCCATAGTTTAGATGATTTATATGCAATACTTGAAGCAATAGACCTTACTATTATTACCCTGCCTTTGGAGGAAAATGTTACCAATAATGACAACCCCGACTGTGACTTAAATCTGCCACCTACAAATACTGCTACCAATACCCTTGGCAATACTATTCTCGATCATGCCAAACCATCAAATGACATAAATAAAATGAAATGTGTGTTCCATTTTGTGTCAAACATACTAAAAAGTTTTAAAAACATTGAAGACAACAAAATAGTGCATTCTTTAGATTTTATTTGTGAACAATTAGCTTTGCTTACAGCTGCAAAGGAAAGGTACAGATATTCAAGTAGTACAATAATTTTGACTTCTATAATCTATACTATTAGTCCTCATGCATACAACTATTTAAGAGATTATGGATCCCTAATTTTACCACATCCTCAAACTATAATGGGTATTTGTAACAAACACATGACCAATCCCCACATAGATGAAAAAAATGTTTTTAACTTATGCCCGAAATGTGTTTAGTTTACTAAAGGATCATGAGAGATTTGTGACACGACTTTTTGATGAAATTCATATTGACCCTTGCATGGACTATAAAGCCGGTAATATCACTGGAACATCAGTCAATAATAAGTCTCTAGCTTCAACCGCATTTACTTTTATGATTACAAGTGTGTGTTCCAGCTTTAAGGAAGTAGTTCACATAGCTCCCATCTCCAAAATTACATCAGACATACTTTATAATTTTATTAAGACAATTATTGAAAATTTAGAGGAGATTGGGTACATAGTTTTTTAATAGTGTGATAATAATGCCATTAGTCATTTTTCAACTGCAGACCAACTTAGCATTGTTTATCCTCATCCCATAGATAATCAGAGACCATTATTTTACCTATTTGACACAGTTCACTTACTTAAATGTGTATTTAATAATTGGCTTAACTCTAAACCAGACCAAAAATTTTATTTTCCTGATTTTGACACCTCGAAGAAAAAATGTGCTTCTTTTTCTGCAATTAAAAAATTACATGAACTGGAGTATACCTAAGCTTTTTAAGCTTTTAAAGTCAATATATGTATTTATGTGTATATAATAACATTTTTTACTACTTAATGGTATAAAAAAAATAAAAAAATACCTAAATACGTATGTTGAATTTTGGTGCAGATGTAGGGGAGTTGGGAGTCTGCATTTAATATTACTATACACATATACACCATAATATTTAACCTGACATTCAACCAGAACTAAAACATACCTTTGAATGTTTCCTGAACTCTATTCTATTCCTAGCATTTTTTAAAATAAGCCAAATATTGAGATATTAGCATATGAAATCCCTTGGTTTTTAAAAATCGGTGGCCCACATCGATGACGTCACCCGCCAAGCACTAAGGCCTTGTCTTTGAGTGGGTGTTGAATGGTGGCGTACGAGTAACGCTGTAACATTTCGATGTAATAGGTCGGGCATTTACTTAATAATACATACATATATTAAATTTTCGTATAATATGTACCAGTAACACCTATAAGTAGGCGTTTCGTTTTGGTTGTTTATTTTTATCTTAGGTAACTTTATTCTTATAGGGTCTACTTTAATACATGCATTCATTTATTATCACTGCTGGCGGAGCCCTAGCGGAGGTTTCTCGGAGCGGAGGCTCCGCGGAGCACCGGAGCTCCGCGGAGCACACTTTGAGTAACGCTGATTTAGTATTATTTTCTTCAATAATACTTTTTGGATGTGGCTAGCAAATATACAATTTGTTTTTTATTTGATACTATATGGTTTGTATTTCGATCTTATAGTAAAACATTAAAAAGTAAATAAAATAATATTAACGATGTACTAATGAATGTTCAAATATTTCACTGTTTCATAATAGCACATCTTTCAATTGCTGTATTTATTATTTGACTCCGTTGGCCAGTGTTCATTAGTTTGTCAGGCAGGTATTAGTCAAGCAGTGAAGTGATTAGGACAGCATCAAATTTAGTTAAGGACTTTACGAAAGAAGATTTTTTAATAGTAATGTTAAATGGAATTTGTTCTTCATCTGATGTTTAAAAAAATTTAATTCAAAATCATGTTGATACAAACACTTTAGTGATGACAAGCCCTTATACTTATTTAAACCATAATGTTATCTATAATAGTAATAAGGCCCTTTATCGTACTTTTCATGAGAATAATATTAATCTGTGTGGGATTTTGGAGTCTAATCACGCCAGTAACTTTGGTTCAGACTTGGCATCATTATTACATGCACATATTTTCAAATATTTTAAAATTAATATTTCATCGAATAAATTGTCTTTGAATCATCAAATTAATGAGTCTGAACTGATTACTGATCGTGAATTGAATTCTTCTTTTTTATAGACATGTCCGCGAAGGTTGAATCTCATTCATGTTCATATTCTACTAGTAAGATTGAAGTTAGCTCTTCGAAAAGCTTAACTATCTTTATTCTTAATATACAATCCCTAAGAAACAAGATGGATGAGCTTCATCTTTTGCTGGACACATGTAATTTTCCTGATATTGTACTTCTGACTGAGCACTGGTTGAGGCCTTGTGAATGTTTTTTAATATCTGATTATGTTCCTATATCAAATTTTTGTCATTAACAATCTATACATGGAGGAACCATGATCTTGGCTAGGCAAACAATTGAAACGATTTTTTGTAATATTGATAAGTATGATAATCTTCTGTTAGAGAATGTTTTTGAATTCTCTCTTTCTTTTTGTAAGCGTTTTAATTTATATATTCTTTGTGTTTATAGGCCACCTACAGGAGATATTGCTATGTTTCTGGACAAACTTGATTCTCTTTTATCCCAGTTGTCCCTACAATTTAAGGTTATATTGGCTGGTGACTTTAATATCAACTACACTGATGAAACCTTGCCACGTACTTCTCTTTTAAGTATTTTAAATTCTTACGACTTGAAAATGCACGTTATTTCTGCCACACGAATAACTTCTTCATCTGCAACTACAATTGACTATTTCCGTACAAATTTTGATGACGTTTTATGCACAGTACTCCCATCTGGTATTTCCGACCATGAAGCTATTCTTGCTAAAATGCCATATAATACTGTATTATCTTCATCTCATTATATGGAGGAAGAATTTTCAGCAGGAGAAATTTCAATGCTTTTTCTGCTGCTACAGCTTCGGTAAATTGGAATGCACTTGAAACGGCTTCTGACCCACTTACTTTATTTTTTCAAGTTCTGTGTGATAAGATCAATCAGTGCTTTCCTAAAATGAGGCTTAAAACTAAGAAACGGAAACCATGGGTTACAAGAGGCCTTAGAATTTCAGCTAAAAACGTCCGTTTTTTGACTAAATTGTGCAAATATACCACAAATGAAAATATCCTTGAATATCATCAGAAATACCGTAGTCTGTACAGAAAGACAATTAAAGCAGCAAAATCTAATTATTATTGGGATCGCTTAAATATGTCATCAATAAGGCAAAGAGAGTGTTGGTCGATTATTAATGATTTTAGACATTGCCATAGAAAAGTATCTGGACCGGAGTTAAGACCTGACATTTTAAACGACTATTATTGTAATATACCTAATATCTTGGTCAAGGGCATTCGTAGTAACATTGATCCCTTACACTATCTTCAACAAGTGTCGGTTGAGCATTCATTTTTCTTTCATCCTGTCGATCTTACCGAAGTAAAAAATGAAATCAAACACCTAAAAAAACATAAATCATCTGGAGCTGATGGGATATCTTCGAAGTTGTTACTCTTTTTGCCTGATTCAGCCTTAAATGCTTTAGTTTCTGCCATAAACAATTCTTTATATATTGGCATTTTTCCTTCATGTTTAAAAGAGGCAGTGGTTATCCCTCTTCATAACGGTGGAGATTTTGATCAGCCTTGTAATTTCCGTCCCATTTCTATTTTGTCTACCCTCTCTAAGATAGTTGAAAAACTTGCAATAAGCAGAATCTCGTCCTTTTTACATCATAGTGGCATTTTGTCTGCAAATCAGTTTGGATTTCAAGCCGGTAAAGGGACTCATGATGCTGTTTTTAGCTTTTTGGAGAGCGTCTATGTATCCTTGAATTCTTGAGAATCATCGGCGGCAGTGTTTTGTGATCTATCCAAAGCATTTGACTGTGTGGATCATGGAATACTGTTATCTAAGCTCGATAAATATGGTTTTAGAGGCGTAGCGTTGCGATGGCTTGAGTCCTATCTATCAAATCGTACTCAGAAGGTTACAGTGTCAGGGCGTTTGTCTGCTTCTAGATCCCTGAAATGCGGCGTTCCCCAGGGTTCAGTGTTGGGACCACTGTTATTTTTACTGTATGTGGATGACTTGAGTTCATTGAAACTGCAGGGCAAGGTGGTTCAGTTTGCTGATGATACCACCATACTATGGAGCCATAAAAATTCTGATTATATTAAGACTTGTATCCTTGAAGACCTTCAGATTTTATCAGAGTGGTGTGCTTCCAAAAGGCTTGTGTTTAATGTAAAAAAGGCGTCTATTATGGGGTTTAAGTGCGATGTTCAGGGTCTGATGTTTGACGAAAATTCCCTCTTGCAGAATAAAGAGTGCTGCAATTTCCTAGGAATTACCACTGATGGTCGCCTTCGGTTTGAAGATCATATTTTACATTTAGCTGGGAAATTATCTTCTGGATGTTTTGCAGTAAGAATGGCAAAACAAGAGCTGGGAGGGGTGGTTGCACATTCAGTGTACTTTTCACTTATTGAATCTCATATTCGGTATGGCTTGCCTTTTTGGCGTTTAACCAATAAGGGGCTACTTAACATTGTCTTTGTTATTCAAAAAAAAGCAGTTAGATACCTGTGTTCTGCTAAGTTAAGAGATTCTTGCAAACCCCTCTTCATTTCTGAAAAAATCCTAACTCTTTTTTCACTCTTTATCTTAGAAACAGCTGCTCTTATTCACAAAATTCCCAAACTACCCTTTGACACTGGCCATTTGACTCGTCATGTAAATAAATGATGTTCCACTACCTATTCCTACGTCTTCCCTTACCAAAAACTCATTAATTTACATAAGTAAAAAAATTTACAATCATGTTCCTCTATGTGTTAGACATATATCGGATGTTAAGAAATTTAAAAGAGAATTAAAGACGCTTTTATTGGCTAAGGCATATTATAACCTGGATGACTTTTTTAATGATAGGTTTTAACCTTGGACATGTTGGAAAGTTTTTTTTCTCTAGTTTTGTCAACAAGTTTACCTTTAATTAAGCTTTAAGTAATTAACTTTTAACTTTTTTTAACCTTTAAGTAATTGATTGTTTTATTTAGTAATCTTTAATTCAAGTATGTTCAAAAAGTTTTGTCTTCTTGTGTTTAATTTTATTCAATGTTTTGTCAATTTTTGAAATTGTATTTTTGTTTTGTTTTTTTAGCTTGTAGGATGCCTGTACACAAGATTATTCTTACGTAATATAGCACATTTTCTTTCTTTCTTTCTTTCTTTGATCATAATTTTCGGACCAACAACATGTCTTCTATATTTTTCTAGTAGATTTAGGTTGAATCTTTGCTATATTTAGGCATCAAATATGATAGATTTGATAATTAAATTCTCCATTTTTTTAGATCGTTCAGACCAACACTGGTGGCACGGCGAAATTGGACATCGTAGAGGGCTGTTTCCCGCTACCTACGTCACACCATACCACACGTAAATAATTAAAAAACCAGTCAATCAACACCGACACATACACACGCAGATTGAAAACCAGAAAATTCAGTTTCGCCATAGAATGCCATAAGGTAGCACAAAAAAAAATTAACTTTTTAGCAGTATTTTATATGGTTCTCGGTTTTCTCGTTTTATACCTTTAATTTTAATTGTCGTCCCCCTATCTATATTGGTAAATAGCATTTTTAATATCTGAATTTTCTTAAAAAAAATGACTAAAAAGTGTGATTTTTTTGTAATAGTAACTATTTTTTTGGTGCATACTATGATTTAGAAGATATTTTATTATTATAATTAATATTGTAGGTTTATATTGATTCCTCTCAACTTTTTTCTATATATATTTTATTTCGTGTTATTAGTATGTTTATTGTTTAAATGTATTATCAGGAAAATTTTGCTCACAATTAAAACGTTTAATGAACACATAAAGGATTTAAGCCTTTCATCGAAACCTGCATGCCAGGGCAATATTTTTATATTAAATTTATTTAAAAATTAATAATTACGACTTAAATCTGTATAGGAATGCTTCATTTTTTGTTTTTGTGGCAAATTAAACATACATGCGTCTCAAAAAATCGACATATTAAGCACATTTTGCTTTATGTTTTACTTACGTGGTAATTTACCTACCACGAATAAACAGAAAGGGAAACTTTCTGCTGAAACAAAACTTTCAAACCCATTTGCTCTTTATATGGGGTGGAAGAAACACTTGGGAGGGTTCATAAATACTTTGCTGCCACCCTTTCTAGAAAATCCTGGTAAAAAAGTTATAATTAAAACATTTAAAATACTCTTAAGAAAAACGTTGTTTTTACTGATTTTTTTTTAAATTTACACACTGAAAATCATCATAAGGCATTTTCTCGTGCCCTGTGTAAACCGTATACCAACTTTTACTAAATTATCATATTTTTCTAATAAATTTAATAGGATTTAGGAAAGTCTTACAAGATCATTTAATGTTGTAATGTTTTTCGAAGCTTTGTTGTAAAGAATACTTTTATAATTATTATACCGAGTGGGTTGAAAAAATAGCCCTCTTTTGTATCGGTGATCTTAGTGAATGATAATTTTAGGTCATAATTCGATATCAATGCCATTATTTTCAGAATATGTTAGTTTTTACCCTTGATTACTTTATAAGCATGACATACCTAAAAAATTATATTTTTTAAGGCCATGTTTTTATATTTCTTTACAAATTTCAGAAGAATTCTTCTGAATTTATAAGTGAATTTTTAGAATAAGTAATTGGAAATCCGCTTTTTTTGAGCCCCCTGATTTAGTTTAAGCCTTAATAGTTCAGAATATTACTTAGGTATATTTTTGTTCGCTATTTTGTACATAACTGCTAAACGAATCAAGAACTACCCTCCCAGCAACACCAAGAAATCCAATTATGGACATTCTTAGCCCTACAGTCAAGCTATAAATATTTTCGGCATTATATTATTTTTTTAGTAGAATTTGGCTATTTTTACATTAGAGACTTTGCCATATTTAGGAATTTTTATTTACTGGAAAATTATTATTTTTCTAGTGTAAAAATATCCCTGATAAAGCTTTTTTAGTTTAAAAATTGTATATACTAACGTAGAATATTATGGATTACGCCAATGTCTTAAGTGCAAGGATATTTAGATAAAATATATGTTATACAAGCTGAATTTTTTGTTTCATTTCAGTCTCCTATTATAGGTATACCGGGTGGTGCGTCGCCGAGCGGAACATAGGAAAACCCATGTAAATTTTAAGGGGGTCAACTATTGGCTTCACTGTGCATTTTATAGAAAAAAAGTAAGATAACTTTTTGAAGAGACCAATCTGGCAAACCCTTGTGCAAAGTTTCAAAAAATTTTAATAAGCGAATCTTGAATTATTCAATTAAATGTAATTGCAAAATTAGCAAATTTTCGGCTCAAGTAAAACCAAACGGGCACCAGTAAAATGAATATTGTCACTGACGTGAGAAAAAGTGTCAATAAATCAGTGACAGTCGATATTTGAAAACAAGTATGAATTGAAGAGTCGGCTCGAACAACGTTGTAACTCGCAAATTTTATGAAATCGACTTAATCATGGAATAACGTTGTATGGCACCTAAAGCAACTGTATTATAGAAGAATATCCCTCTCTTTTTAAATATCCCCCCTTAAATCAAATATTTTAGTTTGCCGATTTCCGCGGAACAAAGTTGTAATTAGTAGCGCACGAGATTGTTTGGGCGAATATTGTTACATTTTTGACGTCATGTCTGTGGTAAATTTATCGGATTCGTTGCAGAATACATTAAATCGTGGTAAAAAACGCAAATCTAACATTGCTCAGTGGCAAAACAATAAGTCAAAGTTAGCTAGAGACAAAGGAGAAGAATATCTAAGTAAAAGAAAGAAGATGATACGGGCAATGGTCCCGCCAGAAGAGGTAAGTCGAAAAACGTTCTATTTTGGCGCGGAAATTTAACTGTCATGCGTTCGCAAGATTTCTATAGTTTGCTTGATGAAAAAATGTAACTGTATTGTTTTTACTGTGCAGACTATGTACTTAAGAGTTTATCATTGTGTTGGAAAAGTTAGTATCTACATATTTAGCATTATAATTTTTTTAATGTCCTTATGTCATTCATAGTATTACTAGTACCATATGAATTTTCATCATCGTTTCATTATTGCTTTCATATAGACATATTCTCTTGCTTTTCAGAATGTTGTATGCCGCTGTAAAAGGGGATGTTTTGCTGCAAAGCTAGAAGGCAATAAACGTACGATTTTTTCAGACGTCAAAGTCAAAAAAGTTTATTACCAAAAAAATTGTTATAAATATAATTAGCTACATGAGAAAATAAAATTGACCATTTTTGGTAAAAGGAACTGCTTCGCGATTATATAAAACCGATAGCGCAATTTGCGTGAAACAAGCCTTGAAAACATTATAAATAAATACAAAAAAAAAAATTCCTAATTAACCTAAAAAAGTACAAAACTAAAACTAAAAAGGGCAGAAACAAAAAATGGCAAAGCAATTTGGCTGGCATGCGACGGAAGGTAACAAGAATAGACAAAAAAGAACCACAAAAGAAAGATTGGACAGGCCAGCTTATCTTTGGTCTTAGTTGATTTTGCAGTTTATACTACTAGGTATCTACTACTAGTCATACTACTAGGCATCTCGTTGGGAGTCGAGAAGAATTTGCTTAACCTTGGTGTAAAATTTATTAAATGACAAATCTTTAATATTATTAGAAGTCTTACTTATAATGAACAATCCCAATTTCTCGCATACCAATGTATTAAGATACGTGAACCGATAAGGCCAAAAGTAAAAAATCAACCAAATCCACGCCGGAGGTTTCCTCTTGAGCAAGATAAGATACGAGTCTGCCAAAAAACTGTCACAGATACCCTTAGAGTAACACCCCGAAGAATACAAATGTTAGTAGAAAAATTGAAGAACAATATTGACATTAAAGATTTCCGAGGACGTCATACCAATCGGCCACCTGCTATTCCAGGAAATGTCAAAGAGTTGATCAGGGAATATATTTCGTCTTTTCCTAAACAGGCAAGCCACTACTCACGATCAAAAACTCATACAGAGTTCCTGTCCGAAGATCTCAACTTAAAAATAATTTATAAGCTCTTTTGTGAAAAATATCCAGAGCATAAGAATATATCAATCAGGACATACAATGATACATTTTCGAAACTGAATCCAAAATTTGGATTACCTCGTTCTGATATATGCACATTTTGCGACAAGCATTATATTAACTTATGTGCTGCCAATACTGAGGAAGAAAGATAGAAAATAACACGAGACATGCAAATTCATCAGATGCGTGCTAAAGCAGCGTATGCACAAATCAATGAAGATACACAGCTGGCAAAAAGCAATCCATCTAATATTTTTGTTCTATTCATTGATTTGCAACAGGTCTTATTCTGTCTCACTTTATATCACTCCAGCGTATTTTACCAACGCCAGTTGTCGAATTATAATTTAGATATACATGATGCGACATCTAACGATGCGTTTATGATGCCGTGGAATGAAACAGTAGCAAAACGAGGATCCATAGAAATTTCATCTTGAGGTACGTAAAAGAACATTTCCATCCATTGCAAACAGACGAAAGAAAGCAGCTAATATGATAATATGGTCGGACAGATGTGTGGGGCAGAACAATAACTGGCGAATCATTACAACTTTAAAACTTTTGGTGGATCAAAAATATTTCACAGAAGTGCATCAAAAATTTTTGTCAACTGGACACAGCTTCCTGCCCTGCGATAGGGACTTTTCCTTAGTAGAAAAAAATAAAAAAAACTGCGAAGGTTTTCGTGCCATTTGAGTGGGTGCCAGTCATTGCCAACGCACGGGAAAGCAAGCCTTTTTATGTCTTGTGCATGCAAAGGAAAGATTTCAAAGATTTGGAAAAAGCTCTTTACAAAAATTCCAAATTTAAACTTACGGAATCACTATGGAATAAAATTAGTTCTGAAGACCCAAATACATTGTTTACAAGAGAGACTCATAACGTTCTTCGACCCTGGAAACATATTACCATCGTGAAAAATATTGCAAAATATGAGGCTACTACTTTATCTTTTTCCAGCATGGCAAATTTGCCGTTGGCATATGATAGACCAATCAGTGCCGGTTTAAGGTAGTTTGCCGCCCGGTGCTACAAAAATACAGCGCCACCCCCCCCCCACTCGTTCAAAAAAAAATTTTTTTTTTGAAAAAACTTTTATTTCAAAAAATGTTCAGACAAATTTTACAAAAAAACAAAATAAAAAATACATCAGGTCAACGCCAGTATACAAATAAAAATAAATGATTCTATAGCATAAACTCTCTTACAACTAAAACTCCCAAAAAAAACAAACTCAGCTCTCAAGCTTTCTACAAAAAGTAAAACAGATTCTTTGGTTTTAAAGGAACGTAAAAAATAAATTACACATAAATATACTTATATAATAATGCATATAAATTTAAACTTAAACGATTGTTTTCTTGCTTTTAGTGACGCAAATTTTTCGATTATAGAAGATGTATCTATTTCATCAAGAATATCTTTATTAATTGAAATAATTGCCAAAGAGTTTAAATTTTCTTGCGTTTTCTTGAGTTTCGTAAATAGGTTTTAACTCTCTTTAGAGTAGAAAACGATCGTTCACCGCTTGCATTTGTGACCATTATAGAAAAAAATGCGTAAACAAATATTGATATTGGGAAATGTAGATATTAGTTTATTCTCATATAATGCATGAACTAAATCTAATGGAGTTTCTAATTTAATTTCTGATATAGAATTTAATAGTTTTTTTAGATGAACACATTCTTGAGGAAAATATTCATCTAAATCGGAGCTGTATTTTTCCTTTAGTTTAGTTGCTACAGTGATCATCTACAGTCCAAATTCTCTCTTTGTAGAGTTTTATTAACATCGTTAACCCTTTGCAAAATATCCAACCAAAACGATAAGATTATCCCATTTTCCAAGAAATTAAGTTTTTCGCATAACGAACTTGCTTCGACTCTTACAATATTTTTCTCATTAACATCTGTTGCTATATTATTTAAAAAAGTCTTTATTGAATTGTAACTACTTTGTAGCGCCTTTATGGCATCAAAGCGAGAAGACTAACGAGTTGTATTGACCCTTTTTGGCATGAGCGATTTCTCAGAGCCTGATGAATCTCTTATTGTACTAGACAACAAGTTCCATCTATGTGTAGAAGCCGAAAAAAAATTATAAAAAGCTTGAACTAGCATAAAAAAAGATGTTGCTTCGAAGCAGCAATCCGCAGCATTTTGAACAACTAAATTGAGAGAATGTCCGGCACACGGAACGTAGATTGCTAACTCATTATGTGCCTTAATACGCGCTTGCAATCCAGAAAATCGACCACTCATATTGCTTGCGTTGTCATATGACTGAGCCCTGCAATTTTGAATGTCCAAATTAAATGTCTTTAGCATATCCATGACGCACTGCTCAAGCTCTTGTGCCCCATGCCCAATGTTATCATAGAATCCTATAAACCTTTCAAATGGAAGCCCTTTACTATTGCAATACCTTAAAATTATTGTTAGCTGATCCTGATGTGATATATCGGGTGTTGAGTCCACACTGACTGAAATATATTTATTCGCCTTAATTTGTTTAGCAATTTCCTCAATAACCCGATTCGCCATGATAGTGAGGACTTCATTACAGATATCCTTGGATAGGTATGACGTTTTACCCTTGCCCAAATTTGCCATTCGATTTATATGGTCTTTTAAAAACGGATCATATTCTGCTAATAGTTCCAATAAACCCAAATAATTCCCATTGCGCTTTTCACCAAAACGTTCATCAGTTCCTCTAAATGCCAATTCTCTAGAGGCCAAAAACTTAATCACGCTTATAATTCTTCTTAATACTTCGACCCAATAATTCTTTTTGCAACTTATTTGTTTTTCCAACTCATCGTTAATTTTTCCTCGCTTTAATTGGCGGCTTGTGTAAACATTTAAACTATCTAGATGACCAATGGAACGCTCGTGTTCGTCGAATCTCTCAATGCATTTATTCCACGAGGAAAATCTGGTTTTAAATTGGTTTTGTTTGTTACTAAATAAACAACAATATAAACAAAACACATTTCCAGTACTTTCTGAATAAATTCGAACTTCGAACTACTTCACCGTTAACTAGCTTCTTATAAAAAATTTGATTGGTAGCATACCTATTTTGGTCCCCATGTTTTCTTTTAGACATTGAAAAGTCAATTTTATCAAGAATTTATTCGGTCCAGTTATCCAAAAGAATTTGCACAAAATTTTGACCATCCTTCCAAAGTGCCGGATCCTTATTCGGTCCAATCGTCTGTTTTTGCATCTACAAATAAATACATTTGAATGCATTTCTATACCATTCAAATACAATTAAAATATTTACAAAGGATTTTGTCTTTAAGGTTTTTTTTAAACTGAAATTATGCGTAAAAGCAATATACAATCACCAAAAATACTTACCTATAATACTATCACCAACTGTATTATTTTGCAAAAGACTTTCCTGTGGCTCCATCTCAAGACCGGTCTCTTGGGTATTCATCTCATTTGCAAGGCTAGTGCTTGGTCCAGGTTGAGGTTCGCATATACTTCTGCTCTCGTCTACGTCTGTGTTACCCCGTTTAAAAAAACTTGTGAGTTTAAGAGTATTTTCTAAAGCTTTCTTTTCCTTTTGCTGTTTTTCCAGTTTTCTTTTGCGCCAATACGAGCCAGATAACTTTCGTCCGTCCATTTCCTAGTTTTTTTTGATATTAAGAAAAAAATACAACTAAAATCATAACTTACCGTATTTAATTGCCGTTTAATCTTTTAAAAATCCTTATCCGAATAATATCACCGATTAAACTAAACACCAAACTTACTGTAATTTTAAAGTAAACCTAAAATTCTAAACTTTCTAACATCACCAATTTATACCGCCAATTCTTTTTGTACTGCACCGCCAAATAATTGTTGTTTTGAAATAATTGGCGGCTAAATTTTATCGCTTGTCATAGGCAGTAATGCGGAGCTGTACAAGTAGGAAACTAGGGCTTGGCATTGGCGATTTTAATTACCGTTGGTGACGGTGCTTTAACTCGTAATTTCGTATTCATATTCCACTTAATTGTTGTTAGCAAATAAGGCAATTGAGTTAATAAAATACCTACCTTTTATTTTTTACATTTTTTATAGGTCTGGGTTCTGCGAAGTATAGTAATCTCTGAAATAAGTTGTCGCTTTTTTCGATTGTGGTTTTAAAATTTAATTATTTAATAATTTATTAATAATAAATTATTAAATAATTTCCCGTCTTTTAAGGCGGGAGTAGCTTATTTGGTGGTAAACTTAGCCCTTCTAAGATTTACCGCCCGGTGCTATAGCACCCAAAAGACCCCTGGTTAAACCGGCACTAAGACCAATAGCTATTTCGGCTGCTAAAAAAGGTAATTTAATAGATATGTGTCAGTATATGAATCCAGTTTATCATCCTTTTTACGAAAATTTGTTAACAGAATGAGTATTATTTTACCTTACATGTTTACATTTACAACATAATATACTATCAGCCTACTTTTAGTATTAAGATTATTAATGTATTTTTTGTTCTACTGTCATTTTTTCTATATTATAGATATTGAAGTAGGATACAGTATAGATTTAGTTATTAGTCTTACAGTTAGTTTTGTTGGTTTTTACGTAAGGCAGACTGAAAAATAAAAATATATTAGTTCACCACGTTTTTTATTTTGTATCCCAGACTTTATAGTGTATTGAAAAATGCGCAAGTTATGGAAAAACGTTATAAGTTACAAAGCAGTTACAATGTTATTCTAAATTTTTCTTGTATAAAAGACTCTATAGCCTAAACTATGGATAAATCGTGTAAATTTAAGCCTAACAGCATGAAACAACGTTGTTACTGTCATGATCATGCAACGTTTTTCCATTTTAAAGTTCAAAAAAAAAGGTATATAGAGTTTTGCTCCTCCTGAAAAGTTGAAACAATGTAAGTTACAACGTTGTTCGAGCCGACTCTTCAATTATTCAATCGACGAAAAAATAGCCATAATTAAGTGGCATTATGCGGGAAACAGTTTTAGAGCTGTATCTGAAATGTTTTCAGTTTATTTCCCCACCAAGCCCATTCCGTCCATTTCAACTATTAAACGTATTGTCAATAAGTTCGAGTCCAAAGGTACCGTAATAAATAATTTAAATCTTCAACTCAGGATATCGAAAACAGAGCCGAAGAAATAGAGAACAAAGATCTTAATGTTCTATTGAGTGTGGAGGAAAACAAGATGGTTAGTACGAGGGTTCTGGGGCAAGAGGTAAATAAACATCATACAACGGTATTGCGCACTCTAAAAAAACACAAATAGTATTCGTATAAATTCGAAAAATATCATGATCTGCAGGAAGGAGATGAAGAGCGAAGAATGGCATTTTGTTTTGAAATGATTGAAAGAGCAAATAATGATAGGAATTTTTTAAGAAATATTTATTTTACCGATGAATGTACATTTACCCTCAACAATGAACCAAATGTTCAGAATTGCCGGTATTGGAGCCAAGAAAATGAACATCGCTTTGTTCATACTCGGACACAATATCCCCAAAAAACAAATGTATTCGTGGGAATTATCGGACACCATATCATTGGACCCTTTTTTATGGACTATAACCTAACAGCTGAAACCTATTTGGACTTATTTCAAAATCAAGTTGGACCCGCCTTGGAAGAATTTGTTCAGGAAGATCAAATGATCTGGTACCAAATGGATGGTTGCCCGTATGGTTAGAGAGTGCTTGGAAAATGCTTTTAACGGCAATATTATTGGTTCACGGTACCGGATACTTTGGCCAGCCAGGTCACCTGATCTTTCACCGAATGACTTCTTTTTGTGGGGTCATTTATAAAAGTGTAAAATTTGAGAATCTAAACCAGTTACAAAACGCTATTTCGTTAGAATGTAATAAAAATTTCCCAATATCAACTTAGTAACGTTAGAAATGAATTTTATGATCGGTTAGAATATTGTTTAGCTGTTAATGGGGGGTTGTTTGAACATTTGATTAATTGATGTTTTTATTCTCTATTATTTTTAAAAAAATTATTGTATTTTATTTTATTTTTCCACACTTAGTAAAATATTAAGAGTTCTGTTCTCTCTTTTTTCGGATCTATTTTCGATCTTCGAGTTTTAAACATTTACAATTATTTATTGCAATGTCTTTGGATTCGAATTTACTAACAATAGGTTTAATGGTTGAAATGGACCAGATAGGCTTGATGGGAAAATAAATTGAAAATATATCAGATACTGCTATTAGTTTAATTAAATTCCAAGTATGATAAAATTATTTTTTTAATAATTGATAATAATAATTGTTATTGGTTAACTTCATCGTTATATTAAATAAAAGTTTAGATAAAAAAGTAATGTTAACGTGTCTTACTTTGAATGTATGGTTGTAAGATTGATAAAACGAAAAAAAAACATTCCTTGTATTCGGCTGTACGTCAGATTTGACAAAGCCTTATAACAAATTGTTTGCTGGTGGCTGGTGTCTGGTTTTACCTGAACCGAAAATTTGGTAATTTTGCAATTACATTTAATTGAATAATTTAAGATTCGCTTATTAAAATTTTTTGAAACTTTGCACGAGGGTTTGGATTGGTCTCTTCAAAAAGTTATCTTACATTTTTTCTGTAAAATGTACAGGGAAGCCAATAATTGACCCCTTAAAATTTACATGGGATTTCCTATGTTCCGCTCGCCGACGCACCACCCGGTAGATATAAAATATGGAAAAAAAACATCACAAAGGCTTCAAAGGTACTTTCAATCAATTACATTTATTACTATAACTTACAATATAGTTTCAAAAATTATTAATCATAACTTACAAACTTAGAATGAATAACTTAAGAATATACAGGGCGTATAAAATAAACTCAGCACTAGGCAGGCTTCTAAATAGTTTTAAATTTATTTGAAATGACTACATTGGAGGCTTTTGTGGTTGGTGCAGGCAGGAGAAGAATATTTCCAGAAGGAAAGCCATATGGAACTATGAATTTGTACTGTGAAGAAGTTCTTATAGAATAAGAATAATCATTATGTACATACATAGACATTAATGACAAACATTGAATGTACAGGGTGATACAAAGGAATACTATGGAAATTTTGCTTAAAATGCATGGACGCGCGTTTGGTTAAATAGTTGAATAATTTTGATAATTTTTTTAAAATTTGAAATATATGGAATTATCAACATTTTTTAAAAAAGTCGTTTTTTATTTTTCGCGTCTATTTATTAAATTTAGATCCATCTATTCGTCTTTGAGTGTCATCACACTTACTTCTTAATACTTAAAGTTTTTAAATACGACCTTGCAGTTTTAATTTTTCTTCCAACTTCTAAAATTTTAAAAGCAACGAATTATGTGAAAAAAAAACAATGTCCATTATTGTCTTACACATTCATATTGACATAAGTCTGTCTCTGTCTGATCCATGATTTCTTGTGAAAAATATTTGAAGCTTAAAATTTTACCAGAACAATAATTTAATATCAATAATTTAAATCAGGGTATGGCTGCGCCTTCGCCCTTGCTAGAATCACGGACGATATCTTGAGAGAGTGTGATGGTGAAAAAACTACCATTTTGGTCTTTCCAGATAACTTCAAGGCTTTCGATACCATCAATCATAAGCTTTTACTAGCCATTCTTTTCTGCATAGGATTCTCCGAATAAAGTACGTGTGATAGAAAACCATTTAGATAAAAGGTTTCAGCAACTGCAGCAAGTTTGTTGCAACATCATCAGGGTAATCTCAATAGGGTAAGGTGGGGCAAGTTGACGAACGGGGCAAGATGACGAATTTGATTTTGTTGGAAATCATAAGCAAAAATCTGCAGTATATCAAACCCTGTGATGTCTGGTCGGGACCTAGTACCTAATACCTTAAAAAGATAGGTGGCGCTTAATTCACTACATTCGAATTTATGCTTCAAATTGTGTTTACTAGTTAGTCGTTATAATATTGCCGTACAGTAAAGTAAGTTTATGTGCAAAAAGTGTGGCCAAAACTTTGCCTAATTGATGTTCATTTTGTTGCTAGGGCCTAATAGATTAACAATGTAAGTAGCACAAAGTAATTTTATTTATTGTTTGTTTCATTTATAACAATTTTGTTATAAATTCTCTTGGGGGCAAGTTGGCAAGAGAACTCGTCATCTTGCCCCAAAGAGTTTTTCTTCAAATATTTTTTTTTTACAGATGGAGCGTAACTATAAGAGAAAAAGTCAACGCCGTTCATGGTCAGAAGATAGTTTAATTGCTGCGATTTATGCCGTCGAAAAGGAAAATATGGCAGTTAATAGAGCAAGCGTTGTTTACGAAGTGCCTGAACCAACATCGCGGCGGTATGTTAAGAAGAATAGGGAAAACTAAATGTTACCAGAAAGCGGCGGCAGATTTAAACGTACTTTTACAGAAGCACAAGAAATTGAACTAACTAACTATATCAATGATTTTAACATTAGAGTATTTGGTATTACCTCTTTGCAATGCCGAACACTTGCCTACGAGTTTGCTGAAAGAAACAATACTTCACACCATCAGTTCAACAAAACTCTAAAGCTGGCTGGTAAAGACTGGTTAATTTCTTTCATGAATAGGCGCAAAATCAGCTTAAGGATCCCGAAGTCTACGTCCATCGGACGTCTAATAGGATTTAATCGAGTTAAAGTGATGAGATTTTTTGATTTGATTCGGGAACTTAAAATAAAATACAATTTTACGCCTGATCGAATATATATAATGCAGACGAATCAGGTTTGTCCACCGTTCCAACTAAGTAGCCAAAAATTTTATCTCCAACTGGATGCAAGAGAGTGGCAAAAGTAGCTAGTGGTTACCGTGGCCGGAACACGACTGTTGTTTGTGTCATGAATGCACAAGGATCGTACGTTCCACCCTTTTTTGTTTTTGCCAGAGTGAGAATCCGTTCTGAACTGTTACACGGAAGTCCTCCTAATTCCGGAGGTATAGCTCAACAGAGCGGATGGATGAATACAGATGATTTTGTTCAATACCTTCATCATTTTATTAAATACACCTCTCCTTCTAACAAAGTGCCCGTTTTATTAATTGTTGATAATCATTCATCCCCTACATCTTTAGAAGCAATCAATTTGTGCAGAGAGTTTGGAGTGATTATGGTTGGTTTGCCTCCACACATAACTCACTGATTGCAGGCATTGGATGTGGGCTTTTTTGCTGCTCTTAACATATCTTTTGGTGGATAATCCCGGTAAAACTATTACAGACAAAGACGTAGAACAGCTGTTTGGAAAAGCCTATTTAAAAGCAACAAATTTAGGAACTGCAGTTGAAAGCTTTGCTAAATGTGGAATCGAAACGTTTTTAGTGACGCCGACTTCGCACCAGCTTCAGTTAGTGAGCGCAGACATGTCACCGCAGAAGGAGTGTCTATAGTGATGATGAACCACTTATTAACATAAAAAACAAACTAAAGAATAAAGCTGAAATATCTTCAGAATCAGCTAGTTTATCGGGTTTGCAAACAATTCCTAGCGTTGTTGGACTTCAAAATGATGATGAAGATAATAAAAGGGAGCACGTGGTGCAGGAAGATTTGGCTGTCGCAGGTCCATCGGGTCTTCAAAATTTTAAACCCAATCAGCAAATTAATTTTGTTGAGATTAGGCCTTTGCCTAACATAAATCGACCGGTCCTGAAAACGAAGAGAAAGAAGCAAAAGGCATCGATATTGACTTCTACTCCCAACAAAAAAGACCTTGAAGAGAACGAACGAGAAAAAAATGATAAAGTTCAGGCTAAGAAAAGAAAGTGTGAAGAAAAAGCAAAAAGAAATGTTTTCAAAAAGACTAGAAAAAAACCTATTAAAGAGGCCCAAAAAAAATCTGCTATTTTTTGTCCCAGCTGCTATGACCCGGTTCTTTTTGATGACCCGTTTATCTCCAGTTCATTCATTGAAATGACCCGTTCGCCAAGATTCGTTCATTTGAATGATAAGGTCGTTCAAATTTCAATAAAATTGTAAGGTCTAAACACTATAAAAACAGGCAAGCATAACTCACATCACAAGTCAACAGCTCATCGGTCACCTGCGACCTGCGATCAGTTCGTAGTTTGCCGCTATTTTCCTTCCGGCAGTTCCGGCACTTCGATAATCGATCGTTGAATAGGCCGCGGCCGGGATCTAATTTAGTTTAAGGTCGTTTGAACCACAGATGTAAATAGCTCCGCACGGAGCTATTTACATCTGTGGTTTGAACGATACGATTGGGTCACAGAGCCTGATCAAACGGGTCGCGGGTCGTTGCAAAGATTCGGTGATTTTGACCGAATCATTCAGGAACGACACATCCCTGGCTCTGACAGAGCCATATGGCAACACAGCGGGTCGAATCCAATATGACCACTTGTGGTTGTTTGTGTCAAGGTGTTGTCCAGTGAATTTAAGTTTTAGTGGGATTATTTATAAACGAATAGTCGTAAGTAATATAAAATATGCTATTTTGATGTAATATTTAAGTGAATATACTTAAGAAAACATATCGTGTGAAAACATTTGTTAGAAAATGCATATTAGCAGTTGAATTCAACGTTCATTAGGCTATAGACACACCTAAAAGCATCCTTGTTTTGTCGGTTGCATAACACATTTTTTACAATATTTCCGAATCCTAGAAAGGGGAGCTAAGAGTACGCAAAAGTTAAGTGCGTACTCTTTGCCACAGGTATTTATTTTAATTGCTTAGTAACGATAGACACTTTTAATTAATTTCTGGATATAAATTTCAGGATAACAAGGTGATAATGGGAAAATATAAGAGGAAAACAAATCGTACGCTGAAATTTACACAAGAATTGCTAGATGAGGCGCAACTTAGAATAGACCGGGGGGGAAGCAAGCGTTCAGTTGCTGTTGCCTTGGGTGTTAACGAGTACTCTTTACGGAAACGATTGAGATTAGGGACTAATCCACAATCTTTGGGGCGTTTTAACTCAGTTTTTACTCTCGAACTCATCAGGAAAAAGAATTGGCGAATCATATTAAAGATCTGGATAACCGATTCTATGGATTGCGCATGAAAGACTTGAAGTCGGTTGCATTCCAATACGCCGAGCTAAACCAAATGAGGCACAGATTTAATCCAGAGAAAAAAATGGCGGGTAATCACTGGGTTAAAGATTTTGCTAAACGAAACTCGCTGTCTCTTAGAGCTCCCGAAAAAGTAAGTTTGGCTAGAGCAATTGGCTTTAATAAGATTCAGTGCAACAGATTTCTTGAAAATTTAAGCATTTTTAATATGGATGAAACCGGGATGTCGACGGTCCCTAACAGAATGCCCAAAGTTTTTGCCTCCAGGGGCAAGAAAACAGTTTCAAAAGTGGTTGCAGCAGAACGAGGAC
The DNA here is from genome assembly GCF_022605725.1 of Anthonomus grandis grandis. Lineage (NCBI taxonomy): Eukaryota > Metazoa > Arthropoda > Insecta > Coleoptera > Curculionidae > Anthonomus > Anthonomus grandis. Next base: position 15,069,132 of record NC_065551.1, read on the forward strand.
AGTTAGTAACAGCTGTGTGTTGTATGGGAGCTTCAGGAGTTTGGGTACTCCCCGCTCTTATCTTCCTACGCAAACGTATGAACGATGAACTTTTTTATGGATGTCCACCTGGAACCTTACAATTAGTGACAGAAACTGGTTATATGAATTCGGAGCTTCTTATAAGGTGGCTTAGACATTTTCAAGACTACGTAAAATCAGCAGAGGATGATCCTGTTGTTTTGATTCTTGACAACCACACATCACATGTACCCTTGAAGCAGTTAATTTTTGTCGGAATAACTGTATAGTTCTTCTATCGTTGCCGCTCCATGGGAGCCACAAAATGCAGTCCCTCGACAAATGGATGATTCAAAACCCTAGTAGACCAGTGACTCTGAAACAAATGTCTAGACTATTTCATGCAGCTTATTCCAAAGTTGCAACAATTCAGATTTGTGAAAAGGCATTTAGTGCTACAGGATTTTATCCTTATAACCCAGATGTGTTTATAGAGGAGGATTTTGCACCTTCAGAGGTAACTGATCGAGGCTTAGACATTGAACTAACAAACGATAGGCGAAATGAAAATGAAAATAATGTTCAAGTGTTAAACAACCACGACTCCGACTCCGACGATGATGACAATTTGCCTATTTCAGTTTTGATAGATAGGATACAGGATAGATACAGGACACAGCGAAGATATCGAAAATGTAAAGTCTAAGCTGTTTTCTTCCCCTAAAAAATGTGATCTTGCTGTACCTGGGACATCTGGAGTCACTCCAAAAATGATCATACCTCTACCAAAGGCAAAACACGAGCAAATTAGAAGTGTTCGCTCCAAAAGGTAATTATAAGAGCAACAACAATAATAATAGAAGCTCTCCTACTTTTAGTATTTAATAAAGATATTTTTACATTTTTTAGGTCGGAAATATTATCATCTACACCTTATAAAGACTCACTGCAAGAATCCACCTCCCAAAACAAGACCAGCAGCATTAAAAGGAAACTTACTGACAGCACTAAGCAGAAGAAGAAGAAAATGCCTTCGAAAGCTTTAAGCATCAGCATCAACAGCAATCAAGAAGATGCTGTCTGGTCTGGATGTGAAGAGAACTACAGCAATTCTTACGGTGGAGGCGATTGGGTCAGGTGCGCAACATGCAAGTCCTGGTGGGATGAAATTTGCACAAGCTATATGGGACAAAAGCAATTTCATTGCGACCTATGCAATTAATCATTTCTTAAACATTATGATGTTGCGTACTCTTAGCCCAACCTTTGCGTACTCTTTGGCATATGTGGCCCTAAGAGTACGCATTTGTATTTTTTAATAAAAGGGTTGTGTAATTTTTAATGTAGAAATAATTTTCTTTAAACTGTGTTTTTTTGTTGGCTAATAGAATGTATGTTTGGTTGCTCACTATTTTTTTTTTATTTTTTTTTCTTTATTGTAGTTTTATGTAGAAAAGAATATTAAGTGCGTGCTCTTAGGCGCGCCTACCCTTTATGGAATAAAAAACCACTAACCTGTTTCGCACAAATTAATATAAAGTAAAAATTCATAAAATATTAAAAACAAGGACTCCTTCATACAAATAGAATCCAGTATAGAACGGATGTATGTACACAGTCTAAATCTCAGATATGGAGAGTTAATAGTTTAACTCTAGTTCCTCAGCAAGAAACGTCTACGTTTGAACGCAGCTTTCTATACAGAGTGGACCAGTTTAAATGTCATTAATTTTAATACGTGACAAAGAATTTAAAAAGAAATAGACTTTTATTATAAAAAATTCTCAGAAATGTTTAATAACAAAGATACAGGGTGTTAAACTTAAGAAAAGTTATTTGTTTATTGATCATAACTTTTAATCTACCAGCTCAAGTTTAATTAAATTTCGCATGCAGGTTATTATAGTGAATTGTCAAATACTGATCAATTGACAAAATTAAAAAAAAAATTGCCAGTGGCGTAACATACGGAGAGACTTGATCCTTTTGCCTCAAATCTGCGAGGCGATAAAATATTTTTTTATAAGAAGTCAACTGTTGGATTGTCCATTTAAATTGGAAAAAAAAGTTACTCTTGCAAAAATATGATTTAAGGTACTGTTTTTAAAATATCTTAATTTAATTGTTCAGAAATACCTGCTAAAATGTTGCAAAAATTTATAAAAAAAAGAAAATCGGGCTTGAATTTGTCAAAAAGTTGAATATAAAAGATAATCAATAGTTACCTCAAGTCATTATTTCATTGGACTGGTTTAATTTAAGATTCAAGCTTAATTTTCTTTTTTTTTGCAGCATTTTAACTGGCGTTTCTATACAATTAAATTAAGATGTTTTAAAAACATTGCCTTAAATCAAAATTTTGCAAGTGTAACTTTTTTTTCAAAATTAAATATAGAATCTAACAGTTGACTTCTTATAAAAAAAATATTTTAGCGCCTCGCAGATTTGAAGCAAAAAAGAACCAAGTCCCTCTTTATGTTACGCCACTAGCAATTTTTTTTAAAATTGGCTTCATTAGTAATTGACAATTTACTATAATAACCTGCATGCAAAATTTAATTAAAAATGAGCTGGTAGTTTAAAAGTTATGATAAATAAACAAATAATTATTCTTAACTATAACACCCTGTATCTTTGTTATTAAGCATTTCTGAGAACAATTTTATAATAAAAGTCTATTTCTTTTCAAATTCTCTAACATATATTAAACTTAATGACGTTTAAACCGGACCATCCAGTATAATGTCTATCGCTTATACAACTATATTTCCAACTTCTTAAGATCACAATTTTTTTAACAAAATTTTAAAAGGAAAATAATACCTTCTTCTTTTAAATCATAACCTTCAATCAATAGTTAGGTATAATACCTTTTAGTGTTAAGTGCGGATATAATGATTAATACAGTATAAATAAATAAACAGGGCTCCATTTTATCTCCTATTCCTTTTTCAAATTATATATGTAATATTACTAGAACCCTATATTGTTGCATCAGTACGCTAATGACACAAAACTCAGAAATCTAACTATATATAACTTATCGTTTAAAAAACAATATTCTTTTTTCCTCAAAATTGGATGCTTGCAAAACAAACCCTTGAAGATGATCTGGAGCTCTAGTGAGAGAAAATCTCTAAATAAATCAATCAAATCACCTTCAATCAATAGTTAGGTATAATACCTTTTAGTGTTAAGTGCGGATATAATGATTAGGTTTTGTATATTTCCATTTTCTCTTAGACATATTATATATATTGTTAGTTACTTTAACTATTGTATAATTTACCTAATGTATATCTTTTTTTTGGGTGCTGTACCTAAACAATTTGATTGCTTTCCAAGTTCTTTTTGCATTTCAGTGAAGAAATTCAGAATGTTGTAGAGGTATATAGATCATACTTTTGTTATTTGTGTAATGATTTTTTCGTTTTTCGTCTTTAATTACTGATGCAAAAACAAGCTATTATTATTATTGTGGTTTAGCCATATGGCACGCACTGCCTTCTCTAAATTCACTCATTCTAAATAGTCATCCTCCACAGAGCTCAATCTTTTTGATAAAGCTCTGTGGAGGTCCTTTCGGCGTTATCAGGCCTGTGACAAACTTGGAATGCTGGAGCATTCCCTATAAATTTCCGGATGCTTTGGGCTGTAGCAAGGAGACCTACTTTTTGTAAAAGCATTTACTCAGCCGAAGTAGCTTGATGAAGCCTTTCGAGATAGCACGTTGTCGAAATAGTAATTGGGACCGTTTGGACGTTTTCCATCTTCCACTGCCTTTTTATCTGTTTCCAAATCTTATGTTCCAGTTTATGATACCGAGCTGCTTCCGATTTGCTGTTAAGATAGGTTTGTCATACCGGTCTCGCCCTTTTAATAAACCTTGTGGTTAGCTCTTTCTTCATTGCTTGATGATTTTTGCACCTGCTTCACATCTAGATATTTGTAAAGTTAATCGGTACCCGTTGCCTCGATGTTCTGTCCGCTTTCAATATATCGTATATTGAAGACACGGTATTTGTTTAGACCAAACTGCATGCCAATGTCGTTCGAGAATTCATGAATGTTCAGCATTTGCTCAAGTTGAGCAAATGCTTTTTATTAATACACACAGATACAAGTCCTCCATATACAAAAGATGATTAAGCCTGGTTAACCCTATACCGTTGTTCCTCAAACCAAAGCCAGAGTTGGTTGAATTCAGCCTGTAAATATAGAGAGTTCGTCGCAAGGCCGAACCAGAATTGGCCTTAATGAGTTGCCTTGGACGATGCCTCTTCTAATTGGGAAACTTTCAGTTTTAATTTTGCTACCATTAGGTATTTGCAGATCGATATTGGCACGCCAGCTTGATATAAGGTGCTCCAAAAATAAAATAATATTAGGGTCGATTGGGTCAATATACAAGGTGACCCGAAAGTAATGGGACATAGAACAACAGTAGATTCCTAATGTCGAAATAATGTGATTGAGGTCAACTTGCCTTATCCTAACTTTAATAGTAACTGAAATACAGGGTGTCAAAGTATTATTTGATTTATCGTTTTTTTCTCATAGGTCCTGAACTAATTGACATACTGACATGAAATTTAAAACATACGAGTGTTTTAAAAAGAAAAATAAAATTTCGTATACAGTTTTCCTGTTTTCGGTAGAGGGTGCTCGTTGCGTTAATTTTTACTTTTTTATAGCCGACTAGGAGAAACTGGATCATTTCAGCCAAAAATGCCTGTTTTCGGCCGCCCAAAAAATATTTCCCAAGAACAGGAAGAAGAAATTTTAGTCCGCGTAGCAGAAAATCCCGGGTTAAGTACTAGGCGAATAGCGGCAGCTATGGGTGTAAGCAAATCATGTGTTGGTAAAGTACCTCAGAAAGAAGGCCTCTATCCATACCACTTTACACCAGTTCAGTGTTTGATCCCACCAGATTTGCCAGCCAGAATACAGTTTTGTCGTCAGTTTCAAATATGCAAAACGCAGATCCAATGGTTATTAGCACAGTGTTATTTACAGACGAGGCTACATTTACTAGACGCGGCTTATTTAACTTTAGAAATGCTCATATGTGAAAACATGAAAACCCCCATTCAGTTGTCAGTCGTTCATTTCCCATGAACTACCACATAATTTAAACGGAGACTCGTACTTAAATTTCTTACAAAATGAACTTGGAGGTCTTTTAGCAGATATAGCATTAAATGTTAGACAGAACATGTATTTTATGCACATTTTTTCTCGACAGGTACGCAATTACCTTGAAGAACAATATCCTGAACGTTGGATTGGCCGTGGAGGACCTTTGCTTTGGCCTGCGCGTAGTCGAGACTTAAACCCCATGGATTTCTGTATTTGGGGATATTTGAAATCAATTGTTTATGATAGTCCTATAAATAATCTAAATGAACTAAATGTAAAAATTGTAAATTCTGTAAATATGTTAAAAAATATTGAGAAAAAAAATAATCTCCTTTTTAAAATACGGCAGTCATTTGTTAAACGTATTTCAAAATGCATTGAAGTTAATGGAGGGAATTTTGAACAGTTGTTATAGTAGCGTTATTTGTATGTTTCTTTGTTTATTATTGTTTTTGGTATATTTGTTTCAAAATAAAATATAAAAAAAATAGATGAATATCATTTACTTATGATATAAGAATTAACAAAAAAGTCGTAATATTTTTTTTTTATTTAGTAACTATTCTAGTTTTACATAAATACCAATAATCTTATGTAGGGTGTTTCAGAACTATGGGGTCAAACTTCTAGGGGTTGTTCAGTGCAACAGTAAAATCCATTTGAGTATAGGAACCCATGTCCGGAAATGTGTCACTACGCCACTACGGCCTTAAGACGCGCTTAAATTTAAAACAAAAAATATAAATTACCTAAATAGGATCTGATGCATTTATTTTTACCTTTTGTATATGATAGCATCACAACAATTGTTCAAAATGTCTTCCTCCAACCTCACCGATTTAAACGCCGCACATGATTTCGGCGGACTACACTATTTTTTATTCTCGTTTTATTTTTACACAAATTTTGATTCTCGTTTTGAATGATTTCAAATGCTGCTGTTATTCGTCCAATTAAGTCTAGCTCTGATTCTACTGGAGTTTCGTAGACTAAAGACTTTACATGTCCCCCATAAGAAAAAATCGAGCGACGTTAATCGGGTGACCTAGGAGGCCAAGAAACTGCTCCACCTCTGGCAATCCAACGGTGCCCAAATCGCTGAGCCAAATACTCGCGTACTTGTACAGCAAAGTGAGCCGGCGCTCCATCATGCTAAAACCAAATTTGCTGTCTAACATTTAGTGGAATACTTTCAAGGAGTTCTGGGAGAACTTCCTCCAAGAAACGCAGATAAATAGGTCCTGTTAACCGTTCCGGTAGAAGGTATGGCCCAATTAAATAATCATCAACAATGCCTGCCCATACGTTGACAGACCAACGATTCTGATGTTTCCTTGGAAAAATTGCATAAGGATTTTCTTCGTCCCAAACATGGCTATTCCTACTATTAAAAATACCGTCTCTTGTGAAAGAGGCCTTATCGGTCCACAAAACATATCGTAAAAAATTTGGTTAAGCAACGATGTGATGCAACGATCCAGAAGCCATCTACAAAATTGAACTCTAGGATGATAATCGGCTGCAGTCATACCTTGAACTTTCTGGAAGTGGTAAGGATGGAGTTGTTGTTCGTGTAGTACCCGCAAGACAGAAGCGTTACTCGTATTCATATTCTTAGCGACGTCACGTATGCTATTCGATGGTTCATCGGCAACTCGCTGAAGCACCTCTTCTTCAAATTCGACCGTTCTTAGGGTTCGAGCAACACCAGTATCATGCATTCAGGATTGAGAATTGACATTCATAAGCGTTGATTTTAAACAATTGTTGTTATGGTATCATGTACAAAAAGTAAAAATAAATGCAGCAGATCCTATTTAGATACTTAATGTTTTTTATAAATTTTAACGCGTCTTAGGGCCGTAGTGGCGTAGTGATGCATTTCCGGACATGGGTTCCTATACTCAAATGGATTCTTCTGTTGCACTGAACAACCCCCAGAAGTTTGATACCATAGTCCTAAAACACCCTGTATTAAATTTTATCTAGGATTGCATTGCTAAAAATCTAGTAAATTTAAGTCATTTACATATTATGAAAACCTAAAAGTGCGATTATTTCGAAAATGGTTGCTCCTATCGACCGATACCTTATTAAAGGTATACATTTTTTATGTAATATTAAAAGAGGAAATTATTTTGTTACTTTTCAAACCAATATACGGAGCTGCAAAAAAGGTAGGGGATTTAAAAAAGTAACGCAACAACCGCCCTCTACCGAAAACGCGAAAACTGTATACGAAATTTGATTTTTCTTTTTAAAAGACTCGTATGTTCTAAATTTCATGTCAGTATGTCACTTGGTTCAGGACCTATGACAAAAAAAACGATAAATCAAATAACTTTGACACCCTGTATTTCAGTTACTATTAAAGTTAGAATAAGGCAAGTTGACCTCGAATCACATTATTTTGACGTAAGGGATCTACTGTTGTTCTATGTCCCATTACTTTCGGGACACCCTCTATATTGAGTATAGCTGAAAGCCATTTGTGTAGTACAGAATCAAAGACTATCTTGTAATTTACATAGGCTGCAAAGAGATTTCTCTTCTTGTTATGTACCTTATACTGTCGTTTGTAGACAGAATGAATTATGAGTTGTTCGTTTCAGCCCATATCAACTTTTCTAATGGGACGCGATAATGTCAGCAACTCGCAGTGTTGATAAATGTGTCTAGTGAGATATGTTGTGATTATTTATAGAGTGTGGAAAGACATGTGATTTGTCTATACTTTGATGAATCTTCGGTATTATTATGATCCTTTGGTATAAGAGATGTTGATCCCTGGGAGGAACCAAGGCATTTTCTGTGTCATTTGTTAACTTTTCGTATGTGTCGCAGTTTTTTTTAACTAGAAATTTTGGACGCCATCTGTTCTCCGGTTATGAAGTTCTTGAATAACTCTGGAGACTTTTTAGGCAGTGAATGGTTTACATTCAATCTAGCTGTATCCTCGAGCAGTAAGCCTTTCTGCGTTCACTAAGCTAGCATTCTCGTTGTTAACTATTGGCATTGAGAGTTGACTTCCCCAAAACTCTTTAATTTACCCTTGGCTTGGGTGTGATTTGATCCCTTGTTTCAACTCTTCAGCATTTGATAGAAAGTCGTTACCGTCTGCTCGGAAAGCTTGTTTTCGTATTTTCGGGCTTTACTTGCTTCTAAGAAGTATCTTAGGCTCGTAGACTCAAACTAACAGGGAAGGAATTAGTTATGCATAGTCAAAATAAATTGTAAGTTAATTTAAATTTTTTTGTAAGTTCAAAGTTAATTTAAAAATTTATGTAAGACAAAGAGGGATATGTTTTGGAAAATGTTTAGCCTATTTTTATCAGAGACACTTTATAGCCATTTCAGGGCCGTATTTAATATTCGAGTTTTAGTGGAAGTGTTATTATTTGAAAATATAACTAAAAAGGTGAAATGTCCTTATGTCCTTGAATTTGTAACACCCTGTATATGTGCCTTTCTTAATAAATTCATATTTAATTATATAATTAATTTACTTACATAAGTATTTAATTAGTATTTCGAAAATATATTTAATAAATAAATTTTAGGAAAATATATATTGATTTAGATATTAAAATTTATTCGTTGAAGGGCTTCTTTACTTAAGACTTTCTTGTGCCAAAAAGGCCTCTTTCATTATCCTTAAAAATATATATATATGTATAGAAGCTGTTAATATCAAAAAAAATCCTTATTTATATATAAAAAAATAAAAAATTGATTGTGAAGCAGACTAAATTCGTTCAATTTTCCATAAAAGGGGTTTTAATACCTGAGACATTGTATATGTTTCATATATGGGACGCAGCAAGACCCACTAAACAGACATGAAAAATGTTAGTGGGTAAAAGTTATAGCTGCCCCAAAACCCGCCCTTTAATGCCTATGCACTACAAGCCTGGAATGATGAACTCTCCTTTCTGGTGAACAATCTTCTCCCCCCACCAAACTGCCTCTCCTCCAACCATTTTCATCTGGAACTAATGATAACTTCCTACCTGCCTCGTTGACTAATATCGACATTCTTCTATTAGAGTTTCGGGATATTACCCCACCTCCCAAGTTGTCATTGGTAGGAAAGGAGGCTGGAAAAGAGCATCTACGGCGTAACGTGTATGGCTTTATACCTAAAATTTTCTTCTATATACGTGTAGATATATAAAGCTTATAAAGTGACCACCTAAAGTTTCGCATAAATTCGATAAAAATTAGAGACATGATTTTTTGAGAAAACGCTCGGACCCGTCGAATTTTATTTTAGGTTGCGCATTATTTCACATACATTTGTGTATACAGGGTGGAACAAAAAAAAGATATGAACAAAAACAAAACTCGTAACACAAACTGACGGTTATTATTGCAAATGCATCATTTGCTCGCAAAACTGGTTTCTTCGATCAGGATCGTCCTCATTAATTGTATTAGTCTAATTTTATAAGGGTGGTATTGATTTGCTTTTAAGATGCGTCTTACTGATGTTCCGGCTATATTATTATCAATTGAAATTTGTGAAGTTGCATTGTTTGGATTTTCTTCCACGGAAAGCAGAACGTTTAATTTTGTTTCATCAGAAATTTTTGGACGATCTTGGCAAATCCCTAACATGACCTGAAGTTATGAATTTGTGCTCTATTCTACTAACTGTTGTTTCAGAAATCAGATGGTTTGGGTATTTGGCATTAAACAGTTCACTTACTTCTTTTTGCGTGCGCACTCGATCCCCGTACCCTAGCATCATCAAAATTTCAATTCGTTGGGTTTCCGTTAAATTAGCCATAATTAATTCTGATAAAAACTATTCATTGAAACCAACTGACAGTGACATTCGAAAATGGAGATTCTTTACAAGTGCAACCATGGAAATAGAAATAATTGGCAGTGTTTATAACATTATTTTTATCTTCGATTTTACCTTAATTTGTAAGTAGACGTACTTATTTGTTTTCTTGTTATTTAAATGTAAATATTTCGGAAACAGTTGAGTTTTGAGATAAGGTGTATTATACGAAACTTGCTTGGAATTTTGCTTATATTTCATAAATGCAATAAAAAATATAGCATTCCATTTAAAAAAATGACCGATGACGTCATATCTTTTTTTTGTTCCACCCTGTATACAAAAATTTATGTGAATATAATAATAATTAATAAAATAAAAATCGACGGGTCCTAGCGTTTTTTCAAAAAATCATGTCTCTAATTTTTATCGAATTTATGCGGAACTTTAGGCGGTCACTGTATATTTATATCCAGGGTGTCAATTTGAAAACTTCCCACCTTTACCACTTCCATATCTTTCTTGCAGTTAAAAATATGAAAAATCGGAAATACACATTAAATTAAATTTTTCAGCCTTCTTGTTTCAATCTCCTAGGAGGAGTAGATGTCATCCTTATAATCCTAAATGAGAATGGGTTCGGGTGGCACATGGTTTTAAAGGGTGTCTAATCCTTTTTTCAGTGGTGTCATATTTTGTGGCTTTTTGTCTAGAGATTTTCGAATATCGTGCTTTAAACTAGCAGAAATAATAAACTTGCCTGCATTGAGATTTTGGTTTTAAGGTCAGTGTTTGTACAAAAACTAGTACATTGAGGCTCTTTGTATTACAAATGCTTAGAAGAATAAGCTCCACTCTAAAAATCGTTGAATAGCAGGAGGAAAATCTAGTTTAAAGAATTGAGTTTCTATGCAGGGTACTACTATAATAGTATACTACTATACTACTATACTACTATAACATTTATAAGGTTTTTATAGTAGTATACACTAAGTATACTACTATAAAAACCGCCAAACTTTAAAAGAGGTGATTATACAAGTCATTTGTAACAAAAAAGTCGTATAACATTTTTTCGAAAAGTTGTTAGTTCTTCTGGTATTTAAATTTTTTTTAATTTTATCAAATTTCTTTGTTTTTTTTTTCATATAAACAAGAATATTTCCGTTGTTCTTACCACCACATAAAATTTAGATATACCATCTGAAAGAGAATTAAATTTTCTATAAGGCGGGTATATTTAGATTTTTGAGTAATTTTTCATACCGGGAGTTATCTTATCAGAAGTTAAATGTAACATTTGGGAAATGTGCAAAATTAGTGGTATCTTCTTCGTTGTCGTTTTTCTAAAATTTGGTAAATAGGGACATGCTTTTTTTTCAGCAAAAACTACTGCATTTAATATGCTTTCCAATGATATACTTACTTTTATGATAGCTATTGGTTTTCACAGCAATATCATGGACAAAAGAACAAAACCACAAAAATTGAAAATTTTCAAATTTTATATTTCTTGATCTTTTGAGCACCAATGCGGTTAGTACTTGTAGATCTATCTTCCCTAACACAACAACTCCACAAATTTCCATTAGAGAAGCCGTAAACAAATAAAATATTATCGCGATATTTTATTTGTTTTTTTATTTGTTTAAAGCATGTTTCTTAAAGAAAACATGCTTTTTTTCTTTAAGAAAAAAAGCATGTTTTCCTTCTTTTGTAAATGGCAATGAATCCGCAAAAGAAGGAAATTTACAAACCATGTATTACTTGATTTTAAAACAAAAGCATAGATATTTACAATTTGACAAGAACTGTCATTAAGTTTTCACTTCAACTTAAAGTAGTTTGATTAATAATTATTAAAGATATATAATTAAAGATAAGTAATTTGATTTAAGGTCGGGGCACACATATCCGTACCGAGACCGCACCGTGCCCGCAGCGTAGCTCGGCCGTGTCTCGGTGCGTTATCTCCCAAAACACACATCTCCGACACACGGCCGCATCCCGCATCGCATTGGACGGTCATGACGCACTTTAAAGTATTCAGTTTGGATCGAAACTTAATTGGGTTGGTACATTAAATTTATTTCAAAGAAAAATGTTCTCGAAATTTGGTAATGATCAACAAATACAGCATTCGCAATACGAGAACAACTAAGAGATTTCTTTAGTTCTGTAGAGGGCAGCGTAGATTGGCAGGAAAATACAGCCCTGACAATTTAAATAATTTAATTAATGGGTCATATTTGCCATTTTTTTTAGATGTTGCATCTTTTTCGCTAAAATGTAGTAAATAAAATCTAAATCGTATCAAATTCATGTTTTTTTACTAGTTATTTGGTTTCTTCGCCGTAAAAAAATAATTTCTAAGACGAAAATCCCAAACAACTAAAGTATAATCTAGTGGTAAAAATATTAGTAATTAACCTTTTCTTATGTAAATTTAAAAACTAAATAAAAACCTAGTATATTAAGTAATTGGAATTTGCGTATACAACTATCGTTATGAGTTATTTAAGTAAAAATCAAATTAAAATTTTTGAATAAAAACTTTAACTTGAAGAAGTTTTATTTTGAAAAATTAATTAATATTTTTTTATGCATATAGAAGTACCAACCTTAGTTAATTTTAGTACTAAATAGTACTATATTTCATTGTCTCCGGAATTACGTATATGTTCCAAATTTCACCAAAATCGGACAACTAGAAGTTGGTCAAATTTGAGTTTCAAGATTTGCACCGAACATACATAGTTAGTTACATATGTACATACATACATACATTGCAAGTTAAATAAAAGCTTTTCAAAAAGCTGCATGTCTCCTATCCTAAAATATGAATTAGAACATTTTCTAGGTCATTTTTTACACCTGATCTTACACACCACTTCAAATATCAACCTCAATCTTCGTTTGGTTTTTGTAAAATGGGCTGTAATGCATTTTAGAAAAAAGAATCAATTTCACGGTGTATAAAATAATTACAACTGGAACAAACTATAATAGCCGCTTACTAAAACAAATTCGCTCATCTAGACAACCGGATGTTGCCAAAATCTACCTAATATACTACAAATTATTTAACAATTTTTCGAATTAAATTTATTAAAAATATGTTTTATAAATTTGGACCCACTTTTTTTGTTCAATTCCAAAGAAATTTTCTTCCACACTCTGTCTTTATAATCTGTATTCCTATATTTTTCATTTTTTTAATCATACAGTGATAGAAACTTCCTTACTTCCTCTATTAACCTTTCAATTTCCATTTTAAATAGCTAAATTTTATTGCTCGTTCGAGACCGTACAACGCACCGTCACCGTTGAAAATTAAACAAAACTATTCTAGCTCGTTGCGGACTCAGTGCGGAGTCGGCGCACGGGCACGGTGCGGTCATGTTAAGACTACTTCATATGATTACGAACGACAATTCACAACCGAGACACGGCCGTGCTACGGTGCGTGCTCGGTGCGGACTCGTTGCGGGCATGTGTATCCGAACCATAAAACGTGCTTAAAAAAATAATGCCTAGTTTCACAAACATTGAATATCGGGACATCTTATTTATTTACAATGTCGCAAATGGAAACTCGCGGGAGGCAGCAAGGGAGTATGCGCTTCGTTTACCTAATAGAGGGCAACCCCATAGAAGTACATTTGCAAAAGCGTTCAGACGCTGTGGGGAAACTGATTCCTTTCTTCGAAGTTTGCGGATTAGAGAAGATGGTTAAAATGGACGCTGGAAACAAGAACCTGCTTTTATGAAAGCTGTTACAGAAGTTAGATCTAGAAGTACTCGCCGCATTGGTGCTGCTTTTAAGGATTCACCATTCCACTGTTCATTCAGTTCACTTGTTCATTCAATTCACTTGTAACTTCATAGAGTTCTTAAAAAAAATAATTTGCATCCGTTTCATTTGAAAAAATCCAGGATTTATTGCCAGTGGATGGTGAGGTGAGGCTTCAATTCTGTAGGTGGTACTTGAATAAGTTGCAAGAGTGGGGAACAGATCAAATATTTTGGACAGATGAAGCAACATTTACAAGAGCCGGAATAATGAATTTAAGAAGTAACCATATATGGCATACAGAAAACCCTCATGCGACTGTTGTTTCCCATTTTCAGCATGAGATAAGGGTCAACGTATGGATAGGATTAATGAGAGGTCGCCTTTTCGGGCCTGTAATACTTCCTGATCGACTCAATTCCAATGAGTTTTCTAATTTATGAAATAATGACCTTGTTGACTTTCTGGAAGAAATCCCCTTAGCCGCTAGACAGGAACTTTGGTTTCAAATGGACGAATGTCCGGTAAGATGGCCGCCCAGAAGCCCTGACCTTATACGCACTTGACTTTTATGTCTAGGGCACATTAAAATCTAATGTTTATAGTATTAACATTAATACTATAATTTGAAAAGTGTGGGTTGCAACGAAATGCGACAAAACGCGTTGAACTTGAACGGGTTGTTGATAGTGTCAGAAGAAGATGCATCAAATGTATTGAACAAGAGGGAAGACATTTTGAACAATTGTTATAATTTTAGGTTTGTTTAATGAAATTCCGATTTTTTAATTTTGATCAATCAATAAAATTTGAAAAATTTCAATTTTTGTGGTTTTCTTTCTTTTGCCCATGATATTGCTGTGAAAACAAATAGCTATTACAAAAGGAAGTTTGTCATTGGAAACCCTATTAAATGCAGTAGTTTTTGCTGGAAAAAAACATCCCTATTTACCAAATTTTAGAAAAACGACAACGAAGAAGATACCATTAATTTTGCACAATTTCCAAATGTTACATTTAACTTCTGATAACACCCGACATAAAAAATTACTCAAAAACTTAAATATACCCATCTAATAGCAACTTTAATTCTCTTTCAGATGGTATATCTAAATTTTATGTGGTGGTGAGAATAACGGAGATATTCTTGTTTATATAAAAAAAAACAAAGAAATTTGATAAAGGTTTTAAAGCATCTGTACGACTGTTTCATCGTATAGAGCTAAGAGGTTTCAAAATCAAACTAGGTAGGTGGCATGATTATATTGCCTAAGGATTCAGGTCAAGGACCAGGATCAAGGAGCAAAAATTGCGCACATATTAAAATTTAATGAATATTTCTAGTCTCCCGATTTAACCTGCCTTGATTTGTATCTCTGGAGAAGAATTAAGGATATAGCCTTTGCATCAAGGCCAACTTCCCGCGAGGAAATGGAGACTGCTGTTCTTTCTACTCATTTTAACACCTGGGTCGCATGAGAATAAATTTGATCCAATTAAAAAACATTGCAACCTATGTACTTATAGTTATATCGATTTTCAATAAAGTCAGTCAAATATCGCTTAAACCCAGAAAAACCCTTATCAATTGTATCATAATGACAATTAAACTCGTTTCCCAGCATATGAAACCTATTAATAGGAAAATATTTACCATAATTCGTATGGTGTTGTTTAATTAAAAATAGTGGCATCTCTCTAAGATATCTGGTATTGCATTTAAAATTTACAAGTCTTAATAATTCAGGACAATTAATACTACCATTAAGAAGTTTATAGAAAAAAGGTAAATCATATCTGGTCCTATAATTCTCAAGTGAAATTAAATTTAGCCTCTACCTAACGTCCGTTATAGATAAATTTGGCAAATTTAGCCTCCAAATATAGGTTCTGAGAAACCTATTTTGAACTCTTTCAAAGCTATTTGAATGTGGTTTAAATATTAGGGGGACCATACTACAGAAGAGAAAGATAAAATACTGCGAACAAGAGTAAAAAATAGAGGACCCCAAATAGAAATATAGGAACTAATATTACATTGTATTTATATACAATTGTAAAGACCTCACGGTTAAAACTTGCAAAAGTTTGTACATATCACTTGTTGTCTGTCAATCATTTGGACTTGTTGGACTGCCAATCATTTGTTGGAGAATGGATCAATGATTTGGTCTCCTCTTTACATGAGTAATTGTATGGCACTGGAGAGAGTTGAAAATAAATTTTTACGATTCTGCTTTTATAAACTTCACATTCCAGTTCGTAATGACCATTGTTATGATGAAGCAAGAACTGGCTGAATATGCGAAGTTTACTTATGAGACGCACTGAGAACGATTTAGTGTTTATTTATAAACTTTTGAATGGCCTTATGATTCGTCCCGAACTACTTAATAAAATTTCATTTAATATTCCACACCGTAATCTGAGGGTAAATCTAATAAAACTATGCCATGCACTCGCCTGTCGAAAGAACCCCAAAGCTAGTAAACTCTACTGGAATTGAAGTTTTGGGAATTTCCTTATTGCATTTTAGGAGTCTTATTAGAAATTTGTAGGATTTTGTTTTTTGAAATAATTTTGATGAATAATAATTTGAAGTACATTTGATCATTGTCATTGATAATAACATATTTTGTTTTTTCTTAGCTAATTAGTAATTTTGCATTGTCAATTAATTAGACTTTGAGAGATTATTATTACTACTTGTAAAATAGTTTAATTATCATTTTTATTAGGATTAAGTCTGATAATTATTTTTAATTAATAATTAGTGCTTAGGTAGTCTAGCTTTTATTTCTTTTTCAGAAATATATATATTTTTTGTAATGGGGTTGATCCCGTGTATTGATTAATTAAATAAATATATTAAAGTGACTTAATAAGTTAGAGGATGCGTTTGATCCTTTTGGAGCAACATGAATGTTATGATGATATACATTTTTTTATGATTTATATGATGAGTTGATGGAGACTACGCGTATTGATTCGTTTTCAACCGGTGCAGTGCACAGGCACCTGCACAGAGGCGTCGCAGAGTGATTGGCGGCAGTTAAAATTAAAAAGAATTAAGAAGTGGGGCTTCCCTATGTATATTTTCTAAAAATAAAGCATTTCACGTAAAGTTACCAGAATCCCAAGGGGCTACGCGACTGCGTTGAAGTAGAGCCAGTCCTTTTCATGCCTGTTCTGCTACTGTCCACAAGAAGTGGATGAGCTGTGCAGCAAATTATCTCAAAACCTCATATTGAGCTCCTTCATCACTCGTAGATTTTTTTTTAAATCTCACCGAACGAGTTTCGGAGAACTTAAAACTATACTAAATCCATCTGTGTTCACGATTGCGATTTCTTTAATTAGAATCCAATGGCGGTTTTCATGCTCACATTCCAACCTCTCTATAAATGAAAATAATTTCAATTCTTTTTTGAAGGGCTTCTCACACTTTATGCACTTAATAAAAGTTATCCAAATGGTGATATGATTATCTATACCGGATGTTACAAAATTCAGTGCAAATATTTTAAGATCGTATTGTTGGAGTCAAAATAAGACTTCTTTTCCCTATAAACATGTGTCCTAAAATGCTCCTTCTCAGAGCTATAGCTGGCGCAAATTGCTTGAAGAAAAACGATTATTTAGAACACTTAGTATAGTATATACGTAAAATATTGTGAAAATTTGCAAGTCGGCTTTTTTTGGTTTTTTTTAGTGCTTTTGATATTTTCTGTCTCAAAAATGGTGTAAACCCAGATTCAGGGGGATTTACTCCTATGATATATAGCCCATACCTTAGGTTTCTGAGAAGAATTTTGAAAATCTAGAACACCATCTAGTTTTTCTAGTAGAAAAAATCAAAAAGTATTGTTTAGCGCGTTTTTCGATAAAATTAATTTGTTTTGACAAAAATTAAAGCAGTCACGGCCCACTTCGTATTTTCTTATTTGATAGTTTAATCGGGCTTAATAATGCTCCTCTTTCGCTTACCAGTGATTTTTTCAAAAACGGCCTAATTGTATCGAAAAAATGCAAGAAACCAAAATTCAATCGAAATTTTTCATGGTTAACTAGACGGTGTTGCTACATTTTCAATTTTCTTATCGGAAACAAAAGATAGGGGCCATCATAAGGGTAAACCCTTCTGAATCCTCTACTAAAATTGTATTTATATTATTTTTGGGACGGAAAATGAAAAGAGCACACAAAAAACTGGGACTTTCAAAATTTCAGGAGATTTGACGCATAACTGTAGTCACAGTTGTAAATAATCGATTTTCATCAATCAATTTGCGCGGGCTGTAGCTCCGAGGAAAAGCATTTTAGAACCCATGTTTATAGGAAAAAAAAGTCTTATTTTGACTCCAATAATACGCTCTGAAAATATGTGCACCGAATTTTATAACACCCTGTACTATGACCTATCACAATAGTTTTTGTGTAAACACTAACCGAAAACTAAAATCTCAATGCAAACAAGTTTAATTATTCCTGCAACTTTGAAACGCGATTATTCGAAAACCTCTAGGCAAAAAGCAACAAGGTAGGATACCACTAAAAAGAATTGAACACTCTTTAAAACGATATGCCACTTCGATCCTATTCCCGTTTAATATACTGAAGGCGAAACCTACCCCTCTTAGGAGGTTGAAACAAGCAGATTTAAGATTCATTTAAGGTCCCCCTTGCAATTAAAATAAACATGTTCTTCTGATTTTTGATACTTTTAACTGATAGCAAAATATATATATAAATTACGAGGGGCAAGTTGTCAGATTAACATCCGATATTTTCCGACAAATATATTCATTACTACACACAGACATACGAACAAACAGGCAAGAATCACCCACTAACCGCGTCCAAACTACCTTATTATTAGTCAAGTCGCAGTTGTGGGCGGGAGGAATTCCGCCTACCCTGCTGGGAGGAACCGTGACTTCCTGGTTCCTCCGGGTGTTGCTCTAAAACGCTTTCTCTTCGTATTAGCTCCTTACGGTGGTGCTTTAGTACTGTTAGATCGGCGAGGGAACATTTCCTGCTAAGGTTTCCCTTGTTGCCCTTTTTGTCATCGGTGCGGGGGACGATTTTGGCGCGGTAGAACTCCAAAAGGGCGGCGCCTAATGAGGTAAGGAGCAGGGCGGCGATTATGAAGTTTACTATTGTGTCTGAAATAGGTGAGAAATTAATCAGAAGGATCTTTTTATTATTGTCACTATAAGCTGAAGTAGATCCAAATTTTTTTTTATTTTACTTTTAAACTGATATTTATTAATATATTTTTAGCTTAGCATTATACCTAAATTCTAAGTCGAGTTCTTAAGTTATAAATAACTAAAAATTTGATTTTTTTCTGAATATATTTTTAGAAGTATTGAAGCAAACTAGAGTCCATAAAATGAGAGAATATGCCGGTGACGTCAGACTTCGCGCATCTAAGCTGGCTATCGTTAAGCGTAGAAGCGTAGAATTCTAGCAGATGTAAAAGAGAGAGATGCATGTATTCACGGTCAAGTAAACCTAATCAGGGAAATATGGGGCCTCCCCTTTATTGATTTTTTGGTTTAAATTTAAGTTTGTGCGCATTTTACGTCACCGGCATATTCTCTCATTTTATGGACTCTATAGCATGACAAATTTGTTTAAATTTCGCTTAGCATCCTTCATTAGGAGGATGGATCGCCTGCTTAGGGAGGCTGGCGAGGGTGGTCAGCGGTGATGACGAGGTTTCAGGGGTTGGTGCAAAGGGACTTTTAGATCTCTGTCACACTGTCCCCCCCAGCATTACTTTTACTACTAGCATCTTAAGATATCATATCCATCCCGCTTTAAATAACGAATTTAAATAAACTAAAGTAGAGGCAATTTTTAAAATTTTATCGGCAAATCCCTATATTGCACTCCCGCTAAAAAAGTGTCACCACTAAAAAACCATAGTAGTAGGAGTAGTAGTAAGGGTGGGGGAGCTAGAGCTCGGCAAGTAGACC
Organism: Anthonomus grandis grandis; assembly: GCF_022605725.1. Lineage (NCBI taxonomy): Eukaryota > Metazoa > Arthropoda > Insecta > Coleoptera > Curculionidae > Anthonomus > Anthonomus grandis. Next base: position 15,088,837 of record NC_065551.1, read on the forward strand.
TAAGAAGTCCCTTTTCGCAAACCCCAGGATCACCCACCCCTACGCCTCCACTTCCAATGCGCAGCTTCACTGAGTCGTCCCGCCCTTTAAATAAAGGTTTGCACGTTGTCCAAAAAAGTCACATTTCGTTTTGTAGCAGATTTTGAGAGAATTAGTAGATATATCTCAGGATGATTTACAGAATACTGAAATAGCTTCTCTATTCCTTGACGTATGACGTATAGATAACGGTAAGAATTCAAAATTATCACCTCGAGGCTACACGGACTGTCAAGCATTTGATATGTCATATAAATATAAAATGCGGACATTTTTCATACTTATTTACCTTGCAGAACAAAGAAAATGAGAAATGGTTCCTAAGAAGAAGACGCTGTTGTGGATACCAAAAGACACAGATGTCCTGTTTTTTTAACAGGCCCAATATGTTTAACACTTGGGTTTAGGTTCTTAAGCCTTGAACATCTCTATAAGAAGCAAGTCTATTTGAAATTCTATGTATGTGAATATTATTTTGCGTCTGATTTATTCATTTCTAATTCAATTTTTCCCACTAATTATTTGAAGTGCGTGGTATATGTGGAGCGAAATTCAAATTTGGCGCTATAGTCAAATTTTAAATTACTCGCTATTATGACGGCACAAACCAGTGGCGAAGCGTGAACTTTTTTTTCGGGTAGACAAACAATAAAAATCGTTAATTAGAAAAAATTGTGTATTCAATATTATTCACTTTAATGAAATAGAGAATTAAAGCGCATGAAATATTAACTCAAAGAGAAAAACTATGTAGTGATATAAAAACGAAAAAAATAATTTTTACTAGCATTAAAAGATAGATAGATAAAAATAAATACTACTTACAAAAAAACACAACTAAAATACAAAAGCCAATATCGAACAGTCGTTCATAAATAACCACTAAAATATCCACTAGAAAAACCTTTTCTATACACCCAAAAATAAAAATACTAATGATTAAATTACTATAGCACGCGCCCCCACCAAATGCAGATTCATCAAAACGAAACAAAACTGAAGATGTATTGCGGCCGACCAGATCAAGCGTGTCCATAAACAATAATCCTCAACAGCATAATAAAATAGCTGGTCGATTTCGATAGACAAAAGCCCGAATGTCTTTCCCGCGAGTAAATTTTGCATACGTAATAGGCTGAATGCTGATGCAGCGGGACCTCTGTAGCCTGCTTGATGCGTATTTGGTTCGATTATATGCTCCAAATTTCGGAAGACAAACATCAATGTGTCTTCCTGGGGCTCGTATACATTAATTGGGTGTCAGTCCTGTATTTTTATCTTAATCGGTGCGGCAGGCGGGGCGCGCCTTCGGATTAATCATGTTTAGATACTATATAATATTAGTAAAGATAGCGACTACGTTCTGTGTTAATTTTTTTTAAATTTTAATTCAACAATTACATGAAATAATTACGTGATAAATTAATTACAAATAACTGGATAATTTTGGGTAGACAGTGTCTACCTTGTCTACTCGTACGCTTCGCCACTGGCACAAACCCATTTTCACTTCTAGTTAGTACTTCTCCTCGACATTCAGAGGGCATTCAATCGACGTTCAGTGTTCTATTGTATTTTACATGAGTTTCCTATCTAAGAAGTATTAATCTATGGATATATCTGATAATTATAAATAGTAAAATACTGTTATTATTTTTTGTTTTGTGACAGTTTTTTCAAATAGCATTTTAAGTTGTATCGATTTCCTTAAAAACGTAGGAACCTACATTTAATTTAATATGAAAAACCACTGACCATCTTCCACGGACTCTTTGTAACATTGTTTCTTAAAAGTTATTTAGGAGAGAGGTAAGAAAGATGTTATTTGTGAAAGGCTACCATATTGTAGGAATATTTCCTCCGCCATTTTAGTATAACTTTTCTTTCTTGCTCATACGTGCAATTGGTACTAAATAAGTTTAAGTCTTGCATTAATGACATCCAGGTATTACACGAATTTAATTTATGTCTGTAATATTTTTATGTTTTTTTAAATCAATTTGGCCATCTGTAATGTGTGTAAATTTAATATATTAGTAGGTAGTATTACTTTTTATAATCTTGTAAACAATATCTCTAGGTTTAAGCAATAAAGCCTAATGTGACTTTAAAAATTTTGACTATAAAATTTCTTGGAAACAAAATTTCACATAGAACTTTAAAATTTCACGTAGAACTCAAAAATATAACAATTCTGAAGAGGAGACGTCACCTCAGGCCACAGCCAAAAAGAGATCCAAGGATGAAAAATCATCCATCTCGCGAGCTGCAAAATCGCAGAAATTGGTTCAGCAAATGGAAGACAAAAAGTCATGTGTTATTTGACCCGTTCTTCAAACCATAGAAGTGTAAGAGTCTACTTGTATCAATACTATGCATCTGTAATCTATCTTGTCCTATACATGGCTTATGAAAATGTAAACGGGGCATATAAATTCAAGAATTCATTTACACTCGAATCCAAGTGACTTATTTATTACCTACCACAACCAAATAAATATAACACCTTCCTTCCAACTCAGAGGTAACCAAATGCCAAGGCTGCAGCGGCCGAAATTAGCAGAAGGTTTGCTGGTGGCACCGTCAATATAGGGCTTATACAAGATTCATATAACATTATATCTGATTATATTTATAGAACTGTCTACTGCAATTGTACACTTGATCATGAACACGTGGCAGCATCTGGTTTTTTTTGGCAATTGAATGATTGATGGGAACCAAATCCCAGATTATATTGAGTGCTGAATATGATCCGGAAAAAATATTTTTGTGAAAATGAAAAACCCTAATATCTAGATCAAAAGTTTCAGTTAAATAATTGCCTTATTTTTTTACATTAAGTCCTGATCTTAAGTAGTTTCTTTCAGACGTTTAAGAGAAACAGTAATGGATTTTTATGCCTGGAAATTTTTCAATAAAAACTTCAATGTTTTTCGCCTTTTTTTTTTGGTGTTTTTCTTAGGTCATCTCCACGTATTTCTACAGGCATGTTATGTCTTTTATAAGCGTTTCTAATAATAACTGTCTCAATATCTTGTATTTTATACAAGAGCTCTGGATATTAAAATACGCCGTATACAAGGTCTCAATGTACAAAACACCCAAGTAATTTATAACATGAGCGCAGACAAGAGCTGCGCTTATGATTTACACCGGTATTAAATATCTGCCTTTTACAGAATTTAAGAATGGAGACACTTCCGTGGTTCTAGTCGAATTGGACTTAAAGGGAAGCAGGGGAGAGGTTATTATTGCCTCAGCCTAGATTCCATAGGACACAGACGAATCACCACTTCTGAATATTAAGAGACAAGTGGAATAATATAGACGCCATAAAAAGCCCCTAATCATTAGCTGTGATGCGAATGCCTACAATACATTATGAGGAAGCACGAACATAAGTAAAAGAGGTGGGTTGCTTCTAGAATATCTAAATACTCACTCACTAAGTGTGATAATAATCCAATATTTTAAAATGCCATTAGGAAAAAGGTTCTTGATCTGACCCTCATAACTAACAAATATCTTGATATGATTAGTGATTTGAGGGTCTCTAAAAAGGACCACATGTGGAATTATAACTTGAAGTATAAGAGGATCGATAAAGAGCCAATCGCTCGACAGAAGCCAACAGAGAGAGATAAGATAATTACAAGATCTGCAGTTTAAATGATTCTAAGTGATGATTCTAGTGATCTAGAAACAAATTTTTCATTACATTACCTGACTATTGGCTGCATCAGTAGAGAAACTAATTGACATGATAATACACTCATTTTAAGACAACTGCTCTGTCAAAATAAAATTCTTCGCGAAAAGGGGAATTTGGTGGGACAAAAACCTTGAGAAACAAAGCAGCAAAGCAAGATTGGAATTCAATAAAGCCAAAAGAACGGGAATTTGTATAAAGAACCCCTAACAACCCACATATAACAAAGACTTAACACAGTCCAGAAGAAAATTATGAAAGCTATTCTGTGAAGATCTTAAGATGGGAATCCGATAGGCATACTGAAGGAGGCGAATGGCACCTACACAGATACTTTCAATGGAACATCTTAGCTTTTTCTTAGAACTCACTTTCCTGACTGCAGGTTTGGAGCTTTGGATACTGAGACTCAAATAGCATGACCGCATGTTCAAGAAAGGGTGACCAACCAGGTAGTCAGGAGGATAGTAACCTTTGAGAGAGCGGAATGGGCTATGAACTCTTTCAGACCTTACAAGTCACCGCAGCCAGATGGCATTTTTTCGACACTGGTGTCAAGACGACATGTTATTTATTTTCTATCGAGAGATTGTTAACATCTTCCGATCAAGCATACCATTGGAATATGTTCCAAGGACTTGGAGGGCGATAGGGGTCATATTCATATACAAGGGTGGCAACAAACTTTCGGAATCTCCCAAGGCTTACAGGTTAACTAGTCTATCCTCTTTCATGTTGAAGACGATGGAGAAGCTATTGGACCAGTACCTCAGGATGGAAATTCCTACTATGAGACCGTTACTGGGACTCGCTTATCAGATGGAGAAATCTATTACGGAATTGCGCAAAAGAGTTCAGGATCATTGAATATCAAAAAGGCTTGAGAATTCAATGAATTAGCCCTGTGTGCTTTTATGGACATTGTGGGTGTCTTCGATAACGTGCACTTCTTCGCAATGAGAACAGCACTCTCTAATAGAGGAGCTAATACGGTCATAGTAAGATGGGTCAGCGGAATGCTGAATCAAAGGTCGATTAGGACTTCACTTGGTTTCATCGGGTCTTAGTGTTACTACGGTTAAGGAATGCCCATAGGGCGGCATGCTATCTTCCCTTCTAAGATCTGTATTGGTGGATGACCTGATCAGGCTCCTTAAAGGGAGAGGGCACAAGACCATCGGTTATACGGATTATATCTTCGTAATAATGAGGTGAAACCTCCCAGGGATGGTTGCAGAATGTATGCAAGATGCTCGGAATACGAACGTAAATGGTGCACTCTGCAGGAGCTTTCTATAAATCCATCACCCACCGTGATAAACGAAGATCCCCAGTCTTTGGAGGAGCGGTATTAAGGTCGTCTCTAGGGAGAGGGTGAAATATCTGGATAGAAAACTCACCTCGAATCAGTAGTGCAGAAGGCCACGAGGAATCTTTGGACGACAAGATAACTAACTTGGTAAATCCTGGGACCTGAGCTCCAAAATTATGTATTGGATATATACCCAGATGATACCCATGTGGTATGACGGAGGAAAACCGAGCAGAAGACAGCTATATCGGACTGTGCAGGCTATAAAGACTTCTTGAAAGACTTCTGTCTATGTCTATGCATCCCAGGGGCCATGAACCCAACCCCAACGATTAGCATGGAGGCTCTTTTAAACTTAACACCGCTATCGAGCCATAACAGTCATATCGATGGCTATACAAAAGCAGTCAGCTACGAGGATCCATCTTCAGGAGAGAAAACCTTAAGTCGGGCAACAGATAACCAGTAGGTATCTGTCAATCCTGAGGGATATACTTGATATGTCTCAGGAGAGCGACCACATGGTATACTTTTTCGATAAGAATTAGATGATCTATCTTCCTTAGATATATCCTCTTCCCTACAAGGGAAGAATGGTGCGCAAATCCAAGATGGTTACAGGATGGATAGGAAATGTAGTACATGGATTGATCAAAAACGCTTCTAGGAATTGGAGCAGGAATAGTAGGGCCTAGAGCAAAAATTCATAGTACTGAGCAAGGATGCAACAATTTTTTAAACAAAACGATACGCGATATTAGAGACTGTGGGAAGGAAATGTGAGTTAAGATATTCTGGGATAGCCAATCGGTTCTTAGGACCTAAGCGGCTGCACATACAGGTCTAGACTACGACTAGAATGCTACAATAGGCTCAGTGACCTGGTGGCTCGGAATCACTCTAGTCTGGGTACCAAGCTATGAGGGGATTATTAAATCCATCATATCTTTTAGGTTCAACAAAGATTTGCTTAAACAAGAGATCGAGAAATGGACACTGTTGAGGATGAAGCGACATTGGAATGACATTGATGGGTTGGTTCACTCTTCTCATGTGGAGTACTGGGCCACTGGAAATAAAGGATTTTACACACATATACGCTGACTGAAAAGGATATACTGACGCTTAAACTAAAGGAACTGATCCTGTTCCCGAACGTATTGTTAATAGATAGATCAACTAATAATAAAATACAATATCTATAACATTACATAAAATTTAAAAAGTTGATGCAACTTTTTAAATTTTATATGAAAATTCCAATATATAAATACATTTTTAGATTCCCCGAAATTCCAAGATGTTTGAGAGATAACACGCCATACGTTTGAATTCAGGTTTTTGAGATATGAACAATTGAGAATTATATTATTTTTTAATATATCTCAAGAACTGTTGGAGCTATGTTAAGTGGGACCCAAAAATAATAAATATATATAAATATAAATAAATATATAGGGTAAAAAAAATATCCAGCGTAATACGTTTCTACTTACTCTGAGTATCATTATTGGAATTATTCTTCAATGAATTTTGATAATAAAACTTGGGAATCTTGTGTTTCAATGGATTTAAAACGTCTTCCGGCTTGCAGTTGTACTTTTCGAAAATAAATTGGGTACACAGCATGTTCAGTTGAATATGTTTATCTTCTAAAGGGCACGAAGGCTGTGGTGGAAATGTAACTTTTTCCTTAAAAATAAATAAATAAATCACCAACTTAACTTCTATAAAAGTGTTAAACTTACCTTAAAAGAAACATTTTTCTTTTCATTTTCTGTATTTACTTTGCTATTAAGACTCCCGTTAATATCACTGTAAGTTTCATCCAAATATCCATGATTAGCAGTGCCAATTCTGGCATATATAATCGCCGAAAAGATAAGAGCCGCAATCGCCAATAACGAAAAAACCATTTGGTTCTGTTCGCTGTAATTTTCTGGCATTTTGTGTTAATTTTCGATGTTTTACGGTTCACTGTATTTACATTACAAGATTACCAAAATTTAGAGTCTATTATGAGTTGTCACTTACCGAGTAAAACTGACATACTCCGGACAAAACCCGCCTGGAAAATCGATGGCGCGCATAGCCGTTCAGCAGAGTTTTCTGGATTCAAACGTAAAGGGATTTTGGAGTAAATACTTGCTTGAGTTTTGTTTCGAATATGGATTTCAGTACACACGCAATCGTGCAAAAGATAAGAATAAAATGATGATAAAATGATTGTTTAAACAGTGTCTAGTTTAAGGTGAAATATTTTTATAGCATACGTATATGAAACGCGTCTGTAAAATTTATGCTTTTTTAAATGATCTATATGGTTTAATTTAATAAAATAACTTACTACTTGCAATTTATAATTAGAAATCATATATTTTGTTTGATAAAATGTGAAGGCACCATACACATTTCTGTTTATAGAAAATTTATTATTTTCGGACTTTTGCGTAAAATAAAGCAACATGTGTCAGACCATAATTGAACCTAAAAGTTGGTAAAAGATTATTTAATCAATTTTTCATCGTGATGAAATGGTGAAGGCCCTTGACATATTTTTGCTTGCAAAAAATTAATTTTTTTGAATTCAGTTTAAGAAAATTCATTCTTCTTGATGCTGAAGAATTCATCAAATACTAATATTCGAAGATTACACAGATCGTTTGTTTCTTCCCGTTCCTAATCACCACCAACTTTTTACTGTTTTCCTTTCTCATCGCCTCGTCCTGAAGAAGCCAACAAGCAGAAATACGTGTCGGCAAGTACCATCCTTATTTTCAAAACCCGATTTACGGAACATATCGAATAATGTATCTTTTTCATACAGTTTACTTAAACACAGTTGATGTGATGACATGAAGAATGATAATAATAATAATAATAATAATAATAATAAGACGTTTATTAGCCACCAATACAAAAAAAAGCATAATTACAGAAGGTAATATGATTATATACATGGAATTGAATATTAGAATATTAAACAAAGAGAGCATATTAAAAACAATAGGTTATATAAAGAATTTAGTTAACACAAGTAAGGCAACTAATAAGCCATGCATTCAGACTTCCAGAAAAGAAGGAAACAACTTCCTGGATTCTGTTAAGGCTTATAATAGAAGAAGTGAGAGAAAAAAAAACAATTCTTATAGACCAACTAAAAAAAACAAATAGGTAGGCATATACTTATAAGGGGAAAAAGCAGTAGGGGGAAAAATGGATGAAACGGAATGAAAAAAAAATTTTTTTTCTCCTTTGTTTTCTTCCCTTTTTCTTCTTTTTTTTTAAACAGTTAATTTTTAAATAATAAATGTTAATAGAATATTTTACGTTGCATTCAGTTAGTTAGCATGTGCGTAGTATTTTAATAAAGAAAGGCATTCAAGAAAAATTAAGTTTGATTTAAAAGAAGAAGCTTGGTTTTTAATTTAAAAGTTTTTTCAGTGACAGTAAAATTAATTCCTTTGAACTTATTAATCAAATTTGGTACGACATAAGAAAAGGATCGCTTAAAGAGTTCTTTGCTATGGCAAGGAATTGTTAAAAGATGTTTACGTCTTATATTAAGATTATGCACATCAGTACGATAGGTAAGCTTTTCAAGTAAGTAAGGCGGAGTTTTTGATTTAAGAATTTTGTAAGAAAAACATCAAATATGTAATATTCGTCTATTGTGCATATTTAGCCAACCTGCTTCTTTTAATTTATAAGAAATATGTTGCCGTCTTCTTATACCAAATATAAGTCTTAAGCAAGAGTTTTGAAGTTTTTTAATTCTACCTGAGTCGGAGTTATCGAGACATGGTCCATAAATTGTGTCGCAAAAATTTAACGGTGATAGTACTAAAGCATCACAGAGCAGTTTTTTGATACTTGAGCTTAAAAAATGTCTTTGACGATATATTGTTTTTAAGGCGGAATATCCATTTTTTAGTTTAAGGGTAACATGTTTTTTGAATCTAAGTTTATAGTCCATTACTAGTCCAAGATTTTTTGCAGAAATTGTAAAACCTATTATATTGTTATTAAGGTGTACAGGGTGGCCAAATAAGAATGCGAGGTACTGTATCTGGAAAACTATTCATCGTAGAAGCTTGCGATAAAAAAAATTATTACTAAAATGGCCAAGAGAATGACCTGGAAAATATTTTTAAGTTTCTAAAACAGCCGCTAGGGAGCGCAACTGCAATCTTGAATCTAGAAAACTGATGTTTCTGTAAATTTTGCTGAATTAACCTAACAAAAAAATAGCTGATTATTAAAGTAGAGACTAATCCGAACCTTTTTTATTTGAATAGTTTTGCTGTATCTCTAAAAATAAAGTGGTGGGGGGTGTTCAAAAGTTGGCTTAAAACACACCCTGTATACTAAAAACGCCTTAAAATCTGTGAGCCAGGTATGCCTTTTTTTCCGCCCTAATTGAACTAGTTGCAAGATTTCTGTACTGCTTATAATTTTCCCAATCCTCGCGACTTTTGGTGTTTCTAAATTTACGTAAAGCCGAGTTGCGAAATCTTTGTATAAATCTAATATTAGGAGTAATCCAGGGGCAATATGGTTTAGTTTTACCCTTTACGTTTTTTATAGGAGAATGTAAGTTAACTAATTCTAATAAAGATTGAGTAAAAAAAAACTTTATTATTTAAATCAGCCATATTGTACATATTATGCCAGGGAATCGATTCAATATCAGACTGAAATAAACAAGTGTTGATATTTTGTAAATTTCTATAAGTGAAATTATAAAGTTGAGGGTTAGGTATATCAAAGTTTATATTGCAGTAAATTAGCATATGATCCGATATTTCAATATCCCTTATTCCACAATTCTCCACCGACTCTAAATTTGAGAAAAGTAAATCAATTAAAGACTTAGCGGTGTTGGATATTCTGGTAGGGTCAGTTATAAGCTGTTGCAAACCATATAATTCAGTAATTTCGCTTAATGATACCTTAAAATTCAAATCTAAAAAATTTATATTAAAGTCACCCAAAAGTAAAATAGACTCATAGTTAACATAAAAGTCGGTCATAATATTTTCAAGACGGGAATAGAATAGATGTATGTTACTCTTGGAAGGACTATATATATTACCAATTAAAACTTTTTGATTATTTACTTTTAATTCGATCCAGACATGCTCAAGATAATCGCATGTTTCCTTAAGAACTTCACGATAGTCGATACATGATTTTACATAAACAGCTATACCACCTCCCCTGCTTAATCGATCTTGCCGTATGAGACTATAATTTTGCAATTCTATGACTTCGTTGGTAACCCCTGTATGTAACCATGTCTCTGAAACCCCAATCAAATCATATTGATAGCTATCTACATGTACTTGAAAAATATTAAAATTATTTAAGATGGACCTTGCGTTAATGTGTGCACATGAAAACATTATATTAAAGCAAAATAGAAAATTTTTTGTTAAACAATTAAGGTAAGTAAGTACAAGAAAGGGAAAGAAAAAGGGAAAAAGGGTTAGAATAGGGAGTATATGCTTACAAAAAAAAGAAGAAAAAACAAAATTAAACCTAACAACTATCTATAATTATATACACATACATACATATACATATATTTTTCCCTTTTAATGAACACCGAGTTAAGTAAATTAAACACTTATTTACTTTATTTTTGTCGTGTTTGTACTATCCTACTCAATACAAAGAAACTTTAAGCAAAACAGAAAGTTATAGTACCTATAAATACGTTAAAAAATAAATCATTTGCATTTAATTATTTAACATTTTCAATTTTTTGGCTTTATTGTTATTATATGCATATATATTTAGTAATCATTAGCGTAGAAATATCATTAAACAATATTAGTACCTAGCTTTTAATCATGAATAGTATCTACAACTTATTGTTTAGAATTGTTTGCAATTCAGAAAAAAAAAACAAAAAAAAAAGCCTTTAATTTATTTTTATATCAACTAGGCATGCAGAGAAATTTTTATTATAATAATAGTATGCAAAAGCCAGTCGATCTTTATATATAAGTTTAGTTTAGAGTATAAGAACGTCTGTATTTATTTTTTAGGAAGATATAAATAAACATTTTCATTATTACAGTCAAATACATGCACCACCTAATGACCAAAATATTAACGTATTTAATTAGAGAATTAATTAGAGATAAGATAACTAACAATTTTAGGAAATTTTATATTTTCCTAAAGTTATATTTTAATTAAAGCATCATGACTCAGAACATAATTGAAACAAAAAAATTATTAAATAAAAGTCATTTTACCCATTTTGATACGATGAAATGATGATTGAGTTGAAAAATCGGAATTTACCAAAAATTAAGCATTATGATTCAGTTCGTCATTCAAATATTAACGAATATTTGTTTATAAAAAATTAATCATTTTTTGATTGAGTTAAATAACTTTAAGAAAGTAATATGAATAAAATCCACAACTTTTAAAATCAATACATTTTATCCATTCTTAGATATATTAAATTACATAAGACATATTAAATGCAGTAGAAATCGAAAAAATAGTCATATAAATATCTTATTCATGATATACGTATTGAGTATAAATTACAAGTTTTAGATACTATGAGTTGAACATTTCTGCGCACCCGTTCAGCTTCTGAGCTTATATTAATAATGAAAAAAGATGCTCTAGGGTACCTGGTTGCCCGATGATACGGTGGTTAAGGCTCCGCAAGCCATAGTTGACGCATTTTCATCATTCATTGGGAGCACTTTTATAATATCGACTTGTATCCAGCATTCCTTGACTAGTGATAACTTGCCTCTTTTAGACATATCCATGGTTAAAGTTTTTCAGGTAATTTTAGCTAGTAGAAAACTCACAAATAAGTTTAATAAGCTTACTTGTTAAGGATTCTATTTGTGTCCTGGCCCATCTATTGTCTCACATATTTAACTTAATCCTAAGTATAGACCATATTTCAGATATATGGAGAATTGCCAACGTATTATACATATTAAAAAAGAGGGATTCCAACCAGATACTTAACTATAGGCCGATCTTAATCCTCTACCATTTTTCAAAAATATTTAATATTATGTTTAATTTGTCTTACCTTTCCAGTCATATTTGTGAGATCATTGATGCCCAATCTCAGGTTTATGTTAATATACAGTGTGTATAGTATCTTGGAAACTATAAAAGATAGAAAATTAGTTAAATGAAGAAATTTGTAGGGCATTTAGTTACCAATTTAGTGCCGCTTTCAGAACGATTTTATCTTTTTCCGATTTTGAAATAAGATTTGAAAAAAAATCTAAAAGTTGCATTTTTGAAAAAGCGCTGTATTTTATTTATTTCAACGTATTTTTAAAATCTGCAAAAACTTTATTGGGACAACTTTTTAAGGATAACGCATACCTGAATTCAGTTTTTGTTTTCGACGTTTCGGTTCTGAGATTCCATCCTCAACTTCTTTTTTTCTTATGTCGGCCATTTTGTTTTTTTGCTAAATTAAAATGATATTTTTTTCCCTTTAAAATGATGTATAACACTTTATGAAAATATTTTGTTTTCGTCAAAAAATTAAATGAAGGAAGTAGCTGTGTTGCTCGAAGGAAAATACAAATTAATCAAACCAGATGTATTCAGAGCAATTTATTTTTAAAAGCTCAGCAGAGTGCTTTCGGCATATGAGCGATCATCAGTGCTAACTGAAATGAGTTGGGTGTTATATGCGTAAAAAACATTAGTCTTAAAGGTGAACGAATGGAATGTACTCACTTGTCAGTTTTTCGTAGTAAGAACACATTTGATATTTTTAAAATTATATACAACATTTAGACACACTTAAGACTATACAGGACGAACAGTATTTAAAAAGGGGAGAACGTTAGTCTCCTTTGTGTTTTGTTTACATTTTATTGTGGTTTCTTAGATGGCGGGACATACTTACTTATACTAGTAGTGTCTCCTTTGGAATGAGAGACTATGTTAGATTGTGGGCATTAAAGATTCCAAAAATGATTTATTTTTATCCCTTGTGATCCCAATAATCATAATATTGTCAATATGTTGCTTATGTACTATGGTTTTAAAGAGCTAATTTGTCTCGATTTGGTCCTCATTTTCTCATAGATACTATCTTTATTACCCCAGTGACGACAAAAATAAAACAATTAACTACTTGTAATAATAATATTAAATTAAACTATTCAATATGACGGCCATTTTTGTAAAAACATTTTTCACATTTCTTTAAAACATTTCTAGTTACCTTGCGCAGGGTGTTTCTATTTATATTATTTGGGACATTCCGAACCCTGTCCTCTACTTCTTTGAGAGTCGCAGGAGGTTCAAGCTCATAAACTTCATTTTTAACATATCCCCAAAGATAAAAATCCAGGGGTGTAATATATCTGGAGACCTAGCTGGCCAATTTACAGCACCGCGGTTCGCGATGACTTTATTGTTAAATGCTTGCATTAACAAGTTTTGAACGTCCCGAGTATTATGTGTGGGATACCCATCCTGTTGAAACCACACATCACTTCGTATTAAATTTGTTCTTTAGGTATTATAGCTTTCACGGCAGGTAATATCTGCTCTTCCAAAAGATTTAAATATCTTTGACCTGTCAGTGTTTGGTTATAAATAAAAGGCTCAATAAGGTGATTATATAAAAACAATTATAGCATTTTACTTGAAAATAATTTTGTGGAGTGAGTAATTAATTTACCGTCACATATCACACCATACATTAAATCCAAATCTTACTTGTATCCGACGTTCCGCCACCTTATGAGGATTCTCGATAGTCCAAAAATGAAGATTATGCCTGTTGAATACTCCGCAGTTGCTAAAAAACGTCTCGCCGGTCCAAATAATGTCCCTGTCTTGGGTAGTCTGTATCCCTTGAACTTAGGCTTATATGGACAATATTCATTTCTTAAGAAGAACTCTTTGAATGGGTTTTCATTAAAATGGTTGGTATTACAAAGCTTCCATGAGTTCTAAGGTTCACGGCAAGCCTTTTTTATTTTTTCCTATAGCTATGGAAATGCATTTACGCAGACTACGGCCGTTGTTGGTGGCCTAGTACTGTGGGACTCGGTTAGCTCCGCCAGATCAATACCCACTAGAACCACCGCTAGAAGGCAATCTACCAAACATCCCTTCCCCGGAACCGCCAGAAGTCATTACTTCGTGCGGGGGGGGGGGAAGGGGGTAGGGTTCACGGCAAGCCTAGCGAATAGTCTTGGACCTGGCTGTTGTCTCTCAGGATACAGTTCCAAATATCTGACGATTGCAAGATTTGCATTCCTATTACACGTAATATAACAAAATCATTTTTCTTGTCAAATTTTTCTTCACTGGTATATCGCATGGCTCTTTTCGGAAATTAAAAATTAAAACAAAACTCACTAAATAGAAACATGAAAACAACTAAATATGAAAAAGCTATTTAACACTAACAAGAACAAGAACAAAAAATTAACAAGACATAAACTACTAAACAAATAAAAATTTAAATCAAATAAATAGTATTTTGCAGAATGGTCATTAAATGATGCTAAATCATTAAACAATAATAATTGTTTATACGACAAATGGCCTTCATAGTCATGGCCTCCGCATTCATGTAATTCATTCATGTAGTCCGCATTCATTCGTGTAATGTAACTTTGTTACTTTTTGACATAAGAATGAAATATTTTCATAAAGTGTTATACATTATTTTAAAGGGAAAAAAAGATCTTTTTAATTTAGTAAAAAAACAAAATGGCCGCCAAAAGAAAAAAAGAAGCTGAGGATGGAATCTCAGAACCGAAACGTCGAAAACAAAAACTGAATTCAGGTATGTGTTGCCCTTAAAAAGTTGTCCTAATAATGTTTTTACAGATTTTAAAAATACGTTGAACTAAAAAAAATACGGCCCTTTTTCAAAAATTCAACTTTTTGATTTTTTACAAATATTTCAAAATTGGAAAAAGATAAAATCGTTCTAAAAGCAGCACTAAATTTGTAACTAAATGCCCTACAACTTTCCCTATTTAATCAATTTTCCATCTCTTATAGTTTCCAAGATACCCATACATGTACACCCAATTTGGGCCACACTGTATACTGATTTGCGAAAAGCTTTTAATAGGCTTGATTACTATATTTCATTAAATAAATTAAATTGTTATGAATCACCAAACATTCGTCCCTACTTAGTAGATGGCAGTTTGTGAAGTATAAGGGCTTGACGTCCAAGCTTTTTAATGCAACCTCGGGTATACCATAACGTTTAAACCGATACAGCATTGCAGTAGGCCCGTTGTTACTTATTTTGTTTCCATTTATCAACGATTAAGTTACTTCACTCAACTGTCATAGGCTGGCTTTTGCCTTAAAGCTATTCTTTAACATAGGTAGTATTAATGACTGCTTATTTCCTCAGATTGTTTAGACTTTTTAAAGAATTCGTATTCTGAGAACAGGCTGACGCTTAAAACAGTGAAACGTATTGTAGTCGGTTAATCATGATGAAAGATCCCCATTACTTAAAGCTATTCTAACAATAATACCATCTTGAGTAGACTTCTCAAAGACATTAGACATACTAAATTGAGGGGAGACAATTAAGAGCCAAAGCAACAAAGTAACATGAATAAAAACAAAAATTGTCAAAACAATGCACTTTATCCATTCTTAGACGTGATGAAATAGTGCATGCACTAGAAAAATATTTATAATAAATGTTTTATTTTTAGACTGAATTAACGAAAAACACTCATTATAATTTTTTGAGTCGAGAGAAGTAAGTCAAGAAAGTTCAACTTGTAAAATCAATACATTTTATTCAGTCTTAGACGCGATGAAATGGTGAATACGACATAAATCATTATAAGAAATTTATTACTTTATCCAAATTCTTTAATGCAATCTCGCGTGTACCACAACTTTGGTTTATAAACTTTATTTATTTACATAGAATGGCTTTTGTGAAGCTTAGTGTGCTAAAGTTTAATTCGGTGAAATGTAACGTTAATGTAAGAAAATGGCCGTTATTCAAGATCAAAGCTCCCCATTATTTACAACTACTCTAACAACAAGCCTGAGCAGACCTTGTCTGCTTGATCTCTCTTTATACTATATTTTAATAGTATTGTGATGTCAGCCGTGAACCTGGGTTTCGAATTAGAAATTCTTAGAGCTTTACTGCGAAGTCGATGTCTAAACTGGTTTTTAGCCGCTTTGGCAGTTCAAAATTGGACTATGGAATACGAATTTACCAGGGTCACATTGATTTAATTAGGTGTGTCAAGTGCAGTTTTGCTAAGTACTCAGCTTGTAGACTTGAGAGCATATATTCTGTAAGGGGTTTTGGCTACGCACAACTATCAATTTTTATTTTATTGATTGTTGTTCCCTCGTGTAATTTTTGAACCTATGCTTAATACTAGATATCCACAAACCTTATTACCAAGGTCTCACTCCAATATTTATATGTTAAATATTTTATATGTAATGTGCGATATATTTGATAAAGTTTCAGATTTATCCGATATAAATATTTCTCCAATAAATGAACACAAACATAAACATAATTCATTCATGCCATATACACAACGGTGCTCACATTCGTCACAGAGAAAATCTTTACACTTCTTAATATTATTAATAATCAAAGGATTTAAAGCCTACAAGTTTTACATTACAATTATATATCTGAGAAATCATTATTTAGAAATTTCTGTATTGAGTAAAAACATTTTTTCAAAAAATATTGTTTTATAGTAAATTTATATTGCTTGACAGGTAAGAGTTTAATGGCAGCAGGGAGAGCATTGTAGAGTTTAGGACCATAGAAGGAAACCCCACACTTAACCTTGTGTATCCTATGAAAATCTGTATAAATATGTTCTTTAATTCTGGTAAAATGATCATGTACATTGTCGTGTGTGGATTTATCGCTAATATGTTGTTTAACATGTACCAAACTGTGTAATATATAAATACTAGGTACATTTAAAATTTTAAGAGTTATGTACATGTTTTTACAATCTTCTCTGAAATGCAATCGACCCATCACTCTCACAGCTTTTCGTTGTATATTAAAATTTCTTTTCATATGTGGAGAATGCTCCCAGGTTAGTATTGCATATGAGATCCTAGGCCTCACCAGGCCACGTAAAGCATACACACGAGGTCAGCTATCCATAAAGCTTTTCTGTGATTGGTCCAAGTTAGCCTACTATCTAGATGCACTCCAAGAAAACGAACACCTTTAGAATTATTTAGAACTTCCAAATCTCTGATTGAAAAATAAAGTTTTTCTGTTTTAGACTCGTTTAATGTCATTTGGTTACAAATCATTTAGTGACTAATGATTGTGTCTTCTCCATGGCATCCACAATGTGTATTTTTGAGAGAGTCCTCTTTAATACTGTACTGTAATCCGCAAAAATTACAAAAATTTGATCTGGATCAGAGCTACAGTTACAGCTGTCCAGATCGTCTATATAAATTATAAAGAACCACGGTCCCAGCACTGACCCCTGCGGAACACCGATCTCTTTTTCCAATAACTCGCTGGAGCTGTTTTCTACCGTATAAATAAGAAATTATTAAGTTAATACTGGTTTTCTCAAATTTGTACAATTTTAGTTTTTCAATAAGAATATGTGGGGAGACACAATCAAAAGCCTTTGTAAGGTCACAAAAAAGAGCCCCAATGTATTCACCATTATTATAACCTGTATTTATAATTTTTATTAGTTCATTCACGGCTGTTGTTGTTGAGAGAGACTTTCTCAATCTAAATTGACAACAAATTGACAACACAAGAGTTGATTATTTTCAAGATAATTTGTAATTCTAGCCTTACAAAATTTTTCGAATAGTTTAGAGTAAATTGGCACTATTGATATTAGTCTGTAATTGTTTACTGTGTCTGATGGAGCCTTTTGTGTATAGGAACAACTTTAGAAATTTTGAGTACAGATGGAAACACCCCTTCTTTAATAAAATGAATTAGTGGGCTTATCATTAGGTCAATTATATTTTTTAATATTTTAACATTAAGGCTATAATAGTCTTTACTATTTTTATTTTTAAGTCCCTTAATTACATCCACTTGTGATACTAAGGTAAATTCGAAATGTATGTTATTTAATTTATTTTTAATTGAATTGCAATAATGTTTTGTATAATCTAATGGGTTTTTATTTGATTGAGGCAATGTTTCAATAAGTTCTTGGGTATATTGGTAAAAAAAATATTTAGTTCGTTAGATGCGAGCTTATTGTCTACTTTTTTTCCTTTTTTCTCAGATTTGAATTATTTTTAACAATTGTCCAAATGGCGCTAGAAATAAAGTTATTGCTCTTAATATAATTACCATTTGCTTATTTTTTTGCCTTTTTTAATTCACTGCGATAAAACTTTGCATAATTTTTACCTAAAAGTTCTAAACCAAGGGTCTAATAATTTCTAGTTAATTCTTTATAAAAATATAACATATCACGCATTTTTTGAATGTATGGAATTAGGGGAGTATCTGTATAATCTTGATATTATTTCTCTGGAAACGCTAGGTCTACACAATATTTAATAAAGTTAAGAAACATTTAAAATTTTATATGTACCTCGATATTTTTATTGTTTATGAAATCCCAAGAGATACCATATACCTAACATTTAGTCCATTTTTCGTAGTAGGCCTATACATTGTGGTATTATTGATTTTAGGAGTGGATTTATAATTAGCAAAGCTAAATTCAGTAATGCTGCTTACACAGTCACTTACATTTGTAAATATATTATCCAGACAAGCGCTTCCTCGGGTGCATTCTGTTATTAAACTGTTTAGACCATAATAGTTAAATAAGAGAGCATTATTTCTTGTTGTGCTTTATTTTAGAAAATCAATGTTAAGGTCACCTAAAATAAAATTTGAAATTCAAGATTAGTGATGGTTTGTAAAATGTTCGTCATTGCATCCAGAAAGATTTTAAAATTTGCGAGTGGAGGTCTGTAGATAGTAATTGCTATTAATCTTAGTTTCATTGACTGTAGTGAACATACTTCAATTTGTTTTTCTATTGAGAGGGAGTTTATATATTCTCTTGATATGAATTCCTTAATATAATTTTGTCTAACTGCTGCTGCTACTCCGCCATGAACATGGTACCTACGGCACACAGTGGTCAATTCATTCAAATTAGCAAGATAATAATAAAGAATCTCGAATAAATAAGCGACGAGAAAAAATTTGGTAATAGGCTTTGAGATCATAGCTATGGGTATTTCTGATACAAACATGTTAAAACTATTCCTCAGTTTTGAAGTATTTGACTTCAAACCAAAATTTAGACAAACGTTTGTTCAATTATTCATGTTTTATTGCAGATATACAATTTTAATATAGTAAAGTGTAATAAGTTTTTAAATCCTTTTGACAATGGAAGGAGCAGTTATACGTAAGTATATCAAAATATTTACTTTTTGTCTTTGACAGAGTTATCTATTATAAATTATTTTGAAAAATAGAGAAGTCCGAAAAAACTATATATACAATTTTATTTTCTTTTTAATAGCAAAAAAAGTTTTACCAGGTTTTACTGTAAAATATATTTTAGTTGATTAAAACATTATTAGAGAATTTTTCCATATGTAAAAATTTGCTGTCCAGGTTCGTCTTTATGATTTGCATAATTTTTTTAAGGTACAGACTATGTAATAAGTCTAAGAATTCGATTTTAACTAACTTCTACCTTTGACCGATTGCTTTGAAATTTGGTACGTGTCTCGGGTTACGATGATAGTGCAATAATTTTGATGTTTTTGAGTTTCTTCCTCAATTCATTTTAAGGGTAGGGGTGGGGGAGAACTAAGTTTGTTCGATTTTGTTAAAAATTGGTATATAGGGATTTTGAGGATGAGAAATCTGAATTTTTAATTAGATTTAGAAAAGTCAATATGGCGTATTCAAAATGGCTACTCTTTATTCAAATATACAGAGTGAAGTTTAAGTATAAAATCTAGTTGACCGATTGTTTTAGAATTTGATACGTGTTTAGAGTTTTGACGAAATTAGGTTCTTAAGGGTAATTATTAATGTAAGTTTAATAACTTCTACTAATAACTCGATTACTTTAAATTTTAATTAGTTTAATTAAATTTTTAGGTATTTATAGTTGTGACATTACATTTTATATAGCGATATCACAGTTTTTCTCTCCTCTCCCCCCTTCCAAAAACTTTTCTAAGCCTAAAATGTCTTGTATCTAGGTAGGTATAAAATTAATTATCGAGTAAATTAATTGTCGAGTAAGTTAATGTTAGTACAATATTATATAATATTTCAATAGGAAAAGCACGATTTATGAGGGTAGGTATATGTACAGCTACAAGCTCTTTTTTTAAATATTACCAACCTCTATTATTTTGTTTCGAATATACAGGCTGATTCGTTATATTTAATACAATGGCTATCTTTTTTGTTAAAGATAGACCATCAGCTTAAATTTAAAAGATTTTTCTTTTTTTTTATTAAGAATCTCGTAAAAAAACAATTGAACATTGCGATTTCAATATATTAGTATGAAGTATCAAAATGCAAAATAATGACAAAAGAGAAATTTAAACAAGAACAATTGAAGTCGCGTCGTTCAATTGATTTTTTGCTACGGGATTCTTCGTCAGCATAGAAAATTAACAACCTTGAAATGAAATAACGAATCACCCTATAGGGGAAAGGCAGGCAAGATGGGGTAGGCGGGCAAAACGGGGTGTCGTGATTATTTTTAGTACAACCAGCTCGATCTATCCAAAAGTTCGTACAGCTTAGTTTAAGACCATACCCGATCGATGGCAAAAAGCGCTGTCACTTCAGAAGCTGCCTGAATATCGGTCAGTCGAGCGGTGTTTGTTTTAGAGGTGCAGGTATATTTTCGTCAATAATTTAATAAAAGGTAAGTGAACCATAATTGTAATTCATCTTTAATTGTTATTCTTTATGGAAAAGTATACACATTTAGGCATATTTGTGTGTAAAAATGTTTAGTAAAAAAATATACCTAACCTCAAAATGTGCATTTGGGCAATATAAAAACGCCAATATAAAACAATAATAATAATTATTATTTTCAGATGCTGTTTAAGTACAACCGCGATTCTGACCGACACGAATGGTCCACGGACAGTATGCAGAATGCTGTAATAGCAGTATTAAATGGCAAAATGGGGTACTATACTTTACAGAGCATCTACCAGGTTTAATGTGCCTCAATCTAAATTAGAGCGCCACGTTAAAAAAGCTAGAAAAAATCCCGGGTATGTTGTTACTAAATCTTTGGGACGATTTAAGGCAATATTCACTCCTGAACAGGAACAAGACCTTGCAAATTATTTAATGCACATGGAAAAAAGATTGTTTGGATTAACGATGACTGAATGCAGGCGTTTAGCATTTTAATTAGCTTCAATTAGCTCAATGAACTTGATCATCCGTTTAATAAAGGACTTGCCATGGCTGGGAAGGATTGAATGCAGAGTTTTTTGCGTCGACATCCAGAACTTTCAATCAGAACACCAGAAGCAACATCTGGAGCTCGAGCAATAGGGTTTAATAAAGAGGCTGTAGGTAATTTTTTTAACTTACTTATCGAAGCTGTAGATAAATATCAACTGACAGCCGATAAAATCTATAATGTGGACGAAACCGGAGTGTCAGTTAATCTGAAGGGAATATCTAAAATTATTGCCACTAAAGGGAAAAGACAAGTCGGAGCCTTGACGTAAGGGGAGAGGGGTGAGACCGTCACTATTGAAATATGCTTTTCGGCTTCAGGAGCATACATGCCTCCCATGTTTATATTTGGTACAAAAAAAATGCAACAAGCTTTCATGGATGAAATTGTTTCTGGTGGTTGGGTAGAGCTAAATGATAGTGAATGGATGGATAAAAATTTATTCTTTATTGGGTTCAAAAAATTTGTGGAATTTGCCCAGCCCTCAAAAGACCGACCAATTCTACTTCCTTTGGATGGACATTTATCCCACACAAAAAACCTGGAAGTTATTAATTACGCCAGGGAACATGGAGTTATTTTGATCTGCTACCCTCCCCATTGCACCCATCGGCTACAAGCCCTAGATGTAGCTTTAATGAAACCAATAAGTACCTATTACGCTGAAGAAGTACGCAAATGGCTTAGAGCTAATCCTGGTCGTGTAACCTTACAACAAATAACTAAAAAATAGATTTTTAAAAACTGGAGTTTGGCCAGTTAATAAGGATGTTTTCACTGATGCAGACTTTTTGCCTTCCGAAACAACAAATATTGAACAAAATGAAAACTTACCACCTAAAAACAATAATAGTGAAACTATGAATGAAACACAACTATCGGAAATTAATTTAGTTAAAGAAAAAACTCCAGAACCAATTGATATTTTCAAACCAGGTACATCAAAAGATTCAGAGGTAAGCTTTAAGATTGTTAGTCCTGAGGGTATATTTCCAATCCCTAAAATAAAACAAACTGAGAAAAGAGTTTCTCGTAAAAGGGGAAAGACTGCTATTTTATCGTCTTCACCTTACAAAAACGAGCTAGATGAAGCCGAGAAAAAAAAGAATAAAAATTCTAAAGGGAAAACTCTTGTGAAGAAAAACCTTGCACCATCACCAAAAAAGAAAAAAATTACTAAAGCCTCCAATATTCTGTAAAATAATGACTCAAGTGACAGTGAAGTTAGTGATGCGGAGTTAGTGCCTCTACTGTGGAGATTTTTACCCTTCGTTAACGGACCGTAACCGACCGTGCGGGCAAAACAGGGCAATTAGCATTGGTTTGCTAAAATTAATGTAACAAAAAACTTGTATATTTTTTATTTTATTTTAAGCTCTTATAACTTAGGCATGATATGTAGAAATTATTTTTTCGGAAATTAAAGTTTCTGTGTCAATTAATACCAAAGTTATCTTTATTTGGAGACAAACTACCCCATTTTGCCCGCCTTTCTCCTATATACATATAATGTACTTGCGTATATGACTTTAGGTTAATTATTTTAATTATAGGTTTTTCAAAATTTAAAACTAAAAAAATTAATTTTGTAAAAATTAAACACTTTATTTTTTAAAACATCTTGTGGAGGATTTTTTTATTATTCAGATGTTAATTTTTATTATATTTATCGTACAAAACCTGTTACAATCATGTATTATGATTTTATGTCAAATATTTCTCACTAATCTTTTTTTCCTGCTAATTTCCAAAAATTTAATTTGTTCTAACTCAGCGACTGACAACCAGTGTTGACTAAATACTAATATATCATAAGAAAATTTCTTCGCCTCAATTTGAACAATTTTGTTTCTTAAACATTGTGTATTATTATGACATATTCTTAAGAAATTGTGATTTATAAGTTAACCGACACGTTTTTTATTTTTGATCGAATGTCATTGTTGGTGCTATAATTGATATATATATTATCGTGACTTAGGGCTTATTGTGGTTGGTAGTGTTTAAAACTGAAATATTGATTTATATATTGTTGTTGCAGTTTTTTTGTTTTGGTTAAGTTTAATATAGTTATTTTTCCTATTAGTTAACATATAACCAATTTCCTATTATTGGGCAAGTTGTGTGTTAGAAATAAAGATTTAAATAAATTATCTAACATGATCAAAGTGTTTCATACAAACATATTTTTTCAAGCTCTACTGCCTTACAATACTGCCAAAAGAAATAGTTATAATCTTATACAAATCGATGGAGAAGAGAAATTGTAAATCAAATAGTTCAATATCCATTGCAACTGATAGTTCTTATGAAATGGCGAATGCGCCAGACGAGTCAGTCACTGCTTATACGATGTATAGGAATGGCTAAAATGGTTTAAAAATCAATGATTATTAATGACTCTGTTAATTCTTTTATATAATTTATTAAATTTGTACAAATAATTTATAAAAATACAAGTCCTTCGATATGACAAATATATACCAACGATATATTATTTATTTCTTGTAACCTTAAGCTTAATCATATTGCGAATTTCATCATAAGTAGTTAAATAATTTATTATAAAAAATATATTTTATCATAAGAATCTCTCTCTCTTGAACATGGAGGATCAAATATACAGTTGAGCAATATCCTTAAAAAACTATTTATAAGTACATTTACCAGAAGAAAATATATTACGTTTAAGCCTTAATATATACATCTTTACACTTTCCTAAATACTTACATTAGTATTTACAAGAATTAGTATTTATTGTCGCATAACCTAAACGGACATGACATACTCTTTCCTTTTTTAAAGCTTAAGTTTTATATAAATTGTTCGTGTTTTTTTTTCAAGAAGTTCCTCCTGAATCCGAAGTATTACCGCCACCACAAGCATTTTCGGGACTCCCTCCCGTACCGTTATGGCAATGCGAACAATGCAAACAGACATTACAACTTCCAAGTTTCTTCGCTAAAATTGACTTCAGTTTTAAGGCCGGCCCTAATTTCATTCCGATGGTATTGGTGAGGTGCTCTTCGGTGAGGAGTGGGAGACCGCTACCGTCTATACGTTGATCACGAAAATTCTGAAAAAAAACATATGAAAGATTATTGGTTTTAATTAATTAAATGATAGAGAGGGTGATAAGGAAGTAAGTAATAATTTAATTGCCTTTTAAGGTATCAAAATCTCATTATGGCGAGTGTTGAATATCTTAATTACACGCTGATTAAATTGTTTAGTATTTAAAAGTGAAAGTTGAAGAAGTAGTCCATTCTTGCAGTGGAGTTAATAGATGAATGGGTAACTAAGGGTACTTTGGTCATTCTCCACTAAATTTATTTAAAATATTAATCCTACATGTTTCGGACATATAACATGTCGATCATCAGGGATAACAAATTAAGGGGTTCCGTCAATACATCTTACGGATCTAGTGCCTCAGACAAGGTTAAAACGGTTAAAAGGTTAAAATTAAGATACCTGAGAATGGGCCAAACATGGATTTACAAAAACTTTAAAATTACATTATTACGGTAATACGATAATTATTTTGTAAACCTTAGTTACCCATTGATTTAACAGAAAATTTTTTTTTTACTCTTAAGGTCCCGTTTTAGCCTCCACAACTACCAATTAGTGATGTACTAGTAGTATCAACGCAAAAATATTCTAAAAATTTAATATTTTCTTTTTTTGGGTTTAATGTCTCAATTAGTATATTAATATGCTGATTATTTACTAGGGATTTATTTTTTGGATCTTATAGTCTCATTTTGGCCAAGTAATGATGACTTTGTCTACTAATGGGCTGGATGAACTGAGTAGCTCAGTAGTAGCAGATCCCAAGTCCGGATAAAAGAGGAGCATTGGACGCTCAAGTCAATTACTAAAATGAAGACGACGGCAAACAAAAAAGAACATAAGCTTAGGAACGTGGAACGTATGAATACTATACCGGGTGATGCATCGCCAAGCTGGCCATAGAAAATCCCATTCAAATTATGATACTTTCAAATATCAGCTTCCCTGTATATTTTACAGAAAAACTGTATTAGATTTTTTAAAAGGTGCGAGTAAAATTAGCCACCATACTAAATTTCATTACTTTTTATTAACTGATTTTATAAATAAATGCTCAAATAATCCTCCATTTACCCCCAAACAATATCCTAATCGGTTGTAAAATTCAGTTCTTATATTACTAAGCTGATAAGCAGTTATTTGATTACATTCTATTAAAATTGCCATCTTTAACTCTTCTACATTTTGATAAGGCACATCTTTATAAATAATGCTCTAATTATGACCCTAAAGTGTGTTTGAAATTATCTTTACACTCTTACATAATGATGCTCCCTCATATTCTCCTCGAAATTGAGCCCCTAGCTCTCAAGAAAATGTCTATGCAAACTCACAAAGAAATATTAACTAAAATCGCAATAATATCTCACAACGCAACACATCTAGCACTAATTCCCCTTCTCACCCCCCTTCGTCAAGTACAGCCCCGGAACCACCTCATTCACAAGTAGATCAGAGCGCCTATACTCACACAGTACAATCTCTTCACTTAACTTTTAATAATAATGTGCAAAGGCTGCTAGCCACCGCCATAGTAGGCCTTCAGGCTAGCAACGGTGAACAAAAATTTACCAAAGCCCTGCTGGATTGTGGCAGTCAATTCTCATTTGTTACCTTTGATTTAGCAAAAACTTTAGGTTATAAACAATATTTTAGTCCGATTTATATTTCTGGAATAGCGAACCAAAACACTCACACTAATAAAATAATTGATATTTATTTACATGCAAAAGATAATTCTGCTAAAAGGTTTGCTGTTTCCTGTTCCATTCTCGATAATATAACCTGTCCTTTTCCTCAAATGTCTTTGGACCCTCAAAAAATTAAGCTGCCACCTAACATAGAACTAGCAGACCCTCAATATTATAAAACTTTAAATATAGATCTATTGCTTGGCGCTGATATATTTTCCGAGCTGATTACTCCTGGTACCCTTCATTTAGGTCAAGGTTTGCCAACCCTTTTTAACACTTACTTGGGATACGTAATAGGAGGAAAAAATGTTAATTCTCATGTTAGCGCCTCAGACAAAGTATTCTGTTGCTCTCAAGTAATATAATTCTCGGATTCCCACTCTAAGATTGAAAATATGTTAGAAAAATTTTGGGCGATAGAGAAAGTCGAAAATCAAAGAAATTTATCTCCCCTAGATATTCGCGCTGAAAAGGTATTTAAAGCTACAACTAAAAGACTCGAAAATGGTAAATTTCAAATAGATTGGCCCTTTATAGAACCATTGGCGTATCTTCTCTTTCGAAGAAAGACTTTGTCATGATAAAAAACTGTTTTCAGAATATAAAATTTTTATAAATGAATATTTAGACAATGGTTATGCTAAGAAAATTTCCCTTACTTTAACTAATCTTCAGGAAGAAGTAAAATATTTTTTGCCTCACCACTGTGTCATTCGCGAAGACAGCAAGTCTACAAAAATTAGGGTTGTTTTGGACGCAAGTATGAAAACATCCTCAGGATATTCTCCTAATGATATTGTCTTAAAGGGATTTTCAGTGCAACCAGAATTGTTTGACATTTTACACAGATTTCGCACTTATAAATTTGTGTTGGTTAGCAAAAAATGTTTTTGCAGATCGAGGTTAACGATCGAGGTTAAGTTGTTTCAACGCGCTAAACAAAACCAGTGCCTAAAAAACAGAAAACAGAAGGTTTTCTCCCTCCCAAAAAATGATGGGTAGTATTTCAAATTCCCCTTTCAAAGTGGTTTAGTGAAAGGTGCAACTTCCAATGCTGGTCCAATTTGATTTTGTAAAAGTTCCAAAAATGCGTCTCCTCCCAAATATTTCTCTAAAAAGGTCTAAAGGTCCAATAATTTTATGACCAAAAATACCCGCTCAAACATTTATCTTCTGAGGGTACTGGGTCCTTGTAAGAACATATCTATGCTCATTTTCTTTACTCCAGTAATGCAAATTTTGAACACTTGGCTCATGGTAAAGGTGCATTCGTCCGTAAAACAAACATTTCATAAAAAATCCCTGTGGTTATTCGCCCTTTCCATAACTTCAAAACGGAAATCTGCTCTTCGGATTTTATCGTATTCCCTGATGTTTTTGATATTTAAAAGAATGCTATTTTTTAGTGTGCGCAATACTGTACTATGATCTTTTCCTACAACTTCTCCTGCTCTCTAGAGTTCTGCTGCTATTTCCTTTACTTTCTTCAACATTCCAAAATCTGAATTATTCTCTCTAGCTCTGCCATCAATATTGTATTGCTCTGAGCATTTGCTCATTTGCTATTGCTCATGTAGTACCACTTAATCATATTTATTTTCTCTTGGTTACTGTAATAATTATTTATACTGACCACTAAATTAATAGATGACAACACTTTGACATAATATTTTGATAATTTGGCTGGTGGTTTCATATTTAAGTTTTCAGTTTTTTTTAATAAATTCTAAATTGCTTATTAGAAAGTAATAAAATTTGGTATGATGGCTTACCTTACTCGCACCTTCAAAAAAGTCTAATACAGTTTTTCTGTAAAGTATACAGGAAAGCCAATATTTGAATGTATCAGAATTTATATGGGATTGCAATGACCAGTTTGGCAATGCCATCACCCAATATAAACCTGGGACATTATAGGAAGTGGCTCCTGAGACAGTACAATCTTGATGTATGTGCAATACAAGGAGTTCGATGGACATAAGGTGGTTAGATCGATGTAAATTACTAAGGGTATACTACGGTGGACACTCCAGACAGAATAAATATGGAATCGGCTTCGTCCTTAATAAGAACGAAAGATTGGACAAATGACTGAATATGTGTAATCAGAATTAGAAGTATCCCGAAAAACATGCCTATCGTAAACATTTATGAACCCAGAGAAAGCGGTAACCATAATCAAAGATCACTTCCATCGTACGATGACAAAGTTGTGCTAGGTAGTGTAAACGTGAAAATAGGCAAGCATTGCAGTTGGCAACAAAATAATGGTTGTGAGCACATACTTTCCGCGACAAAACATTCATATGTACACGGGAATCTTGACTGACCAATACACTAAGAATCAAATTGACCATATTCTGATAGAAAAACGCCACAAAAGTGATATTAGTGACAGCAGCCATATCTTGGTTGTAGCAAGAATAAGGATGAATATACAAAGACTTATACGAAAAACCAACCCCCTAGGAAGCGGGCTTATAAAGTCAACGTACATAGACTCCAAAACCCTGAAGTTAAAATTATCAGCTTATTAGATAGAAATAGGCAATACATATAACGCTATGAGCACTAGCCCCTAAGAAAGAAAACATGGTTAGAAGAAGATTGCAAACAGAAATTTAAGATCAAAAAGCAATTTAAAGAAAAGTATCTAATTAATAGAATAGGAGCAAATTAACGAGAACATTAAGGAATTTATCAAGATGAAAAAAGATACATGAAAGAAAAAAACATGATATAACGCAACACTATGAACCGTGAAGAATAAGCAACTTTTATGAAACAATAAGGCACGACATAACTTTGAAGAGCTGTTGAATATGGAGGAGCCAGATAACCCGTTAAATAAAGGTATAATAAAGATACAATAGAAAAAAGTGATTATTTTTTCTGTAGATAAAGTCCACAAGAAAAATAAATAATAGGAAGTTACCAGGCCTAGATGCAAGCAGAACTCATAAAGCAGAGAGGGCCAGATAATAAAAACCAAATACACAATCTTATCAGACAAGTCTGGAGGTAAGAGACAATGCGAAACGAATGAAAGGAGGCATTAATACAAACTTGGTATTAATACAACCAATTCATAAGGAATCATCAGAAATTCCCCTAAAAAAGTTTTGTCAAAAATACAAAACATCTTACCACTGCCTGGGGAATAGGTAAGGTATATTGGGGAATATCAGTGTGGATTTTAAAGAAGAAAGGGACAATAGATAGAATATTCAACAAGAGACAAATTCTGCAAAAGCAATGGGAATATGCCGAAGCTACCTTTGCTCTATTTGTAAACTATAAACAAGCTTATGACAGTATTCACCGCAAAAGTCTATGGACAATTATGAAAAACTTTGGTTTCCTAAATAAATTCATTAATCTGATGAAGATGTGCATCCTAGAATCCAAGGCCTGGGTTAAAGTTGAAGGAACAATGTGAGTCCTTTAATTTTCAAAGTGAGCTATGACAGAGTGACGTGCTCTTGCCATTACTTTCTAAGTACTTACGTAGCTCTGGAATAAGTGATAAGAAGGCTTGATAATAAAGATGAGGATCTTCATCATCAAGACCTCTTATCAGTGAAGATTAAAAGATGAGAAAAGATGAGATAGAAAGAATGAGAATGATGTTAGAAAGGAAATACAGTGTCGAATTCATAAAACAAATAGTCAGAGCTGCCCTAAGCAATTTGCTTGGATCACGAAATCTACCAAAAAAGTAATCCCTGTGGTCCTGTATGGGAGCAAGGCATAGATCATGACTATTAGAGATGACATCTTCATCATGGCAATCTTCGAGAATGAAGTATTAAGGAAAATGTGTGGATGCTTATAGGATCCAGTAACAACCCAGTGGAGGAAACACACGTGCGGTAAAGTAAGGGAAATTACTAAACAGCCGTGAATCATAGGTTTATATGGGCAGGACACGTAGCCAGAGTGGAAAATAGGGATATTTTGGAGCCGTTTATAGAGGCAGACCAAGCGCAAGAAGGCCGCCGGGACGACCTAAATAAAGATGGAAAGATAATGTAGAGAGATACGTCAACAGGATAGAAATCTGAAATTGGGAAGAAGTAGCAAGAAATAAGAGATAGATCGATGAGGCTAAAATGCTTAAGGTATTGTTTGGCTGGTCTAAGTAAGTAGGTAAGTAATGATTTTGAGTTCAGTAACATCCTGGAGTAGCAATTAATACACTGGAAAAAATGTTAATATAACAATTTTGATAATTACATTTATAGTACAGATTTAGATATTTAATGTCCATTTTTATGTGACTAAACTATTCAAGAACTTATAAATTATGAAATTTTTTTCAACTTCATGCCTAGATGTGCCCGTGTACTATCGATTAATATAGAAAATAGGGACTTTCTCATATTTCTATGTCAAAAACTAGAAATCCATTTTGTTGTCATAGTCATATAACCTACATACCTAAGTATTCTGTATCTGATGTGTATTCTGATCCACTTACTTTATTTTTTCAAGTTCTGTGTGATAAGATCAATCAGTGCTTTCCTAAAATGAGGCTTAAAACTAAGAAACGAAAACCATGGGTTACAAGAGGCCTTAGAATTTCTGCTAAAAACCTCCGTTTTTTGACTAAATTGTGCAAATATACCGCAAATGAAAATATCCTTGTATATCATCAGAATTACCGTAGTCTGTACAGAAAGACAATTAAAGCAGCAAAATCTAATTATTATAGGGATCGCTTAAATATGTCATCAAATAGGCAAAGAGAGTGTTGGTCGATTATTAATGATTTTAGACATTGCCATAGAAAAGTATCGGAACCGGAGTTAAGACCTGACATTTTAAACGACTATTATTGTGATATACCTAATATCTTGCTCAAGGGCATTCGTAGTAACATTGATCCCCTACACTATCTTCAACAAGTGTCGGTTGAGCATTAATTTTTCTTTCATCCTGTCGAACTTACCGAAGTAAAAAATGAAATCAAACGCCTAAAAAACCATAAATCATCTGGAGCTGATGGGATATCTTCGAGGTTGTTACTCTTTTTGCCTGATTCAGCCTTAAATGCTTTAGTTTCTGCCATAAACAATTCTTTACATAATGGCATTTTTCCTTCATGTTTAAAAGAGGCAGTGGTTATCCCTCTTCATAAGGGTGGAGATTTGGATCAGCCTTGTAATTTCCGTCCCATTTCTATTTTGTCTACCCTCTCTAAGATAATTGAAAAACTTGCAAAAAGCAGAATTTTGTCCTTTTTACATCATAATGGCATTTTGTCTGCAAATCAGTTTGGATTTCAAGCCGGTAAAGGGACTCATGATGCTGTTTTTAGCTTTTTGGAGAGCGTCTATGTGTCCTTGAATTCTGGAGAGTCATCGGCGGCAGTGTTTTGTGATCTATCCAAAGCATTTGACTGTGTGGATCATGGAATACTGTTATCTAAGCTCGATAAATATGGTTTTAGAGGCGTAGCGTTGCGATGGCTTGAGTCCTATCTATCAAATCGTACTCAGAAGGTTTCAGTGTCTGGGCGTTTGTCTGCTTCTAGATCCCTAAAATGCGGCGTTCCCCAGGGTTCAGTGTTGGGACCACTGTTATTTTTACTGTATGTGGATGACTTGAGTTCATTGAAACTGCAGGGCAAGGTGGTTCAGTTTGCTGATGATACCACCATACTATGGAGCCATAAAAATTCTGACTATATTAAGACTTGTATCCTTGAAGACCTTCAGATTTTATCAGGGTGGTGTGCTTCCAACAGGCTCGTGTTTAATGTAAGAAAGACGTCTATTATGGGGTTTAAGTGCGATGTTCAGGGTCTGATGTTTAACGAAAATTCCCTCTTGCAGAATAAAGAGTGCTGCAAGTTCCTAGGAATTACCATTGATGGTCGCCTTCGGTTTGAAGATCATATTTTACATTTAGCTGGGAAATTATCTTCTGGATGTTTCGCAGTAAGAATGGCAAAACAAGAGCTGGGAGGGGTGGTTGCACGTTCAGTGTACTTTTCACTTATTGAATCTCATATTCGGTATGGCTTGCCTTTTTGGGGTTTAACCAATAAGGGGCTACTTAACATTATCTTTGTTATTCAAAAAAAAGCAGTTAGATACCTGTGTTCTGATAAGTTAAGAGATTCTTGCAAACCCCTCTTCATTTCTGAAAAAATCCTAACTCTTTTTTCACTCTTTATTTTAGAAACAGCTGCTCTTATTCACAAAATTCCCAAACTACCCTCTGACACTGGCCATTTGACTCGTCGTGTAAATGATGTTCCCCTACCTATTCCTATGTCTTCCCTTACCAAAAACTCATTAATTTACATAAGTAAAAAAATTTACAATCATGTTCCTCTGTGTGTTAGACATATATCGGATGTTAAAAAATTTAAAAGAGAGTTAAAGTCGCTTTTATTGGCTAAGGCATATTATAACCTGGATGACTTTTTTAATGATAGGTTTTAACCTTGGACATGTTGGAAAGTTTTCTTTTTTTTTCCTTTTTTCTTCTCTAGTTTTGTCAACAAGTTTACCTTTATTTAGTAATTGATTGTTTTATTAAGTTATCTTTAATTTAAGTATGTTCAAAAAGTTTTGTCTTCTTGTGTTTAATTTTGTTCATTGTTTTGTCAATTTTTGAAATTGTATTTGTGTTTTGTTTTCTTAGCTTGTAGGATGCTTGTACACAAGATTATTCTTACGTAATATAGCACATTTTCTTTCTTTCTTTCTTTCTTTCAAGTTACGAATTACAAATATTAAGATAGAAATAGCATTAATGGATCAAAATAGAACATAGAAAAGTGACACCCAAATAAAAAGTTACAACTAATCATATACTTAGTGTCTGGTCAAACAAAATAAAGTAATTACAAATTTAAAATAGGGCGGTAAAAATTGAAATAATAAAAATACTAAAAGATGTGAGGTAAAATCAAATAGGGAACAGCTAAAACTGCTTTTATTAAAAAAGTCCATCTTATTGAAGAAGTTTATTTTGGAAGTGTAGGAAATGGCTAATAAGGAAGATGTTTCCTTAAAAGAAATCTGCACCCCACAAAATAATTGCCAATCTTGTTTTAAGAGTTATGCATTATTGCTCTCGTAAATTGTAGACTTCTTAACCAATGCGGTAAGAGAAATTGGAGGCAGTCCGTAATACATCGAGTATTGTTCGTATTTCGAGACCTAATTTTTTGATGATTTTTTTGAATCTGAGTATCCAGGATAAATAAACTTTAAAGAATTTAATTTTTTTCTTTTAAAAAAATGGTCAGTAATGCACCCTATTCTTTGCGTCACAAATATACAGATTCCATATCTTATGCGTGACTCATTAAGACCAAAACCAACTAATCTGGATAAAGAACATTAATTGAACTGCAAAGAAGCCAGATGAAAATTTATTTGAAAGAGCTAAAATTTGACATTGAATGTTCAGTTTAGAGTCGAAGATTACCCCAAGAAACTTAGTTTCAGGTCGGCATCCAATGAACGCCAGAAAGCCCCAGGTCATCCCTGAGGGAAAAATAGTTATTTTAGTTAGGTTTAGCAAAATGAGATAAGACTTAAGCATTAAAAGATCTATAGAATAGCTTCTTTCAGAGTCGGGTAAAAAATCCTGGTGTCATTAAAAAATAACGTAAATTTGAAAGTACACCTTAGTAACGTAAAACAAACAATTAATAACAAAACAGGACTGACCCTGGGGAACCCCTCCCACAGCTATTTTTCAGAGTGTCAGACTGCGCTGATCATGGAACAAATAGAACTGAAATTATAAAAATACCAAACCTCGAAATCCATAATAGTGAAGCTTCCATGACGGAATTCGGTGATCAATGTAATCGCACATCGTAATTCGGACATATTACAGAAAACTGCTCCAGCTACTTCACCATCATTTATGTGTAAAGTCACCCCAAAAACTAAAAAATTGTATCATTGATACTGTGGTTCTCTGGAAAGTGGTGAGAGCTAAGCACATTGTTGTTGCTCAATGATGAATGATATGATTCTACTTTTGTCAAGTTTTTCCACAATTTTAAAAATTTTGAATAATAGAAATATGGGTCTTTAATTTGAGAATATATGTAGATAGGGATTACTTTTGCCAATTTAAAGCATGTAGAGAAGGTACCAAACTCCCATGATAAGTTGATGGGCTGAGCTAAAACTTATAACACAGATAAATTTTAAAATAATCTAATTCATAGTTAATCAGTACCAAAGCTGTTTTTGTTCTTAACTCAAAATGGTCTGCTTTATTTCTTTAGGAAGGAAAAAATGAAATGAATTACATACGCTTGTATTAGTCGGGAGAAAATTAAGAGGATCCTCCATCTGAAAAATATTTTTGGTCAGTTTTTTAGCTACAGAACAGTAGTATTTATTTACTAAATTGGAGTTCAAAATACTCTCGCTGAATTTTGAAGTAAAATGATCAACTTTCCTTTTGATTTTGCAATGCAAGTTTTTAGTTAACCTTATAAGATTTCTATATTAAGATCTATTTTTATTTAAATAAGAGTGAAAGTGTATTTCTGATGTAATTAAGAACTTTTAGGTTTTTGGTGATTTTACGTGGAATTTACCTAGTACTGTTTGTCTTGACATTAATCACGGAACAGTCAATTATTTCAACATAGATATTTGAAACTAAATAGTCAATTAAAGTACCGGGTCATGTGTTAGGCAATTAACATACATATTTAAATTAAATTAAAAAGTATTAAAATAAATAGATGAGCCTTATAGTGTATCCGAGCCAGAAACATTTATGTTAGATCCCAGTCAGTAGAAGATATGGGAATTTAGAAAAACCAGTTCCAGGAAGTTATTTTCTTCTTCAGCTTTTAAGGCAAAAAAGACATATATTATTAAGTTTTTACCAAGCGATTCTTCTTCATCTTACTGTTGCCAACTTAATCAATTTTTTTTATCGACAAGCATTCAAAGCCATTTTTTCAGATTTATAGTTAAACCTACATTATTTCTTCCTTTAACGGTATCGAGAGCGTTAACGAAATCACAATACATAACTCGCGTGCCTCTTTTCTACGGTCCGTGGGCCCCGCACACGCCAGACACGAGTCCGTTTCACTCTATTTACATACGCGTATTTTATTTTATTCTTATCTTTTGTCTTAAGTGCGGTAGTACCTCACTTTGCCTCGTGTTAGATGCTTTAATGGCCACATTATAAATTTAATTCGATGGTAATAAGATTCATGGGGCTTGTGCATGCTTGGATGAGATGGTCAATGTAAAGGGGTATAAAAGTGGTAATTAGAGGAAGGTCCTATGTAAGCGGTTCAAGTCGGAGAATGATAGAAAAATTATCGATAAATGGACCTGTTTAATAAATGTCAATGTTATAAAGTGCAAAAAGAAGTACTTAAAGACTTTTATACAGGTGAACGAGCATGGGAAAATCAATAAGGTTTTTTTTGTTCTATGAATCTGGTTTAAGTATATGACTGAGAATTATATCAAGTTTATATGAAGGTTTCCTTAAAGATCTGGGCATGGTCTATATACTCGTATTGCAATTAAACTCACTTTTGACCTATAGGTGCCATCTTGAATAATATTACGTAAAAATTTTAAATCGTAAAGAAAATTACTCGGCAATAGCTTTAAACGAAGTATCACAAGATCCACTTAGCATTTATTTTTTTAGTTGTTCAGCAAGTTGGCATGCATCTGCCGTTTTAAATTATCCGATTTTGTCAATTATATAGAACTTTAAAAAAAATATATTTAATTTTGCCCCCTCTTACATAGCAATTTTGAAATACAGGAAATGTATGAAAAAAAGTTCGATTCATAATAAATAAATACAATTTTTTTTTTGGTTTAATTTTACCATCAAAGTGATGTAGCTAAAACTCATAGGAGCATAAGAAAGGGTCGATAGCCATAAAGCGGCAATAAACCATTGGCATTATATTTTTCTGTAAAGACTTGAATGGTTTAATTTGTCCAGTTTATTTGGTAGTGCAAATGTTAAGAAAGCATCATATTATTAGTAACTAATTATTAAATTATTAACAGCCGATTTTACATTGTGATATAATAACTAGGTACATCTAAATAAGGTACTTAAGTAATGAACTATTAAAAACAATGCGGCCACAAAGTAATACAGTCTAAGTAGACATAAATGTAAATAGGCACCTGGATTGTGTAAACCTTAATATAACTAAATAGTTATCATTTGGTATATAATATACAGGGTGGCCCATCGAAACTTACCGCAAGGCATTACAGATTGGAAAAACTTTTTAGCAAAATCCAAAAATATGTCAAGTATGTTTATCAGGGGGACAACTTTTGACATAAAAACCATTTCTAAAAACTCAAGCCCCTAAGCGGGGGTGACATCCCCTAATTTTTTCAAATAAGACGGGAGGTCAAGTAATACCTGTTTAAAAAGGTGTTAGCATACCCTATACAACGCTGCTTAGTTTTTTAAAAATCGAGTCACTCGTTCAAGAAATATGGGCCCTTGAAAGTTGAACAATAATGTGTGACGGTATCATTAAAATTTATTGAGAGAGTGAGACTGAACCCAGAGCGAACATTATACTTCCTTAAATTTAGTATTAATTATGGTGTACTCAATAGCAGAAAGAGTAGAGAGTATTGAGTTTTTTTTTTAAACCATGAGTGTGGAAATTGAGTCGCGAAGTTATTTAATCAATGGCCTCCTGAGAAACATGTCTCTGGGAAAATTGTTCGGGAAATGGTTGCAAAGTTCCGCGAAACAGGTTCAGTTCAGAAAATGCAGGGTTTTATGAAGCTATGGAGATTGAAGTACTGGGGGAAGTTGCAATAAATAGTACGCTAAGTACAACAAGTTTCCAAAGACTACTGAAGAAATACAAGTTCCATCCCTATAAAATCGCTTAGTACAAGAATTGAATAAAGACGACTTTGATCGTCACTGGCAGTTTTGCGAAGTTATGAGTAAGCGAGCGTTTAACAATGATAATTTCATACTTAATGTGTGTTTTTTAAACGAGTGTTCTTTCTTCCTAAATGGTTTAGTGAATCGCCACAATTGCCCTGAATGGGCTGACAGCAATCCAAGGATTTTCGACTAAATATATAGGCTGGTATTTTTGGAAATTCCATTGTGGGCCCTTTGTTCCTCCCTGGAAATTTAACAGGCCTTATGTACTTAGATTTGTTATAAAATGCCATCGACCCAGCTCTAACAAACATCATAGAAGGAAACCGCGCATACAATGAACAGGAATTGGTTTTCCAACAAGACCGAGATGTACGCAACTATTTAAATGACGGATTTCCAGGACGCTGGATAGGACAAAGGGGCACAATTGAGTGGCCACCTCGGTCACCTGACTTAACTCCTTTAGATTTTTTCTTGTATGGACACATAAAATCCGTAGTTTGCAAAACTCCCCCTGCTACATTGGAAGAGTTGCGAAGAATAATTATTAAAGTATGCCGCGAAGTGACACCGCAAATGCTTCTTAACGTTTGGCAACGGTTTGAAGATAATTTGTATTACTGTATGCACGTTGGTGGATAGCACTTCAAGCATTTACTTGATTAACATGGTAAGCATTAAATCACTTTTTGCATTTTTCGTCACACATTATTGTTTAACATTTAAAGGCCCATATTTCTTGAACGAGTGACTCGATTTTTAAAAACTAAGCAGCGTTGTATAGGGAATAGCAAGACCTTTTTAAGGAGGTATAACTTGAGCCCCCGTCCCATTTAAAAAAATTAGGGGATGTCACCCCTGCTTAGGGGATTGAGTTTTTTGAAATGGTTTTTATATCTAAAGTTGTCCTCCTTACAAACATACTTGACGAATTTTTGGATTTTGCCAAAACGTTTTTTTTACACCCTGTAATGCCTTGCGGTACGTTTTCGATGGTCCTCCCTGTATATCCTAAAACTAAAATATATTTTCAGTATTTGTTACACTTTTGTAGCTTGGTATTGTGTTTTAGATTTAAAAGCAAGGACTTTAGTACTAGACGTACTTGTTACACTTGTGCACTAACAAAAGAAAATAGAAATGTACCTAAACTGGAAAGGAAAAAGTACTGGAAAGTTTTACACGAAGTTTTTTCTTAGCAAAAGCATTATTAAAATTATTTAAATACAGAGATAATTTGTTGGAGAAGAAAATATTTGAGGCAAATTAAAAAGTACCGAAGGGAAAAAACACCGTGAACAAATATTGGCAGGACAAAAATGTCGAAAGCTCTGGCCAGGCTTTTCTAGACGACTTTTGGTAAGGGTAGCAGATTAATAATTACACATATTGGTATTGATAAATGGTGAAAATTAGATCCTTTAGCTGCGTAAATTTTGCATCTTGCGTTTAACCTGAGAATTATGTATCTAATTTGATTTAGAAACTCGGTACAATCAATTTTATTATTTAAGAGTTTGTATAAAAAGATAATTCCTAATCTATGGTCTCTGGTGTGCAAGGATACCTATCTAAGAAAAAATCATTATCTAGTCTTCTAGCAGGATAAACACCATCCTCTTTGAAAGCTAAATATTTTAAAAATTTGCGTTGCACAGACTTCATAATATCAACCTGGTAAATTGGATGCCAAATGAGACAACCATACTCCAATTTGGATCTAACAAAACTAAAGTACAGAATTTTTAGTGTGTTAGGGTTTTGAAAATTTTAGCTATTGCGAATAATAAATTCCAAAGTTTAGAGGCAGCTGAAACGACATTATTTGGATGACTTTTGAAGTCAAAGCTACGATCAAAAGTAATCCGTAAGTCCCTAATTCTCCTGACTCTTGTGGAACATGTATTTTCTTTGTGAATTTTTTATTGTTTTTTTTCTTATTGTTTAGTTTGGGTCAGCCGGATAATAGAGTAGCTGCCCTTCAGCCAGACTGCGCCCTACGTTTCTGATAATTACTTTTATAAATGATTAAATTTATACAGTATATTATAAATTTACCAAATATGAGACATTTATTATCATTGTTTAATTTGGTATCCTACCTATAGGTTGGTTTTACGTTGATGCAGAATGTTCAAAGAAACTTCCTAAATCTTAGAGTTTGGTGTCTATCCAGCAGAGAAGGCTTAATATTGGTGTTTTTCTTTCAAAATGTACTATTCAATCACTAAAATTTAAAAGAATCATCATCTCTTTAAATCTGCCTTGTAAAAAATAGTTCATGATATTGTTGATTCTCCATACCTTATATCAGTGATGAATTTTCGAACACCCCGTGGCAGTTCACAATTATAGGAAACTTCTTTTGCTCAAACAATATGAACTAATATTGATAAAAATTCTGAATTTTTACCTACATTTCCTCTTTATGTGATATACACTTCTGCTCTCATAGACAAAGGGTGCAATGAGTAAAAGATGCAAGGG
This sequence comes from Anthonomus grandis grandis, assembly GCF_022605725.1. Lineage (NCBI taxonomy): Eukaryota > Metazoa > Arthropoda > Insecta > Coleoptera > Curculionidae > Anthonomus > Anthonomus grandis. The sequence goes on from NC_065551.1 coordinate 15,128,546, forward strand.
GTTGATACTACAACTGTACTATTTTTTATATTACCATATTATTTTTGCTAAAATTGGGCTTTTTAAAACTAAATTGACTGTACTATAATCGAAATCCCCGAATTTTTTCTAAAAGATCACCCCGATTTGTACTGACCTCTCTATATACGGTACAAATGACTCTAATCATAGTTTCAATGGTCGGGCCAGTAATGATAAAGTGATCGACCTTTAGCTTCTATACGTCGAGCGGGGCCATGCCTCTTATAACCAGAAGAAAATGAGAGGAGAAAAAAAAACAGAACCTGCGTCCGGTCGAACCTTTGCCACGCTCGATTTTTTTTTGCCCCGGGAGTCGAGCGGCTGCCGACCACGGCCTCGCCCAGTATAACACGTAGAGTTTATTCCATAAAAAAACGGTCGAGATTCTTTACGGTTTTTATATGATTTTGTAGCAAAATGGCTTTTCTTAGTTTTTTTTTTGGGTAAGAATTTCATTAAAAATTATATATTTTTTTCTATTCTTAGTAAAAAACTTGCTTGGATATGAGATGGATAATTAGATCAACAGGTTACCTATGGCTTAGTTATTTAATTATATAAAAAAAGAAGCCTTGGAGGTCATTTGTATACCCTTAAATTGAAGCCAGCCAATTTGGATTAAGTTATCTTAAATTCAAATGATTACCTCTTAAATATCTGATGGAAATTCTTCTTTTTCACTAATGGTAAAAATGAAACCAAGTTAAATATTAAAGTTATTTAGTTCCAGATATTTATCTAAGTAAATAAGGTTAAGGGTTGTGATTTAAAAAAAAAAATAAAATTCTTGACCTAGAAGGTCTCGAAGGTGAGTTTGTTACATCCGAAATTTTATCAGTTTATCTCAAGGTAAATTAAACTTGAACGTTTTAAATACTAATGAGCGCCACCGAGTTGTTAGTCAAAAGGCTGTGGGTGTTACTCAAACAAAATCAAGATTCATTTTTTTAAGAGGTCAGTTATTTAATGTTACTTCCGACTATTAAAGAAGGTCCTGTGTAGAATAGGAATCATAATCCAAATTCTTAAAATATCGTTTACCTTTTACGCCATAGTGTCTCACCTAGTACAAGTTCTTCTTATCTATGAAAAAAGAAAAAAAAACAGCTTAATTATTAAATTTTACTTTGTTACACTATCTCAGTAGCAAATTATGATACGTACTTTATGGGTAGTACCTAGAACTGATTCAATTTAAGTACATTAAATAACTCTACAATAGTCAATATTATTAAATTTAAAAGAAAATAGATTATCAGTTAACAAAAGAAAGAAATAAGTAATATAACATATGTCTATTTACTATTAAACTAAAGCTAGAAATGAAATGAAACTAAAAGAAAGTAGAAATCAATCAGCGGCCACTCCTCTTGTAAGTGGTACCAACCACTACAAGGAGAAACATGTTCCAAATTAGTTCGTCATAATCAAGAAAAACAGCTGACAGTGGTGAAAATCCCAAAGGTTCAACTAAAACACGCGTCAAGGCAGATACACTCGGTATTGCAGAATTCCAAGAGACAAAAGATTTACCCGAAGGATAAATCGGGGTCTAGGATAAATCCACAACCAAAACAAACCAAGACAATAAACTAAAAAACAAAACTAAAAACCCTGGCAAATCAATGACGTACCACTAAAGAATGTGAAGCAGTAGGTCTGATTTTAAATAAACCCCTGAAGGTTGTTATAAAATCCTATTACGGTCGAAATTAGTGTTTCCAAACAAGAGTACAACTATACCGAAATTTGAAATGTAATATTAAACTATTTTTATCGCCTATAAAGGGTAAAAAGAAATCCAAAGACAAGGTACCGTCACAACTACAGCTTCCAGCCTTGCGAGGAAGACTGGAGGTTATAGTTAATACAGCTAGAATCGTCTTTCTCCAAAAAAAAACTAACGCAAATTCTACATAGTTGAGCATTCTATGTAGAATTTGCGTTAGTAAATACAAACAACCTAAATAAATAACCTAAATGCCAAAACAAGATTCTCCTAATGGGCATCAGCAGTCACAACCGGCAACAAGCAGCCAGCGGCAAATTATTACTTCGACCGTCAATTGGAGAGTAAATAACAAAAATGGCTGTTAATGCTCTATAGAAAATCCCTTCGCAGAAATACGATTTCGATGAGAAAAATAAGAGGAAACTCACTCTAAATGATTGAGAACCAAAAGAGCCCTGTCCTTAAAATGGTAAGCTCTGTACATGGTAATTCTCCCCATATAAAATAATGTATTTGTAGCCACCTTTCAAGGAATTAAGATAACCAAACATCCATAATTCTTAAGAGAATTTTTAAATACTTTCAGGATTTTTTAGATAGTAAGTATTCAAAAGTCAACAAGCACCAATTCAACTCCGAAAACAAATTTTAAACATCAAGGAAAATAAGGTAAAATAAGGTAGCTTTTAGACTTTGATAATAGCTTAGACTGGTGGAAATACCAATACTCTATTCTACAGGGATACCAAAAAAAATATGTAAAAACCATAATCGGTCCTGAAGAAGTACCAAACAAAGAAAAAGGACACACAAATATCTATCATAAAATCACAGGGCAAGATGCAGCATTTCTGGTCCAGTTCTTAGCTCCGATGAAAAATCACCAATAAAACTATAATATTATTATAAGTTTAATAGATTTATTATCTACCAGGATTACTCATTTTTAAACTAAGCATGATTTTATTCAGGTATATACATTTAATGAACTAAATCTACCAGACCATAACAAATAAACGGATCAAATGTTATATTTTTTAATTTCTAGCATCCTTTGTTTTGCAATGAGGCATTTAAATATTGTGGATTTGGATTTTATTACCATTTATAAAAAAATTTTGATAGAATTTGAAATAAATGGATCACTATGTAAAAAAATGATCTATATACAGGGTCTGGCAAAATGATCTCCCACATTTTGCGCCACCACTGGGCCCGATTCACTAAAGAGGGAGCCAGCTTAGCGTAGTTGGTTGGCTGCGCGCGCCTTGCCATTTCTGTTGTCGCCATGAACTGGACGGGCGAGCATCGTGCCTTCGTTATCGAAACATTTTTCAAAAGTAACGAATCTGTGATTACGACACAAAAAAAATTTTCGTACTCACTTCGCGTTTGGTAGACATGATCCAGTTCCAGATCGCAAAACAATACTGTTGTGGGTTTCAAATTTTAGAGCTACAGGTTCGGCCTTAAAAAGAAAATCAACTGGTAGACCCAAAAGTGTTCGGACACCTGAAAACATTGCAGCTGTAAGAGAAGCAGTTGAACGATCTCCTAGACGTTCAGCTGTTAAACAAGCCTCTGCTTTGCGTTTGTCATATCATTCTGTGAGAAGAATTTTGCACACCGATCTGAAGTTCCACCCATGCAAACTGATGATCGTGCAAGAACTTAGTGAACGGGACTGGGAAAATCGCCGAGAATGTTCCAATGATATTCTTCAAAACGTCCCACAAAATGCGCTTTTAATAACGAGTGACGAGGCTCATTTCCATTTGTCCGGCTTTGTGAACAAGCAGAATTTTCGCTACTGGGCACCAGAAAATCCGCGGCAGCTTCATGAAAGGCCACTTCACAGCCAACGTGTTACCGTTTGGTGTGCTGGTGGTTCTTTTGGTGTTTGGGGTCCCTATATTTTTAAAGAAGAAGGGGTAACGGTTACCGTAACTGCTGATCAATATGTCGACATGCTACGTAATTTTTTGTAACTAAAACTTAGGGAACTTGAACATCCGGATGTGTGGTTTCAACAGGATGGGGCTACAGCTCATACGGCAAGAAGGACAATAGACCTGTTAAGGGAAATATTTCCAGGACGCGTAATCTCGTTAAGTGGAGACGTTGGGTGGCCTGCGCATTCACCCGGTCTTGCCCCATGCGACTTTTTCCTTTGGGGCTACCTGAAAGAGAAGGTTTTTCAACATCATCCCCGAACCATTGACGAATCGAAAGCAGCAATACGCCAAGAAATTACAGGAATATCGCTTCAAATTACTGCTCGAGTAATGGAAACTTTCAGAAATCAGCTTCGAATGTGTGTTGAAAGAAATGGTCGCCACTTGGACTCTTGTAATTTTCAAAACTTAATAAAAACAAAATGGCATACCATATATTTTTAGTTAATAAAAATAAAATATAAATAGCATTTACATTGGCGTTTTTTATTAAAAATCAAAATGTGGGAGATCATTTTGCCGGATCCTGTACTATTTTTTATGTAACTACTGCATTTCATTTTTTTCCGGTATATCTCAGGACTATTTTATTCATTCTATTTATTATTGGTATTTGTTGGGTTATCCGTCATTTGGAATTTTTATTATTTGCAAAGCACCTACTAATATTGTACAAGGTGATAAAATCCGTAATTGGTGCGCAAATTTACAAGTTGATGTTGATACTGTTTTTTATAGTCAGTAATATTAAAAAATGCTTAAGCAGTTCTTTTAGTCGCTCTCTAAGATAAGATGTAAATCATAAAAAAAAATATATATAAATAGCTTAGTTCTTTAATCTGTTACTACATGGGACAATTGGATATGTTACTGAACAGTAAATTGACGTTTGTGCATCATTATAATAAAATTATCAATAAGGTTCTGCGCAATCTTGGTTTTAAACTAAACCTTTCTATCTTTTGTTTCAAGATGTTACTTTTCAATTTTTTATTCTGGGCTTAAATATGCCTTGTCTATATTGTCATTTTTTTTATTCTAACAATATGGAAATAATCAACGCCGTTCAAAAAGCATTTCTTCGTTTTCAAGGGTAACATTGAAAAATTTACTAGAATTTTCATATTAATTATAAGTTAATAAAATATTATTATTATTTTTATTATTAATATTATTATGTATATGTCATATGTCTATACTTTAAATAAATAAAATAATACTCTTCTTTTATAGTTATTCTTTTATAGACGAGAAACTTAATTTTATTGCAATCGTCAATGTAAATTGGGAATTAAATAGGCCACAATGTGGAAAAAAGTTTGAATTTTAATTTTTTGGGATTTTATCCTAAATTTTGTTTTTTTATTAGTTTTTTTTTTCAGTCTAAATCCTCATGCATTAAATAAAATTTAATGCTTGAAAAAAAGAAAAGGGTATAATCGCAAATCTACTCCAGGTAAAAAAAAATACGCTACTTGCCTAGAAGGGTTTTTGGAGAAGTCCACGTTTCTGAATTTTCTGGAAACTCATCTACGAAAAGTACCTTAAGTTTTTTTTGTTTTTTTTTTTAATAATATGGTAAAATTAATATATACCTCAGCTATTTGAAAGAAATTAAATAAAATTTCTGGAAAGGAGTGTGAGGAAGAATAATAATGGCCTACCACTGTAAAAAATTACAAAAAAAGCTTATCAGCATTTTAAATTGCAATAAAAATTAATGATTAGATGTAGAAAATAAATAAATTTAGAAGCATCAGAGCTTTAGAAAAAAATTGTTCATACCGAACACATTAAACATCATTAAAATGAATTAACATGTTTTTTTCCTACCTAGGAATACACTCTATATTTGCTATAAGACCTGAACATTTCTCACTCTATATTGAAATTGTCATGCCAGAGAAAAAAATGTGAAATGGCGGCCTGTCAGTGGCAGCAACTAACCGTATAAGATAATTATGATGCCTATGGGCTCCTCTCTGTTTGATCTCCGATAATATGGGTACCAATGCAGTTTAGAGGCATGGCTTTATACCGTAACCACGTTTATAGATACGATCAAAACGATCAGTTTCCTCTCTTTTTTTTCAGTACAACAATCCGGACAATTTTTACTACCCCATTAATGCGGATGTATAGTCTTCGGAAAAAACTTCTATCATGAAACAATAAATTCAATTTCTTATATGTAAATATTAACCATGCGGCTTATGCCAATAAAAATTTCTTCATTTGTTAAATCATAAACAACTGACACACCTTTTATCATAATAGAGAGCCTACGCGTTTTCTATACGCCCTTGTGGAGGTCGTACCATATACCATAGTGGGTCACATTTTTTATGAGTAAACACGTGGAAAAACTATGAATGGAAAGTCTTTAAAGACCAGTAGTTTTAGCAAGTTCTTTGCATGAAAATCTGTATTTTTTGTAGGTTCTTCCTGATGTCTTAAAATATTATTTTTTTTTAGAACGTAATGAGATTCTTTCATAGTCCTAAATGTAAATTACATAGTATGGTAATGATATAGAAAAATATTTTCTAAGCATATTGATGTGGGTAGGGCTGGTATGTCCTCCGTAGGTTGAGAGAATAACAAATACAAACACACAATATATTTAAATATTTATTTTAGAAGTATATTTCGCCCATAATGATGGGCATTCCTAGGATAACTCAGGGATGTTGCGCGTAAAGGTCTCAATGTTCACTGTAGAAAATATCATCTATACAGCTAGTGAGAATTTTTCGCTAATTCTAACATGGATTGTAAAACATGGTAATAAAGTTTTATCTATGTGCAAATAAAACACGTTAGCTATTTTTTATGGCTGAGCAGACGGCAATTCGACATATGTGAAATATTACAATCAATGAACAAAATGATGATATTCTGATGGTCAACGAGGACAATTTATTGGTTCGTCATCTTAATGTTAGGTCTATTATTTATGGTTTTAAGAAATATAAACATTTTATGTCAAAATATATATTTGATATAGTTGGTTTAAGTGAGACTAGCTAAACCCAGAGACGCCAAGATATCCTTATAGGCTTATAATATCCCTGGATATTAGTTTGTCCGAAAAGATAGGGGGCAAGCAGAACCCCTATATTTGCTTTCTATATTGAGAAAAATATTCATTTTTCAAAAGTTATTCTAGACTATGATTTACTTGAACACATATCTTTAAAATGTACTACCAATAATAAAAGGTATATTGTTGTTAATATTTATAAACCACCTTTTGTAAGCGAACCAGGTATATTATAATTCAAAATATGCATTGTATAAAATTACAAGGAACACTGGCTGTATTTCAAAGCATTACTGACCATAACTTGTTTTTCATAGAATTTAACATTCCGAAAGGTAAATGCCATAAGAGAACTCTCACTTATATGGACTACAGTAATATATACTTAAATACAATTTTACGTTTATTAGCGACGGTAGGATGCTGCCTTTGGAGAAGGTTTTTATGGCTGATAATATTGAGGCAAAAGTACATATGTTAAACTCTAACTTTACTCAAGCAATAAATTAAAATGGCAGAATAAGAACTAAAAATATTAATGAAAAACCACATTTGCCATGTGGTTTTTTTCAGTAACATAAGAAAACTAATTATTAGGTTACGAGATAGGGCTCACCAAAAATGTCTGAAAACAAATTTAGATGCTCATTGATAATATTGTAGAAAGTTAAGGAGTTTTATCAAACATGTAATAATCCGAGAAAAGGTAAAATACTTTTCCATAGAGTAAAGGTAAAGGTTTTTAAAATTCTGGATCAAAACTTAACTTACAACCAAAATCCATAAAATATTAATAATGCTCTTAAAATACCCATGTCAATACACTAAATAATTGCTGTAATTAATTAAACCTTAAATTTATTTATTAAGTTACTTAAATAAACTAATGTTTAAAATAAATTCCAATGTTGTTGGTGAAGATGGATTATCAATAAGAGACTTTAAATTGTGCCTGTCTTTCTGCGCAGGTGCACTAATAAACATCATTGGGACAAGATAGAACAAGATTTTCTCTGTAAAATCTCTGTAAAATGCATATTTTTCAAAGTTTCAAGTTCATTTATCAAAATTTCTTCATACTCAAGACCGTAGATTAATTAAAGTTTTAAGAAAATATTGCTTTTTTTTAAATTTAAACAAACGCTACACCACTATGGGTAACACGATCCCTATGATCATTTAACCACATTTCAAATAAACAAATATTTTTATGAAAAAGAAAACGGTTAGAAAAAACAAAAATACGCAATGATGAAACATATTTTTTACTTAAAACTAGTCACACATTTCCGTAATGTTAAGTTTTTAACTAAGATAGGAATCAACGAAATCAATAGGTAGATGACTTGAAAATTCACAAAAATCAAATAATAATAAACAAAAATAATCAGGACTTCTAACTTAGTGATCAATTTTTACCAGGACATACTTGCTCCAATTTTCCAAATACACAACATTGTATCCATCCATCCTTCATCCTTGGTATCACTTGAAAATTTTTCTGTGCAGCACAAACAGTGTCATACTCTTCAGACTCAGACATAGCATATTAAATTTTCTTTTTTTTATTTAACATTCCTTGACCTACCTATTTGCCTTTCTGTTTTTTTTTAGGTGCAATATATGTCTTATTTTCCGTTTTCAGAAATTTTTTATTTTTTAAATAATTTTTGTAGGGCTAGTTAAAACAGTCATATGGATAGTTCTCCTTTTTCATGAGCTTTTTTTGCTCATAATTTGTGGCAACGGTTTTTATATAGCAGGTGTAATGGTAAAGTTTGTGATATTATTTTAGTCAAGATATGTCTCACTCTAAATCCATCTAACGACTCCTAGATGGATTTGGCGATAGTGAGATGCGAATTGGCACTGATTCATTTATTGATGGCAAAGGAGTTTAATCGGTTCTAAGTAATTCCAAATCTAAGTCAGTACTATTGGTACCGAACAGCTACTGGGCATCTGGACTAGAAGATCTCTCTAACTGACATTAGTCTTCACTTACAACTTCAGTGTCTGAGCTAAGACAACGCATTGGCGATTTCGACCACTCTAGTTCTTTTTCAATCAATTAATTTTCTGTATTTGCAGCTGCAATAAGATCAACCTCAGCGAATACTTTTTTTTGCAATTTAAAAAACAGTTACTGGTCTTTCTGGGTTATTGTTCATCCATTTTTCATCCACTGATTGGTTGTGATAAATACTCAAGGGATAAATCACACTGATATCCAACGCTTTTACCTTCCAACTTTGTGGAAAAAACATTTTTCCATTAGCAAAAACTTCTAAGTCAGAAGAACTTAGGGATTTACGGCGATTCGTATTTTTCCTGATTTGTCAAAAAAATTTTGAGAAACATAATTATCGTCAAATTGGAAACATTTGCACAAGAAAATTAAATAATGTCGGAGTGTCAATCAGGATTAAGAAAAAATTGTATAGTACAACAACTAAATTAGTTAGCATTTTAATTATTACTAAGGAGTTTCACGAAATAAAAAATAGTACTTGCGTAACCCCTCTGGACTATAGTAAAGCATTTGATACTATAAGTTAAGACCTGCTTTTGACCCAGATACATTGTATTGGTTTTCCTCATGAAGCGCTAAGTTTATTTAAGCGTTTTCTCATACTTCGCTATAGCTTTGTTATAACCAAAACTCTGCTAACAGGATCACCAGCCAGATTGAGCCTTTGCAGTTGTTAAGGTCTTTTTAAAGTATAAGAAAAAAAAGAAGACAAATATTTGAATAAATTCAGATTTAACTTAACGTCTTTATCCAAAACTTTATACTATATGCAAACCAAGAGGCAAAAACCGATCATTTCTGACGAGGATAAAATTCAGACTGTAAACATTTTTTTTTGGGACGAGGATAGCAAATCACAACTATTTTCTTATTGACACATCGGAAACTTATATTGGATTTTAACCGTCAGTTTCTGAACTCACTTAGTAAAATCGATTGAAAAATCACAGAAATATCGAAACCCGCCGCTGTACATCATACCCACGTATAAATTCATAGTACAAGCAAAAGGAATTCCGACTCTCGCACTTGTGCTCTGGTTCACGGATCGCGTGGACCTGAGTGGTGACCCTGAGGGGGGACACGGGGGGCACTGAGGTCACCTGCCGGCCGGGGCCGCGCCCCGGTTCTGCTCTGACAAATGGCCTGCTCCCCTTTAGGGAAAACCGCGCCTAAGACCTTTTAAGCTAAAGAAAAAGTTGGTACTGAAGTTGGTTTTCTTGTAAATAAAGTTGATGGTGGACGGCCATTAAGAATAAAATGTTGGTATTTGCCTCGAAATTTTTATTGGAAAATTTAAATTTCAGAAGAATGTACGTCTCTATCCTAACGATCATTCCTTAAATTTTCTCACGCTGGTTTTGACATGTGGTTTTTGCAAAATAGTGTTATGTATTGTGGCCTTCACCATAAGGATTTAAATATAAAAAAGAGAAGGGTTGGGTATCATTGGTACATCGTTAAATTGTAGCAAGCCAATTTGGATCAAGTTGGAAGTTCAAGTTATCTTAACTTGAACCCTCAGTTACAGAGGGAATATGGATGATTATATCCAAATAGAGCTATTCCAGATCGAAAAACTTTCATTAACATTGAAAGGGTATTTAGGCTTTGAAGACACTTTGAAAGGAAAAAACGAATAAGCGTAGTTAATGAAAATAAAGACTTATATTTTTTATTATTTTTTCAAGAAAATTTAAATATACCGTAGTGCAAACAATAAATATTTGGCCACAATAATATCTGCCACTTTTTAGAAAATCCTAGTAGTTTTATTATTGAAGAAAGTACTTTTTTCTTTAATATAACTACTCAGTATGACTAACGAGTCAGTAACTAATGAGTCAAGACACTTAAGAAGTATTTGTATTTTCCACAAAAAAAAAATGCTTGTTGAAGATTAGAAGACGCTCACAAATACGCTCGAATAGTATTTTATGATGCGCAGAAACAGAGAGGATAATTTTTTATTTTTTATTTGTGTTTAATATTTAATTTAATTGTGTACCTATGAGTGCACTTTTACCACTGCGGATGTATTTAATTAAAAAAAATACATCTTTTTGGGCCTCAAAGAACATGGCACCAAGATGAAGGTTTACCACAGCATGTAATACCTGTTGTGATTTTTTTAAATAATAGATATGAAATATGGATAGGTAGACGAGGAATCATAAATAGGCCACCAAATAGTTAAGAACTTTCACATTTGGATAATACATCATACATTTCTGTAGAGGGTTTTAAAGGACAAAGAGTATTCAGAAAGAAGTGCAAATTTCGAAGAACTCAGGGTTAAAATTCTAAATGCTATGAACAAATGCAAGACAATTCAAACTATATTAGTAATGTAATCTACAGTGCGGCTCTAAATTGTTCCCCCCTCCCCCTCTTATCTTTTGAATGCGTTTAGATAAAAATTTGAAATTTGGCACACATCCTAAATACTACTTTCTGGTCCTTAGCTCAGTTTGCAAAACTTCAAGATGGCGGCGGAACGGCATTTCAAAAATAAAATTAAATAGAAATGAGGGTCATGCGATACATCTTTTGAAAGCTGCCACTAAATGTTTTATGGTCCTAGAATATTAAGCCATTACTTCTACCCATAGCAAAATGGCAGCCTTTTAAAATCTTATTTTTCGCATTTTTATTTTCGTTTAAAATAGTTTAGGTAACATAGAAATATAACTATTTCACTACAAAAAATATTGAAAATATGCACCATCAACGTCAAGACAGTAAAATAATCTATTGAAAAAATCTTTACGAAAATTTTGGAAATTGGCAACATCAATATTGCGACATTATTCTTTGACATCAAATATTCTTTGACGTAGATCGAGATTCTGGCTGGGTGACGTAGACTTTTTGTTTCAATTAGCCCCTTAAAAAAAGTCCAGAGGTGTAAGATCGGGTGACCTAGCTGGCCACTCCGTAGGCCCTCGATGACCAATCTACCGATTAGGGTAAGTAATAGTCAAATATTCTGTAACATTTCTGCTAAAGTGAGATTCTAGAAATTCATGAGGATTATCTTTTTAGGATCAGTGGTTCTACTGCATTTTCCAATATGTTTAAGTAAACGTCCCTAATCAATTAGCCCCTTAAAAAGAGTCCAGAGGTGTAAGGTCGGGTGACCTAGCTGGCCACTCCGTAGGCCCTCGATGACCAATCTACCGATTAGGGTAAGTAATAGTCAAATATTCTGTAACATTTCTGCTTAAGTGAGATTCTAGAAATTCATGAGGATTATCTTTTTAGGATCAGTGGTTCTACTGCATTTTCCAATATGTTTAAGTAAACGTCCCCTGTCGAATTTCAATTCAAATTCTACAAACAAATTACACCTGAACGAGTGTAGTAAAGAAAATAAGAATGCGAAATATAAGATTTTGAAAGGCTGCCATTTTGCTATGTAGGATTTGCTATTTTAATTATTACCTTATTTTATATGCAATTTTTAATATTTTTTTATATCAAAACTTATAGCTTTTGAAAATAACGTATCTAACGTTCAAACATAGACAGTGGCTTCCAGTTGCGCAACCAAATCACAAACTTTGAACAACGTCAAAAACGGCTGAACTAAACGTTAATATTGCATATATATTTAAAATAAGCATAAAAGGACCTATATTATTTTAAATCTAAAGAAGCGTACAGGGGCATGTAAAAAGTATTTTTATGTTTTATGAGATATTTTATATATATCAGTTTTTATTATATTATAACTGAATTCCTTAGGTAAGATTTGCATTATTAATCTCTAGCAACGGATGATAAAATTGACAATTAAATTTGTGTTCATAAAATATTTTAACTGCTTGCTTAAAAAATAAAAATTGCCTAAAGGAAATTAGTTGTAATGTTAATTACTATCCCTAATTAATTAATAAAAGTCAGATACCCCAATATAAAATGATTTGAAAAAATTAGTATTAAGATGATTTTTCTGATATACAGGTTGGGGAATCGATCATTAAGCAACTCTTAAAGGCAAAATATAATGCGCACGCATCAATTTCGTGGGCTCTGTTACTCGCCTGCTGGGTGGCTGTTTTGTATGATGTTAGTTTGACTTTGATATGGGCTGATTCACTGTACCTTATTATTACTGTACCGGACCGTAATATAATGAGTGTACTGTAACGAAGTTACAAGATTTTGTTTTCACATTATAGAAATAGCTCAGGCAGTATTTTACATGAAAACTTAGATAGTCTTTCACCGTTAACATTTAATTACGGAATTTATATTTTCCTAGACCTGATAGTACCGAAGATAGGTTAGATCAAAGTCTACAAGGTGTTATAAAATTCGGTGCAAATATTTTAAGAGCATATTGTTGGAGTTAAAATAAGACTTTTTTTCTATAAATATATGTCCTAAAATGCAACCCCTCAGAACTACAGCCTGCGCAAATTGCTTGAAGAAAATTTGATTGGCGATTATTTGGAACTGACTACATTTATACGTTAAATCTTCTGGAAATTTGCAAGTTGTCGTTTTTGCTCCTTTTGACATTTTTCGTCTCAAAAATGGTGTAAACCCAATTTTAGGAAACGACACAGAGGGGTTACCCTTTTGACGACCCATATCTTATATGTTTTCAATAGGAAATTTGAAAATGTAGAATATTATGAAAGTATCACAATAGCCATGAAAAAATCTAAAATTATCGTTTTTTGCATTTTTGGATAAAATGAATTTGATTTGACAAAAAACAAAACAGTCACAGCCCACTTCATTTCTTCTAATTTAATAGATTAATCGGGTTTAATAATGCTTCCCTTTCGTTTAACAGCGATTTTCTCGAAAACGCTTAATTATATCGAAAAAATGCAAGAGACAAAAATTTTATATTTTTTCAAGGCTAACTAGATGGTGTTGCTGGATTTTTAAATTTCTTATAGAAAACATACGATATAGGCCATCAGAAAGGTAAGCTCTCCTGAATCCTCTCCTAAAATTGGATTTACACCATTTTTGGGACGGAAAATAAAAAGAGCACCCAAAAAATGGGAACATGCAAATTTTCAGAAGAATTAATGCATATTTGTAGTCACGATTCCAAAAAATCGATTTTCTTCAAGCAATTTGTGCGGGCTGTAGCTCTGAGGGCGTGCATTTTTGGACACATGTTTATAGGAAAAAAAAGTCTTATTTTAACTGAAACAATACGCTCTTAAAATATTTGCACCAAATTTTGTAACATACTGTATATATTTTAACTATTATTATTTTTCATTTATTTTTATGAGTTGAAATATATAGACTTTGGTTAGATTTTGGCTGTACCCCGGTTTTCATAGACTGTGTCTTTATGACATGTTTTCACCGATAAACTATTTTAGGCATTAATAAATAGTAGTTTACCATCTTATTTCTACACTGTTTAAAAGTTTATCCGAAAGGCAATAAGGCTCCTTTAATTACTTATAGAGTGGCGCCCGAGGCAGGTTTGGTCGATTTTCGTTTTGATGATCGTATTGAAGAGTGGACAGATAGATACTATGGTTCGCCAAAGTTCGAGAGATTGTATGTATTAATTACGTACGAAACTTAGTATTACTGGCAATTAAGTTTCGCGAAAATCCAGGCCTTTCTAAAATATTTTTTTAATGCAAGCTTTATATATATTAACGAAAAACCCACATAGAATCGTAATCTCAAAATGTTTATTATGCTTAATATTGTATGAATAATTAATTAAAATTATCGATATACTAAAATTATAAATAATTATGCATATATGTTATTTTAATAAAAATAAAATTCAAATTGTTAAAAATAAGTGAACAAAAAATTATTCTTTAAACAAAAGGCTCAAAGCCTTCTTCTTTGGCTAGACAATAAGATAACCTATTATAAAAGCTATTTCGTACTTCTAAAGGAGTTTCTGATAAAATGGAATTGACACACTCAACAATTTTCTCTCGCAACTCTTTTAAATTTGTTGACATCCTAAATTCGCATTTGTTAATGGTCCCCACCGTAAGTCTTTTGAGTACAAATCTAAAGAGGCTATTTAATATCGCCAGTTTCACTAATAAGACGATTAGAAAATTTGATACTGTCCTGTCGAATTTCCTTCAAAAAAACAGTTAAAATTCAAGAACATCGTGCAACCATACAGCAAAATAAGGCATGCCGATAATAATATTGTTATTTCGTAAAAAATAAAAACAGCAAATATCTATAAGACGACTAGTAGAGCCCAATCACTGACAAAAGGAAGCGGTGTTGCCATTATTTTAGACAATGCGTTATCTTCAGTTCTCTAACCTGTATACAGAAAGTAACTATATATACGCTTTACGGAGCCTAAAACTTAAAATAAATCTTTAGAAGCATTCGTTTTCAGGCAGTTAAACTCTTTCTTTAATTTCAGAGATGGCATTCAGAACACCACAAATATTAAAAATTAGAGAGAGGTCCAGAAGAAATGCGTATTTGTCGATTTAAAGTCGCCACTGTTTATCATAATCCTACCTTATACAAGGTGTTGTTTAAAGACGTGCTAATATTTAAAAGGGTAAATCCATATAAAAAATATATAAAATGGGTCCAGCAATCACTCCCTTAAATATTAGCGCGTCTTTAAGGAACACCCTGTATAACATTTTTATTGTTATGGGTAAAAATTCAGAAAAATCTGAAAATGCATAGACGACCGTTTGAAAAGTCATTTTTTGACTAAAAAATGCCTGAAAATAAATTGAAAGAAAATAAAAAATTAGTTTAACTGTTTGGTAAAAAAAAAATCATTACAACGTTAATTACTATAGTCCTCTGGTTAAAACTTTGGGTGTGAAACTCAAATCACAAAATAGTTCTACGACTAACAAAACTTCTTATTCTGCTCACAACATTTGTTTCGCATCTTTCGGGAGAAAAATAAAACAATAATTATAGTTATTAAATAAATAAATACATTAAGGTGAAATATTCAGAAATTGACTCTACATACTTTTAAAGGCTCAAAAATTGAGTCAGCGATCCAGAAATGGTTTTTTCTTTAATTTCAGAGACACGAACATGGGAAATTAGGTAGTGCCCCAGATTTTTTGTCAATTTTGACCCCCTTAAACCACAAATCACCACTGTTTATTATATACCTAATATATGTATAACATTTTAAGTTCTAAGTAAATAAATAAAATATATATCCTTCATTCTGTCCTGATTTGAATGAAATACATAAAGCTTGCAACTTATAATTTTGTTTTAATAGAAAAATCGCTTTGAAAGGAAAGATTGCCCGAAACGATTGTGTACGCATGCACCTGGTATTATACAACGAATTTAAAATTGGCACGTTCGGATATGGTCTACTTTCAGCACGTACCGGCACTTCGTATACCGGGGCCACTCAAGAAATTACAAAATATCCCATATAAACGGCAAATAAATTAGTAATATTAAATTAAATAATGGTATAGAGCAAATGAAACAGGACGCAAAAGGTTTTTAGAAAAATAAATTGGGAAAAAATAGTCTTTTTTTTTAATTTCTAAATTAACTGAATATTTCTGGATAACCCCCCGTACATTTCCCGAATAGCATCACGTTCTATTAATTTTCCTTACAATGAGTCTTGATCCAATTTGTTCGATTTTGGAGCATGACATCGGCGCATTCCCTTTAATTTTAACCAATCGCAAAATAGTTTCGGTGACTTTTGATTTACCGCCAAACGTGCGTACAGTATTCTGAGACGGCACGTCGCGGGGCGAAAGAGAATCATTACCATCCCCAATCTCCATAACTCCAAGACATTCCATCAAAACTCGAAAAAAGTAGTTTTCTGAACAAATTGTAAGCCTATCTGTGTTTCGGGCTGATTATGTAAAGCTGTTCAATTAATTGATCAATAAAAAATAAAAGAAGTTATCAAGACCAGACTATAAGAATAGGAACGCTGCTCCAACACACCGAAATAAGAGAGGTGATTCTCTGTTTCAGACGCACAACCTTAGTGATTACTTAATTACCTCAATATGACGTAATAATTTAATGGTACTGATGACGATATGGCAAATCAACAGTAAATGAAAATGCTTGACTTAGCCTAGTAGTAAATAGTTTACAGGATGTGGACACAAGGGAACACCCCAATTAGCCCAAATTGATCAGTAATGCACGTGACGTGCTTCCGTTTTATTTCGCATGAGATAAAGGTACTGCTCAAAGGTTACTTTTGTACTACTGCTACCTTTCCGGTATCGCACACAGGTTCTGTGGTCAATTTTTTGGCGGATGACCTCTGTCAAAATATCTCACTCCTCTCGCCCCGAGGGGTCAAGTAGGATAAAGTAAAGTAGAAGGATAAAAGACCAAGGTTTTATGGAAGGCACATTGGAGTAAGAGAGTAAGGTAATGTAAGATAGGTCGAGTTTAAGTATTGATAATTTACTAAGAAATACATGCGTTATACCAGGTAGACTTTTATATGCAGAACTAAAGTAAATCAATAAAAGTAATACCAAATTAACTATTAAATATTTTAAACGTTAAACCTTATAGTAATTAAAAGCTGAGTAAGATTAGTAAAGAAGCACAAATAAGAACGAAATAATAATAAAAGTCTGTATACTAGTTTGTGTCATCTTAAGGAATACAATAAAAGAAATAGATGAATGGTTCATTTTTTAGGCTTCTACCTCCTTTTTTTATTACGTTCAGAATGATCCTACATTTGTCTTTCATTAGGAAGGTTTACTTAATAAAGCAGATAATCTTAATTTTTTATTACAATCGAGTTTGAGTAAAATCTGTTTTGCTCTGACGAATTCATGATGAGTTACTTATTTTATTGGGTATTTTCCAAAGGAAATTTAAGAGATGGATTTATGTTATTAAGTATATAAGAGAATTAATGAAAACTATTGATCATCCACGTACCTAAACCAGTTTAAAATTTTATTTTTAAATAAGAATATAGAAACGGAAGTTCTCTTTAGATTATCTAGAAATAAGTTAGCCAAGAGTGGTGAAAGTGGATTGTCCATGACGAGGCCTATTGATTGGATATAAAACTTAACCTAAAAATTTTTTTTTACTGGTAAGAAGTTCTAATTTTGTAATTTTGGCGAATCCCCATAACTCAGGCACTCATACGTCCATGTACCTTCTTGGTGCTTAGAGGTCTGTGTTTCGTAAGTAGTTTTTTTATGCTTGTTATAAAACAAATGTTTTTTTTTACAAGATTTTTTGTGTTTTTATTTTAGGATACCCCAATGGCCAAAAAAATAATCCTAGACCTTAAGAGAAAAAAATTGGAGAAACTTTGAAAAAATGGGCAGAAGAGATTCGTTCTGACACAAGTGATTCAGATTCAGAGGACGATTTTGTGTTGGACCATGACATTGAATCAGAAATAGAAGCAGAGGATGAAGAAATCGAAAATGCAGCCAACGATTCACGTTCAAAGCACCAGATATTTATATGGTAAGAACTGGTTAAAATTGTCAGAAGATCCTACGGTACCGAAAATTGCAACATAACATCGTTGTCAAGTGCCCAGGTCTTAGAAGACATACCATGTATAGTGCTGATCCTGAGGAAGTGTGGAAGCAATTCTTTGATAATAATATTATGAATATAATTCTCTATTCAACCAATGCAATAACTATAAAAATAAGACAAAAATATAAAAATGGCGCGAATAACTCCTATCTCCAAGACTTAGATCTCCTAGAACTAAAAGCCTTGTTGGGATTACTCACATTAACTTAAATTTTCAAATCGAACCATGAAAATATTCGATCAATTTTCACTACAGATAGAACGGCTCGAGAAATTTTTAGATAAGAAACAAATTCTAATCGATTTTAAATAGTTCTTGCTTCTTCAAGATTTGATGATGCGGAAACCCGCAACGAACGAATAAAACAAGATCCCTTAGCTCCGATATCAGAAGTAAGGCATTTATTGCAAATTGTCAATCTGTATATAATATTGGTGTAACTGCTTGTGTACATGAGATGCTAGTTGCGGCAGAAGTAAGTTTAAAATGTACCTACCTTTTAAGCCTGCTAAATACTGTCTAAAGATTATGGCGCTAACAGATGCAAGAACAGGGTACCTTCTTAATTCCTATATTTACTGCCGAAAAGGTATAATCTGTCTAATCTGATCTTAATAAGAAGGAAAAATCGTATTCAAAGCCTACACAAGCTGTGCTAACATTTGGACGACTTATTTATAATAAAAAACCGTTAATATTAAGACTGATAATTGGTTTTCATCCATAGAATTAATCAATGTGTTGAAAACCAAAAAGGTAACTTCTGTAGGGACGTTAAAGAAAAATAAAGCCCAAATTCGTCCTTCGGTTTTGCCGACAAGACAAAAACAAATTTTTCTCATTTCTATGAATTTACAAGTTCTATGTACCAAAAAAAAAAAGGTGTATTGAAGGTTTTGTCAATGCATCATAATAAAAATAATAACGTCCAGACTGAAAAGACAGATTTGATTGCAGATTATAATCTAACAAAAGGAGTTTAGACCAGTAGACAGTTTAGACCAAAAATGCTGCATTTATTGCTTTAGTCGCAGAACTCGTCATTAGCCCGTGGCCATTTTCTCTGGACTTATAGATATAGCAGCTGTCAATTCCTTTATCAATACTCACATGAATCATAACGAGGTAATAAAAAATGGGCCGTTATGATTTTGACAAACAATTGGGAACGGCACTGGTAATGCCAGAAATGAAACGCAGATTTTTCCATTCCCCATGACATTAGATTTTCTCTGCAGCGTATATTTCAAACGAAAACTCCATATTATTAAGCCGTTCAAGCTTCGAATGGTAAAGAAACGACCTGCAGAAGGTATACAGCTAAAATAGGGAAAAACATGTTAGTGTTATTTCTGGTCAAAAAGAAACATGTTTTTTATTATACCATTTATAAACATTTATTTATACAATAAATTAAAAAAAGATCTTGTGTTGTTTCATTTAAGTCATCGTTTAACAGCTTTTACCAAACCTAGAAACCCTAAACAAATGTTAAATATAAATAATATACAAACATGTCAGTTACAACATATATATTTCTATACAATTACCATAAAAGGTAAAAAATACCGAAGGTCTGTTGTTTGTATAATCGGACGTCTGTTGTTAAGGGTTACGCAAAAAGAGAGAAAACGTTTTTGAAACGGGTGTGTTTGTGAGACTAACGACAGGACAAATGGGAATGTTAGGTTTGTGGATTTTTGGCAAATCATAAGGTGTAGGCATGCAAGGATTGCTCGGAGTAAGTTTCTTTGCCCTTCAGTACTTTTTATTAATCAATTTACATTTTTTAATTTCTACTTTACTTTTAGTGATAAAAAAGGGAAGTGGATTATTAGATAGTTTGATAAAATTGTTTTCTTTGATTTTCTCTTTTATGCCAACGAGAACTTTTCTGATTTTTGAGAGGTGCAAAAGATTATTATGTTTATTATGCTGTTGCTTGAGAACTTAAAAAAATCTGAGACTAATGTGATTTTTATTTAATTAATACCGGTAATAACACCTATAATCATATCTATTACGACAGAATAATTTTCAATTTGTTTTTTATCAGTTCAAGTTTTTAGAGAAAATTTGAAGCTCTTACTAAGCCGCGACAAATTCATCACTATAAAAAATGATATTAGATAGGTTTTTAATTCTTTCGCAAAAATTATGATCTGTTCAATTATTATTGAGCAGAACCGTTATTCTGTATTTTCTAAGAAAGCGCTTGTTATTTAAATAGGGAGTAATATGATTTCTAAATGATATTTTGAATGCAAAACGCATACAACAGTTTTGGAGTTTTTGTATAGAGTAAGCAGTTGTTTCAGTCAAGGAATCAGAGTACAAAATATCACAGTAATCGAGCAAAAAGAGAACTGGTGAATTACATAAATAATATTTAATATTAGATGGTAAATAGTTTTTTAGACCATATATAGGCGTACATATGCAATTTTAAGTTTATTTTTGATATGATTTTGAAATGTAATACCACTGTCAAAATACACACCCAGATTTTTGACCTCATTGACTACTGGTAGCTAAATATTTTGAATCTGTGCATGAAAATTGGGAAACTTCAACAGCCACAAGCCAGTTTTATTGTATTAGATTTGGAAGCATTCAATTTTAAGTTGTGATCCTGTGAAAAGTTATCAATACTTTTTAAATCCTGATTAAACTGAAATTGAATTATAGGAAGATTTTGGCGTGAAAACGAAAGATATAGTTGGGAATCATCCGCATATTGCTGTAATGTTAAGTGCTTTATACAAGATATCATGTCAGCAACATATAAAGAAAAGAGAAATGGGCTCAAAATGGAACCTTGCGGAACACCCGTAGATACAATGTGATAACTTGATTTTTCAGTTCAAAATTCCTCATTAAGAATTACGCAATGAGCTCTGCCAGCTAAATAAGACTTAAAAATTGACTGCATCACCAGAAAATCCCAAATAATAAAGTTTTGCCAATAGCATTTCGTGACTTATAGTATCGAAGGCTCTACTAAAATCTAACAACCCAAGACATGCTAGTTCTTTTTTTTCTTCATTTTTTCTGATTTCATTAAGAAGGTTAACCAAACAGGTAGAAGTACTAAAGTTCTTTCTAAAATCTGCCTGGCATTCAGGTATTAAAGAATGTGATTCAATATATGCCCATATTTGTTGGTGAATACATTTTTCCAAGATTTTGGATACTAACGGCAGTATACTTATAGGCCTGAGGTCTTTGAATTTCTTTGGATTACTGATCTTTGCTAAGGGTTTTATAGTTGCCTTTTTTCCAGATTGTAGGATAAAAAATTTATAAAATGCAATTGTTCATAATATTAAGTAATGGCTTTAAACAAAAAGGCATACAGAGATGTAATTTTTTTAAAGAAAAAGCGTCTTCACCAATTGCATTAGTGTGAATGGTTTTTACAATTTTAAGTAAAGTTGACTGATCCGTTAAAGTAAATTTTAATTCAGATTCAATCTTATCATGTTTATGTGATTTATAAAATTGTATTTTCCCATTACATGCTGTATTAGCTGTTTTACTCAAATTTGTAAAATAGTTATTAATAGCCGTTGAATCAGAAAACGTATCAGGAAGATCAGAATCCTTGTAACGGCGAGATTTAAATTATTTGCGTCCCTCCAGAATTCTTTGCCGTGTTTTTGAGACATTAAATTAAAGTAAGTAATTTTTTCCCTAGCAATGGCATGTTTTGTGTAATTCCTTATTTGTCTGTAATATTGCAAACGTGCTCAGTTATTTGTTATAAATATTTACGGTGGGCTTTATCCCTTTCCTTCATATATCTGAGATGAGTTTTCGTGACAAAAAAAGTAAATTAGGTACAAATTTTCTAGATTTCTACATTTGTTTCTTCTATTACGAGCCTATTCTTTTGAAAATGTAATTTTTAAAAGTATTTAAGTTCGAGTTTTTATTAAAAAAAGGACCAAAAAGTAACTTTCTGGTTTTTTATCGTATTTAGTTATTTCATTATAATCTGAATTGCGTTAAATTATGACTGTCCTTACGTACTTACGCTTCATAGATATGAAAATCGATCGTTCACCATATTTATATTTGAAAAAGTTTTTAATGGCTAAGCAATTAAATTTCCTGTTCGTCTTTCTCCCATTGTCCTTTCACTCAGTCACTCCTCGATTACTAACAGCTTCTGTTCCTCCCGTAGTCTTTTCTAGCTTTTCGATTCCCTTGCTTTCTCCTACTCTTCTACCAAAACTACCGCTTGCAATCACGGTTGTCTCGTCTTTACTTGCCTCAGCAATTTCTTTTATCAGTTCTTATACAGGGTGATTCAAAAGTAAGCGGCATCCTTTCAGGGGCGTAATCCTTGTATGAAAATAAGGCAAAAAGTTCATATTAATATGGGTCCGAAATTGCTTCCTAAGGGAGCTACGCCCCTTTGAATCGGACCCCTTGAAGACAATTTTTTCTCTATAACTTTAAAACCCTTTAGAATTAAATTTTGAAAATTGATGTACTGCATAAACATTTCATTGTGAATAAGATTTTAAATTCAACTTTTTTTAAATTTTATTTAGGTGCGTCACATGCGGGGGTTGGTAAGGGTAAAAACATCACTTAATAACAACACACACATAAAGGTACTCTTAGTTCAATTCGATAGAGCGTACCATTTACGAGAAAAGCGACTTTGAAAATATTCTGATTGCGTATGTTTATTGATGAAAATTAATTCGCATTACGATCGACAAAAAAATACACTTTTTACTCACATTTTATAGAAAGTGTTCAAAATTATTACCATTCGCGTCACGGCAAGCTCTTAATCTTTTTATTAGATTATGGTGCACACGTGGTAGAATTCTTGGATTATTTTTAATTGTCTGAAATCCTTCCTCTATTCTTTGCCTGAGAACATCAATATTGGGTATAGGGCGGGAATAAACTAGTTGTTTTAGGTGTCCTCATAAATAAAAATCAAAGGGGTTTAGGTCAGGAGACCGTGGTGGCCATGGCACTGGACCCCCACGACCTATCCAGCGGGTTTGATAGGCATTATTTAAATGTTCTCTAGCGAGAATGCTAAAATGTGGGGGAGCACCATCGTGCATAAACCACATTTGTGCTCGTAATTGAAGTGGTAGATTTTCTAATATTTGTGGTAATTCATTCTGTAAAAAAATGGTGTAAATTTGTCCATTAAGTCGTTGCGGCATAAATACAGGTCCTTTTAAATGCCCATCGATTATTCCCGCCCACACATTTAAACTAAACTGCTGCTGATGTACCTTCTGTACCGTAGCATGGGGATTCTCATCCGTCCATAGGTGGTTGTTGTGGAAATTGAAAATTCCGTTTCTTGTGAAGCCGGCCTCGTCAGTAAATAAAATTTTCTTCTCAAAAGTTTCAAAAGCAACGCGGTTTTCTTCTAGCCAATTACAGAAGTATACACGAGGAAGGAAATCTCGCTCTTCCAAAGCCTGAGCCCGTTGAATATGATAAGGGTAGAGTAACATATCGTGCAAAATTCTCCATACGGTTGACTGAGAGGACCCTTCTTGATTTGCGATGATGCGAGTGCTCAAAGATGGATCTTCTTCAATACGATCTAGCACGCGTTCTTCTAATGCTAGGGTTCTGGCATTTCTTGGTCGCCCAACAACTTCCTGTCTTTGAAATGTTCCTTAAGCAAAATTTAAGTAGATATTATGCGATATTACTCACATTTTTGAATTTACCTGTTTCCCTTAAATTACGATCTACTCTTGCGAAAACCGTACGGTGTGGCACTCGTCGATTAGGAAATGCCTCATGATACAATCGTCTTGCTTCAACACAATTACCAAATGCTCTTCCAAACATAATGTGAATATCAGCTTGTTCTTGATACGTAAAATCCATGTTTGCTTTTTAAACTTAGAAACACAAAGAACCAAACTCAACAAAGGCAATGCCCTTCTTATTAATAATAAATAGTAATTTGTAAAACACTCTATGAAACTAATTTTACTTTGACAAAGTAAATTGTATTTTACAATAACATTTATCAGTCATTTAAATGCCAAAAACCAAAAAACAACCGCCAACTTCGTTTTAAATGCGTATCCAGTCATTTTATTATGTATTAAACATACGCAATCAGAAAATTTTCAAAGTCGATTTTCTCGTAAATGGTACGCTCTATCGAATTAAACTAAGAGTACCTTTTTTACGTTTAAGACTCTAAAATTTTATAATTTTCAAACAAAATCACAATAACCTAAAGAGTAAAAGAAAAAGGGATGTTTTACCCTTACCAAACCCCGCATGTGACGCACCTGAATAAAATTTAAAAAATTTGAATTTAGAATCTTATTCACAACGAAATTTAATTCTAAAGGGTTTTAAAGTTATAGAGAAAAAATTGTCTTCAAGGGGTCCTATTCAAAGGGGCGTAGCTCCCTTAGGAAGCAATTTCGAACCCATATTAATATGAACTTTTTGCCTTATTTTCATACAAGGATTACGCCCCTGAAAGGATGCCGCTTACTTTTGAATCACCCTGTATAATAACTCTACTGCCAATTCATTGACATCCCTCCCTTTTTATCTCTAGAGCTTGAGCTGCTTCCCTCCTTTTTTCCCCAAAATAGTCCACCCTGACATTCTTAGATAATTATTGATCATCACCCAAGAAAACCTACGGCATCCCAACAAAATTCCCGCTCGCTCTCTCTTTCTCTCGAGATTACGCTATTAATCTCCAACTACCAGTTACCTGCGGAATAATAAAAATCCTGGCAAACTGACTGCAGTATATAGATAATAACAGCTTAATAATAGGTGAGCGTCGGCTCACACATACCATTTACTTCTTATGCCGTTTAGCTACCAGCGTTTTCTGCAGGGGGGGCACTTAATTCTAAATTGAAGATGAAGACATATCTGGGTATACCATTCAAATAGAAAAGGAAGAATATGTAAGGTATGTTTATAACAATTGATGGTAAGAGAGTGATAAAGCAACACTTTTTTTTGTAGGTAGAGAATATATTCTGATTTTGAATCTTTTAATCCAGAAGAGCTTTCAGCTAAATTTACTTCTAAATAAGTCCCCAATCTATAATCTAACCGAGCTTAAACCATAAATCTGTTAATTTTTAATGTCGCTTAATAACTAGTCAGAGATATCTAAAATGTAAAATCAGAAATCAAACTAACGGCAACTGCATTTACATAAAATTCTCCAAGATATATCTTGAGCTGTACAACTCTGCCTCGGGTCAGATTTATTATATACCTTAAGTAGATCGAGGTTTAATAATAACCATTTTGAATAATGTGTATGCCTGCTACCATATAACTTATGTGGGCAACGCTGATGGTATTTTTCTTTATATAGATTTGAGGCAGAAACGTCATTTTTGTTTTCTCAAATGATATGGTGTTGCTGGCATTACGATAATTTGTTTCTAGAATATGTTTTTAATTAGGTATATCCTAAGAATCATTTACATGTTCATCAATTTTTTTTAAATCGTTCTTTTATTACGAACCTCTAGATATTTTTAAAATTCCCTAGTTTTTTCTTAAAGATAAATAAATGAATTAAATATTTTTCTTTTTGTCATCTTCCTCTTATAGTAAAAAGCATAATTTTTTAATACTTGCATGACCTTTACATAGAAACCCACTAATTAAACCAAACATTAATTAAAATTCTATAAAAACAATTATAAGCATCTAGGCCAAGACGTAAAATATCTAATTAATATTATAAGACTTATATTAGACGTTGCTCCATATTTCTATTGCTCTATTATAAATTTATTTAACAAAAAAACGCCACTTTGACCTTTCGTCGTTTTTTATAATTTATTAATCAAAAGCAAACCACTTTTAAATGCTTATAATACCTTGTAAATGCCAACAGGTAGCACTCCGAGCTACTTGTTAAAGTTAAAAGGTTAAAATTATACGTTGGAAATATTACAAATGTATGGTTTGTTATATTTTCCGTAATAAATCGAGCAATTTGCGTTTGCGTAATCATATTTTTTCTCGTCTTTCGAGCCGGATGTATCAATTAAAAATGTTAATGAATATGAGGTTAATTATTTTTTGTAAAAATTTGACTATGTTACAGAGCTTTTCAATTATTTTTTTGGTCCTTCAAGCTCTCCATGACAAATGACCGTAACTGTTGTGAAAAAATCTAGTTTTAGTGGCAAATATAATGGATATTACAATACATACTTTGTTACACGTTTTCCATAATAAACTTTAAAATTTTCACATTTTATAAAGTTTTTGGTCCTTTGAGCCGTTCTGAACTGTTATGAAAAAATCTCTTTTTTTGTAATAACAAAATTACCGTGATCATCATTTTATAATATTTTTTGATTTCTTCGAGCCTGATACAGCGATCAAAAATGATTGTGACTGTTAAAGAAAAATCTATCTTTTTAATAACAAATTTAGTGATATTAGAATATACAATTTGTTATAAATTTTCCGGAATACCCTTTGCAATTTGCATACGTTATCATATTTTTTTGGTTCTTTAAGCAGGATATAACGATAAAGGGCGACCGTGACATTCAAGAAAATTTTTGAATAACAAATTTGATACATTTTATTACACATTTTGCGTTTGCGTAATCATATTTTTTGTCGCCTTCTTCCTTGAAACGAATAAGTTTTTTTGTAAATAATATGACGATATTACAACATGCAGTTTTTACAAATTTTTTTGGTCCTTTGAGTCGGATAATGTGACCGTGGCTGTTATGAAAAAATCATCATGTTATTATTTTGTCACATTTTTGGATCCTTCGAACCGGATATAGTAATGAAAATCGACCGCAACTTTTTTATTTTAAATTAAACCTTTCCTGATAATATAATATACAGATTGTTACATATTTTCTGTATTAAAATAGACTTTTAGGAAAAAAAATTGTTTTTTAATAAGAAACTTAAGTAATAATGTAATATATAATTCATTACAAATTTTCCGTAGTAAATTATGCAATTCTCATAATTTATCATATATTTTTGGTCCTTCGAGCCGAATATAGCGATAAAAACGACCGTGACTTTTATGAAAAAAATCTATTTTTACCGTTTGTGACACATTTGCCGTATGCAACTTTGATACTTCCTCATCGGAGTCAGATATATCGATATAAAACGACGTAACTTTTAAGAAAAATATTTTTTTTTAAATAAAAATTTGCTAATTTAATATGCTGATAGTTATATATTTTCTATTATAAAGCAGGCAATGTTCAAATATTATCACATTTCTTTGGTCCTTCGAGTCGGATAAAGCAATAAACACATGACTTTTTTAAAAAAATATATAATCAGTTAAATAAAAAATTTGATGGAGTTATGTTAAAGATTTTGCAGTTGCCTAATCATATTTCCTCGGGACCTTCGAACCGGCTATACCGATGCAAAATAGTAATGACTTATATGTAACTAATAATTTTTTTCGTAAAAATTTGGACGATATTAAAATATGCAGTCTTTCGAGCCAGATTAACAAAGAAAGTGGCCATGGAAATAATGTCTATATCCTCTAAAAATAACGATATTTCTTTTTATTACTATAATATATTTTTATATAAACTTTTTTATTAATGAAGTGTCTTTCACACGGTTCTCTAATAGCAGTAGTTGACCACAGAATGTCAGAAAAAGGTTGACCGCAGGACGAGATCGAGTTCATGGCTTCACCGATGCCGTGGAAGACAAGATTTTTTATTATTAAGGGAGTTTTTACGTTCTTCCTGGGACTTTGTGGAGATTTTACCCTGTATAGTAAATAAATTTAAAATTTATATTAAATGGTAATTAAGGAAAGCTACGGTGGATCCATAAAATCTCCAAAAAATTTTAAACTTTGGTGGATATTTTTAGTTCTTTAAAGGAAGTAAGTAAATACATGTAAAAATGTCATCCTATATAGCGAACTCATAACAAAGTCAAGCTACACGCTGCTGCCCTAGATCTACTGGAATTTTTTACAAATCTTTTATATTACTTGACCTTTTTTAGAATATCTTGAGTTTTCAAAGAATATCTGCGACTTATCTACGAGTATAGGCTGGTTTAACACACTGATGGCACCAAAAAAAACATCTTATAAATATTTTCCATAGAAAAACTCCTTTTTGCACGACTAGTACCTCAATAAAGCAGACCTCTCTTCGTACCATCTTACAATATAATTTAATTGTTTTTTTTTCTTATGCTACAAGCTGGAAGGCAAAAATTCTCCAACGAGTATTGGCGTGGGCAGCCTCCGACGCGAAGCACGCCGACTAAAACACGCGATCCTTAGACGAAGGGAATCTGGGGGATGGAGGGGAAGCTTTAATTAAGGCCGCCCGGGGCGCGTGCCGGCTACCTGGGTCTGCGCCCCTGACCCGTGACCCTAAATTGCCCGAAGAAGCATAAAAAAAAGCGGAGTGGTCGGTCCGTGTGTGGTGGTGCTCTTCGAATCTTTTAGAATTTCTTCATAAAAATGAGCGCACGCATTCAATTGAAACATAAACGCAACAAAGGAGCTCCTATATCAGATATTCGATCCACTTAGTAACTGACCTTGTGATTGTTTTTAATTATGCTGCTGCAACGTACCCATCGAGAGTACCACGACTCTCAACCCAATCAATTACTGTCAACCGGTGACAAATATTTACGACTCAGATTGACCATATCGAGGTAAGAGAACCGAGATCTGGTTTTTTTTTTGGTTTGTTAAGTAGTACCAGATCGGGTCTGCGGGTCGGCCGTCACTGACCAAACAACTGGTTTACGTTAACTTATGACCTTTGATTCTGCGGCAAAGATCACATCGAAAAAATGTTCGTTTTATGATTGAGAATGGATGAAATAGAAAAAAAATTCTGGTGCTCGTCAGCTACCATTAACCAAAATAGGACTGAAGGAGAGAGAAAAAAGGAGCATCCGAAGCCGTCTCTAATCGTTTTCGATCGGGCAACCGTCACGGCCTACTGGAGACGAACCACCGCCGAAACAATTGAATCTTGTGACCGCAAAAGGCGTTCCGGTCAACGGCGGCGGTGCGATCCGTTGTCGCGATATCGGCGGCCTTTTTTACCGCCTTTGGTCACTACATTGTTCATCGGCCACTTTGATTGCTCTTTTGTCCGCACATTTTTTTCCATTGAATTCTATTTCATAAGAAAATCGAAAAGTGAGGATTTACTTATGTAAATTGTAGAAACTAACATCTCCGAGGTGTCTAGGATGATGTATTTAGATAGCCCGACTGTGGAGATCTCATCCTTTTCCATTATGTTCTTTGATCTCTGTGTTGGATTTAGATGCCCAAAAATTAGCCCTTTATTTCAAATTTTAAAGTTTTCGTGTTGCAAGTGGTTTTTTTGGTCAGCACTTATATTCTTTTGAGAGAAAAAATCAAGGTTAAACTAGTTTCATATAAACTAAGTTCAGGACTGCTCTTTATTACTACAGAAAAAAACATTATTGAAGATGGGAGAATCTGGGTTTAGGTTGGGTTGGTGACATTTGAATAAAAACTTTTTTTAAATATTTTAAATAATTCTGAAAATATCTTAAAAACTGTAAAATTTTACAAAGAAAAAGTGGATGTCGCTATAATTACTTTGGCTAAGCGAATGTTTCAGTTACGATATCGCGCCATCTCTTGAAATTTTTAGACACCATTTACTAATCACTAGACACCACTAATCAGTTCAGTAAATTTTCATCTTCAGACCATAGATACATTTGTTTTCAAATTACGGGTGTTGATCGGGAAATAATAACTTATCGAAATCCAAAAAGAACCGATTGGGGTAACTTTAAAATAGAACTTGATCGCGAGCTAGTGCGGGTCGATGTAAATACATGGAGAAATTGACTGTTATAATCATTAAGTGCTACGAAAATAACAGCCCTCGAAAATCAAAAGGGTTGCATCCAGAAAAACGATATAATGAAACAAGGACCTTGAAAAGATGAGGGAGATGGGAAACCTATAGGACATCCTTAGCTGACTATGATAAGCAGCTAAGGCAGGCAAATAGGGACTCTTATAGGAAGTTCTGTAACGAACTGGAAAGCGTTCCAGACTGTGCTACACTTTAAAGGTTCTTGCGAAGGAGTAAGGCTGCACGATTAGCTCCCTACGCAGTGGCGATGAAGAGTAAACAAGAACAGAAAAAGAAACCGAATTTTTTCGGGTACATTATCCTAAATGGGCTCTAAAAGACAACATAACCAGCAGTCAGGATATTACAGAACGAAGTCAATATAAAGCACGACGAGAGGACACGGAAGCTACCAAAAAAATTGGACATATGAGAAGATGAAATGAGACATTAACTCATTTGAGCTCTACAAATCTGCTGACCCATATGGAATCATTTCAGCAATGATGCAAGAAGAACCATAAGAATTAGTACAAAAACTGAGTGAGATATGAAGGGGCCAGTTTGGGTTTCATATATACCCAAGCCCGGAAAAACTGACTATTCTTAAGCCAAATATTTCAGACCGATAAGTCTTTTGTCATTTCTTCTGAAGACACTAGAAAAACTGCTCGACAGACACATTGAGACGGCGCATTGGTTGAAAACCCTCTGTTGCAAAACCAATGTGTATACAGCGCAGCAAAATCTACAAAGATAGCGCTGTATAGGCTCGTAACTATAGTAGAGAAGACTCTGGAAACCAAAGAGGTGTTACTAGCTGCCTTCCTGGATGTCGAAGGAGCTTTTGACAATACACAATTCTAGTCTTTACAAAGACCGCAGGAGAACTTCGAATACATGCGAAATCATGCAGGTTGATAAACTGCATGCTCAGAAGCAGAGCCTCTGTAACTCAGGGATGTGCACAGGGAGGTATTCTATCGTCCATCCTGTGGTGGATGGTGATAAACGGGCTGCTACTAAAACTAAGGGAAAAAAGCTTTAGAACTTTATGATACGCAGATGAGTTGGTGATACTAGTCCAAGGAAAATTTAATACAATGGTGAGAGAAAAAGTGCAAACTGCTCTGAATTTAGTGAACAGAGAGGAAAGGTCTTAATATCACTCCCCTTAAATCCGCAGCTGTAACATTACCATTACCAAATGTCGAAAAACTGAGGATCTTGGGCCACTATTCTTGCATGGTAAAGAAATTCCTATGTTGGGAGAGCTAAAATACCTGGGGGTTATCTTGGACTCCAACTTAAGCAAAGTAACCAAGCCATCAAAAATTAATTTTATTGACGACCAAACGCATGCCAGGGCAAACATGGGGTTTTCAGCCCAAAATGGCATTCTGGATCTATACCAAAGTAGTAGTGCTCACTCTAACTTATACTCTACTAACGTGGTGGCCAAAAAAAAGTAGGAGCAAGGCTTAACTTAAGCAAAATACAAAGGATCGCATACCTAGGCATAACAGGAGGCATGAAATTTACACTAACCGCATCCATAAGCACTTCTTAACCTCCCACCATTACACCTGGTCATTCAAGGAGACGCAAAGCTGGGACTGGAGAGAATGTGTACCAACAATCAAGCTAACTTGATAGGATACAAGAATTTGTGAGGCACACAAATCAGAAATGATTTCGGATCACATTATTTTTTTGCTTCTGCACGTCTTTAATTACTTCCGCACACTTTTTAAAGTTGAATATCCAACAAGAAAAGAATATAATGACAGCAACCGCAGACCAGGCGAAAATTTGGTACACAGATGTATTCAAAACCGACAAGGGAACGGGAGCTGCAATTTTTAGAAAAAACCCTAAGTATGAAACGTCTCATCCGCTTGGAAGACATGCTACAGTTTTTCAGGCAGGAATATTTGCGACACTAGAATGTTCTAAAAAAAACATTAGCAGAGCATACACTAATAAGCACATCCTAATAATAACAGATAGCCAAGCCGCCCTATCGAACCTTACACATCAAAGTTTACATCAAAGCTGGTTTGGGAATGCCTCACAAAACTGAAAACCTCAGAAGACCGCAAACCTTAGAAGACCGCAAGTCAGTTAGGCTTATATGGGTTCCGGGATATACAGGTTTTCCAGGAAATGAAAAAGCCGATGAACTAGCAAGAAAAGGTTCTACGACACCCTACATCGGACCGGAACCTGCACTTGGAGTGCCAAGGCGCATCATACGCAGTGAAATCAGAAACTGAATTAAAAGAAAGCATCAAGCTCACTGGATAGAAATGAGACAGCTGAAGAGAGAAAACACGTTTATGAACTTTAAAATAGATGAAAAAATTACTAGAGACCTCTTTACATTTGGGAGAAATAAACTCAGAACACTGATAGGTATCAGAAGGGGTCACATGGCCGTTAAAAGACACCTGAATTGAATTGAAGTGTATCTAGAAACAGTGCGATATATCATTTGTAACTGTGAGGTCTTATGCCGCAAAAGGCAGCAAATATTTAAGAAAGATATACTGGACCCAGAAGGACTAATAGTGCATATTTCAATTACAAATTGGCGCCATATCATAACGTTTCGTATATTTCATTTATTGTCAGGTATTACTATTAAAATGAGTGAAGAAAGTTTATAAATATCTTTAACGGCTGTAGAGCCACAGGGAAATATGTGTGCAAAATCTTCAAATGTTAATGTCTTCCATAAAAGTTCAAAACGTCTAATTTACTAAAATGTTTGTGATTTAAAAAGTTTTAGAAGCACAACAATTTTTAATACCTTAAAATGTGCATCTAGAAACGTCTAGTTTACTAGAATGTTTGTAATTTAAAAAAAAAATGAGGAATAAAAATCGGCAATAACTTAAAATATGCATTTGGAGAGGTTAAATCTTTAAGTGCAAACTGTATGTACAAATCTAAAAAATTAACGAAAATATCTTAAAAATTAAAATTTGGTAAAAAAACCTAGAGGTCTCATGACTCTTTATTATTAAGTGATTCTCTCAGTTACAAATTCAGATCAAATTCATAATGTTTGGTACATTTTTAATCTATTCTCAAATATTGCTTTTAAATTCCGTGAAGACATTTTAAAAATATCTTTAAAGATTGCAGAGATACGGTGAAATATGTGTATCAAATCATAAAATTTAAATGTTTCAAAATAACAGATTTACTAAAATGTTTGTAATTTAAAAAGTTTTTAGGCTCAAAAATCTTTACTCTCTTAAAATATACATAATCTATAAAGAATATGAAATTTGACAAAGAAAAGTTGGATTACGTTAGGTTAAGAAAAAAATCAATAATATCAAAAGCTTATGTCTAGAAAGAAAAATATATGAATACAAGTCGTTGACGATACTTTAACTAATAAAATTAAGTCTTTCTATTAACCGAGGACCTTTTCATTTGAACACAATTTAATCACTTCTGAAAAGCCATTAATATGGGCAATAATTATGTACTCATAATCTAATCTATTTTTATTGTGTATATCTAGTTTGAATACCAGTAATATAATTTAATATCCTAATATGATAATCAATTTTTTTTTGTTGTTGTGTGGTGACATAGGTTGATTCATTTAAAAATAATGAGAAAGAGATCAGGTTGACGATTATTGGAACATTTAAAGGTGAACGGGTTTGAGTGATGGGTGGATGACCTTTTTTTGTTCAAAATCTGGTACAATAAGATTTAGATTTTGATAATTAGACTGAAATATTATTAAATTTCACCGAGCGGTAGCATTTGGAAAGAAGTATGTTTTAGAAACATTCTAAACTAGTTCTAGTCAGAAACTTTTGTGTAAACCTTTAAAGTAGCTTGGTATGAATTTAAGATAGATTATTAATGAAATGAGGCTCGTTAAGAAATTGTAAAAGTTAACGACTTTTACAATTTCTTCCTCTCTTTAACCAAATTAGAATCAAAATAAATTTATCTTTTCTAGAGGGTTAAATGATAAACCTAAAAGATCCCAAGACCACGTACTGCTCCGCATTAAATCAAGAAAACAGAACCGTAACAGTACTAAATCTTTTGTACGGCATGTGTGCAAAATGCAAAACGAACGGCAGACCGTTGCTCGAAAGACCTTAACTAATTAGATTTATATCCCAATCCACTTCTGCGTCTAATTTTATTTATTTTATTTTATTTTTTGAATTCGCGAAACCGTTAGCGGCCAGAACAAATCGATAGAACAGCGGGACCGTTCGTTAACCAGATGATACGTATTCCATTATAAAAGCACTTCAGTAGATTCTATATTTGGCTTAGGCGAGTGTTTATCACATTCCCCTCTTAGATATTTAATTAGAAAAAGACGATGCACCTACCTGAGCATACTCTGCACAAATATCGATCCCAGTAACGAAATTCGCCACGTCATCCACCGTCCAACCGCTGATATCCTCGTGCAAGTTCGGACTTTCGCTTTCGGGTCTTTTCGTAATACTGGGCGGTGTTGCCGTGCTTCTGTTACAAGGACTACTCCTAGAGGGCGTTTTGATACGTGGCCTTTTTGCCGGCGTTGCCGCAGATGACAGGTCTAACGGCGACGACGTGTCTTGACGTTTCACATTTTTTAACAGACCCTAGAAGCCATCTTATTAGTTACCGTCAAGGTCCATTTTTGTGCTGTATAGTTAACACATATTAATATTTAAAGAACAAAATAACTATTAAAAGTCCGAACACACGTTGGCATGAAGTATAAGTATAATGAGATTTACCTGTAATTCGGCTTCCTTGGCTGTCCTGACCATTGCGAGTAACGTTTGCGTGGTGGACATGTCAATCAAAGGGGGAAATATTGAGGTGGCAGCACCAGCAAAAGGACTAAAAACCGACGCAATATCTGACGACTTCTTGCCAGATACACTCGCTTCTTTTGTCGTGGGCGTGGCTGCTAGATTTGGCAACAGCGAGGAGGGAAAAGCCATAGGGGTAGGCGCCGGTTTAAATCTCGGATCCAGAGGTGGAGGGAAACCGTTTCTTGCAGCGTTAAAGTAACTTAAAAGAAAAAAATTATATTAATTTTAGGGGCATTTTATATGCGGCAATTGGGCTTACTCATTCGGGTTGGCATGGTTATATTTGGCGGCAAGGCTTCTCATGAAATCACTATAGTTCCGTCCAGTCACAGGGCCTAATAGTGGGTTTTCGGAGGCGGGAGGTGTATCTGGGTGTGAAGCTGAGCTGGGAGTTACGCTTGGAGATCTGGATGAGGTGTCCGGGGTACTTGGACTAAGCCTACAGTAAAATTCGTTGATTTAATACCCTTTAAATAATTTAAGAGTATTCTGTTTTACCTTTCATTTTTCACATTATTGTTATTATTATTGTTATGTAGAGCAAAATCAACCATAGAAGACGAGAGCATTCCATTGTTTGAAGAACTACGATCCATACGTTTTCTCCTTAATGGAGACTTTGATGCGGCTAGAGAACTGTCCAAGGCACTCTCAGTCGAAGTAGTTGTTTCTCCTGGAAAAAAAATTGGCCATTACCAAATACATAAATGCACTCCTATGAAAGAATCAATGCGGGAATATTCTTTGTCGCACTTGTTTGGGAAAAAGTACATACTCACGTCACTGGATCTGAACAATCTAGAATTTTGCTTATTCCGCTCTTTTTATAGATGGTAAAAGAAATTCTCTCGATTCATTCAGCATCATCTACTAATCTTGACTTCCTCTTTACCTAAGTATAATCTTAAGAATACCGTCACACCATCAGCGATCAGCAATCAAGGGCTTTTTGTTATACGAGAATTACCGAATGATGACTACGCATATTTCTCGTGGAGAAGTGTGCAACATCTTGGAGATTAACGACGACAAGAAAAAGCTTAAGACCATTGTTGCATCTTCAGCAGCGACCCTTTGTGGAAATCGCGTAAGCCAGATGACGTCTCGGCATGTGTTTCACCTATAAGGTCATCATTCAGAATATAGATTTTGATGTTTTTAATATTTGTTTAATTAACCGCATTAAAAGGTGTTTATTAATTGGTTAACAAGAAATCGATTATTATTTTGTTATAAATATTAGCGCGATCCGAAAACTTTCCTTTCGGCTTATTGATACTGCACCAATAAATCATCGGGAATCGTTAACGGATTTGATATGGTCATAAAATTAATAGATGCGTTCAACTGGTGGTACTGATCACGGTGGGTACTCTACGATTTACTGCTCTTTCACTATGGTTTGGCCGGTCGACGCCTCATCCTGTTTAACTTTTAAACGATTAATACAGTTTTATTAACTTTTACTTCCATTCACTTGTTCTTATTTAAGTGGAACTAATTTATTTAAAGATAGCTTATCTATTTTCTGAAAAGTGGAATGGCACCTTGTAATTACTGTATATTTTATAACAAAACTGGGCCTTTTACCAAATTTTTTTAAGATAGATCATATTGAGATGATGATTTAAGTATGAGAAATAAGCGCTCTCAAAATCCCCTCCGGGTGATTTTATTTATCAGGTATAGTAAGCGGGTGACATATTTGTCACGCTATCAGAATAATCATTTAAGAGAGTCTTATACTTTAACGGCCAGAGATACAAATTTGATGCAATTAACAACCAATTTGATGCATTTCAAACCATCATCAAGTATGTTTTTTTAAATACGGCCCTGGATTTTTTATTACGGATTTTAAGAGCCCCTTATGTTCCTAAACCAACACTTATTCAAAAATTTTATCATAATGGCAAAAAATGTAATGGGATTAAAAACACTTTTTTTTTATAATAACGCATTAATAAAAAAAAGCTTAAACACTAGCATAAGGAGAGGTTTAAACATAACACAATTAAAGCAAATATTCAAATATAATTATAGTAATCTATTTATATACTATAATATATCTAAAATCTGTAAATTTTATGAATCGCACGCTGAATAATTCTTGCGGGGATAGCCCTGATCTCCCTTGTTAGGTCTTGGCGTAAGGCTTCAAGATTTTGTGGCGTATTTTGATAAAGACGGTTTTAAAGAAATCCCCAAAGAAAGTAATCTAAAGCGTTTAATTTGGTCGGGGCTACCAGTGGGCCAACGTACGGGTCCTTGGTTTCCAATCCATTTGTTAGGGAACAATTCATTTATTGTTCACGGTGTTGACGGTGCACCGTCCTGTTGCCACCATAGTTGACGTAATACATCTAAAGGTTCTTCCATTAAGGAATCCATTATATTGGCCCTTATTAATTCTGCATATCTTTCGGATGTTAGATTTCTTTAAAAAAAAAGGGCCGAGAATTTTATTGTGCTACATACCGACCCATATATTAAATGATTGTTATCCCTGAGGTCTTACTTCTTGATTCTGCCTTGGGTTTTTTATTGACCAATAGTGTTTGTTATAAAGTTACGAGACAGTTTTACCACTAAGCAAAACTCTTTATTTCTACTCTCGACACGTGTTTCGCTAACGATGTTAGCATCTTCTGGAAAAGATTAAAACTATATATACTAGCACTTAGGTTTAGGAACGTAAGTAAAATCCGTAGTAAAAAATTCAGGTACTTAAAAAAACAAACTTGATGATGACAGCTCAAATACGAAAAGTCGATTTAAAAATCTGACGACACCATTTTATAATATAGAAAAAGTAGCAATGAGAATTTTTTTTATATCTATTCAAATAGAGTGGTAAAAAATAAAAATTAAATCGCCAATATTCAGTTTTTTCCAAATATCATCGGAAGTATTCGGAATTTTTGAAATTACAGAAGGGAGTTTTAATGAGCACCAAATTGCTTAACTTTGCCTCAATTTAACAGACCTCGTATCTCTTCTAGTTATTGAGATCCCAATGGTGAGGCAACTTTTTCATAACTATAAGTAATATAGTAACTGACAATATTAAGACTATTGATATTGACTATTAGGAGGAAAACCGTAGCTTTTAAACATGAAAAATAGGTACTTTTATTATTTTAACATTGGAGATTTAAATTATATATTGATTTTTTGTTATATATTTATTTGATATTTCTTATTATAAAATGGTTTTATTGTATTCGGTATTTGGCCATATTGAATGTATATGTGTGCATTATTTTATGGCTTGAATATAAAGTTTACCGAAAAACCCACCGCGCCCCTAGGGTGAACTTTCCATTGATTGACTTTACTTCAATATTTTTCGAATAATGTAGAGGTTTTTAGTAAGACAATTTTTTGTAAACCCAGTAGATGGTGCTTTCCCTGATTTTTTCAATAGTTTAGTGTGAGTACTGTAAAATTGCTCCTACGGCAAACCGATAACTCTAGATTTTAGCCACTTGTCTGCTTCTTTTGCTGTGATGTTATAATCAGATGCAATAGAAAAGTTTATAATCAAGAATAGTTTCTTTACTTATTCTTTTAGCAGAAGATCTGGTTTTATGGCCTAGACGGTTTTGTATGTATATTCTGGGAATGGGAATATGAGTGTGATCTCATTACCTTTTACTATAGGATTGAGTTTATAGAGCGTTTTCCTTGCTTTTCGTTTGTAAACCATTCCGAGATATTTGTCATGTTATTTTAGCTACAGATATCGTGCTAGTCTTCAAATTTCAAACTCATCATCCATTTCTATATTTGTAAGTCCTCTATCTTTTCTTGGGACATAAAGTATGTCTACATCAAATCTTGTTTCATCGTCAGGTGCTTTCTTATTTTCTTGAATCCATTGTAATATTTCAAAGTTATATTTCAACGCAGGACCTGCTAGTATTGCAATGGCCGACGTCTCACTTATGAGCTCAGTCTTGAGAGTTATTCTGACGCTTTTTAGGTAATCCTGGACTAAGTTTCTTTTTCATCTGATTGTGATTAATATTCTTGTTTTCTTTTATTTCCAGGTAATTATATATTTCGTGTTCTTTAAGAGATCTAATGACTACTTTTTCGCCAACTTGTTTTTTATATCTGACATTATAGGTGACATTATAGCTGAATTCTTTTACTATACTTAGTTGAGTTTGAAACTCGCTTTCATCTTTGGCTTCATGTCATTGACTTACAATAGATGACTGTTTTTGATTCTTTCTCTCTTTCTTTGTTATCCGATATCTGTTGTATGTAATAAAGAGCTTAGCGGAGCCAATGTAAATATAAAGATCATTATTGATGAAATTAACGTCTAATTCGATCTCGCCGGTATAGGTTTCAGAAACAGTAGTCAGATAGAGATTGGTGTAACATTATGTCATCATTTTCTTTAGATAGATTATCATTGTTTCTGATGCTGGGTGCATTTTTAAGCATTAAGCATAAAAATGCCTGCCCATCCAAACATGCCGCCCATAGCCTATGAGGATCAGCCTATTAGATTTTATAATAGTCTACCCAGGCAACGGAGAGGTTTTTGTGACACTCTCGAAATCTTCATTTATCATTTTTCTTACTAAAAGTTGGTCTGTACAACCGTATGTATCTTTTGTGCATTCTTTTTGTTCTGGTGGCAGTAGATAATTTTTACTTAGGTGAGCGTACCGTCTTTTTTATGATACTGGTCATTATTTTGTACATCAGTCATGCCAGTATTTCTTTGCTACGTTTCCTCGCTTTTCGGTATGAGATACGTTTTCTTTTTAAAGGACCAGGAGTTTCCGTCACTTCTCTAATTATTTCTAAATAATAGAATATGAGCTTTTTTCCAGTCGATCTTTTTGGCATTATTGTTACATTAACGTTTTCCTTTAATCCAAGTAATATTTACCTTGTATATTTTCTCCCTCCCCAGATGATTTTTCAATAATTTTGTATGACCTTTGCAGGCGGCTTAGTTCTGTGAAAAAAATTTTTCTACTGTTGTAATTGCTTTCAGTGCTTTTCGTACCTTTTAACTCTGCATGCTTTTGTCATTGTCTATTGTACGATTAGTTAGGTCGTCTTTGTGGTCTTTATCTATTTTTTATGAAGTCTTTCCTTATAGTTCGCATCCGCTCCTGTTTCGGTTCTCCAACTCGCCTTTTTTGGAGAGGCTTGATAGATACCCCATCCATGTAGTATTGTGATAGTTAAAGTCTTCTGTGATGGTTTTAAAGATGTGTTCTAGTGCTGCATTCGCTTGTTTGATTACGAACTTGATCCTATCTACGGTGAGTAGAATATGTACGGTTGCAGAAATATTAAGTTTTGCCAATTATTTTTTCAGATGATCTTCTACACAACCACTAGATGAGATAACTATGGGATGGATCGTAGCAAGCCAGCGGTCTGCATACTTTATTTCATCGTATATCTGTCGTAGTCCTATTGTGAAATCCGCCTTTTCGCGAAGTTCCTAGGATCTTCATGAAAACTTAAAATGATCAACTTAAACAGTTGCCTCTTCATGAAGTGCCGGCTTATAGTGAATAAAGCTGCTTCCGTGTTTAATTTGTTTTGGTTTGTTTACTTAGTGTGTCCAAGTCTCAGTGTAGGTGCCAAAATGGAACCAAATAATGAATTATTATTCTCAAAACACTACGAGGAGTTTTACAAAAAATTTCCTAGGAAAAAGCCGTATAGTAGGGAGCAATTAAAAAAGGTAAATAATAAAATACCGAAATTGGTTTTGTTTAGAGGTTATGTTTCAAAATTAGTTTGCAGGGTTGTCAGATGCATAATATTAGGAAGATTTAAAGTGGATGAAAATAATTATAAAATATTTCATGTAAATAAGTTTAAAGCATATTTTGCACACTTCTTTTAAAAAATCTGTCAACATTTTGGATGGCACACTTAACGTAACTTAAAGAAAAACATTTTTTTTTTAGATGGTAAATACGTTTTTTTTTTTGCAATTTGTACATTATAATTAGGTATACCATCTATAAAACTCACATTGCACAATAATATTGAGTGTCTATGAGCCTCTTTACAGAAAATGTTTATATTAGAATTTATTCTTCCTATTGATTCTTTCATTTCCTACTTATTGTCAAAATTGGAATCCAAAAATTGTCATATACTTAGTATTCGATAAGGGAAAACTAAAAATTTAATTAGTTAAGAACAACATATTATTTATTTTCAAATTGCTGAAGAAATCATCACTGCCAAAAACAAAAGTTTTACAACTAAAACAAAAAGAGAGTATTATTATCTTCTAAATAAATATGATATAGTAACAATGAATGGAGAGACATGTGTGATCAAAAAGGTATGGAATCAGGGTGATCCGTTTATTTATATTATTTCGGAAGAAGACATTTATAAAAGATTAAAAGATATTCAAGTTAATTGTAGCCACGGTTCTAGAGACAAAATGAATAATTTGATACAACAAAATTGTTCCATCCCAAAGCCATACATTGAAATGTTTCTAAAAGCCTGTGACACTTGCCAGCTAAAAAAAAATAAAACTGTAGCTAAAGTTGTGGTGAAGCCAATTCTAACTCATTCTTTTATGACTCGAGGACAAGTAGATTTAATCGATTTACAATCTATTGCTGATGGAGAGTTCAAGTGGATTTTGAATTTTCAAGATCACGCCACTAAGTATATATGCCTAAGACTTCTATGATCAAAATATGCCACTGAAGTTGCTCAAGAACTAATAAAGATTTTTTTACAGTTTGGTGCCCCTTTAATTTTGCAAAGCGATAATGGCCGAGAGTTTGCTTGCAAAATAATAGAAGAGTTGAAATTGCTTTGGCCGCAGTTACATATAATACATGGTAGACCCCGACATCCTCAGAGTCAAGGCAGCGTCGAAAGAGCTAATCAAGATATAGAAAATATGATTAGAGCTTAGATGAGGGATAATAATACTACAGCTTGGTCCGCAGGTTGCTACTTCGTACAGTGGCAGAACAATAATTCTTTACACCGAGTGATAGGTAGAACCCCATTTAAGGCTGTATTTGGAAGTCTTTTTTTTCTTTTAAGATTCCAAATTAGGTCTTCAGTCTACTAACCTTCCACCATATATGGTACCAACTATTTCCATGGAAGAAGAGCTGGAAGAACTTACCAACGAGCTAAGTGCAAATCAGGAAAACCCTGAGTATAAAGCAGATTCAGATGATGGTTTAGAAAAAGCTGAAAATAATACTGCTTTATATGATCAAAATAATGGGAAAAATATAAATGATATTTTATCAGAAAGAGAAAATAATGATACGCCGGCTTTTCGTGAAATACGATTATTTTTCACAATCAGCCGGCTCTTTGTGAAGTGGCGACTATTTAAGTTAGTCTGATTGCAAAACAAGCGAAATTACACTATATGGGGGAAAAGGCCCGGCTGATTGTGTAAAATGATCATTTTTCACTATCAGCCGATACTTATGACCGATCCTATGATCTTCGCGAAAAGGCGGATTTCACAATAGGACTACGACATATTTATGTTTTCTATCTGGTTCCCCTAAACTAACAAAATAACTAGGATAATCAAAGTATCGGAATAGCCAGGTGGCGGTAGAACGGTAAGTTTTTGCTTGCAAAATATTTATGTAGAGTTTTGGGTGTCATTGAGGCAAAGTTGTTTAAGGGACGAAAGTCTCCTTCCTTCTGTTTTTCTATGTAAGTACAATCATTCTATTGCTGAGTTTTGGTGGTGCATTGTACAACTTAATCTAATGCTTGCAGGCCTGTATTTAACCAGTTGATTACTAGTTAATTCATTTTGGTGATTTTTTCTATATGAACAATAGAACGTCTCTTCCTCCTTTTGACCGAGCAATGGAGTTTGAGAGAAGTGTTCTGTATTTTGTAAACGTTGTACGAATCTTACGATCTAGCGCTTGCAGTTCTATCTTGGACCAGGTAAGCACTCCAAATGTGTAAGTAAGTATAGGGGCAGCCCATGTATTAATTGCCATAATTTTGTTTTTAGATTGTAAATTTGTTTTTAGTCCGGTTTTAGTTCGGCGCATGAACTCGTCCGCAATATTCTTTTTATTCCGCCTTCCATCAATGCCTAATCCTCCTGTCAAGTGGTTTTTGGTTGCGTTGTGGGTATTATTGTGTTATTTGGTCCATCAGAATAACGTTTTCCGCCCGAATACCTTTGTCTTTCTTTATGTGAACCACTGCGCATTTGCCTAGGTTCGTATCCAGTTTAATATCTTGGCTAAACTTTTTGACCAATTCAAATGATCCACGCAATTGCTCAGAATTTTTAGCGTCTATATTTAGGTTATTCATGTAAAATAAGTGACTGCGTTTTGTTTGATCACTCTGATTCAGTAAGTTGCTTACAAACAAAACCAAAGCGGGCTCTAACTGTCGTCCTGAAAGATGCCCCTAGTTATTTTTATTTCTTGGGTTTTGTATTTACTTGTTAAAAGTAATGGTTCTCCAAGACTGCATAAATACTTTGAGAAAGTAGATTATTGCTGAATTTACCTTGTAAAGTTCCCGTACCTCCTGTAACCACGACTGGTGAATGGAGTCAAACGGTTTCCTGTAATAAACCCAAGCCATGGAAAGCTTCTTTTTGCGCTATTTTGCTTGTCTGCTCTTTGCATCCTTTGGCTTTTTTCTTACATTCGCTCTATTCCCAAGCTGGGATTTCGTGGTTTTTAAGGTGATGGCCGATCTTTGTTGTCAAAATAGAGATTTAAATTTTGTAGATTGCAAAGATGCATGTTATTGGATGGTAGTTCTTAGCTTCTCTCAGATTTTCAGTTCCGACTGTCTTTGCAACATCTCGAGTTGTGATATTTAGTTGGTTGGTTACTGGGTTGTGGTTTTCTCCTCGTTGACCAAGAATGATTTGGCCTTGTGGCACTTTTTGTTTTATGCTCATAGAAAAAATAATTTTTTTAAATTTTAATATAGGGTGTCGTAAATGGATTGAAAATTTTAATTTTTAATCAAGTAATCACAAAAAAATAATAATTTATATTGTGTTTTATTACTTAAATTAGATTTTCAGAAATACAGTTAGAAAACATTTCAAATATTAGTGAACATTGAAATTCTTTCAAAAACTACGACAAATTTATTTGAATAACAAATAATAATTGAACTTGAGAAGATGTCATACATTATGTAATATAATGTATGACATCTTGATATTATGAAGAATAATGCAGCCTAGTCCAGAAACCAAAGTCTTTTTGCTATTTCTATTAATTAAACGCGTTTATTTATAAGACTTAATCTTTTTCTACTTATGGGCTTATTTATCAACTGATTTAAAAAGTAATCCAAAAAAATAATTTCCAATTATTGAGAAAAAGAAACCGCATTTTAAAAGGCCAAAATTAATGGTTTGGATATTTTCAATAGACGTAAAAGATTTAAATCATAAAATGTGACGAAAACTATTTTTCCATGATTACTTTATTAAAAATTGAACCTTTCAACGCATTCATGGCACCCTATTTTAAAATTCTCAGTTTATTTTTTCTTTCTATTTTAAAATTTTAAATTCTCTTTTTCTAATTTCTCTTTTACCTTTAGCAACGTCTCTTGAACATTTTTACTCTTTTTAAATATCACCATTGTATTTCTGTATTCATCTCTCCATGCTATTTCAACTATTTTTTTCAATTATTAAAATCGCTCACCCAAACCCACTTAAGTTATGCATATTGCCCGAGTCGTAATCAACTTAAAGTAAGTTTAAACGTATTTGCTAAAACTCCCGATATACCTTGGGGAAATAACAACAAAAAATTGTCTCTTCTGATCTGGGGCCGCACGCTCGTGGCACTCCGCCGTTTAATTTCTGATTCG
Organism: Anthonomus grandis grandis; assembly: GCF_022605725.1. Taxonomy (NCBI): domain Eukaryota; kingdom Metazoa; phylum Arthropoda; class Insecta; order Coleoptera; family Curculionidae; genus Anthonomus; species Anthonomus grandis. The sequence goes on from NC_065551.1 coordinate 15,173,478, forward strand.
CTGATCTAGTTTCGCCCAGAAGCCAATATAACAGTACCGAGGTGCCTACTTTATTTTGCAGTTAAGCCGTTTCGAAGGTAATTGCAACCCGTGCACAGAATATTATTTATTTATTTATTTGATCCCGCTGTGATAAAGTAGCTGTGTGTAGAGATAGGAAATAGCAAATATGTGGTTAGGTGCCCTTGGGGGGCAATTAGACGTAGACAGAGCAGAACCATTTAGAAAAAAAAATCAATAAATACCATTAATATAATAAGCAAATAGGATCGGTTGAAATTGCTTAATGCTTCTCCGATTGTTGTTTTTTTAACATATGGTCGAATTCTTTTGGCCACGCCCAGTTGCGTGATTACTTCTTTTTTGCCAAAAATGTCCATCTATTGTTCTGGGGGGAAAATAAATAAATAGTAGGCGTAAACAGACAATCGAAAAAAAAAACAACAAAACAATGCAACAAACGAAGAAAGAAAATCGAATGGTGGCCGCGGGTACGGCCACCTGTGACCGCGGCATGATGAATGTTGATTGGCTACCGCGGGGTTTATCATTTCCGTGCGCGGGTCGCGATCCCCTTTTGTCTTTACGCGCGATTCTTTTGTTTTCTCGCTGATGCTCTTTTGTTCAATACGCTTCGAATGGGACCGCGAACATTCTCTCGTTTATTTTATCATTCAGTTATGTACGTACGACGACTTCATCCAGACAGCACACATCCTCCAACGGATCTCCAGTATTGATCCAAACTAAGTCGAAATATCCATGGACCATGGATGGATGGACAACAAACCGATAATAATTTCGGGCAATTCAATGAACTTCAAGATGTATCTAATGGAGTTTCATTGACCTTCCAAAAGATGCTTTGAACAGTAAGTATACTTTACTTGAGTCCAGTGGATAGATTTTCTTGAGAAGCTATTAGATTCTTATTTGAATAGATACATAAGATGTCCATCTCTTACGAATTTCTTAATCTCATGGGCTAAAGAAACAGAGCAGCCTTGTATGTACAGGGTGTCCCATTTTGGGTACTTTTGCGGGATATCTCCGTTACTTTTAGAGATAGAGAGTTGCGGTTTTTCCGATACTGTGCTACTTTTCCGTAAAACTAAAGATGGCGTCAACAAAATTTTCATACCCCTTTTAGTTTTTAAGATACAGGGCATTTTTAAAAATTTTGCATTTTGGGACATCCATCGTATATCCGTTATCTTTAAAGTTTTTGTAAAAGTAAAAACTCATTATTATAGATATTTTTCCGTAGAATCCAGTGGTGTAATAATAATTTATATATATACATAATTTAATAGCCATGGCGGCTATTTATAAGAAACAAAAAAATTACAAATAAATAAATAAATGTATCTACAACTATCTTCGATTTTTGATTGACATTTCTCTGTTTTTGATTGAGTTTATGCTCCAAAACCCATTTATTTTCGTTATTTCTGAATTTTGCCAAAAAAATAGCAGCATTTGAAAATTATGAAAAATATGATATGCTTGTATGTTTTATACAAAGCAATGAAAATGCTGAAGAATCATCGGAACTATATTTCCATAGGTAAGTTAAAAGCCGTTATAGGACCACCTACCAATTTCTAATGCTGTAATTTTATGCTTGTTAAATACCCATAGAGAAGGAAACCGTTTTTTGGTATATTTGCTCGTTTAAAGGACAATTTACTTGAGCACGAATCTTTTGTTCAGCTGCGTCCTAAAGCATACAATAAAGAAACTAGGGATGAAAAAGAAATTGATGTTTAAGGTTATATAGAAGCGACACCCTCAAGCTCATGCAGAAAAATCAAAAAAGAAATTAAAGTGCCAAAAACTGACGTACAACGGATCTTAAAAAAATATAAGTATTATACATACAAATTTAACATACAATTTCTCCCAAAAGTATTTGGACCAGTATTTTCAATAATATTCTTCTTCAATTCAATAATATTCTATTATAATTATAATAAATAAAATCTGCAACCTAATAATAATTATGAATAGTTCTTAATGACTATCGAATAAAATTATGATATATTTAGTTTAAAAAAGATGTACATAGTCAAACAGTATTGCAAGATACAAAATTAATAAAATATGCAATCTCTCAAAACTATTTGGACAGTGTATAAATTCTTTTAATAAAAAGGTGAAATGTAAGAAAAAATCAGTATACATCTTTGTTTAAATTTAAGGCAAGATGTCGAGTAGTACAGAAAAATAAGCAATAACGTGCACACATACAAAAATGAAATCGAAAAAACTACTATTGCTGAGCGTGAAATTAAAATTAATTTGCTTAAAAAGGGCCAAAATCGGAAAATAGCCGAAACTGTAAATAAATCATGCTCTACCATTGGATATATTGTGAAAAAATTTAAAGATATAAATTTAGTGGGAAATAAACATCGATCTGGTCGTCCAAAGAAGCTGACTCTTCGTGATGAACGGTTTATAATGAGAGAGATAAAAAAAGACCCCTTTATTACTGCCCCAAAAATTGTTTCGGAACTACAGAGAAGTTTAGGAAAAGAAGTTGGATCTGAGGCAGTTAGGAGAGTTATATAAAAAACTATTTTCATGGCAGAATATCGAGGAAGAAGCCACAAGTTAGTAAAATCAACAGACAGTAACGTGTAGCTTTCACAAAAAAAATACATAAATGAGCCCCCTGAGTTTTGGAATCGCGTGGTTTTTTCAGATGAAACGAAAATAAACCTTTTTTCATCAGATAACAGAAAAATAGTGTAGCGTAAACCTGGTACCTCCTTGCAATCTTAAAATTTTTGTCCCACCGTGAATCATGGAGGCGGTTCCGTGATGTTTTGGGGATGTTTCCCAGCTAGTGGAGTAGGAAATATCTCCCCAATTGATGGAATTATGGACAAACACAAGTATTTGGATATTTTAAAAACCAATTTACGCCAAAGTGCTTTGAACTTAGGTTTAGAAAATAAATATGCTTTTCTTCAAGACAACGGCCCAAAACATAAATCGGAAGTAGTTAGATTGTTGTTTGTGCAACAGTAGAATCCATTGGAGTATAGGAACCCATGTCCGGAAATGTGTCACTACTCCACTACGTCCCTAAGATGTCATTTATTTTTACCTTTTGTATATGATACTATCACAACAATTGTTCAAAATGTCTTCCTCCAACCTTAATACACCGATTTAAACGCCGCACATGATTTCGGCGGACTACACTAAAAATTTGATCCTCGTTTTGAATGATTTCAAATGCTGCTGTTATTCGTCCAATTAAGTCTAGCTCTGATTCTACTGGAGTTTCGTAGACTAAAGACTTTACATGTCCCTATAAGAAAAAATCGAGCGACGTTAAATCGGGTGACCTAGGAGGCCAAGAAACTGCTCCACCTCTGGCAATCCAACGATGCCCAAACCGCTGAGCCAAATACTCGCGTACTTGGATGGCAAAGTGAGCCGGCGCTCCATCATGCTGAAACCACATTTGCTGTCTAACGTTTAGTGGAACATTTTTAAGGAGTTCTGGGAGAACTTCCTCCAAGAAACGCAGATAAATAGGTCCTGTTAACCGTTCCGGTAAAAGGTATGGCCCAATTAAATAATCATCAACAATGCCTGCCCATACGTTGACAGACCAACGATTCTGATGTTTTCTTGGAAAAATTGCATGAGGATTTTCCTCGTCCCAAACATGGCTATTCTTACTATTAAAAATACCGTCTCTTGTGAAAGAGGCTTCATCGGTCCACAAAACATATCGTAAAAAATTTGGTTCTGCAATGATGTGATCCAGAAGCCATCGACAAAATGGAACTCTAGGATGATAATCGGCTGCAGTCATACCTTGAACTTTTTGGAAGTGGTAAGGATGGAGTTATTGCTCGTGTAGTACCCGCCAGATAGAAGCGTTACTCGTATTCATATTCTTAGCGACGTCACGTGTGCTATTTGATGGTTCATCGGCAATTTATTGAAGCACCTCTTCTTCAAATTCGACCGTTCTTACGGTTCGAGCAACACCAGTATCATGCATCTTGGTCTTAAACATGCCTGTCGCAGCGAGCCGCCGATGAACCGCAATAAACTTTTTGTATCCAGGATGCTGTCGTTCGGGATAACGTTCATGATACAACCGCGATGCTGCTCGTGCATTGAAGTTTGTTGCTCCGTATGCCAAATACATATCCGCCAATTCTTGATTGGTAAAGTTTTCTCCATTAGCAATAAATGTTTAAAAATTGTAAGCTATAAAATTTTTAAACGTGATATGAGAATTGATATTGTTAAGCATTGATTTTAAACAATTGTTGTTATGGTATCATGTACAAAATGTAAAAATAAATGCACAGGTCCTATTTAGGTAATTAATGTTTTTTATAAATTTTAACGCGTCTTAGAGCCGTAGTGGCGTAGTGACGCATTTCCGGACATGGGTTCCTATACTCAAATGGATTCTTCTGTTGCACTGAACAACCCCCAGAAGTTTGATCTTATAGTTCTGAAACACCCTGTATAAAAAATAGGCAAAATCTGATTAACCAAGTTTTAAATGAATGGAATAAACTTAGATGTGTCATAGAATCGAAGGGTTTTCCTACTAAGTATTAATTTATAATTGTGTGGTATTTATTGTTTTGTATATATTTAATTTTCTATTTGTCCAAATAATTTTGAGATATAAAATTCGTTCTAAAAATGATTGTTATTAGTTTTCTGTTTTTATTTAATAAATAATAGTATAGGATTGTTGTAGTCTTTAAGAAATATTCAAGATTATTATCAGGTAGCATATGTTATTCATTATATTATAAAGCGAGATTATTGTTAAAAATAAATTTTGCCCAAATACTTTTGGGGGTAACTGTAGTTCAACATTTACATCCTGGCGATGCCGAGCGCTGGACGCTATTCTGCCAATAGTATTACCAGCAAATTGGTGCCAACAACTTATTTGGCAGAGTCGTTATGTGGTTTGATGAATGCTTTTTTTCTCAAGTACAGGCATTTTTAACGACATAATACTCGAAACTGGCATGCAAAAAATCGGCATTTAATATTTGAAAGGGCACAACAAGGACACTTTGGAATTGGAGTGTCTTGTTTTATTATGGGAAAACCAATAGTATACCGAATTTTTGAAGGGGGTCTTACAGCACGTAGGTATTTAGACATACTTGAGGAAGTTATTCCAGAACTTCTGGAAAATATCCTTCTAGCCTAATGTAACGCTGTCTACCTACAACAAGTTGGTGCCCCAAGTTATAACTCTGGGCTAGTAAGGACATTTCTTGAAAATAACTTTGCTCAAAGATGAATAGGTACCAACGGACCTGTTGGATGGCCTCCACGGTCCCCCGATCTCTCGATTTTAGATTTTTTTAATGGGGATATCTTGAATATACAAGATCAAGGACGCAATTCATTTAGCATTCTGAGAAGGAGACAAATTATTATTTTGAATGCTATTTAAGGGGTAACAAAGATGTGTCACTTTTGTATCAGAGAAGATAGTGGTCATTTTGAACATCTCTTGTAAAAATGTGGTTTTGTTATATGGTTGTTTTCTTATAGTGTTTATTAAATTTATATATTTGTTTTTAATCTTCTTTTATTACAAAAAAATAAGAATGATGCAATTCCCCATTCGTCGTTATTAATTTGTAACTTTTTATTTGTCTATTATTGTGCCATGAATAACAATTACCATTAAATTATGCATTTAATTTAGAAAATTGGTAGTTTATTTGCGTATTTTTGAAGATAAGTCCATACTGTTATATATTTTTCAAAGGGTAAAAAAAAAGCCAATTTTATGGACTATAAATATATAGGGCGTTCCGTTTAAAAAACATAAGTTTGGGTTATAACTCAAAGACTATTAATCAAAAAATATATATATCTACACTACTGGATTCTACGGAAAAAAAATCTATAAGAATGTGTTTTTACTTTTACAAAAACTTTAGAAATAATGGAGATACGAGGAGGGCCCCAAAATGCAAACATTTTAAAATGCCCTGTATCTCAAAAAATAAAAGGGCTATGAAAATTTTGCTAACAGTGTCTTTAGTTTATGTCGCGAAAACCGCAACTCTCTATCTCTAAAAATAACGGAGATATCCCGCAAAAGTACCCAATGGACACCCTGTACATATTTTATTCACAATAAAGATTTCAGGATTTATATAATATTCAGTCTATTCAAATCAGCTTTAATCTTCTCCCGAAGATGCTAACATCGTTAGTGAAACACGTGTCGAGAGTAAAAATAAAGAGTTTTGGTTAGTGGTAAAACTGCCTCATAATTTGAATGTCACACCAAAGGTTCCAACCATAGGACTACTGTGAGCAATTAAGTTCACTTTTTCTGGTGACCCTCACCCTACTTTCTATTGAGACGTATTTTGGTAAACATAAAATAGACATGCCTCCATGATTTATCGTTGGTGTATGTATTGAAAATGACTATCTCTTTCAACTTTACAAGCCGCAAGGTGATGATAAAAGCCGCTGACGGAGTTTTGGTCAGCTTTAATTGATATATTATTGAATGCTATCCTAATTTTCTCTGTTAGTGTGTTAATGTTGCCTGGCTTAGTTTGGTAAACCCTTTGACAAATCTCTAAAGAAAATTATCCAGCGATATTAAATTGGGAGATCTACGTGGCCATTCAATAGCACCTCGCCAACCAATCCAACGATCCGGAAAAACGAGATCAAGCTACCCACAAACATGAACACCAAAAAGTGGGGAATCACTATCCTGCTGAAACCATTTTGGGGCATAGAATACATAGCGGGTGTCTTAGCAAAGTGGTTCGCCTCTATAACTTTTTTATTTTTTTAAATAAAAAAAATGAAATTTGGTACGTGGGTGTAACACGCAAAATGGAATTTGCTGACGTATTCAGTTGTTTTCTCACGTTCGGTTTAACCGGAAATGAGCTTACCTTCCTTATTTTAATTAGGATCCCGATCTCAATTTTTTTGACATATTTTGATAGAAAATGACATTATAAGAAAAATTATAGTCCTAGAAAAATATAATTGACTGTCTTTTGTTTTTCACAGCTTTCCTAGAAACGTCTAAAGTTTGCAAAATCGTATTTTTGGCTCTAACTAATTTTTTTCAAATGAAACCAGAGTGGCTCATTACCATAATTAAAAAGTGTATTTTTTTACAAATAATTTGATAGCAGACAAACCATATTTGAAAATTCTAATAAGTCTGAATTTTCAAAAAATTCAAAAAAAAAAATAGTTTAACGTCGCATACCTACCTAGTTTTTCCCAAATTAAAAACGCAAAGATTGCTGTGAATTAATAAAATATTTGTTTCCGTTTTAAATAGATTTTGTAGCGACTTTTTAGCATTTAGTAGCATTTGCGTAACATCTATTAAACATCTAAGATTAATGATAAATTGGACTTTCGCCCTTACCATCTAATTATTAACGATACATTAAAGAGCTTTTGAAGTGTTTTTTGTCGGTATTTATAATACAATTGTAAGTTGGCTTTGGATTTGACATAATATTATTACGAATTGTCACGGCAACCAGTCAGTTTCTGATATAGTTCGAGTTATTGAGACAATTTTGCCAGCAACAAATGGGTGGGCATTTTGTGCCTTAATAAATTATTTGACATGTCAACTATCAAATAATTTACTTGTTTTTTCATTGGGTAAGTCACTCACGCATCACTACAGTCGATTTTACTGTGACGCGACTGCGGTTCTGCGATCAATCCAATATCAAGAGATAAATAATAACATTTCAATAATGCTGGTTTTTTGAAAGTACCCACTATCGATTGCCTTATACCAAACTATTTGTAAAAAAAATACACACATGGGATGTCATTTTTTTTAGATTGTAATTTCCTATGTAAAAAAAATTGGGAGGTCTCATTTAAAATAAGAAAGTTAGGATCATTTCCGGTTAAACCGGAAGTGACAGAAAACAAATGAATACGGCAGCCAATCCTAATTTGAGAGTTACACCAACGTACCAAATTTCATTTTTTTAACTTAAAAATTAAAAAAGTTGTAGGGACGAACCACTTTCCTAAGACACCCGGTATATCTGGATCGACTAATTTTGGCAAAATAATGGCTAAAGATTGAATTAAATCGAATCACATAAAAGTCACAATCACAAAATTCTATTGCTGATAATGCCAGCCTATACCTTCACTTTTTTAAGATACGAGGTATGTGCTTCAAGTATCCAGTAGTATTGTGCTTCAAATATACAGTAGATTTTGTTTAATAACAAAATCTTGTTTCATCAGAAAAATTAATAATGTGTGAAAAGAATTTCTAATTCCTCTGCTTCATCAGGATCATCTTTTTAAAAAATCTTGTACTTGTGAATAGTAGGTTGTTATTGGAGCATCATTATCTTAGTCCAAATTAACTAGTTGAGATATGTACAGTCCCATGAATAGACTTTTTTTTATTTTCGCTCAAATCAGAATGTCGACCAATTTTTTCCGTTTCTTTAAAATCTCACTGAATCCGTTTCTTTAAAACTGTGTTCTATCCTATTAACAATTGATTATGAATCAATGGATAATATAAATTATCTACGGCGTAGGGGTAATATGAGGTAAACCGACCAGATGGGCAATACCGACCAGGCGATTTTTGATTTAAAAAAACCTTTAAAACAATTTTACTACAGCGCACCGATGACCGCTTGCGTAATCTAGAAGCCAGTATTGTGGCCACCACTTTATCTAATGTTTAGGGTCTGTGGTAAATTAAAGTTGTTTTTCCAGCGTGTTGATGTATTATTTTTGTCCCACAAAATAGGTTAAAACCTATTTTGTTTTAAAATATATTAAAATCATTGTAAAATAGGGCATTTTTTGATACTATATTTTAGATAACACCTTTTGAAGTATAGATTTTATAAATTTTTCCATGTAAATCTTTTTGATTTTATGTAGGTTAGGTTAATGTTATCAGACTATAATGTCGGGTAAAATCGACCATACTGATCGGTTTTACCTGACGTTGGTTGGTTTTACCCGATTATTAACAAAGTTTTTTTTCTCTTAATAGATTTGTTTCAACATGCCTTTTAAATACCACAGGAAAACTAATCGAGCTTCCTGGAATATTGAAGACATAACGTCAGCCATTAATGCCGTTCAAAATAATACTTTAGGCATAAGGAAGGCCGCCAGAACCTATAATGTGCCCTATGGAACTCTACAAGACCGTCTTAGGGGAAAAGTTGATAATGTAAAAAAGCGCCTTGGAAGGCAGACAGTATTAAGTCCTGTTCAAGAGGAAGACCTAGCAAACTATATAATTAAAACGTCTAAAATGTTTTATGGGTTGTCTAGGTTTCAAGTCAAGAAAATTGCGTTTCAATTTGCACAATCTAATAATATACCTAATAACTTCAATAAGGAAAAAAGAGTATGTAGCAATGATTGGTATTATGGTTTCTTGAAACGTCATCCTCAGATCTCCCTTAGAAGACCTGAAAGTACATCGCTAAATCGAGTTAAGGGATTTAACAAGAAAGAAGTTTATTTATTTTTTACGAATCTCTCTCAAGCGTATGAAAAGCCTAAATTCAGAGCTGACCGCATTTACAATGCAGATGAAACTGGAATAACTCCTATTCATATTCCTCCCAAACTTCTAGCTGTCAAAGAACAACGTCAAGTTGGCGCCATGAGTGGGGAGCGTGGCAAACTAGTTACGGTGCTTTGTGCCATGAGTGCTGCGGGAGACTATATTCCCCCTATGTTTATATTTGGCAGAGCAAAAATGAAGTATGAGCTTACGAAAAATGGCCCAGTAAATGCAATTTACAAAATTCTAAAAATGGGTGGATCAATGAAGATCTCTTTTTGGAATGGCTTCAACATTTTGCTACACATACTAAGTGCTCAATTAATGATAGGGTCTTACTTATTATCGACAACCATTGCAGCTATTGCACATTAATAAAACTGAAAAAACTTTTGTAGAGAAAATGGAATAGACATAGTAACCCTACCTCCTCACACACAACCGCGTACAATCGTGAGTGTGATTATTTTTTAAAGGCTCGAAATTATCAAAAAATTGATCAGACAGATATTGCTGAAATATTTAAAAAAGCATACAATAAAACACCTACAATAGAAAAAGGTGTAAAAGGATTTTAGACCACAAGAATATTCCCAATGAATCGAGAGGTAATAAATGAAGAAGAATTTGTTATCATTGAAGAAGAAGAAGGAAACGAAATACAAGAAAAAGTAAAAAACAAAACATAAGGCAAGAAATATAACAATATCGACAAAGAAAAAAAAAACATATGCCCATCAACTACTGATATGAATGAACATCAACCAGGGCCATCTGGATTATGTCAGTTCAAGAAGCCACAGCAAAATAAAAGTGATAGTGATTCCAGCGATTCGGAAGCAAGTCTAATCTCTTTCACCTATGAGGACACCGAGAATGAACCAGACAGGACCATTGGTACAACTATCTTATTTAAAGATATTCAACCAATGCCACGCTTTTTAAGATCGGTAGAAAATAACCGAAAGAAAGCGCACTCTCAATTCTTTAACAATCCCAACAAAGAAGAATTGGAAGTTAAGGACAAAATGAAAGCCAGAAAGAAAGAAGTAGAAGCTAAAGGAACAAAAAGAAAAATGATAAGCAGTGGTAATCAGAAGGAAGAAAAAAGAATACAAAGAAAGTACAAAAACTGGAAGACGCGACTGAACCATGCATCATATGTACGGAATTTGGAAAAAATAAGGAATGGTGGGTGACCTGTCCTTGTGGAAAATCTTCGCATGCTGAATGTGCCGGAGTGGAAATCACACAGGTGTATATATGTCATTTTTGCCAACCCTAAAGTAGTAATTTATCAGTGTTTATTTGAGTATATTATATTTAAGTTTATTTAGTTTATAAGGTAATTTGTTTTCCAGAATTAAGTTTATTTCATACCTATTAAACGTTATAAGCAAACAAAGGCGTTTATACTGTTTTTCTCGTTTTATATTGCACGGTCGATATTACCCGACCAGGTGGTCGATATTACCCAACGCATATGGTTTATATCGACCAGATATGCTAACACTATTTTTTTTTAAATAAAACTCAAACTTTCTTAAAACATGTTTTGCTACTTATGCATTGCCATTGGACCTGCTTTTTTATATACCCCTTTGCATTGATAAATTATTCGCCTAGTGGATTATTTCATTGTCCTATTGCGGTTTACTTTTGTGACATTTGTATCATCCTATAAGCATCCATTGGATTTTTTTAAAGAAATTGCTGGACGTCGTTCGACCTTTATACTTCCAAAAAGAGGAAAACTTTGAATGTCCATAAAAAAAATTATCTGCAAGATGTTGCCCCTGACTTAAAGTTGATGTTTGCTTTGGACAGTCGAGGTTGTATTAGGCGATTTGATAAACAGAGAAAAATAAAATTTACGGAAACTAGTAGAGAAATGAGATGGATATGTTTAAAAACAGTTAATTACATATTGTTTTCATTGCCTTCTGCCCCTGCATCCAAAAAATATAATAATTTTCCATTTGCCAAATATTGTTTAACACAATATTACATGCACCACAGTAGCGCAGAGCGCACCAAAGCCATCACCAAAACAGCAGCAGCGGACAGATGTCGAGCGTCACGATTTCGATTAACCTCTTGGTAGCCGGTCAATAATTAAAAATAAAGAAAAACCCCAACAGAGAAGAAGGTAAAAAGTCCTCCGAAGTAGAGCGTAAACGAAGTCCGGGAGGTAATTACGAAAAATAAGAGTAATAACAGGGGCGAACGGACCACGATCGACCGGTTGGTTCTCTTTCTACGGTGCACCGGTGCTACCTTTACAGTGCGACGACGGTGCTTCGCGTTAATCATACCTTCTGCGGGTACTGCCGTGGCTGACGCAGTACCCCGATGGCCCGCGGATTTTCTGATTTATTTTTAAATGATCGAGGGCGTTTTTCTATATTTGAACGCGAAAAGTGCCCGAAATTGCTTTCTTAAATTAACATATTTGCAGGTCCCTCCGTTTAAGTAACTAATAAATCAGGAAAATTGAAATTCAGCTGACACAGATTATTATTTAAACATCGATAGAATGTTCATTGAAAGTTCCACGTAAGTAAAAACTAGAACTTTTACAAACTGCCTGGAAGCTAACAAATGCCAACAACTTATGGAAGAACCATAATTCTGGGTATTATTATTAATGGTATCATACATGAACATTAACCTGGCCTATGGGAAACCAGAGACTCCTTCTCTACATCTACATAGGCAATTCGTAGCAGGCGCGTCCACGTCGCGGCGTCATGGGCGAAATTGCAGAAACAACGAAAAGGTCAGAAAATTGCGACACAAAAGGCAACTAAATACTACTGTTATTTTTTACCAGGACATTTATTGTGGTTGAAAAACAAAAAGGAGTGGGACTTACTCCCGAGCAGACCCCAAATGGTCGGTCAACCTTAAAAATAGGCACCTGGAATGCCAGAAGCATGTTCGAAGAAGGAAAAGGAGCATCGCATAAAAGATCAGTGAAATGTGAGCGGCAGAAATAGGAGAGAGCAGCATAAGCCAGCAGCAAAGATGATGGAGTGGATATTATAATCAGAAATAGGTTGAAACCCTATGTTATCCGTTGCATTCTGCACTCTGATAGTGTTATCATATTGAAATTAAAAGGAGGATATTTCAACATAAATATAACACAGGTATATGCTCCTACTTGTAACGCCGATAACGATAAGATTGAGGATTTCTTCAACCAGGTAAATGGCCTTCTCCGATATACTAAAAATCACGATATTACTATAATGATTAGGGACTTCGATGTTAAGATTGGAAGAAGGTCTGATAAAAACATCGTTGGATTATTTATTGGTCTTGGTCATAGAAACGAAAGAGGAGACAGCCTGGTACAATTTTGCAGGGAGAAGAAGCCGATGATAATAATCACCTTTTTTAAACTACCTCCACGGCGTCTGTACACGTGGAAATCTCCTGCAGATACCCCTGAGAACGTAATAAGAAATCAAATAGATTTCATACCAATCATCCAAAGATTCAGAAACAGCATCTTCTCAACAAAAACATATCCTTGAACCGATATCTACTCCGACCCAAAAAGCAGATTGTTAGAAACAACCTAGAAAAGCTCAACAAAACAGCTATAAGAACTCAGGCTCAGAATACTCTTAGCACAGGAATGAGTAATATCGAGATTTCAAAGGAAACGGAAGTAGAACATGCTTTGACCTTCTTAAAGAATACAGTCTTTAAGATCAAGGACTTCTAATAAACACCAAACGCCAGGCGAAAAAACCCTGGATGACACAGCATATCCTGAACTTGATGGAGCAACGTAAAGTGGCTAAAATACGAAATTCTGAATTCCATAGAAGTCTTTAAGCAACCATTAGAAACAAAATCATGTGTGCAGAACCCTATTGTCAAGCTATTCAACGATGATCCACCTCACGAACAAAAAGTATTTTTAAATGCAAAACAGTCAGATATAACCGTTTCAGAAGTCCAAAGGGCTGTTAAGGTAGCAAAAAGTGACAAAGCGCTGGGTCAAGACAACATGCCAATGAAAATTCTCAAAGTCATGCAAGAAGATTGTTTCAGAACACTAATACAGTTCTTTAGTAAAATATACAACACCGGAAGTATTCCAGAGGAATGATTAACGTCTACTTTTGTCTCTCTACGTAGAAAGCCCAATGCATAATCATGTGAAGATTTTAGAACAATTAGTTTAATGCGTCATGTTCTGAAAATGTTTTGCAAAATAATCCATGCACGTATCTACAATAAATGTGAGTCGAACATCACTTCGACTAACCCTAATTTAAGGGTCTAGAAAAACGGTTTTTATTCTTTCTAGGCAGTTTGATGTTTCGGATTACAGAAATCATCAGACTGCAATTGAATTACGTGGAAAAACGTTATATTTCTTCCAAGTAATTAAGACCAATTGCCAGAGGTGGACAAGACCACCCAAACTCAATCCAACTCAACTACTTATAAGAAAAAAAAATTCTCCCAGGCAATTAATTGGGTGCATTCTGCTTAAAAATAGCATCAACTGCCTGGGAAAATACTTTTATTTTTTCCAAATAAATAGGAATGCTAGCTCTTATGGCAAAGTTTCAGGGCCAACTCAACTTATTGGAAGAATATTTTTATTTCTTCTGGGGAGTTGAGTGATCGTGGAAGCACCAGGTTCCAGCTCAACTGCATGAAAAAATAATTTTATATTTTTATTTTTCCGGACAATTGCGCGATCATAAAAGAATATTAGATCACTCACTGTTTAATTGCCTTGAAGACTGGTTTCAGCTTATTACTGATAGCAGAGTGTATTTCAGTAACTCGTTTGAAGAGCCCTAGTTCTACTCCTTACAAACGTGGTTATCATTTCTTTTAGGCAATTAAGTGATCCTAGAAGAACATTAGGCTAGAAGTTTAGTTTTTATATCTTCTAGGTAATTACATGATCATAGAAAAATTATTCCGATAGCTCGTGGATATTCTGATTTATTTTTGTGTGTTTGATGTTAATAAAGGCACGGTTTCAGTTTATTTTAGACAGATTTCAGATATGTGCAGAATTACCTGATTTTAACAGTCTAGAAAAATGATTTTTATTTCCTCCAAGCGGTTTGATGTTGCGGATTATAGCCATTAGACTGTAATTGAACTACATGGTAAAACTTTATATTTTTTTCAAATAATTAAGACCAGCTGCCTTAATTTTTAAGTTTTTCAAATAAGTAAGTCTACTAGCTGGTATATAAGCCCTAGAGCATCAGAACCAACTCAATTTATTGGAAAATATTTTAATTTCTTCTAGTTCGTTAAGTGATTGTTGACGAACATTAAATCACGTAAGTCCCTAGAAGAGTAGGCTTGGATTATTTCCTTACCTTAATTTAATTGCCTAGAAAAATGGTTTTTATTTCTTGCAACAGACTGGCTTACAGAGAGCATTAGACACTAATTCAACTACGCGCATATATGTTTTCATCTCTTTTAAATAATTCAGACAAAAATGCCACGGAAGACATAGACCACCGGGTGCCAACTCAACTGCGTGGAAGAATTGTTTTATTAATTCCAGGCAGTTGCGTTCATTGAAAGTTCTACGTAAATAGACGATCCATGTCAACTATGGTAACTAGAAAAATGGTTTTTATGGCTTCCAGGCAGTTTGATGTTTCCGATTACAACTAGTATTAGACTGCAATTGAACTACTTTAAAAAACGTTATATTTCTTTCAAATAATTACAGCTGCCAGGGAGGACTAGAGCACCAGGTTCCAACTCAATTACCTGTAAGAATCATTTTACTTCTTCCAGGCAGTTGGGTGTATTCCGCTTACAAACAGCAACAGATACCAATTCAATTGTCTAGAAAAATATTTTTATTTCCTTTAAATAAATGAGACTGCGCACATATATGTTATCTCTTCTTTTGAATAATTGAGACTTGATGTCATAGAAAACCTAACCAGGTTCCAATTCAATTGCTTAGAAGAATGGTTTTATTCATTTCAAGCCGTTGCGTGATTATAGGATAACATCAGATCATTAAGACTGGTTTATCTCACAGAAAAATTGTAATTATATTCCCTATAAAGGTGGTTTCCAGTTCTTTCAATAATTGAGACTAGTTGCCAGAGACAACCTAAAGCATTAGGTTTCAAATCAACTGCCTTGAAATCACATCTCTAGAAGAATAGATTTGGTTTATTTCAGGCAGTTAAGTGGGTTTCTCAGCTCATTACAAAACCCCAAAACAACTACCTGGAAGAGTGGGTCCATTTCTTTCCAATACTAATTTCTTTAAGTACCAATTTAACTACCTGGTGTAAATAATGTTTTTATTTCTTCCAATTAATTTAGACTGATTTAAAGCACCTAGAGCAACTTAGCTGCTTAAAAAATTGCTGTCTATCTGATTTTGTTATCTATTTTAATATTGCTTAGTCTTATAACTACTCGAATAATTTTAATTAATTTTAAATCAAATAAAAATAAACGTCTTCAACTGACTCATTTACGACACGTAAAACTCCAGCAAAAGGTCACTTAACTGTAAATAAAATAATAAAAATTCAAATATTTAAACTAAAAATCTTGTTTTATTTTGTGTTTTTTTCTTTTTTTTTTGGGACGATTGACCTCCGATTTATCCCTTTTCGTTCTCACCGCGTACAATCACATAAAAACCGATGAATATTAAAACGAGTGGACCGATCGTCAGAAGGTAGAGAGGCATCCTACGGATCATATGCCGTGCACGTACCAGCTGGTGTGTATGTGTGACTTTGTATGGTTTTCGTGACCTTTTAAGCACTTGGCCTTCCGAGAATACCACCAATAATAATAATTATCGACTGGCAAAGTGCGACACGGGTCAACATAACGCTCTGTGTGTATGGTACACACCGTGATTTTTATTTAACGTTGATTTTCTTTTACCTTAGATAACGTATCGATTTATGGAATAAGATTTCTTTTTAGTTTTAGGTTTAAATGGAGAAAATAAGACGTCCACGATTAGAAGGCAAAAATGAGACAGTCCCTAAAATGAGTGACATTAAAGATAATATTAAGATATAATGCTATATTCGGTGGCCTCTAAAAGTGATTTATGTATAACTAACATTTTCCTGGTTACTTACATGATACAGTGTTTTAAAATTGATGATACACCCTTTCATTTTTTTTGTGACCATTATCAACTTTACTTTTAAGAACTATCTATCCATTACTTTCTTTTTCATAAAGGTCTTGCTTATTTATTTAACTTTATTTTCCAATAGGCTAGAGCCCAAATACAGGAAAATCAAAATTAGCAATGGTAAAATATAACACATCGAGTACTAAAAACTATCAAAAAAAACTATTAATTACTACTAACTACGACTAAATTATTCAACAGAGAAAGGAACAGTTGAAATTAAATTATAAAATGTAATGCAAAGTAAAAGAAAATTCTGAGTAATATTTAAAAAAATAGGTACATACAAAACAGAACGAGAAAATGTCGATGGGTTGACTCCAACCAAGCGGTTGCCCAACTCACTGTGTAACAATCCTCAAAATTCCCTATGAAACTCATATACAATGCTTAGCATGGTTTTATGCCTTGCAAATCAACCGTTACTAATTTCGTCGAACTGTACCTAGACATGGCTGTAGATAAACGGGATTAGGTAGATGTAGTGAACATAGATTTTTCAAAAGCGTTCGATAAAATAGATCACCCTATTTTATTAAAAGGCATTGGCATTAGCCAAAATTTATTGAATCTTTCCTTTTTAAAAAAACATAGATCAAATCGTTGGTTATAATGGCTACCACTCTAACTATTACAGATCAACCTACGGTGTACCTCAAGATTTCAACCTAGGCCCTCTATTATTTTCTCTATTATTAATTGCAAAACTTTTATATTTGCAGATGATTTAAAAATTTAAGCTCATATTTTAGGATTTGATAATATATCTAATTTACAAAATAAAATAATCCAATGGTAACAAATAATAATTTATTACTTAACGCATCTAAATGTAAGGTTTGTTCATTTACACGAAAGAAGCATCTCATTTAATTATACTATAAATAACGTGGATCTGCAGAGATATGTGGAAAATAAGGATTTGGGGGTTAAATTTGATGTAAAACTGGTTTTTATTGTGCATATTTATGATCCTATAAAAGCAGCATCAAAAAATTTAAGTTTTATTATACGTAGTTATCAGTGCTTTTCAAGAGAAAATGCCTTGAAAGCACTTTATTGCTCACTGGTTAGATCTAAATTATAATACACTTCTCTGGTATGAAATCCATATTGCAGCCCTTGAGAATATCCAAAGAAAGTTTTGAAAAGTCTTTATACTTAAGTGCTGCTTCAACGTTTTAATGAGGACCCTTTACAACTCCGAACGGTTAATAGTGGTTCGATTTTTGCTCTACAAATTATTAAATAATAAAATTAATTCTCGCGTACTTCTCAAAAAAAAATTTTTCTTGTTCATAATGAAAAGTCACGAAGTAATTCCTTATTTTACACGTGCGCAGCAAGAACCAACCTGCTTTTAAACTCTCCTAAACATTTTATGTGTCAAAGCTATAATAGATTAATAATTGCTAATGATTGGGATATACATGTCAGTTCACTATCAAGTATCATACTCACATCTATTTTAAATTATTTTTATCAAACTAATTTAGATTGTTTGTTTTAATCAATTTTCATTTTCTATCTATATGTGGCTTCACCTGTACAGTGTGTGTATTCCGAGTTGTTGAGGATTAACTTTTAGTACCTCAGAACCTAATACTGTTAGTTAAAATTATTGTATAACTGATTGTCTTATTACTGGATTCTCCTGTTTGGCAATAAAACTTTATTTATTTATTTATTTATCATAAGTGGAAGCAAAATTGTTGAAGTTTTTGTACATGATAAAAATAGGATCTTGATATTTAATGTTAGTTCTGGCACGATCAAGAGCAAAAGTAACATTTGTTCTGAAGGTAAGGCGCGGCACCTGCAAAGAAATATGAACAAGAAGAGATAAAGAATCTGTGTGACCATTGAGAAATTTCCACAAGAATCCCGCAGAGTTAGTCTCTCTTCTCAACAAAAAAACTTCTAAGTTGAACCGGGATAACAAATGATTGTAATTATAAATTCTAATTGGATGAATACCATCCTCTCTAAATATAAGATATTTCAAGCGAGTAATATTTTAATGTGATGGATATCAAACCAGAGACCCTTATTCGACCTTTGATTGAAGCAAAAAGAAATATAGCATAATGATAGAAAATGAATTGCTACCAAGCCTACAGTTTCAAATATTAAACCTCAATAATTTTAAGAAAGCAGCCACTATGTAATCAATATGAGGGACGAATGTAAGTGTTACGTCAAAAATAATTCCTACGTTCTTAAACAATTTCGTTCTGCATAAAGGATTTCGATTTATAGCCTTCAGTTTCGACAAATTATGACGACTAATGAAATAAGATGATAACGTAGCTACAAGCTTTTTGAAAAAATTAAACAGCTTCCTTAACTTTTTCAGTAAGATGTAGTGATCTATTTGGTCAAAGGCTTTACTGATGTCAGTATATATTACATCAACTTGGCTTTTTTCATCGAGGGCAGAGGAGAGAAATTGAAACAAGATACAAAGATTGGTTATACATGATCTTTTGGTAAGGAAACCATGTTGATCTATGCAGTTTCAATTGAATTTTAAATATGGAATTGTAAGTAATAATCTCCAAGATTTTGAAAAAGTTACATAAAATAGATATGGGACGATAATTTTTAAAGTTCTGTAGGTCATCTTTTTGTGTAGGGAAGCAGGCTAGTTTTAAGGATTAGGTTAAAAATATGACATAAGGGGTTACATAAAATAAATGTACAATCTTTAGCTATAAAATTGGGAATCCCATCTGGCCCAGCGGTCATTTCGTTTTTTAAAGTTTTACCTACAGCTGCAATTTTATCAGCAGAAATTTACGAGGAAACTTCAACATAATCCGAGGAACAAGAGAAAGAATAGGTTTCATGTGCTTGGTGAGAATCTATATATGTAGTCTTAAAGAAATGTTCAAATGCTGGGACAATATTAGCAGTACCCTCAAAACTCCTTCCAAAAGAATCGTAAACTATTACTGGTACCAGTAAAGACAGATAGTACTTTTTTACAGTACTTTTTTAATGTTTCCTTGGAATAGAACCGTCTTGGAGTTATTGGGTAGTTTTTTAATGGATTAAAAAAGTCATGATATAGTGAATGCCTTTACAAAAATTTAAGGATTTTAAAAACTGATAAATCAATTTTTTTGATTTTAGTTTCATATAAAAGCCGATGAATTTCTTTCCCAAAAAGATTCCAATATATTTGATTGTAGCCATAAATGTCTTGGAGTTTTGAAGTAGTATTTCATCAAACTACAAAAAATTGATACTATCAAAGGCTTGAGTTGGAACCTTGTGCGGCATGTCAGCTGATTTTAAATGTTTGTACTAAATAAAATTATTCTTCTAGGCATTTAATGTATAATCTGATGTTTGTTTATGAGCTGCTGGAATGCACTCAACTGCCTGGAACAAATAAAATTATTCTGCCAGGCAGTTGGGTTGAGGCCTGCTTCTCTATAAATTCTGTATAAGCTGGCAGAAGATCGTTAACTGTATGGAAGAAATAAAAATATTCTTTCAAGCAATTATTGATTTGGAGCATGCTTGCCTATATACTTTAGAATGGTATTGGAGTATTAGACTATTTCTCAATAAACATTAAAACAACGGAAGAAATAAACATTTTCTTCCCGTAATTCAGTTAATACCTGATGTCTAATGGCAGCTTATCTTAACTCTTTGGAAGCGTTACAATCATTTTTATAAGCAGTTAAATTAAGATTTAATATTCTTTTATGAGCTGCTGGAATGCACTAAATGGCCTGAAAGAAATAAAAAAATATTATTTCAGGCAATTCAGTTGAAAGCTGCTGTCCAATGTTAGCTGGTCTCAACTGTATACAGTGAGAGCCAAAAGTCCGGAATAAATTTATTTAAAATTCAGGGGTTAGTTCAAAAAAAAAAACGCTCGGACACGTCGATTTTTATTTTTAACTGCGGGTTTTCTTACTATAATTTTATGTATACAGGGTGGTCCAAAAATAAGTTACGACCATCAACTTAAAGAATTCTTAAAGAACAGAAAATTCTAGACATATTTCATGTACAATGTCCTATACCTATCTTCATTTGTTTTTGAGTTATTGACAGTTGAAGATCGGCATATTTGCACTTTTGACATGTTATAAAATCCAAACGGTTAGACATAGACAAATGCGGTTTGCACTTTTAATCGAAGCTTTTTTAAAACCATCTGTTGACACTAGCTAGGAAGTGTCAACAGTTACTGAGAAATGTATGGTTGAATTTCTAAAAAAACATTCAAAATATTAACGTATTTAATCAAAAGTATTGTATAAACGTTGAACAAAAAGAAACTATTCTAATCTAGACTGAATTAAATGTTCAAATTGAGCCCCATTAACTTCTTGACAGTAAGCGAGTCTTGATTCGAATTCTCTCAGAACGTTGCGTATCATTTCTTAAGGTATTCGTTGAATCTCATTTCTTATATTATTTCTCAATTCTTCTAAATTGTTGGGTTTATTTACATACACTCTATGCTTTAAATAACCCCACAAAAAGAAGTCCAAAGGAGTCGAGTCGGGGGACCTAGCAGGTCACTCCAATTGACCCCTTCGCCCAATCCATCGACCCGGAAATACCTCACTTAAATATTAGCGCACGGCTCTGCTGAAGTGTGGCGGCGCGCCATCTTGCTGGAACCAAATTGAAGCTTCTGGAATATTGGGATTATTTGCATTTGGACACATCAAACATAAAGCGGGAATCAGTTCGTTCTTTAAGAATTCCAAATAACGTTGACCTGTTAAGGTACCTTCGAAGAAAAATGGACCTATGATTCTGTCATTGATAATGCCGGCCCAAACATTCACAGATTGAGGATATTGGCTATGAGCTTCAATCACCCAATTTAGATTGGAGGAAGACCAGTAACGGCAGTTCTGTCTGTTCACTGTACCATTGAGGCAGAAGGTCGACTCGTCGGAAAAAATTATTCTACGAGTAAAAAGACGATCGTTATGGCCGACATTCATTATAGTTTTGCAAAACTCTCGACGATCTGTATCATCTTCGTTAAGTTCGTGGATTAATTTTAATTTAAAGGGATGATATTTTGCCTTCAAAATCCTTTTTAAAGATGTTTTTCCAACATCGTTATCTAGTGCTGCCTGTCTAGTCGGTGTATGAGGATTTTCTTCAATGGACAAAACAACATTTAACTTTTTTTCCTCGGAAATTAAGGGACGACCCGGTCTGGGTCGATCTCTGACGTGACCTAATTCCCTAAATTTTCTTTCCAGTTTGCTAACGGTAGACTGAGATATTGTCTTATCAGGATACTTGGTATTAAACATTTCACAAACCTGGTGTTGGGTCCTAATGCGATCACCACATCCTATCATAATTAGTATTTCTATTCTCTCAGTTTCACTTAACTTATTCATCTTTTCAGGCAATATTAAATTTAACAATAAACAAGGATAAGACTGCTTGATACTTGTCACTTCAAAAAATGATGACAACATCATTGCAACAATGGATGAAAAAACACAAAAAACAAGGTTACCTTAGTAAGGGTGTTACATAGTTGCACGAATTATTGTATGTTCAGAAATTCAACCGTAAATTTCTCAGTACCCGTTGACACTAACTA
Source organism: Anthonomus grandis grandis (assembly GCF_022605725.1). Lineage (NCBI taxonomy): Eukaryota > Metazoa > Arthropoda > Insecta > Coleoptera > Curculionidae > Anthonomus > Anthonomus grandis. Next base: position 15,195,858 of record NC_065551.1, read on the forward strand.
GCTAGTGTTAACAGATGGTTTTAAAAAAGCTTCGATAAAAAGTGCAAACCGCATTTGTCTATGTCTAACCGTTTGGATTTTATAACATGTCAAAAGTGCAAATATGCCGATCTTCAACTGTCAATAACTCAAAAACAAATCAAGATAGGTATAGGACATTGTACATGAAAAATGTCTAAAATTTTCTGTTCTTTAAGAATACAGAATAAAAAATAGGTATTTCCATTTCAAAAATTGAAGTTGATGGTCGTAACTTATTTTTGGACCACCCTGTATACATAAAATTATAGTAAGAAAACCCGCAGTTAAAAATAAAAATCGACGTGTCCGAGCGTATTTTTTTTGAACATACCCCTGAATTTTAAATGAATTTGTTCCGGACTTTTGGCTCTCACTGTATATATGACAACACGTTTGTTACGGTTGTGACCGTTTTTTGCATCCTCGTTTCTAGCACTTGTGGTCTTTTCAGTTATAGACCTTCATCTTCCATTGCACAGTTAAATTCTTCTCTTCACGTTATTCTTGGTTCATTTCTTTTACTGCAGTTGATGGAGACCCATTATACCATTTGTCATAATCCCTATTGAACATTCATCCTTTTTACATGGCCATACTATTTCAGCCTTTTGCATTCTATTGTTTTCAGGAAGTTAATGTCTATTCCTTATTCCTTCTTTTCTGGTTAATTGGCAACATCTACGCTAGTGGTTTATTTCCATTACTTTTACTATTTTCTCAATTGCTTGAAAGAAATAAAACCATTCTCCTTGGCAATTGATTTATATTCTTGTGCTCTATGATAGTTCATCTTAACTATTTGCTAGAATAATAAACATTCTTTTAGGCAGTTGAATGGGGATCTGATATGCTTTTATGAGCTGCTGGAATACACAAATTGAGTTTGCTTCCCAATCTGCACTTAATTATCTGGACGAAATAAACATATTCTGCCAAGTACTTAAGTTAGATCCTACTTCTTTATAAAATCTATATCAGCTAAAAGAATATCACTGCATGGATAAAGTTAATCATACTGTTTACCAGAAACAGCACCAATCTTCTGGGCAGTTAAATAAGGATCTATTATTCTTCTATGAGATGCTAGGATGCACTCAACTGCGTCAACGAAATGAAAATAATCTTCGAGGTAATTGACCTAAGACTTGCCCTCTAATGTTTGTTTAAAGAAATAAAATTATTCTTCTAGGCAGTTGAAAGGGAATTTGATATTCTTCTATGAGCTGCTGGAATACACTCAATCATCTTAAAGAAATACTTGTTGAAGAAAATAAAGTTGAAGCTTGCTTCTCTATAAATTCTTTATGGGCTGGTGGAATAAAAATTTTTTTTTAATCATCTCAATTGAAATTTGATATTCTTCTCTGAGCTGCTGCAATCTACTCAACTTGACTTAAAGCCTGTTTCTCAATAAACCGTAAATCACCATTTAGAATCTACTCAGCTACCTAGAAGAAGTGAAAATGGTCTTCCAGGCAATTAACTGTTTAGAAGAAATAAAACTTTTCTTATATATATCTTTTTCTATGAGTTGCTGGAATGTACTTGACTACCTTGAAAAAGAAATATACTGAAATATACTGTCCAGCAGTTGTGATGGTACTTTTGCTTCTTTATAAACGTTATATTAACCAGTAAAATGGCCTTAACTGCTTGGAGGAAATTAAATTATTCTTTCAGGCAGTTGGGTTAAAACTTGGTATTCTTTGTATTGATAAACACATTTATAGATCATTTAGAAACATATATTATTACCTTATAGGATTATGACTAGTCAGGTCTCCAATCATTAGAAAATTACTTTGTTTTAAATATTAAAATAAACGTCCTTTCATTTCACGAAGATGCGCTATATGTTTTGACCTTTACCATTGATTATGTAAACTTAGCACCTCTTGACCTTTTCCTGTTTCATAGATCCATACACTTTACTGAATTAGTTAAGGTTGACATTTTAATATTTTCAATATTCCTCAAGGTTGCCTCCTTAAGATTAAAACGATGCGGCACGTACTGTTATTATTTAATTAAATCCATTTAACATCTGGTTGAAGAACCTTCTTAGATTTTTTTTGAAAATCATATAGTGTTATGCGAATCTCTATATCAGCCAGATGACTTTAGCTAATGATTACTAATTAAATACTGTTAATCCGAATTAAGTTGGGAAAATTAATATTTTTTAATGTTTTAAAGAAATCCCACTTCATCAGTCAATAAACTGCGCATTTTTACATGTTTAAATTTATGATTTGACACGTTTTATTACACAAAATTATGGAGGGCCTTTCGAAATTTTACCGCTCGAAATTATATCTTTTTTTAGTCGTAAATAGTGCTGAACACGTCTTTTAAATTTTTCATTTTTAATTGAACAGCAATAAACTATGATTTTATCCTAAAAGAATTTTAAATGATTCAGTTAATCTCAGAAATAAATAACCATTTAAATTATGCATCGTCCTAAATGTTAATATTATGACAAAAATTATTCCAAAGTAAATGGACTTACAATTAAATATTTCTTTTAAATTATAAGATGTTTATACTGTTAAATGCCTTGCCTTTGTTAGAAAGCAGTTACAATGATGTAAATGGCAGAAGACAACTGCAGCAAGCCGAACAAATTAATCATTTAATAGAATCAGCAGTCTTATGGTACGAAACGCGTTTATTAACTCAAGACAATTTTTGATAAATCGCTTTCTAAAACCCATTTTCTGTATCATTAAACTTTATGATTTGTTATTATTGTATTGCCTTGCCATTATTAACGTAATATTGATCAGAATTAACACATTTTAATTTAATTTTAAATTATATAAGATAAAAATTTTAAGCGAATATAAAATAAACATCGTGACCATTTAAATTATATGAAGATAAACGCAATAAACAGTTAATCTCAAAAAGTAATCGAATAGAGTCAAAGTGCTTTAAAATGTATTTTTGAAATAGAGATACCAACAGTGGATAAAGTCAGTAACATGTACTAATAGGAGTATTGTTATGCAAGTATAATTTTTATAATGATTTTAATAAAAGCGGATCCTACGATGCATAATTTAAATGGATATGAGTCTCACTTTTGTTACTTAATTTAATTAATAAGAGTTTTTTTCTTGTTTTAATAAAAAATTAAGACTGTGATATGATCCCCAGAATAAATGTCTACTACTCAAAAATCTGACAGTCTAATTAAAAGTCCAGCCGCGTTGGAAGTCAAGTCCTATTGAAAAGTTATGAGCTAATGCCCCTTTATTAACATTTTGACATGGTTTTTGATTTTTCAATTGAATGTTGCTTTAAATCTGGTAAAATAATTAAATAATCATCTAAAGTATTTATGTACATTGAGGTAAAAATGTTGACGCTCTTTGTTGGAACACTCAGTATGAAAAACTGCTCAAAATTCATTTAGTATGCAGAAATCAACAGACAATAAAGTCAGTCACCTCCATATAAAAGGTATTTTTAAGAATTGGTAATGGATGCAAAAAGTCGTATTTGTCCATTGTGCGATACATAACCTAAATGGATATAATCGTCAGTTTCTCTATACTAATTAAGGGCTAATATTTTTTTTATTTATTAGGTTACTACGCCATTTTGGAGCGTTTAAATCTATTTGGATTAATCCAAAAAACAAGGTGTCCCAAATAAGAGTGTCAGTAGAGGAAAATTTCGAAGCAAATCATCGACCTGTAAACCAAATAAAAAAATCAGATTTTCTTAGGAGTACTCTATAATAATTAATAACCTTTTTTTGGAGCAGCCGATATAAACTACCAAAACCATTTATTTCATATGCAGAATTTAACAGACAATAAAATAAGTAACCTAAATATAAAATATTCTTGCACTTTGTAGAAATTAACGCAAAGGGTATTTTTGACCCATGTGCGACGCATAACTTAAATAGATGTGACCGTCACTTTCTCTATACTAATTCAGGGCAAACTGCGGTTTAACTTCTTGGAATCCGTGAAATGCGTTTCTAAGAAATAAAAAGTTTTTTTTCGATTAAAACAAAATAATTGAACAATAATTTACAGCATCAGCCAACCGCTAAGTAAAGTAAAAGTAAAAACCAATCAAATCTTCTTCCTGTATAGACACTCCTTGCACTTATTACGATGAAAGTAAGCAATAAACCAATTTTTAAGAACTACAAATAATCGATTTTCCTATAAATAATCATAATGCCTACATCCTGTTTCCAAGGAAATAACTTAAAAAAAATGGTATCCCAGACTATCGATCCCCTGATACGTGTACCACATGTCAACATCGAGTGGCTACTAAATATTCAACTCGGATAGCGGCTACTTGCTGGAATTTATTGTGAACCCTGTCGAACGCCGATGTCAAGTCGACAAACGTATCTACGGAACGTCAAGTCTAAAGGTCGACAGACCTTTAGGAGAGGCTTCGTCTTTTATTATTACACAATTAAGGTTCCTTAAATAATTTATGAAAAAAAGGATTCTGGGAAAATATGCTGGGAAAAGCGTGTGTATTCTATCCGCTTAGATTATAATTAAAATCGAAAGAATATGACACTAGAAATAATACTTTTTGGAGTATTATAAGTGGAAATTGAATTATAAATCTGAATTATAATAGTTTACCATCAGAATTTTAAACTATTGATATTTAATGTAAAATTAAGATCAATATCCGGAAAATTGATTTTTGTCTAAAAAATAAGTTAGCTTTACTCTTTATGCTACGCAAACAAATTAATCAAAATGACTTCTTAATAAAATAATTTTTTGGAATAATGGTATATTATGGCTAAAACATGGTTTAATTTTGCTCGATATATACAGGATGTTATATAATAAGGTTAACACCTTTAAGAATCGGCATCTTATTCTGTAACATCCTGTATATAATTTATGAATTTGGTAATTTGTGGTTTTGTTTGTGGGAAAAAGGAAAATGTTCATCGTATCGAAAATTAATCGTGTCCTTAAATTTAATTTCATATTCTTGATAAAGGAAAAAAGTGTGAATTTCAAAGATAAGACTTCTACAACTTTTTATTGAAGAAAGAACAAATGTCTATATATAATGTAGTTATTTAAATTATGGAAAAATATAATATTAAGCAAACTATTAATAAAATTGACTGATCTTGACAAACATTTTGAATTAAATAGGAAAAGTGATGTAGAATAAAAATAGGATCGATGCAATACCTAAGGAATTCTGGGTTCGATTTTTAATGTAAGACTGTTGTATTTAATTCAAGCGAAGCCGTCTATGAGAAGTCTCATATAATTCCAATTTATTTAAAATAATATTTTACTGAAATGTTTAAATTTACTTAAAGTAAGCAATGATCTATGTTATTAAAAAAGAAGGGAAGTCAAAGATTACTGTAATTGATTTAACAAATTGAGATGCATTTAAAAAGTGGTACTGTAGGAATAAATGTATCATTTATTATAAAGTGCTTTCTTAAATATTTTGAATAGGGAAGGAATGAAGCTAATTGGTCGATAATTCTAAGAAAACTAGCGATGTATTACTTTAGTGAGGATAAACTCTTGTTGAAAGCTATTTCTAATTAGACCGATTCCAAAACAGTAGAAATCGGCTAATGGGGAAATTGTAGGAATCCGTATAGTATCCGTTTAAACTATGCTTAATATTGCAACAAATATTTTTTTAATTTTTAAATTGTGTAAATCTTTGGTAAACAAAAAAGAACTAATTTTAACCAGCAATTCGAATAAATATAGGGTCAGTAGAGAAAAAATCCTTCCTTACCACAGTCCTGTTACCATCCACACTACCTTCCTGTAAAGTTTTAAAGATCTACCAACCGCAGTTTAATGTTCCCAAATCAAAATTTCATACAACAACAAGGCGTGTACAAGTGCAAAATAAGCACCATTGAGAGTCCTCTAAGGCAATAGAGATTCTACTAACACGATATAAGATTCCCACCCTAGTTTTATTTCAAGAGTAACCCCGAGAAATATTGCTTTAACTAGACCACCCCAGTCCTCATGCATTGGGAACCAGAGATCAGTTTTTCTTGCACAGCCTGACACCCTACCCATCATGTGCCAACTCTTAACTATCCATGCAGAGAGAAATGGTTGCGAACAGAATGAATTGTACATTGCCATTACTGGCAGGTAGATCATTGACATAAATAAAAAATAATATTGGGACTAATACTGAACCTTGGAGAACTCCTGTATTTGTACCCTCTCCGACGATGTTACACCTACTCTCACCACCTGACTCATATTAATTAAGCAGGATTTTATTATTTCAATAGTGATTCTGCGGGCACGAAAACTAAGTGTTAACTTAGTTGAAATGACATCCTTTATCCTAAAAACCGATTATTAATTTCAAAAAGATCATATCCATTTAAATTATGCCTAATATTAAAAAAAATTGAATTAGCAAATTACGGGAACCTTTGGCAAAAAAAACTATTATGGTAAGATGGTTAGAAAAAAAATATGAATCGTATCCATTTAAATTATTAATAGAGTTGAGCAATATTTATTTTAAACAGTTTAAAGGTCACCAAACTTTCAATAATTATTTAAATTCTCCTTAAGCAAATTCCACGATTGATTTATACGTTTTTGTCTACGGTGTTAAAAGGGTCTGAAATGGCTACCTGACCCGCATGTTACACTCGTCGCGCCACAAGAAGAAGAATAATGAAAATTGACCTTTTTCAAAGAAACAGGTTGGCTTCGTCCTTTGTCAATATCCGATCTTTAACATGTGGGGGCTTTCGACAGGTAGAATCGTTTTGACCTTATGAGGAGGATGCCTTCGGATCTCAAGTTCTCGGAACGGTCGTCAAAAAAAAACCTTTTAAAATCTGACCCCTCGGCTTTAACCATTTCGGTTGCACCTTAAAGATGCACACAAAGTTGGCCTTTTTAATGTTACCTGTTTCGAATATTTGCTTGATGAATTAGAGGTCGGACAGAGGCGTACACTTTAGTCTTGACTATGTCTATGTATAAAGATTAATTTATATTGTAATACCTGAGTAGCACCAAGATGGCCAGACTACTGGACTTTCTGTATCCATGGTTCCAAATTCTCAGAAGAAAACACTCTTTTAAGTTGCACTAATTTCGTATGTTTTTTCAATTTTTTTTAGAAAAAGTCGTTCAACAATTCGTGGTTCGGTTCAAAATGCTTCTAATTAATGAATCTGGAAAAGAAAATTTTTATTTAAAAATAAGTCTCTATAAGTGAACATACAGGATGGGCGTGACATTTATTATTGATTTTGCACGTTGGTCAAATGGCTAAATATATTTTTATATATATATGGTGTTTATAAAGCCATACTTGAGGTTTTGGTATTTTTATATAAAGTTTATTTTTAATTCCAGGTGTTTAATGTTTCATCACTAATAATTGGAATGTAAAAATCAGTGTGTTATTTTTTAATAATTTTTGTACCATATTTTTTTAAATTGTAGGAATTTTAGTATTGAACTCCAAAAAATTAAATATTTTATAACAATGTCGATAAGAGATAAGAAAAACGACTATGTTTGGGACTGTAATAATTTAATCTTAGGGTCTAAAATTATATACGGTAAAACTTTTTTAAATATTTTTGCCAATCTAAATAAACAAAGATAACATTTAAATGTTATTTTTTAACAAATGCTTCAAATTACAATAATTCATCTTCATATATACATACATTTATTACACTATTTTTTCGAAAAAAAAATTCATGATTTACCAATTAAAGTAGCAAGAAATTAACTTCTTCCTTTAATGAATTATCTTCAATTAAATAAAAGAAATTCAACTATTTTTACTTAAACTGAACAACTAAAGTGCAAATAGTAATAATCTTGGTGAAAAACTACTACTTTTTAAAAAACGTTTTAAATTACATTAATTCGTCTTTAGGGTCTGGAATTATTATTTTCTTTTATAAACATTAATATATTTTCATCAAATACATATATTTTGAATTCGAATTATTCGCTTAAAAAAAGAATTAACGCAATGGTGCGTAAAAAGTAATTTGACGTTTATTTGACTTTTAATTTATAGTTTGTCAACAAATGTTTTGACGTTCTTTTACTGTAAAATCGTTTAAGTGTGTAAAGTAATTTTTTATTTTTTCTTCAGTATTAGAATAAAATTTGTTGTTGTGTTAATGTTACACGTGGAAATTGTCACATTCATGTTTTTATACACTTGCAATTAAATTAGTATATCATGAACTAGGATTTTTTTTAAATTGCTACGATAAAGGTATATACCTTTAAATTCTTTTTTTAAGCGAATAATTCGAATTCAATTTAAAATAATAAAAAAAATTTGGGTTTTTCTGATATCTTTAAGAAATAAAATTATAAAATGTCTGATTTTTATTAGTAGCATGCAGAAAAGATACAAACTTAAAAAAAAATTATATATTTATACCAATGCATTTTTTAATCGAAAAATCTAGACTTAAGGCCGCGTTATGGGCGGCGCTGTTGGTTTTCATTTTCCATAAGACCAAGGCAAATTATTTGGAGATTCCATTCAACAAACTACACAAAAAGTACGCATCAGATTTGGTTGAAGTTCATTTACAACAATCCTAAAAGGGTTATCTACAATCCCAGGTCTGGAATTTCTCATCTTTTGTCTACTTGTTTAGTTAATAAATTCCGAAAAAAAAATCAATATTCGGCAGGCTTAGGTCACCAACAATACATCAATTTTTAAAATAAGATTAAAAATCTATGAGGCAAAAGATCAAAAATCGCACCCCTGAGAGAGATACATTTTTTAGGAATGTTCATGTCAAATTTCAACCAAATCTGATGCGTACTTTTTGCAGGGATGTTGAACGGGATCTCCAAATAATTTGCAATGGTCTTATGGAAAATAAAAACCAACATAGCCGACCAGAACGCGGGCTTAATTTCTTAATGTCATGATTACTTTTCGTCTGTTTCAGACAAAATGCCAACAAACTACAATCGAAAATCGGCATCGACCAGCCTGGAGTGAAAATCATTTAAAGGATGCCATGCAGGCTGTAAGAAGTGAGTCATCGGTTAATGCCGCTGCGCAGAATCATGGTGTACCACGAAAGACTCTGGAAAGAAGGCTGAAAAAAAATAATACCTCTAAGGGACGCATAGGCCCCGAATCGCTTCTGGGTGAAATCAACGAACTTAAGTTAGCAATACATTTGAAAAAAATGCAGAAATCTGGTTTTTCTTTATGTATTGATGATGTTCGCCGTGTAGCATTTTTTTTTTGCTGAACAGAGAGAAAGAAAGAGCAGGTTACGACTGGTTTAGCTATTTTTCACGCCGGCATCTAGATTTATGCTTAAGAAAAGCAGAAGAAGTATCAATTGCATGAATTTTTAATAATTTTTTCGAGACTGAAATCATAAATTATTTATCTTGTATAACTTAAAAATAAATACGAAAGAAGTCAACACCCTATAGATTGATATTAATACTGTTAAAACTATGAATTGATCCAACATCAATATCGTACTTATAGGATTTGAGTTAATTAAGTTGAATAAAACAAATTTGTCTAATAGTACTCATATAACTGTAACCCCTTGTGGTTCTAACATAATTCTTTTTAACACTATTACGCCGTAAAACAATTTATTCTACCATAACTCCAATATTGTCACGGTGGTACTATAATTGTATTTTTTTCCCTAAACTCGCCGTAAAAACGACGTAATTTGAACCGGGGGCTCATTAAAAGACTATTAGGATGAACCGTTGAAAGTGGTGACCTCTTACCGTTTAAGGTCAAATTATTATGGTCACTTGTTTGTACAAATTTTCAAGTAGTGTGGAACTTTGAGAAGTTTTTAATTAATTAAAATGAGTGCTTCATTAATTATTTTTTTCGGATGCTTGCTAGATGAAGGAAAATAGGTTTCAAGTTAAGGTTTATTAATTAAGTCACAGTGTTTTTTGACTTTTATACCGATATTTGTGAAATAGGGAAATGTGTATATAGCATATTCACGATTTATGGAAAACGGAAAATATATGAACAGTTAAAGAGAAATTTATTTTCTTATGGAAATATCTTAACATTTTAGGGAAAATCAAAGCTTGGTGGAGTAGGGAAGGTTTTTATAGAAACCATATAAAAAATGTCTATTTCAAAGCCTAAAAAAGCTTTCATAATTATTTCAATTTATGCAACCAATGCAAATTCGCACTTTAAAATTAAGAAAACCTTTTTTCCTTCAATGCAATACAAAGATATAACCATTTTTAGAAAAAATATAAATTTTACAGAGAAAAGAAATGCCATTCCTTTTCTGAAATTTATAAGGTATAGAGATAAGTATGGGTATAATTTAAAAGATTTTTGTTATTGCTTATGAAAATCTTACTGTTACAATCTTAATATTTAAATTAAAACTCGCAAACCACTTAATTATTAATTTATATTATGCGTGTCGTCAATATAATGATAAAAATAACTAGATTTATGACAATACTTAATTAATTATACCACATCATGATATTATATAAATAATTATGTATATTAAATAGTATAATAGGAGGTGAATCAGAAAGTTCATATCGAGCATTTTTTCTAACTTAAATACTTAATTGTGATTAATTGAAACTATTTAGGATATTATTATATCACTAATATTTTCACTCTTATTATTCCAGGAATATGAAGATATACAGGGTGTCTCGGTTCATGTGGGAAATCTCTCGGCTTCAGGTAGAACATTGAAAAATAATACCGAACGTTCCTATAAAAAAAATTCCTACAGGCCTTCTTTACGAAGATACAGCTTCCTAAAGGACGCTGCTGGAAATTGGTTTTTCATAAATTACTTTTAAACTACCCGGTAGAATTTATTAAAAATTTTAGGTGATGAACACTATTAGGGACCTCTTAAAATGACATCCTTAAAATATATTTACCTTGTTTACTTTACCAGGGGCGGACTAGGTTGTACACTTTAATGCGTATATTTTTAACACCCTGTATGTTAAAGTCTAAAAAAAATAATTTTGGATGCCTTGAACCCTAGGCTAAAAAAAAAGGTATTCTTGTTCATTATCGATAAAATGAACCGTTTTGGAGAAAAAAAAATAAACGAGCCAATGTTTTTTTTTTATTTTTTTTAAATGAGAGAAGTACGCTAGTTATTTAAAGAACAGAGAAATTTCGATGTAAGCCATTTAATTTAAAATAATACATGTTCCTAAAAATACAGTGGTGTCCTAAAAAATACTTTCACAAAATAATTTAAAAAAAACCTATGATGAGTGTATGTTTTTAAATTAGAAAAAACAACTTACAAAAAAATGCCAAAAACCAAATATGTAAACAAAAGTTAAATTCTTCAATACGAGCAATAAACAATTAATTATTAAAAACTTCATAAGTAGGTTCGACGTGGGCTCCGTGAACTCTAACACATTCGCGGGCACGACGAATCGAGGACTGCTGCACTCGCCACAATAACCCAAGATTGTTTTTTATATTATCACAATGAAATGTAATTCTTTGGAGCAGTTCTTCCCGAGTATCGACTGGGGTGGAATACACCAAGGTTTTGAGGTGAAAAATCTAATGGCGTTAGATCGGGAGACCGAGGAGGCCAAGCAACAGGTCCTCCTCTACCTATTCAACGGTTTTCAAAAGTATTATTTAAGTGGTGTCTTACAGCAAGGCTAAAATGAGGTGGGGCTTCATCATGCATAAAATACATATCTCGGCGGGTTGCAAGGGGCAAATCTTCTAATAAATCTGGAAGATTGTTCTGGAGGAACTCCAAATAAAGTTCTCCGTTTAAACGTGCTGTCAGTTCAAATGGCCCAATCACAAAATTGTCAATAATTCCTGCCCAGATATTTATTGATTGGAATCGATGTTGATGATGAGAAATAATAGTACCACGGAGATTTTCATCAGCCCATACATGCGAGTTATGTAAGTTTTCAATTCCATTTTTGGTAAACCCTGCTTCATCTGTAAAAAGAATCGTGTTGATAAAGTTAGGGTTATTTTGCTGCTGATCTAACGGCCAGTTTGCGAAGTGTATTCTAGGAGCAAAATCTCTGGGCAGTTGTTCATGCACTTTTTGTAAGTAATATGGGCACAACAGTTGTTCTTGAAGTACCATATGTACAATTGTTTTGGACGAATGAAGCTGAGCGGCTAATTTTCGAGTACTCGTTGTAGGAGTGTCAGCTACAGCGTCTAAAATATTTTCTTCCAATTGCACTGTACGTGCTGTTCTCCTCCGACCACCATTTTTCTTTTTTTTTTCAAAACATCCTAAAATTGCCTTAAGGAAATTTAATAGTATTACCTCATTAAGTGGAAAACAGAAACCTACCAGTTTCCCTTAGACGTTGATCAACACGTTGAAATGTTTTCTGACCCGGAATAATGCGATTGGGAAATCTTTCTTCGTACAATCTTTTTGCTTCCAATGCATTGCAAGACGCCAGACCATACATAAGATGCATATCTGCATACTCAATAAAAGTAAACTCCATATTTTGACGTAATTTAAATTAAAAGTTACCAAAACATACAAAAATTAAAAAAAAATATTATCAAATTAAGGATGAATATTATGTTGACAAAGATTAGGTTTAAATGATAGGTATTTGCTAAATTTGGAGTATAGCAATATTTGTAACAATAATGCGTTCAAAAATACAAAAATTCCGATAAATAAGTCAGGTACAATACATATGGTTTACATAATTTTTTTAGTTTTTTTTATGTTTAGTTTTTATCTTAAGAATAACAAAAAAGAAATAAACGTATAATAAATAAGAAAAATTTTGTAAAAGTATTTTTTAGGATACCACTGTATATTTAGGAACATGTATTTTTTTAAAATTAAATGACTTACATCGAAATTTTCTGGTCTTTGAATAACTGGCGTACTTATCTCATTAAAAAAAAAAAATAATAAAAAAAGAAAAAACATTGGCTCGTTTACTATTTTTTTCTCCAAAACGGTTCATTTTATCGATAATGAACAAGAGTACCTTTTTTTGCCTAGGGTTCAAAGTATCCAAATTTATTTTTTTTAGACTTTAACATACAGGGTGTTAAAAATATACGCATTAAAGTGTACAACCTAGTCCGCCCCTGGTAAAGTAAACAAGATAAATGTATTTTAAGGATGTCATTTTAAGAGGTCCCTAATAGTGTTCATCACCTAAAATTTTTATTAAATTCTACCGGGTAGTTTAAAAGTAATTTATGAAAAACCAATTTCTAGCAGCGTCCTTTAGGAGGCTGTATCTTCGTAAAGAAGGCCTGTAGGAATTTTTTTATAGGAACGTTCGGTATTATTTTTCGATGTTCTACCTGGATCCGAGAGATTTCCCACATGAATCGGGACACCCTGTATAATTTGCTTAAAACAATTTTTTTTTTATTTTTTTTCAGGATGCCTCAAAAAATGTCTATTTAATATTTAAAATTTCAACTATTTATAGGTTCAGACATTTTAACATTTTAGATTAATTTAGGAAAATTTAGTTTCTGGAGAGAAATAACTCGCAAAAATAGGAAAAATAGTTTCATTGTCTGGTAAAAAATTTTTTTTTGTTCAAAGGCCTATTAAATTGTTTACTTTTAAGAGATTTAAACATAATTTCTCAAAAAAAATCATTAAAATGGCTTTAGTTACTTGGAAAACGATTTAGTCTATGTTTCTGGATTTGAAATTATTTCCGAAAAATATATTATTTCCTGAGAAACAAGTTCCAGAAAGTAAGAAAAATAGTTCGGTTATCTGGGAGAATAATATTTTCTTATTTTTCCATTGATCTAAGGTCTGAAATTGTTTTTTTTAACTAGTAGGAAATATAAAAGTTACTTTAAATGCTTGAAGCAAAAAAAAATTAAAAGGTTGCTAGTTCTTCCCGGCGTTTAAACCATTAATAGAAATTTTTCCACATAAACATAGTTTCTCTAAGAAAGCAACTAAGAAACAAGAAAACTATCTCAAGTACACAGAAAAATTAATTCTCTTTGACGTTTGAGGTATTAATTGATTTTTTTAAACTATTTCTAAGAATTAAAAAAAATAGCTACGTATACCTGTCTGAAGAGAAGGAAAAAATAAAAAACTTATCCTCGATAAGACTTTCATGTTAAAATTTGTAAACTAAATTTTTCCTGGTATCTCAAGTTTTCAAATTATGCTGGAAAAATGTAGCTTTCTTCATGAAGTAACTTACAAGAAATAATAAAAATAGTTCATTTCTTCAAATTATGTTTTTTCAGAGATTAAAGGTACTATTTGTTCAACCGCTAAATTATTATATAATATTATGCGTGTCATAAATATAGTGATAAAAATAACTAATAATACTTAAATATTTACCGCATTTCATTATATTATAATATCAATAAATTATGTGTATTAAAATCGCATAATAGGAGATGAATCAAAAATTTTAAATTTATATTTCTAATTGTATTGATTAATTTTTTTTTAAACATAGTTTAATAATAAAAGAGTTAAAAATAAATATGATATTTAGATAAACATACAGATATTCTAAGATTTTTAAGGCCAATCGGTATATTAGAAATTTTCTAGAGAAATTTAGCTATTTTCTGAAGAAAAAAAATTAAAATTGTTTTTATTTATTTAGCTGAAAAATATAATATATTGTTTACAAAGTAACAACTTCCAAGAAATAAGCAAAATACTTCAATTGCCTGGAAAATAATTTAAAAAATTCCCTTTCAGAGTCTTAGTCCTATGGTTGGAACCTTTGGTGTGACACTCAAATTACGAGACAGCTGCACTAACCAAAACTTTTTATTTGACTCTCGACACGTGTTTCGCTAACCACGTTAGCATCTTCGGGAGAAGATTAAAACTTAGTTATGAAAGAGAGAGAAATAGAGTAAAATTAAGAGTTTTGGTTAGTGGTAAAACTGTCTGGTGATTTACAAAGTCTTATTTGATTTTTTTTAATTACTTTCAAGATTACATCTCTAGAATATAAATTCATTTTAGTTTCTCAAAAAAATTAAAAAACTAGCTTTACTTGCTTGGAAAAACTATTTTTTCCACGCATGTGAATATTTTAAGTTAATCCAGAAAAATGTAATTATTCCAAGGAAGCAAGTTTCAAGAAATAGGAAAAATAGTTCAATTATCTGAAAAAATAATACTTTTTATTTTGCCAGGGATCTAGGATCTAACTACAACAAAGTTTTTCATTGTTCATGCATTTGAGGTCTTATTAATAAATTTTCCAACAAAACTTAGATTTTCCCAAAAAAATTAAAAATGGATATAATGTTTATTGAATATCGTCTCTCTTTTGGCAATAATTTACATTGTTTATAAGAAAAAGCGAGTCCCGCCTCTGTTTATATATTACTGCATGAGTAGGTAAAAATTGACCTTTAAGGTATTTGAAGTTTGGTTTTTGCAAAAAATTTTAATTTTTTTAAACATCTAAAATTATTACAGAAAAATGTTTTCTTCCAAAAAATTAAAAAAAAATGCAGGAAACATATTTTTTTTACTTGCTATAGCCACTTCAATTTTCTTACTTCGAAGGGTTTAAAAAATCTAGAAAAAACTTTTTTTTTTCTTTCAGGAATTTAAAGAAGTTTCCAAAAAATTTCCGAAAAAAGAGAATTAATCTATTTGAACCGGTGTAAGCAGAAACGGCACAAGTCAATATTTTGACAAATTGTCATTATACCTAAAATGTGTTCTCCTATGGTAGACACAACGGATTATGCATCAGGGGCACAAGTCCGCATCCCCGATGTCTTAGAAATGTCAGGTAATAATGCTAGCGTTATGCATAAAAGGCACACGTCAGTGACATGTGCCGTTTATGCGAAATGTTAGTGTTTCAAATGGTGGGGTCAACATGTGTTTGTCGTGCGTTTTACGTCATCAGCAAAAATTCGACTTCAGTTAATCTGTTGGTTGCTTCGGGGACAGTTGCACGTAGTTTTAGTTTCATTTGACATGGATGACAATTCTGAATTAACACCTAATAAAAGACGAAAAGCAGAGCCTTCTAAGTATGCTCGCAACATACAGAAAAAGGCAAGATTGGAAGAAAAGTCTTATAAAAACAGTAAAGGAAGATCCAAAAATCTCATCCATTATTCTCTAAGAGACCAACATACAAAATTCACGAAAAATAAATAAAAACACAAAGTCACGGTCTCACAACATGTAATTAAACGGGCTACACGTGTTTCGCTCTAGTTAGAGCATCATCAGGCCTAAAATAAAAATACTATTTAAACAAAACTAAAGACTTACATAAAATAATAAAAAACCTTTAGAAGCCATTCCCACATTTCACAGTACATAAATAAACAATAATTTTAAGGTTATAATTGTACAAAGCAAAAAATAAAAAATAAAAAGTGGAACGCAACAACATAGACTTAACGAGAATCGAACCCGGTACAACAAGGTTATAAAAGTAAAACCTATCGGCTATACGGACCTAATGCTAAAACAACTTAACACGTTAGCCAATGTAAATTGAAGAAAGTGACTACAAGGAAAATGTTAAACGAGACTTAGGTAAATTAAATTGTTAAAAATCAAATTAGGTTCAAAAGTAAACACGGCATTCACACACACGAGAACAGGACTCTTTTTAGCTTTTGTAATTCCCATTTTCTGCAGAAGGTCAAGCTTCTTACCTTTAGGGCATTCATGAAGCATTTCAGCTCTCACCCCCGGAGAAGAATTATGAGTAGAGGCCAGCAAATGATTCGAAAACGCTGATTTGGTATCGCTGACATTGGTATTTTTAAATTTTTCAAAAAGCGCTACGTGTTCTTTAATGCGTGTAGAGATTTTTCTTCCAGACTGGCCAATGTATACTGCGTTGCAATCGTCACATTTTAAAGAGTAAACTCCCGATTTAGAAAGGATGCTTGTCTTGTCCACTCTACCGACCAACTGGTTCTTTAAATTATTAACTGTCTTAAACACGATTTTTACATTTAGGGATTTAAAGAATCTTACTAAATTTACGGGGAACCAAAAATGGTCAAGGATCTAAAGGAACTTATTGAGTCGTTATTATGAAGAATATTGTAGGTCAATTTATATTTATTTAAAAAATTGTAATAAATTTTGTCTATTAAATGAAGGGGAAATCCGTTGTTGAGAGCAATATGTTTTATAATATTCAATTCTTTAGCGAAAGCTTCTTTTGACAAGGGGATATCAAACAATCTATAAAAAAATGAATTAAAGGAGGCAAATTTATATGAGTAGGGAGAATTTGAATAGTAAAGGAATAGACGTTTGTGAGAAAAAAATTAATAATAGAGTCCTTTGCAGATAGGTTCTTTTATAATATTTTTGGCACATCGGTTAATTTCATTATTTAGTTGTAGAATTAAATGTTCTCTAAAAAAGTTCTCTGATGCAGATAGATTAGCGATTTTTCAACAATTTTATACTTTAAGCTCTAAAAACGAACAAGACATTTTTCTACAGAGTCTTGTGGATATGATGGAAGTAAAGCAGCGGCGTCCTCGACCAGGTGACAAAAATATACCCAAATTAAAAAGTTTCAAGTACTACTCATTTAAAGGAAGTTCCAAAGTAGAGATTTGTGTTACAGCATTTTTGAATTTATATGCTATCACGTACAAACGCATCAGGAGAATTAATACCTTATCCTCACAAGGCAAGTCACCGAATGACTTACGCGGAAAAATGACCGCGTGCTAATACTTTCTCAGAAGAAATTCGGAATTGTGTAAAGGAACACATACAATCATTTCTTACAAAAATCAGCCACTATTCAGGACGTGAAAAACATTATTTGCTAAATTTGACAAAAATGCATCAGCTTTATCTAGAGAAGTATCCAAACCAAAAGGTAAGCTTTTCATTTTATAGATGCTTTTTTCGTGAAAATTTTAATCTCTCTCTCGGAAGACCACAAGTTGATGTTTGTTCGACTTGTGAATTACTAAATAACAAAATAAAAGACCAATATTTGAATGACACGGCCAAGCGTACTGCCGAATTGATAGTTCACAAACGAAGGGCTAAAAAATTGTATTCAAAAATAACCAAAGATATTGAAGAAAAGGAAAATAAAGACCAATTTCTGTCATTGGCCTTCGATTATATGCAAAATGTCCAGTTACCCACAACGCCTGTGGGTGAGGTATTTTACTACCAGCAGCTTACTGTGTCCGTATTTTGTATTCACAATCTTAAGACAAATACATCCTGGATGTACGTTTACCACGAGGGACATGCAAAGAAAACAGCTGACGAAATGTGTACGTTTGTTCTCGAATATCTTAATGAATTCAAGGAAAATCAATCGGAGCTTCATCTTTACAGTGATAATGGCTGGGGCTAAAACAAGAATCATACTATGATCAGGATGCGTTTGGCTCTCACAGATTCTAGTAAATTTAGCATGCTTTGGCACTTTTTCCAGTTAGGGGGCATTCATTTCTCCCGTGTGACAGGGACTTCGCGTTGGCGAAAAAAAAATTACGGAAACATGATACAATATGCACCATTCACGAGATCTCCACGATTATTATTACCAGTACAAAAAATAATACAAAATTTTTAGTCAAAGAGGTTGCAACAAGTGACGTATTAGATTTCAAAAACTGATGGGGAAAATTTTATAAAAAAACCTGTGTATCTGAAGAAACAAAACAATTTTCCTCGTAACGAAAAGGTCAACTTTCAAATAAGCACCTTTGCATGTTTTAAATACACATCCCAACAAAAAGGCACTGTTCAAGCCTATCCTTTGACGGTTTGGTGTCACATACATTTAACTTATCACAACCTGGAATGGCCTGCCCACCTTTGCCAACGAGCCTTGCGCATCCCTTAGGAAAAGTTCCTATTAAGGCCCACAAAATGGAACATATAAGGAAATGCACTGCTTATGTTGCAGAGGAACACAAACCATATTTTGATGCTATTCTTCAGTGGCCTACAATCAAAAATCAATGAGTGATCCGAAGATTAGTTTTTTCAAAACATTGTACTCTTCTATTGAAATTAGCTGTTTATTTTTGACTTGTACTTTACATAACTAAAGCTGTATTAAAAAAAATTAATATTTTTGAAATTTACTAAATAGCATTAAGTGCAAAAAGGGCACATGTCAATTCTTTCAAAGTCTTCTGGGGGAGTTAAAATCAATTTTTAAATTTAAAATATAAGGAGACAAATCCTGCTATTCAAACTACAAATCAATTATAACAATAAATGTAAATAATTTCACTTAATTTGATGAAAAATGTGCCCTTTCTGCTTACATCGATTCATTTAAAATATTTTTGAAAAATAGGATTTTGTTACAAAAAAAACTTTGCTTCTAAAAATTAAGAAATTTCTTCAACCGCCTGGAAAAAAACTCAAGAGTTTTTAGATATTTGAAGCTATATTTAAAATTATTCCAATACCGTAAAAACTATTCCAATTATAATTTTTGTTTGAAAATTTAACTACCTGGACAAAAAAAATACCCTAAATACTTTAATAAATATAAATAAAGCAGCTAAAGCTATAAGTTTGTCATTCATGAAAAGAAACTTCTGCTACATTCTAAAATCACTCCGATATAAAACTATAAACCTATTTTCACCTTCATTTTCAAACACTTCGCTGTTGAACTTTAAAAAACGACTTAAAGAAATTCTGATTTTTGAACGAATAGGCTCTAACTGAATTATAGGGATAAGCTTGTCTAACTGAATCTCTTAAATAGCTGTGATTTCTTGAAAAACGGTTTTTAAATTACGTGTTGAGTTATTGTATTTTTTTTTTATTATTTTTTTTTGATTTCTTGTGTTTTTGTTTGCTGTTTTTGCTTTGTGTTTCTATTTTTATCTCTGTATTTCTGTTTTACATTTTAAACTTATTCTAAGTATTTTATGGTTCTATGATTTTAAATTATATGTTTGCTTTGGCCATTGTGTATTTTTGTATTTTGCATTTATTTTTAATTCTGTTTATTTCAATTTTGTTACTCTACCTTATTTTGTAATGATTACCTTAGATTCTAAATATTTAAAAATGTAGAAGTTTTAATTTATTTGTATTTGGGCTTAAGCAGTGCCTTACAACACTTCTATTGTAAGGTGTCTGAGGAGCCTTTTAGGACATATTGCATTGAGATTTCTGTATTTTTGGTTAATATTGTTGGTCTTAATAAACGAATTATTATTATTATTATTATTATTATTATTATTATTATATTATTTTTTTCTCAAGAATTTGTCTGGAAACTTTTTACTGTTATTCCTGTTGCAAAAGTATTAAACACCACTAAATATAATGAGCACAGTGTTGACTCATTAACACTGTGCCTGTCTACGAAAGGCTCCTTGAAGTTTGTGTAAAAGATGTGATTTTTGCAACGAAAATTGATTTTCAATTCAAATCAATCTGGTTTTCAAAAAAATAACTTACGCGTTTGTGTAAATACAGGGTGTTCGATGATGCAAAATTCGATGCAAATATTTTTAAAGCGTATTGTTGGGGCTAAAATTATTTTTTTTCCTTATAAACATGTATCCTAAAATGCAATGCGCCTAAGATCTACAGCACGCGCAAATTGCTTGAAAAAAATCGAATATTTGGACCACAGACTAGAACTATGCATCAAACCTTTTGAAATTTTCATGTCTCCAATTTTTTGGATCCTTGTGACATTTTTCTTTTCAAATATAGTGTAAACCCAATTTTAGGGATTCAGGGAGGCTTACCCTTTTGATGGTCCATAACTTATGTGTCTAATAAGAAATTTTAAAATCTTATTGAAAAAATTTTAGAACACTAGCTAATTAGCCATGAAAAATTATTAATTTATCTTTTTTCGCATTTTTTCGATAAAATTAATTAATTTGATAAAAATTAAAGCAGTCACAGCCCACTTCGTTTTTTCAAATTTAATAGTTCAATCGGGTTTAATAATGCTCCCCTTTCGTTTATCGACGATTTTCTCGAAAACGCTTAATAATATCGAAAAAATGCACGAAAAAAAGAGCTTGGCCAACTAGATGGTGATGCTAAATTTTTAAATTTCTTATAGGAAACATAAGGTACGGTCCATCAAAAGGGTAAGCTCACTTGGAATCCTCCCCTAAAATTGGCTTTTGGCAAGACGCCATTTTTGAGACGGAAAATAAAAAGAGCATTCAAAAAACGGGGACATGATAATTTTTAGAAAAATTGATGCACAATTGTAGTTACGGTTCCAAATAATCAATTTTCTTCAAACAATTTGCGTGGGCTGTAGCTGTGAGGGAAGACATTTTTGGGATACACTTTTATAAAAAAAAAGTCTTATTTTAACTCCAATAATATGTTCTTAAAATATTTGCACCGAATTTTGCCACACCCTGTCTATGTGATGATTTTTTAAGAGCAATTGATAATAATAATTATGTTCTAGCCGTATTCTTAGCTGCTATATAAATTATAAGGTGTGGTAATTAAGGGAGATGTCTTAAACTGGTTCAAATCCTATTTGTGTAATAAAGTTCAATGTGATAAATTTGTAAATAGTTTGTCGAAAATTCTTTATGTTCTTTGGTGTTCCACAGGATACAGTTTTGGGGCCATTATCGTTTATTTTCTATATAAATGATATGGTAAACGTGCTTGCAAAATGCAAAACTATCTTATTTGCTGATGACACAATGATTTACATAGTAAGTGATAATCTTGACCAAATGCCGATTGATATTAACAACGACCTAAATAATTTATTTAACTGGCTATGTATTAACAAATTTAGCTTACGAGGGCGGGTCAATAAGTCCGTGACTTATTGAATTTCCCGCCCTTTAATGGAAATGGCAACTCTGCTCCTGTCAACAGAGAACTGTCAGTTGACGCCTATCAAAATTTGAACAAGCTGCGTCATTTAGTTTGTGTTTGACAGCTGTTGATAGCAGACTACCACTCGTTTTGAGAAGAAAATGGAAAAAAGTGAATTTCGTGTGCTCATTAAGCATTATTTTTTACGGAAAAAACCATCACTCAAACCAAGGCTAAGCTTGATAAATATTATGGGGACTCTGCACAATCCATTTCCATGGTAAAGAAGTGGTTTACTGTATTTCGATGTGGCCGTACAAGCACGGAAGATGCCGAACGTTCTGGACGCCCAGCCGAGGTCTCTACATCCAGAACAATCGAAAAAATTCACGATATGGTTTTAGCCGATCGGAGATTGAAAGTGAGAGAGATTGTGGAAGCCATAGGCATCTCACATGGTTTAGTAGTTTCAATTTTGAATGATCATTTGGGTATGAGAAAGCTTTCCGCAAGCTGGGTGCCGCGTTTGCTCACAATCGACCACAAACGCAACCGTGTGACAATTTCCCAGCAATGTTTGGCGTTATTCAACCGCAATATGAACGAATTTTTGCGTCGTTTCATCACCCTGGACGAAACGTGGATCCACCACCACACGCCGGAGACCAAGTAGCAGTCAAAACAGTGGATTTCTCGGGGTGAATCGGCGCCCAAGAAGGTAAAGGTGGGTTTGTCAGCCAATAAAGTCATGGCGACCGTTTTTTGGGATGCACGCGGTATAATCCACATTGACTATCTTCAAAAGGGGAAAACAATCAATGGAGAATATTATACCAACTTATTGGATAGATTTAATGAGGAACTGAAAGAAAAAAGACCACATTTGGCCAAAAAAAAAGTTCTTTTCCACCAGGACAATGCAAGGGTCCACACATGTGCAGTTTCCATGGCAAAAATCCATGAATTAGGTTACAAATTACTTCCTCAGCCGCCCTATTCTCCAGATTTAGCCCCCAGTGACTATTTCCTATTCCCAAACTTAAAGAAATGGCTCGGCGGAAAGAGATTTGACTCCAACGACGAAATCATCTCTCAAACAAATGCCTATTTTAATGACCTCGACAAATCATATTTTTCCGAAGAGTTAAAAAAATTTGAGAAACGTTGGACTAAGTGTATAGAACTGAAAGGAGACTATGTTGAAAAATAAAATAACTTTTTATATAAAAACCTGCCTTTTATCCAAAATGTCACGGACTTATTGACCCGCCCTCGTAAATACAAGTAAATCCAAATTTTGTTTCTTCACTAAGAAATCCAAAGAGAGTCAAGTGTTATAATGAATTGGGCGTTACCATTAATGGGAAGAGCATTTTTTATAAAAAAGAAATTAATAATAAATAGATAAAATACTTAAGAACAATTCTAGATGCAAATTTTATATGCAAAATTTTATTGCCCATGCCGAATATATTCTAAGAAAGTTCTTGAAAAAAGTTGGGTTTATAGTGAGGGCTAGTAAGCATTTATCCATGCATGCTGTACAATGTCATTGCTATACGCCACTTACAGTACTGTTCAACATTATTATTTAACTTACCACAATATAAAATAAGACAATTTTAAGTCATTCAAAATAGAGCTATTCTCAAGTATAATCGCTATACTCCTGTCTCATCTGTGTTAAGTATATTAGGGATATACTCTGTGACCCCAAGAATTAGATTTAGTTTGTATGTGTTTATTTTTAAAGTCAAACAATATTTATTACCTTTAGAATATTGGGAGACATTTACAATTATAGTACTAGAAACCGGACAAATTTTGCCTATGATAGATGTTACACTAGTCAAATGTTAACTCTATTCTATGCAGATGATAAATTGTATTTAATAGGTTACCAGCTCATTTTAAGGACTATAATAATTTGAATCGTAAGTGTTGAGAGTGTTAAAAAATTTTGTTTTATGACGTCTATGATTGCTTGCTTTTATTTTTATTTCTAAGGCTTGATTTTCCTTAAGTTTTATTTTTTATCTCTCTCACTTAGTTTTTAGTTTTTATTTTATTTTTAACTCTTGAAGTAAGTGTGTATATTATGTTCTATTGTTTTATTTTTTATTATTTTTAATTTACTGTAAGCAACTTTTAATTTCTTTAGTGTTTATTGTGTAATTAATAATTATATTGTAATAACCTTTGTAGCTTGTGCTAAATAAGGTACATTTTTATTATTAATTTTAAAATTGACCTGATAAAAAAAATACATTTTTATTTTCTAGGGATCGGAGGTCTTTATTTTGATTTCGTTTTCTACTACTCAAAGACTTCAAAATTAAAATTTTTCACCTATAAGGCATCTGAATATTTAAAATTATTCTAGGAAAAATTAGTTTTTCCGAACAAGTAACTTTCAAAAAATAAGAAAAATAGTTCAAATGAATGAAAAGCAAATTTTTTTTACGAAAATTTAAGGTCACATTTTGTGCATTTTTTTAAGTATTTTTTAAGAATAAAAAAATTACTTTAACTGCTTGAAACAAAAAACATATTAAAATTTTTTTTCCCGGTGTTTGAAGCCTCATTAGCAATTTTCCTCTGATGAAATCTGATTTTTTGCAGAAAAATAAAAAACGACCTTAGATGCCTAGGAAAAATTTTTCTTCAGTTTTTCCATTTTTCCAGAAAAATGTAGTCCTCCCAAAGGAACTTTTTTTCGAATTATTTTAAGTTGTAGTGTCTCTTAAAGAGCGTAAAAATAAATGTTTCAACATCCTGTATGTTCTACATAGGGTATCCAAGAACCACCACTAAAAATTCTAAAAAAAAAATACCTTTTTGCAAGAAATTACACAACCACCTCAGTTCATCCGCTCATAAATCCATATAAAAAAAAATCACACAAAGAAAAACCCAATCACGGTCAAATTTTCCGCTTGTATACCAATCGAAATCGCGTGCCCGGCTATTCGCGAAAAACTGCCGTTCATCCCCACCCCTGCTTAAAATCAACTCTCGACTGTTTTTCCACGGAGAGTACCGTGGTCGTACTGAGCGACTTATCAAAAGTTGGCGGCGGCAGGTGCCACGGCGAAGCGAGGTGCCAAGCCAAGGCCTTCTTGGGGTCGCCGCTGTTTGTGCTCTCGATTCGGTGGTGGGGAGGGGTCACCTGGTCGCGGTGGGGCCGAAGGTAGTACCCAATGGTGATCTCGTTCATTCTTAGATTGTTAATTGCACCCAGGTTCGGACTGTTTATTGCTTTTCTTGTTTTATTCAATAATTACCAGCATACGCATATAAAAAATCAATGTAGAAGAAAGAATCTATTCTGATAGAGAGGTGGCGACTTGTATACGCTTAAAGATTTTTTTCGAAAAATGAATGTGACTCTACCGGGTGACACGGAAAAAAGAGATCACTTAATAACTTTTTTACTTTTCAAGATAAAATGAAATTTGGTATATCGATAGAATTGATTAATTGCTTAATGTGTACTTCCGGTTTTGACGTATGGCGCAGAAACACTACCTCTGACTAAACTAAGTATGAGAAAACTACAAATAATACAAGGTAAAATGGAGAGGTCTATGCTTGGTGTGAGGTTGAGAGATAGAGTTAGAAACGAAGAAATACGCAGAAGAACTGGCGTCGACGATATTGTAACACGCATCGCAAAACTTAAGTGGAAATGGGCCAAAAATATTGCGAGACGGCAGATGGACTACCACCACGAGAATTTCGGAATGGAGACCGAGATCGGACAAACGAAGTAGGGGAAGACCACCAACGCGATGGACGGACGACCTTAAAAAACTACCAGTAACTGGGTTGCAACTGCACAAGATAAAAGGAAATGGAGACTTATGGAGGTGGCCTATGTTCAACAATGGACGCGTTTGGCTGGATGATGATGATGATGATGATATCGATCAAATAGTTATAAGAGATCAAAGAGTCAAAAGATGCTCTTATTTTATTGTTTTCCATCATTTCCGGTTTAACAGGAAGTGATACAAACTTTCTTATTTTAAATGGGACACTTGTTATATCATTAAGTATTTCAATAAACAATTATGTTATGAAAACAATTATACTATATTTTCTACTTTTTGTTTTATACTTATAGAAAAAATCACTTTTTTAAATTTTTAAATAGGGTACCATGAATGCGTTGAAAGCTTTAATTTTTAATTAAGTAGTCACGGAAAAATAGTTTTCATTGCTTTTTATGACTTAAACCAGTAATTTTGGCATTTACATTATTTTTTTAAATAGCACATTATTGGGAACAACCACTTTTAAAATGCGGTCTCTTTTTCTCAATAATTTGATATGATTATTTTTTTAAATCGGTTGATAAATAAGCCCATACGAAGAAAAAAAATTAAATCACATAAATAAATGCATTTAATTAATAAAAATACCATAGAAGGCTTTGATTTCTTGAATAAGCTGCGTTTTGAGGTGTTCTTCAGTTATTTTTCAATTGACATAATACATGACATCTTGTTAAGCGCAATTATTATTTGTTATTTAAATAAATTTCCCGATATAATAATAATTCACAATCTCAAAAGTTATCTAACAAATTAGAACAAATAACTATTAATATGATATAATAACCCAATTATAAAAGCTTAACAAGATAATCACATATTCAACAAAATGAAATTAAATTAACTGCAATATACCTACTAACTATAATTTAAACACATGGGTCTTAATCCTAAAAGTAATGATCTACCAAGAAAGATATCGACAATCACATGAACCGGGGAGAAATTTATATCACATATAAGACAGATCCGATTAAATATAGCGCATATTGTATAAAGTGGCGATTTCAACAGGATGTTAGTATGAGGCCTTGCCAGAAAGAATCTTAAGGGATGTCTAGCAGTAAGCCTAGGCACCATGAAACATACAACAGAAAGCAGTACAGGACTATCAATTAATCCATTCAGTAACCCATGCAGGAAATTTACAGAGAAGATCATTCTTCTGAGATGTAATGGATGTAGATTGAAGCATTCCAATAGTTCTGCAGCAGTCGTACGAAGCGGTCGTGTTTCCACTCGTTGGCTCTGCCGGATTGATGTTTTGTTTTGTTTTGTTCTGTTTTGATTTTTTTTTTTTTTTGACGTTTCTGCTGTGCGTGATTCCTGCAAAAAATAATAGTTCCGCTTGACTGTTATTGTTCCTGATCTAAAAGTAGTTCCTGTTTAATACACGTGTTTTGTCAACATAGTTTGTTGAACCATCATAACATTACGACGACGCGGCTAGTGGTTATTGTGCGCGTGCTACCTGTTTATAAATTTGTTCCCGCTTAACTGAACTTGACTTTGGCAATTAGCATTGACCCCTACATAAGTGTTTTTGTCTTTGAACTTTTTAGTCTACAATCTTACATTTTTTATTATTATATATTTCTTTTCTTTCTTCACCTTAATAAAAAAAATGACTGAGTTCAAATGTGATTCGTGTCAAAAAACCGTATCCGATAAGGATAAATATAAACTTCGTTGCAGCGGAGAGTGTCGCCGGAATTTCTGCATGAACTGCACCGGGCTGGACAAGACAATGACAAAAGCGCTTTATCAGCAGAAGTGCCACAATGTAAGATATTTTTGCAATGTCTGTGACTCTCCGACACTCAAATACTTGCACGACAAAGTCTCTCATCTACAAAAAAGTCAGATTCCCCTTGAAATTGTTGAAGCATTGGGAACGTGCCTAAAAAAGAACAACGAACTGTTCCCTGTATTATCTGAGATCTACGACATTCTGAGCTACCATGACTCGAAATGGAAGACCTTATACGATAAAATAGATGAAATTCATTGCCTCCATACAAGAACTCCTGAAAACGGAAAAGAAACCTTATTCCATTCCATCAGGGAAATGAAGCAAGGCATTTTTAATCTCTCGTCTATTCTCCTGGATAATCATGGAGATTCTGTTAAGGTCCAGATACACGACTCATCAAGGGAAGAGCTCGCAAAGGAAATGGGTGATCTCCGAAAAAGTGTTAACCAAATGGCACTTTCCATCGACAATTTAACTTCTAAGGGAAACACGAGTAGTGGAAGTAGCCTCCCGAAACCAAAAAAATCCTGTTCAACGCAGACCGAGCATCTGGAAAAGCCTATAGATGTGAAGACTCCCATAAACAAAACCACTCCTCCACCTTCCAAATCTTTTGTAAAAGAGGAATGGGAATACGTGGTTGTGTCTAGGATCCCCTCATCCTATACAGCAAATCAACTTGCACACTACGTCAAGGAGAAACTTAAAACCACGGACTTTGTTAGATGCTTTCCTATGCTGAAGAACAAGGACTGTCCAGACTCAGACTTCAAAGTTGGCGTGCAAAAAAAGGAGCACCTAAAAACTTTAAAAGACCCAACTATGTGGCCAGCAGGTACAATTGTAGATGGCTACAAATTGAATGCTTCAACCCATCCAGATTCACCAACATCCAATATTCAGCCACCACCAGAAGCCACTGCTACGCCAGAGAGATCTTTAAGAATTGCTTCAGACAAGGAAGCAATCGTTGCGAGTAAGTCCCTTGCACGGAAACCCTCTAAAATAATAATAGAAAAAAAAACGATGAACGAAGACGAGCCCTTTATGGATCCGTTGACTCCGCCAATAGTGAGGCTGTCCCAAAATTCTGATCCTGAGAATAGCCGTTACCTATTGGCCAGACTGAGAGACCCTTCAATTTTAAAATCACTAAGGCTCTACCTGGCATACCTCCACGACCTGCCGGCGAGTACATGCTTTGAAGGGCACACGAAAACTAGCATTAAACTAATGCTTGCCGCAGAAGGACTTCCCACTGACATGGACTCCCTGAGAAAATTATACTGTCGGTTTCATAATGCCTATGGTATTGGTTCGGCTGAAATTGAAGCAGACCTCTCCGCCTTTGGATCCTTCTTCTCTTCAGAAAGACTCCTACGGCTCCAGAAAATTAGAGAAGGTCAAACTAATTATTTTTCTCCAACTAAGTCAAAAAATTTTTAAATAAAACGACGCGAATAGAGGATCAAGCACCCTCTAAAAAAATGGACGTTAGCAAGCTTAATATATTTCTCATTAACATTCAGTCCTTAAGACATAAAACAGACGAATTACATCTTTTATTGGAAGAGCTAAACTTTCCACATATTGTTGCCATAACAGAACATTGGTTAAAGACTGATGAGCCTGTATTTATTAAAAACTATACCACTTTAGCTAGATATAATAGAAGTAATTTATCTCATGGGGGTACTATGATAATGTCCACTAACAACGATTTTTCCGCGGTCACAAAATTTGATAATTTATTATCTGAAAAAGTATTCGAATTTTCCATTGTCTATCATAATACCCTTGACCTTTATATAGTTTGTATTTACAAAACACCTGACGCGGACGTGCAAATTTTCTGCCAAAAATTATTAAGCTTGCTAGAATCCCTGCCCTTAATAAGCAAATTAATCTTGTGTGGCGATCTTAATATTGACTTCTCCAGTGTGTGTGCTGCTAAGGAATCCCTTCAGTCCATATTTGATTCATTTGGGATGGTTATGCATATTAACTCCCCAACCAGAATAACCAAAACTAGCTCTAGTATCATTGACTACGTCGTATCAACCTTTGATCCGGAACTCGTTGATTTAACTATCTTTAACTCAGGTTTCTCCGATCATGAAGCAGTGTTAACTAAATTTTCTCTAAATCACAAAAATAAAAGAGTCCCGCGCAAAATGTGCCGTATCTTTGGGGAAAAAAATTTCCTAAATTTCAAAAATCTATGTCTAAGAACGGACTGGGACTTCCTATCTGATGATGTTAACACTGAGTTTTCTCGATTTATAAAGTCACTGTCTGATTTGGCATCCAACTCATTTCCTCTTAGACCCATCAAAATTAAACAAAAAAAACCATGGTCTACTAAAGGCTTACGCTTGTCTTCTAAAAATATACGCTCCTTATCACACTTAAAAAAATTCTCAGACAGTGTGTTCTTCCACGATTACGTAAGGTTGTACAAAAAAATTTACCATAAAACAATAAAGGCAGCCAAGGACCTCTATTACAATAAAAGGATTTCTAATTCTGCAAATGTTGGTAAGGAAACTTGGTCTATTGTTAATGAATTAAGGGATAAGGCTTCTCCATCTATCACAATCCCCACTTCACCGGATAACTTAAACAACTACTTTATAAATGTAGCCAAAAATCTCATGAATACCGTAACTCCTTCCCACGATCCTCTCTCATATCTCGCTAATGAGAATTTACATAATTTCTTTCTTACACCCATAGCATTAGAAGAACTACGCAGCACAATAAAAGACATTAAAAACAAATCTTCATCTGGGGCTGATGGTCTAACGCTCAAAATGTTTTCAAATCTCCCGGATATCACTTTAAACCATCTTACCAACTTGATTAATATGTCTCTTCAAATTGGAATCTTTCCAAGCTGCCTTAAGACGGCAATTATTATTCCTTTACATAAAGGGGGCGAGAAGGATCAATGTTCGAACTATCGCCCAATTGCACTTCTCCCAACATTATCGAAGATTATTGAAAGACTGGTAAAGAAACGACTTTTATCCTTTTTGTTTAAATATAAAATTATAACCCCGCATCAGTTCGGATTCTTAAGTAACAAGTGCACCAATGATGCTATGTTGTCCCTCTTTAATAATATATACTCCAGCCTAAACAGCCATCTTTCTACAGCAACAATTTTCTGTGATTTCTCTAAAGCTTTCGACTGTGTAAACCATAATATCCTAATTAATAAATTGCAGCACTATGGAATTAGAGGAACACCTCTCGAGTGGTTCATGTCATACCTGAACAACAGGAATCAGTCTGTTAGGGTTGATTCGATGACGTCTTCAAGCAAGCCAATAGAATGCGGGGTACCTCAGGGCTCAGTTCTAGGCCCTATTTTGTTTCTTCTATTTATAAATGATATTGCTAATCTGGACATAAATGGTAAAATTTGTCTCTTTGCGGACGATACTAGTTTTTCTTGGAGCAACTTAAATATGGTGGCTCTTCGTAGAACCATATCTCGTGACCTAGTCACCATTAAATCGTGGTGCGATTCAAATCTCTTGTGCCTTAACGTCTCAAAAACTAGAGTATTATCATTTAGCGGTGCGTTGCAACCTTTTGTAATAAATAACAACAGAATGGAGGTCGTTGATTCCGTAAAGTTCTTGGGACTGATGGTAGACAACTCTTTAAAATGGGATATCCACATCGATTACTTATCCAAAAAATTAAGTTCTGCATGTTTTGCTCTGAGATCAGTATCCAGGGAGCTAAGTTTGGCAACGGCTATAACAGTTTATTATGCCCTGTTTGAGTCGCACCTCCGATATGCCCTTCCGTTTTGGGGTACGTGTGGTGCGACTCAATTTGAACGCATATTTAAGCTACAAAAGAGAGCTATACGCTATTCATTAAGACTAAATTACAGAACTCACTGCCAGGAATATTTTAAAAAATTTAAAATACTAACTCTTCCTTCCTTATTTATATTTGAATCCGTCTGCCTAATCCGCAAGCACTTATCAGATATGTCAGAAAGGCCATCTCACAATTATCCTCTTAGAAACGCAGAGTACGATCTTTATTTACCAACCCCACGATCAGAACTAGTTAAACGATCCATTCTTTATAATGCAAAAAAAATGCACAATCATCTCCCATTTGAAATCAAATCAATAACAACTTTTTCCAAATTTCGGAAAGCTCTGAAATCATACTTGCTGGAGAGAGCCTTATACACAGTAAACGACTTTTTTTAATTTTTTAATAATTAATGTTATGTAATTTTAAGCACGCGCTTCCTAAACACTGGTAAATTTGTTTATGTTGTTATGATAATGTACATAAATAATATTCGTATATTATATAAACAAATTAGTAGTTTGCTAATAATGTTTTTGTAAACAACTGCCTTTTGCCGACTTTGTATACAAGTGAATGTATATATATTTTATAGATTTTAAGGAAATGTGACCTAAACAATTTATAAAATTGTTAAGTTTTTTGTATGTTTTGTTGTATTTTTTATTTTTATATATTTGTATTTTTTGTTTTGTCTTTGTGTATATTTTGTTTGTATGATTTATTTAAATAATAGCTTTGTCAACAAAATTTTAAATTTTATGATAATAAAGCATTGATTGATTGATTGATTGAATAGTTGCCGATGATCAAGCCCTCTAACTGGATATATGCCAGCCTGCCTGAAGGCCAAACACTTAACAAATCTACGCTGAACAGATTCAAGGACCCCAACATGATTCTGATAGAGCGGGTTCCATATAATGCAGGCAAACACCAGTTTTGATCTCACAAAGCGACAAAAAAGCAGTCTTAATGTAGATTCCAAAGTAAAACTCTGAGAACTTCTAATTATGAACCCAAGCCTTCTCTCAGCCAAACATCTCAATATTTGAAATGTTTATCAATGAAGAAAAAGTTGATATGCCATACGCTATGTTCCCATGCATACGTATTTCATTAGACAAGAAGGTGGTCGTTTCGAACAATACATGTAAAAAGTTTTATATTAAAATAATTTATAAACCTCATATTTTTTCTTTACCGTTTTTTTTACCGTTTATGTGTACCTATGTTATGTTAGGTAAATGTTAAATAAAATATGTAGTATTAAGATGGAAAGGCTTCCTGTTCGTTCATTTTTTTAAATTAGTTTCTTCTTATATTTGTTGATTTAAGAAATTGATTGGGTCTTTTCGTATGTAGTTTACTTTTCGAGTATGGAATTAACCTTTACATCCGGAGTACAAAAGCTTGTTGTTCGTAAATTATGAATGTTGGTAATACACAGATTTATTTTGGCCACTTTAATGTTCGTTTTTTTAATAAGAATTTTGATCTTTTCTCGGAGATGATCGTGGAACATTATTTTGATATTTTGGGCCTCTCAGAAACA
Organism: Anthonomus grandis grandis; assembly: GCF_022605725.1. Lineage (NCBI taxonomy): Eukaryota > Metazoa > Arthropoda > Insecta > Coleoptera > Curculionidae > Anthonomus > Anthonomus grandis. Next base: position 15,228,692 of record NC_065551.1, read on the forward strand.
TGGCTAAAGCCTGAGGTAGCTGATCCTAATTCTCAAATTGATGGCTATAACTTTGTAAGAAGAGATAGAGATATAAAAGAGGGTGGTGTGAGATTCTTTACTAAAAATTATATTAAGTTCTCGGTATTGGAGTTCGATAATTCATATTATAATTCCCAAATCGAACATATCTGGATATTTATAAAATATAAATTTGTGCCTTGTATATGCCACCTGGCTCTAATATGACCCGATGTGCGGAGGTGCTCGAGGATATTTTGGTGGATGTTTTGACTAAATTTGATATAGTTTGTTTTGGAGGAGATCTAAATTCTAATTTATTGGATACTTTGGTCTCTAATTCAAATCCAATTTTGAATATTTTTGAAAAATATACTACACTATCACTTCACACACAACTTCTATTGATATAACCTTAGTTAATGAAACCGAAATTCTTGAAATGGATCATATTTCAGATCATAAGTTAGTATCATTTAAAATAAAATGTTTTAAAGGGAAACCTAGGCCGATGTATAAAAGTTTTGGCGATTTAATAAATTTTAATTACACTGATTTTAGAAATGATTTATTTTTAATTAATTACATTTTGTCCTTGATGGTCACTGAATTATCTCATATACATGCGCCCTTTCGAGCAGTTATGGTTACCAAACGACCAGCACCTTGGCTTAATAATAACCTTAAGTTTATGATGAGGCTTAGAAACAAGGCCTTGCCACGCTATAAGAAACTTAAAACTAATGCTAGTTTGAATGAATAAAAGTTGCTACGTAATTATATTAATATTGCAGTTAGGGCTGAAAAAAAGGCGTTTTTCAGACATACTTTTAAAAAAGATCCAAAAGAATTTTGGCGCACCATTAAATTTCTTAATCTAACTCCCAATGAGGATCAATCGACTAAATGCGATATTTCTGCGAATCAATATAGTGATTTCTTTATAAGTTCAGTTTCCCAAACGTTAAAGGATAATACTTCATTTATCAATTATATGAACAAAATATTTGATGATAATGTTTTACTTAATTTTAGTCCTACATCATCCGAAGAGGTGGAAAAAAGTATTTATAATCGATCACATAACTTTTATTATTAACCATTGTCTACTACAGATATATTCCCTGACAATTCGAAAATAGCACATGTAATTCCAGTTCCAAAATTGTCTAATCCTTCCCAACTAAATGTATTCGCCCTATCAGTATATTACCAGTATTTTCGAAAATATTAGAAAAAATTATGGCAAAGCAACTCATTATTTATGTTGATAAAAATAAGATTCTTCCCATGAGCCAGTACGGTTTTCGACAGTACTACAGTTTTACTCCAAGAAACTGATGACATATTTATACTTTGGAATGTAATCTTGATTTTATACTTGGCATAGTAATCTCTGCACATTGAATTGAATTGAATTGACTGTATTTATACTTGGGATAGTAATCTTTGCACAAGCCTCATACTTCTCGATTTTAGTAAGGCTTTTGATACCATAAATCACCAACTCTTATTAACTAAGTTAAAATATTACGGTCTGTCTACGATGGAGATACTGCTTTGCATTTTTTTCAAAATTATCTTGTCAATAGAGAGCAAGTCGTCTTTTACAATTCATTAAGATCGGAAACTAAATCAATAACCCAGGGTGTTCCCTAAGGCAGCGTACTGGGCTCTCTTTTATTTTGTATTTACACGTCGGATTTTTCAAAATTGTTTAGCTATTTCAACTCACATTAATTTGCTGATAATACTCAAGTATATTATTCTTTTAACCCAAGTAATGTTGAAGTAGCATGTAGGAATATAAACACTGATTTGCAAAGTATATATGATATTTCCCAAGTACATGGGCTAGTTGTTAATGAAAGCAAAAGTCAGTTTATTATATTTGGTAAATCAAGAGATTTTATTTTAAATTATAACCGCTTTTTATTAAAGCTTAACAATGTTCCATTAAATCCGATAGTTGTTGACTTGTAAAAATTTAGGTTTGTTTATCGATTCAGACTTAAGATTTTCGAATCATGTATCATCGCTTATCCAAAACAGTTTTGGAAAACTAAGATTATTGTATATACATAGAGAGGCTTTTGATGTTCAAACAAGACTAAGATTATCTGACTCATTAGTATTATACCACCTAAATTATTGTAATGTTGTTTAACTCAGCGTGACCATCTGTGCCTACAAAAGATACAAAACGCGTGTCTAAGGTTTTGCTATGATGTTCGAAAATATGATCACATAACGCCACATTTAAGGAAATCTGGTTGGCTCACTATCAGGGAAAGATATCACTTCCATTTGGCGTGCTTAGTATTTAAAACTAGAGTAACAAAATTACCGATACACTGATTTCAATGCCGATGGGTCGGCTCAGACTCGCCATGGTGAGCTTTTATGTGTGCCAAGGCATATTAATGAATTCTTTAAGCGTGGTTTTAGCTACTCAGCTACACAATTATTTAACTCACTTTTCTCTAATATAGATTAAAGTTCGTCCTGTCAAAAATAAAATATAAAACCTAAATATTTATTTAAAAATAAAAATTATCAATATTTGCCAGCAAATGTTCCACATGGCCTCCATTTGTCTCAAGACATTTAAAATTTAAAATTCTTTTATTAAAAGACCGTCGAATCTTAAAAAATAATTGCTCATTTCAAAATGACTCAGCAGTGGCTTGAATTTCTTCTAATAATTGTTCCCTTGTGTTTATTTGATTTTCGTAAACAATGGATTTCATGTAAATCCATACGCAAAAATCCAATGGGTTGAAATCAGGACTTCGTGCGGGCCAAGGTCTTTGACTTCAATGTCCTATCCAGTTGAAATTTGTATTAAGTTATTCTCTCACAATTCTAGCAAAATGCGCAGGAGCGCCATCTTGCATAAAAATCATATCTCGGCGCAGATTTGAAGGCAACTCTTCTATTATAATTCAATAATGAAAAATTAATGCAAACTTCTATATATATATATATATACTTATATATATATGTATATATATATTATAATAAAAATAATAAAATAGATATTCTTTCAAATTTTTTCGCCTTACGCCTGAGCGTAAATGGCGTAATGGGAAATACGGCACTGAGAATTATATTTAAACTTTTTAGAAACAAAACTCATTGATTATTTAGAAGAGTTGCCTTCAGATCTGCGTATAGATATACAGATATACTGCCTACAGATATATATATATATATATATATATATATATATATATATATATATATATATATATATATATATATATTGCCGTGTGCCCAATTTTCTGTAGGTTTATCGTTTTTTAATTTCTCTTTTGCGCTGTGTGAAGAAAGTTTTGCAAAAATTTAGTTAGCTAAATTTAACTATCATGAGTGACGGACGAAAGCGATTAAGTGGGGCGCAGTACAAAGCCATTGCTGAAGAAAAACGAAGAAAGGTTTAGGTTTTTTTTCTTGTTTTAGACAAAACAAGAAACATTAAAGACCTTTTTTTAAATAAACCTTCAACCTCTAGTGAGCATAATTCCAACCCCGTTGCTTGCTCTCCTGAGATAACTGCCGATTGTGCCGATACTAATTTATCTGCACCACCTGAAAATTTGGATGAAACGATCAAAACTTATGCAGGTAAATATATGCAGGTAAACTTATGATTAGGTAAATAGGTATATTCAATATTCAGTGGCATTTTTACGAATTAATTTTAAGGTGATGGGAACGTAAAAATCTAAAAAAAAATGGGTTATAGCGCAAAATAATAATTTCTAAATTAGTATTTAGTACATATATCTACATAACAGTAAAAATTTAAAAAACCCTTGTGAATATTTGCCAAATTTCCGCCAAAATTTTCTCTCGTCTCTCTTTCTGTCTCTCATATGACTCTTTTTGCTCCGTGGCTTGACAATCACATCACAAGACGCTCTGCATGGTTTTGATAATAAATAGGAATGACTGAATAGACGACCGCATTAAAGGTGCGTACACATTGGTAAATGTAGTTCGTTAAAAAAAAAAGCTTTAAATGTGATATTGGGTAAAAATGATTGCAAAATAACATTTATGTATTTTGTGTCAATTATCAGTTTATAGTAAATATAATCTAAAAAATAAACGATCTAAAGAGAGTCTCACTGCGCCTCGGAGGGAACGGACGTCCCCTTTACATATGATACTGGGTATATTAGCATTACTTAGCTGTTAATAATCCTTTTATATAGGTAGCTTATAGTATGGAAAATGGATATTTATGCTTGATACTCTGATTAGTTTGCAAGAAAATTGGAGCGATTACCTAAAGGCTTTGACAGCAATTGAAGAAACCACTCCCGAGAAACTAACGGTTCGTTCAGAGGTGGCTGAAATTAAACGTCGCTTAAACCGTTTTAAATATGTTTTCATGACTTTTTTTGGGAATCCGTATTAGAACGTATTCATAAAACGAACAAACTCCTTTAAAGCGTCAACATTAATACAGGTGACGTAACTGAACTGTTTCTGTCCCTAATAAATTTTGTTAAGTCTTTGCGAAATACCACCATGTTCGAGACTTACCTTGATAGAAGCCAAAAATATTATGAAGGAAAAATATGATGATGATCTTCAAAGAAATCGAAAACGCAAAGAGATCACTTAAAAATTGAAACATATTTTCCTATTCTGGACAAACTTGCTATGGAACTAAAAAAAAGGTGTAAAGCATACAAAAGTGTTTTTAAAAAATGTTGTTTCTTCTTTCATCTAGAAGAAAGTACCCAAGAAGAGCTAATTGAAAGTGCTAGGTATATACAGCAATGTTATAAGGATGACCTGGAAGACACATTCTCAATGGAATGCTTGCATTTTGCGGAACTAATAAAAGAAGAAGCAAAAAGTGAGAAATATTCGTTGCCTAAAATGCTTTCACACATTCGGGATAACAATTTGGAGGTAGTTTTCCCCAATGTTGACATTGCCTTACGTATTTTCGTCACTATGTCAGTCACAGATTGTTCAGCAGAACGCTCATTTTCTACCCTTAAACGTTTAAAAACGTACCTAAGATCAACTATGGAACAGGAGCGATTGAATGCTCTGATAATTTTAGCACTAGAATCTGAATTAACCAACAGTTTAGATTTTAATACGATTATAAACTCATTTCCTGCTGTTAAATCCACGTAAAAAAAGTGTAGTTTTAATTACAAATAAATAACAAATTACTCTAGTTTTTTATTATATATTTCCCGAATAAACCGGAACAAGGAAAAGGGTCACGCAGATTCCCTTCCACATATCTCATGTTAAATGGATTGTCATCCCAAAAAGTTAAAAAAAAAACAGTCTTAAAATTACTATTAGATATCAAATTTAAACAAAATGTAATTATTACTTCAGATCTCGATTTTTAAACTTAAGTATATTCTGGTATTCTAAGACCGTTTTGACTCAGTTAAGCCTTGATCTGTACTACAAATAATGGTATTTTCAGTGACGTTTTTGGAGTTAAAATAGGGCGTGGCAATGAATTTTTTTCCGTAATTTTTTTCTATTTTTTTTTTCATAATTTTTCATTTAGGGCGACATTTCACACAGGACGTAAGGCGGAATATTTGTAAATCCGGCACTGATAATTTTTTGTTTAGATTTGGAGGTAACTCGTAAGGTTTTAAAAAATTGTCTATAACACCATACCAAATATTAACTTTAAATTCGTGTTGAAAGTGTCTTTCGGTAATGAGGTTTGGATTTGCAATATCCCATGAATGTTTGTTTCTAAAATTAGAAGTTCCCCATCGGGTAAAAGTCGTTTCATCCGTAAACATAATTTTATTTATAAATAGGGGATCTTGATTTTATTGTTCCTAGATATAGCGGGCGAAATTTAATCTCGCTGGAAGATCTGTCTCCAAAAGATTTTGTACTGGCGTAAAATGGTATGGATAAAGACGCTCACTATAAAAAGTTCTTAAAACTGAGGATTTACTAATTCCAGTTCTTGCCGCCATATGCCTTACACTTATTATTGGATTTTCAGGAACCTGGACTAACACTTCTTCTTCTGCTTGGTACGTCTATTTGGACGACCAATATCTCGCTTTGGCCTAAATAAACCCGTTTCCCCAAGTCTCTGGTAAACGTTTTTAAAGAGTTTAAAATCTGGCTGCCTCCTATTTGGATTCAATTGCGCATAACGTCGACAAGGTCTTAGACCGCTGTAATTTGCTTGGGTATAAACACAAACCATATCTCGCATTTCCGATTTAGAAAAATATTGATGTCTGGGCATCTTAACCTAAAGTGATAAATAAAGACTACTGGAACTAACACTAACGCAACAAGTAACAACTAATAACAGAACTATTAATAACTAACAAAAATAACGCAATAAAAGGTAATGAAGTAACTAATCGTGTGAGCTATAACGCGCCACAGTAACTAAAAAAACATAAATCGTGACAGTGACAGTGACTTTGTTTGTTCTCATTTTTTTGTTAGACACAGCCTCCTTAATCTTTTTTTTGAACTTAAAGTAGAAAAATATTAATTTTTTCTTGAGCGCATTGCAAGTTTTAAGTCCAAATATCTCGAGAACGGTAAATCCTAGCGACATTTTTAAGGTTTAATTTTTTTAAAGAAAACACTTGCAGAATAGAAATTTATAATAAAACATGACATTATACAAAGTTTAAAAAAGTTATGGAGTTTAAAAAAGACTAAAATAAGGCTGTTGGCGCCCTCTATGAGATGATTTAAAAAAATTTAAAGTTTAATATTTGGCATATAAAGAAACCCCCACATACCAAATTTCATTAAAAACAAAGAACAAATGCTTAAGTTATGGGCAAAATTAAAAATAAACCTAATGTTTATCACCCTGTATCTTGGTTGCATTTCATTTTCGGACAAGAAAAAATTAACCTAACCTCATTATTTTTATGAGAGGAATCTGCTGTTAAAATATTTACCATTATAAATGGGACACCCTGTAGATATACACTTAAGAACCTCTCAGTGTTCTCGAAGGCCCTCTCGGATGTCAAGGACTAGTCCTCCCTTGTCTGGCGGAGTACCACTGAGCCAATTTAGACCTTTTGCGCACCATGCATGTGACTTTTCATTTTGTTTCTTCTTGTTTCTAAATACAATTGTTTTACCAGATATTTTTTAAGCCTTTCGTTCTGTTAAATTTTAAAAGTTTTAAATTAAACGTTTAGTGTTAGTAATAGTAGTAGGGTTGTATCACTCCTGCCATACTATACTTATCTATACCATCTTTTTGTCTAAAGAAAACTATGTGGTTCTTCTGCAATTAGCTTTTAGTAAGAATTCTTTTTCTTTTTATAGGCAAATAAAGTATTTTGAATTTGATTTTTTCTAATTTTATTAAATATATTTCATGTCTTCGCTGTGGATTACGCCCGATTACATCAAAAGGGTTTATTCACTTAAGATGTTAAAAAAAATGTTTCTTAATGCGCCTCTGTAAATACACACTGGTGAGGCCACAACCTTTTCTGCTTTGAACCCGCGTCTGTCGACCAATGGGCTACTGGTAAATCGCACTCTTCAACTACACAACGACTTAGTCAGGCGCTGCTTCAATTGCCATTCTCTTTTCGATGTCGTTAGTATTAATTTAAGAAGATGGGTTTATATGCACTGATTTTTAAAGAAGAAATTGCGATTATTTAAATGTGACTTTTTTAAATTAATTTGAACCGTATGTCAGGTAGCTCCTATTGGTCTGATTGACTATGGGTCTTAAGGAAGATCTATTGAGATATTATGTTTATTCAATATTGCTTCTTTCTTGGTAAATTTTTCAATTTTTACAAGGAGCGCAGGTAGCATCATTATTCACATAATACTGCATGAGTAGGGAAAAATGTATCTTCAAGGCATTTGAAGGATAGTTTTTCATAAAAAGTAAAAAATAAGGGAAAACATCCAATTCTTTTCGAACAAATTTTAGTTTTTCCAAGCATATCAAATTATTATAGGAATTTTTTTTTGCAAAAAAATCAAAAATTGCTAAAATAAAATTTCTTTTACTTGCTATAGGCAATTAAGAAATTACTTCAACTGCCTAAAAAAAATCTCAAAATTTCTCAGGAATTTAAAGCAATATTCGAATATCTTTTTTTCTGATTTTAAAAATTGAACTGTCTAGACATAAAAATTACTTTAAATACTTAATAATTAAAAAAAAAATTAAGCAATTTTTTTACTAATAAAATCTTCATTTATGAAAATGAACTTCAACTGCTTGTACTAAAAAACAACCTGAAAAGCTGCTTTGTTTAATTTTTCAAAATTCTTTAACTTTTATAAGTTTAAATAACTAGAAACATTATATTTAACGATTTAAAAAATATGAAGTCATTTTTCTAGCTTTAGTTTAAAATTTATGATAAAGAGAGTTAAGCTGCTTAACTGTCTGGTAGAGTAGGAAATGCAATGAAAAGGTAGTCATGTTAACTAATTAACTAACATTGAGAACCTACATACGAAAACCAACACAATTACTGGACCAATTATTTAAAAATCTCCTTTACATGATCAGTTTTTGTTGAACGCATTTTTAAATTTATTCTTACGATGCCAGATGTATACAGTTTAAAAAAGACATCCTTCAAGTGACTTTTCTTGCGCGTAAAATGTTATTTCTCGTTTTTTTTATGTTATAAACTCCAAATACCGACCACAGCAAGTGGACAGCTATAAAAGTGTTCGCACAACCAAATAATAAGCAAGTTATAGCTTAATTACGGTTGCAAGAAAGTCAGTGAGGCGTGAATATGCAAATGGCGATGCCATTCGTTTATTTTATATGTTAAACCGAGATTAGAGTTGGTCTTCCGCGGTTCGCAGCAGCTATAGATAAATTAATTGAAAGATTATGCAAATATCCGTGATTTTCCCATGGACGTGAACTCCGTAGGGGTTTTCTTTTGTTTTGACAAGACTAGTAAAAAACTTGATATATTTGTCTTATTTATGAGTTAGAATATGAAGGGTACTGAAATTTATTAGCCATCAGAGTCATTTTTAGTAAATAAATTTTAGTATGTGCAAAAGAAACTGATGCAAGAAATTTTTCTTCCTTTTTTTCTTCGGTGGCATTCCAAGGTCACTTAATATCATTTAAGTTCTAAGAACAAAAAATTATTTGTAAATTTTTTTTGGACTGCCTTTAAGGGAGTTGATCTCAACCTATGTTCAATCAAGCAGTTCAAGTATTTTTTTAAGTCCAGGTTAAAAAAGAAATTTAAAGAAATTTTTTAAAGAGGACATAAAGACTTTTAAAGAAAAATATGAAAACATTAATAAATTTTTATTCTTCCAAGGATTTGAAAAAACATAAAAGACAAGCTTACCTCCTTTTTTTGGAAATTTTAGTAAATTTCAAGGTTGTATTAAGAAACATTTCACTTGAATTTTTAGTAAAATAAAAAAAAAGGTTTTGAGCATTTATCAATTATTTTCTCTAATTTTAGTAACAAAGATTATATTACTCATTTGTTAGAAATTTTAGTGAAATCTTAAGATTATAGTAAAAAACTAGTAAAAAAAATTAAAAGAACTATAGGAAAAAGCTATACTGCCTAAAATTCACATAGTAATAAATGATTTTCATGTATAAAAAAAAATTTACACAACGAGCGAAATTTAGCTTAGACTACTCTTGCACTTAATTCATAATTTGACGCTGAATTTACATATATTTTTTTACAGTTAATGGTACTATTACATAATTTATATTATGGTAAACTACCCAATGGTTGGCACTTTAGGGAAAGTTCTTCGTCCGATTTTTAAGCCTTTTAACTAACTATTTCTTCTTAATATTGAGGTGAATTTTTTAAATCGCCAAAGATTCTATTTTCGAAAAATAAAATTAGATTTATAATAAAAAAATCATATTTATTATAATTAAATAAAACTAGAAAAAGGACCAATAACCCAAAGATTGGCACCTTTTAACCTAATATTGGCATCCAAATTTGCCCAATTATTGGCCTGCCTGTTTTCGTTAGATTTGTATACTTAACAATAATAATTAGGTATTTACCATAAATAAAAAACCTAATTTTACGCACTCTTTAGGTTATTTTTAAGAAAAGTTAAAGGAACATATTTTAAATTTTAAACACAAACATTTTTATCGTACCAAATATATTTACATTAAAATTTTAAATGATGTGTAACAAAAAAAACTCGAAAAAAGAAACAAAGAAATTAACTTGAAAAAATTGATATAACATTGGTTTTATAAAATAAAAGTTTATAAAATTGGTTTATCAAAATAAAGCATTAAAGAAAATATTTTTTTTAGCCAACGTTTCGAATTATATTTAATTCATCTTCAGGCTCTACGATAGATAGAAAAAAAATGGTGTCTAACATTTTTTTTCTAAATATTTGTTAACAAATAAGAACAAATATAAATTAACATAGCTTTCTTGACTTTTTTTTGGTTTTCTGGTTGCCCAGCTTTGAAATGCCAAAAAGTAGACACTTGGCGGCAGGTACCATATTGACTTGTTCTGCTTCCTGTCTTACAGAATATACCGATAAACCTATGCTTTTGCACTTTAACTCTCCGTGCTAGGTGCTTTTTGAAACTAAATAATTCTATAATCTTCCAGATATTTAAAATTTCATATAAAATATGGAATACTTATATATAACTGCCTGGATTAGAAAAGAAATCAATTAATTACCTGGAAAACAAGTAAAATGAATTTAATGTGTATTGCAAATTCCATTTAAAATAATGAAAACTGATACAACTATCTGGAAGTAACATTAAAATCTATATTTTTCCAGGCAATTAAAATTCCATATAAAATAAGATCTTATAAGACTGCTTGTAAATTACAGAAAAATTAATGCATTCTATGTCAAAATAAAGCAAAACTCGAATAAGCAGCAAAAGTTGCGTAAAACTTCGAATTATACTGAAGATCACTTAATTAGTTACAAAAGTTGGGGTGTTACAGGAGTCAGTTCTAGGAACTTTGCTATTCCTAATTTACATTAATGACTTGCACTTGTATTCCCTTGCTACCCATTTCACCCCCTTCGTTAATGACACCATACTTGTCTGTCCAGCTAGGAGCAGTGCCATGGCAAAGGGGCTGAGAAGTGGTTTTCAGCAAACAGACTTTTCTTGAATACATCAAAGACACAACCCATTGATTTTTAAATGGAAAATAGTCATAAGGGTGGGTTGCGAGTGTTAAATTTTTGGGGGTATATCTAGAGTCTAGACTCAGAATTACGCTGGAATGATCTTGTGGAGGTGTGTATTGCCAAACTAGATAGTTATATTCTTACTGAGAGGCTTAGCCATCTGTGTTTCGGAATTAATGCGTAAACAAACTTACTATTCACTATGTCAATGTCATCTGACATATGCAATTATTGCGCGGGGGGTACAATCCAGGAGTTATGAGCGTTTTAGCAATGCAATCTAGGGCAATTTAAGTTCTTGCTAATCTTACGTATAAAAGTGACTGCAGAGTTTCATTCATTGCTTTGAAAATTCTGACCCTTTCTTTCTTCCACCTGTATGTTAGAAAATTTAATATACAGTAAAACTCATATCTCTCAGTATCAAACCCATGAACAGGTACACTACATAATACTAAAAATAAACTAGATCTTATCCCTAGTTTCCATTATTTGGAGCGGTGCAGGGATGGCATTGGGGATCTGGCGATACGTTTCTTCAATTGACTTACCTCATTTTCTGTCATGTTTTTTAAGATTGAATGTATTAGTGTCATTTTACTTTCCAACCTGTAATATTTATTTATTTATCCTTATTTTTGGAACAGGCCAGTGCCCAATTACAGAAAAATCAAAATTAGCAATGGTAAAAACTCAAAAATACAAAAAGTACTAAAAACTAATAAAAAAAAACTAAACTCTGGCTTAAATTATTTAACAGAGTCAGAGTTGAAATTAAATTACCAAATGTAATATAAAGCAAAATAAAATTCTGAGTAATATTTTTAAGAAAAGTTACTTTCAAAACGGAAGGAGATAAAGTCAACCTATCCGCCAGCGACTGTCCAACGTACTGCGTAATAATCCTTGTGATCACCTGTGAATGTAGGTGCCTCAGAAAGCATTCAAAGATATCACAGGTGGAAGCAGATTTGTTGAACTTTTTGCACATAAAAAATAGGATCTTGATATTTATTGTTAGTTCTGGCACGATTAAGAGCAAAAGTAACATTTCTTCAGGAGGAAGGGTGCGGCACCTGTGAAGAAATGTGACCAAGAAGAGTTGAAGAGTCTATGTGACTATTGAGCAATTTCTACAAAAATGCTATAGAGTAATTATCTCTCCTCAAAACAGGAGCTTCTAAGTTGAACCGGGATAACAGATGATTGTGATTATAACCTCTAACTGGATAGGCACCATCCTCTCTAAAAATAAGATATTTCAAAAAGCTCCTATAAAAAAGATGTATTCAAGGGTGTTTATATGGCACTCATAAGATGGATACCAAACCAGAGACCCTTATTCGAGCTTTATGATATACAGTGCTTTCATGTCAAAACGATTCACCCTTAATAACTTTCTTAAAAAAAAAAAAAAAAAACGTCAAATTAGATATACAGGGGGACGTTTAATTATGCATTTACTGAAGTTCTGTCAATCACCTCCAGCTAACCTCACTTTAATATGTCAAATGGCCACCCCATGGTGCGATACATTATTTTAAAGGGCATTCATTATGCTATTAATGGTTGTAAAAAAAAATAAAATTGATTGACCAAGAAGCAATTAAAGTGTAAATCGGTAGAGTAGAAAAACAAATTTAATTAGTTTAACAAATTTCTTTTATTAAATGTTCAAAATGCGCTAACAAAAGACAATAAAAAAGCCTATTTTTAAACTCCTTACGAACATTGGCAAGGGTCTGCCCGCCAATCCACTCTTCTCGAAAATTTTCATCAATCCACTCTCGAACTACCAAAGTGTAGTGCGCGGGAGCTCCATCCTGCTGAAAATGTATATTATTTTCATTCAATAATATAGCACCATGTTGATCTACTTGATTTTCCATAGATTGGATGATGGAAGGGTATATTGCACTTTCTAAAAGGTTTAAATAAATTTCGCCAGTCAAATTTTCTTCCAAAAAAAATGGCCCGATTATTTCATTCCCATAAATTCCTACCCAAACATTAATTTTTTGGAGATATTGGGTATGGCTTTCCCGAAAAACATGCGGATTTTCATTATCCCAGTATCTACAGTTATGTCTGTTCACCAGGCCATTAAAAAAAAAGGTCGATTCGTCACTGAAGCAAATGTTCTTCAATAAATGGGGATCGTCGTCAATTCACTGGCACATCACTTCACAAAATTAAATTCTCCTATCAAAATCATTTTCTCCGAGTTCATGAAGAATATGAATTTTATAAGGAAAGAACTTTTTTTTTTTTTAAACTTTATGTATGGAACCAGTGGAAATATTTGTTAGTTCTGCGGCCTTTGGTATAGACAAAGTTGAATCCATAGCAAATTGTCCTAGTACTTCAACTTGGCATGCTTCATCAACAACTCTATTTTCATATTTTTTCCTATTGCAAATCGATCCCGTCTCTTCAAATTTTCGTATCAATTCTAATACGTATTTATGGCTCACGTTTTTATCTTGATACCTTTCATTAAATGCTTTATTAAATGCACATACAAAGTTATAAGACTGCAAAGATTTTTGCAAAAAATTTGAACACACTCTTTTTTCTCGCAAATAACGGTACACATTCTTTACTTAAAAAAATAAATAATTTACTTGAACTAAATGTACTGTTTGTTACCACACATTTTAACTTCTAAATTGCTTGTATTTTTTTTTTTTTTTTGATGATCTATTATAAAAAATGTAAGAATTTTAAAATGATGTAGGTACCACACTAAAAGTATTCATTTAAAATACCAAAGTTTGGCGTAAATAAAATATTCATTATTTCTAGACATTTTCGCTAACTATTTGCTTACACATTTACCGATTTCATTTTTTTTGGTACCGTGGAATAGAGAATTTTACGCTGCTTACTATGATGGATCACACGATGGGGGTTCCCATTTGACATATTAAAGTGAGGTTAGCTGGAGGTGAGGAGGTGATTGACAGAACTTCAGTAAATGCATAATTAACCGTCCCCCTGTATATCTAATTTGACGTGTTTTTTTTTTTTTTTTAGTCAGTTATTAAGGGTGGATCGTTTTGAAATGAAAGCACTATATATTTCTGTTTTGACTTTTGGTATTGTAAGCACTAATAAACTATTTGTATTTGTATTTGGAAAAAAATACGTGTAAAGCTGCTATTAACATAAATTCAATTATATGCCTTTTTTATGAAGTTTTCTGAATTCCTGGTAGTTGAAGGCAGTTAAACTACTTAAAAGAAAACTTAAGTAACCAAATCAGACCTCTAACTCCATCCCTGTTGGTTGTGCAACTTTACTCTCAGAAAGTACTTTGTAGGGAATTCGTACTACTTTTTTTCAAATGCCACATATATATATAGGAGAATATAATATTTTATATCCAAAAATTATTAAACCGTAAACGTCACTTATAAGGCCTCTCACGAATCGGTAATGGTATTTTTTTCCTATACGCCGGTACTTTTTCTTCTTCTCGTTACACTTTCAACGCATCTCTGGCCACCAGCGACCTGTGGCAAACGCGAAAAGGTACCGCCCAATTAATCCGCGTAATTGTAGGTAGAACGTACGAGACACCGTAGTACTCGGCCGGTACCCGGGAGCGAAAATTTATTTTCTTATACCATAGCTCGGGCTAATCACCCTGTATATATATTGAGATGGTGAACCCATTCTTTTTTAAGAGTTTTAAATGGTATTGGGTGCAGCTAAAAGACATACATTATCAGCCTACATCCTTTCAAGTGTAGTAGTAGTGAGGCTTAACTGAGAGAGACCGCAGCAGCAGCAGGTTGTGCAAGAGCGTACGCAATAAGACGAGGTCAAAACGATTCACACCTGCTACCAATACAATAAAATTGCATTAAATTAACTTTTGGAAATCGGGATCAAGCCTAAAGGCTTCATCATCATATTACAAAGGTTATTGGGTCGACAACAAGGGCTTAAAACTGTCTTATTTTAGGTTCTGTTTTAGTGCAATTTTGTTTTTGTCTTGTTTTGGTCCAATTGTATAAAAGAACTTATAAATGAACTTTATAAAGATGAAATAATGTACTTCAAAGAAACACGATTGACTATCATAATGAACTCACTAATTAGGCCAATATTGCAACTTCAAATATCTGTCCACCTAAAGTTTATTTTGGTTTAATCATTACTCTGACTGAAACTTGGAAAATAAACTTCTTAGATAATTTGAAACTTGCAAATTATGATGTCTTCTAATTATCGTCGTCTTATTCTATAGTAATAATTAAGATAGGCTAATTAAAACGGTGGAGTGCTTGTCTAAGGCGGAGACGGTATTCAAGTGGACCACTTTTTTAACATTAAATGTTAAAAAAGTTATTATAATAGTTGATTATAATATAATTACTTAATATTTATACTTTTTAATTTTAAATTTGAAAAAGACACGTACCACCGTTAATTGCTTTTTACAGATCACCTATATTTCATATAACTATTTTTTTTTTAAACCATAGCACTATACTATTACAGTACAAAAATAATCATCCTATTTGTATTTGGTGGATATGTAAACCTAAATTTGCTTTGTGAAATACTACACTAAAGAACAACAAAAATATAATTTTTCTTTCACTGTAAAAGTGCAGGTGGTTGGTGCTAATGTTAGAAAGGGAGGTGATAGGAGCGTTTATATATCTATAGACTAGTGAATTAAATCCTCTTTTAAGGAACATCAACTGGGACATTCCTTAAAACTAAATTTGATGAATCAAAATATAATCCTAAGAAAATGTGGAAAATTATAAATGAAGAGCTTGACTGTAATAGAGCAATAGTAAAATATCTTTCAAATATGAAAATAATTCAATTAACTCTAATAAAACAGATGTAGAAAATATTTTTTTTATAAATGTAGGAAATATAGTGTCGAGTAAATTCACAGCTACAAAAAGATCTTTTGCCTAATTGCTCGACCTGTTGTAAGATTCTTAACAAATATTTTTAATTCTGATATTTTAACAGGAGTAATGCCAAATGAATTAAAAAAAGTCTGTTATATAGATTTATAAAGGGAATGAAATATTCTCCAAGCAATTATTACTCCATACCGCTCATTAATAATACAGGAAAATTGAAGCCTGTATAAAGGATAGAATTTCGAAATACCTTGAGAAAAATTATTCTTAAATCAGTCTTGTTTTCGAGGTTTTAGGGTAAATCAACCGGGGATATCTTATTTGAGGTTGCTAATTTTTAGATTTGACTACATTTTTTGACTTGTTATCGTACGATTTACTACTTGATAAAATCAGAAACTATGGAATAAGGAGGTTAAGTTATAATTTTAAAAATTACTTTATTAAAAGAGAGCAATGAGTAAAAAAAGAATGTCAATACATTACTTTAAAAAATATAAATTGTGGTGTTCGACAAGGTATCATGCTGGGATCCCTTCTATTTACACTTTACATACACGAACTTTATTCTCTGGACAGTTCAGGTAAATTTTAATCATACATCAACTATTCTGTTTTATTTGTAGAGAAAGTGAAATTTAGGTTTTCCGAAAATTGGTTCATGCTGAAAGAAAGTAAATTAATAATAAATATTGGTAAGACTAAATTTATGACTTCGATCAAAATATGAAATAGCAAGTCCATATAAAAAAACAAAATTTAAAAATTTGTAAATTAATTTATAAGTTTTATTATATGCCGATCAATATTTTGAAAATGTTTTGAATGTTTTTAGCTAAATCAATTATTATATATCGTATTTCAATATGGAAAGGATCTGTTCCGTGCACGCAAAATGCTTTAAATTATTCACAGATTACTCACAGAGATATGTATATTAAGAGTTATTTTTAAGAAACCGCTCAGATTTTCCACAGACCTCCTCTATCAAGAAGCACAAGTTTTTACATCAGAAAAATTATATTATCAGGACACAATTATGACTGGCATCGAACCATAAAATCTAAAAAGACCATAAATTGAATGCCAAAGACAAATTAGGTGTCTTTGAGTAACAAAATATTAATAAAATTTAAATGAAATTTACAATGCGTGAAAAAATATACAAAACATAAATTTATTTTTTTTTAGATAATTATTTTATTTTATTTATTATTATTTATTTTTTTATTGCAGGCTATTAATTTTTTTATTCTAAATAATTAAAAACTTTATTCGTTCGTTATATTTAAAAAGGGGACTTTTATTTTTTACCCAGTTTTCTGCAGTTTTAAATACCTGGAAGAATAGAGAATTAATTAATTTGAGGCAGTTGGGATCACTATTTTGTTAGGGTTATTATAATGAAAGAAAAATCTAAAGACACCGCTCTGTTTAAAAGCATAAAAATCACATATTTAAACAACTTGGTACAAAGCATTTCGGGAGTTTATTATGACTTGACTAAGACCTTTGATCTTATTTACAGGGACCTAGTTCTAAACTTTAAACTTAAATTTTTTAAATTTGTGGACCTGTGTTAGAGTGGATTATCCCTTATGTACCAGATAGGCGGAAATTTGTTCAGGTTTCATCTAGTCTGGAGACAATTGCTACTAACAAATTTAGGTCGACCACGTAAGTAGTAAGGCACATAGTACGGTTTCTGGCAAGGTGTAATAGAATACTGTAATATCACCGTTTTTTTTTATTATTTTGCAATATCTCAAAAGTTAGTACTTATTAGGTTCTCTGATCCTGGTATGGCCAATAGTAATACTAATTCTTATTTTATAAGAATAAATGAAAACTGCATAATAACTGTCTCTATTCTTTCATTCTACGAAATTCGTGCGAATAAATATAAATTCAGATTTAGGCTGATGTGATCACATCATTTACTTAGCAGGAAGTGGAAAACTAGCTTCATCATGTTTTGTGTTGACTAAGCTGAAAAAAGGGAATCTAGATCAATTCAATTCTTCTGTATATATATGCACACGTGATGAGTTGCCATTTCTATGGGATTAGTGTATAGGGCTCATCCTCTGAGGTTGGTATACTATTTTTGCTGTAGAAGCGCATGCTGCGCACCGTGAATGGTGCTAATTGGAGAGCTCATGCTGCTCAATTATTTCTGAGATACAATATCATATCAATTTTGTTACTATATTATTTTAAGTTAATCCTATTCGCAAGAAAACACGAACACTACTTACAAAGATAACCTTTTTTAGAACAGGAGGATTAGATATGCTTCGTGCCTTAGTATTCCTCAACATGTTAGTGCTATGTTCGAAAGCTTACCGATATATACGGCATTTAAAGCTTATAATGCACTTCAAAAATATGAAATATATAAATTAATTTCAATTCATACAAAAGCTGGTTAAGTCTTTAAGCTTTTCTTTAGACTGAGTCTCTACTTACTATCACTCACCCTATATTATTCTGCTCGAGCTGATCTGCATGTCTTCAATCTTACTCAGTTTGTTTAAATTAAAAAAGTGTTTTTCCCATGTTACCTTATAAGTTTTATTAAACATATTATATCTTATAATTTATAAAAAAATTTAAACTAAAAATCGTTTTATCTAAAATCAAAAATCAGCGGGTGCGAGCGTTTTTGTTTTGTAAATCAAAAATCTCTAAAAACTAGCGCTAAAAGTATTAAAGAATAGTATTGTTTCAAAATCTTTCACAAGCTGTCATCACTTGACTCCCACACATTTATTTAAGA
Organism: Anthonomus grandis grandis; assembly: GCF_022605725.1. Lineage (NCBI taxonomy): Eukaryota > Metazoa > Arthropoda > Insecta > Coleoptera > Curculionidae > Anthonomus > Anthonomus grandis. The sequence continues at coordinate 15,247,544 of NC_065551.1, forward strand.
TTTTGAGGGCGGTTGAAACCTCCGCCAAGGGGTTGATGTTAAGTGGTTAAAAGTAATAAAAAAATTGTCACCCTAAAATCAAAAATCGACACATTTTTTAAAAAAGGGCTCTAAGTCTCGCTGGACTGTTTTCAATAAGGCAAAACATGGCGAGAATTTCGTGCGAATACAAAATCTTTGAGCAAAATTGACGAATTCTTTCAATTTGTATTTAATAGGAGTTGAATTTTATTATATTAACTTTAATGTAAATAATTTTAGGTTTTTCATGTTTTGCTGTTTTTTCGTTTTTGATGTGTGACCATAATGCATATTTTTTTATTGAAAGGCTTTGAAGAAAAATAAAGTGTTAATGATATTTTTTTTTCCGAGAGTTTTATAAATTTTAAGCTTGATTATATTTTAAAAATGAAAAAAAATTAAGAAAAAATGCTTAAGCTATTTTTTTGTAATTCTTCTTTGATTTTTGTATAATATCTCTTTTGTAAAAAGAAATGGAAGAATAGAGAAATAATAATTTTTTAACTTAAAAGTATTTTTTAGCGGCTATTAAAAGCATATCTTTTTTTTTGAAAAACATTTTCAATTGCGATTTCAAATGCCAGGAAGAATACAGAATTAATTAATTTTTTTATGACTTCAGGACTATTGGGGTGACTATTCTTTTTTCCAGGCAATTGTATAAGCTTCTCTTGTTTTATATAGGATTTCAAAAGGCTGAAAGAGTACAGAATTTATTTCATTTTAAATACTTTCAAGTAGTTGATGTCACTATTTTCATTTTGAAGTAGTTAACACTTTTTTTCTAAAAAAATACAGCTTTTTATTTATTAGAAGTAGTTTTCACCTTGGATATATTTAAAAAAAATTAACCGTTTTCTTTTAAAATTTAAATGCAGTTTAATACCTGGCGTTTAAAAAAATATGATTAAAAGTGAAAAAAAAAGTTAAAAAATATCAAAAGAGTATGCAGTAACCTCTTTTTAGCGCTTAAAATACGCTTTAAATTGATTCCCAGAATACAAAAACCATATACGACATTAAAATAAATAAAATCGCACATTACAGGAATAATTTTAAGTATACAAATACTTTGTTAATGCAATTGTCAATATGTTCTCGAAATCCTAAGTTAACATCCAATAGTTCAGCAAGATTTTTAGCTAAAGTATTACATTTTATTTTTTATTATGTACATCATTTTTACAAGGTTTTTATATTGTTTCTACACTAAATCCTATTAACGAGAAGAGCCTTATATTTAATTGGAAGATCTTGAGAAATACGTTTTTTAGCTTCTTTATTTTATCAAGTAAAACTGACAAGTAAATGCGTGTCTCATCAGCTTATATATGGATCAATGAGTATCTGAGATAAGATAATTGCGTAAAGTAAATAAAGTAAAAAACAAAGGTAAAAAAGTGGACCCTCTTGGCACCCAACAAAATGACAACGTGTTCGCCTGATCAAATACTCCTTGATAAGGTAACACGCATTTCTTTCAAAGCCCAAATAGCTTAAGTTCGCCAATAATTGTTCATAATTTAGTTCGTCAGGCCTTGGAATAATCCAATAATACAAAAGTTGTTAATTGATTATGGTCAGCCGCTTACAAGATGTCATCTATTACCTTTAGGCGGGTAGTGGCTAATAGCTGTAGTCCAATCTGAACCAAGATTAAACTGCAGGAAAAATTACAATTTTATCCACATAAATCCTTATTTTTTCAAACTTTTTCTAATACTTTGGAGATAGATAGAATGCTGCTAGGCCTAGGTTCAGATAATTAACTTGGTGATGCAACTTTGGTTATTAGAAAGAGATATGAAAATGTTCATACCTCTGAAAAAATAGATGATACATACAGCAGTTAATGAGATGCACAATAAATGGAAAACTGTGTAGCAGCATGGCCAAGTTTATCACATCTGTACCAGCGGCTTTAGGTTTTATAGAAAATAAAGTCTCCTTAACTTCCTCGAGAGATGCAAGTTGAAAATCTAAATTTTAAAACCTTTCAAATCCTTTCTATCTTGGAGATAAAATGCCAAAGTTTTTGAATTTGGACCATCCAAGCTCGCAGCATTTACCAAAAAGGTAATTAATTTAAAAAAGTTAATATTGGTTTCGGTATCAGCTAAATGGCTAGGATGCTGTATTACGAGGTTTTGAGTGAATATTAGGGCTGCGCATAACATTCCACTTTATTTTTATTTGGGCACTTCTTCTCTCGGTCAATAGCTTTGTTACTTGATTTCGAAGCTGGCGATAGTTCTATGAACGCGATGAACGTCATGTTATTTTCATAATAAATTCACTATATCCTTGAAAGCAGTGAATCATAGAAAAAATACATTATTTTAAAAGATTTATTTAATAATATGGAAATTTTTCTCATTCATATAAAAAAATTAACAAAATAAGAAATAAATGAAAGGCCTTGGTAGTATCTCCTGCTGTCGAGGCAAGCCACTCGATCAGGTCAAACGGAAGTGGCACATTAGTGGGTACCGGTCACCGCTTCTTGCAGGATGGACAGCGAGAAGCAACAACCGGTGGAAGACCATCGAGTCGTGTCTTCTTTTATTCTTTTCCTTTTATAAGAAAAACTCAGTTAAATAGCTCAGGTTTTTTTTGCTCGCTTTAATAATAAAAGAGTCTAAGTTTATATGCGCGTTAGTATCTTGATTTTTATTGATTGGTAGAGGAGTTATTTAACAATATGTTTAAATGTTTATTATTGATCATGTTTAAATATTCGTAAGAAAACAGCTGAGAAATCAATAAATCTATATAGAAGGAAATGATTTACGAGTATAAGCTCCTGCAGTATAAAAATGCCTATAACCTATTAGTGGTAAATAACTTACTTTGGTATATAACTTGGTACTTGCCCATAGTTAATCGCATAGAACAATCGGTCCCACGTTTTGTCATGATAATATTAATTGGTAGAGACCAATTATCTAATGACTACCGGAGATATAAATCGCTACTAACCGCGAACATAATGGGCCTCCAGAACGCTGAATGTACAGCTTTTTGCACTTTGCATAGGATTTCTGCGTTTTGTTTGGAATCTTAAATTACGGTTTTAGTAAACTTGAGTATTTATCATTAAATTACTGTTTTTAGCGTAAAAATCTAACTTTTTTCAGGTTATACAGTTTTTTTTGTATCTATACTTTCCGATATCTATTATACCCAAGTCAATTATTGTAATTACGAATTCTTGCACTTAAATTGAATTAAATAACGCACGGTCTTGTTCTAAAAACGTCGATAATCGATACAAGAAATGCATTAAATTATGCATAACTTAAATGACTATAACACCCTATTTGCTTAATTATATATTTTTTTTTGGTAAGAACTAGTTGTTTTTTATGGAAAAAAATTAAAACAGAGATAATATTATTTTATTAACTAATAATTGAAAATCCAAGATTTTACTTTTCAGTGAGACTCATGTAACACCTTATACTAAGCTATGGGAGCTGAATTATGATAGATGAAAATTAATGGCTATAGGTTGGAACAAGATACTAGTAACAGCAGTAGAACATGGGGAGTTATGATGTTCATAAGAAGTTATATTAGATATAAAGTTAAAAATTTGCAAGTTGATAGTTTTGTTTGTTTACTATCGGTTGAAATGTCTATGCATGGTGTAAAGTATTTGTACGAAATAATTACACCAGATATATTCGGAGCAAAATATATATTATTAGCTTAGCAGAGTGCTTTGGGCCTATGAGCCATTATCGGTGCTAATAGTCAGTTACCTCAAAAGCGCTTTACTACTAGTAATCTAATAATAAATATTTTGCTTCGAATATATGTCGTACTATCCTGCGAGCAACACAATCACTTCTCTCTTTTAAAGTATTTGTGTTCTATCTTATATCATTCACCTATAAAGAAGATGCAAGATTTATGGATCTTGTAAATGAATAACTGGATATAGGTAGCAGTTTTAACGGCACCAGTATTTAATTTTGATTTGCTTAAAGACACATTTTACGATAAAAAAATAAGTAAGATTTTCACAAAGGGTTTTACACAGCTTCTTAAAACGCCTAACAGGTTCCATATAATCAAATATCAAAGATCATTGATGATGCTGGAAAGGCATATTTTTATACAAAAGACCTGCTCCAGATAAAAGTGAGGCTGCTTGGGATCAACATAGACAAAATAGTTGAAAATATTCTACAAGCAACAATTATAATTCCTCCTCTGAAAAATAATTTTTAAAAATTTGAGAAAATTACAATTATTAAAACTACAGAAATTCTGAAAAACAAAAAAATGTAGGAGCAAGTAAGACAAGTTTTCTGTGATGTATCTTGCGCTATTCCTGATTGTCAGTTGTATGTTAAATACGTCTTTGAGCAATGGTTTGGTTCCGGAGCCTTAAAAAATGTTTACTACTGTTTCTGTTTTAAACACAAAACGTGACAATAAATTTCAACTCACTCACACTATGCCTGTTTATAAGTAGCACCTGAAGTTTGTGTTAAAGATCAACTCTTAAATTTTGTGAGGAAAATTCAATAACCAGTCAGGTTTTTGAGAGTCATTCATGCGACTCTGCTGTTGTTAATATATGTTACAATTTTCTTAGAGCACTTAAATGTAATAAATTTGTATTGGTGGTATTTTGAGAGTTTAAAAGAGCATTTGAAACCATTTAGGGGAAAATTTTATTTACAAAATTGAAGCAAATAAGAGTTTGGTTTACAAGCGGTTTAGGTATATGTTTATTTTTAAGTGGTTTAAGTCTTATATGTCTAATAGAGTTCAACGTGTTAGGTTTATGAATCGTATACCTGATATTGTTAACGTAATCTTTGGTGTGTCCCCAGAGAACAGTTTTGATACCATTACTATTTTTATTATACCGGGTGACACACTTAATAATAAAGATTCAGAGATTGGAGGGACACAAAGTCAACACTTAATAATGGGCTTATTTATTAATTCATTTAAAACATAATCATATCAAACTAGTGGAAAAAAACTGCATTTCAAAAATAGTTGTTCCCAATTATGTGCTATTTAAAAAGATAAAGTAAATGCCAGAATTAATGGTTTGGACATATTAAATAGGCGTGTAAAAGATGTAATTCATAAAATGCAATAAAAACTATTTTTACGTAATTACTTGATAAAAAATTAAAACTTTAAACGCATTCATCGCACCCTATTTTAAAATTTAAAAAAAATCTATGAGTATAAAACAAGAAGTAGCAAAACCCAGTATCATTGTTTTCAGAATATTATTTTTTATCGAAATACGTAATAATATACCATGTGTGCTATTTAAAATAAAAAAGTTAGTGGCACTGCCGGTTAAACTGAAAGTGATGAAAAACAACTGAATATGTCAAAAGATGCTCTTATAACAATTCCTTCGATATACTAAATTTCATTTGTTTATCTTAAAGAATAAAATAGTTATTAAGAGAGCCCTTTTTCCTGTATCACCCGGTATACTAATGATATCGCTAAGGTACTTAAAATACGTCAAATTTTATTATTTGCGGATGACACAATAATATATGTAATAATTGGAAAAAATCTACATGAATTGTTTATTATGATAAACAATGAACTTTACAATTGATCTAACAAGCTCTGTGATAATAAATTAAATTTGAATACGAATAAGTCAAAATTTTCTAGGAAATTAAAAATAAATCAAGAAAAAAAATCAATTTCAATACTCTTTATGTAACTAAAATGCTTACTTAGCTTTAGCTTGTCTTCTAGAGGCACCTTCCGGTACCTCTACTTTGTGAAAAGATATACGTATCACTGTAAACGGGGAAAATATTATTTATGAAAAAGAAATTAAATATCTGGATCTAATATTAGATGCCAATTTAAATTTGCACGCCCATACCAAGTGCATTTTTCAAAAAAAGTTGGATTTTTAACAAGAATTGGCAATAATTTATTAATGCAAACAAAATAATGTTGTATAATACTATTCCATTTCCACATTAACAATTTTGCTCAATATTGTTTAATTTTTGAAAATCAAATCAGAATTAACGGATCGAGAGAAAATTGGAAATTGATGCGTGACTTAGATATTTATGGGTCATCAAAAAATAGTGCGATTCCGGGGCGTTGGTCTGCAGAGGATATTAACAACTATTTTGTTAATATACCACAAGTTAATCCTGATGCGGATTTGTTAAATTTTTACCTTAATAATACATTATCAAAGGCCAATGTTTTTCATTTCAGATTAGCTACGGATCAAGAAGTTAAAGATGCTCTTTTTCAAATTAAATCAAAAGCCATTGGAGATGATGATATTGGTATTGATATGTTGCTCCTTTGCCGTCCTATAATTCTCCCTGTAATAACACATTTAGTAAACTATAGTATAGAAAAATCATCTTTTCCTGATAAATGGAAATGCTCTTTGGTAACACCTCTTCCTAAAGTAAATAATCCTGTAGAATTGAAGGACTTACGCCCGGTTAGTATACTTCCTACTCTTTCTAAGGTCTTAGAAAGAATTCTTAATATCCAGATAAGGGAATATGTACAAAAATATAATTTACTACCGGAAGTACAGTCTGGATTTCGACCAGGATACAGTTACTCGACGGCGCTTTTGAAGGTCACAGATGATATTATTCAAGCTATCGAAAATGACGAACTAACTGTCTTTATTCTTCTAGACTATTCAAAAGCGTTTGACAGGATAAATCACACTCTTCTTTTGGCAATTTTAAAATATCTGGGTTTTAATATACATTCATGCACCTTAATTGCTAGTTATTTACAAGGTAGAAGTCAAAGGTTAAAATTGAATGGTAAATTGTCCAATGCAAAACAGCTTTTATTTGGTGTTCCACAGGGATCCATTTTGGGACCTCTTCTGTTTACATTGTATACTTCACAGATGGCCAAATACATTAGATTTGCACTTCTTCATTTTTACGCAAATGATACACAAATGTATAAATCCTGTAATTTACACCAATTGCTACAAACCATAAATCAATTAAATGAAGATTTTAGTACGCTTCTTTCAATCTCACAGAAACATTGTTTAGAGCCCAATCCTTCTAAATCTCAAGTCATACTTTTTGGTAGAAACAGGGCACAAAATTCACAATTACCTAATATTAAATGAACGTTAAATGACGAAAGTCTTATTGTCATCGATTTTAATAAGAATTTGGGCCTAATTTTAGATAGCAGTTTAAGGTTCACTCAACACATTAATATGTGTATAAAGAAAGCCTTTATCAATTTAAAACTTATATTTAAGCAAAGACACTTATTAACAACTTCAATGAAAAGGATTCTCTGTGACTCTTTAGTGCTTTCCCATTTTAATTTTGCAGATGTAGTATATGGAACATGTTTGCTAGAAAGAGATAAATACCGTATGCAACTAATACAGAATCATTGCGTAAGGTTAATTGGGGGTCTGCGGGGCAGGGAACAGGGAGTATCGGCTAAATTAAGAGAGTTGAACTGGCTTAGAATGGATGAGAGGCGTATTTATCACTCAATAGTTTTAGTTTATAAAATAATAGCAAGGAAATGTCCAGAATATTTATACAAAAAAATTAAGTTTCGCACTGAAATACATAACTTAGATCTTCGCGACAAAGGCTCTATAACCATACCACGTCACTTCACGTCTATCTTTGAGAGATCTTTTATTTATAATATAGCGAAGCTTTACAACAGGATTCCAAATAATTTGAAACATTTGCCGGAAGTGTCTTTTAAAAGAAAAATTAGGTCTTACATTAAATATTTGATGTAGTATATTATGATGTTTTATAGTGGCTAATCTGATTGCAATAATGTTTGGGGTTTAGTACTTATTGATATGAAATACTAAACTCACGAATTTACATATAATTTGCTTTTTTTTATATAAATTAGTTCCTATGTAAATTGTTATGTAGTTAGTTTTACCTTAAGGTATAGGGTTCAGTAGAGTAGCTATAAGCTAGACTGCGCCGTAATAGACCTTAGCAATAAGTTTATATCTTTGTATTATATGGGAAAATAAAAGTCATTATTATTATTATTATTATTATTATTAATTTACCCCAATACAAAATAAATAATTTTAATATCATTAAATGTTATGTGATCTGCTATGCCTGCGTATGCTGTCTGTTAATAAATATGAAGGACTCTGGAACTATGTTTAGTGTATTATATTAACTGTTTATTTTTAAATTAAGAGAGTTTTTGGAGATGTATACAATTATGGCACTAAAAATCATACAGATTTTATAATGACAGAGAGATATAACACAAATCAGTTACTGGACTCTGTGCTTTATAATTGCCAATGAATATTAAAACCTGTAATAATTTAAGACAGTTCGAGATGCTTTTGAGAACATTTATTCAAGAGAGGGTGTAAGATTTTTTATTTGTATTTATTGTTAATTTAATTTTTGTCTAAATCTCTTATTTCATACTTTATCTTTACACTAATTCTTTTGTTTTAGTTTGATTTATATAATTCTATTTAATAATCAATTTTTAATTTTATTCGTATAATTTTAGTTTCGTATTAGATTTTCCTTCCAACAAACGTTCGATACTTATAAATTTAATTATTCTTATATTTAAGTGACCTTTATCCCTATTATGTATTTATAAGTAGCAATAATAAATGAAATAAATGTTATTTTTAATACCCAACATACTGAAAATGGCTAAAAGTTAGCATAACTTAAATGGCTCTGATATTCCTTATGTAATAAGTCTTATTTGTCTAATAGTATCCAAGGTGTTAAGCTTATGAATCACATGCCTGTTATTATTAGTGAATCTTTGGTGTGCTACGGGCAATATTTTATTATATATTAATGATATGGTTAAGGTGCTTAAAATATGTAAAATTTTGTTATTCGCGGATGACAAACAACGATATATATTTAATTGAAAAATTTATCAATTTACACAAAAAATAATGTTGTATATGACTATTGCACTTCCACATTTACAATTCTGATATTGTATTAACAATAATATGAAATAAATCAATTAAAAAAAAACAAAATAAAGCTATGAGACTGATTTTAAGACGTAACGGATATACTCCATATGCTGATGGTAATTAAGGAACTATGTTTAGTGTATATCTGTTTATTTTCTAAATAAAACAATTTTTGCCTGAATACATCCATCAAAAGTTAGGAGTTTTTGAAGATGTACATAATTTTAGCACTAGAAATCGTACAGATTTTATACTGGCAGATAGATTTAACCAAAATCAGTTACTGAACTCTGTGCTGTACAAGGGATTAATTGATTTTAACAAATTGCCTGTGAATATCAAAACCTGTGCTAATGTAAGACAGTTCAAGAGGCTTTTGATGAAGTTTATTTTAGAGATATGTAACATTTTTTAAAATCTTATCTTATATTTTATCTGTACAGCAATTGTTTTGTGCTTATTTCATTTAAACAATTTTATTTAATAGTTTCAGTTTTGTATTATAATTTTCTCTCAACAAACATTCCATAGTGTTAAATTTAGTTATTCTTATATGTAAGAGATTTTTATACCTATTATGTATCTTTAAGTAGCACTAATGGGCAACAAATTAATATCATATCAATACTCAACAAACTAAAACTGACGAAAATTTAGCATAACTTAAATGGCTTTGACATTGTAGTTGGGTAAAGTAGTAAAGCAAAAATTGGTACTTTACTTTTTTCTGGAAAAAAATATTTTAACAAAAAAAATTAAAAAGACATAATCCAACGAAGTTTTAGCGGTCGTAGACGCTCAATATGCCCCTGCGGAGGACAAGTCCGACCAAAAGAAGCCGACTATAATTAGGGGGACATGTCCCCCGGGTCAACCGGCATCGAGAAAGGTGTCCGCCGACCACCAGGTGACCCCGCTGTCTTACCGGAGCCTGAATTTCGAGTTTTTTTCTTTATTTTTTTTTATTGCCGAAAAAGGTCAAACCGAGACCGAAGCGCACCTCTCTTGATCGGTTTTTTTCCCATTTCTTCGGTAACGGCCCCGAGACCTCATGGAAATTTGTTGATTTCGGTGGTCGAGTATGGGAGTGGTGTAGGTACTGTTAAAATATTAACGGCCCATATGCGTGGTAGTGTTAATAAATATACCAGAGACAATATTAAACTAACTTATATGTATTCATTTTTTTTGTGATACTTTTTCATGTTTATTAAGCTATCCGAAAATAATTTCAAACTTCTTGAGTTTATCTCAAATTTGTTTTACTATTACTATTTACAAAAATCTTCAAAACTTAGTTATTTTTTCAAGTAAGTTACTTATTCCGAATACTAAATGCAAAATCGAACCATGATTATCCTGAGAAAGTAATAATCTGAAAGCACACAGGATCAGATCAATCAGACCTTGTATGCTACTACAATCCTGATATCTTGACTAATACGGAGCTTCAGTCTAATGACGTTAACTCCAACACTAAAATTATTGCTTATGATGCCTCTCAGTTAGACAACATATTTACAAATATAAATTCAAGCCTTGACATAGCTTTTGAAGTCTTCGTTTTTAATCGGTCTGATAATTATTCTCAAATTTTTGCCTTTACGAGACAGATTAACGTTATCGATTGCGGAATAGTTGTGGAGCGTTAAAAATTCTCGATACACAACATGAATCCATTTTACAATATGCTGATTTCTGAGGCATAGCAGGAGGTCTAGTCTCCTAAAGAAGTTGAGCGAAAAATTCTACTATTTTAATCGGGCTTTTTGAATGTGTAAAACTAGGATAAAAAGTAACAAGCCAATCTGATTACACCAAAAATAAAAATATATTATAACTACATAAAGGATCCTTATGTTTGATACAAATAAAATAATTCTAGGGAACATTACATTACATACAAATAAGAAAGAAAACATTATCCTAAGTCTATTACTGATCGCAAAATCGAAAATTAGAAAAACGATAAAACCGGCATGATAAATCCTAAAATCTGAGAACCTTAAACTGAAAAAAATATTGTTTTAAGGTAATATGGTCGGACCATCGAGAACCCAGCTTTATCTCCGAATTAGTTGCTTAACATTTTACTCTTGACCATCATTGTTAATGACCTGTAAATTCAATATCCAAGACCTGCATAACGATTATCCAACCACATTTTTTGACCCTGGTAATTCTCAAGATATCGTTAAAATATTGATGTATCTTCCAAATAAATTTTCCTCTAGCTTGGATGAAATTCCGGTATTTGTGTTAAAGCGGGCAAAAGTAGTGCCTGCTTTTAAGAAGAAAAAAAAATTTTGCTACATATCGGCCGCTATTTGTATAATGATCCATATCGAAAGTATTTGAAAGGGTTATCTATAAAATAATTATGAATTATTTAACTCAATATCAAATAATAAATAAACATCAATTCGTTCCCAAACCCATCGATGGAAACGGCTTTTTACAGTGCAATACAATATATCATGACAAATCTTGAGAAAAAGGCTACAATAGCTGTAATTCAATTTATCTAAGGCCTTTGACATGATTGATCATTTTTTACTGCTGGATATCCTGAGACAGTATGGCATGAGGGATGCCGCATTTAAATTACTTAGTTTAAATTTAGATCATAGAGAACATACAGTATGCGTGACACATTCTGGCTCACCAGCATTTTCCCGCACCAAAATTATAGGAAGTGTTGTGCCTCAGGGTTCAATCTTGGGATCCGTGCTCTTCCTGTTATATGGTTTACCTGGTTTGTCAATTCGCCAACGAACATCAATTAAGTGGCCTGTAAGTCAATGGTGGATCTTTTACAAGGCTGCTTAATTATAGTGGAGCACATGGGGACCTGATGTCTGGACAGTAAGTTGACTTTGAATTCTAGTAAAATGGTGTTGATTAATTTTTCAAAGACCACTGCTGCTTCGGAATCTCTACTGTTGTAGTCCGGTGGGCAGTCAATCCCTATAGCCAACTGTATTAAATTCCTTGGAATACACATTGACCACAAATTAAATTAAGAGAATCATATTATAAACCTTTATTTCAGATTAGCTAATTTGTGCGGAATTATTAGAAGATTATTTTATACCAGACAGTTAATGTTGATTTTACAATATGGTATGTTTCTGGGCATCAGCAAGAGGAGCTCTGAGCGCTAGTCTTATCATTGAGAACACAAAAGCGTATCATTGCTTCTTTTTTGGACCTAACCGACCAAATGTTATTATTACGCGACATAGAAATGGTCCTCGCATGCGACTGCATCATTCAACCTACTATAAAAGGAACCTCATTATATGGCTATCAGGGCTTATAGAATGCTAGCTGCTGATATTAGGAGCATTAAATCTAATAATCTAATCTTATTGAAATAAATTCCCTTCCTAATCGTAAAAAATTTAATCAGTTACACCATATTTTATGTTTCTCGGTGAATGAGAATGAAATTATTAAACGAATTGCAGTGATAAAAGAATCTTATACTTCAGGTGCTGACGCTATAGCTTCGAAATTTTACACATTTCATATGTACAGGGTGTCCCAAATTCGAGAGTGACCATTGGGATCTCGTAAACCGTAAGAGTTACGGGGTCGGTTAAATGGAGGCGAAGTTGCGCAATTTAGAGCTTAATGAAATGACGTTTAAAAAATTTCAAAATTCCGGATATTTCCGGAGATATCCAAAAAAAACCGAAATTTGTCAAAATCGTTTTTACCTTCTACCGACTTTATTTAAAGAGATATCGGAAAACTAAAAACAGTTTTTCATTGCCACTTTTTATGCTCTACAACATGACGCAAAAGTTAAAAAAAATTGTAAAAGGCAGCGCATAAATTGGAATGGGTGAGATAAACAACTGGGTGGACACTTTTAAATTATCGCGTAACATAATGAAAATACAATATATTGCATTTTGTTTAACTGAAGCGAACCGCCCCACACTTGATTCCCTTAATATAGAAAACAATACATGACATTCCCTTTACTTAAGTATTTGCGAGTCATAATCAATAAATAGCTAAAATGGAATCACCAGATTTTAAATATTATGCAAAAAATTAGGCAGTCTAGTTTTTTATTAATTCTTTGCTTTAAATCATCAACATTATTTGGTCTATTTACGTAAACTTTTCTTAAACTTGAATTAGCCCCATTAGAAAAAATCTAATGGAGTTATATCCGGTGATTTTGGGGGCCACTCAATTGGTCCTCTTCATCTAATGTGGATCAGGGAATAAAACAACTAAATCAGGGATAAGTACAAGTTGTAAAAAACCCAAGTAACGCTCTTTGTTTAATGTTACTTTGAAAAAAAGGGTCCAAGGATTCGATTTTTCCAATACCTGCCCACACATTATTTTTTGAGGAAGCTGTGTATGGTATTCTTGGATCTAATGACGATTTTCGGTTTTTGCCTGTTAACGTGTTTATTTAACGTAAAGGTGGCCTAGTCACAAAAAAACTGCATTCGGCGGTCAAGATTGCTTTCTAACAGTTCATGTTGTTCCTTTGTAAGGATCATATTTATTTACACAAAGTATTTAAATAATGCGTTAGATCACAGCTAATATGATAATTATACTTACAAACATGCTTATATACTGTGACCGCCTAAAGTTCCGTATAAATTCCATAAAAATTAGAGACATGATTTTTTGAAAAAACGCTCGGACCCGTCGATTTTTATAGCGCATTATTTCACATACATTTTTGTAAACAGGGTGGAACAAAAAAAGATATGACGTCATCGGTCATTTTTTTAAATAGAATGCTATATTTTTATTGCTTACATTTATGAAATATAGGCAAAATTCCAAGCAAGTTTCGTATAACACACCTTATCTCAAAACTCAACTGTTTCCGGAATATTTACATTTAAATAACAAGAAAACAAATAAGTACGTCTATTTACAAATTAAGGTAAAATCGAGAATAAAAATAATGTTATAAGCACTGCCAATTGTTTCTATTTCTATGGTTGCACTTGTAAAGAATCTCCATTTTCGAATGTCATTGTCAGTTCGAAAATTAATAGTTTTTATCAAAATAAATCATGGCTAATTTAACGGAAACCCAACGAATTGAAATTTTGATTATGCTAGGATCGAGTGCGCATGCAAAAAGAAGTAAGTGAACTGTTTAATGCCAAATACCCAAACCATCCTATTTCTCAGTCAACAGTTAGTAGAATAGAGCACAAATTCATAACTTCAGGTCATGAAATTTAAAAGAAACTTAACAGGACAACGCTATTTGAATTTTCATTAAGAAGATCTTATCCCTGCTTTGGCTGCCCTATACCCAGACGAACAAGACCCTGCTGTCCCGGCAGATAACTTGTGGTTTCAGCAAGACGGCGCACCGCCACATTTCTTTCAAGATGTCCGTAATTACTTGGATACATTGTTCCCAGAAAGATGGATAGGACCAAGAGGGTGAATAGAGTGGCCGGCCAGGTCACCAGACCTAAATCCCTGCGACTATTTTCTATGGGGTACCTGAAAAGTCAAGTTTATATTGAGAAGCCAAACAACGTAGAAGATTTGAAAAATAGAATTAGATATGAAATTATAGTCGTATCACCCGAAATAATTGATTGTGTTTTAAAAGAGTTTGTAAACTGTCTTGCTTGTCTAGAAGTAAATGGGGATCAGTTTGAACACTTAATACATTAATCAGAGTTTTCACAGTTTATAACATTTTATCCTCCATTTTATCTTAATTTTTAAATAGACGTACTTACTTGCTTTCTTGTTGGTTAAATGTAAATATTTCTGAAACAGTTGAGTTTTGAGATAAGGTGTGTTATACGAAACTTGCTTGGAATTTCGCCTATATTTCATAAATGCAATAAAAAATATAGCATGCTATTTAAAAAAATTACCGATGACGTCATATCTTTTTTTTGTTCCACCCTGCATACAAAAATTTATGTGAAATAATGCGCAACTTAAAGTAAAAATCGACGGATCCGAACGTTTTCTCAAAAAATGCTGAACTTTATGCGGAACTTAAGGCAGTCACTGTATATGATAAGCCGTTATCAAATACGTTCTAAAATTGGAAACTGTTCGAAAATAATAAGATCTACTTACTTTCTAAGAAATCACATAAAAAATTAATGTTGGCGTCATATTTTCTACTTGAGACAACCTGTAACCAAAACTTTTATTGCAAGAACCCATTGAATCAAATGGACAACACATCAAACATTAGTTAATATTAATCAATAAATCTAGAATAAATTTTTATGTTTTAATTTCATACGTTTAGTAAAGTTCGTTCGTACGTTGTCTATTACGTCATATTAGATAAAGCATTGACTTTAGGCATATGGTTTGCTCTACAAGCAAACCAAGAATACATCATAGAATTGTAAAGCGTCTTAATATAAAGAGAATTCCATAAAAAAAAATTTATGTTGACAGCATAGTTTCTACTTGAGGCACCCTGTATAGAAATTTTAATTTTTTTTTATTATTATTAAATGGAAAAAGTTACAAAAGTCACAATACTAATCGATGTGTCCAAAAAAAAAAAGATGAAAAAAATACCTGAATTTTAAATTAATTTTTTCCTTTTATCGCGATTGCACTGGTTATAGTTTTTAGAAATAAATTTTGAAATACTACTATTTTTTTGACTACGATTGATTTGTTATATGCGTCAATGCGTCATTCGATTCAACAAAGAATAGTTTTGTTAACGGAGATCTATTAATGCCAGTAATGGCATAATTATTATTATTTATATTAAACGTACTTTTAATCATATTAAATTTGTTAATTTGGTTATGTAATTCCAAGCATTCGAGCATTTTTGTATGTAAACAACTACACCACCAACATCAATAAGAAAAGACAAACTTTTATTAAAAAAGACTCAATGTCCCATAATAAAGTGTTTTAGGAAAATATCGTTTATTATCGACGAAAGATTAAAAATTGGGCGAGTTTTATTGTATGTTTAAGAAGGGATTATCATACCAAATTCAGTTTCTGTGAGAACCAGAATAACAGGAAAGCGCATTCTCATTTATTTTTCCTGAATGACCGGACGTTACAAAAGTCGCTTGAATTATGTTTTGACATTATTCATGACGAAATAAAGCAAAACGGTCTATGATTTATAATTATTATCTCTAAATCTCTGGTTAATCGCTTGTATCGGTCGGGTCGTTATAAACTTGTATTTAGAATTAATTATAGTGCTCACGTTTGATATGCATTCAGTTTTTTTTTTAATTAAACTGCGTTTTACTACGGAGTTATGAACTGGTTTGTCATTTAATAAGACTTATGTACATGCGTTATTATCATTTAGGTAGAGGGAGTAAAAAAGAAAAAAAGACTACATGTGAAAAAATGTTATTTACAAATACGTACGCCCCGATATCGGTTCTGCGGAGGCCCAAAAGGCAAAAATGCGCGGTAGTTACAATCGAATGAAAGAAAATCGCAGACTAAAGACAATTATACAGTGGTAGATGGTATCTCTTCGGTCTCCACAGCGGTAAGAATTTAATGTTTTCTGGTCGTAGTAAAATACTTCGAGAACTAAATTCAGAAGCAGTAGCGTCGACGTTTACCAATTCATTTGTCATTAAAAACAATTTTTTCCTTAAATCATAGACTGCTTTGGCTTTGGAAATCTAAATCATCGATTTTAAAAGAACAAACTTTTTTTTAACTATTAAATGCCACTGGCAAATCACGAATAGGATTTAAATTCAACATTGCTGAGTAGCGACATGTACTCTTAACGCATTGTCGATCCAATAATGACAAAATCTTAGAACATTGAAAGTCTAGAATTATCATTGCCATGGAACTATGAACAGTTTGTTAGCTTGCAACATGTCTGATGCAATGATGCCAAATGCTTATGTAGAAATGGCAAAAAAACATACTTTATTAAATATATTATAAAAATTTATCACTTATTTTGACAGGCGTAAAATAATGCGATTCCTCTGTAATAAAATATCAAGCATTTTTTTTCTTAAAATATGATAAGATACTCTGTAAAGTAGTCAACATTGAAAGTTAAATAAATTTAGTTAACGTATATTACAGAAAAAGGCAACAACATCGCAACGCCGCTCGATCGCATTGCTGATTACAACGACACAAGTAATCTTTACCAGTGATCAAAAAATCAAAAAATATTTAAATGATAAATATTTTTTATTAATAGATTATGCTTTAAATTTTAAACAATATTACCATTTATGAACTCTTTATGCGTTTTTTTAACGTATTTCATTAAAGTAAAGGTACTTATCTAATAAAAAGCATTTTTACGAAAATTAAATATTTTATATTTCTTATAGTTCTTAATTATGCTACGTTTGTGATGACGGTTGTTCCTTGATATGATGGTATGACATCGGTATTTACTTGTGAAAAGATCGTCTTTTTCCCATGGTGCGGCACAAACGGCACAAGTTTTTACTATTATAAAAATTCACGAAAATATATTGCAAATAATGAATAATTAAAAGATAGTATAGAAAAAAATATTAAAAACATTTTTTGTAATCACCTTTTTACTTTTTCAACCAAAAATTAAACAAAAAACACAAAATTTCACAATTGCCGAATGTAAACACAAAGCCGTTTGTCAAGATGACATTTCGCAAGATGACATCAGCTTTTGCCTGTGGTGTTGCCATTTTAAAGTTTTTAGAAGCGGTTTTAGGAATAAGAATGTTAATACGTTTAGAATTTATGTTTAGAATAACATATATCTATTTCTACTTTTTATTTGTAATCCAAAATATAATATCAATAAATTAAATTAACATTATGATATGTGCTGATATATAGCTGAGAATTTCCTATTTTGAAAATGCATGTAAACTTGACAACAGAGAATTAATAGATGAATATGTTTGCAAACAAAACACCCCCCTTGCCCCTGTGAACATGTTGATCTCAAACAAAGTTGTTGTTTACTAATTCTAGCCTCTCAATGTTCTAAGGAAAAAATGGTTCACGAATAATCCGTGGGACTGCAAATTACTTTAAAGGTTCTAAGTTGCAGACAAATAAAATATTTCCAACTTCTTAAGATGCCTATGTTTCCGAAATCATTCTTCTATGATTGACAACTTATGAACAGCTTGAATTCAACATTGCTAAGAAGCCAAGAACAAGATCCAATCATAATTTGTAGGCGATGTTGCCAAATGCAAAAATGGTTCACAAACACCTATGGAACTAAAATTTTTTTAAAGGCACTGAGTTGCGAACGCACAAACAGTATCCCTATTATCATGACCCTATTATAATACGTAGACGATCTAATATAACCGAATATAAAAGTGGTTTACGTCATATCCATGGGACTGGAAGTTTCTTTCAGGATAGGCATTAAGGTGCAAATGCAAATGAGGCAGTCAGATGCAAAGGGGTGTAAGTGACTTTTTACAAAAATCGGGTTATGTACACCATTACATTATTAAAGCATAATATTATTTGGTGGCAAAGGGATATATGTGAATTCTTTTCTAGTGGAGACATCTATCTGCAGAAACAAAAAGTACATAGCCATAACATCAATTTACTTGGAGGCAATGAGATATATATGTGCACTTATATCCCTTTGCCTCCAAATGACACAACAAATTACGTTTTTTGTTTACATGCGTGCGTGTGGTACTGCCTATTTGTGACAGCTTTCTAAGCAGTATTATTGTTGTTTTTCGAATAATAACTGTTTACAGAATATATCAGTTAATTACTTGGTGTAAACTAAATATGACGGATTTTGAGTTAGATGGTAAGTACGATAAAATCAAGTTAAAAATACATGTTTAGTATAGTTTTTAGGTTATGGAGTACAGTTTTATTTTTGTTGTAGAATTTTGATGCTGGTGAGAATTTTTATTCTTTGTACATTAAGAGGCCTTTTATTTTTGTTCCAGAACCTGTCGATGATAGTGATCTAGATCGCGATTACCACCCAGAAGAGGCATCTACATCGACTACTGAAGGAAAGTCGAATGAAGGTGACACAGACAACAACCAGTCAACGCGGATCAGAAACGAGTCATCTTGGGCACGGAATAAAGCGAAGAATGCCAGGAATAGTGGTGGTAAATTTATCGGCCATAGAAAATTGCTAAAGCCAGCAAAAGCCGTTCAAAATCTGGCAGATCATCAATGTCGATACGAGTGTAAGAGTTTTTCAAATGAAGATCGCCAACAAATCTTTGATGACTATTATTGGAATTTGGAGTCATGAAATCTACAAACGGCATTCCTTACCGCATGTATGGAAACACATGCACCTTAAAAAGTAACTGTTGAGCCACGTAAACAAGTGGGCGTTAAAATATTATTAAAGGGAAAAAGAGTGTGTAAAATCTTTTTGTTGAAAACTCTAAATATAAGTCAGAAATGATACGATAACGTTTTAAAAAAGAGAAAGCCCACAGGGGTAGCACCAATCGACCAACGTGGTAAACATACTCCAGCAAATAAGATTACGGACAACGATACTGCAGTAATAATGGGCCACATTGGATCATTTCAAAGGTACTCGAGCCATTATTCACGTGTAAAAAATCCAAATACGAAGTATTTATGAGGCGAACTAAGCACTCACAAAATGTATACCCTTTGTTTGCAGTATTGTCGGGACAATAACATTCAAAACCCTGTTAATGAGAGCTTCTATAGATATATTTTTACAACGAAATTTAATCTGCGTTTCAAACGGCCCTATACTGATACATGTACAATATGCGATACACTTGAAAATTAAATCAGTAATGACATTAATCCTGAGGTTGTGAATGATAGTAAAGTTCAGAAAGAGATTCACTTACGAAAAGCTGAAAAGGCTAGATCAGCTAAAAATGATGCTAAGAAACTTGCTAACGATAATCCTAATACTGTAAATGCAATATGTTTTGATCTTGAAAAGACTCTCCCTATGCCTGTATTAACCTGTAGTAAGGTGTACTATCTCAGGCAACTGTAGACTTACAATTTTACGGTACATAATCTTGCAAATGATCAGGCATCAATGTTTATGTGGCACGAGGGTGAAGCGTCTAGGGGATCCCAAGAAATTGGATCGTGTCTATTGAAATATGTTCAGCAACTTCCTAATTCAATAGAACATATCATCGCGTTTAGCGATAATGCAGGGGGTCAAAATAAAAATCACAACATCATAAAATTCTGGAGACATTCAGTGGTTCCGACTGGAAAAGATAAACCCCACATACTTCAATACAAAAACAGTTTGAATGAGGACATGGATTTTGAGTATTTTGACCTTAGAAAACAGAAAAAGGGTCGTCCAAATATCCAATTTGAGCTTAAATTGTTGCATCCCTAGCCACTATCTATAAAAACCGCAAAATACGAGAACCTTCAGCAACTCCTTCAGTTTATTCCCCCTATATACCATAACTTTTATTCATCACTAAAACACCAAGGGAACCGCGAAAAAAACTATAGTCTCAGCAACAAACGAAAATGGAGAAGAAAGAAGCGAGGACACCACTAACCAAAGATTCACAGTTGCAGAAAATTCTGAGAATGTTTCAGCTGAATGGGGATCCGATGATGAATAGAAGGAGCGAGTGTTGTGATCTACATTAAAACTTTTAAAAATGTTTAGTTTTGTAACTTTTGTATTGATTGACTTTTAGTCAATAAACTTTCGATTTCATCAGTCTGTTATTTTACTATTTTATAATAATTTACGATCCCCCTTTACAAAATGGCTTGCATTCATTTTAGCAATCATAGGTAAAGAAATAAAGCAGATTATAATGTAAGTAATATTCAAAAATAAAGTGTTAAATAAAAATAAAATTCCACTCTTAGATGCAAAGGGGTGTAAGTAATACACACCTTTACTTTAAGCCCTGTATTCATCAAATTACCAACTTAAATGCATTAAAATATATGCAAATAATCTTTACATACATTAGAAAGTTAAAAAAAATAGATTGGTTCTATTTAAATCACCGTGATTTTTTTACAGAGCTTAAACTTTGAACAAGTTTTTCTCAAAATGCATAAATGTGTACTTACACCCCTTTGCAACTAACCGCCTCAAATACAATATCCCTAATTTCTAAGGTTATTTTCGCTACGGAAATCATTCTTCTATAATTGGTAACTCGTAAGGGGCTTGCATTTAGCATTGCCAAGTAGCAAGATCCAATCATGACACATAGGCAATTCAATTTTACTATATACAAAAGTAGTTTACATATGCCCATGGGACTGGAAGTTTCTTTAAAGGCAATGAGATGCAAAGACCAATACAATAATCCTAACTTCTTAGGTTGTTTTTGTTTTGGAAATCAATGTTCTATGACTGGCATTTCATACAAAACTTAAATTCAACGTTGTCAAGTAGCAATATCTAATCATGACACGGAGATAATTTAATTTTTACAAATGCAAAAGTGGCTCCCTAAAAAATGAAAATAATTTTTTTATGATTGGCAACTCATGAACGGCTTGGATTTAACATTGACAATTAGTAAGAATCTTTTATGACTCACACACGTTCCAATATTTTCAAATGCAAAAATGGTTCACAAGTGCCAAGTTCCATGTTGCCATGTTCTTGAATATCCATGGAACGGAGAATTTC
Source organism: Anthonomus grandis grandis (assembly GCF_022605725.1). NCBI lineage: Eukaryota > Metazoa > Arthropoda > Insecta > Coleoptera > Curculionidae > Anthonomus > Anthonomus grandis. Next base: position 15,269,179 of record NC_065551.1, read on the forward strand.
TTGTAGGCTCGGTAATTAAATATATGAAATTATATATATGCTTTGGAAATCATTTTTGTTTGCTCTCAGCTTTAGATCCAACGTTGACTAGTAGTAAGACTTATTCAATTGATCCAATGTCGTTAAATGCAAAAATATTTACAAATGCTCATGAGACTGGAAGTTTATTTAAAGATACTAAATTGCGAAGACAAAAAAATATCCTGAACCTCTTATATTTCTTGCTTTGAAAATCAATGTTTTATAGTTGGCAACTCATAAACAACTTAAATCGAACCTTATCAAGTAGCAAGACCCAATAATGATATCATAAGTAATTCCCTTTTACCATATGCAAAAATGGTTCACAAATGACCATAGGACTAGAAGTTTCTTTAATGGCACTGAGTTGCAAAGACAAATACAATTTTCATATAAATTTTTGTGTGTTGCTTTGCTATAGAAATCAATGCTTTATAATTGGCAACTTATAATAAACAACTCAAATCTAACGCTGCCAAGTAGCAAAATCATGATATGTTGACGATCGAATTTTGCTAAATGCAAAAATGGTTCACAAATGCCCATGGGACTAAAAGTTGCAAAGACAAATACAATATTCTTAACCACTTAGGCTGTTTTTGCTTTCGCAATTATTCTTCTATAATTGAAAACTCATAAACGGTTTGGATCCAATATTGCCAAGTAAAAAAGATCCAACACTGCTGCATGGCAGGTGCCAGTGTTGCTAAATGCAAAATTAAGTAAGTTCTTAAATATCCGTGGACCTGAGAATTTCTTGTAGGTTCTTTAATAGCTATTTCAAACAGAGTATTTTAAATTTCTTAAAGTTATTTCTACTTTGAAAATCATTTTTCTTTGCACTCAGTATTGGATGCAACATTGCTAAGTAGCAAGAGATCTGTTATTTACGTAGTAACACTTAAAGTTTAGAAGGAATTTCTTGTTTGGATAATATGAGGCTAATTATATGGATATTCTCTTTGTTTTTTTTTGGAATGATTTTCATAACGTGGCATCACGGCAGACAGACAGACCAGCAAATTAATTTCATATCAAAACGACAGCTTCTCAAATCTAACGTTGTAACTCTCGTTGATAATTTATATTAGATATTATTGAAGGGATAATGAAAAAAAGCAACAAACAAAACTGACATCAACTAAGAAACGAAGAATTAAAAATTTAAAATTTAGATAAGTTTCTGGTGTAATTAAGCCCTGATTATGTCCTTTGCTTGAAAATTTATCTTGAATTGGCAGCATAAGAACAAAAATAGAGATCCAACGTTGCCAAGTAACAAGACCCAATTACACAGTAATGACTACAGCTTCTTAATTCCAACTTCAATGATAAGCTATCTGTAGGGTAGTTGAACTAAGAATAAGGAGAATAAGAGAAGACCAAAAAAATTTTAAAAAGGAAGAAGAAAAAGAGAGGAGGGAGCAATACATATCACAAAAAAGCCCTAAAATTTTTAATAAAAATAAATCCCTGGAAAGTTTTTTATACTAATATCCAGGGTAAATTTAAAATAAATTATGTAAAGTATCGTTCGGTTCTTAAGGTAATTTACTGGCTTAGCAGGAGGGCCGCGACAGCAGGCTCTCGGCTTCTGCGGACCTCTGTTGACCTTTTCACTAATTACTGCATTCTTCGGTGCCCCTCCGTTAAAAAAACTACACTTCTTGGTATACGACGTTCGACGGTATGTACCTGTATACAGCAGTAAACGCACAAATGGAGACGGTGATGATTGGTTTCAGAGAGTACTGACGGTACTTACCGGAGTTTTTTTCACTGCTTATGGTAGAAAGATTACGAATTGCCACATGAAGAAGAAAATGTGTAAACCAGTTGGTATTATTGAGTGGATTTTACGGGACACCGTAGTCGGACTAGTGATATGAATGTTAATTGGTCGCTCTATTATGATGATGTTCTTTCGGTCAATTGTTGGTGTGGAATGTTATTGGATGAATGAAAGACTGAATGATATAAAACAAATATAGAAATTTTGAGTTAAAGTAAACAGTAAACTGAAATTGCAAATTACATAGGATGGACGAGGGACTCGTTATTGTAATATACATGATCTACTCGGAGTGTTATCGTAAAGACTTTATATTTAAAATTTTATAGAGCTGACGGAGGAATAAATAGAACTAACATTTGTCTGCAAAAGTTCTTGAACTTTAAAATAAATAACTTTTTAGTTTCAAAAGGATTATATCGAATGTATTTTTATTCTTTAAATTAAAAGAAGTAATTCACTATGCCTACTGTACGACTGCATGAACTGAGTAGCTTAGTGTTGCAGTGGCTGGTCCTAAGCTCGTGTAAATCACTTAAGAGTATATACAGTGGATTACAGTGCACAAAGTATAAAGTCGGCTTCATCTTTAACAAAAGAACAAAAAATACCGTCCTTGGATTTTAGGCCTTTCAATGAAAGAATATGTGAATGAAAGAATATAAGAAAGACTTCTACGATGTGGAGTAAAGGTAAAAGTAATATTCTAATAGTGAGAAGCTTCAGAGGCGCATATTGTGATAGCGACTATATTTTTGTTGTAGCAAAAATAAGGAACAGAATACGAAGACTAAAAAACCAACCCCTCTCATGGGAGCAAGTTTATAAAGTCAACGTAAACAAACTACAACACCCTAAAGTTACAATATTCTGTAATCAGACAAAAATAAGTAATACGTTTGCAGCGCTTTGAGCAGTCAGATAGAAAATAATGATAATACAAGTAAAATCTATATTGTTGTGACGAGTCCATAATGAGTTACTTATTTTATTGGGTATTACGTCACTTATAGCAAAAAACAATTTAGATATTACTATCTCACATGCTAAAAAATTGAAAAAAAGAAGAAAATAGACTTTTTCACGTATTTAAAAGAAATATGAAATCAAATCTATAATGATACCGTTCGATATACTTAATTTAATTTAAGTTGAATAAGTTTTAAATACAATAATTTAATTGAGGTATAATAGATTTTTTTATATACCTAGGAACTGAGGTTTAATATACTAATCTCTGAGCTCGTTTCTTTTTTTCAATATCCTACCTAACTTTGTTATGAATATTAAATTTAAAAAAAAAAAAATAAAGGCAATGAGAAGATCTACTTTTAAGAAAATACCTAATTGAACCAACGTTTCGGTAGTTATATCTACTACCGTTATCAAGGTAATTAAAGTGAAGTTAAATTAAAGTTATTTATTTTATTTTTATTTATTTATCAAAAACAAATAGGATGTTAACAGGCCGAAACCCAAAGGAACATCCACAAATTACAAAGTTTCAGGTGTACTTAACTAATACTTAACTAATACAAAATTTAAAAAATAATACAAGAGCAGAAATACAGTAAAGTTTCTAATTTTGTTGAAGAAGTAGTCCATACTTGCAGTGGAGTTAATAAGTCAATTTTAGTTACCCTTCTAATTTTGTGTTTTTGTTAATTAGAATAAGGATCTCTGATTTTCTTTTTAAACATAGAAAAAGAGCGGCAAAATAACGAGCGACTTAACGGCGAATTCCTTGCTATATTGGTTCTATACAAACAGACTGGAAACAAATAAGAATTTCGAAAATTTCGCTGAGGTATATGGAAAGGTATATGAGATAGAAATTTTTTTTTTCTAACTCGAGTCAATCTGATAGTTAATTATTTTATAGAGAAAGAACATGTCTGTGTGAGAGCGCCGTGTTTGTGTTAATTGATATTTAACTCTAAGTTCTATTAAATTAGCATGTAGATTAAATATACTAGTATTTTTATAGTCCAAAAATCTTAAAAATGTATTTTGTATTGTTTCCAATGTGTTAGCATGCACCGCATATTGCGGAGCCCAGACGATGGAGGCAAAACCCAAACGACTATAAATATAGGAAAAATATAATGCTTTTAGAGAGCTATTAGAGGTTAATAGCCCACTATTTCTTACAATTAATCCCAGCATTCGATTACACTTGATGCTTAAGTAATTAATATGTTCTGCAAGTTAGCTTTTGATCATATATGACACCCATATCCCTCACTTTATCAGTCCTCTTAAGTAGAATTCCATTAAAATTATAGTCGAATTGAAATAGGTTAGTATTACGTGTGAAACTAATGAATGCGTATTTATCATAATTAAGGTAAAGTTTATTTCTCTGACAATACTCATAAAATCTGTCCAAATCATTTTGTCAGAGAAAGCAATCACCGAGATTATTAATGGGAGTAAAAATCTTAATATCGTCTGCATAAAGTAATATTTTGGAGAAGGTAAAACATTTTATAACATGATTTAAATAGATTATATATAGTAAGGGCCCCAAGTGGAACCTTGAGGTACGCCTGAGGCAACTGGATACGTGGACGACTGGTGGCCATGTACAGTGACATATTTGGATCGATTAAAAATGTACGACGCCAACCACCGCAGGAGATCTCCATAAACTCCCACTCCAGTAAGTTTCTGTAATAAAGTGTTATGATCAATTTTGTCAAATGCTTTGCTGAAGTAGGTGTACACAGAGTTTACCTGCGTCTGACAATCCATTGAACAGAGTATATATTCCGAATAAACAACTAAGTTGGAATCAATTGATCGTTTGGGAAAAAAACCGTGCTGCTCATCGATAATTATAGGTTTTAGAAAATGTATCAATTTATTATGAATTAATGATTCAAAAATTTTACCGAAGATATCAAGTTTACTTATTGATCTATAATTTTTCACACTAGATTTGTCACCACTTTTATATATTGCACCACATTAGCCATCTTCCACTTGCAAGGGAACACACATTGCTTAAGAGATAAGTTATAAATAATAGACAATGGTTTATATAGCGACGGTGCACATTTTTTTACAAAAAAAGACGGTATACCATCAGGCCCGCCACCCTTACTCTCGTCCAAGTCGGACAGAGCTCTCCATACTTCCTCTGAATCTAAAAAGAATGCATTAGGAATAATTGCATCAAATATGGGTGAATTATTATGATTTACTGACTGTACATAGGGTTGAAAAGCTTCCCTAAAAAAATCTGAGAATAGTTGGCTGACCTGAGGTCCCCGAGCAGCTTCCTGCTCAAGGTATATAGAATTGGGTATACCACTACTTTTATTGTTAACGGAGATCAATTGCCAGAATTTCTTTTTATTCTTTGAAATATCATTATCAACAGATTTTACATAACTAACATAATCCGAATGTATCATTGTTTTACTTTGTCGACGTAACTCTCTAAATACGCGATAATGAATTTCAGAGTTTGATCTTTTCCATTTTTTATGAGCTCGATTCTTTTGCAAAATTTTATCAATAGTTTTTTTACTAAAATAAAGTGGAAAATTTTTATTAATTTGTTTTAAAGGTACAAAATTATTTATTGCATGGTTTACAATTTCATAGAATTTACTTATACATAAATTTATGTTATGATCTTTAAAAATGTCTTCCCAATCAAAATTATCAAAATGCAAATTTAGACCATCGTAATCACCTTTTTTAAAATTATGGACATTAGTGTTATTCTTGCAATTAAGTTTATCCACAGGTGAAAGGCAAATATCAAATTCCATAGATTTATGATGGGGGTCCTCTTGGACCAAAGGCTGATCAAAAGCTGACCAAAAGCTGACAGTGTTTAATATTTCGACAAAAAACTAAATCGTTGGTTAAAATTAAATCAAGTATTCGGTTATTTTGGTTTTTGAGATTATCCATTTGGAAAAGACCAAAGAAGTTAAGCATGTCATAAAAAGTATTAAATTTAGGGTTATGATTTTCAGCTATATAGTAAGTTTCTCTTGGTATCCAATTAATAGTAGCGAAATTAAAATCACCGCAGATTAAAATTTTATCCCCTCATATAAAATTTGATATGCTATAAAGCTTATCCAAAAAGCAGGTTAGCGCAAGATCATTACCTGGTGGAATATAAACTTAAAAAATTAAAAATATAAACTAAATATACTTCTCTTTCAAATCTCAATCCTTCAAAATATTTTGATACCAAAATATTTTATGGGATTTAGTTGTTTTATTTAGTATGCAAGTATATGTATTCATAATCGAGTATATATCGTAATACATATTCGATATATAGCTGGTGTTGTATAATTCTTCATTTTTTGTTTGATAAAAACGATGTGCGATTTTAAACTTAGTTATAATAAGTTTGAATTGAGTAAGTGTTTAATAGCATTAACTTTTTTGTTTTTTTTGAAAGCATACTTTTGGTACTGATTAATTTCCTTTTTTTCTGTTCCTTTTTCCCTTTCCAAGCTATCCGTCCAAACTTTATATTGTTAATTTTTTTTTTGTTATGTTTTTTTGTGCGCATATCATTGCAAGATCTCTGCCAAATAATTTTCCTATTTTTCAAAATCATATAAATAATTTACATTATGATGTGATTGGTGTTTCGGAGACATGGTTACATACCGATATTAACGACGAAGTTGTACATATACCTAACTATAGTATTGTCAGACAGGATCGATTGGGCAGAGGTGGTGGCGTCGCAGTGTTTATTAAAAATATTTTTGAATTTCGCATAATAATTAGTGAGTCGAATATGTATTTAGAACAAATTTGGATTGAAGTAAAGCTAAATAATAAAAAGATTCTTATTGGTAATATATATCGCCCTCCTAAAGGTGACCTTAATTTGTTTTACTGAAATTTAGATAATATTTTAGAGAACTTTTATGCTGTTTATGATTGTATATTTTTACTGGGAGATTTTAACATTAATGTTTTGGGTCTGAATTCGAACTTACCTTTGCTTGAAATAACTGAGGTTTATGGTTTGAAGCAATTGATCATTGATCCTACAAGAGTGTCAGATATAACGGTGTCTCTGATAGACCTAATTTTCTCTAATCATGAGTCTATCCAAGATTGCGGCGTTAGGGATGTGGGTGTGTCTGATCACATGCTTGTTTATTGTACTGCCAATTTGGAGGTTCCAGAACCGCAGACTTTTAATTTTGTATATAGAAATTTAAATGATACGAATTACGAGCAATTGCAGGCCGATTTAGTCGAATTGATTCCCTGGCATACTATGTATGATATGAGAGATATAGACTCCAAAGTTGACTTTTTCACGGAGTCATTACATAATATTATGGATATGCATGCTCCCTTAATTAAAGTTAAAAATAAAAATAAGCCTTACAGTCCATGGATTACGGCTAATATTAGATTAATGCAAAGACTTCGCAATAGGGCATTAAATAAATTTAGAATCACTAAAGAGCGAGAGGACTGGAACATCTATAAGCAGTATAAAAATATAACAACAAGCGCAATAAGAGCAGAGAAAAAAGCTTACCTTGAATATAAGTTTAGTACTTGTAAAAATAAAGAAGTTTGGCAAAAATTGAAAAAAATTGGTGTTTCACAGAAAAATAAAAAACAACCTCCAATTTTTCTACAGAATGTTGAAGAAATTAATACTTTTTTACGAATGGCAATAATAATAACAATATTGTTGATGCTAATTATGTTAAATATTTTAAAGAACATAGAGTTGTCGCAAATGAATTTAATTTTAACCTAATAACTCAAGACTTAATCGTAAACATTTTAAAAACTATAAAAAGCAAAGCATTTGGGGTCGATAACTTAAACATAACTCTTATCTTACTTTGTTGCCCTGCTATTATTAATCCATTATGTCATTTAATAAATATTTGTTTAGAGGAAAACTACTTTCCAAAAAAATGGAAGCAAGCCAATATTATTCCTATACCAAAAATAAAAAATCCAACTGAATTTGGCAATCTTCGATCAGTCTCCGTTCTTTCTGTTTTTTCTAAAGTAATTGAGAAAATTATGGAGCAACAGATATTGGACTATTTAAAGAATAATAATTTGATTCCTGAATATCAATCTGGCTTCCGTAAAGGGTATAGCTGTGCCACCGCGTTGGCTCAAGTGTCTGATGATATATTAAGCCCTTGATAATAGTCAAGCAACCGTATTAATTTTACTAGATTTTACTAAAGCTTTCGATATGGTTAGTCATCAGATACTTTTATCAATTTTGCATTATGTGGGATTTTGTGAGTCGGCTGTAACTTTAATATCTTCTTTTTTGTCAGATCGTAAACAGCCGGTGATTTTGAATGATAATGAACTGGGGTTTCTAGACGTAGTCAGCGGTGTTCCGCAGGGTAGCATTTTGGGCCCATTACTCTACACACTTTACACATCTCAGATAACAAAGAAGATAACATATTGTAAACATCATAACTACGCGGACGACACCCAGATCTATTTCTCTTTTAAAGATACTGATGTTTGGCAGGCTAATATAAAAATTAATGAAGACCTTAACAATTTATTTATAGAAACGCAAAAGTTACTTTTAAAAGTTAATCCCACTAAGTCCACAGCCATTCTTTTTTGTAGTGATAATAAACGAACAAATATTTTAAATAACTTGCAACTTTACATTAATAATGACAACATAACTTTTAAAAATTCTGCTAAGAATCTTGGACTTTTAATGGATAACAAACTAAGATTTAAGGATCATGTTACTCTTAAAATGAAAAGTGGGTACTCCGCACTAAAAATGATTTTTTCACAAAGATATTACCTAAATTTGCCTATAAGAAAAATGCTTTGTGAAACATTGGTACTATCCCAATTAAATTGTTGTGACACCATCTATGGCCCTTGCCTTGATTCTTCTGACTCATATAGAATACAAAAACTTCAGAATTCCTGTCTTAGGTTTGTATATGGCATAAGAAGGAGAGAACATATTTCACATAAGCTAAAGGTTGCGGGGTAGTTAAATATGTACAATCATAGAGTGTTGCATCTTATTTGCTTCTTTTTCAAAATTCTTAAGTCAAGGATTCCTTCATATTTACATCGAAAAGTTAGATATCGGACTGACGTGCACAACTTGAATATTAGAAGAAAACAATTATTAACTATTCCTTCACACAATAAAGAATTTTTTAAGAGATCGTTTTCCTACTTAATAGCACACTATACTAACAAATATTGTATAAATGATTTTAGCATGTCAGAAAAAACTTTTAAAATGAAAACTAAACTAATTCTAATAAATCAATAACAAATTACTCACCTATAAAAAATTGTTTTTTACTTTTATTTTTAAATTATAAAATCGAATTATTTATATGTGTTAACCTTTTCCTTGTCCAATTCCAGTTCCTTTTCCTATTCTCTCCTTATCCCATCAGTATGCTTTTTATTCGTGTTGTATTAACTTTCTTCTTTTTTTCTTTAACTGGAAAAATGCTTTTGTTTATTATTTATAAGTGTCATTTATAATTTATAATTATTAAATATATATAAGGCCTCAACGGAATTCAGGGAATCTCGCAGGGGTTGTTGTGTGTTCCCTGGAAGTCTGAAAACATGGCCTATTAGTCACCTTCTGGAATTTTATTTGTATTTGTATAAAATGTAAGTTCTATAGATATTTTTTAATTGTTTCAATACACATTAAATGTGCTCTTTGTAAAGAACGAACTATTCAATATGTGATATGCATTTGGTTTATAACAGAATTGTAATTTTTTATTTTTCTGGTGATTAATAAAAGTCTTATTATTATTATTATTATTATTAAAATGTTTAGGATTACAAGAATCATATAAAAATAAAAAAAACACATAAGATCTTAAAAAAAGCAAGTAAAGCATTATTAGGAGAAAGAATTCAATTTCATAAATATAATAAAATTAATTTAAATAAATATATAGAAAAAATAAAGGATAACTTATTTAATTTAGTTAATTAAAATGATTTCAATCATATATGCTTCTGTATAAATAAGAGTTATTTAAATAATTTTCAAAAACAAAAACAAATTCACATAAATAAAATAAATCTACTTTATAATAAAAATATAAATCAAGAATTTTAAATACAAATAATAATGACTTTATAAAGAAAACTGTTATTTATTTGTCAGATAGAGTTTTATCTGATACGGAAAAACTTGTTCTTTCTAAAGGTCTCAATTGTGCCTAAATTAAATATCATTTCAGCTATAAAAAGACCCAATGAAAGACTTACCAAGGGATCAACAAGATGAATTTAGAATTAGGACAACGATAGAAATGGAAAAACCATTTAAAATTAAATAAAATTTAAACTCTTTAGAATTAAAAGCTTTCAAGGCACTTAAATCTGATAAGTATTAAAATATGTCCAGCCGATAAAAGTAATGCTACTGTTCTTATATTATAATTAACACTTATGAAAATAACTTAAATTTATTAATTAATGATGGTAATTATTCTAAATTATCTAAAGATCCTACAGAAAAAATTGAAAGAAAAATTTATAACTTACTTAAAAAGCATAAAAACCAATTTTCTGATATTGATAGATTTAAATTAACTCCACATAATAGCAAAACACCACATTTTTATGATTTACCAAAAATCCATAAAATAAATGTTCCTTGAAGACCTATAGTTAGTAGCATAAATTCACCTACTCAGCCTCTTGCAAAATATTTTTTAAATATCTTAACTCCATACACTAATAATTCTGATTCTTACATTAAAAATTGTCAACATTTTTAGAAAAACTCTCCACAATTTCCTTGAGCCTCATAATCGATTGGTAAGTTTTGATGTTGTAAGTCTTTTTACTAATGTTCCCGTTGAAAAAACTTTAAATATTGTTAAAAATAAATTAGAAAATGATAATAGTTTAGCAGATCGTACAAAACACTAAGCGTTAGTACAATTTTAGAACTTTTAACCTATTGTGTAAAAACTACTTATTCCCAATACAATAATTAATTTCATCAACAAAACTTTGGTATGTCTATGGGTTCTCATCTTTCACCAATTTTAAGTAATATTTTTATGGAAAATTTTGAATCTTAAAATTATTTATATATTTGATTAAAAACCTAAAATATGGTGGCGATATATTGATGATATTTTTCAATATATCACCATAACGAAATAGATCTTATAAATTTTTTAAATTACATTAACTCCAAAGAATCTACTATAAAATTTACTCTTGAAAAGGAGGCTGATAGTCAGCTTTATTTTCTTGATATTTTAATTAAAAAAGATTTACACAATTTTGAAACTAGAATTTACCGTAAACCAACCCATACTAATAGATATCTTAATTTTAATTCCAATCATCAAAAAGTAAATTATCCCATAAAATAATTATCCCACATAATTTTTGGAAAATTGCTTTAAAAAGTTTAATAATCCATCTATAAAATTGAATCAACCAATTTTTACGACAAATCTTATTTTACGATTTATTCCAAGTTTTTCTGAAAAGATAAAAAGAATTGCTAAAAAATGTAATAAAAGAACTATTTTTAAATCACAAAACACATTACGATATTTATTAACAAAAACTAAACCTTTCAATAAAAATGAATTTAATAAAAATGTACTATATAAAATTCCTTGTACTTGTGGTAAATTTTACATAAGTGAAACCTGTAGACTATTACCAAAAATAATTAATGAATATAAATCTTACATAAAAAACATTGATTTTCAAAAATCCAAAATTACACAACATGCATTCGACAGTAACCATAGAATAAACTGGAATGCTTCCTTAATTCCTCTGGAAGTGGATGGTATGGTTTAAAAAAATATATTGACCTCTATTAGGTATGCTGAATGGGCAAGCTTTATAGTTGTTCCTCGGAAAGAAGGTAAACGTATTAGAATTTGTGTTGACTTCAAGGTAATGTTAAATAGATATCTTCAGATGGATCACTATCCTTTACCTTTGGTTGAGGATTTAATAAATTAGGTTTAAAATGGCGAGTATTTTTGTGCAATTGATTTAAGTAATGCCGATTTGCAAATTGAAGAAGATGCAAAAAAAATTCTGGTAATTAATACGCATAAAGAAGTGTTTTGTTTAGTATTTACTATGTTTATTGCAAAGCTTAGGTGAATTCAATATTCGTGTAAATTTAGATAAATGTAATTATTTTTGTAAAAAAATACACTTTCTTGGATTTACCTTGAGTGGAATTAAACTACTTGCATAAATATTTTTTGTATTTATGTTTAAATACGCTTGTTGATACATTTTGAAAGTCTTCAGGAATCTGGTTGTAAATTAAATAAATATTATAAGAAAATGACCGCGAATGCCGTAAATTAATCGCAAGCATGACTTTTGCACTCGCTGAATTCGACCTTTGTCGATAAAGTCTAAGCATGGACCATATACTAAGGTAGATGCAATTTTAAAGACCCCTATTTGAAACGATCTCACTCAATTACGTTCTTCTTTAGGTCTACTTAATTTTTACAGGAAGTTTCTTCTTATGATTTCAGTCTTCCTTCGTTCACTTTTTGATTTGGAAAAGATAAATGCTACATTTGCGTGGTCTACCTAATGTCAAAGTACTTTCAATGAAAGTAAAAAAAAATTAGCCAGTAGCAGTCTTTTAACTCATTATGATCCAAAACTTGTATTGATCTATTGTAATTTCTACTGATGCTTTGCTATAATTATAGAGTAGAAGATGTATTAAGTCACATTATTAATAATGAGGAACAACCCATTCAATTTATTTTAAGCACTTTAAACAGTATTAAGAAGCAAAATTATCCTTATTGGCAGATTTTTATCAGCTTCCATTATCAAGTCTTGAAATTCAACATGTTTATGCTTTGACATTATTGTCTGAGAAATGGTGAACTTAAACGTCTCACCTATGGTTTGCAGTTAGGTTTATTCTAGGCATTCAATGTTCTAAGTCTTTCAAAACCGCAGCGAAGTTTCTTGTCAAGATAGGATCATATGGTATTGCAACGAAAGTTTGCTTATTTTAATGTTTTTAAAATGTGATCTATGTCTTCTAATCAGCTTATCAATATTCTTATCGTTATAACCATTGACCCTAACAATTGTTTTATTGTTGCTTTTTCTCTATTGAATCCATTATTACTTAGAAGAAATGAGACCAAACGCTACGTATTTTTAATGAGTTAAATGTAATGTATTTTTTACATTTAACTCGAAACGATTTATGAAGAGCTCTGCTAGAGAGTTTTTTTTTTAAGTTCTTCATAGGACGAGTGTTATAATGAAAAATTTTATGACATGCAAAATTTTCTTAATTTATTTATATCTTGGGATATTATTGAACCACTATTTTTCAAAAGTTCAATTAGATATTAATAAGTTTCTGGTATAGAAGTCCTTGGCAATAAAGAGGAAAGACGCATCGAGTAAAACAAGAATTTCATTTTCACTTTGAATTAAATTATTGACTTTTGAAATATACTGTTGGCTGGTTTTGACCAAAAAAATATTCATAAGGTAATTTTAAAGTCGCAAATTGCTTTACTACAAACTATGAAATGTTGTAAGTTGGAGATCTTATAGTGGAGAAAATTGGTCACATTTTATCTCCAGGCTTATAAATTTTTGCTAAAAAATATAATTTTTGAGTTGTCGAGTTCGAAAATTGTAACTTACATTTATCTGAAGAGGAAACAAGGTTGTTGCAATCATTTAATGCTGTCTTAACCTACGAGATCATTTTTAATTAAGGGTTAAGATTTTTTTATATGAGTCATTTTCAATAAGATCATCAACTTATTTAAAATATTCTGTTTTGTCTAAAATCACAACCTTGTTTCCCTTGTCAGATTTTAAATAGAAACAATCTTTTTTTCTCAGTCGATTAATAGTATTAGAACTTAATATGTTTTTTGGTACGATAAGACTTCTTCCAAGTTCCGAATCGTTTCTCTAGCAAAACCTTTAAAAGGTTTCGCTCTCTGGCAAGTACTGAATTGATGATTCAACACTTACTAACTACAATCTTCTCCAGGTTGTTTTTGCAGTTTGAAACTGGGGTAAAGTTAAGACTCTTATTAAGAATATCAAGTTCTTTCTCATTAAAAGATTAAGATAACTGATTTTTAACGATATAATTGATTTTTCTCTTTGTGGTTTATCCTTCGAACTCACCAACTTTTTTTTTGTTTGGACTGCACCTTACTTTTCTAATAATTACTTTAATAAATCATTCAATTTGTACAAATTATTGCGAATTATTGAATTAATAATAATAAGATAATAATTATTAATATTATTTTTATTATTATATGTTAATATTTTTAATTAATAATTTTTCCTCAAAGTTTAAAAACATCTCACAAAACTCACCCATACCAAAGGAGAATTCATAACGAGGTTCTTCCTTAATTTTAACCACGATCATTGTTTGTTCACTAACACTTTTCTTAAAAACTTTTAAAAAACTTTTTCCGCCAAAAAAAGTGACAATTTTCAAAAAAAAACTCACAAATATCCAACCAGCACCGTAATAAGCAACAAACTAGCGAGCACAAAAGCGAGTATAAACGTGGGTCGCCGTCTGGCAAGAAAAGGGCCCCCCCGGGTCAGGGCCGGGTCGGGACCCCTGGTGACCCCCTTGACATTTTGACCCCCCATTCTCGTGATCCCGCCCAATATCGCGGCCAACGCGATTGTTCACTTTTACTGCGGATTACTCTGAGAGAGTCTGCCTACGCTCGTTTTACGTTTTTGGGATAAGGCAGATTGCCGCCATTGGTAAATGCATCAAATTATTTATAATATTGTGTTTTTTACTTTGGTTTGTTTACTTTCCATGCTCAGAATTTCCCATAAAATTAAAATAAAAATTATCATAAACATATCAATAATGAGATATTTGCATTCCCCTGTGATTATTGCGAAAAAGTCAATATTGCTGGTACATCACTGGACCAACTGAAATTAGGGCTATAATGTTATCTAAGAGAGCATTTCCCTTCTATTATAAGGAGTTTTTAAATAATGTAAAGCAGATCTTGGATCTTCCGTGTTAGCGGATTGGAAAATGCATAGGAATTCTTGTTCTAATTAATGAATCAGTGGAAGCGGCTATTTCTAGCATGAAAGTTAAGATCTCTAGCTTGCAACAAAGTGAATCTAATCTGTCTAGTAAAAATATGCTACCCTCTTTAGATGTTGAATTTCTTACAGAACTGCAAGATCAACAAAACAAACTCGACAATCTTTTGCTCTTTAATGTTCTTGAGTCCGAAAATGGTGATATGGAAGTCAATTCTGTTCAGAATGTTATTCACTCAGTGAATAATAACTAGGTTATCACTCTTTGGAAAGCCCAAAAGTAGGAATCCTCGCCCTGTCAGAATAGTTTTAAACTCACCATATGAGTGAACTCAAAAGTAAACGTTAATAGTCAATATTTGATTTAAACTCATAACGAAAAGAGGTAGAAAAAATCTATGCGGCAAGAAATAAGAAACGCAAGGATGGTGGAGAGTGTAATTTTATCAAGTATGGTCAAGTGACTATCTCAGATTGTGCAAAAATATTACGTAATAATGGGTCCAATTCCTTCAGAGCATCACTAGCAAAATAAAAATAAAAACTGAATGTGTATGATCAGAATGCTTGTCGTCTCAGAATTAGGCTAATTTCTCTACAACGCATTGTTTTAACCTCCTATGTTATCTAATTGTTCTTCCTAGATGCCTTTAGGATATGCTTGTCTATCACTCAACCCACCATTTAGAAAAAATTTAAAAGTTTCAGTCATAAGCTAGGCGAGATTATTTACCAATCTAAAGATCTGCATTCTGAGTGACATCAATTTTCATAAAGCAACATAGACCATGGATGATATTGGCTATACTACTTATCCAACAGTCAATATCTATGTACCACCATAGCTAAAATTAATAAGATGATGGCCATGTCTAAAGCTTGTTTGTTGTACAGCTTATTTCATCTCAATAATATTCGAAATATGAACAATGTTATCTTTGTCCTGCATCAATCTAGAAGCCATGTCTTAAAAGCAGATGTTGGCGAGTATTTGTTTTACATGGATACCATAACCATTCTCCACTGCAGTTTAAAACTTTGTTGCAAAACTACAACAGTAATAATCCTTATGAAACTGGCTACTATTATGACTTCAAAGCACCAGATTTTACCACCATAAATAAACATTTTAGATCTGTACAATGGGATAAACTCTTTCAACAAAATCATTAAAGAAAGTATACCTTATACCTTTAAAAATATTGCTACTAGGAGATTTTCCAGATGGTTTTTTCACAAGAACTTAAATTACACGATCAAGAAAAATACTTCTCACAAAAAGGTCAAAGAAACTTTTTCTTAAATACCAAAATTTGTTTCCATTTGCACAATGTAAACTGGCGTAATGGCACACAATGTCAAATTTCAACTAGGTTTTGCTATAAGAACTATATTAGATACACTGTATTAAAGAGTCACTATATTAAAATCCTCGGGAATTCTGGTCTTACACTAATTTTTTACAGAGTTCTGGGAAGCTTTCACCTAGTTTTTTTCTTAACGACAGATGCTGTAATGGGATCGCGATCTGCTTAGCTTTTTGATGATTATTTAGGCTCTGTATACACCAGTGAGGCTACAAATAATTTTAAATTTCACAACTTAAGTAATTTTTCTATTTCGATCAATTTTAGATATTTACATAGAGTTACAAAGTCTTGATACTCACAAAGGTCCTGGTCCTGACAACACATCCCATTTCACTTGAAAATTGTTATTTTACCGTTTCTAGATCTTTTCAGTTTATATATGATTAGTCAATAAAAACAGGTTATTTTTCAAATTTTTGGAAAATAAGTTGTATCGTTACCATCCATAAGTCTAGTGATCTTAGATGTGAAAAATTATTGACCACTATGTATTTCAAACACCATCCAAAGTTTTTGAAAATTTTGCTACAAATTTGTTGTTGCTACAAAGTTGACCTACTAGCAGATGTCTTAGAGAGCGATAAGAAGATTTTATTTACATCGACTTCTTCAAGGCATTATAAAGGGCAAATTATAAGATCTTACTCAATAAACTTCTGGGTCTGGATATAACGGGTTCTCTTTTGGACTGGTTGAAAAGATACGTTACTGGTAGAACTCAAATTGTTCGGGTTAATAACCTCACATCCCATTAGCAGTTTCCTCAGTGCCATAGCAATCTGCTGTTCAATTTTTTAATCAATAATATCAAATTCTATTTTGTTGTCAATTCTGTTATTTCTCCTCTTTGCTGATGACCTTAATTTGTTTACGGGAGTGACACGCCCAGATAACTGCCTTGCAGTTCAAAATGACCTCAATAATTTGAAACTTGGTGTCACGTCAATGGCGTAGATTTCAACATCTCCAAATACAGTCATTAAATTTTCGAAGGCAAAACAGTCAAGTAACTTAATTTATCATATAAACAATAATTATTTAGAGTATGTGCAATAAAATGCATATACTCCTGGCTTGTGGATTTAAGGCTGCTACTTGATTCCAACTTAGACTTCATTACACGTATGAATTATATTTATAATAATTCATACGTTGTGAGGATTCATTAAACGAAGCACTAGAAAAATTCAATAATAGTACCTCCATTAAAACACTACTTCGTCTTTGTCAAAACCCACTATGTCTCCTATGCCTAGAGTCCAAACTATACATTTCACATCCACAGGTTGGCAAGAGTTAAACGTCAATTTTGCAGACACCTTGACTACAGGTTTTACTATGATCAAGAATTTCATTATAAAACTCTCTGCTTAATACGCTATCTTGAAACCTTATTAGCTAGAAGAAAGCAGAAAGACTCTATGGGTTAGTCCACTTAACCACAGATTGCCCGTAGCTCATTTAACCACTTACTTTATCTTTTATAAGACCTTTTTACAAAACAAACTATGCCAAAGGATTATTCATTCCTCGAACATTAAAACTAAGCAATGATCTACATAGCCTTGATTTCTTTCAACCTTTGAACCCTTTTCTGGAAGCTTTATCTGATTTTTTCATTTTTCAATAGTAAGCTGAGTTGGTTGTCAATGAATTTTTATATTCCTTTTATTTTTTTTTGTTGCAGCTTATATTTAGTTACTTGCATAATTTTGTACTGTGTGTGACCCGTTAAAAAATAAATAAAATAAATAATAATAGCATTTACACTACTTTTGTCGACTACAAGAAGGCATTTGACAGTGACTCTTAACTTGGCTTGTGGAGATCTTACGAATTACTTACAGAAAACATTCAACAATTTATTTTCTTCCTTGCGACAATAATAAAGCTGTGGCGACAGACTTACACCTGTAACTCAATTGTAAGCCATGGAGAGTGATAAAACTTATAAGTATTTGTGACTTTAGCAAGCCAGTCACTTAGATCAGGGACAACATAAGACTAAAATACAAAAACAATATACAAGGAGAATAAATGAGGTACTGAAATCGGAGCTAGATATAGGTAATCTAATTCAAGCACTAATTCCCTACGCCACGCTCGTGCTAACGTTTTCATAAGGTAAACTCCAAGTGGACTAACACGGAATAAGTAGCTATCGAAAGATTTGTAAGAACTCTTCTAAGAAATTTACCGCGAAAAAAAAAGAATTGAGAGGGTTTTTTTACATCAAAACTATACAAGATGCTACATGGCACCAGAAGCAAACTTTATATCGTATCCAATAACGAAAGAAATGGGCTCCACTGGAACTCCATAGTGAACGTCACACGTGATCTTTATCACCTCAGTTGAAAATCTCTTTTCAGAGACCGAGAGAATTATGAAAGCTATTTATGATCAGCTACAAATATCATGCTAATGGATATTGTGGTGGTCGACAAGAAAGTCAACTCAGTACTTTTGGTGGATGCAGCAGTGCCAAACAACAACGTGTTAGGCAAGCACCAAGAGACGATGGCTAAATGTGCAGACCTAGTGATGAAAATTAAACAGATGTGGCATGTTGATAAGGTTGAAATTATGCCTGTAATCCTACCCCGACCTAATTACTACGACCGGCCTAATTACCAAAAGCCTAGAACTAGTCTCACCAAAATAGCACTGCAAAGAAACAGCTACCTACTTCACGATCCGCCATCCTAAGCACTTGCCATATTGGTCAGAGGTTTTTACATAAATGACTTCAAAGCAACGAGCTTAATCTCTTTGATACTTCATCCAGGTTAGCTGAATTTCCATATTAATATTAAAAATAATGATAATAATTTCAAAATGAGACGGGTGCTAAGTACTGGACTAAATAGCCAAAATCTTTCTAAGGCAATTAACACATATGCCTGTTTAGTTCTAGGCTACTCATTTAGTGTAATTGCATGTAGTAGAACGGATATTGCGAATTTACAAAGAAAAATGAGAACTAAGTATAAATAGCATCATCCCAGAAGTGCGGTTGAGAGAATCACGCAACCACGATGTGAGGGAGGTAAAGAATTTATCGATCTAGAAAAGCAATTGGACCAACAAATCGATAATTTAAGAAATTATTTTTTTAGAAAGTCTGAGGATTCATCTCTTCATGCTGCTATTTGCGAACTAAATAAGTTTACTCCACTTAAACTAAAAAATGAAGAAAATTTAATAAACCATCAAACACCAAATGAAAAAATATAGAACTGGAAACAGAAACCTCTGCACAGAAGACATTAACAAGCTCATGCAAGAACTTGTTGACAAATGTGCGTCAAACTATTGGCTAATCTCAGGACAAATGTTTTCCGAAACAGAGGGTTCACTCTTAGCCATCCAAGTTGTTCAAACGCGTAATTATTTAAAGTTCATAGCAAAATAAATAACTATTGAAGATGACCGATATAGATATGGATGCCAAACATCTGAGACAAACCAGCACGTAACAGAAGGTTGCCAAATATTTGGGCTCACGGAATACAAAGAGAGACACGATGCGGTAGCAAAAATTATACATCAAGAACTCGCTCTAAAACTGAAACTTCCGCAGAATGAAAAGCGTCCTTATTATAAGTATGTTCCAGAAAGGATTTTGGAAAATGTTAAAAAACTTTAGGCTTTATTGGGATCGTACTATTTTAACTGATCAAACTGTAAGTAGTAACAGTAAACCTGACTTAGTTTCAGTGAATAAGCAACATAAGATAACATCTCTTATCGAAGTGGCTATTCCTAATACTAACAATTTAGTTCAAAAGCACGTAGAAAAAATTTTAAAGTACCGCGACCTAGAAGTACGGGTACAGAGGCAATGGCAAATGAATATTTTTAGAACGATACCATCAATAATAATGTCGACTACAAGAGTCATATCAAAGAACCTGGAAAGAAGCATTGAAAAACTAGGTCTCAATTAACATATATACAGAGAGCTACAGAAAGTGATGATATTAAATATACCTCGAAGGAAATTTCTTTTGTAAAGAAATTTCTGGGAACCAACACCATTGATCTTCATTACGGGCCCGATACTTGAGTATCTGGGATGAGTGAATGTTCCCCTCTGAGAGAGTGCAAGCTTTTTGGACTGAATATCATAATAATCATAATAAAAATAATAATAATAATAATAATAATAAAGAGAAATGGTATGGACAGAGACTATTATATGGGTTGGCCAAGTCCAAACAGATCGAGCAATAGCTGCAAATGAACTGGACATAAGTATTAAAAATAACAATATGAAAATTCGTTTAATAATAGATTTGTCGAACCCATCTAATTAAAACATCGTTCAAAAAGAAGCAGAATAACTACTTAAAAACAACGACTTGTATACTGAACAACGACTGTTCAGAGATTATTGCACATGCAGACTACAGTGGTTTCAATTGTAATCGAATCAACAGGATTGACTTCTAAAGATACTTGCTAGGTCATCATCAAGATATCCAACACAACCTTCTTGTACAACATCTTCCCTTGGCAAACACAACCTTCCAGTACTACAAATATTCGTATTAAGCACTGCACATATAGTGCGTAAGGCACTCTGAATGTGCCAAGCATGGAATTGCCCTAGATGCACGGTGTGCACTTGGTGGTTCCAAGCTTTTCTGATTAGCTTGAAAATGTTTTTTTTTGGTAGTATAGCGTGCATAACTATATACATAAAAAACGTCATTTATATAAATTCTTCACGATATCTGAGACTGAACTGGGGATTTAATTAGGAGCATTGAACATTTTTACTTAACTATCACAGATTTTCAACGTGAGTTCCCATGGTTATGTTTATTTTTAAAAGAAATCAATAAAGAATTCCTCGTGGTGATTATGGTTACGCAAGGTTCCCTAACGATTCTCTCTCTTTAACGTCGTCATCGGGTTAAGATCGGCGTGACCTTTAATGTGAAAAACGTGAGGTATCGTCTTCAAAACGGCGAAAGGTTAGGTCAGAATGAGGTGAAGGGAATCGTCTTTACTTACGAGATACCTGAGAAGTTGCGCTGCTGATGGTTCGCTTTTGATGATTTCAGTTTTTTTTTATGTGGTCAATGTTTAATGGGCTATTTTTGTCCTAAAGTGCTATTTAAAAAAAAATAACTTTAAATCTTTACCTAATAGATTTTTTCTTAGATTTAACATCAGAAAACAAAGTTTATCAATATACTAACTAAGGTTAACTAAGTATCTCACCCCAGAAATAATGGGGGTCAAGAATGGCTGATCTTTTGGCCCGCCGTGCACTTTAAAATCATGTTTTTCAAATGAAATTGTGTTTATTGTTTTTAGTTGGATGACGGGGTTTTTGAAACTTGCACAATAAAAATGGGTTTTCTCTCGGATTTCTCTGAGTTGTTAGGTCGTAAAATGACTAAAATTATGGTTTTTTTACCATTTTTTGGTTTATATTTTTCAATTCTGATCTAAATGACTTGTACTTTTCATATGCTTTAAACAAAAAAAGCGATTTTACTGTCAATTAGTAACAGAAATTTGATAGATTATCGAGTCAAAATATTACTAAAATATTTTTTTTCCTTTTTTTGTTGGGTTTCTATCGCATTTTATTTTTCAATTATGATCTTGGTCATACAATTTATTTTTTTTAGATAAAAAAAAAACATAAATTTAACATGTTATCATTTTGAAATAGTGGAGTTGTTATTATTTATACATACAGTGAATCTTAGTAAAATGATTATGGATGTAGTGCATTTGTTAATTTTAAAATTATACAAAAATTATTTTTTTTTCCTATTAAAATTAAGATTGCACTATATTTTAATGTTAATAAAATTTGTAGGCGCTAGGCTTGGTAAACTTGGAGGTCAGCCAATAAAACAATACAAACAAAGCAAAAGTTTCGCATAAATTAAAAAAACATGGCAAAAAATAATAACAAAATCGCCAAGAAATTGCAAAAAATAGTCAAAAGATAAAAATTCGTTAGTATTTTTTTTGGTTAATGTGGTTTCTAATCTTAAATGAGATAAGACAAAGTGATTTTTTTTAAGTTTCTACCACATTTTGTTTTTTCATTTCAGTTGTAATATTTTTTCTTTTAGACGAGAACTATAGGTTATTTTGTCAAAAACGAGGGACTTTTACCAACTTTATTTCTAGTAATGGTTTTATTACTGTTAAAATTACTTAAAAAAGTTTTTCTTGTTAAAAAAAACAATATTTTGTCAATTATAATATTGCATGTCAATCCTCTTTTAATTTCTACAGGATTAAATCCATATGTCCTGGTAATCTTTTAAGCTAGTTATTAAAACAGCTCCAAAGAAAGTCAAAACAATTATTGTCTTGTATAAATTAGAAAATGCGCAGTGAAAAATATTAAAGTGAAAAATTATAATTTATTAAGTTTTCTTAGTAACTTGCCTTTTTTGTTCATATGACTCTTAATTTTATAATCAAATTAATAATGCTAAAAAAATATTTATTGTCGAAAAAAGAAATCAAAATAATTTTACAAAAAATCGTCAATATTATACAACATATAAATAAAATTAAAGTCAGAGAAGTTTAACAAAAAAACGAACAGTGATTTAGAATAAGTCAATAAAATAATAGACAAATAGGATCCCCAACTAATAAAATACAAACAAATTAGTTTTTTTTTAAACAAATAATTTCAAATATTAATCACGATTAATTATAAAATTACAAGTACAATTACAAGCATAATTATAAACTATCTGAAGTGAGAAATATTGACAATTATTAAGTTACATTTACTTTAATATTCAATAACAATAGTTCTGTGCATTTTTCTATGAATTTATTATTTATTAAATTTTTTTGGCAATATAATAAATTGAATTTTTTATGAGTAAAAGTTGAAAAAAGAATGTTAATATTAAATGTGTTGAACGCGTGGTGTTTTTGTTAACAAAGTTAATTATCGAGGCCTTCTTAGTATATCAAGCAACCGTTTAATTAAAAATAGCAAAATAAAAATACATGGTAATGTTAATATTTCTTTCGTTATAAATCAGGGTTTGCCTAATACCTTACTTAAGATTACATACATAAGATTTTGATGGAGGTCTTTGTAATATACAAAAAAGCTCTGCAAATATTCCTCTAAAAGCAGACACCATTTTTTATGTCTCAAATGAGAATTTATCAGTGCACAGTAGGCACTCTTACTAGTAGTTATCGACTTGTCTAGTTCACTCTCAATTAGCAGTTTGATGATAATTCTTATCATAATACCTCCACCTGTTTATCAAATCTTAACCTAACATCTATATACAACCTTAAATATTTATTTTCATTAACAGACATTATATAGTCATTTCCCACACATATATTATTTAACTGACATTTAAAATATTTGTTTTAGTGACATTACAGGACAAACGATTGCAATCACAGCACGCTTTAATATTAACTAGATCGTATCAATTGCAAATCATGTACACTGGCCATTTTTTATTTCTAATAGAAAGTCATTGATATACAGGTTGGCGAATAGAAAACTACACATGGGCATAATAAATGGCAACATGGCTTCTCGCTAGCTTTCTGATTGATAAGTTGATATTTACGACACGGCACACTCAGAGGACATTATTTTGCTGAGTGATTGCATACTGCACTGTTGAGTCTTAAACCGCTATTTTACTTTTTTTAATATTTATCAATATGGCTGTTTATACCCCTTCCGAAAAAATTCAATTGATTAAATGGTTTTATGAAGGCAATTCGGCATTATAATGCAGGGATTTTTGAAACTAAGTGAATTTTGAAAATAGACCGATTCCTTGTACTAAAACTATTTTAAAATGTCGTGTCAAATTTTGAGACATCTTTTTGACTCCAAGGTCAAGAACCACCTATTGAAAGGGACCGGGCGATAGAACGGCGCGATGAAAATGGTTAGCAGTGCTTTAGTTTTGGATTCAACACGATCGAGCAGAAGTATTGAAGAGGAACTGGGTATGCACCATAAAACTCAGGAGGTGTTTGAAGACCAGTGGTGAAGAATGGCATTTTGTAAAAGCACGATGGAAAAGGCAACTGAAAATAGATTTTTTTTAGCAAATATGTTGAGTTGTCTTTTCTATTGCATGGTAAATATAATCATTCCAATATTTGTTATTGGTCTCAGGAAAACCAGCATAGGATTACTAGTAAGTCAAGATCCTGAAGCAGATAAAAGATTGTATCAGCCGTGCCTCTAGAAGCTTGAAAGCCAAATTGGCAGGTGTTTAATATACTGTAAACCTTCAGATAATATACAATTATGGAGGCAGTAATATACGCCAGTAGTTATCATCACCCTATTTATGGAATACACAGACATTTGTGATTATTTTTCCTACAGTTCTGCAAGTTGTAATGTTCGGGAAAGACGTGCTTTAAAAGTTTACTCCACAGATCTAGCAATCCCATAAAAGGGAGCTGCGATATAGCAAAATTCTGGGCGTTTGCATATGGTCTAGATATACATGACTTGCATCTCCCTGTCGAGTAAATCTTGCGTGTGTAGCTCTGGGTGGAATGATATGGGCCAGGTCGGAAGATCATTTACCAGGATGATATTGATAAAACTCTAGCATAGAAAAGCCTTTCTTGGAAAAGTCAGTGGTGTTTTTGTTAGTGGATCCTGTTGGTCTACATAAGTGTTTTATGCGAACATTTGACCAGCAAGTCTGTTTTTTCCATTGCGGGCATTGCATCTTTCCTAGTCAATATCTATTGATCATTATATTTTTCTTCGCATCATTATATTTTTTTAAGTATTCGATCGACTGCTTGCATGTATTTCTCAAAGCAACAAAGTTAACATGATTTGCAGAGTTTGGGCATTGGCGCTCTTTGTGATAAGCATCATTTTTGTTATTGACTGCCTTGGTGCAAGTTTTATTAAAACACCGTTCGCTATCTAAAGAGGCTTTCAAGGTGTTCGGAATATAAGCCATCTTACCTGCTAAAATTACCTTTGAAATCTCGATCGTACACACTGAAGGATCATTGGTCATCACACATATTTTCAAGGAAAGAAAGAAAGAAACTGTTTTAAATGTCTGCCAAACTCTACGCAGCGTGGATGGATTCTGAGTTTTCAATTTGTTTTGAAAAAAAATACACATTACCTGAATAAAAAACCTGCTTGCTTGTTCTTTTTTTTCATATTTCTTATTTCTTGTTTTTTTCTTATTTTGCCTCGTAGAAAAATTGACTATTTTGCTTGTTATTTGCATAAGCCAGCCTATTTTTATAATCATCATCAACTTTTATAAACCTACGACATACATTAAGGTCTTTATTGAAATAACTTAGAAAAACAGACATTCATGAAATATTTTTGTATTGTATAGAGATAACGCATATTCTTAGAAGATTTCTTAATACCTTCAGTAATCCATAGCTTTCCCGTTTCAGGATTTAAATTTAAAATAGGAAATGCGTTATTAAGAATATTTCTTAGCAGTTGGTAGAAAGTCAGCAATGTCCAATTTATTTGTAAGTATAATTTGGTAAAGCTTTTACATTTTTTTTAGTAGAAGGACGGCTACATCTTTTTTTTTTTGCTTGACTCCGCGAACCCTTTAGTTGAAATTGACTTAAAACTGCCTCATGATCCGAGAAATCCACATATAATACTAAGCATAATACTTTATTCTTATCGTCTATCTTTGAACATACATAATTAATTACAGAGGTTTACTCCTTGGCTTACTTTAGTAAAAAAGTTGTATCTTTTTTTATTCCATAAGAGGAAAAAAACTATCCAGCGACCTCACTCCTCTCGATTCATTAGTAACATAATTAATATGTTAACAATCTGCGTAAAGAAAAAGGAATACCAAAATCTATGGAATGCAAAGGGATGACTATAGAGACTCCCGAGGAAGTATCTGAGGCTTTTGCTGACCATTTTGAATCCTGCTATTTAGATTTTTCTAACAAATGCATTACATCTGTTCCAGAAAATCTGGTGTTTGTTCTTGCATATCATATTTTTACCAATGAAGGACAAACTTAACTCATTGGATGCCAATAAAGGATCAGGACCTGATGGAATCTCACCAGTGTTTATGAAAAACTGTTCATCTGTGTTAGTTGAGCCTCTTCGGTTAATTTTTCAGAGGTCATTTGATACATCTTCATGAACGTATTAGAAGCTGTCAGTTCTATTCCCTATTTTTAAAAGTGGACGCAAAACTGAGATTGGAAATTACAGGGGTATTTTTTTGCTTTCACTTTTCTCCAAAATATTTGAATCAATTTTGACTGACGAAATATTTAACACCTTCAAATCCTATTACAAAAGTTTTACAAAAGTAGATCAACGGCGACAAACCTAGCGGATTTTCAGGATTTTTTAAGTGAAAATATCGAAAAAGGCTATCAGATTGATGTTGTTTACACCGATTTACAAAAAGCATTCGACAGTGTATGCCATGGTCTGTTGATAAAGAAACTTGAAGCATTGGGAGTACATGGATCATATCTGAAGTGGATCGATTCAAATTTGAATAGTCGTACTCAACAAGTCAAGGGGAGCAACTTTAAGGGAAGTTCGAGTGACTTCTGGAGTGCCTCAGGGATCACATCTTGGGCCAATTTTGTTCCTTTTATATATAAATGAAGCTGTATCTCTTTTTAAACACTGTTAGTGTCTTTTATATGCTGACGATCTAAAATTTTTTCGAACTATTGACTTTGATGAGGACTATTCCTTAGTGCAACTAGATCTAAATAATTTTAATCAATGGTATGTAGAAAATTTTTTGAACCTTAATGTTAGAAAATGTAAAGTTATATCTTTTCACCGGACACTTTTAATGATTTAGGCGTTATTTTTGACCATCAATTGACTTTTAATGCTCATGTTGATAACATCACGATGAAGGGTTTTAGAATGCTAGGTTTTATTGGGAGACATTATGATCAAATCAGTGATATTAGAACCATAAAATGTTTATACAATAGTTTAGTTCGTAGTGTTTTAGAATACAACTGTATTGTCTGGTCACCATTTTGTACCATACATATTAATCGTGTAGAAAAAGTTCAAAATAAGTTTTGCAAATTTTTACTTTATAAACATAGATATAACATTACATATCAGCTAGTTGGGCTGCAAACTTTGGAAATTAGAAGAAATAATGCCAGAATCTATTTTTTGTTTAAATTACTCAACGGTAAAATAGATAGTTCTTATCTTTTAAATAGAATATAATTAAAAGTCCCAAATAGGGTTACACGTCAAAGGATCCTTTTCTATGAACGATCTCACCGTACCAATTATGGATTTAGAGGGGTAACAGACCAACTAATAAAATTGTATAATACGCACTATAGTTCGTATGATCTATTTACGGGAGAGTCTTGTAATAGTTTTAAAAATAAGGTTATAAGAGGAACAGGGGAATAAGTTAGATAATATATGCAGCTACTTTGTTTTCTTGCTTTTTTGTTTAATTTGTGTATGTTGATTTATAAGCTTATTGCATATTATTTGTATTTTTTTAACATTTAGATGTCATTACCTGAGTTATGTGATGCAACTAGGCCAATAACCTCGATGACCGGACAATCCTGCTTATTCATATAATATTATTTCATTATTATTGTATCGCAAAATAAGCATTTATAAGTAATATTATCTTTATATTATAGTTTTTTACTTATCTTTTAATTTTGAAGTAGTAAAGATCGTAGTTAAATAGATAGTCAACCCTTTTTGTGCAGAATTATTTAATTAAATTTAATTAAAAAAAAAAGTTAGTATTCATACATAGTTCCGTCACTGGCGCAGTCGTTCGTGTATCTGTCTCAGAGGTCCCTGGTTTTGCAAAAACATTGCCGAAGCCCAGTAAATCGTCAGTATTAACTGTTTGCTGAGACAGTAACCAAGGCAAGAAGACCACAGTTGCGAAGACAAAAATTGTAAGTGAGTTTTCCTTTCCATTCCCATTATTTTTATATTTTACCTTATAGAATTGTTGTGTGTATTTAAAAAAAAATATACTAAAAGTGCGAAATAATTCGTTTACACTAGTTAAATTTTTAAATTACATTTCATTATTTTTCATCTTTATTTTAGTAAAGTGACATTAACATTCTGAAATTGACGTTAACACTCTTATAGAAAATCTTTCAAATATTACGTTAAATCCTTTAAATTCAAATATGTGTACTCTTACAGCAGCAAAAGAGATTTCTCGTACCCTCAAAACATTTACAGGCAATAGCGAACATTTAGAGTTTTTTAGTTCAAGCGTAGATGAGTTTTATATTAGATATTATATAGGTACCACCGATGAATCTCTTAAAGAATTTGTTTTTGCTGCAATTCGCTCTAAAATTACCGAAGAAGCAAGCGATTTCTTACTTTGTAGACCAGATTTGACTACCTGGAACAAAATAAAAGACGCTTTAAGACAACGCTTTGGTGATAGAATAAATAGACAAGTTCTTGCTCAACAGCTTAATTTTCTGACTCGATCTAGAAGAGAACCCATTTTAGACTTTATCGAAAGAATAAAACTTTTAAAATCTCGTATTTCTTTAAAAATTGCTGCCGATACTACCCTTACTCAAGGCATAAAGACGCCTTATTAGACAAACCGAACTAACAGCCGTTACAGTTTTAATCTCTAACTCTCCAAGTGAACTTCGAACTATTTTAATGTTGCATAATACTAAAAACATTAATGATGCAGGTGCACATGTTTTAAATCATTCCCTAATTGAACAACAAATTAATGCTCGTTCGTTTACTCCACAATAAGAGAATTTTAATATTTACAAAAATAGAATACATCCCCAAATAAATAACCATCAAAACCTTAATCATATGTATTTTATGCCATCACAAATCCAACAACCTTTAATTAATCATTTACCAGCTCCAAATCATATTTTAAATAACAGTATTCGACTAGTAGAATACTATCTGGAATAAGTAAAAATGGCTCTGATGTTCATATGCGTACAATACAAACCCGAAATCAAAGATCATTTTCCCGAAATCAAAATTTATTTCCCCAAAATCGAAACCCTTTGACTTATCCTATTTTGCGGATAACAAAGCCCACTATCAAGAATGTGAACATTTTGCCCAAGAATCAGAATATGAAAATTGCTTCGAATCTCCTGAGTACAGTGGGGAAATAGAAAATGTTCAAAAAGAAAATTTTCTCTACAGCCCTCCAGACGAAAATTTGTCCTAAATCTAAACAGTTAACGAGTAAATTCCTTGCCCTGCATTCAATTACAAAACCCCCTTAAAAAACTTCTTATTGATACGGGTAGCCACACATCCCTAATCAGACCATCTATAGCAGAAGAATATTTTCCGCATTTAATTTTTCCTTGTAAACACACACTTTTGACTTGCGCTGGCAATACCAACACCCAAAATAAAGCAAAAATTGCTATTTTAAGCGAATTTAGCATAAAAAATTAACTTGAATTAATCCTATATAGTTTTCACGATTATTTTGATGGTATAATAGGTATTACAGATCTACGTAAATTAGGTCTTAATATCGATTTAGGAAATGATAAAATTAAAATTCCTATCTATTACAGAGGTAATTTTGAATAAAAAATATAAACACCGATATACCTGACGAAACCGAATTGTACATTCCTCAATTGCGCACTGTATAAAATATTGAAATTCCAAGCTCCCTTTTAAAAGTACAAAATGTGTTCCCTTAGAATTTCGAAATAATACCAATGAAAATATTGTATTGGAATTTTACCCTGAGTCACTCAGAGAAATAGCCCAATTTTCGACTCCCAAAATTTCGAGATATTTAATATCGAACAAGTAGCATCCAAATTCAACACATATGATAATCTCGATAATTTCCAAGATCTCTCTTTAATCCGCACTGAACATCTTAATAGTGAAGAAAAAGCTGCCTTGAAAAAAGTAATTCTTCAATTTCCAGAAGTTTTACAGAGACCCAACGAAAAATTATCATGTACAGAAGCTGTTAAACATTAAACTAAGACCACAGACAATATCCCAGTATATACAAAATCATATAGATATCCATTTGTCCACAAAAAAGAAGTACAAAAGCAAATCTCAGAAATGTTAGAAAATGGCATTATTCGTTTATCTTCGAGCCATTGGTCTAGCCCTGTCTGGGTCGTTCCCAAAAAGGCCGACGAATACTTTACAACCTTGGACTTAGCCTCTGGCTTTCATCAAATAGCCATGCATCCGAATTCAACCGAAAAAACTGCCTTCAGTGTCGAAAACGGACACTACGAGTTCCTCCGAATGCCCTTTGGCCTTAAGAATGCTTCTGCCACTTTTCAAAGGCTTATGGATAATATACTCAAAGATATCCAGGGTAAAATCTGCCTAGTTTTTATGGATGACATAATAATATTTTCTACCTCTTTGCAAGAGCATATTTCAAATTTAAAAGCTGTTTTCCAAAAACTTAAGGAAAACAACCTTAAAATACAGCTTGATAAATACGAATTTCTCTGCAAATCTGTAGAATTTTTAGAGTATGTCATCACGCCCGAAGGTGTAAAACCCAATCCAAAAAAAGTAGCAGCTATTCAAAAATTTCCATAATTCCATTCATATAATTCCATCACTCCTGTTAAGGTGTTTGTAATGGAATATATATAAATAAAAAAAAATAAAAATATTAAAATCTCTTGACAATCACAGATATCATAAATTAAGAAGGAATCAAGTTTAGGAGAAGTTAAATAACCTAATTAAAAATAGATCATATACGTACAAACTAAATAAGTTTTAAATACTATAAAATATAACATAGGCTTAAACTCATCTCGAAATTAACATCGTCAAAATTTGTCAGATCTCTAAAACCAAGTAGATCTACAGCAGATTCATGTATCAGGATCGTTGTAACTCCATGTAAGGGAGTACCTCTGCAATATTTACTTATACTACATTATTTGCAACATAAATAATTTCATCAAGTTTCAACCAATATTCAGTTAAAAATAAAACTATAGAGTAATTTAAGTGTGCTATGAATATTTCCAATTCATTAAATTTGCTTCCTCTGAATAGCAAACGCGTGGTTAAATGAGACAATTAAAAGTTAATCAGAAATAGATCCTAATTATATAGTAATATTATTTTCTTGATATAATGCCTTTTAAGTTACAAAAGATTGTCCTCCTTTGACATCCGTGTATCCTTCAAGCTTAAGAAATAACAAAAAAGACAAAAAAAAACTATTTAACGTAATTCGAAGATAACTTTGCATAATTTACTAAATTATGCAGTGGCTTACAATTATTAAAAAGAAAAAAAAATCTCTATTGTATTGGCTCAACTATGCTAATGCCACTATTTAAATTGGCATGTGCGAAACTCCGTCGGCATTACAATAAAATACAAAGAGAGGCCTTGGCTCTATTACGAGACAAAACAGAAGCTAAAAATCTTACGAGAGATATATATATACAAATAATTGAGCGCATTACCATATAATGTCCCTTTGGTACGACCATTCGCCGACCATTATATCGGCCTCTTTGTCTTGGTAAACTTTCTTTTTGCCTTATATCTAAACATTATTTATTTTTTTAAATTTTAACTTAATAGTTCTAAAAATTCAACTTAAAAAGAATGTGCCTATTTGAATTACAAATAAGTAGGATAAGGCAAAAGGTAGAATGGCACGAGCGGAACCGTCACGCCCTGTGGATGACCTTTGGACGGGTGTGCACGAGCCACACATCCTCTTTGGACAGTTTTAAGCAGGATTTAATTACTACCGTTCTAAATTATAAGATATCAAGTCCGTTTTTAAATTGTAGAGTAAGTACAAGGGGGATTATAATAATTTGTAGTAAATATAAAGGAGTGTGCTTATTCAGAAGGGTTTTTAATTGTACACACTATATGAAATAATTGACAAATGATCGCAAACATGTGGAAAACTATACTAAGCTAAAACTGTTTTTTTTTTTTGTAGCAGAAGGTTTAAATAAAGGGCCGAAACGTTGGCATTTCGTCTAGAACAAAATCAGTTTTATTTGAGGTACTAAATATGCTGTCCTTTTTCTCTAACCATTTCACATTAAGATATTGATAGGATGATCCAGGTGCTTATATACAATTCAGTTCATACAAGTAAATTTAATTTATTCACAGAAAATATACAGTGCATTAACGATGAAAGGAATAATTTTTTTTAAATTCAGGTGTATTTTTTTTCTTTTATTTTTCGGACCGGTCGATTAGCATTGTCTATTACGCATTTTTTGCAAACATTTTCTATATATGTGACATTTTACAATTCTACGATATATTCTGAATACTTCTTGTATAAAATACCAACGGTATATAATAAGTCAGCGGTTTGTCAAATTTGACGTAATAGGCTCATAAAACATACGACATTAAAAGATAAAAAATTATATAATTTTAATTGCAACTAATGTTCAATTTGTTGTCCATTTACTTCAATGCATTTTTGAAGTTGGCAAATAACTTCCAATTGCACATTTTCACTTACGGATCGATTAGTCTCATTTCTTGTCGAATTGTTTGCTTTAAATCATCAATATTTATTGGTCTATTCACATAAACTTTGGACTTCAAATAACCCCATAAGAAAAAATCTAATGGGGTTATATCTGGTGACCTTGGTGGCCACTTAATCTGTCCTCTTCGTCTAATCCATCTGTTAGAAAAAAATTGCATCAAGAAATTATCGAACGGCGATGGAAAAGTGAAAAGGTAAAAGGTGAGAAGTTGAGAAGGTCTTGTTGAAACCATATCTCTTACTTACTTTCCAAGAAATCACATGAAAATTCATGTTGTCGTCATAGCTTCTCTTTGAGACACCCTGTAATCAAATTTTTCATTGAAAAGGACGCACTGACTTAATCGATAAACAAATTAAACATTAGATGCAATAAAACTAGAATAAATATTTATGTTTTAATTTCATGTTTCGTTAGTCTGTTACGTCATATTTGACAAAGCATGGACTTTAGGCATTATTGGTTTGCTATACAAAAATAATTCAGAAAATATAATATAAATTGTAAAACTCATAATACATAGGATGTTCTAGTTAAAAAAATTAATTTTGACCCCATAGTTTCTACTTGAGGCAGCCTTTATAGAAATTTTTCATTAAAAAAAAACGCGCAAGTGACAAGACGAATCGATGTGTTAATTACCACTTATTAATATCCACCCACACCAAGCGTGGAAATATTATTCAGACAAATAACGGCCATCTTCGAAGCCGTTTTTTTTTTTAAATAAATATTTGGAATTTAATTTGATTCTCTCTCTTTTAAGTTTTATTCTAATAATTTTAAATAATTGAAGGTATATTTCTATTACTTAGGTTTAACTTTGTTGCAATGGTTTAGGCTCATCTAGGTGCATTTTTAAAAGATAATTCGTATGCACAGATACCACTTTAATTGTAAATTTCTGATTTTTGTGCTTTAATATTTTTTTTCACCTTATTAAATTCATTGATGATTTATTAAGTATTTAGTTTTAAAGGATTATTTCTTATTTGGAACCTTTTTTTTCTCTATCCCTCTTTATTTCTCTTCTGCTTATTATTAATTATCTTCCTCACTTTGGATGTAAGCGAAACTCATTGCTATTGTAATTTTGGAAACTGCTGCCTTGAATACATAGATGACCTAATATGAAACTATTTTTTCTCGTTTCCAATATAGTTGGACAATACCATACCTGGGACCTTGACCCATCAGTTATTTATTTTCTCTTTTAATAGGACCTGCACCTTGTTCTCCATTACTGACAGTGTAACAGAAATAAAAAAAACAAAATAAAAAATTAACATTAATTTAATGTACATCCCAGCAATGCATCATTTAAACTCAAAAAGCAAATTTCAGATATACAGGGTGTCAGTAAATAAGTGCGACAAACTTCAGAGGGTGATTCTGCAGGGAAAAATAATGACAGTTTGATCATATACCTGAAAATGCTTCGTTTTCCGAGATACCGATCGAGATCCGAGGGTTAAAGTTTTCCTTAAAACTTGACGATTTATTTATTGCTCTGAAACCGGTCGAGATATGCAAATGAAATTTGGAGGGTTTTAAGAGGTAGTTATCGCGTATTTTTAGACATGCAATTAAGAATTTTATGTTCACCATGGGCGCGCATACGTGTAATGATCTCAATTTTTAATATTTCATTGAAATTTTAAATTGAATTCCTCATTTAATTTGTGATAAAAAACTCACCTTTTTAATGTGGCGCTGTTTTTATGCAAAAAAAATCTTGACGCGTATTTTTCATTTCTTTAATAAAATATCAAGAGCTATATAATACAACAACATTAAACCAAAACAATAATAGAAAATAATACCAAAATTTTAAATAGGCACAAAGCTGCAACAAGTGTTCAAAATGACCTCCCTCAGACGTTACACAAGATTCAACTCTTCGCCCCATTGATTCTCGTATTTGTGCAAATATGCCTAATGTATTTCTTATTATCTCACAGCCGGCTATAATTCGATTCCTTAGGTCATCAACATTTTCGGGAGTGGAATAAACTAGTGGCTTAAGAAATGCAAAAATCTAGAGGATTTGAATCTGGCGATCGAGCAGGCCAATGTTCGGTACCTCCCCTACCTATCCAACGATTTGGAAATTTGGAAATACTGTACCTAAGTGAATACCTACATTGACACTAAAAGGGGCTGGTGCGTTATCATGCATAAACCATAAGTGTTGCTTCAGCTGTAGAGGGATTTCTTCAAAAAGAACAAGTAACTCTTCCTGTAAAAAATGAAGGTAAGATTCTCCTGTTGGGCATTGGAAATATGGGCCGATTAAATGATCGTCAATTAATCCAAGCCATACTAAAAACTGATGCTGAAAATGAGCCTCAAAGATTCCATGTGGATTCTCCTCAGCCCATAAGTGATTACTATGGAAATTTTGTAAGCAATATCTTCAAAAGTAGCCTCGTCATTAAACAAAATACCACTTAAAAAATTAGAAATTTGAGCAATTTGATGAAAAATATATTGACAAAAAAATAGACGCGGAAAAAAGTCTCTAGGTAGTAGAGCTTGCACACGTTGAACATACAATAGATACAAATGATTTTCTTTAAGAATTTTAAATACAGTGAAGAGCAACTTAAATATGTTGGCAATTTTTTGAGTACTTGTTTTAGGTGACTCCGCAATTAACTCTAGAACTGCTTCTTCTAGTTCGTACTTGTCGAGGGCATCCGCAGTCAACCGTTTGTTTCTTAAACATACCATTTTCACGCAAACGTTGGTGAAGACGAGCAAATATTGTATGATGGGGTACTTCTACGTCCTGGATACAACTTAGTTTACAATCTTCGAGCTTGCCGACCATTTCCATTACTTGGGCCATAGATAAAATGAATATCCGACAGTTTCGCATTTACAAAAATTTCCATTTTTTTCGATAAAAGAAAAATTAATTATTGATTAATAATAACTAAAAGCTTAATAGTGAAGGAACGCTAATTTGAAATTTTTTTCTTAAAAAAAAATGAGATCATTACCCTTATGCCCGCCAATGGTGAACACAAAATTCTTAATTGCATGCCAAAAAATGTGCGATAACTACCTCTTAATTCCTCCAAATTTCATTTGCATATCTCGACCGATTTCAGAGCAATAAATAAATCGTCAATTTTTAAGAAAAACTTTAACACCCCGTATCTCGGAAAACGAAGCAATTGCAGATATAGGCTTATATAGCAAACTGTCATTATTTTTCCATGTCAAATCACCTTCTAAAGTTTGTCGCACTTATTTACTAACACCTGTATAAGTAATACAAGTTATATATCTGGCATCGTTCACATAGCCTATATGTATTATATAAATCAGGCTGCCATACAAAACGTAAAGATGAACCAAGAACCCCGTAATTATAAATAATGATTAAGCAAAAAGTGGTAGCCGCAAAGAAGCACACCGTACCGGAGGTCAACTCCGCTACAGAGAATTAAGAGACTCGGATGGCCTTTCGTGCCTTCATCCTTTCATCTCGGTTGTTACAATAATGACCGACACTTCTTCTCTACGGTGATTTATAGTTTCGATTTGATGAATAAAAAAAAATTAATGAAAGTAGCTTATTTGGTATGTGGAGTGGTTGCACCATCACGACTAGAAGGTGACTATTAATAAAAGGAAAAAATTAGTTTTTTAGTATTTATTTTGGGGTACACAGTGTTACTGCTCTTTTAGTTATTCTTTAAACTCTACGAGATATAAGGTTCGCAGGTAATATATGTGCCATAATCCCCAATACCCTTAGGAAGCAGTGGATGCTGGCCCAAAGATGATACATCTGGCAGCCAACGAGGTTAAATGCAACCTAAAAACTTATTCTATATTAAAATGTTATATTTATTTAAAACATGATTGTCTTGAAGAATGTAATCTACTAACGATAGTCCATTTACCTTTTTGTATCAATTTAAATTTAATCTGCACAAACTGATACTAATGATGGTCTTGGATATGATGGTCTCAACAGGGATTCCAGATCAGTTGATTATCGTACTATATGTTATAATGTTATTTTTCTTGAAATATGTTAAATGTTTATTCTGAAATTATTTGTGTGATTAAAAAATTTCTGAAAAAATCCCTTAAAAAATTTCTAAGCCAGAAAGATTATAAGATCGTTCTCCACTTACTACACTAAAGCAATGTAGTATTAAAGAAAGAAAGCTGAAAAAAATACAAACTACTAATTATATGAAGACTAGCGGGAATTTTCTAGGGTTCGACGTTTCGGCACTTGCTTTGCTTTACTGCTTTTATTTGGGAATGTCATTATGTTCATTCCAATATGTTCATTGCGTTGAAATACCTATTCGGTGCAACATAAAAGAAAAATTGTTATTCTTTGTCAATAACAAGCGAAAAACTTGTTTCTTCCCTTTTATTATTTAAATAAGACACATTTAAATAATAAATAATGTTTGCTGATTTATTATTATTTACATATTACTAATCTTAGTTTGAAGTCCTCAGTTTATCCCACAACCTGGCATAAAAGTGAATTAATTGCCCTATTTAAGCAAGGTGCTAAAACGAAACAACAAACTGCTAGCATATTATAATTCTTAATACTCTATTTAAAGTTTTTGAAATAACTTTGTTTAGTAGACACCATCAAGTCAATTATAATATATTTGCATCGCAACACGAACTCTGACCAAATAGGTTCACAATGACATATCTTTTGTAAATTTGTTCATAATGCTTTCAATACAAAAAAAAAATACAAATTGATGTAATTTACACCGACATGGAAAAGACCTTTAAGGCCTGAAAGGGTTAAGCAAAGTTTTGTTTTAATGTGACTTTACCAGAAATATAATGAAGATTATTTAGTTTTTGTTTTTTGTTATTATGTATATCTTATCTGTCAAGCAGGCACCAATATGTTAAGGTCAGATGTGCCACGGCTGATTTTTACACTGGTAGGTCTGGTGTAGTTCAGGGATCTAATTTGGGAATTATTTTTAATAGCTATGAGTGATATTAATTTTTGCAGATTATCTTCATATATACAGATTGGCGAATGGATCACTACACATATAAAGTTTCTAACAGGTAAGATGTTGCAACGTCGCCGCCGCGACAGTACGCTGGTGTTCGAGGTTCGAGCTTAAGTATTTTAAATTTTATTTTAGTAAGAGTCTGATGTCGATGCGGCATCATTAAATAAATATTACGCGGCATTGGTATAATATTTTTCTATGGCAGGAATTACATGTGTAAAGCCCGCATAGATTCATAATGACGAGTGCTGTGCATTGGATATTGAAAATTAAAGCGTTGTTAATAAAAATAAATTAATAAAAATATAATGTTAACATTATTAAAAAAAACAGAAAATAAAACTCTAAATACCAAATTATTCTTCAAATATAACGCTCAAAAAGACCTCCTTCTTTAGCTAAACAAAAGGCTAGCCGATCGTAAAATCTGTTTCTTAATCCCAAAAGAGTTTGAGGTAAAATGGAATTGGCAGATTCTTCAATTTTGTTTCTCAACTCCTCTAAATTCGTTGGTTTACTATTATGATGTTTGTAAATAGTCTTCTTAAGATAACCCCACAAATAAAAGTCTCCATTCATTAGTATATACTAGTATTTGTTAAAAATTCTTTTACTCTAACCGCATTATGAGCAGGACAGCCATCGTGTTAAAAATAAACTAATCCCAGAACTATATCAGGAAGAAGTTGAACTGCAGGAAGAACTTGGTATTGAAGTAATTCGAAGTAATTTTCGTGGTTCAAAGTACCATCAATGAAAAATGGCTCAATAATATGATTGCCCAAAATATCAGCCCAAACATTTAACTTTTGAGGGTACTAAGTACGGAACTTAAAACTTATGGGCTCGTTTTTCTGAGATCAGTAACGAACAATGAAATGATTGTATTTACTTTTTCTCTCCAACACTTCTGCTCGATCGTGTTGAATCTACTGGACTGTTTCAATAGGTAGTTCTTAAGCGTTGGTGTAATGATTTCTTCATTCTTGGAGGCAAAAAGATGTCTCAAGATTTGACACGACATTTAAAATAGTTTTAGCACAAGGAATCGGTTTATTTTTAAAATTTATTAAGAATAAATCCCTGCATTGGACTGCCGAATTGCCCCGATAAAACCATTTAATTAATTGAACTTTTCCAGAAGGGGTTTAAATAGCCATAATAATAAATATTTTAAAAAATTAAAACAAACCGCTTTAACACTCAACAGTATGCAATCAGACAACAAAATAAGGTCTGCTGATTGTGCCGTACCGAAAATAGCAATTTATAATACCTATGTGTAGTCTTATATTCGCCAACCTGTATATGGAAATTTGTTGTCAGGAAGAATGTGTTAATTTACAGGTATAGGCTGTTGCGAAGAAAATGCATTTAACTTTAATAGCAAAAATTTTTTGCTATGTCTAAAATCCTTAATAAAAATGTTATTAATATTTAATTATAACATGCGCAGTGTAATGCTTCGAGAATCTAATAGTGAGAAGGACCTAAGAATTGCCATGTTGTAAGCATCTACAGAGCATATTAAAAATATGGTAAAGGAGGCACGACATAGAATGGGAAATAGGTTTCATTACTATATTACTAACTAAAAGCTATATAATATTGTCTTAAAATATTTAAAGTCCAGTATAGTCTTCCCAATTTGACCTTTAAAGCAAAACAATAGAACGAGTGAAACGATAATTTCTCAAATATATATTTTTTAAAGTTTGAGTATTATCGCGGGAAGGATTGTAACCATCACTTGCTGTTGTGGTTTTGTCAAATAAAATTAATTTCCCAGAAATTTTTTGAATATTTATATTTTTTGTCAACGTTGCTAATACCATACTAAGAAAGACATTTCATTTATGCTTGTCTAGGACTAAGGTGTAGGAAATTCACCTATTTATAAAATGTGCAATTATTTTAATATTTAGGCTAATTACTTGGACATACTTTATTGTGTTCAGACTTAGGGCTCACTATTTTTGTTCATAATGTAAATATTGTTAAGTCCTATACTATATTCATACAAGACTAACTTATTTCAATTGAATATTATTTATTTTTCACCGATGTTCACTTGACTAACGAATGAGACTAAATTCGTCTTTAAAAATCAAAATTTTTAGCAAAGTGCTGATATAATTTAAAATTCAAAAAGTATTTATTTGCCAACAACCTATATACAATAATATAAATATTATAAATAATTTCTTGACAAAAATTACACTTCTCGGAATATAAAAAACCGCTTACACACTACACCAGTAATACGTAAAATGGTGCATATGCGAAATTGCCCTGCGACTATTGTAAAATTAAATAGAAATATGAAATACTAATAATATTGTATACAGTACCTACTTACAATATAAAAAAAACAACAAAAAATTTACTTAAAGGTTTATAAAGATTATCAAAGTCTTAATATTAGTTATCTACGAGGTCTGGCTATTAAATAACGAGACTGCGTGCCTAGAGGGCGCTCTAGATGGGTAGAGAAAAAAACGAGTAGTGCGTTGGGTATCTAGATATCTTGTCTATGCACGTACCAAAACACGTTTATGTCACCATTATAGTATTCGTGCAGTAGCGGTTTCAAACGAACGTGTTTTTTTCTCGTGTCGAAAACCATGTGTGACGAAAAACAAGAGCAACGCATCAATCTTAAATTTCTCATTAAATTGAAAAAAAAAACTCCGACTGAGTGCTATAAATTGTTGCAAGAGGCCTATGGGGAAAATGCTCTCTCTCGTGCACGTGTTTTTGAGTGGTGTAAGCGCTTTAGTGAGGGCCGAGAGAGCACTGAAGATGACCTGCGCTCAGGTCGCCCTGTCACTGTTTCAACTGCGGAAACAGTGATCAAAATCAACCAAATTGTGCGTGCAGATCGTCGAATGAGCACCCGGATGATTGCCGAGGCTGTAAACGCCGATAAAGAAACGGTTAGAAAAATTTTACAGGGAGAATTACACATGAAAAAAGTCTATGCGAAGTTGGTGCCATAAAACCTGGCTCCTGACCAAAAACTCTTGCGTCAACAAGTCTGCTCAGATTTCCTTGAAAGGTTAGAAAAAGATCCCGGATTGATGAAAAACATTATTACTTGCGACGAAACGTGGATTTTTTAATACGATGTTGAAACCAAGCGGCAATCGATGCATTGGAAGACGCCTGAATCGCCCAGAACAAAAAAGGCAAGGATGTCCAAATCAAAATTCAAGGCAATGTTAATCGTTTTTTTCGACATTTACGGTATCGTGACGACTGAATGGGTTCCAGAGGGTCAGACTGTCAACCAGACTTACTATTTGTCAGTTTTGGCAACACTGCAAGAAGGAGTTCGTAAGAAACGGCCCGAGTTGTGGAAAAACAACTCGTGGATTTTGCACCAGGACAACGCACCTGCCCATAACGCACTATCTGTGAAGCAGTATTTAACCGGTAAGCACACTCCAGTGCTCGAACACGCGCCGTATTTGCCAGATTTGGCCCCGTGCGACTATTTTTTGTTTCCGAAGATAAAATCTGCTTTGAAAGGGACCCGATTTGAGTCGATGGAAGCGATAAAGTAAAAAACGGCAGAGCTCCTAAAGGCCCTCACCAAAGAAGACTTTCAGCACTGCTTCTATCAATGGAAAAAACGTATGGAAAGATGTGTGGCGAGGGGAGGGGAGTATACTGAAGTGGAGCATTCGAATGTATAATAACTTTTATGATAAAACCCTTTTTCGTAACCAGTCTCGTTATTTGTTAGCCAGATTTCGTACTTAACTACTACTACTTGTAACGGAACAAAAACTGCAGCAATGAAAGCAATGAGAATCGCGCGGAAACAAAAAAAAATAAGAAGGACAGGAAGCGCGTATTCGTAGAACTTGCAAAGCTAATTCAAATTTGTTCAAATTAGAAACTTATTGCATGCTATGACAAACAAAAAGAATGGCAACACCGGATCGTATATTAGAGACTACACAACATGG
The DNA here is from genome assembly GCF_022605725.1 of Anthonomus grandis grandis. Lineage (NCBI taxonomy): Eukaryota > Metazoa > Arthropoda > Insecta > Coleoptera > Curculionidae > Anthonomus > Anthonomus grandis. The sequence goes on from NC_065551.1 coordinate 15,311,033, forward strand.
CCTAATTAACATTTAAAAATAACTATACTATGTTTGCTGTTCCCATGATAGCTTTAATTTAACATGTTTTAAAAAAAGCCTCCGGAACCCAAGCCTTCACTGTCGAAGGCAAGAAATGCAGAAAATCGCTCAAAAGATTAAGTCCGATGCTGTGGTAAAAGAAAATATTCTGTGATCCTTATATTATGAATATACCTAGAGGTAGTGAAAATGCTTCTTGAATATTTTAAGCAATAAAGTTAAACTATTATTAGTATTTAAATAGGGGATTGCGCGGTCTCTATAAGAAATCTTAAATGAAACTCTAATACAACTATGAATTTTTTAATAATTTCTTTTCTTTGAGACATCAAAGAGATTCCATAGACAAAGTCACCATAGTCAAAAAAGGACAGAACTTTACTTAATCTACAATAGGGATCAAATTATTTGATACATCGGAATGCATCCTTTGCTGGATTTCTTTTTTTATGTAATGGTTACCTCATATGATGATTTGAGATTACATCAAAATCTCAAAGATTTAGCTTGAGATTATGATTTTGAGCTAAAACTTTGATGTTCCTTATGTCAGTGATAAGGCGATCTTAAACAAATTGAATATTAACTTTATTAACAGGTATATGACTGCGAGTCATCAGCATATTGTTGTACTGTAGCATGTTTTACTGGTTTTTACGTATCGGCGACATAAATTGAAAAGGGATAAGAGGAATCCTGTGGTACGCGCAGAAGACTCGTTGATATTCGGAGAATGTTTTAATAAATTCTCCGGAAATATCAACCTTACTAAAACGATTCTCCAAGTAGTTTTGGAAAAAAGTAATGGAACCATTGGATAAACTAAGTTATTTTAACTTTTTCAGCAACATACTATAGTTAACAGTATCAAAGGCCTTTCTAAAATCGACGAGAGTCATGACTCGAGACACAGGTACTATTTTTTTTATCCTCATTTGAACGTATATCGTTAAGTATTTTTACGAGACTTGTGTTCATGCTAAAACCTTTACGAAACTCTGGATTGGCATGCTGGAGTAATATTCGCTTTAATTATATTAAAAATGTAAACAAATATTATATAATAATATAAATATATATATATATATATATAATATTAATTAATAATGTATTTTCGACGATTTTTGATATAGACGGCAAATGGATTTGCTGATTGGTTGATTGGATGGTGATTTGGATTTGCGATTTGTCATCGAGAATGCAGATACTTAGAATATTTAATAATGGATTTACACAAAACCGCATACATCATTTTATATAGATCCCCTATAGAGATTCCACCTGCCTCAATGGAATTAGATGATATAGAAGAAATAATATTTATAAGGCTACTATAAGTAAAAATTGTAAGTTGCAATGTTTTACCAATATATCTGGCTTTTCGTAATAACAAATTAATACCGGAGAAGAGGTATTAGGTAATTTTGAATGCATTTGAAAAAAATCATGAATTTGCATCATGAATTGGTGGTCTAAAATTCTATGTTTTCTGCCTTTCCATGTGATTAAAATACGCCATCTTTACCGTAATAATAGCGTTATATAGTTACATAGTTATCTATAACATTAACCGTGATATTCAATTTTTGATTCTTAAAGTCTTCGTGAATAAAGTGCCTTATTTCGTAAATTGGTGCAAATCGATTCATGTGATCGAGGATAATTTTATTAAAAATATCTATTTTTTTATCTATATAATTAGTGTTATAGAGTTCCTTCCATCTAATTACATTACCCTCTAAGAAGAAATGATTTACATGTAAATTCTGGTAGTCTCTATATTGAACCTTTTTTGTTTAAGTTTCAATATTAGGTTCCTCAGAAATGGAGTATACATGGAGATTATGATAGAAATTGTGAAACTGCCTATACCAGGACCTAATGGGTTCAATGACTCAGTCCTCAAAAAAAAAACTAAAGTCAATTGAAGCCTATTTCTATGAGTTATAGAAGAAAGAAGGTCAACATTAAAAGCTTCTGCGATAAAATATAATTAAATTGTTAGTTATATTAGCTAAAATGTCTTTCAAATTATTGAGAAAAAGAGATACATTTTTCAAAGGCGGACGGTATATATTTAATAATAAGAATAATGTATGCAGGCATATAAATTGAGCCATGTTCCGGTTCGACACAATATATTATAAGGACATTATGATATATAATATGTAAGTTCCATAAAACCGGAATTCAATTCATGGAGGGAACATTTAGATTCTCAAGTACAAAATGATCAGAAGCAAAATTACCAGAAATATCAACTTCGCTACGTCGTAAACTTCAAGGGTCGTTAACATTTCTAGTCATTTAACCACGGTCCACTTTGTCCTCAAGTCCACCTAATTCGTAGCGCACCCCACAACCTGCCCCAAAAAAAGTAACCCTCATCGCCCCAAGTCTCTTATAAGCTGTAGGATAAGTAAAAAATTAATGTACCATTAAGTATTGCAGGCATTCAGATAATGGAGTACCCCTGAACGTTCGAAAAAAACTAAAAAAACGCTTTCTACAGATAAAAACATAAATGAGGAGTGTCTTTTCAAAAGGGGATATTCACATTTTTGGTTTTTTTACACTAAGTCTTGAATTCGTTTATCTGTGCTTAAATTCATATTTTGACTATCATAAACCGAAACAAAATGTGATATATCCTTAGTAAATTACATTGAAAAAATTGTGTTCTTTTCAAAAGGGGATTTACTATTTTGATTTTTCTCAAAAGGTGATAATAGTTAGTGTGATAATGTTTTCATTATTTTTTGGTTAGTTTGCTTATAAAATCAATATTATTGAAGACAAAATATTGATAGAAAATGGAAGATAAAACGCTAGAGGCTTTAAATAGTGGTGGTAGAAAGCAGAGGAGTATAAAGAAACTTCGAAAAAGGAAATTGTAAGTGTATGAAGTAAATCGCGTTTTGATTTGTTTTTTGTCTGTTTTGTTTATAGTACTAGTGATATATTTTTTTGTAGATATGTTAATAAAGATCCTCTGTGTACGGATTTCAAGAAAACTGTTTACATCGTTCTGGTAAAACTAAATTTAAGTGTGCTACTTACTATTCCTTTGTCATTGGTGATGAAAAATTTAAAAAAAAGCTTTACGAACGGAAAACGAAGGTAAAGCAAGATATATTTTTATGCCGATTAATAACGCCTTATGATGCACAAAGAAAGGGAAACTATGCGGCAAAATCAAATGTCAACGGAATATGAGCTGCCAGTATCACTTATTTTCAAAGAAAAAACGTGTGATTGTAGTGTATAAACAATTTTTTATTATTGCTTTTGGAATTAGAAAAAGAAGATTAGAGAACCTGTGTAAAACATTACATAAAGGAAAAACGCCGACAGAAAACCGAGGTGGAAATAGGTATGGTAATCGCAACGAAAACAAAAAACAAACCCTTCGTTTATTTTTAAATAAAATGCCTGCACAAGAAAGTCATTAAGGCTGACAAAAGTCAAAAAGGATTTTTTTAGTAGAATTCAATATCGGATTTGCATCTCCAGCTACGGATGCTTGTCTGCGTGTTATGGCGTAATAAAATAAAAAATGAGAAAGATAAGGCCAAAAAGCAACAGTTAATAACAGAACAGAGGATACATAAACTCCGTGCAAATGCATCTTACGACTATCTGAGAAAAAAAGAGGACAACAGTCATTTTGTATGTTTTGACCTACAACAGGTTCAATGTTTGCCTAGGACCCCCATACAAGATGCCTTTTATTCCAGACAGCTCGGTTTATACAATTTTTGTCTTGTACCTTTAGATTCAAAAGATCCTGTTTCTTACTCATGGGATGAGTCACAATCAGCAAGAGGTTCTACCGAAGTGGAATCTGCTGTGTATGACTATTTAAAGAAATTAACACTAGAAGCTGATGTATTTCACCTAACCTTTGCGATGGTTGCGGAGGGCAAAACAAGAATAGCCACATTATACACATGCTCCTGTTCTACCTTTTGAATGACTCCCCAAGACATCTTAAGGACTAACATTATTTTTTCCAGTACGAGGCCACAGTTTTCTACCAGGAGACCGGGTTTTTGGTCGACTGGAGAAAGAAATTAGAAAGCATGTTGTAATAACCACCAAAGAGGAATATGACATTTTTTAAAAATTTGGCACACTAAGATTATTGGGGCACGATTGGATTCTAAAAGATGTAAAAAGCTTGGAGGAATATTATAAAAAAGTGAATGGTATCCAGAAATTTAAACGAATGATTTTTACTAAAAAAAAAGATTCGAGGTCATTACACCGTTGATTTAAAATGCTATGAGAACTATAGAATTGAGAATCCGTTGGAAAAACCTGTAACAATTCTTAAAAAGGGAAAGAGGTACCCTTTGTCATGGGATAATTTGAATTTGGGGTTACGTTCATTAAGCGAGAACAAAAAAAGGACATAAAAAACTTGCTGAACAAACAGTTTGGTGATGAGTGGTTTAATTTGGAAGAACTACAGTGGTACAAAAAATTAATAATTGATAATCCAAATAGTGCTTCCGAGGTACAATCAAACTCCGAAATAGAAAATATGTAAGATTGTCTTACAGATGATATAGTGAAATAAAAGTTTAATAAATTTTCAACTTCTGATCACTAATATTTTGTTGTTTTCGCCTAAAATTTGTGTTTTGGTAATTTTTGATAGCGTCTAAGATATTTGTAATAAAAAATATTAAAGATCTGCTTCATTTTTTATTATCCTGATAAAATGTAGTTAAAACAAAAACTCATACTTCTTACTAATAATAAATAAAACAAAAGGGGGTATTTACAATTAGTTCAAGACAAAAGGGGATTAATAGAAATGGATTTTTCAAAAGAGGATATTCTAAATTTTTGGAAATTTCTAACATCAAAATTAAAAGGCATGATTTTTTTCTGAACATTGTCTTTTAATTGTAGGTTTATGTACTTTCTAAACAGTAAAACCACTTATCCGCAAATATTTTCGTATTTGTTCTAACAGTTTTTTTGATTTCCTGAAAAAAAAGATAAGATGTAGATATCCCCATTTGAAAAGACACTCCTCAAATCATATTATTGAACACTTCAGTTCTAAATATGAAACGCATATAGATTTAGTAGTCAGATCATCTTCTCATACTAAATAAATACCACACGACAATTCTGGAAAATATTTTTTTGGACTTGTAAAAGGCCTTTGCTGATCTGAAGAATGGTAGCATAAACAAACTTCAATCTTGTCTTTCTTTGTAATCATGAGTTGATATATTTTTAAAAAATTGGCCTTGATCTAATGTCAATAAAGAAAGGGACATTTTGTTTTGTCACAGTTTAGGCTTAAAATGTTAAGATCTAATAATTTTTTTATTATTCTCAAAGCATCCTCATTTTTTTTGTCACCTCATCCCAAGATTTCTTTTACAAACACCCCCATGTCATCGGCAAATGCCACCAATACAAAGTTCGGGGCTATATTCAATAAATTGTTTATATAAATTAAGAATAGAATGGGACCCAAAACTGTTCCTGAACCCCACGTTCTACTAGACTTTCAGAACGCGTGTGTTAAAACAACATATTAATTATTCATTAAATAAAAATAAATAAGCTCAGTACTATAGGTACTATGCAGGAAAAGAAAAAAATAAAGAAAAGTGCAAATGGAAGTTTCATTTTTTGAACCACTTGCATTCTAAGTATCAAACACATATAGACTTAGTAGTCAGATGATCTTCTCATACTCAACAAATATCACAGAACAATTCTGGAAAATATTTGCTTAAACTTGTAAAAGGCCTTTAAATATCTAAAGAATAGTAGTAAAAACTCTTGTTCGTGCTAATTGCTATCCTTGATGAAATTTTAAAAGTTATTATTCTTCGCTAATATTCTTTAAAATCATTAAGGTTAATGTACTCTTTAACATTATTGGTGCAATGTACCTGATCGTCTAATAAAAAGATTCCTTCTATATCGACCACTTCAATCGTAAATATTGACCTTGTAATTCTCTTCAACAGAAAACTATTCTCCTAAAGAGATAATTAAGAATCTGGCGTACGGTGAAAGCAGATCAGCCTTTGTTAACGGGTTTGTCCCGCAATGGTAACTCAGAATCAATTATGTGTGAAGGCATTAAGATTAATTATCCTTCGTATTGTTTGAGAGCTGCGATGGTGTATTTGATGCAATTAGAATAAAATTAATAACCGCTGAAGCGTTTGGAATAGAAAATCATCTCATAAATCTAACTAATCAATGCAAGTTTTAAAAAAATGCCGAAACGGTCATAATTTAAGTCTAAAGTGACAAAAAAAAACGAACGCGGCAAAACCCTCTAAGCTAAAACGAGCGAAACGGCGTACAAGCTCGGTAGGTATAGAATATTTTCTTTCCACAAGTATATATTATCTTTTTTCAGTTCTTGGTGAATGGCATGCATAAATAAAATAACTAGTTTGTAGTACATTATGTGGTAGCCGCTCTATAGTTCATCCGTTTTGCTGTCCCCGCGGTGCTAGAGAAACTGACCCAGCGAAACCCATTGGGTCAACGAGAGAATAACACATGGACTTGGATTATCAAAACAACGCATATTTACTTAAAGAAAAAAAAATATTATATGAATTATTTTTGCAATTTGGTGAGGACGACCTATTTGATATGTCATATGGATTCTAAAAAATTGAATAAAGCACTCACAATAAACCATATAACATTCAAGTAAATTAAAATTAATAAACACCTTTCAAACGCCTTTTCTTTGGGTAAAGAATTTCCATTTAAATGCCTTAACCAATTCTTAAATGAAAAACTGGAATAATTAGTCAAGTGTTCTAGTTAAATCAATTGTTTATCAGTTTACTCAGAATTAAATGTCTAACGTAGAATTCATCTACACACTGATAAAAATGGTAGTAATATTAACTAACAAGTCATGTACATTTAACATAATATCTTAAGTAATAATATTGTTACTTGTTATATTAGGTAAAATTTTAAGAATCTCCGGTTTTACAGTTAATATTGTGTATTTTATATTTTACATATAAAAACTACATCTTAAAGTTAAATTTTCCCGTACTTATTAACTACGTGAATAAATAAATAACTCACATAACAAATAATGTATTAAAATTACAGGTTATATTATGTACTTCTCTTTTTACATGAAATATTATGTCAAAATTGTTCACATATTCTATTATGTAAAATTACAGTACAAAATCTGTAAAATCACCAAATATTACCACTAGCGCCCCCACAATTTTCCAACCTCGTTATTTTTTACCACGAGGCTTCATCTATTCTTATATATATTATGATATTTCTCATCTTGTTGGGTTGATCGCGTCTCTTTGTTTTAAGATTGAGTTTAATTGAAATTGAATCTTTATTTGTATCCTTTAGGGTAAGTAAAAAAATATATTTCTTTAAATTGATAGAATGCAAAATTTGTTCATTTAAGTGTTTTACATTCAAAAAATATGAATTGCACCAGTATCTACACCGTAATTGGAATGACGTCGTTTTTTTTTGTGTATCTTGACTGCAATATGATTTTTAAAACGTACGTTGGTTTTAAACAACATATTTATAGACAACATTCATTAAATACACGTAAAGTGTGTGATAAAATGCTTCATGTTATATATTATCCTGTACACAATTGCGATTATTTTAATAGAATTCAATCATAGGCTTTTCTTATTTAGATAATTTAAACTGTGATTATAAAACTCGTAATAATGATAGCATAAATATATAGAAATCACTTTTTTTGACTCTCATAATTTTAAAATTGGATAACTAAAAACAACATATAGTAAAAAAAAATATTATAAAGAAAATTATAACTTTGTTTGACCTAAAAAAATCTAATAGAAAAAGTGTTAAACAAAGATTCTTTTTTTTATTATATTCCAATTTTAAATACTAAGTGCACTATTAAAAGATAAAAATGTCTTAAATAAGTTTTTTCGTAATCAGGAATTCAACCAGTAAGCAGTATTTTTTAAGACTTTTCTGATGGTTTTAGTTACTGAAACAGCGAGTATTTTAAAAATAATAAAAAATGCTTTAAAATATTTTTTTTTACCAAGATAACTTTGAAATTTGTGATCCTCTAGGATCCGCCAGAATAAAATATAAATTAGTTGGTATATATATGACTCTTGTAAATCTTCCTCCGTGGAATAGATCACAGGTAGGCATTGCTATTGAATAATATTATAATAATAAATTGATAAAAGAGTTAAAAGTATTTCATCTTTAAACGAATTTAAATTTAAAAAGTTTCTGAAAAACATCTTACGACATAGATATTGCGAAAACGCTGATCAAAAAGGTGAACTCAAATTTATCATTTAAAATGCAGCAATATATCTTAAGGGGAATGTAAATGCCTTAACACTTAATTAAATACCAGGTATAGAATAACAAAAAATATTATTTTGTTTTTAAAATAAATATGCAAATTTTTTTAGACTGTCGACGAATTAAACATTAACGAAATCCCACTCACACCCTGTATCATAGAAATTAATGGTAAGTATGTTATTATTAGTATTATTGAGTAAATAAGCTTTTCTTAGATTCAATTGAAGATCCTGCGGCCTCAATATATTTCGTTTAGTGCGAGAAAAAACAATTGAATATTAAACCATTTGACAGCTTTGGAGATTCTTTTACTTGAAATTCTACTGAATATACCATGTAAAAATTACATAACCGATACAGTATATTAACATAGATATTTTACATAGCCTATTATGTATCTATTGAAATTTACATATGCCAAGAAATCTTACATAATATATTATGATAACAAAATTGCCAACGTAATATTATGAAAACTCACAATGTGCTTTTTATCAGTGCAGTGTCTAAATTTACAGCATATAAATTACAAAAACATTTAAAAAAGCTTGAAAATTAGATGCAAAAATATCCAGTGATAATAAAAATATTTAAAATTTGCAATTATTTCATACACCACAGATTTAGAGAGTGTCGGGCCTTGGAGGGCAAAACTGGCTCTACCTTAGAAAGTAGCAGACACACAAATGCTTCATATATGAAGTTTGTTCTCTAAAAAGTGCCTCTTCTTTAGGTAAAAACCATCCATATAGGTATTTCAACAAATGTACAAGAGATCCTTAAAAATTTAAAATATTTAGAGAAAAAATTACACCAAGACCAAAGATAAAAATGTTGTCAAAAATTTAAAAACAACTATACCAATATGAATGAAATAAAAATCAAAATTCTATTCCAACTAACCTATTAAATCCAACCAAAATTCATAAATTTTTTAATAGTATTAATGCCCTTCCGGATACAGTAAGTAGAGAAGCAATAGATTACTATAAAAATAATCTGGCTTGTAATGAAGTCTTAGCATTTCAGCTTCTTGAATATTCTAATTTACTAAAATAATCTCTTCAATAAAATCCAATGCAGTGGGAATTGATGGTATCTCAAATAAGGACATTAAACTTTGCTCTCGATTTTGCTTGAATCCATTATTATATATAATTAATAAGTGCATACTTATGCAAAAATATCCAAATTTATGGAAAAAAGCAATAATGGAACCTATTGCAAAAAATTCAGTACCAAAAAAATACAAGGATTTAAGACCAATCAGTATATTGCCTACAGTGTCCAAAGTGTAAAACATATTTATAACCAGATTTCTAATTTTGCAAAAGCTTATAATTTAATTCCCGATTGCCAGTCAGGATTTAGAAAGAATTTTAAAACGTCAACATGCTTAGTTATAATATTAAATGACGTAAGAGTGAATGAAGAGTAAAATTAAGCGACATGTGTGGTTCTGCTCGACTTTAGTAAAGCTTTCGACACACTTAATAACGAAATGTTGTTGGCTAAACTAAGGTATTCTGGAATCTCTGAATATGGTATTAACTTCTTTAAAGAATATCTATATAATCGAATATCTATATAATATAATTAAAGTTGTATTATGACAGTCCAGCAGTTAGAAAAACAGTGTTCAGAGTTTAGGAAATCAAATCAAGGCGTACCTCAGGGTTCTATACTATAGCCCCTACTTTTTGAACACTACGTTGCAGACATGTATAAAGCAGTAAAACATTCTCCATTATATTAGTATGCTGACGATTCACAGCTGTATATTCCTGTTTCTATTGAAGATATGAATAATAATTCATTTCAACATAAGTTTCAGTTCGATTTAATGAATCTAGAAAACTACGCAAAAAATCACAAACTTAAATGATGAAATATCTCAAATTCTTTTGATGTGTCTGAATAATAATTTAAGGCAAAATTTTAAAAATCGTATAAATATTCATATAAATAACCCTCGAGCTCCAATTGTCCCAGAGGAAAAAATATTGGGTATCATATTTTGACAATGCTCTCTCTTTTGAACCCCATGTAAAAAACAAAATTAAAGCAGCCTATTTATGCCTGAAAAACCTTTTTATTAAACGGAACCTGTTGTTTTAGTTTATTTATCTGGTTATAAAGGAAGGCCAACCGGCAAACTTGCGAGATCAATTTTTGGATTTTGAGCATTGGATTTGAGCAACACATACATGACGCGAAACAATGATATTTTTGTTGTGCCACGCCATAGAACCGCATCATTTCAGCGCTTTTTTAAATTTGCAAGGGTTAAAATGTGGAATAGTATTCCATTCAGCATTAAACATCTATCTTTAAACATATTTTCTAGAAAAATTAAATCACCGTTGCTAGTTGAAGAAAGAATAAGCTAATTAACATCAGATACGAATTAGAGTAAAAAAAATCATTATTAATTGCCATTAGTTGAAAACTGTCTAAACCTCTTGTAAACATCGACAATTTGCATTTTGCTTTTTTTGGGGTCTCGAATATTGGGCGTTACCCTCTTTGGTTCTTTTATCCGCTGCCGCAACTACCGCTCTCCCGTTCTGGATTAATTTTCTTTATTATTATCATTATTATTATTATTATTATTATTATTTTCATTTATTTTATATAAATTAATTATTTTTAAGGGTAATTTCGTCTATACCAACATATTAACGGTTTTTATAATCAAGAATTAATCCTTTTTTGTCAAAATTTTAATTAGAATTATAACTGTATTTTATAATTTTATATATGGGCAAATAAAGCATTTGAATTGAATTGAATTGAATATATTTTTAAATATAACGTAATTACCAATAAATAAAATTCCCTATAACAATATGGTTTTAATTCTAGCGATCTTTAAAGTAATGTTTAAAAACATCTCCATTAACCTCAAAACACATTCTAATTATTATGCGATTGTTGCTGCTTTTCTAAGTGATTCATGTCGTTCTTCGACAAACAGTACCACAATTTTAATGTATCGAATTATAGTCTCTCAAATGTTGAACTTGTACATTTTATTTTTAAAACAGCCCCACAAATAATAGTCCAGTGGTATGATATCTGGAGATCTTGGAGGCCAATTAATAGATCCACCGTGATCAATCCATTTCGCAAAAAAAAACAAGTAGTTCTTTTCTGTGACACAACTTTCTATAATGTGTGGGCCAATTAAAAAACTATCGACCACACCATACTACACGTTTACTGAAATATTGTGCTAAAAATCAGTTTTGACTGTAGCGTGTGGATTTTCGTCTGACCATACATGAGAGTTGTTAGTATTATAGATGCCATTACAGGAAAATATTGCTTCATCGGTAAAAAGTATGCGCGATATACCACGACGATTACTATTTATCCAATCTTCCGGTTATAGTACACGCTGTACATAGAACGGACTAAGTACGGTACCGACAGAATTTGTAATAAGAAACGGTATTCTATAAAACATTTTAATTATTTTTTTAATTTTTTAAATTATTTTCACATGGACAATACTCACCTACAGTTTAGTGCACTCCTTTTGACTCACCCTCTATATTGGTCTTCCTTTTTTGAGTTTAACAAAATTTAACTGAAGAAAAAGCTTTAACATGTATGTATTTCTGTTTAAAACTTAAACTATTTGGCTTCGCCATCATAACATTATCTAAACATGCATCTTTTAAATAAATTAAATTATTGACCTGTAAACCTTAACGCTACATTAAAAACTAACCTATTTAATAATTCACAAAGGCCGCCACATCACGGTGATTATAGAACGCCACGTTCTTTTTGCCAATGCAACTTTTTTGTGTGTGTTTTTTTACTAATTTATTAAAAAAAATGTGCTAAATGCCTAGAACTACTTTAAAATATGATGTTCGATTTTAACTTCATTAACTTAAAGTTTAAGGATTGTTTAATTGTAAGCGTACGTTTAAATGAGGTTGATTAAAAATCAACGCTAAAACAAAAATATCTATGCTGTCAATTTTATTTATAAAACATAATTGAGAAGTTGTTAAACTATATATAAGTTTAACTATAGACTCAACAAATGTATTCCTGATCAAATATTGTGTATTGATTTTAATAACGTAAATTTCTCCGATAATTTAGTGAGAAATATTACAAATTGTCTACTCATAATAAAGCGTTAAAGTTCATAAACACTGTTGTCATGGACCAGCACGTAATTGATAGCGTCATAGATGAATCTTTAAAGATTGTCAATGTAAGTTGCGATGATGATGTGTTTTTTAAGCTCATGCTATCGTATATTTTTTTTTAATAGATGTTCCCACCATAATCGTTTTTCCTGCCACCTTTTAATATTGAGTCTGTGGGTTCAAAAGGAAGTGAAATAGAATTACTCTTAGAATTAGTACATTTTCCAACTGTGTTGACTCTTGTACATACTGCTTGAGGTATGATACACCTACTCTCTGGTTATGTGTTGAGTTTCAAATTCTTACGCAGGAAATTTGCACACGGAGGTACACTTAATATGAATTAATTTTTTAATTATGTTTATAATTTATGCTTCTTGCTAAGTGAGTTGGATCTAGGGACGAATAAAACTCAGGTTTTTGATTTTAATACTGCCGACGTCAATCAAGTAGGTACTTAAAATCAAAAACTTGAGTTTTATTTGACCCCAGATCCAACTCACTTAGCCAGAAGCATAAAATATTTTTGGGTCACAAAAACAAAACAATAAGTTTATAATGATTACTATTGAAAGATTTGATTATACATATATTTATTGAAAAGATTTTTGAGTTTTGTATTTTATTTAGCAGTAAGTTACATTGGTATATTTTAAGGTTATAAAGATCTTATTGTCCTTTAAGAATTGAGTTCCGTGCCATTTAAATGGAATATTAAAAGAATCGTAAATAATAGTTCTAAATTTTTTATACTGAATTAAAATATGTCGCCGTGAAAAAGCTGTGAGAGTACATAATGTCTCCATAATCAAATAAAGAGAGAATTAACATGTTATATAGAAGGCACTTAACTTTAGGTGAAAGGTATTTTTTAAAAGCATAAATATATTTTAATTGCAAATCCCGGTCCAAGTTTCCCTTATTGTCCGATTCAAAAGAAAGCCGAGAATCAAAAATTATATTCAATTTTTTACCTCTGGGACTAGAACCTTAGACAATTAAATGTTTGTTTGTTCCAAATAACACAAGTGAGCATTTGTTACTACTTAACTTAAAATTATGAACGATTGCATAGTCATTTATATTGTTTAAGTCTTTAAAGTTCTGTTGAAATTATCCTAAATTAGACAATGAAAATTACATATAAAGGTGTGAATCATCAGCGTATTACAATAATTCAAAAGTGATGTGTAGCTTTATACCTATCGGGCACACAAAATGAAAATAAAAGGACCCAAGGTAGAACCTTGTGGAACTTCTTTGCTTAGCTGTAAGTAATCAGATTTTTGATTTAAATCGTAATGACGTAACAAGACGCCGATCGAATCAAAGGTAGGAATCAAAAAACTGAACACACGCGGGAGAAAAACCAAAGTGATGTAATTTTGCGAGAAGCATGTTATGATCTAGAGTGTCATCTGCTACTATGATTTTCCTGATTTAATCTAATGTTGTCAATCAGTTTAATAAGACACGTAGGGTTCTAAAATTTACGTAGAAACCAGACTAGCTACTAGAAATTTCAATTTCAATTTATTTATTTATTAAATAATTTAAATACAGAAAAAACATTATTATGAAATTCATGAACTATATACATAAGTCTTATCTGACTAATAAGTGAACATACTTTAAATACAATATATAGTTAAGTATTTAACTTTTTAATAAACGTATTCTAATTTAATAAGTCAGTTTAAATTATAGTCGCGATTGCAAAACTTAAAGAAAGGGCACTGCCTAATTTTCAAAATACTCTTTTGATTACCCCTGACTCTTAATACCCCTTTATTTATAAAAAGTGCATGTGCAAAAGCCCAAAATGTAATACGATTATTTATAATCATATAACGCAAACTTAATTCGATGCCGCAAACTGAATTTATATAAAATAATTTCAAAACAAAGGTATCAAAAAAATAATAATTTAAAAAGATTTTAGGAAGAAAAAAAGAAGTACGAAGATAAAAACACAAAATACAAGAACAATCTGTGTACATGATTTATATTTTACCTTAAAAAAAAAATGGAAAATTTATCCAAGAATGACCGCATTGGTTCACAGATATATTTTTCTGAAGTCTTAGATATTACTTATAAAATACTTACTGTAGATTCTAAAATACTAAAATAGGTCTTAAGTCTTTGAATTCTTGTATGTCATTGACTTTTGGTAGAGGAATGATAATCACTTTTTTTTCAGAGGTCAGAAAAACATCTTGATGAATACACGTATTTATTATATTTAAGAGTTAATTTTTACAGAAAGGCAAACACAATTTTAAATCCCTGATTTTTATATCATCCTTTTAATTTGCTTGACTTTTAATTGAATTTATGTGGTGATACAAACTAGGCTCATCAAGTAGATGAAAAGTCAAGAGCGTAGTTACATTTTTATGGCCGATTATACCTATAACAGGAAAAAGAGTTTATCAACAGCTATTTATTGCATCAGCTGCCTCTGGTGGGATTTTAAAGTTAGGCTTATAAACCAGTTAGTGCAAAATTTTTATCAGTTTTTGCAGAAAAGTTATTACAGAAAAAAAATAGTATGAATGTTGTTGTTTATTATTAATTAATTAAGTTAAATTAAGGGTGGCTTATGGCAAAATGGGGGTATCCGAGGTTTAAAATTGCCTCCAACTAGCCCACGAGAGTGGTGTAGGTAAACTTTATCGAATATGTATAATAATATGAATATGAATAAGCGCCACCTGCTTTGCTACCCTCGTGCAATGATACCCTCAAAATCTCGCCTTAATATTGCCCTGAATGTGGCCCCGAACCGAAAGCAGGAAATATTTCTAGATTATTAACCTAACCTCTAATTATCAAAGTTCAAATGTGAATGTGTCAAAGGCTAAATAAAGAAATGGATATTAATCATACAAAATTTATAAGTTCACTAGAATTAAGCAATTTATAAAAGTTAAATAAAGTGATAAAAACTGGCGGGTTTGGTTAAATAAATACGGTACAATTTATCATATACCTCGCATATACGTATATACTCAGTTCCCAAAAAGATTATGGCAACAAGGTGCCTCAAAAATTAAAGTAAAACTAGTAGGTATATATGCGATAAATTACTCAATGAGTATTAACAATGGCGAAAATAGTCTGTGGCCTTTGTTTTACACTTCTAAATGGTTATATTATTCTGTGATACCTGTGGTCCTTGTTCTTGCCCTGGTTGATAACTAGACGGCCATGGAGCCCACCTGGTGTGTCTCAGGAAGGACAGTGTCTTCTGTGGTGGTTGGGCAAAGTGATCCAGCCAGGACTACGCCCTATGGATTTCAGGATATCCAGAAGAAGCTCAAGTGTGTTCGATGGGGCTCAGACCATCAAATTCTATCTAATCCTTCACAATATCAGTGATGAATTTAACTAATATATAAGGAAGCCCAAGTGGTAGTTAAAAGGAAGCAAATAGGAAAAGGTGAAGATCTTTCTTCTTTTCCCATTTGAAAAAAGGAAAAGAAGGAAGGAGGCCTAAAAACAAAACTACATGTGAGAAACTGAACTGAGGAATTTTTGAGGTGAGCAAAATAATTTTCTATTAAAATTTCGCTTTAAAAAAGTTAAATTAAACTTAAAATAAATGCAAATATTTAATAGGTTATAAGAAAAATTATAAGAATAAGTTGACCATGTGCCATGTGCAACTTACCTAGGTTGGAATGTGGCCTTTCTTTGGAATTTTTATGACAAAATAACACAGGAAACTTAAAAAACTCTTTAGTCTGTTTTTTTAAAACTGCCCTCGGCAAAACTTTAATTTAACTCACAAAAAAGTCAGACCTAGATAAGGTATTTCATTTCTAAATCCGCTCAGAAAAAAACCAGCTGAAGTCGTCAATTCTCAGCTGAAAAATGACCCATTAACCCAAATCTGTCGAAATGGTTCCCTTCCATATTTTACCATGTTTAAGTCATCTGTCAACCTTGGAATCTTACTGAAAATATAAACAATTCCTGCATTAAAAAAGTAGTACTATAAGTATGTACCAGCCACAATAAAACTTAGGTCTTGAGACGAAAATCAATATTTGGATTTGGCAGTTACTTTGTTTACAATTTTATTGAAATGAAGATTTACCACACTTTTCCTACAATTAAATTATGTTAAAAGAAAGAGCAACAAATTTTGCTCAACTGACTGTTGCAGACATCACACATAATAAAGTCTCATTCTAATTTTCAGATCGACATTGACCAAGGCAACCGAAAGAAATCAGACACCTGTACAACCTCACGATGCAAGATCAAGGTACCAACAATATCAACATAGTCAAGATTATGCTTTAATATGAATTTTATTCTTAATAAGTAGTTACTGTTATAAAACAAAATGTCCTATCCATTAAAGTTTATATTCTGTTCTGATATATTTATACATATATTTGCCATTTAAATATATTTGCAATAAATATGGTTATTTTCTAAACTGATCAAAATTTTATAATTATTGAAACCTATACGATTATGGTTGATTTTTCTATGGAGATTACCCTTTTTTATAATTCCAAACCCTGTTTGCTTTCTACTTTTATAACCACTGATCTAAGACTTTGATAAATGAAAAAAGCTTTATTAAATATATTAAAATATTTTAAATCTGAATGCATTGAGTTAAAAAGTTATGCTCACAAAAAAAACTGTAACAAAGTGATTGAAATATGTGATTTTTTTCTTAGCAATAGCATGCTTAGTATAGTTTTTCAAAACAAGATAACATCTTAAACGAGCCCCTGTTTTATTTTTAACATAAACCTAATGGGCTTTATCCCACAATATCACTAAATGTTAAATATTGTAGGTGATCCACGGAACAAATGTCTTCTCCTTGATTATTTTTATAAGGGGCCCATATGTATTAATTATGCATAGCTTTCCAATAAAATCCCTCACATACAATGTTTGAGTAATTCCGAAATTCAGTATATTTTTGACTGATTTTAAAGGCTAGATTAAAACAACTATAGACAAGACAATGATCCGTTAAAAGCGCTGACACAGGTTGTGATCTGATACAGTAGCTGAAGACAGAAGGTTATTACTAGTGATTATTAAATCAATTGTGCTCTCAAAATTATTGTTGATATTTATATGGGTAAGGCTAAAGCTTTCAAGTATTTTAGAGAGACTAACTTTAGAGTTAGATGGGTGTGAAAAATTAATATGAAAGTCACCGTCAAGAATAATAAAATCAGAAAATGCAATAGTAACGATTAACAGATTCTCGAAAATATACGTAAAAACATAATAAGAAAGGAATTTATTAAGCATGCTTTTCTTAGTATTATTCTTTTTATTGCACAAGTGTAGCTCTATTAATTTCTGAGTTATTGGAATTGAAAGTTTCAGTTCTAGAGTACTCGAGTATAATCTGGTGAGATTTAAAGTTCTATAGTTGATATTTTTATTACTTTTTATAATTTACTACTAACATGGAGTAATGGAATTAACATTGAGATCCTTTAAAGTAGCTTAAAGTCATCTAAATATTTAGAAGAAAACTTTACTTCACTTGAATCGAGAATATTAATTACAGAAGGTGTCTGAAGTATTTTGGTATAATCTAGTGATTTCTAGAGGCAATTTTCAGTTCAAATCTATTCAAACTCCTAGAAAAAAATTCTATTTCACTTAAGGAAAACATTTCAACTCCAGGCGGTCTCTAGAGTCTAGAGTGTTCTGCTATAATATTGTTAGAAGAGGGAAGTGGCTGTGTTGCTCGAAGGACAATACAAATCAATCAAACCAGATGTATTCAGAGCAATTTTATTTTAAAAGCTTAGCAGAGCGCTTTCGGCGTATGAGCCATCATCAGTGCTAACTGAAATGAGTGACATTATAGTTAAAGGTGAACGAATGGAATGTACTTGCTTATCAGTTAAGCCCAGAAGCTTACCATAGTGGGAACACATTTGATATTATTAAAATTATACGTAACATTTAGACACACTTAAGACTATACAGAACACTAAACAGGACGAACAGTATTTAAAAAGGGGAGAACGTTGGTCTCCTTTGTGTTTTGTTTACATTTATTGTGGTTTCTTAGATGACGGGAAATACTAAGTCAAATTAGGTTAGCCTACAGTTAACTTTAGTTTAAAATTAATATTTATATTATGCGAACCTGTCAGAGTGGTAGTAGCGACAGATCGGTCTAGATGTCATTATCGTAAATGATGTGCGGTAGTGCGAGTTGGTTATAAATTGGTGGCACAAATTAGACTACAACAGTGAATTTTTGTTCGGATAGAAAGTTGTTATCCTTTGAGGATGTAAAAGCAAACTTTTAAATTAGAAAATTGCCAATGCTTATAAAAAATTTTAATTGTGGAGTTTTCTATGTAATGGAACGTCAAAAACTGGACAATATTATTAGTCATAAGAATTTTCTTCAACATAGGAAAGAACAAAATTCTCACAAATTCTCTGCATTTGTTTTTCATGATAGGGTAAAGAATTTTTCTAACGTCAATTTTGATAGAGCCGAAATGGATCTTCTCAAACTAGGCTTAAAACATTGTTTTAATAAAGAAATTTTCCAAAATGATTTACTTCAATTTTCAGTTGAGCTTGATACAGTTATTGAGCAAATTTCTAACAATATCAATTTAAAAACGTCTCTTCGCAATGACTTATTTAGTATATTGCATAAATTTAAATCTAATTTTAAAAAATCAAAATCTTACTTAAACTCTCCAGACAAAGTCCCAAAAATCCATTAAGAACAAAATAAAAAACTATAATTTGGTGATCTCAAAAGCAGATAAGGAAAATTGCTTAGTGATCATGGAAAAAGCGTTTTATATATCCAAAGTTGAAACTTTTTTAACTGAAAACCACCTTAAACCACTAAAGTCCAGTCCTTTTAACAACTTTGTCAGAGAGACCTCCACTATTATAAAACAATTTGACCGTTTTTTAGAAGAACATAATGCTCCATATACCCTCTTATCCAGCAACCCTACAAGCCCACGTCTTTACAGCTTACCCAAGTTACATAAAATCGGCATTCCAATAAGGCCAGTAGTTTCACCAACACTCGAATTTCCTTTTTATCCAATTTTATCCTTAAATTGCTAAAAAATTTAACATCCTTCTGCACTAAATTTGGTGTTAAAAATTCTACTGATCTTGTAAATAAACTAACAATTGCCTAATAATTGCCTAATAATTATCTATTGGTTTCTTTTGATGTAACTAATCTTTTCACTACAGTGCCTAAATCTGAAAGTGCGAATATAATTAAAAATATCTTGAAGGACAAAATAAATAGCAATAATCTTATTTCCCTAATAACATTACTTAACTACTGCCTTTCTCAAGATTTTTTCCTTCTTAATAATACGTTTTATCAACAGCCAGATAGCCTGGCTATGGGCAGTTGCTTATCTTCATTTTTGGCGGAGATCTTTATGGATCACATGGAATCAAATTTTATAATGACTGATAACAATAAAGAAATTTTCAATTGGTGCAGATATGTTGACGATTGTCTCTGTTTCTTGAATTGTGACACAGTAGGAGCTCAGTTACTCTTAAACAAGCTAAACCAAATACATCCTAAGATTTCTTTCACACTAGAAATAGAAACAAATAATAATTTGAATTTTTTAGACTTAACAATACATAAACAATCAAATAGTTTAGAATTTTCAATATACCGGAAACCCACTCAAACAGACCACGTAATTTCAAATGTTTCCAATCACCCTCACCGACACAAAATGGCTGCCTCTAATTGTTACATTCACCGTATTTTAAGCATTTCTCTATCTCCTTCTAATTTTCAAAACGAAATAAATGTTCTTATATATATGGTATCTATGTTATACAAATTTGTAATTCTGATTGGTGTTTAAGGAAGCTGTTGTTGATTTTTTTATTTAGATGAGAATTAATGAATGGTATATTATGGTATTATAATGAATAAGATATATATATATATATATATATATATATATATATATATATATATATATATATATATATATATATATATTAGAGTATCTTAAATGGTCACCTGGAAAATAAAGGTTGATCCAACTTTTGATGATTGACAAAAAATCGGATATATTAGAAATTATGATTTGGATTGGTTAAGACCTTTAATATTATTATTATTTACTTCATTTATTGAGCATGCTTTTCTTTATATTATATTTTTTTTTTCTTTTTCTAGATCTCCGCCTTATTTCTCTTCTTTTATCTGGATCTTCGGCAATTAGTGATTTTCTTGTATAGTTTGCTCCAACAATTACATAAAAAATAAATAAATACATTACAATAATTCATGAGTTTCCACGCATCATATACCATCAGAACACATATAATGAAACTGCACCGAAGCTTAGCGATGCATCGTCTTTCCGCCGGCTAATCTCCGGTTTAGATCGACGTGTGTGCCGTTAATTAGCGGGCAAAGTGGTAGCAAAATAAAGAGCGGCTAATTAAAAATCAGAGAAAACAATCGCACATCGGCGCCCCTTAATTATCATCCGCCAACCGGCGGCTCGTGCGCCGACCTCTCTACCAATTAGGCACGAGCTTTGAGTTTTACTATAATTACCCTGTTGCCACCTGGTACGGAAACCATGCGTTTCATGTTAATAAACTATTTATATTTATATAAGATGCGATGTATTTACAGATTTCTTCTATATTTGCTCTTGCCTTGTTGACTCACAACGACAGCCAAAAGGTTCTGATAACCCAATTTACTAGCTGTAATGCTGGAAGATATCTTTTTGAACTTGTGAAAGGCCTTTGACGCCTTAATGTGAGAAGCTATCTGAATCAAATGTATTGAAAAAGAAATACGTTGATTCACTACTTGGTTTGCTACCGATAATGTCCATCATTATCATGGTTACCATT
Source organism: Anthonomus grandis grandis (assembly GCF_022605725.1). Classification (NCBI taxonomy): domain Eukaryota; kingdom Metazoa; phylum Arthropoda; class Insecta; order Coleoptera; family Curculionidae; genus Anthonomus; species Anthonomus grandis. The sequence continues at coordinate 15,332,488 of NC_065551.1, forward strand.
ATCATCATCATTGTTGTCAACGGTTGCAACGATCCCACATTACTGTGCAGTTCCTATTCGTAACACAATTATTTATTATTAAGCGTCAGTCCATCGTATCGGGGAGGGAAAAATGGGATCGGTCGATGCGGTCAACGGCGCGCGGCAAATCTAAAAAAGCATCCGCGAACCGGCGGACTGAACTGGTTCTGCTCGAGATAGATAACGCATGCATGGGTCAGTTTGCGCACCGGAGACCGCTTCTAGTTGTGACCAATTTCATCGACGAGAGGTGAAAATATGGACCTTTTTTTAGCAATAAGGTTCCTTTTGAAATTAGACTACTTTCCGCAATTCGTGCTATGATTTCAAAAAACTTTTGATTTATCATTTTTGTCTATTTTTACCATACTGCAAATCAATTGATGATTTTCCCTAAAATGGTACTCTGACATTACAGACAAAAAATATAATCTGCTATCAAAAAATTAAATTTTTTTAATTTTTTCGATTTGAAGTAAAATAACTGGAATAGTAAAAAAAATTCATCCATATTCATGACATTTGTCGGCCTTAAGTAATGAATTATATTTGAAAATTTGTAAAAATGACCCATAGATCTCTTGGAATTAAGTGAAATAGAATTTAATGCCAAGTATTTAGAGGTTTATTCTGAAGCTGCTTAATATATGATACAAGTATTGTGTGTAGTCGCACCTTTTACTACTAAATTAATAGAAATTAAAATAGTAATCCATTTTAGATCTTTAGGAATGATTAGACTATACCAGTATAGTCCATTCCAGTAACGCCCTAATATTAAAATTCTTAATTTAAGTGAAGTAGAGTTCTCTTAGGATTTTAGATGGATTTGAATTGCTTAGAAGTAGCTCCGTGTAACACAGGTGCATGGGGAGTGTTTTGTTACAACCATATTCATTGATTCTTTGTTCTCAAGTTTACACTCATTTTCAAAAGAGGAAATTCTCAGCTATTTACAGCTATATAATTTTTAGCTATCTTTTTATCAACACATAAAATAATGTCAATTTAACTCATTGATGTTAGATTTTGGATTAAAAATAAAAAGTAGAAATATATATATATATATATATATATATATATATATATATATATATATATATAGTGTTTTAAGCGCAAAAATTACATCTTCAAAGCAAAAAAAAAGATTACATTACAAACATTCTTATTCCTAAAACCGCTTCTAAAAAAATTTGAAATGGCAATACCGCAGGCAAAAGCTGATGTCATCTTGCGAAATGTCCATTTTATATGGGCACAAAAAGTTCATAAACGGTATTGCTTATAATTTAAAGCATAATCTATTAATAATACATATTTATCATATAAATATTTTTTGACGACGTCACTGGTAAAGATTACTTGTGTCGGTGGAATCAACAATGCGATCGAGCGGCGTTGCGATGTTGTTGCCTTTTTCTCTAATATACGTTACCTACATTCATTTAACTTTGAATGTTGACTTCTTTATAGAGTATCTTATAATATTTTATGGAAAAAAATTCCTTCATATTTTATTAAAGAGGAATAGTATTGTTTTGCGCCTATCAAAATAAGTATAATTGTACATTTTTTATAAAGTGTATTTTTTTGCCATTTGTACAAAAGTATTTGGCATCATTGCATCAGAGATGTTGCAAGCAAACAATCTGCCCATAGTGCCATGGCAATGCTAATTTTAGCCTTTCAATGTTCTAAGACAGTTATTCATTTTAGGCCTTTAGGAAATAGAAATACCAAAGTAAAACAGAAACCTCTTGATATTGAAATAATTGATTCATATGAAGTAGAGTTTTCTTCGAAAAATCTACGGTAAAATAGACGGCTTTAAACTGTTTTCAAGCAGCTCAATATTGATTCTAATACTTCGTGTTACTATTAAATTACGGAACGTAACATAAAGACCTATTTTATAACTTTGAGAGTAACGACATTATAGCAGAACACTCCCGAGACCGCCTGGAATTGAAATGTGTTTACTTAAGTGAAATAGTTTTTTTTTTTCCAAGAGCTTGAATAGATTTAAACTGGAAATTGCCGCTAGAAATCACTAGACTATACCAAAATACTTCAGACACCTTCAGTAATTAAAATTCTCGATTCAAGTGAAGTAAAGTTTTCCGCTATGTATTTAGATGACTGTAAGCTACTTTAACGCATCTCAATGTTAATTCCATTATTTCATGTTAGTAGTAAATTATAAAAATTATTGAATATATCAACTATAGAACTTTAAATCTCACCAGATTATACTCAAGAACTCTAGAAACTTTCTTGAATTAATTTTTTTTTAATTAAGCAAAGCAAATTTTTCTTTAACCCATTAAAGCCGAAGGGGTGGTTAAGAAAAAATTAATCTAATGTGTGTTTTCATTTAGAGCTGGCGATAGCACTTTGTCCTTGTGTAAAAAAAGTGAAAAAATGTTTTCGAATTATGATTGGTAAGTAGCTTAAATTTTAATATTTTTTTGATGAATAGTTTTAAATATTTGCTAGAGATTCTTGTAAATAAAACTATATCAGATATTTATTTGATATAGTTTTAAATTTTGTAGTAATATATAAAAATGGCATGTCATTTTTGTTGCTGAGTCATTAACCACCCCTTGGGCACGTATAATAACATTTTACAATTTTGTTTTTTTGAAAAGTTGGACGAGGATGATGTTCAAATATTATTATATGTATATATCAGCCCCTCCCAGAAAATGATGGCAAAAATACCGATTGCGACTTAAAGGATGAGGAAGATAGGACGATCCAAACCATCTTAGTACTCGGCAACTCATGGCAGACGGCGAGCTTATGTATAGCAAAGAGAATAGGCGGAGTTTATTAAATATGGAGGACTATATACAAGGATAACAAAGTTATATTGACAATCAATCGCAGTCAGTTACTGAAAGCATGCAACCTCCTAAAGAAAGTGTAAGCCGGAAATAAAATTTCAATGGGAGAAGGGCGATTTGAATAGGTCAGATGTCTCTTGGAGTGGTAAAAGTGGTACTTTGGTACCACCATTGACGCTATCTAAGAATAGTCATCCTGTTAAATTTTAATGAGTCAGTCACTTGTCGAATAACTCGTTAATTATACGGTAAGATATGCCACTCAAAAAATTTTTCCTGGATTTGAGCTTTCAAGCAATATTTATTGGAATTCTTCTGGTTAGCGGTTTCGTTCCTCTACCACGCCGAAGAATGTTTTGGGAAGAAGCGGAAGATGTATAGTTCAGTTCAGAGATCTATTAGAATCTTTGATGTGCCGCAAATAGTCCATGTGCCGGTGTTGCTTGTATTGTCACGTGACATTAAATCGCAAAATTTTATGTGAAAAGAGTCATAAAGTAATATTCTAAGCAATATTTAATCATTCCAATAAATAAATAAATGTTTTAAGCATTTTTTCAGAATTTATACATTTGGTTCGTAAAATTTGACTACATGCGCCCACGTACTATTTTGTTAGACGTCTGACCTCAGTCACAGCCACTCAAGCTTGAAAAGTTGCACAGGTCCGGCCTTAAAATGTATTTGTATTTAAAACTTATTATTCGGGATTCTTGGGTTTAGTTTTAATAAGTTTGAAATTGAAGATAGTAGATAGCAAGGTAATATTTAATTTAACTATAAGATTTAAGTACGTAAAATGAGTTTAACCAAAAATTTTAATTTAATAAGTTTAGTTTTTAGTGCCATCAGTGGGTTGTTTATAACAAGTGATGAGAGAATATTGACATTTATTTTTACTTGGTGGTAATTATTAATGGGGATTTTGGCTGCCATAAAGATCTCTTTAAAAACACGACGAAAGTAATACAAAAACAGCCCAAAAATTTATTTGGGTACGGCCCTGTAATCTTCAAAATCAGTGGGATAGAGAAAGATACAAAATCACTTGCACAGCCTGAAGTAGGAATCGCCAGAACGCAGGTGTTTTATCTTTGTTTAATAGACTGGCTAAAAAGAGGTGACTGTCTGTGAGTGCTGGAAGTGTTTAAAATATTTTGTAAGGTGCTTGGATTTTAGTCCGCGGTCAATTTTTTGATATTATTTTCTTGTGATAATATTTTCTTTCTAAAAATGGAAATTTTCGAAAGAAAAATAAAAAATACTATAAAACATGGGGTTTTACATATATTTAAAATGATTTCATAGATAAACAATTTAAAATTTTGCCATTTAAACATGTATATCATGCGGCAATAAATACGACATAGGCGCACGGACTAGTTACTGCGGCATCTGCGACACATCAAAGATTCTAATAGATCTCTGAACTGGACTTTACATAATTCACTAGTAGCTCAGTTAATAAGACAAGCAATCGGTTTGAGAAAATATGCAGATTCTTTCATGCTGCTGATAACAACGCCTTACCTCAAATGGGACAAAATGGCTAAGTTGCGCCCAATTATTGATATGTTGAACACGAAATTTATATAACTTGAAAATAAATTTATATTAAATAATAAATTTATACCCTTGCAGCCAAACATTTTAATAGACGAGTCGATGGTTCCTTACTATAAAGAACATGGCTGCAAGCAATTTATACGCAGTAAGCCAATTCGATTCTGATACAAAGCTTGGGTTTTGAGTACCAAACCAGGGTATTGCTTACAGTTTGTGATTTATCAAGGACGAAAAAACAAAGAAATCGCCAGTGAAAGTCATGGTCTTGGAGAATCTGTTGTACTAAACTTTGCCAAGGTTCTGCAAAGAGAATATTCTGGTTTGCGCTTTTCACTATACTTTGATAATTTTTTTACCTTTGCAAAATTAATATACAAGCTGACTCAGATAAATTTTGGAGCTACAGGGACAGTAAGACAGTAAGACAAAATAGAACAATGAAACGTGAATTAAATGACTCAAAGGTAATGAAGAAGGAAAAAAGGGGAATTCTGGATAAAGAGAAAAGTATCGTAGCTATAGAATGAAAGGACAAGAGTGTTGTTACTGTTCTGGTAAATGAGTATGGTGTTGAGCCATTACAAAAATGCAAACGATTTTCAGTTCAAAAAAAAATTAAAGTTGATCCACAAAGTTGTTCCACAACCTCATGCAATAAAAATGTACAATACATTCATGGAGGGTGTTGATCAAATGGATAATAATATATCTAATTATCGAATTTCCATGAGGGGCAAAAAAAGGTTTACCCCCATACTCTATTGGATGATTGATTTGTGCGTTACTAATGCTAGTCAACTAGCTCGTGCATACGAGTATGAACAAGATAATTTTTATTTTCAAAGAGAAATTTCTCAGTACCTTCTAAACAGATACGGAGTAAGACCAGAAATGCCTGGGCCAAAGAGATCTTCTGTATATTGTACCAGTTCGGAAGGACGATACTTGATAGTTTGTCAACAGCTAAGAAGATGTTCTCTATGTAAAAACAAAACCACAAAATCGCATGAAACTTGTCAAATTCCACTTCACGATAAATGTTTTGATGAGTCCCATAAAATGTAACTAATTTTTCCGTTTGAAATAACCTAGAATAAAAAATATATAATAAGGGTTTCTTTTTTATTCAATAAGCGCCCATGGGGTCGTTAACGACCCATCATCAAAATCAAGAACCACGTTTCTAAAAAAAGTTTTTAACATTTTTTCGTGTCATATTTTGTCGTTTTTTAATTCAAAACAATAATTTTAATTAAAATAAGTTCATAGTTCTGGGCATTAATGGGTTAAGGAATTCAGATAGATTTGGAGAGCATCAATAAAGTAAAACATACTAAAATATAATATTAGTAGTAAATAAAAAAATTAAATAGTGATCTATTTTAAGCCTTCAAAGTTCTACTAGGATACTACCGAAATCGCCTGGTATTGAATTTTAATATTTAAGTAAAGTAGAATTTTCTTCCAGAAATTTGGATGGATTTGAACTGGATGTGAAGTAAATCAATGTAAAATTTTTTTGCACAAGTTATTAATAAGTTATAAAAGCTAATAAAGTGATTCATTTTGGGCCCATACGAATTACCAGTTTATACCAGAATATTCCTGAGACTTTCTGATATAGACTTTTTTGAAGTAGAGTTTTTTTCCAGAAATTTAAATGGATCAAAACGGCTTTCAAACAGTTTTATATTAATTTAGGTGCTTCATGTCACCAGTAAATTATAGAAAGTAATATAGGCATCCAAACTTTTTTAATAAAAATTTCTTTGTGTTGGCGTTGAAAGACCAAAGGATTTCTTATATTGACTGCGTGAGTAACAACCCTGAACTTAACTCTGTCTATTAGGTACAGAGGATATTTATTTTTTATGACTCTATGGCAAAATACAGTGTAATTTAACTCTCTTCTTTAAAACATATTCAGTTAGTGCAAGTCCTTTAATTTAAGTGATACCCCATGTGGTTGTCGTATTCCAAAAATGTATGTCACACATGCATTTTGAACCTTTTGTCCTTATAATCAAGACAAGGACCACAAACAGTACCACAGCGATTCAGATAAGAAAGAAACAGAGAATCGCCGATCTTTTTTGTTTCTATATTTAACACAGATCTTTGGAAATAAGGGGATTTAGGCATTGGATAACCTTTTTGTAACTTTTTTATTACATAGTGAGAATATTTCAAGTCAATATCGGTGTATACACTAAGATTCCTAGTTATGTTCTGAAATATAATTGGTTCATTAATGATATGAAATTAATGCAATTAAGAAGGTTTTGTCTTAAAGTGTATTTAGTAAATAACAAAGCGACAGACTTCTTTGGCATTAGCTGCAAACAATGCCTTAAGGATTCGTCGTACAGCAATTTTAAGTATTCATTTATACAATAGTTGGCATATTCAGAATTAGAAGGATCAAAGGAAAAACTGAATGAATGTCCTCTGCGGAAATATGATTTTTCATGATTATAAAAATTTGGATCTATTATAAAAGAGCTGTTTGCAATGAATCGGTTTGGTTCATTAATTAAATGAGAAAAATTTTAACTCCCTGTCAGATTAATAAGTGCAGCACTTAACCGATTGGATTGATTATTCATATTGATATTAAAATCGTCAGAGCATAAAGTTTTATCATTCGAGGAATAGATATCCAATAAAATATCTTCCAATATGTTACAAATTGCTCTGTGGGGATCGATATACAGTGCATCCCAAAAGTTATGTCTAAATTCATTTAAAATTCAGGGTTGTGTTCGAAAAAAAAACGCTCGGACCCGTCGATTTTTATTTCAAGTTGCGCATTTTTGTACGTGAAGTTTGTATATACAGGGTTGCTGAAAAATAAATTACGACCATTAACTTAATTTTTTCAAATGAAAGCACCTTTTTTTATTTGATTTTTGAATTTCGCGTGGAATTCTACGTATGTTTCATGCATCATGTCCTATACCTAAAGTCAACAGTTATCAAAAAAAGACGACCAAACATTATTATTAAAGTTCACCTTACGAGTCACCTTATCTCTGAGAATTTTTAAACAGAGCAAAATTCAATTCATTTGTGTTTTTTTATTGTTGGCTGGTGACCCTATATTTTCATAGAAACTCTATGACAGTTTTTGAAGGTGGTAGACAATGGTACTGTGAAAACATCTTGTCGAACTTGCATTGTCTTCACTGTGTATTACACACTCATTGTTCCACCTATGTATGAGTCACCGCACTCACATGGGATCCGGTAGACGCAATTTTTGGTATCCAACATGCCATCTGGTTTGGTCTTTGATATCACGCTTCTGATAGTGGTGCTAGATCTAAAGGCAGTTCTAATATTGTACTTGCTGGCAATGCGTCGGATTTGTTCCGATGTACCCCTAATGTAAGGTATGGGTAGAAGTCTGGTTGTCGTAGTGGCCTCGTCTCTGATTTGATTTGGACGCGTCCTTTGGATAGTCCTACTTATTAGCTTCTTTGGATATCCATTCTGTTGTAGGTCTTTGTAGATGGTATCCACTTCAGTCTTGAGATCCTCGTCGTTTCTACAGATGGTTCGAGCTCTATTGTAGAGGAATCTTATGATGCCTACTTTGGTGGTTGCAGGATGGTTGGATTCATAGTGCAGATACTGGCCCGTGTGTGTTGGTTTTCTATAAACTGAAGTTCGTAGATTTCCGTCGACCTTTTTAACGAGGACATCTAAGAAAGGTAGAGCGGAGTCCTTCTCTGTCTCCATCGTGAACTTGATTGTTGGTCTGAAACTGTTGAGGTGAAGCAGAAACTCCTGAAGTGCTTTTTCCTCTTTGTCCCAGATGATGAAGGTGTCGTCCACATATCGAAGCCAGAGCTTGGGTTTGCAATGGGAGGCATCTATTGCATGTTCCTCGAACCATTCCATGAAGATGTTTGCTATTACTGGGGAAAGAGATGAACCCATCGGAAGTCCTTCGTCTTGGGCGTAGAATCTATCCTTGACCTGAAAGTAAGAATTACGAAGACAGATCTCCAAAAGCTCCATCATCCCGTCCAGAGGCAGTGTGGTCCGAGTTGAGAAAGCTGCATCCTTGCTTAGTTTGTCTCGGATGATGTTAAGAGACTCTCCTACGGGTACATTGGTGTAGAGACTTTCGACATCAAAACTCACCAATTTGTCATTGGTCTTGACTTCGATCCCTCCAAGAAGGTCTACAAAGTGGGCAGAGTTTCGCACGAAAGATGCTGCATTTCCCTGGATCGGTCTAATGATCTCCAAAAGGAATTTCGAGAGTTCTGATGTCGGCGAATTTCTAGAGCTCGTGATGGGCCGCAGAGGCATTTGCTCCTTATGAATCTTGGGTAGTCCGTATAGGTGTGGAGGTTTGCTATAATGTGGTGTCAGCCTAAAGCGTACCGCATCCGACAATGTTGAGGAGTACTTTTTAAGTGCTCTGTAAATTCGACCTTCTAAGGTTGTCGTCGGATCCTTAGATAGTAGCCTGTATTCCCCTTTGTTCAAAACTTCCTCAACCTTATTTTCGTAGGTTTCCAGGTCCATAATCACAGTTGCATTGCCCTTATCTGCAGGAAGAATTTTAATGTTCTTTTCACTTCTGAGATTCCTGAGAGCTGTTTCCTCTTCTTTGCTGATGTTCTGCGAAGGTTTCTGTTTTTTAAGTGAGTCTAGAGCAACCCTTACCTCGTGTCGAAATTCATCGGTCTCAGGACGTGGTAGGTGGATTGATTCTACTGAAGACACTATGTCTATAAAGGATGGTTTTGAGGATATGGCGAAGTTTAGTCCTTTGTTTAACACCTTTTGTTCAGCATCGGTAAGGGTTCTTTTTGACACATTAATGATGGTGGCGGGAAGGTTAGAGGTTGGTGCTGGTTGAGTCCTGTTGGTTCGTCTGGATTTAAGGTTTTGGAGTTTGGGATCAGTGTAGGATCTAGAGAGAGGCGTGTCCTCCCCCCCCCTCAACTCTTTTCACGGATGACTTTCCCTTCCACATCGCTACACACATCTAGTATATAAGCCTATAGAATAGTAGTTTCCTGTCAGTTTACACTTGATAACGGTTGGAGATACTTACCAACCGAAACATCGTGTTACATTAAATAAATAAGACAATGCAAGTTCGACAAGATGTTTTTTTTTAACTCTATTACAGTTGTACGCCAAACAGATATTGTCAAGTGTGAGGTGTACGAGCAAAGTTGCGGTTTTCATAATGGTTAAGTTAACGGAACGAGAAAAAAATAGAAATTCTGTGCATGGTTGGGTTTGGTGATAGAACACGTACTCAAAGAGAAGCTGCTCAATTATTCAATGAAATCCATCCTAATCATCCTTCGATATGTCAAAAGGTGGTGAGTAGTATAGAGGCTAAATTTAGAGAATTCGGTCATGTTAGAGATCTGCCGACATCTGGTCATCCTGCTTGAGATGAAAATGAACAACTTGACGTTTTGGTTTCTTTGAAAAAAAATCCATGCACTCCTCTGTCGCAAATTGGGGCAAATTTATACATGGCGAAATCTATAGTTCACCGAATAGTTAAAAAGCACAAATACCAAAGTTATTCCTGTGCAAGAGTTATTTGATGACGATTACGATAGGCGAAATGAGTGTTGTGAACGCTTACAAAACATGTGAAATCTAAATAATAATTTAGTAACAAATATTATTTTTTCCGATGAAGCCACGTTCTGTTTGAATGGTAGTGTGAACAGACAAAATTGTCGATATTGGGCAACAGAAAATCCGCATTGGATGATGGAGATAAACACCCAGTATCCTTAAAAACTAAATGTGTGGTGTGGAATAGTGCGCGGAAGAGTAATAGGTCCCTTTTTCTTTGAACAGACTTTAACGGGACAAGTGTATCTCGATTTTTTCCAATTTGAATTAGTTCCAGCATTACTAGCTTAATTTCCATATCCATTGGACCCAGACTATCCTGACGAAGAACTAATTTTCCAGCAAGATGGCGCTTCTCCGCACTATGCTGCCACTGTGCACGCTCTGCTCTTGGATATTGTCAAGTCGTGAATGGCAACCATTTTGAACATTTAACTTAATTTTTGTTCTCTTCTTATTTCCTACATGAATCGTCTTTTTTTCGATAACTGTTGACTTTAGGTATAGGATATGATGCATGAAACATACGTAGAATTCCACGCGAAATTCAAAGATGAAATAAAAAAAGGTGCTTTCATTTGAAAAAAATAAAGTTGATGGTGGTAATTTATTTTCGAGCAACCCTGTATATACAAACTTCACGTACAAAAATGCGCAACTTGAAATAAAAATCGATGGGCCCGAGCGTTTTTTTTTTCGAACACACCCCTGAATTTTAAATGAATTTAGACATAACTTTTGGGATGCACTGTATATTACCCACTACTAAAAACTGATCAGACAGAGAAATTATCACCTAAACATGCTCTATGAAATGTTTACACTCGTAAATTATAACTTCAAGGTTAAGAGACTCACTCAAGTAAAGCCCAACCCCCTTCTCGATCATTTCATCTAGATCATTCTAGAAATCGCCTGAAATTAACATTTTTAATTAAAGTGAAGTACAGTTTTGTTCTAGGAAATTGGATTTGATTTGTTCTGAAGCAGTTTAATAAAAAATATACTGTTATGCATGCTACTATTAAATTATAAAAATCAATATAGTGATACATTTTAGGCAATTATGGAATCCCTGTACCAGACTACTCTAGAAATCTCCTGATACTAATTTTCTTAATTTAAGAGATTTCTTCAAGCAATTTGGTTGACATAAAACTGCTTTCAAGCAGCTCAATGTTGATTTCATTTCTTTATGTGACTAAAAGAAATCTATTTTAGGCCTTTAGGAATCATTAGACTTGTATTGCAGAATACTTCAGAAACGTTTTGACATCGAATTTTCCGATTCAAGTGACGTAGAGTTTTTTTTCTAGTAATTTAGATGGGTTTGAACTGTTCTGAAGCAGCTCGATATAAAATATGCTGACACATGTTATTAGTCAATTGTAAAATATATTATAGTGATTTATTGTAGGTCTTAGAATCACTGACCTGTAGCAGAATACTTATTACTTAGATTTTTTTTCCAATCAAGTAGAGTTTCTCTCTAGGATTTTGGATGACTTACAAGGTTGGTGGTTACTTACAAGTAACTCATTGTTGAGTTTAGTGGTTTATGATATTGATGAATTAAATAGAGTAGAGATCCATTTTAGGCCTTTAAGAGTCATTAGATTATACCAGAAACCTCTTGAAATGGAAATTTTTGATTTAAACAAAATAGAGAGGTCTTCCAGGATCCATTTTAGGCCTCTAAGGAATCACTAGACTATACCAAAATACTTTAGAATTTCTTGATATTGAAATTCTTAGTTACTTCAAGTGAAGCAGAGTATCCTTCGAAGAATTTGGATGGCACTAAACCAGTTTTAAGCAGCTCAATGTTAATTCCATTGCTTTATGTTACTAGTACATTATAGAAAGTATAATAGAGATCTATTTTAGGCCTTTAGTTATTCCTAAACTACCTATAGCAGACATAATACTTTAGAAAACTCCTAGAATTAAATTATTTAATTTCAATAAAGTAGAGTTTCCGTCTTAGATAGAGGATTTTGGATAGCTTTAAGCTACTTTCAAGCAGCTCAATATTGATTGCATTGCTCTATGTCATGTAAATGAAGTAGAATTTTCTTCGAATAATTTGAATGACTTTAAACTGCTTTCAAGCAGCTCTATGTTAATTCCACTGTTTCATGTTATTAGTATATTATAGAAAGTAATATAGAGATGTGTTTAAGGCCTTGAGAAATCACTAAATAATAGCAAAGTACTCCAAAGAAGTCCTGGCATTGAATTTTCTGATTTAAATAACGTAGAGTTTTCCTTAAGTCATTTGGATGGAATTTAATTTTCTCTGAAATAGCTGAATGTAGGATATATTGGCAAATGTTCCTGGAGAATTATGGAATGTAATATGAAGATCACTTCTAGTAAGTGAAGTAGAATGATAATTGAAGTAAAGAGAACTTTTAAGAATCTGGATTGCTTTGAACAACCACGTAGCTGTATAATGATCATACCGGCCCATGACAATAGCAGATTATTAAAACTTAAATATTTAGCCTCATTTAGGCCTTGTAAGAATTATAAGATAACTTTGGAATGCCCAAATATATCGTCGAAATCCTGAAGCTTCCTAAAATTGTAATTATTTGTTCCAAATAGCTTCAAAATTGATGTTAAAAAGCTTATATGCGGGTTACACAGGCTCAAAAGTTTGATGCCATTTTACAGCTAATCTTTGTCATTTTTAGATCTGAGAAGAATAACTTTATCCAAAAATACCCCAATAAATACTATAACTGCCTAGTTATTAGTTAGACGAAGCATGCAAATATAAATAATATAATTTAATAATAATACCTATAAAAATACTTTTACAGTTAGAAAGGCAAGAGATACCGTTTAAATGGCGAAGAAACGATTGTTTAAGGCAAAACAACAACAAGAAGCGAAAAAAGGCCTCCGTCGGCCTTCCTGTAATTTGTAGTCGAACAGTTGTCGCATAAATCAGGAGCAAGTGGGCGTGTACCTTTGGGGCATCAACGCGAAAACCTTAAACCGCTTCTTCCGTGAAGCTACTTCTATAACAAGTTACGACAAAAGGCTTAAAAATACCCTAAGGATAATATATTACTTACCAATGCCAAGAGATATTAAATATTAAATACAGTGTGGGGCCAAAGAGAACATTTAATTGCAAAAATCAATCTAGAGAAGGAAATTAAAGAGGTCAATTATTGGAGGCCCTCCATCCATTCAGCTATATTCCAAACGGTCGTAACAGTACCTGAAGTTCTTTTAATTAAAAAAAATATATTGACAATAGTACGGTTAGCTATTGATTAAAAGTGGCTGATAAGGCAAATGGTTTGCGGTTCGCACTCAAGAAGGTCAAGCTTTGGCTTTTGTACTGCTCTCTGTATAATTTTTATCCGCCCGAAGTGCGTTGATTTGAAATTAAATTGTCTTGATTTACACTTATTGTTTCGGTATTCAGTATGAATTATGATAATCAGTATGAAAGCATGTTCTATCTTACTCTATCAAATGTATATAGTAAAATATAATATGCATATTTTCTCTATGGGCATCTCATATCAGATAAGTTTCAATGACTTTTCTATAATTCTTGTAAGAATTGTTTTTATACAAGGTTTTTGGACAATAATTTTTCAAAATAGATGCAAAAAATGCCTGAATATTTTAATAATAAAAATAAAGATATATTTAATTTTTAAATTCCATTTACAATATTTCTCTTAGTAGCGATACCTTTTTGATCAAGTGGGCCCTAATATAAAAACAATCAATACTAAGGGTAGATTCCTGTATTTTATTTTTGATTTCATTGATTTCTTTATGCGTTATTCCTAGATGGCTCTACTAAAATTGCATAAAGCCATTCAAAGCTAAGTGAGAATAAAATATACTGTGTGTCAAAAAATTCCTAGACCTCCTTAATAATTCGTGAAGGTGCACTTATCAAAAAATGTCCTAAATAAAAATTATAGATCTCTTTTAGATCTACATTAGGAAGATAACTTTGCATATAAAGGAGGCATTAGTAACAGCAGTAAAGACCAAAGTTACCTTTTTTTAAATTAAAGGGCTAATTTTTTTAGGCTTTTTCCGATCCTTCGCAAAATTTGAACACAACTTTATGTAACATATGATAGTATAAAAAAGTACTTTATCAATAAAAATGTTATTAATTACTCTTAAAACTTAATTTTATAACTTTTTTAAATGTCATATTTCTGATTGCTTATTAAACACTTGAATTAATTTATAAATTAGTTTTAATTATATTTTGATAAGTCTATCACTTTTTAAGGGGGAAAGACAAATATAACCAAGAAACCCAAGATCTTTTCAATACAACATTACAAGACCGCACACCAATTTCAAAATCTACAATGATATGAACAATTGGTGATTAAGCAAATTAAGACCCAACGATTTGTGGATTTGGTATTTTTTGAAAGGGTACCTTAAATCCATATGTTAAAATAAAAAAATTCTTGGATAAACTCCTGTTTATCCAGAAAACCGGAAATGTATGTATATATGTATACAGTGACAGCCTAAAGTTCCGCATAAATTCGATAAAAATTAGAGACATGATTTTTTGAAAAAATGCTCGGACCCGTCGATTTTTATTTTAAGTTGCGCATTATTTCACATAAATTTTTGTATACAGGGTGGAACAAAAAAAGATATGACGTCATCGATAATTTTTTTAACGGAATGCTATATTTTTTATTGCATTTATGAAATATAAGCGAAATTCCAAGCAAGTTTCGCATAACACATCTTATCTCAAAACTCAACTGTTTCCGAAATATTTACCTTTAAATAACAAGAAAACAAATAAGTACGTCTATTTACAAATTAAGGTAAAATCGAGGATAAAAACATTGTTATAAACACTGGCAATTGTTTTTATTTCCATGCTTGCACTTGTAAAGAATCTCCATTTTCAAATGTCACTGTCAGTTCGAAAATTAATAGTTTTTATCAGAATAAATTATGGCTAATTTAACGGAAACCCAACGAATTAAAATTTTGATGATGCTAGGGTACAGAGATCTAGTGCGCACGCAAAAAGAAGTAAGTGAACTGTTTAATGCCAAATACCCAAGCCATCCTATTTCTCACAAATAGAGCACAAATTCATAACTTCAGGTCATGTTAGGGATTTTCCAAGATCGGGTCGTCCAAAAATTTCTAAAGAAACAAAATTAAACGTTCTGCTCTCCGTCGAAGAAAATCTAAACAATGCAACTTCACAAATTTCAGTTGATAATAATATAGCCGGAACGTCAATAAGTAAGACGCATCTTAAAAGCAAATGAATACCACCCTTATAAAATTAGACTAATACACGAATTAAATGAGGACGATCCTGATTGAAGAAACCAATTTTGCGAGCAAATGATAAACATTTGCAATAATAACCGTCAGCTTGTGTTACGAGTTTTGTTTTCGGATGAAGCAACTTTTTGTTTAAATGGTGTCATAAATCGGCAAAATTGTCGGTACTGGTCAGTGTCAAATCTACACTGGGTACTGAGGCTCATACACAGTACCGTAAATCTATTAATGTTTGGGCTGGTATCGTGGAAAATAAAGTAATAGGGCCATACTTTTTCGAAAAAAACTTAATAGGACAACGCTATTTGAATTTTCTTCAAGAAGATCTTATCCCTGCTTTGGCTGCCCTATACCCAGACAAATAACACCCTGCTATCCCGACAGATAATTTATGGTTTCAGCAAGACGGCGCACTGCCACATTTCTTTCGAGATGTCCGTAATTACTCGGATACAGTGTTCCCAGGAAGATGGATAGGATGAAGAGGGCCAATAGAGTGGCCGGCCAGGTCACCAGACCTAAATCCCTACGACTATTTTCTATGAGGGTACCTGAGAAGTAAAGTTTATATTGAGAAGCCAAACAACGTAGAAGATTTGAAAAATAGAATTAGATATGAAATTAGACGTATATCACCCGAAATAATTGATAGCGTTTTACATGAATTTGTAAACCGTCTTGCTTTCTGCCAAGAAGTAAATGGGGATCAGTTTGAACACTTGATACATTAATAAAAGTTTTCACAGTTTACAACATTTTATCCTCCATTTTATCTTAATTTGTAAATAGACGTACTTACTTGCTTTCTTGTTGGTTAAATGTAAATATTTCTGAAACAGTTGAGTTTTGAGATAAGGTGTGTTATACGAAACTTGCTTGGAATTTTGCCTTTATTTCATAAATGCAATAAAAAATATAGCATTCCATTTAAAAAAATTGCCGATGACGTCATATCTTTTTTTGTTCCACCCTGTATACAAAAATTTATGTGAAATAATGCGCAACTTAAAATAAAAATCGACGGGTCCGAGCATTTTTTCAAAAAATCATGTCTCTAATTTTTATCGAATTTATGCGGATCTTTAGGCGGTCACTGTATATAACGACGCCATTCATATGCAATTCACTTATGGAGACAATAATTCAAAATATTGTAAGGTATCGTCACGGACTTAAGTAAATTTATATTGAGATATAGAATAAATAAAGCCCTGCTTTTCTATTACAGTTATTTATTAGTTTGTTCCCCTTAATTTTAAACGCTGAGGTTTTTAATTGACACTGCTGATTAATTTTTTGACATACGTCAATCAAAGAGCTACATAGTTGCCATATTGTGAAGCTAAATTCTAAGATGCTATTTAGTAGATTAATTATTGATAATTAATTTTTTATTATTTTTAATAAGGAGACTTCAAAAAAGTAAACAAATAATTTAAGCCTTTAAAAATAAACTTTTAATTAGATTTAAAATATTTAAACAGGAAAAAAGTAGCAAAAAAGTTAAATGTTAAAACAAAACCGCTTTTCTAAAGATTATTATGGTTTAAAATAAATAAATCATCATTGCATAAAAGAATACCAAAAACAATTAAAAAATGAAGCGGAATTTCTCTGCTAACATTCTTTTCAGATCTGTTTTAAATTGACTAAATTATTTTCTTTCTTTCTCTGAAATTCTTTTCAAGAGATTTAAAAAAGGAGTAATTCTTGAGGTTCTTATTTTAAAAAAAATTATTAAATCCTAAAAATACAGCTAATACAATTAAATATACAGGGTATTCATTTGAAAACTTCCCACCCCTATTACCTTGAAACTAGTTAGATTTTTATAAAATAAAGACACGTCAATTTTATTCTCGAGGAGAAACAATTTTTATATAGAAATCAGTTTGCCTCTTTCAACCTCCTACCCCCCAAAATCTTCCTCTCGAAAATCTTAAATGGCAAAAGATATTCAATGATACACCATTTGAAAGAACTTTTTATTCCCTATATTTTGGCTCCTTATTTTTTAAATTTGAGTGCTGCGTTGCCAAGTTAGGGTTATTTAAACATTACAAATTACTTATTATTAGACATTATTTCTGTAACGTATATTATTACAACTTTAAGTAGGTGTAAGTAGAGCTCTCCAGTTGACACACTGGAAGTCTTCTTCCAGTGTGTCACTGTGTAGCACCCTTTCTAAAAATATGGGGATTGTTACTCCAGTATTGACAACTTTGTTTATTGACATGGCCGCCTAGGAAAAAGGTACATTCATCACTGAAGCAAATTTTGGTTATCAAAATTTCACGAGTATTTATTATCTTGGACATGGTTTCGCAAAACTCTATTCTTCAAAATCATCCTTATAAATTTCCTGTAAAATTTGTGACTTGTAATGATGATGTCTATGTAACTTTAATGCTTATCATACGGTTTGATGTGATATTCCAGTTAGAAGTGTAGGTAGAAAATTAGAGGGTTTTACAACGAATGTTCCAAAAATCTCTACTTGAGCACCTTCCTTGCTCGCCAAAATCATTTTAATTCTTTGCCTAAGGCTGTATATCATAGTTACTAACAATAATACATAAATTATCGCAATAAATTTTAACTGATTTAAGTACCTATTGACATTGACTGGTAGGAAAGTTCACTAAATAATATTTTAAATTAACTGCACATTCCTGTTGCTCAAACAATAGGATGCATCAGTGAAGGTGGATCAGCGGAAAGTTAAGGGGAAACTATAATCAATTTTCAAAAGCTATTCTCTCTTGCCGCAGAGGTAAATTGGGAAAATGTTATAGCTGAGCCTATTCTCGATAATGCCACAGACTGTTTTTTGAAGAATATACAGAACATATTAAAATTATCAGAAAAAAAGATAAATGGTTATAAAAAAAACAAAAAAACTAAAGCTTACGATTACGACCGCAATTATTAATTCTATAAAAAACCGTGACAAACTGAAGAAAGTACTTAAATATAATAATGATCTCGGAAAAATAATTGAATACAAAAAATACAGAAACAAATTAAATAACTTAATCAGGGCCATAAAACATAATTTTTATCACGAGAAAATAACAAATTGCGCAAAAGACATGAGAAAAACCTATAAATTAATTTCGGAGGCTACAAATAAAACTGTAACTAAATCAAGCATTAAGCAAATAAAAGCAAATAGGACTATTATAACAAAAAAAAAAGAAATTTTTGCAATGATTTTTTTGTAAATATTGGTAAAAAGATGGCACAGAATATTCAAAATCCCCATACACCTCATATTAGTAGAAAAAATGTACTGTCCTTTATGTATCTGACTCCTGTTAATTAAAATAAAATTGTTATGTGTATTAACAGTTTAAAGAATAACTGCTCTTCAGGAGCAGATAAGATTTCAATTAAAGTACTTAAAAGTCTGCATATGCATGTTAAAGGACGTCTTGTAAAGTCGAAATTATACCCATTTGTAGTTACGTCATCCAGGTGAGAAAAAACGTATGGCAGAGATATTTTTGCCAATCAATATTAGGTTAGAAACTTTAGCATTTGCTAGAACAAAAAAAGCTTAATCAATCTCGTCAGTATTGTTAGAGTGAGAACTGAAATTAGAGATATTGTCTTCGTCATCGTCGTCTTCGTCAGTCGTAATCACAAGTGGCAAAATGTCATAGGCATCACACACTCGTATTGCCTCCCAAGCCTTTTCAATTACCTTTTCTGTATGAAAAACATATTTTTGCCAATGATCTAGAGAAATTTCGTTTATTACCCTTTCCCATGTAGTCAGAACTTCTGAAGGTGACCGCTTAAAATTGGAAATATATTGATCATATTTTCGTTTACTTTCCGACCATACCATTTCAATTGCATTAAACTGGCAATGATATGGTGGCAGTCGCAAAATTTTGTGTCCTAAAGGTTTAATATATTCATCAAGGAAGTACTTTTTTCACTAGGGCAGTTGCAGCATATTTTATCTTTCATGGCTTTTTTTGGAAAGCCAATATTCTTTTTCTTCAACCATTCGGTGAGTCTCTGCTTTGTCCAAGATTTTCTCGGGATTTCTTCTAATAAACCAGAATGGTAACTTGCATTGTCCATGATTATAAATGACTTTGGTGGAAGATTTGGAACCAGCTGAGTTTTAAACCAGTTTTCGAAGTTTTTCCTGTTCATATTGTCATGATAATCTCCCGTCTTTAATCCACTCTTGAATATTAAATTTGTACCCTTGATGAAGCCATCTTTGGTTCCGACGTGGACCACGATATAACGATGACCTTAAAAATAAAAGATAATTCAATTCTCTTCTTTTAGAAATCATTCTTCCAGAACATAAATTTAATATAATTAATAAGTAATGTTCCGTGCACATACGAGTAGTGTATGGAGTTAAATTCCCTCATATTGTCTTAGAGAGAAATTATATGAAACTATGAAACAGATGAAATTATGAAGTTAGAAATTATGGGCCCTTACAAGGACAATAGTTTTTATTCAAAAAAAAATCTAAAAAGATAACCAGATCATTTTTACCTTCACTGTTTTTGCTTGAATCCGTGTGCTTGGTGTCATCTTGCCAGCTACTACGAAATGATCCCTTGCTAAAAATCCACGTCTCTTCAATGAAAACTGGAGTAAAACCTTCCAGACCTACATTTCTATTTTTGATATACTCCCTTAAAAAATTGATTCTTTTATGAACAATATATGGCAAGTCCATCAAATATTTTCTGTTATTTGATTTTTTCCACTTGAAGCCTATACTATTGATCCATCTTCTTAAGGAGTCAATGGAAAACTCAAAATATTCAATTTCTTCCTTGAACTTTTCTCTTATTGTTGCCAATATTACATATTGTTTTCTGGCGTACATAGAATAAATTGTGTCCCAAATTCTATGTTTCAAATATGTTGTAATTTTGGCTTTTTCTGTCTTTTGCTTGGAAGATATACGGGCTGCGTAATCCTGATCTGATTTTATCCCATTCTTCTTTATATTTGCGATCGTTGTTGTGCTCAATTTTGTTGCATCTGCGGCTCGCTCTATCACATTCTCAATTTGAAGTGCAATGCCGTTTCGGACTTGTTCCTTTTCCAGTTGAAAAAAAGCCAATATATTTAAAATCATCAGCTGCGATTGTTCATTATACCTATTATATCTTTTTAGGCATTATCTAACACTTTTCGAAATAACTTTCAAGAACAAGTTGACAAACCAATATTTTTGATTGACAGTGACGGATATGTCACATAACCTAGTATATAAAAATGAATAATCATCAGACACCAATTTTTTTCAAAAGTTTGTTGTCGCCGCTGCTTGGAATATGCTAAACAAAGATTAACAAAAATGACGTCATTACAAATGGGTATAATTTCGACTTTACATATTATTAATTTAATATTTAAGTCTGGTAGAGTACCTCAAGAATTTAAAGAATCTGTAGTAGCGCCAGTACCTAAGGCAGGTCATAGGGAAATCATAGACCATTATAGATCAATAAGTGTGATTTCTAATATTGCAAAAGTATTTGAGAAATGTCTTAAAGTCCGGTTAATTAGGTTTCTTGAATCAAATAACATTCTATCTTCAAATCAATATGGTTTTAGGCAGAGTCTAAGCACGTCTGACGCTATGTACAAGTTAACGAGCACAGTTGTTGATTTCCTTGATAAAGGCAAAAGTGTATAGCTTTGTTGCTAAACTTGGCTAAGGCATTCGACACTGTCTCCCATCCAGTGCTCCTTCAAATTTTGGAACAGTATGGGATCAGGGGGAAAGTGTTGGATGTCTTTAAGAATTATTTGCTGGACCGTACACAGCGTGCCAGGATAGAAAACACATTAAGTGATCCGCTTGTCGTGAAGTATGGGGTTCCGCAGGGAACTGTTATAGGACCTCGGTTTTTTAATATCTATGTAAATTATTTGTTTGATGCTGAAATTGATGGAACAATTATTGCCTATGCAGACGCCTCCGTGGTAGCCACCGTGTTGGCTACTTTTTCTGGAGAGACATGAGACGCTGCAAAAGAAAAAGTTAAGTTGGGTTTCATAAAGTTAAAGAACATTTTGGATAGTCTTAAACTTACAGATAATAAGAAAAAATCAATGTATGTTCCCTTTTCAATTACTGAAGCAAGCCAGAGTTTCATGAAATAGTTTTCAATAAAGGTAGAGAAATTTTAAAATAAACAAAGTCAATTAAATATTTGGGGGTAATAATTGACTCACATCTTAAATGGGATCTTCATATGCAATATATAACAAAAAAAAAATGCGATATTTAATTTACAAATTTTACATCTTGAAAGAGATATTTAATAAAAAAACTTTTGATAATGGTTTATAAAACTCTGGTTAAGTCCATTTTAAGATATGTTATTTAGGTCTGGAAAGGAATGTATACAAGTAACCTTCAGCCACTTCAAATAGTTCAAAATTATATAGTTAAAATAGTTTTAAAGAAACCTAGATTATATTCCAGTTCCCTACTCTACTTACCAGAGATTTGTGATCTTTATATATAATGGAGGTAAGCAACTTTATATACTCAACTCCAAAATCAAAAAGTAATATTGTAAGACATAACTACCAGCTATTAACGATCCAATTGCTAAACATACCTCTATCAAAGAGAAGTACGAGTATAAACCAAAGATTTATCAGCTATTTAGATCCCAAACTCTTTAATATGATACGTAAAGTCGGGGGACTTTGACTCACGGGGGTGACAAAACAAGGAAAAAGATTAAAATAGTGTTTTTTTTGTAAAAATAAATATAACAAAATTAACTGAAAAAATTATTAAATGTATACATAAACCTACATATATGACGAAGTAACACATTCTTCTTCCATTTCACACAAAAAATATTTTATATGACGAGCAAAATATTTAAATTTTGAAGGTCATATAATTTGTCCTGCAGCGTAAGTTCATAAATGTATTTCGGGTTGCCTATAGACTAAGTCTACTCTTTGCTCTATTTTTATGTTCAAAAAGCATCAAAAAAAGCAATTGAATAACACGCGGGTTTTATTTTAGTCTTTTATTAGACAGCGTGCCGTTTAGTACAATTTTCGGGTCACTTTGGCTAAATTAAAAGAATACCTGTTTATTGTGTTTAATAACCAAGAGGTGAGTTTCTAATATTTTAAACTAAGTTAGTCGTAGGTAAAGCCTATCTAGAGCTTAAATTTTCTTTAAATACCTACCTATCTGATAATAATATTTTACGTTTTATGGCATGGCTTTTTTTTTTAGGTAAATTATGCCTTCGACCTACAAACGCACAGCCGGTGCTAGGAGTTGTAGGAAATGTTAACTACACCAAAGAGACTTTAAATAGAGCAGCAGAAGCAGTAAAAAACGGAGAACATTCTCAGAGAAAGGCTGCCCTACAATTTAAAAAACTTTTTAATTTTAATTAATAAAAAATAAAATTAAAAATAGACATACAAAATCAATAGGTTTGTAGGTTTTTACAAGGTAGTTTTATAGGTTAGCCGGTTTTTACAAAAATTGAAGAAGATGCATTTACTTCACATATTTGCACTCTTTCTCATTATGGGTTCTTCATCGACCAAACCGACCCTAAATATTTAGTTAAAAACTACTTAGACCGCAAGGGCAGAACGGTGAAGCAGTTTCCATAAAACATCCCTGGAAAAGATTGGATTAAATTTTTTCTTCTAAGAAACTCAACACTAACGCAACGGTTTGCGACTAACATAAAAAGATCACGGGCCGAAATAAATGAAGACATCATAACTGAATATTTTAATAATTTGGAGGAAGAACTTAAGGACGTTCCGCCAAATTGTATTTGGAACTATAACGAAACTAAGTGACGATTCGGGTCGTAAAAGAGTTCTGACCAAACGCGAGACCAAATATATAAAGAGGGTCTTAAATACTAGCAAATCTGCGATGTCCGTTATGTTTTGCGGTAACGCTGCTGGCGACGTGCTTCCTCCCTACGTTGTATATAAATCAGGCAAGCTATGGTCAACCTGGATAGAGAATGGTCCAGATGATTCGCGATATAACAGTTTGATTCGTTGTGTTTTGAAGACTGGTTTATTTCTCTAGTTCTGCCCAAATTAAAAAAAGATTCCTGGGAAAAAAGTGATTATAGACGACAACTTATCCTACCATATTTCACCCACAGTTATTCAGAAATGCGAACGAGAAAATATCTCATTTTTGCGTCTTCCTGCCAACTCCACACATTTAACGCAACCCCTAGACGTAGCCTATTTTCATCCCATGAAGGTAGCTTGGCGGAAAATTCTACACAATTTCAAGACCCACAACATCAATACTGGCTCCATCTCCAAAAGCATTTTTCCTCAACTCCTTAAAAAGCTAGGGGAGGCTGTTAGTAAACAGGGTGGAAAAAATATTGAAAACGGCTTCCGAAAATGTAGAATTTTCCCACTCGACAAACAACAAGTGTTAGAGAGAATTCCAAGTTACAACAGAAATCAGCAGAATCCTGTCGAAATAGCAGCGAGGCTAAGTGATGTGGTTATTAATTTTTTGGAAAAAAATAGAGGAATAAGCTCTGAACCAAAACAAAAACGCAGACGGAAAATTGAGGTGACTGCTAGAAAAAGTATCAACTCGGATGATCTTCAAAATCGCAAGATAGCAGAAAGCCTTAATAAAACTGAAAAAACTAAAAAAAAAATGGCCACTAAGAAACAACAATCCAAGAAAGCAGAAACATATCAAAAAGAAAAAATAAACACAAATAACAATAAGAAAAATAACTTATAGACACTGAATTCTATGGAAAATATAGATGAGATGACCTTGGAGGCTGCTGAAGAAGAAATTAATCATTTTCTTGCAGAAATAGATAATATGCCTGAACCAATTGAAGTTGTAAATTCTAATGAGCTTGGAACCAGCGGCTTATCGAAAATCGAAAAAAAGAAGAAAACAAAATATGAATCGGATTCAGACACAAGTATTTCTAGTTCCAGTTTAGTTTACATGGATAATTCGTCAGAAAATGAAGATTTTTTTTCTATCGGTCACTACGTAATTGTTACCGAACCGAATTCTCTAGATTCTTTTCCTGGCAAATTTGATGGGTATGCCAAGGACATTCGGTTTGGCTTGGGTTTAGAAATGGTCCATGTTAAAAAAAATATTTGGAAATGGCCTTAACAGCCCTTACGAAATTCCTACCATGTGGCATATTTTGATGTCTGCGGAGATCCATCTATCATAGACAGGGATAATTTCATGTTTAAAACTTTGTTTAAATAAAGAAATTTGTTGGCTTTCATATTTTTTTATTTTTTGGCCATAATTATATTTTACAAATTAGACAAACTGGGTCAAAGTCACCCGACTTTACGGTACCAATTGACATAAGAAATGTCTCAGCTAGGAAAAAAAATATTTTCTTACTTAAAGACCACTTATTTATTAACAAAACTATGTTTTTGGAAGTTTTTAATTTTTTTTGTTTTTTATACTATTAGTAGATATATGTATAAGAATAGGGTCTTTTAATGTACTTTAATAGTAATTAGTATGGTGTGGGTAAGATAAAAAATATTATAATTGAATTATGTAGGGGAATTATGAATTATGTATTTTGGCTATTTTAATTTTTTTTTGTAAAGAGCTATAGTATGGCTCCATTGTCTTAAAAAGAATTATATTTATTTTTTTAGAGTAAAAAGAATAAAAATATAGGTACTTACATTTATTTGAGTAGATAAGGATTCATTTGCACAAACATGCACAATACAGGTGCGTTGTACCTAGGTGCATTTACAGTTAAAATTGTAGGGATAGTGTTAAAGTATTTATAATTTATATTATATTTTGTTATTATGTACATGTATTAATATTTGTTGAATAAATTAATAATTTCTGTAATTTCTGTAATATTTTCTGGCTCTTACATATAAATAAAAACAACATGTTTAATGTTTTTAGATCATATCGTCAAACTGTATTGAGACGAATTCTATTGTAAACGAAATTAAACAAAAAAATTTCAATGTTTTTCTTTCATAAACAAAAGAATTTATCGGATTAGTAAACACTTTTAGTGATAAATGCACCTGTTCTCTTTATGCTCTTGTCAAAAAAGAGTACGTCAATAGGTTAGTAAAATGATGTATTGATCTTATAAAACAATTTACTAACCTCAAAAAACATATTCCAATACAAATCTTAGCTTTACCGTAATTAAAACACTGACAGGAATAATGTCTAATAATAAATAATTTAAAATGTCTAAATAACCCTAACTTGGTAACGTAGCACGCGAATTTAAAAAATAAGGTGCCAAGATGTAGATAATAAAAAGTTCTTTCAAATGAGGTATCACTCAACCCCTATTGCCATTTGAGATTTTCGAGAGGAAGATTCTGGGGGGTAGAGGGTTGAAAGAGGCAAAAGAGTTTCTACATAAAATCTGTTCCTCCTCGATAATAAAATTGACGTGTCTTAGTTTTTTTAATAAAAACCTAACCCGGTTCGAGAAAATAGGGGTAGGAAGTTTTCAAATTGACACCCTGTATGTTTTAAGATGGGCGTTTAGATAAGAAATCTACATACTTAATACCATTTTAATGGCTTGAAAACTTATGTAGATATTAATAAGTGTTCCCTTTCTCCTCGTTATATCTTTTATTTTGCATGTCCTAATAAGCCTAGAGCAATCTTGGAGTGGGGCGGTAACAATTTGGTCAATTTTAACGCTAAAAAAAACGCAGGCTGCAGTATTTACGATGAAGACTAACCTTGGTGGCTCGGAGCTGGTTATGGCAGGAAAAACATTGCCAATGAAATCATCTTTACATTTTCTAGGAGTCGAGGTCACCAACAGTGTGTCCTGGCATGACCACGTTGCCGAGGTCGCCAAGGCGGCTTCCAAAAAACTCGGAGTGCTTTTCAAAACGAAAAAACTGTAAACACCAGAACAGCTGCTGACTCTTTATAAGGCTCAAATACGCCCTTCCCTCGAGTATTGCTCGCATGTCTGAAGCTCTGCACCCAAGCATAGTTTAAACCTGCTGGATTCTATACAGAAGAGAGCTATTCGTCTTAACGACAAACCAGAACTGACAAAGAGTCTGAAGTACAGGAGAAAGGTGGCTGATCTCTGTTTATTCTACCGTTATTATCACGGTAAGTGCTCCTTTGAGCTGGCAGGCTTGATTCCACCCAGGGCTGTTCCGGCAAGAAGGACGCGTCTAGCAGCTCATCAACATCGAGTCCACCTGCCTACCCCAAGGACGTTGCTGTATCGGAACTCATTCATCTGGAGAACATCTTCTTTGTGAAACCGGCTTCCACCGCACATATTTCCCGACGCATACAACCTACAGCGATTCAAGATAAATGCCCACAAATATCTTCGCGCAAGCACCACTCCAAGAGTGACATAGGACTTTCCTCTTGTGCTTGTGTTTACCATAAAAAAAAATCCACTAATGTGACACCCACTTTACAAAAATATGTAGATTGTTGAACAAATTTAAATAGTTTAATTACCTTTTTTATTTAAAAAAAGTATTATAATGACAATATAGTTTTTAATTTAACTTGTCCATTTCATAAATATATTTTATACAGCTATTTAAAAAAAATTAAAAACCACATTTTGACAAATAACATGTTTTGAATTTTAATTTCAAGCTAGTAGAATATATTTTAAGAACGAAATAGGCTAAAACAAGGCAAGACCAAAGTAAAAATAATTTTAGGTTTTAAATAAGAGGGAAGAATAAATGAGCAAATATATAGAGGTGCATGTTCACAGGCTAATTAAATGTGCGTTAGTTATATTGCCACGAAATTTTTAAATATTCAAATCAAATTTTAAAAAAATTATTAGGCAATTATTGGCTGTACCAATACCTATTATTATCTTTTGATATAGTGTTTTAGCTCTTTGGCTACTTAAGCTTAGTTTCTGATCTAAATGAGAAAAGAAATATAATTCTTGAATAAAACATACATGTTCCATTAACAAAAATATTATGTAGGCTATTTAAAAGTTCTCAGTTATATGTCTAACTACTTTAATACTCAAATTTTTTATTTAATCCTAAGATATACATGTATATAATGAACCCATACTTTTTAAAAATGGGTATGTAATTGTAAATTAATCAGTGACTAAAAGAACAAGATTATAAATAAATCAATAATGTCTATTTAATAGTTTACAAAAATTAATTATACAAAACATATTATTTAAATTTCCTAATTAATTACAAATAGCAAGTTACCCAGAACAATAAGTAACTTCGACTTGTAACACTACTTAATAATACCAAAAATAAAGAAATATACACATAATAATTTTTTTACCCATATACTAGTTTTAGACTTAATTATAGTACACTACACTTGCTTAAAGTAGATACACACAGTATTGTGGTAGGTACAATTTAGGTAGGTAATTATAAGAATCATCAAGCCGAAAAAAATATTTAGAAACACACACTTCCAATAATATACAGGGTGTTTGGCGGAGGGTTAGTCAAACTTGGTGGGCATATAGATAGGCTCAGATAGAAGATATTTTCCTAATAAACTTGTGTTCTAAAAGTCTCGGGTTTTTTTATATCATTGATTTTGTGTTATTTTCAGGATTTTCAATTTCAAAATTATGCCTTTTGACATCTTTAAATTTTTTCAGCATATTTTTCACGTTTTTTTTTACATTTATATTTAGTCTGTAATGTATCCTAAATCTAAAAAAATCAATGTCAAGTACAAATAACACCGAAATAATTCGTTTTGAGCTCAAAAAGTTAATACAAGTAGCAAAAAAAGTTGTGAAAGATAACTTTAACTTGACGCAAAAAAAAAAAAAATCTATCAAGATGTTCAAGTAGTTTTAAAAACATCTCCAGTTAATACTCTTTTCAATGATATACGATGTGTAACATAAAGCCGACTAACTTGCTACAATTCATGACTTTAAAGGACAATAAAGTAAAAAATATAATTTTTTAATTTTATGTATTTATTTCAAAATTACAAATTTTATTAAAACTGCGCTCCCCTGGCTATAATACATACCCTACGTCGCCGTCGCATTTTCACTGTCGTAAGACGAAGCCGCATCTCTTTTCTGATAGTTTGAAAAGCGGCATCGATTCTTTGAATGGTAAAATGAGGAGATCGTGGAACATGCTATGGGATTGTTGTTGTGATAACAACAATATGTGCTACATATTCTTGTTGTCATTTGACATTTGTCATTTGTCGTGGTGTAACTTTTTAGCTTTCTTACGTACCCAAGTCGTTAATTTAGTATTGTATCGTTTCTGTAGTTGTTATTGTTATTGTTAATACTATTTTTATTGTTGCTGTTAATTAAGTTTTTATATTGTTTTTTTGACTTTCCTTATTTTCGTATCATTATCGCCACAAATACACTACCGAAGAATACGCCGATATTGTCTTTGCTTATGGAAGAGCCAATGGTAATACGCGAGAAGCACATAGGATTTATGAGGAGCAATACCCTAATAGGCGTGTGCCCCACCACAACACTTTTCGTCGATTAGGGGAAACAGGCAATCTAAATTTTCAAGAGCCGAGGATCAATCCGAGGCAGTATGATGTTGCTCTAGATGAAAACGTAATTCGCGCATTCGATGAGGATCCCACCACTAGTACAAGGAAAGTAGCTACAGATCTGAACATTTCTACATGGAAAGCATGGTCAGTTGTTAAGGCAGAAGGAAGGTATCCTTTCCATTATACCCCAGTGCAAGGTAATTTCATACTACATCAACAACTTAATTCCGCAATTTTTACTGGCATCGTGATACTCTATTCTAGGTCTTCTACAAGCCGACTATGAGCGACGGGTACAATTTTGCCGCTTTTTGCTTCACGCAGACTTTGAAAATGGACACTTTTTAAGCATCTTATGGACAGATGAATCAACATTTACACGTGCGGGGATATTTAACCAACATAATTTACATTATTGGGAAAACAAAAACGTAAATCCGCATTTGACCAGAGCCAAGTCTTTCCAAACAAGATTCAGTATTAATGTTTGGGCAGGTGTGATTGGGAGACACCTCATCGGTCCACACTACTTGCCGAGAAACCTCAAAACGGGGACAATTACTTACATTTTTTAACAAAATGATCTCGCACAATTATTGGGTTTTCCGAATTCGTGGTTCGAAAGAGCAGGTCCCATCGCATGGCCTCCACGGTCCCCTGATTTAACCCCTCTCGATTTTTACGTATGGGGACGTGCGAAAGAACTCGTGTACGAGGTGGAAATTGACAATCTAGACCACTTAATTCAAAGAATCAATGCCGCTTTTCTAACCGTCAAAGAAGAGATGCGACTTCGCCTTACGACAGTAGAAATGGGACGGCGATATAGGGCATGTATAAGAGCCAGGGGAGTGCAGTTTCAACAAAATTTGTAATTTTGAAATAAATACATAAAATTTAAAAAAGATTTTTTTTTTACTTTATTTTCCTTTAAAGTCATGAATTGTGGCAAGTTAGTCGGCTTTGTGTTACAGATCGTATATCATTGAAAAGAGTATTAACTGGAGATGTTTTTAAAACTACCTGAACATCTTGATAAATTTTAGTTTTTTTTTTGCGTCAAGTTAAAGTTACCTTTCATAACTTTTTTTGCTACTTGCATTAACTTTTTGAGCTCAAAACGAATTATTTCGGTATTATTTGTACTTGATATTGATTTTTTTAGATTCAGGACTAAATATTACAGACATTACAGACTAAATACAAATGTAAAAAAAAACGTGAAAAATATGCTGGAAAAATTGAAAGATGACAAAAGGCATAATTTTGAAATTGAAAATCCTGAAACTAACACAAAATCAATGATATAAAAAAACCCGAGACTTTTAGAATACAAGTTTATTAAGAAAATATCTTCTATCTGACCCTATCTATATGTCCACCAAGTTTGGCTAACCCTCCGCCAAACACCCTGTATAGTAGATTTTGCTGCTTTACACTTGTGGTAATAATACTCTCGGAGACTAACCTTATTATTAACAATAATGTGAACTTCCTGAATAAACATTTTGCTTGGTTTGACATTCTGAAGTCACTATCAATAACATGTTTAAAGTTCACACATATTCGTTTTGTACTTATTTGCTATTATTCCAGATGTTTGGACCTTTTTTACGAATAACAAATATCCAGTTTTAAGTAAACAAGTCTTAATCCATATTTTTGAAAAAAATTCACAATAAGGGTTGCAACCCACAATTTTTGTACAATTGGAATTCTTACAACAATAAAATGACATTTAAATTTTAGTTTGAAAATTTCAAAACGTTAGGAGTTGCAAATTAGATTGGATAAGCTCCAACATAATCAAAGTAAACTTAGTTCAAAAACTGCTTGAACATATCAAATACAGTGTTCTTCGACAAAATCGATAAAGCGGAAAAAAGTATAATGCTAAAAAATCTTACAGTAGATTTGTCTGAATTTTGGCGCACAGATTCTCGCATATATTCCGCTCACACCGCCTATTTTGTTTTTCGATATTCGATCTGGTTAGCCTTAAATTTAATAAACTATGAATAATTACTATCGGTAATATCGGCAATCATGTGAAAATCCCTGACCATCATGAAAGCCGGCCTGAGCAGCTGACGAGGAAAGCCAATAATAACAAACCCCAAAATGTAAATTATAATAGATCGCCAAACAAAATAGGCGATTTGAGCGGAATCGATGAAGAAACACTTTGACCAATTTTCAACTCATTTCAAGATAAGATTTTTTTTTAATACTTTTCTAAGATGCGAAAAGTAACCAATTACGAGAATGGATTAGACGTTAAAAACCGTCAACTAAGCACGACTAAACCACCTCTTAAGAACATGGGATTTAAATAATTGTTATATGTGAAATTTTTATATATTTTTTATATATTGTTATTTTTAAATATAATATTAGGCAGTGGCGGTTGTTAGTTTGGTTACAGGGGGGCGCAAAAATAATATTTGGATATACAACCTAAATATTAAAATTTAAAATAAACCTATTATACCCACATTTTTTTTGTTTGATTTTTAACGTTTTGAGGCTAAGAATTAGTCAATTTTAATATTATTTGATCATTTTAGGTACTACTACTACTCACCTAATAAAATAATATTTTTTTTTCAACTACAAAAATTTATCGTAAATGTTTATGTCAAATTTACGCGTAAAGGCGAGTCTGCATTTACACACTTTTTGTGTTTGGTTTATATTTAATAGCGGCGTAGGCCGTCCATTATTCTTAGTTTCCACTTCACCTTCTAAACTCAAGTTGCTAAAAACAATTTTCTTCAAATCACACGCCCTTATTTTTTATTTTTTTCACAATCACATTACGATTCAAAAGAAAAGTCCGCGTATGAATTATTGTATGCTGTGTGAGGATGCAAAAATTGGGGATATAAATTTGGGGCGGGGGGGGGGGGGGCAGAGTCCCAGAGCCTTCCCTCACGAGCCGCTACTGCTTTCAAGCTATTTAATTATCGTTGAACTCGAATATGTTTGAATGGTATTATTTTATATTCTTGCATATATTAGGTGCAAACATCTTGAATTTGAACCATTTGGGTTTATGAACCTAAACATTTTTTTTTTGTATCTTTTTACTATCTTCGATCTCTGCGATCGCCATCTAGTTATTTAATATTTCTACTATTCAAGAGAAACCTGTTCCTGCAAGTTTTTAAGGAGTGATAAATTATTTTTGTTTGTTAAGTTTAAATTTTATTTTCCGAATTTTAATTTTAATCCAACATGTTTCGGACATATAATATGTCCATCATCAGGGATGACAAATTAAGAGGTTCTGTCAATACATCTTATACAGGGTGAGTTTTTTAAAGTGTTACAATGCGATATGTCAAAAACGGCTGCAGATTTTTTTTTGACATTTTGGTGACATTTCAAGTATACCGGGGGGCACTTTTTGTGATATTTTTGACATTTGTCCCTTCATCCCCCTAAGAGGGGGGCGAGGGTCACTTCCTTATTTTAAATGGAATGACGTGTTTTTTATTCTTAAATACGAATCTACATAAAATATGAAGTCTGTTTACAAAAAATTTTTAAAATTGCTCTGCTGGTTACGGAATTATGATCAAAAATGTTTTGATTAAATTTAAAAATAATTCGAATATTTTACCATAATAACAGCCGGTTGCGATGGAAATCCTACTGTTTATTTTACTAGTATGGATGGAAATGAAAATCCTAGTAACAGTAGGATTTCCATGGCAACATAACAAGCAGTGTCACATAAAAATTTTGACGTGTTATTAACAAGTAAATTGTGTTTAAAAAGAAAAAATGGAAGCGAATTTCAGTGTAGAAGTAGATATGTTGTTAATTTTGGGGGAGTACAGAAAAAATTATAGGGAGGCTGCAGTAGTGTGGGCCGAGAGGTTTCCGGATATTCCAAAATCTCATATGGCCTTTAAGAGACTGGAGACCAGAAGTCGTATGACTGGTAGTCTAAAAAGTAAACGACGAAATCGGATTAAAACGCAAACAGATGAAAATAAGGCAGTTGCTGTATTAGGAGCAGTAGCTATTGATCCTCAAATTAGTACCAGGCGGCTTGCTCTAGATGCTGGAATTAGTCAATCATCAATTATAACAATTCTGCACCGGTACAAGTTTCATCCTTACCACATTACACTTCATCAAGAGCTTTACGGACATGATTTTGAGAATCGCATTAATTTTTGCACTTGGATTTCAACAAAAATGCGTGAAAATAACCATTTTTTGAGAAACGTTATTTTTTCCGATGAGGCTTCTTTTAATAATTGCAGGCAGGTAAGATTTAACTTATTTAAATTAGAACATATTCAAGTTTTGGTTGTTTGTTTTTCTAAAAGGTAAACAGGCACAACATGCATTACTGGGCAGCAAATAATCCTCACTGGATGAGAACTGTACCAAATCAACATCAAGAGGATAGAGTTATTGGTCCGCATTTTTTCCAAGGTCGTTTAAATGGACAGGTCTACACAGATTTTTTAAGAAATCAGTTACCTCGTCTACTAAACCAAAATTTAAATCCTAACGTATGGTTTTAGCAGGACGGAGCTCCACCCCATTATGCCATACAGGCCCGTACTTATTTAAATGAGATTTTTGAAAACAGGTGGATTGGTCGAGGTGGTCCTGTCAACTGGCCTGCTCGTTCGCCAGATTTGACCCCCCTCGACTTTTTTTTATGGGGATTTATAAAAGACAAAGTAATGGCTAGTGCACCTACAACTCCAGAGGACATGAAGAACAGGATTTGTTTTGCTTGTTCATTAGTGACACCAGCAATGTTACAGCGGGTACGAAACTCATGTCAAAAAAGGATAAGAAAGTGTTTGGAAGTCGAAGGCGGTCATTCGAACAGCTCCTTAGGCATAATACATAGACGATAAATAGTTAAAAAGATGGACATAATTTGTTTTTATTGTAGTATAATATTCGAATTATTTTTAAATTTAATCAAAACATTTTTGATCATAATTCCGTAACCAGCAGAGCAATTTTAAAAATTTTTTGTAAACAGACTTCATTTTATGTAGATTCGTTTTTAAGAATAAAAAACACGTCATTCCATTTAAAATAAGGAAGTGACCCTCCCCCCCCTTAGGGGGGTGAAGGGACAAATGTCAAAAATATCACAAAAAGTGCCCCCCGGTATACTTGAAATGTCACCAAAATGTCAAAAAAAGTTTGCAGCCGTTTTTGACATATCGCATTGTAACACTTTAAAAAATTCACCCTGTAGATATAGTGCCTCAGACAAGGTTAGTTTTTTTTATTGGCCACCGATACTGTTTCCCTGAATTCTGTAAATAGTTTTATGAAAAACTTTCTTTGCACGTTTCTGTTTTCTTTACGTTCATTGAAAACAAAAATTGTTAGCAAAAATTAACTCCACTATCTTTATTCTGTGTTGTAAGATATTAACCATTTTGACTATTACTTTGTTTACTACCTAATAAACTAAAAATCAATGATCCAGTTTTACTCTGACCAAGTTGAACTGACCTCTCAGTGAAATTATTATTTATTGTTTATTTATTGTGTATTTGATATTTCTATTTTTTTCCCCCTCCTAAACGTCAATTTGAACAAAATCTGTATTATTTGCATGGAGGTTAACAGTGGCCATTTTCATCATTTGTTGGACTAGTGTTTATGTATGATTGTTTTAAATTAATAGTTTGACAAATTGCGATTTAATACAGTTTTTTCAAAAACCCAACATTTAATAAAGGTTTTCCAAAAAACTGTATTAAATGTTGAAATAGTCAATAGTTTGAGAACCGCTAAAGTAAAATCGTTTAAACTGGGTATAACCGTAAAGAGAATCGAAAGACCTTCCAAGCAAGGTATAACTCGACCCACTATTCCATTTAAAATTTTTGAGATTAGTTCCATCCTGGCTAAGGGATGACAGATGGTGATTAAAATCTCTGAAAATATTTCCCTCTAGTATTCTAAATTGACGTGTCCGAGCGCTCTATTTTTAATATTTTTACGAGCACGAATGGCCGCCGTTTCGTTTTCGTTTAGCCACCCTGTATATTCATAGTACGCAAGAAAATAAGAAATGTATATTTCAATTTTGTTGTAATCCTCTCTTTTAATACCGGCCTTAAAATAAAAATTTGTTATTCGAAAACGAAACAATAAAAAAAACATTCCACGACCCTCGGCCGGTCTTTATATGCCTTTTTAATCTGTCACATATTTTTCTAGCCCGAGATCTGATAAACGGTTTTTTAAGTGACACTCGTATTGTTTATTAGATTTTTATTTTTTTCCTTATTACGGCATTAGAAGCACCACGGAAATCTGTTCTTAGGATAACGTGAGGTGGGTTTTTAAATTGTTCGGAACAACGTTTTCTTGTACCTTCGGACAGCTTTATGGGTTTTAGATATTTGATGGAGTTCTCTGATAAGCGTGTAAAAAGTGTTTAACTTTTTTAAAGAATATTTATGGTATTTTCTTTTCAAGTTTAATAGCTAAAACAATAGAGTGGCGAACTTTTATTGTTCTCATTTTTTTTTGAGAAATTTCAAAAAGTTGTCTACAAGCAAACCGACATTCCAGCTTTTGAAACTGGCGTTGTTATTCCGCCTTTGTACAAAAGGCGCAAACCTGTAAACATCCTCGATGAGAAATAGAATTAGCCATCGAACAACTTCCTACATGAACGCAGATTTAACAGAATGATAGACCGATTTTATTAGAACGGACAGGCTATAGACAGTTTCAAGCCATAAACTTTTTATATATATTATAAGATTATTCGGATTTACCAACGCTTGTCTCTCGGTTTTGATGCTGTTATAAGAATTTTGATCATAATAAAAAGTTATATTACTTTTTCTTGCTATTTGCCTTTTGCTGCAGTAAATAATTTGAGCTTTGTACAGCTTCAAAGCTATAAAAGTAATTTCTTCTTTCTTTTAGGAAGGTGGAGCATTTTTCAATTGCATTCAGGCAATTAGAGTTCTAGAAATATGAAATTTTTTCAGAAAGCGAACGTAAATTTTTAAGGCAATTAAAATTAATTGTTTGAACTATATAAGTTAAAAAAATTCTTTTAATCAATTCCAGGCAAATTATATATAATTATTCCTAGCAATTTGATGGGGTTTATTGGATTATGCATACAACTAAGGTATAATTTTTATAATTATTACTTCCACGCTACTGGAAATATTTAAATTATTTTAACTTAATATTTTCTAAGAATTTGTACTATATGATCTTCGGGTTTCTTCTTCTTATTTCCTTAATTCTTCTACTAATTTACTATTCCTTAAAGTACTGTTTATATATTTAAACAAGTACACAACTTGAGAGCTAATTTTTGACCATTTTCTGGAAATTACATATGGTTTATATTTTTCTAAAAATTTAGAGTAATATCTGATTTTTTATACAATTAACGCCAGTTTTACCAAGCAACTGAACTTGTTTGTCTCTTCCAGGTTCTTGGACCAATTTATTATTTTTGAAAGTTTTTTTTTTAAATTTAATTAATGTATTTTTCACTACTTTTAGGGAACTTAAAAAATTTATTTTTTTTTCAGGCAGTTATATTTTAGTTTTCCAGGCAACTGGATTTTTGGGCAAAAGATATAATTTTTTCATCCAATTAATATGTTTTTATTTTTTTTTCAGGCAACGGGAGCTATTTCTTAATTTATGAAGCAGTAATTTCTTAGTTTTTCCATGTACATAAATGGTTTTTCTGTTATCCTTTAAATCTTTTTTTTTAGAAAATCTTTATGATCTGTTTCTTTAGCAGTTGGATTGATGTTTTATTTTTTCATGCTACTATTTGCCAAGAGTTTGGGACGCATCTTGATTTATTTGTGGAACTATATATCTGTTTTTCCAGGCAACTGGTTTAATTTAATTTTCTTTTATGCAATTAGCCCTATTTTTCTGTTTCCTTTAAATTATTTACTAAGAGAAATAAATTTTAATTTTTTTCCTTGCAATTGGAAAAGGCAATTTTTTAGGCAGTAACTTTTTAGTTTTTTCATTGGTTTACTATTTTCTGAAATATTTTTTTATTTACTTATCCAAGATTTTCTAAGATAATTTTAGGCTAACTTGAAAGCTAATTTTTGACCACTTTTTAGAACTGTTTTACGTTTTTCCAGTAATTCGAAGTTTTATTTGAATTCTTTATATTCTTTTCCCAGATAAAAGTGAATTTTTCCAAGCACCTGCATTTCTTTGTCCCTTCCAAAATCTTGGACCAATTTTATATTTTTTCATTTGATAAGAAAATATTTCTTTTTTCTGAGTATTTTTTCATTTAATTATCGAATATTTTAATTGTTTTCACTGGTCTAATTGGTTTCCTTTCAGGCAAATATATTTTCGTGCTTCCAGGCAATAAAAATAATTTCTTTTTATTTTAATTCCTTTCAGATAACAAAAGTAAATTCGCAACCTCTATCAATTTCCAGGGAACTGGAATCATTTTATTTTCCTTTCATGAGTTCAAACATTTTCTGAGGCATAATTTAAAAAAAAATGGTTTGACTGCAAATAGATTTCGTTTTTTGTTACAAAACAATTAAACCATATTTTTTGTTCAAGCATTTATTTCTAATTAGAGTTTTTATTTTATTAAGTCATATTTTTAAGGCAATCAAAGAGTAACTTCTTATTTTTTTAATATTGTTCGATTCACTTTCCAGACAATAGACAATTCCAGATAATTTCTCTTTAAATAGTTATTTTTTAGGAAATTTTGATTACTTTTGAACATGTTTTAATATCTACTGTTTACTACTAATGCTAAAAAGCCTTTTTTTCTTCTCTTCCTCACTTCAACTTCTTTTTCTACCTTCTTCTGCTCTGACTCTTGCCTTATATAAAATACACCTAAAACTGAAACGTACTACAGCACTCGAGTGGACATTGACAAAAGCGCCCATAAGGTACCATTACCGTGACAGGGATCGGTGCTATGTGACCCCATGGACATTCGACATGTTTTATGGAAGATATAGGAGTAAGAGGTCGGCGCGAGATAAATCGGGAGATATATTTAGAGATATGCGTTGGTGCGTGACATGCCCGGTCTATCGGTCTGTAATAACATTACTCCAGTACTTCCGTAGTACGAAATCTAGTTCAAATTTTATTGGATTGTTTTTATTGGCTAGCATATCAAATCTAGTTGCTATTTTTATAATTTATTTAATTTTTATACTGCACGTTGGACGCCAAAAGAGCAAATTTTATTTACAGCAGATT
Organism: Anthonomus grandis grandis; assembly: GCF_022605725.1. NCBI lineage: Eukaryota > Metazoa > Arthropoda > Insecta > Coleoptera > Curculionidae > Anthonomus > Anthonomus grandis. Next base: position 15,370,693 of record NC_065551.1, read on the forward strand.
TAATTAATTAATTTAATTTAAAGCATTACTTGAATGTATTCAAAAGAAAGAAAAATTTTAAGAAAAAATATTTTCTGTTTAGTGGCCCAGTGTCGGTGAGCCTCAGAGATATTTTTTTCAGATTTTGATAAAATTTATTTAATTTTAGTAAGATCTCCAATATATTAAGAGAATAAAGTTTTTTCTTAATTTTGGTACACAGGGTGTTTCAGAACTATGGGATCAAACTTCTAGGGGTTGTTCAGTGCAACAGTAGAATCCATTTGAGTATAGGAACCCATGTCCGGAAATGTGTCACTACGCCACTACGGCCCTAAGACGCGTTTAAATTTAGAAAAAATATTAATTACCTAAATAGGATCTGATGCATTCATTTTTACCTTTTGTATATGATACCATCACAACAATTGTTCAAAATGTCTTCCTCCAACCTCAATACACCGATTTAAATGCCGCACATGATTTCGGCTACACTAAAAATTTTATCCTCGTTTTGAATGATTTCAAATGCTGCTGTTATTCGTCCAATTAAGTCTAGCCCTGATTCTACTGGAGTTTTGTAGACTAAAGACTTTACATGTCCCCACAAGAAAAAATCGAGCGACGTTAAATCGGGTGACCTAGGAGGCCAAGAAACTGCTCCACCTCTGGCAATCCAACGGTGCCCAAACCGCTGAGCCAAATACTCGCGTACTTGTACAGCAAAGTGAGCCGGCGCTCCATCATGCTGAAACCACATTTGCTGTCTAACGTTTAGTGGAACATTTTCAAGGAGTTCTGAGAGAACTGCCTCCAAGAAACGCAGATAAATAGGTCCTGTTAACCGTTCCCGTAGAAGGTATGGCCCAATTAAATAATCATCAACAATGCCTGCCCATACGTTGACAGACCAACGATTCCGATGTTTTCTTGGAAGAATTGCATAAGGATTTTCTTCGTCCCAAACATGGCTATTCCTACTATTAAAAACACCGTCTCTTGTGAAAGAGGCTTCATCGGTCTACAAAACATATCGTAAGAAATTTGGTTGTGCAATGATGTGATCCAGAAGCCATCGACAAAATTGAACTCTAGGATGATAATCGGCTGCAGTCATACCTTGAACTTTCTGGAAGTGTTAAGGATGGACGCTGAAGCACCTCTTCTTCAAATTCGACCGTTCTTACGGTTCGAGCAACACCAGTATCATGCATCTTGGTCTTAAACATGCCTCTCTCAGCGACGAATTCTTGATTGGTAAAGTTTTCCGTTAGCAATAAATGTTTAAAAATTGTAAGCTATAAAATTTTTAAACATGACATTGAGAATTAACATTGATAAGCGTTGATTTTAAACAATTGATTTTAAACAAAAAAGTATCATGTACAAAAGGTAAAAATAAATGCAGCAGATCCTATTTAGGTAATTAATGTTTTTTTATAAATTTTAACGCGTCTTAGGGCCGTAGTGGCGTAGTGACGCATTTCCAGACATGGGTTCCTATACTCAAATGGATTCTTCTGTTGCACTGAACAACCTTCAGAAGTTTGATCCCATAGTTCTGAAACACCGTGTATAATATCGATCATTAAACTTAAAGTTTTTTTTAATTAAATTTAAAATTTGATTTGCTAGACATTAGGGCCCAAACTGGGTATACATGTGTGGGTATCTTGGAAACTGTAAGAGACAGGAAATTGGTTAAATGAAAAAAAATTGTAATGAATTCAATAGTCATTCCAATGCGGCTTTGAAAATGATTTCACTTTGTTTGTTTTTAAAATATTTTGGAACAATTTTATTATTAAGACAACTTTTTAAGAGCAATACAATCCCTACATTAAATTTTTATTTTTAATGTTTCGGTTGTAAGATACGATCATCAATTTTTTGTCTAATGGCGGCTATTTGGATTTTTGTTTAAATAAAATGACATTGTTTTTTATTTTAAATGATATATGACATTTCATTAAAATATTTTATTTTTATATCAAAAAATTACAAATTTAATTTTCCGGTGAATTGGTCATGGCTACGGATGCCTTTTATTCAATCAGTGCTTACATAATTACTATAATCACTAACTTTTCTTTACTATTACATAGGTTATTTCTAAATAATACAACAATTTACTTGTAACTATAATATTAAGTTTAACTATTCAAAATGCATTTTTCACATTTTTTTTTAAAATAATTTTAGTTACTTAGGGGTATAGTTTTAGTTTAGTTTTAGTAACCAGAGATGCTTCTATTTAAATTAATTAATATATCTCTATCTCTGTCTCCTAATTGTTTTAAAGTTACAAGAGGTTTAAAGTCGTACACTTGATTTATAATATAAATGCCTAAAGATAAAAATCGAGAGGTATAATATCTGGGGACCTAGCTGACCAATTTACAGGTTCGCGGTTTAGAATAACTTTGTTATTAGATATTTATTAAATTTTGAAGGTCTCGAGTATTATATGCGTCCTCTTAAAACTACACATCATCCCGTACTTACTCGTAGCCGATCGATAGTTCGAACTATCGATCGAACTATCGATCGGCTACGACTTACTCTCTGGGTACTATAGCTCTCACGGCCGGTAATATCGGCTACTCTAAAAGATTTAAATACCTTTGACCGCTTATTGTATAATTATAAATAACTGGTAGTCTTTACCTACTAAGCCTTGAACAATAATAGGCTTTTATATATTTATTTATATATGGTAGTTCTGATATACGTATATCACTTGAAGCTTTCCTGGTCGATGATCTATGGTTCGCTTTAAAAAAAACAACAACACTGTTATCGCACCACTCTTCACCACTTGACTTATTTCTAAATAATATAGAGAGAATTTTCTTTTCCATTTTGTTGAATTAAAATAACATTTTAAACTGGTTTAGGTACGTGGATTATTGATTCTCAATAGTTTCCATCAATCCTTTAAACATTCTTAATTCTCTTAACAATTTACATTAATATAATAAATTCACTTTGGAATCGAAAATTGATAATTATCTCAATTTATTAGATATCAGAATTATTAAATAGAACTACCTTTCCTGTAAAATATTTCAAAAACCAATCCCAACCGGTCATATTATCCCAATTCAATTCAATCTTCCGCTATCACACAAAATTGCATCGCAAAATTATTTAATATTAATCAAAAATTAGATACACGTGAAAGTTTATCAATACTTAAAAATCAAAAAACCATTTTTAATGGGAATAAAAGTCAAATGCCTTATACATAATTGTACAGTTTGGTTATATTTAATTTTATTCAGCCATGCTTCATTGAATTTTTCGCTCTATTAGATACATCTTTAGTATATAAGGCCACATGCAAATAGTTTTAATCTTCTGCGAAAGATGCTAAAGAACTTAGCAAAATACGTATCGAAAATAAAACAGAGAGTATTGGTTAGTGGTAAAACTGTTAAATAATAATAATTTAAAAACAATTATAAAATTAATTCGATTCCAATAACTCTTGTAAAACCAATTTTTTCAAGTTCCTTTAAATATACAGGGTGGCCCGAAATTACATCGCAATATTTTACCATCTGCTTTTTTGTCTAAAAATAAGACAAAAACTTCATGTATAGGAATCTTGAAAAGTGAATCATTTTCATGTTACAGGGTGTTTTATAATTCCTATTAAAGATGGTTTTTTGTTATTATTTTCGAAACGCCTAGTCGTTATTTTTCGAATTTTTTATCGTATACTACTGTTATTGTTACTAACTGATTATATAACATTTAATGCTAAAATTTATACAGAATGGATTAAAATCATTGGGCAGCAAAGATACAAATGTCATAACTTTACATGGTTACTTTGTGAATAATTGGATAGTAAAATTAAAAAGAACCGACATTTTTACATAAAAAAGGCGCTCTTGTCTTATTTCGATAGGAGCGCCCGTCTTTAAAATAATTAGATATAAATATTTTGCAACCTATGCTCAAAAAGTATTTTTGAACACGTTTAATAAAATTAAAAGGTATGTTACAAATCATCAGGTGTAAACAGGACATAAGACTATTACAAATACTTAATTTTAAGATCAGAAACTGTTTTCTTTATTAAACATTTTATTTCAAAATTGTAACTAATAATTGTAGAATACCAAACAAAACAAATAAGCAAAAAATTTCTTGAAACCAGGAAAGGCTTCTACGGAAATAAGAAAAGAGTACGTAAAAATGTTGGTCCTTTTTAATTTTACTATTTAGATAATTAAAAAGTAACTAGAAAAAAGTTATGACATTTTTATCTCTGCTGACCACTAATTTTAATCGACCCTGTATACATTTAAGCATGAAATGTTATAAAATCAGTTAGTAACAATAACAGTAGTTTACGATAAAAAATTCGAAAAATAACGACCAGGCGTTTCGAAAATATTAACAAAAAACCATCTTCAATAGGAATTATAAAACACCCTGTAATATGAAAACGATTTACTTTTCAAGATTCCTGTATATGAAGTTTTTGTCTTATTTTTAGACAAAGATGCGGCTGGTAAAATATTGCGATGTAATTTCGGGACACCCTGTATACAAACTAATTACAAAATTTAAGGTATTCTTGTATGAATGAGAGCTTGGATTAAATGATGCGATGTGATGGACAGTGTATGAGATTTTAACTGTGCCTGATTTCTTAGTAAGAGCTTTTCATAAAGATATTTAGGAATTTTAGTATTAAAGAAACTATATAAAAAATAGACCTCTAGAATTTAGATAAATTAAGTATTTTAAGCCATTTTAAATCATAAATATTCTAAAATGACACATTATTAATTTTCAAAAAAAAAATTAAAAGTGAAAGGGCAGAAGGTGTTTTGCACACGTTCCAAGCGATATTGTATCTTCTGATTGAAACAAGAGAATAAACTTTTAAACTTATAGATCATAAATTTATAGATCATTTTTGTATATTTTCAAAATCTCTTTGAGCCAAGAGTTCATCACCAAGTCGAATGCCTTACGGTAATTGATCAAGCCTACGGAAAGCTTAAGGTGTTTTGTTTTGACCTACTTTAAGATAATAAAATCAATGACTAACAGTTCTTCACAGCCTTTTGCTCGCTGATTCGATTCCAATGCCAAAATGTTATTTGTCTGTAAGTGGTTGTTGATTTTTGAGCGCTGTTGAGGTTGATAATTGATTTACAAATGGCAGTATATGTATAATTCTTAACGTAAATATCTGTATCCTCTTATTCTAGTGCCTAAAGCCAATATTTTTTCATTTAATTTGTCTTGATGCTTTAGGCTTTGGCGGAATGAATGTTCATGAGGATTTATCTTAGTGAACCTTCGAGTGATTTTGATTTTTTTTTAATTTACTTACTCGGGTCTGAGGCTATGAGATAGCTAATTGCTATGTATCCTCTAAGGTTATTGACTTTTTTCTAGTGTTTTTTCCCAGGAAGGCTTATGTGGATTTATTTTCTCGGTTGTATCTAAGTTTGGTCAGATTTTGGTGAATAAAAAGCCAACGACAGCTGCAGCTTCAGCGCGGTGTATGGTAGGTATATAGTTTTCTAGGTAAGTATTAATTTTGCAAGCTGCAGTTTTAATTCTTTGGGTTAACCTTAAAGTAAGCGAGATTTAGTCTTACCCCGAGGTAAGTACTTTAAAACTTTACTTCTTTTGTTATATATGTTGACTATTTCAACATCTGATTCTAAATGTAGATTCTGTTCAGTTTGAGATACTTGTAAAAACTGCTGGGCAACTTCCTCTCTTATGGCATGCGTGCTTATTCAAATATTACATATTCTTCTTCTTTTAAGCACATGTTATCCAGTTCTATTTATGTTAGTGCTTTTCGGTTTAGAACTGAGTGCATTTAGTCTCATAATCTTTGCCTTCAAGAGAGTGCTGTTTGGAGGCTTTTGTTTCCAGACTTTCTAAAGTCTGTCAAGGAGATAATTATAGTTTGGAGGTTCCTTACCCTGCCATAGATTTTATATAAGCCAGCTTCTAGAGAATATATATGTCATATTTTTTAAAGAATTAAACTTTTTTGCATATTTTTACATTTTGCAGACTTCTTCATCAAATCATTACGAAATTTATTATCATTGGCATTGAAATTTGGAAAAGGTTTTTAGTTTGTATCTGTAGGAATTTTATTGAATTTATAATACCAGCTGTTATCCACATTATATAAAAGAAGCTTTTCTTACTGTTAACAGAACAACCTGTATAGCTTGGTCATCATGACTAAAAAAGCAGCTTACTATTACTAGATAATGGCTAAGAGTTACTGTGATTATGAAGCCAATTCAACTAAATACTTTAATAAAATTTATTTGATTACAATGTCAGCATATCTAGAAATATATTATTACCACTATGATAATTATAGTAACCGTTACTATATGGCTAGTTAGTACTACTAAAGATTTGGTAACCAGTCTGGCGGTCTGCAGGAAGTGGTAGTAATGATTATTAGATAGCTTAATTAGCTCTACTAACAATCAGGTCACCACAACCAGAATCTCAGAAAGGATATATGGCGCTTATTAAAGGTACCAAATATCTTAGTCAGTCTTACTAAATATCAAGTAATCATAAGTAGTAGCCATTAAAGTATATACAATGTGTGTTAATGATTACGAGGACACCAGTAGGTACTACTTTTTATTTTTATATCATTAACTAGATCATCGAAGTTAACGGAACTAAAGTTTAAGTTAGCGCCTATTTTACTTAAGTTCCAAGTTATGACGATCAAGTTTTTATTAATCGTTACTAGAAATTTTTCTCGGTGTAATTTTTGCTAATGAATTATATCTCTCTTTATAATAAAGTTAAGGTTCTGCTTATAATTTTCTTTGTAATCACTAGGTGTACATATTTAACATCCTTCTATTCAGGTGATGTTCAGTTTTATAGGGATTTCTCCGATGACGATTGGTACTGTAAATATTCTCTTTGCTTGCCAAGCCTCCTTGAGATCTTGGGATGAGGGTAAGTATTTCTCTATTTTTCTGCTAGGTTTTTATTTGTGGTAATAGGCTATACGATATCTGTTAGAAAATTTTAATACTATTGTAATTATTATTATTATTATTATTATTATTATTATAATTATTATTATTATTGTAAAACTTTACTAGCATGTAAAACCAGAAAACTGTCATAGCCTTAAAAACCTTAAAAAATCTCTTAGAAGCGGATTCTATCTAAAAATAAATTTAATATATTACCATTCTAGGCATACTACTACCAGAAATAAAATGTAAAAAAAAATCACGGTTTCTGTTCGGTAGCCTAGTCACGGCGCGATGGTCAGTGGTGTGCCACGGAGCATAGTGCACGGTTCCGGTCGCGGAACCCCATTTCCTGTTTAGTTAGAAGACTTGACCGGTCGCGTGTCTTGACTTTTCAAACATAAACATTTTAAATGTTACGGTCTTATGATCGCGCTGCTTTAAGGTAATCATTATAGTAAAAAGCATTATACAGGGTGTTTCATTAAGGGTGACGAGGTACCATAACTCAGCAAAAAGTTCGAAGCTAAAGGGGAAAAATAAGTAGCAAAAAGCAATTTTTTAAGTTATTTGCTCGTGCTTATAAGGATGCATCATTGCTGTAGTCAAGAGAAAAACATCGTACTTCCTTAAATGAAGTACAAACAAAATACAATAAAATAAATTGAAGTGACCCCCAACAGGTTAGTCCTTGTCCCGGACTTATCATTAAAAAATTACGTAAACGGTATATTTGCTATAAGAAAGTAAAATACAGCGTGTTAAAAATGCCAACTTACTTACCCCCAAACGATTTTCCCTTCTTGCACTTTAAAGAGCCAATAATAGAAAAAAGTCCAGTATTTCCACCAATATTATCACTATCACTTAAATCATCACCAGTTAAATGTAATGGTTCCATTTTAATTTCGAGTAGTGGTTCTTCTTCAGCCATCACCGCGCTCATTTAATCGCTAAAAATAATGTAAATATTTCTTATGAAAAAAAAAGTTTATTAAGGTAAAAATGTGATGAGTCAGTAATATTCAGGCGCGATAAAACGCAACTGGGAGCACGTTAGGCACGGGTACATAGGTTAAAGTTAGCCTGCTGTCGTATGTTTAATATGACCTGAGTCGACCTTTCAAATATCTAAAAATGTATGGGTTAAAATAAGCCAAGCCATATAACAGACGGTTATATTAGCGTTTCCGTGAAATACAACACTGGCATTTATGATGTAGGTATGTAGATAAACTCTCGTATAAATCAATTATCAAAATTTAGTAACCTAAAAGCGTGATTATACTGATTTTCTTACATTTTCAGTCAGTACCTTGTAAAACTAGTTTAAAATAATAGGTACCAGTTAGACTAGTGGAATGTGTACTTTTGTTAAAAAAATGACCTTTGAATAAACAATCTAGAGGGCATAATACTTACTACCTTTAATCTCAAGAAATATTTCATTTTCCTAAAGATATTCACTACAACGGTCTTTACAAACTTTCAACTCATAATCTTAAGTATCGTACATTTTTTATTACATGTTTCGCCTATAAGACCAACATCAGGCTAGCAAGGAACTTTATAATGCCAGTGATTAAAGTAACTAAATTTTAAAATCTGCAGTATAAAGCAAAAGTGTATTATGCTTAGGATCTCAAACTTTTGAAACGCTAGAAGTAGCATTGCCCTAGAACTATGGACAGTTTGTTTGTTTGCAACATCTTCGATGTAACGATGCCAAATGCTTATGTAGAAATGGCAAACAAACTACTTTATAAAGCCGGCTACTCACAACGCGATGTTTGAGTATGGTCTACACACTACTCAATAACTTGACAAATGGCAATTCTTGCGGGAACCTCAAGTAAAAGTATATTTTATTGCTAGTGATAATATGGAAGTTGACAGTGAAATTGAAGTAGCAGCAACATTTGTGGTGATGACCAGTAGCTATCTGTTAATGAAAAATAGAAAGCGTAGAAAGCGAAGGTGGTGGGTCTCATTATTTAGCAGACGCAGAGGAAGATAAATAATATTTTGAACGATCACGATTAATATACTTTATATATTTTCTATCTTTTAGGTATTATAGCACGGAAATGATGGTAGATTTTCTGAAAAAACCTACTGGCTCAATTGAAAATTGTTGTCGAATGTCACTGGAAGATTTCGAATATTTGCTTAATAAATTGGAACCACATATTTAAAAAAAATACGCAATTTAGAGAAGATATTTTAGAAAGGGAGCGATTAGAAATAACTCTGCGATTTTTAGCAACAGGTGATAGTTATCAGAGTCTGCATTACCTGTTCAAAGTGTCTCCACAATTAAAATCAAAAATGGTACTTGAAATATGCAGAACTTTAATCGAAGAAATGAAATACTTATTTAAGGTAAATTATACTAATTTATTTATTTATTTAGCAAAAGTAAGTAATATTCAACATGAAAAGTAATAATAAAGAAAAGGTTAATAATTAAGAAACAAATGAACTGAAATGAACTCCAACTTAACAGTTACAAAACGACATGTTATAAATCAAAATATTCTAACAGAAAAAGTTATTTATTCAAAACTGTCATAAAAATATTTTGGACTCTCGGTTGCGTGATTTGACATAGAAGGGACTGATGGTGGGTTGAAATCTGCTTGCGAATATGGGAAGCGCTTGGAATTAGTTTAAGAATGGTGCAAAAGGTTGTATATGAAAACAAGAACAATCTTATTTCTAAGCAGGAAACAAAGTGTAAAAGGAAGAAGCCGAAGACTAAAGATTTAAGTGAATGTGTAAAAATGAAGTAACAAATTTGACTAAAAAAAGAAACTAATTATAAATATCATTATCACTAACATACACACACAGTCGGAAAACTCTTCGTCATTTTCCGAATCTTCTTCAAATGGAGCAATGATCAATGGTTCAACTTGGATATCGAGTACTTTTTCTCTCTTTCATCAGGTTCTAATAATGTTTTCTGTGTGATCCACTGATTTCCTCCAATACTCCTTTGTGATGTGATTCAATGCCTCATTCCAAACAGCTTCAACCTGGTCAGATCTAAGCCCACCACCTACATGCTTCTCATAATAGGATTTTGACCCTGCCCATATAAGCTCAATGGCATTAAACTGACAATGGTATGGTGGCAATCTTAAAACTTAATGGCCATATTCACGTACTATTTCGTCAACAGCATATATTTTTGGTCTTTTCAGCGATTTTACAATTGAAAGAAGTTCGGATTTTAGCATATATGGCAAGGGATTCTGATTTTCTTTTACTAACCATTCATAAATTTCGCTTTTTCTACAACTTCCATTTGGTTGTTTATTCAAAATTCTTGAATGATACGACGCATTGTCTAATATTATTAAGGAAGGTTCTTGCAAGTTTGGTATTAACTGTTCCTTTAACCATTTTTCAAACATTTCGCTATTCATATTGTCATGATAATCCATACTTTTAGACTTAGAAGAAAAAATTAAACTTGCACCTGGAACGAATCCCGTTGAAGACCCGGCATGTAAAATAATAAATCGTTTTCCCTGACCACATCCTTTTTTTCTTTTCACGCTTTTCGCAGATTCATCTTGCCAAGATTTTATTCCACTCCCGTATGAAAATATCCAAGTTTCATCTAAGAATACCACTTTCCTTAACTTTGATTTTTATTTTGTGTATATTGTCTCAAAATCCTATTCGTTGGCTCACAATATTTGGTAGTTCACACAAATATCTTCTATTGCAGTCTTTTTTATAGCGAAAACCTATGCTTTTAATTAATTTTGCTAAAGCAGAAAGTCCAATTTCCAAAGTGCCGCGTTGCTTTAAAACATTCCTCAGAAATGGCAGCGTTATATTTGTTTTTAGCCTATATAGTTCATAAATCCTATCCCTTACTTCCATTTTTATACATTCACTTAAATCTTCAGTCTTCGGCTTCTTCCTTTTACACTTTTTTTCCTTCTTGGGAATAAGATTGTTCTTGTTTTCATATACAACCTTTTGTACCATTCTTAAACTAATTCCAAGCACTTTAGCTACTTCTTCTTGTACATTCTTAGGCAACCCTTTATTTTCTTTTTCGTTCTCGAAGTAATTAATAACATTAAGTACCATTTTTTTGGCTTGAGGATTTAGAAATCCACAAAAAGGCTTTTTCTTTTCCTTGTGACAAATGTCATCCGTCAATCGAAACTAGACAGGCATGTTTGTTATGAAAGTAATTGTTTTAGAACCACTGACATTTATCATTTTATCTTCTTTTGATACATTAACGCTGCATATATCTGTTTCGTTTATCTGACGCGTTGTAGTTAAAAAACGTTGTTGCGCAAATTGAAATGAAACGTAACTACAAAAGTTTGTCGTTGATAATCCGATACACCCGCACGATAAGAGCGATTTTGACTGTATCATATGGTTCTTATTAGTTAGATGCTTCGCCTATAAGCTAAATTAACAACTTGTCTATTTGATATGCCTATATCTATATTACACCCATCAATAATGTAAAAATGCAGAATAATGTATGAAAAATTAAATTTTATTTTGAGATAGAATTACGCATTGGTAAATGGCATTGGCAACTCAAGAAATCTAAAGGAATAAACTTTGTTTTCACTTCTTGACAATTATATTTCTTCCAGGCCCATTATTCTTATTAAAATAGAGCCTATCATCTGAAAGGGGATTACCACGTCAAAAAATGTGGTTTTAAAAAAAAATGTATGTAGTAGAAATCTAAAAGAGTTCGAAAACATAACACGTACATAAGAAAAATTCTCATAAAAGTGGTAAAAAAAATGTTGAGAATCTCGACTTATCGACACACTTCTCCCAATCTCTCCAAATTTTATTAAAGTTCCCGCTATTATGACGTCACAAACTCGTTTTCGTCTCGGATTAGTATTACTCCTCGACATTCAGAGGGCGCAACATTCAATCGACGGTTCAATATTTTATTTTCTCTTATACCTCAAGGGAAATATACTTTGACGCCTTAAACCACAATAAAAGCATTTAATTTGTCGGCAATAATAAACTAATACAAAAAATAGTGAAGAAATAGTCCATACTTGCAGTGAAGTCGTAGATTAAGGTAAAATACAAATCTGCAGTCTTCCTCCACTTAGTTATTAAACATAATTAAGCCGCTCAGGAGCAGAGTGGCCCAAGTGCAAAAAAGGAGTTTCGAGATAATTGACATTAATTTTTTTTATAAAAAGTCAAACGCAAATTTGTATCGTAAAAGATTTATTTATTATAAGTTTACAACTTCAATAATAATAATATGGCACATAACATTATATTGGAACAAAATAATTTAAAAAAACATTGTTTTTATGTAAAAAAAACAGTTGGGCCACTCTACCCTTTAAAATTATTTAAAAAAAAACAAATTATAGCACTTGAGCCTCAACGCCTTGTTCTTGTGTCGCAATATCTTCATCAAGAGCATTCTCACTGGTTGTCAAATTATTATAAAATTCATAGGCGATTGGGGGTATATAGCACAGAAGTCCTTGAAGGTCTTTATACTTCAATTTTTCGATAGGTCGGCCTCTGGGATACAAAACATCTAACTAGGCATCCTATGTCATCTGTTTAAGCTCTGTGCGTTTTTTAGTGACATTCACATTGTAAAAAAGAGCGGCATCATTATTAGAATATTTAAAATAAATATTAAAAGATTCCTCGGATTTAAACTTTAGCCACTGAATTTTTAGCCATTCGACTTCTACATTTTCTTCTCCTTTTTTTCGATTGGTTAAAAGTTTTTCCAAATTCACTAAGCTTCTAAAGTCACCACTTGTCATCTTTACTACTTTAAATTTATTGGTCTTTTTGGCACTTAAAATTACTTTAATCCAATCATCTGGCAAAAAAAATGTTTTGGAAGTAGCGTTTATGCTTTTCAATCAGGCCAAAATCTTGGTCACATGGCAAGTAGGAATGGCCGGACACAAGAAATTTGTGATCGATAACTTTTGGACTAAAGTTATCAGAATAAGTCATGTACCCACAAATTGCAGCCATTTTTATGTTTCTATTCTGGCCTCCGCACTGGTCGCTGTACATAATTAAATTGGGAGTTTGCACATCATTTTTGACATAATACATGATACATGAGCCTATTTCTTGAGGTCCACGTGATACATGTGTGCCTGGTTTGTAGTTAGGTTATGGATACCTAAACAATATGTCCATAACTGCCTCTTGTAGTAGGCTACTGTAGAAATATTAGGCGTAGGTAATGTCTTCATAAGATCAAATGCAATGGTCGTTGTGGAATTTGGATCTTGTTTTGGATCTTCTCGCATTCCATTTCGAGCTGCTTCTGCCTTACGTAAATGAAGTCCTTTTTTTCATTTCCACTTTTCTTTTATCTTCGCCAGTTAAACTATTTATTTTTACCTTCATAGAATCACATTTTTTGCACGTGTCAGTTGCAGGATACCGGAAATGAAGATTAAACTCTTCGTTTGAAAACTCAAATTTTGACACTTTCTGTTCACAATCATCACTTTGTAAATACAAGTTGTATAATTTACTTATGTTTAAATCTGGTGAAAGATATTCCCGGTTTGGATTTTTAACCCTGCTGTAGTGCGATTTATACTTGGCAAATTTGTTGACAAAATGTTTAACATTATCAATATCCACCTGATTAGTTTTGTTTTTGGGGGGATGCTTACCTCTTCTATCTATAGGCGGTGTAGTATGCTTGCCACCCCTCGTTTTATTAATTAGAGCTCTGGTCAAGCGACCATCCGAAACTCTCAAAGCATTTAAAAAAAAGTTTACAGACAATAACTTCATCTCCAGTTTTCTTTGGGCAGTTTATAAATACGTGTCTTACTACGTTTGTTTGGATGTTAGGAATGCGTGAGACGACCCTTATTAGATACTGTTACTTGGCCATTGATATAAGATGTCTGTAAATTGAAGTTTGGTACACTGTAAAAATTCTCGAAGATGCGTTTTCTCTCTTGGATACTTATAACAAGTGACATTGTCTGGAACAATTGCATTCTCCGTTAAAAAAAGTTTTTTCTGCAACTTCGTTTCCCCTTGTAGTTAAGGTAAGATTTTCCGGAGTTTCTTGCAACTTTACTTTTTTGCCTTTTCCAACCTTCATGTTTTGTCTTCCTTTTTTTACCTTTTTTTTCCTCCACGATGGCATTAGGTGCAATGTTCTGAATCGACTCTCCAGAATCACTTTCGGACTCGTCATCCATTGGCGGGTTAAAATCCAAACCAGAGTCTATATCAAATTCACTGGGTTCGGCTATGCTAGAAATATCTGACATTCTCCCCTAAAACAAATGAAAATTATCTTATAACTTTTGGTTATAATTATTATGGTTACGATAAGCCGAAGCCAAGTCACTCCCTGTAATTTGTTTTTATTTTCAGGTTATGTTTTTTTAAAATATTATTCTTAGCTTATTACATGCATGCCATACGTAAACTTAATATTTCTAACTTACCTGTGCTAGCACATCAACAGATTTGCAAAAATTGTTATAATAAAATATTTATTTCCCGTTTACACTCGACAAAATAGAAAAACACTGACAACGAAAACGACAACTTTTGAAAAGGCAAACTGGCCCAACTGTTAGACCAACTGTCACTTAGGCCACTTTTCTGCTACATGTTATGTAAATCGGGTAAATCCAGTGTGCCGGCATAAGTGTACTAAGTGTACTAAGTGTACTAAGAACGCCATCTAGTGAATATTATAGAAAGGTCAATTGGGCCACTTTAAATTTGTAAATAATAATACGGTATCTACGAATACCGGCCTATCTGAAATATGTAATTTTTTCACTTGGGCCACTCTGCTCCTGAGCGACTCAATTCTGAATGGATCAATGGACTCAAACCCTGGTAAGTATAACCGATACCAATTTTAAATTTTTTATTCCCTGATGATGGACACCGCTGTGTCCGAAACATGTCGGGAATTATAAAAACTTAATGATATTTAATAAATAAGTGGAGGAAGACTGTAGGATTTTTATTTAACCTTAATACAAAAACGTAAAAGGATGTCGCTATACCGAAAAATTTTGATTTATAAGTGATGAAGTTCTTCTATAAATGGAGAATAAAAATATATAAATAAGGTGAATTAAAAACCTAAATAAAGAGTCTAAAAATATATACTGTCCCATTAAAAAAAAACAAAGTAGATTCAACTGAAACATTGTATAATTTGAACGTCAATATTTAACATGCTGTATAATTTTCAGATCTAAACTAAATTAAAAAAAAACATTATTAGTTTAATAATTAGTATTAAAATTAGATATTAAAATGATTTCGCTTTAGCACCAAACAATATCAAATGCAAGACCGATTTCAACTTAAAAAGACCGATTAAAAAGACCGATTTCAGTTGAAAAAGTCAAAATACATACAATTTTTTTTCACATCTGTTAATAAAAAATACTTTAAATTGAAAAGTAGAAATCAACACTGATATAATACATAGGTTATTTCTTTTAAAGTAACACATTTTATATCCAGTCCTAACAAATAATTCACTTGTATACAGGGTGTCCCGGTTCATGTAGGAAATCTCTCGAATCCAGGTAGAACATCGAAAAATAATACCGAACGTTCCTATAAAAAAAATTCCTACAGGCCTTCTTTACGAAGATACAACCTCCTAAAGGACGCTGCTGGAAATTGGTTTTTCATAAATTACTTTTAAACTACCCCGTAGAATTTAATAAAAATGCTAGGTGATGAACACTATTAGGGACCTCTTAAAATGACATCCTTAAAATACATTTACCTTGTTTACTTTACCAGGGGCGGACTAGGTTGTAAACTTTAATGCGTATATTTTTAACACCCTGTATATTAAAGTCTAAAAAAAAGAAATTTGGATACCTTGAACCCTAGGCTAAAAAAAAGGTGAACCGTTTTGGATAAAAAAAATATTAAACGAGCCAATGTTTTTTTTTTTATTTTTTTTAAATGAGATAAGTACGCCAGTTATTCAAAGATCAGAAAATTTCGATGTAAGTCATTTAATTTAAAAAAAAAATGCATGTTTCTTAAAATACAGTGGTGTTCTAAAAAATACTTTTACAAAATATTTCTTCTTTATTATACGTTTATTTCTTTTTTGTTATTCTTAAGATAAAAACTAAACATAAAAAAAAACTAAAAAAATAATGTAAACCAATTGTATTGTACCTGACTTATTTATCGGAATTTTTACATTTTTGAACGCATTATTGTTACAAACGTTGCTATACTCCAAATTTAGCAAATACCTATTATTAAAACCTAATCTTTGTCAACATATTCATCCTTTATTCAATAATATTTTTTTAATTTTTGTATTTTTTGGTAACTTTTAATTTAAATTACGTCAAAATACGGAGTTTACTTTTATTGAGTATGCAGATATGCATCTTATGTATAGTCTGGCGTCTTGCAATGCATTGGAAGCAAAAAGATTGTACGAAGAAAGATTTCCCAATCGCATTATTCCGGGCCAGAAAACATTTCAACGTGTTGATCAACGTCTAAGGGAAACTGGTAGGTTTCTGTTTTCCATTTAATGAGGTAATACTATTAAATTTCCTTAATGCAATTTTAGGATGTTTTGAAAAAAAAAGAATAATGGTGGTCGGAGTAGAACAGCACGTACAGTGGAATTGGAAGAAAATATTTAAGATGCTGTAGCTGACACTACTAGTTACGAGTACTCGAAAATTAGCCGCTCAGCTTCATTCGTCCAAAACAATGGTACATATGGTACTTCAAGAACAACTGTTGTACCCATATCACTTACAAAAAGTGCATGAACTACTGCCCAGAGATTTTGCTCCTAGAATACATACATTGTCCCTCGAACTATCTTTGTCTGGTTTGAAGTATTTATGTTCGGTTTTATATCATCCGCCTCAGAAAGATGATGCAAATTTTATAGAATTTTTTAATAATCATTTAGATCAAATTTGTGACTTTAATGGTATAAATGTAATAGTAGGCGATTTTAATTTTGATTTATTGAAAAACTCATTTTATGGCAACGAAATATTTAATGTTATATATACCAATGGATTTTATCAAATAGTACAGACCCCTACTAGAATAGTCCCAAGAAGCCAAACATTAATAGACTATATCGTAACAAATAATAAAAATCTCCAATATAAAGTTCACCTGATACCTAAAATCAGCGACCATTCAATTCTTTCAATAACACTTCCCCAAGAAAAAACTCAAAATGATAAAAAAATTACATTTCAGAGGTCTTTTAAAAATTATGATCCCAATGAGTTACAACAAGAATTATCACATTCTGTTTGGAATAATAATGTTTCTGATGTAAATATTTTGGCTACTTCTTTCATTGGAGATATTGAAAATATTATTAATCGTATGTGTCCCAGGGTCAAGATAGTCCAAAATCAAAAATATCTCGACAAAAAATGAATTACTTCTGAAATAAGAGAAATGATGCGTGAAAGGGATCTATTATACAAAAGAGCTGTTATGAATGGAAGTGAAAATAATTGGCAAGAATACAAAGGGAAAAGAAATATCATTGTAAGTAAAATAAGAACAGAAAAAGAAAAATTTTACGCAGAAACAATAGACTTAATAAAAGTAACCCAAAAGAACTGTGGAAAAACCTTAAAACTCTTTTACCTGGGAAAAAGCAAGAATTGCCAGACGTAATCAGGTTTGAAACAGAAGTAATCAACCAAGAGGCAGACATAGCTAATAGATTTAATAAGTATTTTGTGTATAGCATTGACGGTATAATTGGGGATATACCACTTCCACAAAATGCTGTACCCTTTTATATTGGACCCACAGTGCATAGTGGAATATTTAGTAATTTTGGAAAATTAACAATGGTTAGAATGAAGGAAATGATAAAAAACCTAAAAAATGTGGGTGAGGGTGAGTGTGGCATCTCTAAGCAAGTCCTTTGTGACGTAGTATATGCAGTTGGTAATCGTCTTTTAGATGTTATTAACACATCACTTAGGAATGGTGTTTTTCCAGAATCTTGGAAATTAACAACTATCATTCCTGTTCCTAAGGTAAATAACACGAAATTATATAATGAGTTTCGTCCAATAAATACGATGCCAATATATGAGAAGGTTTTAGAAGTTGTTGTTAAAGAACAGTTGCTAAACTTTTGTGATTCAAATAAAATAATTATTCCTAACCAATCAAGGAATCAAGAATACTGTTTTAGAGTGGTTTAAGTCATACTTGAATAAAAGATCTCAACGTGTGTCTTATAAAAATTGTTTGTCGGAGTCTGTAAATGTTAAATATGGTCAAAGAAAATAATAGTAAACTAAACTTCGTTAGTATAATTATCTTTGATATGGTGTACCACAAGGAACGGTTTTGGGTCCGCTGTTATTTTTAATCTATATTAATGATATGGTTAGAGTAACACTTAAGTGTAAAATTATTCTTTTTGCTGACGACACAATGCTTTATATTATAGGTAAAAATTTACAACAAATGCAGAAAGATTTGAATGATGATTAGGAGCGTATTTTTAATTGGCTGTGTGTTAATAAGCTATGTTTAAATACTGATAAATCCAAATTTTGCATATTTAGAAAGAAATCAAAGCTTAGTGAAGCGGAAATCCAAAATATGCACATAGCTTTAAATGGGAAAAATATTACTTATGATGGGGAAATTAAATATTTAGGCATAATGTTGGATTGCAATCGAAACTTTCAAGCTCATGCTGACTATGTAATGCAAACATTTTCAAAAAAAGTCGGTTTTATAACTCGAATAGGTAAAAACTTAAGGATGCATACAAAACTACAACTCTATAATATTATTGCTCTCCCACACTTACAATTCTGTTCGACTTTGTTATTTAATCTACCTCAGTATAAAATAAACTAAATGGAGAAAATACAAAATAGAGCTATGAGACAAATTTTAAAATGTAGTTGGTATACGCCAACTAAATGTATGTTGAATGTTTTGAATAGGTTGTCTGTGAAGCAAAGGGTTTTATTTAATGTGTATCTGTTTGTTTTTAAACTTAAACATAATGTGTTACCTAATTATTTGTGTGATGCATTGAAGATATTTAGTGATATTCATAGTTATCATACGAGAAATCGTACAGATTTTATTTTATTGGAACGGTGCAATTCGACCCAAATGCAAAACTCGGTTTTATATAAGGGATTATCTGAATTTAACAAATTATTGTGATAATAAAAAGCTGTGAAAATCTAAACCGGTTCAAAAGGCTCCTAAGAAAATTTCTTTTAGATAACTGTTAGTACAGATAGTTATATTTGTTTATTTTAATTTTACAGATTTTAGCCCATTTTTATTTATTTTATTTATACATCTTAGCACTGTAGGTTTATTCTCGTTTCTTTTGTTTCTCGTCCTGTATATAAATATTTAACATGTTTATTTTTAGTTTTACACATTTTAGCCCGTTTTTAATTATTTTATTTATTATTTGTTAATAAGTTAAGTTTTATCTTTGTTTAATTTTATTATTGCCCCCTGGTATTTGTATTTGTATTAATAATGTTTTTGTTAAATTAGGTACTGTAGGTTTATTCTTGTTTCTTTTTGTTTGTGTCCTGTACATACATTACACTTTTTTTTTTATTTTTATTTTTATTTAATTTTCACATATTTACAAATGTTGTTTTTTTTCTATTTCTACTATTGTAATAAGACTAATAAGGAAAACTTGTACTTATATGTAGCTTTTTTATGCTAAATAAATGCTTTATTATTATTATTATTATTATTATTATTATTAATACACTTCGCAAACTGGCTGTTAGATCAGCAGTGAAATAACCTAAACTTTATCAGCACGATTCTTTTTACGGATGAAGCAGGGTTTACCAAAAATGGAATTGAAAACTTACATAACTCGCATATATGGGCTGATGAAAATCCCCGTGATACTATTATTTCTCATCATCAACATCAATTCCAATCAATAAATATTTGGGCAGGAATTATTGGCAATTTTTTGATTGGGCCATTTGAACTGCCACCACGTTTAAACGGAGAACTTTATTTGGAGTTCCTCCAGAACAATCTGCCAGATTTATTAGAAGATTTGCCCCTTGCAACCCGCCGAGATATGTATTTTATGCATGATGGAGCCCAACCCCATTTTAGCCTTGCTGTAAGACACCACATAAATAATACTTTTGAAAACCGTTGGATAGGTAGAGGAGGACCTGTTGCTTGGCCTCCTCGGTCTCCCGATCTAACGCCATTAGATTTTTATCTATGGGGTCATCTCAAAACCTTGGTGTATTCCACCTCAGTCGATACTCGGGAAAAACTGCTCCAAAGAATTACTTTTCATTGTGATAATATAAAAAAACAATCTTGGGTTATTGTGGCGAGTGCAGCAGTCCTCGATTCGTCGTGCCCGCGAATGTGTTAGAGTTTACAAGGCCCACGTCGAACCTACATATGAAGTTTTTAATAATTAATTATTTATTGCTCGTATTGAAGAATTTAACTTTTGTTTACATTTTTGGTTTTTTGCATTTTTTTTGTAAGTTGTTTTTTCTAATTTAAAAACATACACTCATCACAGGTTTTTTTTTATTATTTTGTAAAAGTATTTTTTAGGACACCACTGTATTTTTAGGAACGTGTATTATCTTAAATTAAATGAGTTACATCGAAATTTCTCTGTTTTTTAAATAACTAGCGTACTTATCTCATTTAAAAAAAAAAAACATTGGCTCGTTTATTATTTTTTTTCTCCAAAACGGTTCATTTTATCGATAATGAACAAAAGTACCTTTTTTTAGCCTACACTGGTAAAACGCACATTGTAAATTTACATAACATTACGTTGGCAATTTTGTTACCACAATATATTGTGTAAAATTACATTCCATATGTAAATATTAAATGGGTACACAATAAACAATGTAATTTTTTGATGTGATTTTGACAGAAATTTACAGAGTAGATTATGCACGTTTCTAAAGTAAACTTACGATATAAATTACGTAATAAATTTATGTAAATTTACCTAGCTGGCTAGGTAAAAGTAAATATTAAAATGCGAATTTCTTTATTAAAAATCATTTGTATCCTATGTGAATTTACACAAAGCTTATTTATGTAAATTTACGTAGTTTTCCAGGTAAAATTAAATAGTAAATGTTTTTTTGGAAATTTTTCGTTAAGTAATATAAAATTACATACGAATTATAATAATATGACAATATAAATAAAATACTGTAAAATATTTAACAAAATAATTGTATTTCTAAAAGGCACATTCACATAATATTAGATGTATCAAAAAATTTTCAAAGGTCACTTTTTAACTATGTATACTTCAACAACCGTTATAATATAAAATTTAAACAATAGATATGAAGTGGTCTTTTCTTAATGCGCAGTTCTGTTTGGAGATATGTATATACAAATGAAACAAATAACTTATGTAAGAATTTAAAAAAGCACATTTTAAAATTATTGTCATACATACGTCAGGATTTTCAAAAAGTATTGAAAATGAAAATATATTAATTTTTTCTAATATGTCACTGACTTAAAATATATATAGAGTACTAAAAGTAAAAATTAGATGACTTGTAAATTATATATTTTTATTTGCACAGTTTTCTCGAAACACTTCATGTAATTAAGAACACTACACATACATATAATTATATTAACATATAATAAGAAACAGCATGTACATATATTCTTAATCATAAGAAATAAGAACTAAAAATGCAAATTCTAAAAATGCAAAATTTTCTGACCTAATACTAAATATTTATTCTATAATGAAGAAAAATAGTACATCATACGAAGATGTTACTATTTAGTTATAGAAAATTTTTTAAATTTGTTCATAAAATTAAAAACTTTCCTCTTTGTGGGGTTAATTTTTTTAAATTTTGATCCGGAATCTGGATGAATTTTTAAAAACATTCTTTGTATTAATTCCAACACCGTTTTTATTTCTTTTGGATACTGCAAATTATAAATAAAGTAAATAGCCATGCACACTTTAAAAGAATCTTCAAAGGTCTCATATGGGTCGAGATTCAGCGATTCCTTTTCGCAGTATACAAAATACGTGGATGAAAGCTCTGCATTTGAATCTAAAAAAGATTTATGCACATTAAAACGAAACAAATCAATAAAAAATGCTTACCATTAATTTCAATAATGCAGGGTGTAAGTGGCATATCGTCAAAATTTATTTCCTCTAAAGTCTAAAATAAAAATGTGCAATGTTAAAAAAAATATATAATATGATATATATATATATATATATGGATTTAAAAATTATTTCATTACCTTGTATTTCAATGTTAAAGCATTTACATCCTCCTTAAAGTACAGTGCTACATTTGTAATAACACATCTAAGTACGTCTCTTTCATCAATATTTTGGCAATATTTATCTCGTAGGGTGGTTTCCAAAAACATCAAATCTTTGGCTTGTCATTTCGGTAATTAAATGAATTTCTGAATTCATTAATTTTTCGAAATGCCAAAAAATACCTTTTTTTGAGCAAAGAATCGGCCATTTTTCTTTTATATTTGTAAAAGATGGTAAAGTATTGATAAAACTCCTTTGTTCTGAGTATGTTTTTTCCAATATATTGTAGAAATTTTCAATTGTCTCTTGAATATTTTTATCATCGTCTTTTATAGGAGAGTTATTCCCTTTGTTATTAGGAGGTGCCCAGTTGATACATCCAGCACGCGCAGATACAAGCCTTTTTTTAGATGAAACTGGATTTTCAACAGCAGTGGTTCTTTTATGAGGCCGATTTAAATAGTTATTTCGGTCTTGCAGTTTGCAAACCAAAGAGTGGCTCCCATCTCCCAAAAGTACTCTATCTTCATCCACATCTCGAAAAATATCGGGATATTGATCTATGATTTTTTTAGCTACTATTTTAAAGGCTTTTGTCGGAATACTATGCTTAATGCGTCTCATTTCATTTATAGTAGCGTGAATTAAAGATGCTACTGTATTTTTTGTTTTGATACCATTCCGAAGTTCATCAAGTTGCTCCTCTGATAGTTTGCTCCAAGGAATTTGGACAGATGACCAATGATGTTCAGTGTTACAATTTACTATTTTTGTGATTATTATTGATTCACCTATTGGGTCAATATGCTCTACATCTTGGGCATCATGAGATGGTTGTTACGAATTATTTGTTATTGTGGTGGCCGTTGCCGAGTTAAAACTGGCCTCCTGGGGTACCCATATTTCATCCTTAGATAACAGGATAAGGATTTCAGAAGAAACATGAGGCAGAATTTCCTCGTCAACCGGATATATATACGGACAATAAATTGTTAATCCATTTTTTATATCTTTATATCCATGCATGAAAATTTCTTTTATATTTGTAGTGAAATAGTTGCAAGATTTTAAAGGACAACATATAACTTCTTGCATTTTATTAACTATTTGATTTTGATTTAAAGGATGTTGTCTGTAAATATGCTGCTTAAAGCCAATATATGTTTTAAATATCATATTGCATCCATGATGCACACAATAAAATACAACACCAGTCCAGTTACGGTGTAAGTACTGGTGCAGTTCGTACTTTCTGTGTGTGCAACACTTAAATGCACAAATTTTGCATTGCATCATTATAAGAAAAAATATTTTTCTCACCTTAAACTGCAGGTTTACCTGTCACAGTCGTTACGACGCTTCAATATATATTATGGCACAACATGACACACTAAACTAAAGAAAAATGGGAGAATAAATAAAGTCAGTTAATGGACGAAAGACTGAACGAGAAATAAAGTAAAACAATATGGCGAAGTTGGCAAGTTTATCATGGGGGCGCTAGTAGTTTTGTTGTTAGTGATTTCACATCATCTGTACTGTAATTTTACATATGAAATTATATAAAATGTAGTTACATAATATACCATGTAAAAATATAAATACATAATATATGTTGTAATTTTTATTGCAGTATTTGTTGTGTAAATTATTTTTTCACATTGTTTATCTAGGAAAACTTCATTTTACATTGTAGATTTTATGTGTAAATAAAAAAATACAGAATATCACCTGTAAGTTCTAATGGCGTTGAAATTTCACCCATCACAATATGTAAAAATATTACTACATTAAATGTAACGTAAAATGTACATAATTTATCAGTTATTATTACTGTCATTCCTACCAGTGTAGGGTTCAAGGTATCCAAATTTATTTTTTTTAGACTTTAACATACAGGGTGTTAAAAATATACGCATTAAAGTGTACAACCTAGTCCGCCCCTGGTAAAGTAAACAAGGTAAATGTATTTTAAGGATATCATTTTAAGAGGTCCCTAATAGTGTTCATCACCTAGAATTTTTATTAAATTCTACCGGGTAGTTTAAAAGTAATTTATGAAAAACCAGCAGCGTCCTTTAGGAGGCTGTATCTTCGTAAATAAGGCCTGTAGGAATGTTTTTTATAGGAACGTTCGGGATTATTTTTCGATGTTCTACCTGAATCCGAGAGATTTCCCACATGAACCGGGACACCCTGTATACAAAAATGTCCTTGAAGCGCAGAGACTAAAAATAGGCAGTTTTATATTTATAAGAAAAATAAAACTGCCTATTTTTTATGTTTTTCTTTTTCTTATGATTTAATAAATAAATGAAAACTAAGTGTTTCATTTAATGATTTTATAAGTGTTATTTCTGGCTCTAAAAATATCCAAAATAAATGTGAAAGGTGAAACGGCGTCTGAAACAAAAGCTTTTATTTGAGGTCGGAAAATTGCTATAATTAGTCATGTTTCGATTATAAGAACATAATCAGACCAGCAGAATAACCCTTGTTATAATAATAACGAGTGCTGATGATAAGTAAAATGCCAATATTTATCTAAATTAGTATCTGATTAGATATATAAGAGAAATATTGTTTTCAGGTTTTTTATAGGTATGTTTATTATTATACCAGGCATCTGAATAAGGTAAGAGCAAGGTTATGATTTTTTTTACACCGAACGCATATATCAAATGAAAGAGAATTGAAAACCTAAATATGAAACGTAAAAATATTTAAAATGCCTTATTTGACAAACGGTATTATTTAACATCTTGTATCGTGTTTAAGACTTATACTAAACATAAATAAATAAAGGACTAATAAAACTGGAATAAAATGTTCATTTTTAAACAGGAAAATAAGACCTTAACCCACAAATGGCAAAGAATTTACATACCTATCCTAAATTAATAGACATTTTTAAAACAGCATAGCAGCTTTAGTTCAGATATTAAAAAATAAGAAAAGTATACAAAAAAAGGCTCACAAAAAGTCCATCATAGTAAATATAAATTTGTAAGGGATATCAGATATGTATATATCATACATGTTCATGTACTTCGATATAAGATTAGTGCTATTAGGGTATAAATGGCCCGAAGGGAAAACGCTTATTTGAAAAAAATTTTCAGATATACTTAAAGTAATATGAAAGGCAATCATTTTTAATAAACACCTTGCAGATAAAACTTAAAATATTCAATAAATCTGTACTTACAATGGTAAAAACCGCATTGAATACAAAACATCGCAGCCAGGTAAATTAGTAAACGCACTAAAAGTTTTACACCTTTCTATAGGTTTGTACTCTTATCTCCGAACGGTTCGGGTCACCTCTTATCTCTGAATTTCCTTATCGGGGGCATAAAGGTTACGAGTCCTATTTACAAAATAATTCGCCGTATATTATACATAAAATTTAGACAACAGCTTTTTAGAATTTCAAAATATTTAAAAAAAAAAATTATACAGTCCTAAAATACGTTCTATATAATTAACATATTTTTCACTTGTCTTACGCATATGAATTATGAAAACATATTCTTTAGTAGCCATCTTTTTAAAATCTAATCTATAACATATGTTGGGTAAATATTCAATTTTTAAGTAATCCTTTTTCCCGGAAAATTCTGATTTTTTCTAATGAAAAACCTACAACTTTCACTCCCTCTTCTACTCTCAAACTATATCCTAAAATTTCCATGACCGCAACAAGTATAATTTTATTACTAATAAACTTAAATGAATAAATCAAATGTTGCCCAAAATCAAAAACAAAATGGATGATTGATTTTATTGACATTTGGGACGGAGATGGAACACCGACCGGTTTAATCCGAATGTCCGTTATCCAATGAAACAGTTTTTATTTCTGCCGAATTTTAATTATGCTAAAAGGACCCTCCGATTCGGACATGTCAATTTGTAAAAGGTTTTTATTTCCAACGGAATTTAATTATTGTTTCATTTCTTTTATGCTAAACTAAAACAAAGTATATACATACATTTTCAAATAGGACTTAATTAATGAACTCGATGCAGAAAAACTGTATGGATCATCCCTTTCAATTAATCATATATTATTAGGGATTTTTTTGCATTTTATTCAGTAGCATGTTTTTTAAGCTTTAAAAGTAATACAGAGCATTTTATAGGACTTTTCTATATCTATTCAATTTAGATTCCTCATTATCATTAAGCTTTATAAGAGTGTACTTTTGGAGAATATATTTTTTTTAATTTTATACTATAGTGCTACATATTTTTTTGGATTACGCAACACACGAATTATCGCCCTACAAAATTGGAAATGTTTGAATATAACATTGGCTCTTTTTACTGTATCTTTAATTTTTTCTCTTTTAATAGCGTTAATAGTTCACGTTTAGAAATCAAACTGTTGAGACAGATACACCACTAAAGAAAAGAAAAAGGAGACTTTGTATTTAGTCGTGAGAAGTTGAGATTTAAATGGGTGTATATTTTTTATTCGAGGTATTTATTTGGATTAGTTGTCCGCCTGTTACGTAAGAATAAGCCCATTCAAGTGAAAGCTTGTAAATATCAAATGCTTGTGACTTTGATTTCACAATTTTTCTATCCACAATATCACAATGATGTTGAATTTCAGCCAATCCTTCCTCACTTAATAAACTAATTTTTTTAAATGTAGAAGGTATTAAAATCTACGAAAAATAATATTTTGATCTTAGATCATTTTTCAATAAACACTGGACCGCAAAATTAACCGGACAACGAAAATTTGGTTCAAGTTTAATCCTTAATATTTTTTTCAGTATTGCACCAATCTTCATAATTTTTTGCCGAGTTTTAAGCACTTTTATTGTCAAAATTTTTTTCACATCGAAGCTACTTAACTTTTCAACTAATTTGTTGTTATACAGGGCTTAATAAAAAGTTGAATTTTACTCTAAACTTTTAAACACCCTGTGAAAAAAATTCACAATTGAATAATGATTTTTTTGCCCTATCTTTTTTTAACAACTTTTTTTCTTATTCATTCCGATATCTGTATTATTAAAGAAAAAACACTAACTTAAAGGAAACAATACAGTAACGCTATAGTAGCAAGAATTTGTTTTTAAAAATATTGCCAAATTTGCTGTTATGAAAAAAGAAATAGGTAGAAGTTTCCATGGCACCGTGGCATGTCAAAAAGATTTTGGTCAACGAGTTTTTTCAAGGATTTTTTAAGTTATTTTTGAAAGTGTGTTTCAAAGCTGTTGCGTAAGCGATACGTTTAAAAATTCTACGAGGCGATGGTCGTCCGATTAGGTGTATTGCAGAAAGGTACGGTATCTGATGCGATACAAAGGTTCAGACAAATTGGTTTTTATTCAAGTAGACGTGGACAAGGAAGGCGAAGGGCCACAAATGCAGTTAAGGATCGATTTATTCGTCTTTAAGTTCCTCTTCTACCTCTGCTCCAGCTTTGGTAAGAAGACTGGCAGATAGGTACCTTGGTTTCACCTGTACGAAGAAGGTTAGCGGATTAGAATTTAACATGTCGTGTACCTGCTACATGTCCTCTATTAGATGCGGGTCATCGAAGGCTGCACGCGATATTAAAACACCGGAATTAGTAAAAACAGTACCTAACTTAGTTGATAAACAACCTGACACCAGTACTAGAAAAATTGGACTGCAGCTACATGTCAATCATATGACGGTATGGACTATTTTAAAGGATCAGTTATTATATCCATATCACGTACAACGAGTCCAGGCTCTATTACCACGAGATTTTCTTAGTCGTCTTAAATTTTATCGTTGGATGTTAGAAGTAATTGAGCAAAACCCTCAGTTTTTAAAGCAGATTCTGTTTATCGAAGAAGCTAGTTTTTGAGAGGCAATCATTAACTATCATAATAACCACATTTGGGCAGATGAAGGATTTTCATCTGCCCAAATGTTGCCATAGTTGAAGCTCATCACCAACAACAATTTTCTTTAAATGTATGGGTTGGAAATATTGGAGACCACCTTATTGGCCAACATTTTCTACCACAGAGATTGAATGGAGAAATATACACTCGGTTTCTCCAAGACATACTTCCAGGACTTCTTGAGGCGGTACCCCTAGATGTAAGAAGAGTAATGTGGTTTATGCATTATGGGACTCCTGCCCATCTTAGTTTATTAGCACGTTTCATTTGGTCTCTTAGAGAAAAAAATGGATGATACGTTTCTATACGTCGTTATTTAGACGAAACAAATCCTTGGATAGGCCGAGGCGGTCCTTAGCTTTGGCCACCTCCGTCACCAGATATAAATTCACTAGATTTTACCAAATAGAGTCATTTAACTTTGGTGTACAGGATTCCGGTACTGGATATTCATGACTTGAGAAATCGAATTATTAATTCATGTACCGTAATTCAAAATTCTCCCGGAATTTTTTAACGGATTCGTCGACAAATACGACGTATAGACTCTTGCATAATGGCAAAGGATTGTCATTTTCAATATTTTTTATAATTATTTAATTTCTTTTTCTTTCATTTGGTTTAAAATAAAAATTAGAATCACATCTAAACATTAATAATAAACACGTAATACAGATGTATTTACTTAGATAGGAAGATGGACTTTATTTTTTTAATCGAATACGCAACCTCGGACAAAAGAAAGTCAAGAGATCAAATTTTCAAAACAAAACAAAACAAAAAAAAAGTGGTGTATCATATTTTTTATCAAAAATATTTAGTTTAAACCTTACACGAACATCACTGGTACAAATTAAAAGAATTCGTGAGCCTCAGAAAACGCCTTTTGCTGCATAGAAAATGCATACCAAATTTCACTAAAATATCTACAGAGGTTTTACCGGTATTATAAAAAAAAAATTCTTTAATCTTTACCACCCTGTAACTCAAAAGTTACGCCTCTTAGGACTTATAAAGTTTTTTTTTTTAAATTTACCCAAGAATCAGCCCCTGAGTTCTTTCGCATCTATTTATTTACACCCTGTATATTACTACTTATAAGTAGGTTTAGCTTAATTTTAATGTTTTTTCCGAAGCTAACATCGTTAGCGAAACACGTGTCACAAATGAAATAAAAACCTATACTGTGTTTATTTAACTATAAAATTAAATACGCTCAAATAAAACCGCTTTTAGAACACGCGTTTAATATTTATGTATGCTATGACGTTACTTCTTTTTAAATTAAATAATTAATTAAAAATTATCACGCTACATTCACAACCTTAATTCTATCTCTAGAGAATTTATAATACTTTTTATGATTTGGCGATTGCATCAGGGATATTTTCAATTGACCTGCATAGGAATTTAACGAATTAATAAGAAATATATGCAACTTATTAATCGTAAGCTTGAAATTCATTAAAATTTTGGCATTCGAAAATTGGACTTTTCTCACCGAAAACCAATTTTTGCTAGTGAGGAGATTCTTTAAGAGGCCTTAAAGAATAATTCCAATCACTGTGAAGCACAAACCTGCAGCAAAATGAAAAATTATTTAAAATTTCTGAAATAAAATCTGAAAGACAATAAAAAATATTCTATTTGTAAAAATCAAAAAAGACGTGACCAACTGGACGACAAGAAAAAATAATTAAAATTCTAATTGGTAATTGTTTTCTTACTGTTGTAACAGTAATTTGTTTCTTTTGTATAAATACTTTTAGATACATAACAAGTGACTCTAACCATAATAAGGGATAGTTTTTAAAATAAAATGGCTAGTGTACATTTTTTTGATGCATCGTTTGGTGTCGTTTCCTCTAAATAGGAACAGATTTTGTCGCTGCAACAATTATTTCCCGCGTCTAAAGTTAAATTTTTATATTTATACATTGGCAATACTTGGTTGGTTCCTGGATGCGCAGACGACTTAGCAGTCTTGCGATTGAAGCGCCACCAGTCGTCTCTCTCTCTCCAAGCATATTAAAAAAGTAACTGTCAAAAGGTAGTTCTTCGCTTAAGTAAGTTCTTTTTCGAAAAAATCTACATTGTTTTTAAGAAAATCTAATCTAAGTGAATGCTTTGAAACAAGCAGAACCCAGTCAAGTTCTCCAGAGGAAATCAGGGATCCCTGCGACACACATCCAGAAATTCCAAAGGTAAGGTGCCATTCATCATTTTTATTGCCAAAGTATACCCTTTTCGCGTCGAATCTCAACAAAAAATTTGTCTTTTAATAGGAACCGCCTTTTCGTGACAGATTTAATAAAGAAGAAAAAGAAAAAAATGTTATGGTCAATGGTTATGACGATAGGATTTTTGATATTTTAAATCTTAAAAACTTTACTACATCTCAAAAAGATAAAAATAAGCTAAATTTTTGCCATACCTTATATTCCTACTTTGATAAAAAGCTTTGATAGGGTTTTTAAAGGCCTGGGTCACAGAATGGTCTATCAAAGTTCAATTAAAATAAGAATACAGTTCCCTAGAGAATTCAGAAGATAAAATAAAGATCTGTAAAAATTCTGGGATCTATGAGACTAATTGTAACGATGGTGATTAGAAGCATATAGGGTAAGGAAAAAACTAATTAATGTTAGACTTCAAAAACATATAACTCAAATTTGGCTTGGCAAGTTAAAAGAATTTGTTTATTTCGCTCAAAGAGACCCTAATATGATTTTAAACAAGGCGAAAGTCTGTCTTGATCTCAAAACTCATATAATAAAGTCTTTTAAAATTGAAAACTTAAGCATCATCAGACCTGAACTGGTATTAAGTATCATCCTATTATATCAGTTTTGAGACCGAGACTTTTTTCGTCTTGTTTTAAATACGAGTTTTAGTTACTGGTAACACTGTTTTGTCATTTGGATATCTGTTTCTACTTCTAAACCCAAAAAAATATAATTAAACAAAATCCCTTAAACTGATGGATTAAAAATAAGGCAGTCTGTAATTAAATTATTCACTAATTTTCATACAGATTTTATCATGTTTATTTTATTATAGAATTAAATACGGCACTGAAATTCACATATAACAGTCAAATTGTACACGAAGTTGCGAGTATTGAAATTAAATCATGACAGGCCACATTCCAATTTTAATTCTACTTGTAGTACTATCTAAAATCATTCTTATGATATGGCGACGGTGCCAGGCATATTCAATTCGACCTGAACCCCCATTTAATAATGAATTGGTAAGAAATTTTTCATTTAAGAATAGTGTGCTCAATGGTAAAGGTAATGCTAATAGCAATTTATTTTGATGCTATTATTCATCCTTGGGAATATATATTCTTCTTTCTCGTACATACGTTTATTTTCCTTCAATACATTATCATTAACCCAAATAAAGCTAATGTCCTTTAAAAAGCCATTTTTAAGGTAACTGTAATTTATCGATTTAGCTTAGCTTTTACAACTCATCTGTAGATGGCAGCACTGAAGTCGTTATTAAGAAGGACAAGCGTGTCAGAATTTTGAGGTTAGCTGTCTGTTTTTTGTTTTGCAAGCATAGTTTAGCTGTTATTGTTGTTTAAAATAATTTTAAATGCAAACATGGCGAATTGAAAGTAAGTACATCTAGTGTTAATAAATTTTGTGTAATATAGTATTTAAAATCTTAATATTTATAATCTTTTGTTATGATTTTTTAATTCGAAGTGAAAAATTATCATTTTTGGAAAAAAAATATTTTGAATTTTGGGTTGTTTTTGTTAAAGGACTTTAGCCTAATGTAATGCCCAATTTTTATGTTATTGTTTATATTTACAAATTTATTTATTTGTATCTTTTTAGTGATAGGCGACCATTAAAATTGCACGAGCTGATAACAGAATTGGAAGATATGGATGATATCCTATCTCAGGGGGCTACTATAACAATCTTTCCACCGGAAAATGCTAACGGCGAAGTTACTGATGAGGATTCCGGAGACGAAGACAACATAGTCATCGATAATCTTCCTGGTAGCCAACTCAGAGTTTCTGCAGAGATTAGTTTTGATGGAACACCACCGGCTGAAAGTCTAAATGAAGATGAAAATGAAGATTCTTTCGATGAAGAAGACAATTTGCCACTTGCTCACTTTGTGCCGCTAAAGAAATTACAAAAATTTAATTGGATTGCTGACCGTGATATTCCAGAATCAACATTTGCCTGGAATGCGCCCCATAAAGTTGAAAATCATCAAAGTCCTATTGAGATTTTAAAATTGTTTTTTGACGATTCTCTTATATCCAAAGTATGCCAATTTTCAAACATATATGCCGCACAAAATAATCGGCCGGCAGATATATCGGAGTCTGAAATATGGTATCTTTTGGGCGTGCTGATTTTGAGCGGATATTCTGAACTTTGATCCTTTCTAGCACATGTATTGGGAAAACTCAAGTGACACAAAAAATGAACTTGTGAGGAATGCCATATCACGTGATAGATTTAGGTACGTAAAGCAAAATATCCACCTTTGCGATAACAATGATTTGAATGCCAATGACAAGTTTGCAAAAGTTAGACCCTTCATAAAAACCCTAAATGAGAAATTTATGGAGTTTGCGCCTACTGAAGAAGTCCACAGCTTAGATGAATCGATGGTTCCATACTACGGACGACATGGAACAAAGCAATTCATTAGAGGGAAACCTATACGCTGGGGGTACAAATTTTGGACAGCTACTACCCGACTTGGATATATTGAATGGTTTGACCCTTACCAGGGATCCTCGTGTATGATTCCAGAAAAATATAAATTATTAGGTCTTGGATCTAGCGTCGTATTGCAGTTTGCTGATGAACTTCAAAAGATTTATCCCAACTTGGCATTCCATATCTACTTTGACAACTTTTTTACATCTCTTTCGCTTCTTCATCAACTTAGCCAAAGGCAATTATATGGCACTGGGACGATAAGAGAAAACCGTATTCCTGAGAGTAAGCTGGGACCATCAAAAGACCACAAGACGAAAAATAGAGGCTCTTACGAATATATGTATGATCCTGATAACCATATAGTTGTGTGCAGATGGAATGACAATAGCCTAGTTACTTTGGCATCTAACAGTACCACTGTGAATCCAATTTTACAAGCCAAAAGATATTCTCAAAAGGAAAAGAAACGGATAATGGTAGATCAACCTTATATTGTAAAAAAATATAATGAAAATATGGGCGGGGTCGATAGAGCGGACCAAAACATCAGCCTTTACCGAGTATCCATAAGAGGCAAAAAGTGGTATTTTCCAATTTTTTGTCACTTCTTGGACATGGTAGTTCAGAATTCTTGGCAATTGAACAGAAATAGTGGGGATAAAATGGACCAATTAGCATTTAGAAGAGCAATAGCCCAAAGCATATTGGAGACACACAAGAAACCATCAGCTTATCAAACTGGAAAGACAAGTAAATATTTGCATCAATCATCGCGTTATGACCGCATGGACCATCTTATTTTATATAGTGAAACACAAATCAGATGCAAATATTGCACAAAAAAAGTTAATTTTACATGTAGCAAATGCAAAATTGGGCTCCATCCAAAAGAATGTTTTTATCTTTACCACACTCAGCATTAACTTATATTATCGTTTTTATTTTGATTTAGCACTAAACATGGCAATAAAAAAATTTTCTTGGTACGATATTGATTATATTTTTTTTTTCAATCGTATAGCAATAAAGCTAAAGTCCTTTTAAAAGGACAGTGACTTACCATAAATCTACCACTTACTAATTTTTTCAAATATTTTTTTAGGGCTTCTAGGTACACTAGCATTAAATATTTAGTGGTAAAAATAAACTTTTCAATTATTTTTTTTGTCAGCCTTATTTGGGTTAAAACTTACCTAAAAAGTTATTTAATTGACATTAGTAACGGAAGATTCTGCTATTTAATAATAGTAGCATACCTTAATTCTTTAAAGTTTAATAATTTTAGTACCTTTAGAAAATATTATGTCAGAGTATGTTAAATTATTTGTATATAAAAAAAATAGTTGGTATTTAAACTAATTACGACTTCGTGAAAATTTAATGACTGAAAAAAAAATTAAAATAGGTAATAAATAAATAAAAACGACTTTTATTAACTTAATAAGTCATCACCCAGCATTTCCTTGAATGTTCACACTTGTCTGTCCATTAGGAACTGTCGAGATTTAAATTTAAACTTATTTATATTAAGAATTTGAAAGTTGTTTGGTATGAGATTGTATATTATGATGGCCTTGAAAATAAAAGATCTCCGAAACATGGCTGTTTTATGTTGTGGTACAGTAAAAGCATGGCGTGATCTAACGTTAATATTGTGAATTGCTGTGCGTAGTAAAAATATGGATTTAAGAAGTTGAGATACTTCCGCCTCAGTAAGGAATAAACAAAGTTTAAAAGATGGTGTGTTCTTCAATTTTCCATATTCAGCCAGGATAAACGTAGCGCCAATGTGTAGATTTAATGACTTTTTTACCATGTCTTTTTTAGTTTTACTACCAAAATAATTTTATTATTGTTAAAATGAAAAAAAAAATGGTTATAAAACTTTTTCCAATACTTTAGACAATGTGGCTAATATACTTATAATTAAGTTATATATTATACTTATCTTAAGTCGGAGAAGGTTTAAGGATAATTTATTTTAGGTAAAGGGATGCCAATTGCAGTTTTCCAGAGAGTCAGTATATCGCTCGTTTTAATTATAGAGTTAATTATATGCATAATAATATATTTAAAGAGCTACACATTTTTAATTTAAGCAAAATTGAATGTATTTCCTGAGAAGTTGTTAGTGAAAAGTTAAATCTAGATTTAAAATTATAAACATTATTGTTGTAGTATTCTATCTTATCTCTACATTATTCAGTTACAGTCTGTAAAAAAAAGGTATTTATTTATATTTTCAGCGTTTGATAGATTTGACGGAAGAGTACTGTTATTTTGTGAAGTAATATTTAAGTCTTGTAGGGTTTTCCAAAGCTTAGAAGGATTAATAAGTTTAGAAATAGTTACTATGTGGTTTCTTTTTTCTTTTCTTATACAAATAAGTCTTATAAAAACTGTAATTAGTTTCCGTTTTAGTCTTTTTATATTTTTGCCATGCTTTATCTCTTAATCTCTGCAATTCACAAATATCTCTGGTAAGCCAAGGAACCCTAGGTTTTATTGCTCTTAACCCTCGGAACTGGAGTATGTTTATCAAAAAGTGAGATAATAAGATCATGAAAGATATTAACTTTTTTTTCTATGCTTCTTTCTAAAAAAATTCTATGTCATGGTATATTCTGTAAATCATTTTTAAAAGCATTTAGATTAAAGTCTTCAAAAGTTCTGTATTGAAAAAAAACGCGGAGGAGGCTTTATAAATTTAATAGATATTTTGACAAAAACAAGGTTATGATCACTTATCCCATTAAAGGGTAGTGAGCCGTATTTGTTGACGATATCTTTATTTTAAATAAAAATCGGGCCAATTAAAGTGCTAGAGGTATTAGTAATTCGAGTAGGTTCATTAATAATTTATTCGAGGCCATAGGTGTTAAGAGTATCCAGTACAAGTTTATGCAAATTTAAAAAGTAGACGTTTAAATCTCCTGTCAAAATCATAATATCAAAATAAAGAAAAAGCCTGTTCATTATATGTTTTAAGTCGACCAATACATTATAAATATTTAAGCGTGGAGGATAAAAAAAACCTCCTACAATATAATAAATATGCATGCTGCTTAAAAAATTGAATTTAACTTAAAAACAAAATTACTTAAATAATTAACAAAAAAATCACTTTTGCCTATAATGCACCTAAAAAAAGCCTAAACCAATCATTAAAGCCTTTAAGTTGCCTGAAAAATATATAAAGAAAAATGCCTTCAACTGCATACAAAATTGAAAATAATATTACTTTAAAAATTTTACTAGTTTATCAACTCGAGAAAAATTAGACATGAGCATTAGTGCCTTGAAAAGTGGGATTTAATTCATATATAAACAAAGTAATTTACATACTAAAAAATTTTAACACGAGACATTGCTTAAGCTTTCTGCAAAAAATGTATATAAAAATCTAAAACAAGTTATTGATCACTTGAAATGCATTAAGTAGACCTTCAGCAGTGGAAAACAAAAACGAAGTGTGTGGCAATACGGAATCTGTTGGACTGATGCGCAACCATAATTTGATAGTACTGCATCATGAAATATTTATTAGTGTCAGCTTAAAGCGTCTGCAAAAGCAAACGATTGGTCGTCCATAGAGAAGGCGATTATCCTTACGTTGAGAGGAGATGCTACTGCCAACCTGCAAAGAATGTCTCCTGAAGAACAAGAAGTCTACAACCACCTAATAAGACATTTGGAGATGCGTTTTGACCAAACACTTCTAACATGTCTACAATAATGATGATATAAGCACTCCTGGATAGACCCCGCGATCGTGCAATGAGGCAGCGGAACATTAGATATACGGATCATTAGGGAGACTAATGAAGGACCTAGCCGCTATAACCGGAAGTTAGAGAGTTAGAATAAGACAAAGCAAGGCACATAAGAAGGCGCCAGTTCCACTCCCCCAATCCAAAAAACTAAAGAAGGTGCGATCGTCGACCTGTATTCAGCAAGCACTAGTATATAATATCGCCCATGTCTTCTCGCTGCAGCACCATATCAATAGTGTGTTGTCACAAGTGTAGATATAGTAAAATCGACATGCACATTCATCACGACATTCACAACATTCGACTGTTACGTAATAGTGGCTGAGATTAAGGGAAAGATGATTATCGGGAGAGAAATAATGGATATCAAGGGCTTCGAGTTGCGCTATAACCAGGGATAACCAGTGCGCTCAATAATGCCAAAAAAGTGTTTGTGTAATTTAAAATATTTCAAATTTTTGAGATAAAACCGTAATAAAAAATGTCTTTAGTAAAAAAAAATTATTTTTAAGCTATGAAAATTACTCGCTTTCCTCGAAAATCATTAAGAAAAGTTTGAAAACTAATGATGAATGCATTATTATAACTATGTTTGACAAGTAGCGCGTAAGCGTAAAAAATGTCTATATTGCTTAATTTATAGCTCCATTTAGGTGTTATTGTTAAAAAATTAAACTTCTGTAGAATTGCATTAAATTATGGGGAGTCAGTGAGAAACTCTGCGTCTCTATTAGATTTTTTTTAGATTTTTGTTCAGATTAGAAAAAAAAAGTATTCAGCGTCAAAGTCAATCATTTTTAACCGAAATACACAGCTTTGAATGGGCAGCTTGTTGTTAAATAGCTACATTTCTAGCCTCAACAAGCTAACAATTTGCTTGTTGAGTTATTTAATAAATTAATAATAATAATTTTGAAAAAAATCTTAAATGATAATAATTAAACTTATAATTACTATTCTACAATGAGATGCACAGCTGCAATTCAGTTTTCACGACGCTCAATTTCATACCATTTGGAACAAAATCAATAAAAACTCACTCCCATATTTTTTTGACCACATCCGAATTTGTTGCTTCCTTGCACTTTTTAGAGCTCATTTTGCCGAATTTTATTTATAAATAACAGCTGAGAACTAATATGCGAACAATGAGCGCACTACGTTACTGGTATGCTCGGCCACACGGTGGCACTACAAGAGTTACTGCATTAGCATATTATGTAAACCACGAAGATCTAAGACAAATCCATTTAGACTCGGATTTGACATTCGATTAATTTATAGCCCATCATTCTAATGGACAAAAGAGTTAGTGTGACCTGTGAAGTGGAGTGTAGCAAGACCTGTTTACTTCTATAGCTGGGTATTCTCTGGCATATTATGTGGCTAACATTTACAAATTACTGCAGGAATAACTGATATTTTTAGTGAAAAGTCTTGAAGAAGTCAAAAGCTGCGTCGGTTTAACCCCAAAGTCGGCCAGGCACTCAGGTAAGCCGATGATAAGACTAGTAGAAAGATTTTCTACCTGCTTACCAAAGGGCTAACCTATATGGATGTTAACGACGCTTTGTATTCTAAAGGAAGAGTTGTTTGTCGAGGATCTAAGAAGCCGTGCGATTCCCACACTCGCATGCGGACTCTGTAAGCTGAACTAGAGAAAGACTTGCAGCGTGTTAGAAGGCATATAAGTTCTGGTGTGGTATAATACGTTTTAACGTCGTACTCTGAAGAAAATCATTGATTGGTATTTTTCCAATAGACTCAAGCAAGAGGGTTGCTGATATCGAAATCCATCATCTTTGGAATCATTTCGAGTTGAATTGAGCTTGGGGAGGGGGCAGTCTAACCCAAATTTTGCAGCATAGCCAATTGCTCTAGCTGCTTTTATGCGGTATTTCTTTTGTTAAATGCGGGGAGAATATAAGCCACTGTTCTTTTTTCATTATTGTTAGCATCTTGGTGCCGAAAGTATGGTTTGATTGGGGAGGATTTTTTTTTTTTTGGGATAGGATGGGGAGAGATAGCTGGAGATGTGGTTTTGATAGAGTTTGGACTAGACTCTGTCCCCCAATAAGTGTGCGATGTGTTCTAATCCAGTATATTTTTATTTGGACCTGTTTTTCTTATTTTCGTTAAGAAAGTTTTTATTTTATTGTTTTCAGTGTTTTCTTTGAATTTTATGTTGAACTTGTTGTTAGAAAGGCTTTTAATAAAGGATTTTGATTTGCTTTCTGGATTATTATTTTTGAAATGTTGTCGAGCTTTTTACTTATTTCGTTTTCCTACATTGCTAGGAGTTGAAGAAGGTTTATATTTTCATTTTGGCTTATAGATTGATGATTTATATTGTTATTTGTGTTGCTATTGTTTGCATTTGTTATGGCTTGAGCAAATGATTTATTATTGGTGTTTTGATTTATGACTTTGTTTTTAATTATAAAGTTAGGGTTTTTGGGGCATTTTGACCAGTTGGCTGGGTGGTTTCCTTTGCAGTTGCAACAACTTTCTTCCAAATCTTGTTGGATGTCTTCAAGTTTAAAGTTTTTATCAAAATCTCTGATTAACAGGTTGAGTTTGCGTTCTTCTTCCAGGAAGAAAGAATGATATTCTATATTTTTTTGCTTAAAGAGCCTAGTCAGATTTTTGTGATCATTGTGATCAATAATTGTTTGAGGAAGCAATGCTAACCCTAATTTATCTTTTTTTTCCTCAGTGAGGTTTATTTAATTTTCACAAGTCACTTGATATTTTAAGACCCAGTTTGATGTATCTCTGAGTATAATTTTTTGAATTTTTTCTTTTTTGTTAAGGTTTTCTTTGTTTCCTGGATTGTTTATGAGAGATAATTTTTTTAGTAATGTGTCTAAAGGATTTTTATTTTTTTATGTTGAGTTCTTGGTTATTGTTTTTTTGTTGATTTTTGATTTGGTTAAGTTTTTGGGTGAGATATTTGTTTTTCTGTTTCTACTCTATTATTAATTAATTCGAGATTTTCTTTGATGTTTATAATGCTATCGATTTTTTCGTTAAAAGAATCCATTATTTTAATTTTTTCATTAATAATTTTATCAAGAGTTTCAATTTTATTGTTTAGTTCTAGATTTACTTTTTTTAAGCTATATATTTCTTTTTCGAATTCTGAAGCAATTTGTTTTTGTTTTAAGAATTTTTCTTTATAATCTGGGCTATTAATATTTTTTAGAACATTATCGCGCACCAATTGGGGGTTCTTGTTAATTTTAGGGTGAATCTTAGATATTTCATTAGGTTCTAGTTTGGGGTTTGGGGCATATTTACTTTCGGACTTACCCTGCTTTGTCTCTCCTCTTTTTGTGTCTTTTTGTCCTCATCTTCACTGTGAAAATAGTCAGTATTTTCCGATGATTCCATGTCTATGGTTCTTCTTTGTTCTTCTTTTCTTTTTATTTTTTTCCGTTTTTTGGTCTTTGTCTGGAAATCTGCCTCCGGCTCCGTTCCTTTCATGGGTTGGGTGTTGGTGAAAATGCGGTGGTTGTCGTCACTTGATCGATTTGAAAATCTTTAAGTCGTCTTATAACTTCACCCTGGCACTTTGAAATTGTGAAAATGAGTGTAACGATGTTGGCAACGCTGCGAATATCAATGGTGCTTCATTATTATCACGGTAACACAAGCGGGCGGTGTCGACATCTTTGGAGATGCGTGGTAATGTAAATGTGTAAATAATTCAGTTGTTGTTTTTGTACATCGAGTGCTTAAATTCATACATAACAGACGGGTGAAAAGGCTACCGCCCCAAAAAATGCAAAATAATAGGCGAAGGGTCCTGTTTACCTCACAATCTTTATTTCAAAAATCCCGACGCGTTTTGGTATATGGTAATCTTAAAAAAATGGCTTACGACGTTAATAAACCTAAAAAAAAAATAAAAATTTAAAAAGTCCTTTAACAATACAATTAATTTTCTAAAAAATTAATAAATGAAAATGCATTTAACTATATACAAAAATAAAAGTAATCTTAGAAAAATGATTATATCGTATCTAATTTTTTAAGCTATAAAAGATGGAACTTCTCAGAAAAAAATTAACTTCTTTATATTAACAAAAATATATATATTCGTTTTATTTTGTAAAAACAAAAATCGATGTGAAGTGACACCTGGCAACCTCAAAATTTGATACACATCCAGGAATGGGAATCTTATTAAAAAATATCTTAAGAATTTTACTCTAAAATTCAGTAGATTTGAACTTTAATTAAAAAAAAAATATGAAAGAACTTTAATAAAGCGTTTCAAACTGTACCTATATTCAGTTCGCAACGAAAAAAAAATGCGAAAAATAACAGAAAATTAATACTCGCCTGAACAACCAGAACATATTAAAATTTTCTCTCTCAAATCCCAAAGAGCTCTCGGTGCGCGAAAAAAAATTCAATTTAGCTGAAACACAAACATTGGCTGTAAAAAGAAAGATGATGCCTCTATATATGCTGGTCATATACGATCATGAAAATTTAATTTTTGCTTCTTTTTTTAAACTTTTATAGCTCGAGCCTGGATTTAAAACTAGAAAAACCCTGATGTATAATTTTTTTTTATATAAAAACGCACTTTTTCATATAATACTCTTGGACTTGCCCTCGCTTCTCTCAACGTTTGCCTGGAAATCTCAGTGAAATAAATCTGTCGAATTAAGGAATGGGGAATAAACGAGTGGATTTTCCAGATTCCCTCTTTTCTGTATGTCACTTCCAGAATACGTGCGTAATTCTTAAGGTTAATGCTCCCTTTTCCGTTGTTTAATTACACTTTTTGTTTCTCACGGTTGAACTGAACCCAGTTTTGTGGGTTTTATTCAGCCTAAATACCTATTCATTTCGGATTAGTAATTTTGGATTTTTTCTATTTTTTGGAGATTTTATTTGATAAATGTATAGGGAAGTAAATTGACAATTATATATTTTTAGATTAAATGGGTGATATACGTCGGCGCATCTGTGTTACGGGCAAACTCAAGACTGAATGTTTATACAACTTTTTCCAAAAAATATAGAATATTAATTTGTTGATTATCAAGGGAATATTTAAAATTATTATCTTTGAATATTTTTTATCAATATTAGTTTTATTGTACATTAAAAAGAGTGATTTATGTTAATTAAGCATTGGTATGTTAAAATATCTTAACGAATCACAATGATTTAGCTTGTCAACCATGTTAATTAAATTCTTGAATTATATGAAAAATTAAGTTTTTACCCAAAATGGAAAAGTAAAATTACTTAATTTATTTCTGAAATATTTCACCAGAAATTCCAAATACGTAGAGCAATTCAAATGAACGAAGAATTTTTAGCGAATCCTCGTATAATTTATTAAGAATATTCATAGAGTGGTTTCAATATATTTTAACAAATTAGGATGATTTGCTTTATGAATAATATAAAAAGCCAATAACTTAATTAATTAATATATCAAAGAAAAATGTCTTAATTGATAACAAATTTTTAAAATATTGAAAAAAAAATAAAAACAAGAAACAATTATTAATTTAGACTATTTTCTAAATATTTATTAAGAAATTGCAAATAAATTTGAGCCAAAGGAACATTTCCTTAACCTTCGTCTTCCCACATTAGAAAAGTTACGTAAAGTCCCAAGTGGGGTACATTTGTGATGATACTACTGATACATTTACATGTTTTTAATTATACAAATACATAAAATAAACTTGTAACGAATCAAATTATAAAAAAACATAGTTAATTTTCTTTGCACTTAACACACTTCACTTCTTTTACATGGTGTTCCGCGCATACGAAATTTTGACACTCCTTGCAAAGTTGTCTAGATTTGCGATATCTATTTCGATCACAGAGATAACAACGTCCACTTTTAAGTCTTTCATTTTGGTTTTCAACTGGAGGAGACGCCAAGTCTGGAACAACATCGCGCATATACTGCCTTAGCGTCTTGCTCAAGCATCCTAAGTTATTATATCTTCATACAATATATTCTTTTACCAAAGATTCTCCTAACTGAAGCAAAAAATATCGTCGGTCGTCCTTAGATTTTTTGATTTTTGGATACTTGATGTCCCATAAAATAAAAGAGTTTAGTGCCGCAATATCTAATAATTGGCCAAAAATTGCCATTGGCTATCGATTGCAAATTCTGCGAGCAGAGTATTGCTTTACCATTTTATCTGTGATGTCTACAGCACCCTTTGTATCATTATAATGAAGTATAATATGAGGTTTATTCTTATATTATTCATCTGCAATAGTATGATCATGATGTTCCGTGGACAATAAAATAACTGCTTTGCCTTTGCTAGGTGTATAAGACACAATAGTATGTTCTTTTGTGAATGCAAACATACTAGAAAATTCAGGCCTAAATAATTTGGGTTGCAACTCGTTTGGAATGTATGACTTATTTTTTCTGAGGGTTCCACACAGGGTAAGTTTTTTTTCAGCAAGCTTATCTGTCAGTGGTAGACTTGTAAAAAAATTATCAGTGGTTACTCCATATCCAGTGCCAAGGGATTCAACAAGAT
Organism: Anthonomus grandis grandis; assembly: GCF_022605725.1. Lineage (NCBI taxonomy): Eukaryota > Metazoa > Arthropoda > Insecta > Coleoptera > Curculionidae > Anthonomus > Anthonomus grandis. Next base: position 15,413,970 of record NC_065551.1, read on the forward strand.
CCAGAACCACTCTCTCACCCTGATTTTTTTCTGGTTTGTTATTTATTTTACTAAGATAAACCTGTAAATTTGCACTGTACGAATTTTTACTATCCGCCATTGCCCAAATTTTAAGGCCATATTTATCGGGCTTACTTTTCATGTAAACTCGAAAAGGACATCTCCCTCTGAAGGAAACAAGTTGCTCATCTATAGTAACATGTGACCCAGGTGAATAGGCCATGATACAATGCTGAAAAAACAAATCAAAAACTTCGATTACGTGACATTGTTCGATTACGTGACATACTTGCCGGAATAATAGGCCTGACATATTTCTTATCTGTACACCATAACATTTTTTTAGGCTCCTTGGTTGTTTGAAGCACTCCTTGGATCAGCAGGATTCCTAGGTACGCCTTGATTTCCCTAGAATCGGTAAGCTGCCAAGTTCGTTGCAATTTATGTGGATATTTTTCATTTCATTGTCTTATTACCTATAACAAAATAATTCTTAATAAGTAACAGTAAAATAAAGAAAACTAATAATACTAATAAATAATATCAAATAAAATTTTAAATAAGGTCAATGAAAAAGAAAACTTACCTCTTCAGCTTTTCTATTCGTTTGAACTACTAATATATTCAATATATTATCTGACATGAACAGTAAAAAAGCTTCAATTTCAGTGGTAAAATTTGAACTATACGGAGTAAGACCTTGTTTATTCTTTATTATATCTTTAGCTCCTCTACGTGTCTGAGGATAGGGAACTTTTGACCACTAGGTACCATTTTTAGATTTATAAAATAGATTTCCACTGTCCATAGACTCTTGCTGTTCCTGCTTCACAGATGTGCCTTGACTGTCACTATCGCATTCAATAAAATCCGACTCCTTGTCATTTATTTCCGGTTCCCCGTCACTTTCCTCATTGTCAGACAAAATTACGACAAATTCCCCTATTTCGTCATCGAAGTCTGCATATAATAGCCGTTCTAATTCGGCATCATCAAGGCCTTTCGACATTTTTGATTAAATTTTAAATAGGCGGAATACCACAAAACTCGCAAAACTAACTGCTAAAACAAAACACTCCAATGGCTTTGAAATAAATGAAACAGTAAATAAGTCTGTGCACACTGCAACGATCACTCCAATCAACTAATGGTCTAAACAGAACGGATATCCAAAGAAGCTAATAAGTAGGACCATCCAAAGGACGCGTCCAAATCAAATCAGAGACGTGACCACCACGACAACCGGACTTCTACCCATACCTTACATTAGGAGTACATCGGAACAAATCCGACGCATTGCCAGCAAGTACAATATTAGAACTGCCTTTAGATCTAGCACCACTATCAGAAGCGTGGTATCAAAGACCAAACCAGATGGCCTGTTGGATACCAAAAATTGCATCTACCAGATCCCATGTGAGTGCGGTGACTCATACATAGGTGAAACGAAGCGCCCCCTAGAAGTCAGAGCGAAGGAACATCGCAGCTGGACCCAAAGAGGAGAGGTTTCCAAGTCCGGAATAGCAGAGCACGCGTAGCATAATGGACATAATATCCATTGGTCAGAAGCCAATATTCTGCACAAGGAACAGCACTGGCGAAAGAGGAAGTCCGTAGAGGCAGTTTTCATTTCACAGAATCAGGGGATCTTCAGCCAGCCAAGCCTCGATGTACCCAATATCTGTAAGCCTCTACTCTCAGGACAGTGTAGGATCTAGAGAGAGGCGTCTCCTCCCCCAACTCTTTTCACGGATGACTTTCCTTTCCACATCGCTGCACATATCTAGTATATAAGCCTATAGAATAGTAGTTTGCTGTCAGTTTCACACTTAATAACGGTTGGAGATACTTACCAACCGACGTCGTGTTACATTAAATAAATAAGACAATGCAAGTTCGACAAGATGTTTTCACTGTACCATTGTCTACCACCTTCAAAAACCAACTAATGGTCTATTTTTAGAAGCAGCGCGCGCCGGATCGAAGTACAAAGCACCGCCAAGCCAGTAGGCGTGCATTCCCACGTGGGGTATAAATGTACCCCAGGCTATTCAAACAACTTTATCCTTGAAAAACCGAGAAAAAAATGTGGTTTAAAAGGCAGTAAATATTTACAAAGCTTTTATTAACAGAAAATAAAATTCTTCACAACAAATAAGCTTTTTTTGGGCAAATATGCAAGAAAAGAGATGTATAGCAAGAAAAGAGATGGGGTATATTTGTACCCCACACAGGAAGACAAGGAAGGTTAAAATATTCTTGGACTAACTTAAGTATAAACTGAATAAAATAAATAGCAAAACGTCTTATCTTTTACTCTAACTATTTGCTTAACCGAGCATGCAAAATAAAAATTAAGTACATATTCATCTATATACAAGGTGATTTTAAATTGAGCGCAAAGATTTCAAGGGCGTATTTACCAGCCAAAAATAAGAAGTTTTTATATAAAAACGTATGTCCTAACGTGTTTCGCTTTCTAGATACAGAGTGTAAAAGTTTTTTTTTGTGATGAAAATCTGCTTTGTATGTATCTGTTACTTAGGCTAAGTTAAATTTTGAGAAGAAAAATTAAATGAATCTCAATAATTGATGCGAATTTATTATTTGTTTTAATAGGGCCAGGCACAGGTTTTGATTCAAGGCAAGAAAGGCAAGAAAGTTACAATATTGACGGCTTAATCTAAAAAAAAATAAAATTGTCAAAAAAGCGGTGGCGTACAATAATTTTACCTATACGTATCAACTAGGTAGCCCCCTGAAACGCCACTGGAATTAACAAATATATTTTATTCCCATCAAAGAAGGGCCTTTATGATGACAAATAAGCCTACCACATTTTATTTAAATCGGCTAAAACGATTTTGAATAATTGATAAAAAACCGATTTTATTAGAAAACTTTTACTCTGTATCAAGAAAACGAAGCAATTTGGGACATACCTTTATATGAAAAAAGTTCTTATTTTTAGCTGGTAAATATCCCCTTGAAATCTTTGCACTCAATTTTGAATCACACTGTATAATGTAGCGTTTTTTCCCATTCGTTAAGATGTTAATTAAATGCTTGGTGCATAAAACTAGTCAAAATATATATTTAGACACTTAAACTACTAAATATAATTACTACTATTTATGTCCGATTTAAATATAGCGCCTACATTCCAAACTGAAATGTCAACTGCCCTCCCAGAGGTGACGCGGCTGCTGATATACTCGACAGAACATTTTTCGGAAGATTCGATAACCTTCCATGCGTCTCCAGAGATGTCGTGCTGTATGCCCGCTTGTGTTAAGCTAGTGTCTTGGTATTGACGCCGTTACCAATACCAACTGCCTGGCCTTTCCCTAAGCTTATTTCATCCTAAAATGTTTCTAAAGATGATGAATGCCAACATCAACCGAAGGGTCTTGCAACTCAACGTCTTGTAGAAATAACAATCAAGGCTTTTCTATAGAGAACAAGGTTGGGGAGTACAACAGCACTTCAAAAATTGATTGCCTGTACATGTGAAGAACACTTTTAACATCCTGCGAATGACCCTGCAGTTTAGGCAAGCGAATCCACATCCGACTTTAGGAATTGCTAGGCAAGCAACTCCTCCTTTAAAGAACACAAAGCCTCCCAAAGCTCCTTATAGTTGGCATCTGATGTGACACCTCTGAAAATCTTTCTACCAGTCTCTTCATCGGTTACCTTGAGCGCATATCTGACTCTGGGGTTAGACGACGCAGCTCTTAAATATTCTTGAACTCTTTACGCAAAACCTTCGCATTCACACATTCGTAAATCCTTAGGTACACAATGTGGCAGAGCATAAGTGTCCTTCATCCGATTACTGGCTACAAAGCTCTTCTTCTACAAAGTAACATCAGTTCCTGGCGGGCAACCAAACTTCATATCACATGAGAGAAGGAGTTCTCTTTCCATCACTATTTGAGCAGGAGACTCGCCTGTGATTTTGATGGACGATGGATAATCCAGCACAAATAATTGAAAAAATCTACCCCAGTCATTTTAGTGGCTGGAGACTAGTTTGACCAAAAACTGTTTAATGACATTATTTATTGGTTCCGTCAGGCTATCTGACTACGGGTGTTCTTGATTGCATCTTAAAGATGTTCCGAAACAAGCTCGATTTAAAAATGTTGTCCTTCATCTAAATGTAGCTCCAAAGGTTCTCCAAATCAGTAGATCTATTCTTTTATTAAGGCGTCGGCCTTAGTAGAGGGTTTCTGGATTGGTAAAGAGTCCGCCTCAGCCCATTTACTAAAGAAGTCCATCACGACCACCATGTAATTATTCTCTGCTTCTGATTCAGGAAACGGACCAGCAAGGTCAATAGCTATCCTTTTAAAGGATTTTGCAAGCAACGTGGGACGTTGTACTGATACATCAAAGCCTACTGCTTTTTCTGCGGCCTATTAATTGCAGCATATATAATACATTTCACGCACCAGTTTCTTATATCTGCCTTGCTGTTCACCCAATAAACCCAGTTAAATCTTTCGCTTACTTTTTCTAGTGTCCTTGTTACACTCTTAACATACCGATATAGATTTCCTTACGCATTTTGTTTAGCACGTTTTGTCTTCTTTCCTCTTTGCCGTCGTGGTAAACTATTTTCCGCTACAAAACCATCTTCCAAAATTAGAGAGTTCAATTGTGCTTAATATGTCTTGACATTGGAAGATTATTTGGTGACTTTTTCTCAAGTTGGCTTCTTTCGCTCTATTACTTAGATGAGGCCTCTCTGGATATTGAGATCTTTTTCTTTTGTTCTTGGCAGTTTTGAATTCAAGCCCTAGTCCATTTGCTACCTTAGATAGATGTGCTAGAAGTACTGCCTCATTCCACGATCGTGGAGTCCACCCAAGATTGCTTGAACTGCTAAACTTGATTCTTTCCAGGAAATCTGCATATGCAAATCAAACCAAACATGCAATGTGAGCTTCAAATTTTTATAAAGACTCCCCTGACTTTTGGCACCGATTTTTCAACTACGAATTGTAGACATGTTCCAGGTGTAACTGACCTAATGCATTTCCAAATTTCAAAAGGTGACCAAAATTTACAAGGTCACGCTTCTTGTTCTTCGAAGCACCTTCTTTGTAGGACGGCCGTAGCATCTCCTCTCAAGGCAATGTAAGGACAGTAATCTCCTCCCTCGATGTACAACCATTTGCTTTTGCAGCCGCCTTGAACTGACAAACAAATTGAAGGGGTTTGGGGCATACCAGGGCAAATCTTTTGTATCTACCTGGCATAGTTCTCTCTAACTTTTGCAGATTTTCCAGCAACTTAGCTTGGTTTTTGGAATTTTCATAGTAATTCATTTTCATAGTAATTCATTTTTTAAACCTTGCAATATTATCATTATATTGACAAATATTGCCTGCAACAACAAAACACACCTAACACTAATGTAGCGTTTTGACCCATTCATCAGCTGATTTACTTACATATTTACGTTACTAAACACGATCACTTATGATATATTCCAAATCATCGGCGGCGGCGGTCGTCTCCTGCTAAGGTCTCTCAGTTACAAGACTTGGGGCAAATGCTTTAATGGGAAGAACATCCTTATCATAAGGGCATATCCCCGTTGCTTGAAAGCCGCTTGTAATATTTTCAATAGACATTGCTTTCTGCCATGTAGGTGTAAAAACTTCAGAAAATCTTTTCATGTTTAAATCACGTGTAGGATGTTTATCCCAGTACTTTAATAATTCATCATCCCAATAAGCTTTAAATGCTCGAAATATAGCTTTGTCCATCGGCTGAAGCTCATGGGTGGTGTTACTCGGCAGACAATATAAGTGAATGTCATGAGCTTCTGCTTTCTCAGCAATGCTAATATCCAAATGGCATTTGGCCCCATCAAAAATTAAAATTACTGGCGGAGGCGACATGTATTCAATGAAATGGTCTAGCCACTTATCAAGCGTTTAGTTCTATCGTCATGCTTCCTTTAGGAGTCATCATAACTTTTAAGCCAGCCGGTAAGCCATCTGTGCAGGTTGGCTTCATTCTCTTGCCCTTAAAAAGAATGACAGGTGGTATGGCATTTCCGAGAGCATTAGCGCAAGCAACAATAGTTGCGTTTTCGGCGTGTTCATGAGAAATGAAATGCACTTGTTTTGCTCCTTTGGCTGCTAGAACGTTTTGTTGGTAGTGAAGAGTCAAGCGACAACCCTTCTCGTCCATATTATAAATTTTTGGTTCTTTATTTTTTAACTGAGTGCACTCCAACAAATCTCCTAGTTTTTTGAAATAATCTTCTACGATAAAACCATTTAATTTTTGGGCTCTTGCTAGATTCATGAATTGAGATCGACGTTTTGATATTCTCGGATGATTTTTTAGAAAAGTCCTTATCCATTCCCTACCAGCGAGACGTTTTTCCTGCTTGAATCAATGCTTAATTTTCTTTTGCTCAACATACCTGAACACAGACTTTCTTAATGCTTTTGGTGTAAACGGAAAACCTATATCGGCTAGCCGAATTATTTTATTCTCAAGATCAGTCTCTTCATTATCGGTGGTTAAAATTGTTTTTCTACCTAGTATTCTCTTCACGCTTTGTGATTTAATGTGGTTTCTAAGTGTTCTTCTGGGTATTCCGCATTTTTGTTCCACCCAGCGCTGAGATTTTCCCTCGTTAATATAATTTAACGCCTCTCTCATCATCTCTTCATCCCAATTTGCCCTTATCCCTCTGCCTTTTTTACCCATCTTCTGTAAAAGAATAAATAAATCTAATGAATACGTGTATTCATGGTGGCAGAAAATAAATCCCAAGCCTTTTTTCAATGCTTTGCAGAAAATAAGGCCCGGGCCTTATAACCTGTAGCACAATAAAATTTATTTTGAGGTTATGAAACAACAAACAAACCCAACATAAAATGAAACGCTGCATAAAATGAAACAATCAGATACATTGATTATCATGCATATGTAATGAAAAATCTACGTATTATTAAAACATTTTAATTTGCTAACTTACCGGTCGAAATTCTTATAAAATATAGCACAGCGAAACGTGACATCATAGAACAAGCCTCATAACCATAGAACAGAATTACATTTCTGGCCACAGTAATACCAAATATTATTAACAGATGTCGATATAAATATTTTAGGCGCTTTTCATCGGGCAAACCAGCGTTGGGCCTTATTACCCCCGGTTACCTTACTTAAGAGATAACAGAATTTTTCCATGTTATTTTAAATGTTGAAATACTTAAACATTGGTTAACCGTATGGGTCAAAACGACCTTATAACAGGAATGCGTTACTTGACGAAAATAAAAAGTGCTTAGAAATTGTTAAAAATATTAAAAATATACTGAAATATCAAAACAAGCTTCGGTTGATTTGTTTGACCTAGTCACCTCTTAAGAAATATAAAATATGTGTTCTGCAGGCTCTTCGACCATGGACTCGAATATAGTTAAGTTTGAATTTGTCCTCGCTTAAAAAACCATAAGCTAGCATAACCTAGAAGCAAAATCAACTCTAATTATTTTCAACAAAACGCTGACTTATTTAGATTTTCTTTGTCAAATCAACTCAAGAAGAGCATAATACTTTTAAACAAGCAACAAGAGTCTACCACTTACGCAACAAACCAGAGAATAGGCAGAGAATCATTTGTGATGGACCAATACCAATATGAGACCTAGTCTATAGGTTGCTAATCCATTCATAGGCAATGTTAAAATATCTTACATCTATCTATCGTTACGTTTTCCCGTCCTTTAGCTGTGAATATTAAAACAATCAAAAATGTTCAACTAATTTATTTAGATATGAAAATACGATGAAAATACGCTAATATGAAAATACGATCACTAACGCCTACTACAGATATTTATTTTTACCGTATCTATTTACAACTATTTAAATCTCGCGCCAATATGACGAACTTTACTTCACTGAACTGACAAGCTAACGGCTATCGGCGATGCGGCTCTTTTTATATTAGGCTGAACGCTGTTTCGGACGATTCTCGCCTAGCTTCATGACGTCGTGCAGTGTGCCACACTCGTCATTCTGGAATTTTAAATTAGGTCTTCATGAGAATTGTTAAAATTGTTACCTCAAAAAAAATATATCTAGCCCATTATTATGTAGCCGAATTTAACGCCAAAACTCCAGTTCGCTACGTGTCTTATATAAATAATAGAATTTTTTGGAACCGCATATGTGCATATTTCATGTAACGTAGATAGAAATATGCTTGACAGTAAGTTATTGTTCTCTTAATACCTCTGTAATCTGCATCAATTACAGTAAAGTTAAAAAAATTTGAAGATAAATTGCCCCACATAAAAAAGATATCACTGGTGCTAATTATCTTATGACTTTAACCTAAGGCTATTTGTATTTTTGTCTACATTCCTTTTCTTACCCTAACTACTGATCTTGATTTGATTTGTGACTTTCTGATTTCAAAAGAATCTCTACAAGGTGTATTGCTTCTGGGTAACTTTAATGTGACTGATGGCAATTATCTTGATAAGGTTTCTCTGATAAGTAAAATCTTTTCTATTTTTGACTTTACGTAATACAACGGAATCAGAAATGAAAATAAACGGCCCTCAGATCTTGTCTTGCTTAATGCAGGTCACTGTGATCTAAGATCTATTGACTTGATTAGCACTGAATTCCCACATCACCCACCTCTTAGTGTCTTATTCACGTTTGTTTAGGAAGAAACTTTTTGCTTAAACCCAAAAATACTGAAGCGGGATTTTGTTTTTGGTAGAATGCATCCCTTTTCATTCTACAAATGATGCATTAAGGAGTAAGATATACTCGATATAGCAGCATGCAAGGAATATATTAATTAAAGTGAAGAGCAAACTAGCGATGATCTGAACAAATTCTGGACTAATCTAAACTCTAATCGCCACACTTTTAGTCGAGTCACTGATACCACGGTGCTTTAACAATATTCAGATTAATTTCACAAAAGAAATTGTAAATACTTTTGCAGATTTTTTCAAATGTATCTTTAACGCCAATATTCTTATTGATAAGTCAAAAACAATTTATCGTACTATTGATATATAGTCAATTTTAGTCAGAGCGGTCAGACAACAAGCGGTCCAGATTACCTTTTTTTCTTTTAAGAGATTATGCTGCTGGTCCTTCCAAACCACTTACTTTTCTTTTCAATGTTTGTAGGGTAATTCAATCTATTCACGAGACTTATAATTGAGTGCTTCTAGGTACTAGCTAGAAGCACTCAATTATAAGCCTTATTTACAAAAAATCTGACAAAATGGATGTCACCAGTAAAAATTTGATTGATAAAAACTTGTAGCCACTTTCTATTTAGATTTCTAAAATCAACTGATGTTGAAAGTCTTTAATAACGGCAGCTTATCAGTCTGGAGAGCACTAATTTATGGTGGGTTGGCATCACTTATTTTCGAGGTGCTTACCTTTTAAATTGTGGACGCCATCCAATTTGGTGTGTTGATTTAAAGTGCAGTTGTGTGAACCTTTAACTGGTAAATTGATTGTTATATAAACATAAGGATGTAAAGAAATGTAACACATAGTAAAATACGAAATAATGCTTAATTAACAACACTATATTATAAAAAAATGTGTGAATACTGGTCAGTGTTCGTTGTTTAATCATTCACTTAAATAAAGTTTCTTGCTAAAAAAAGAATAACCCGCCAGTATGTAACTACCCTTTGATCAAACTCAGCAACCTACCGCACAATACACTGTAAAACATGTATATACTATATCAAATAAAATAAATATACCTTTTAGTGTGGTATGTATGAAAATCAGGATAGTGGAATTAGAAGGTATTGAATAAATTATTCTTTAGGTATATATGCAAATTATAAAACATTGTAAGATGCCAAGAAAGAACTTAAATCACTAGATAAAAATTATATATAAATAAAGGAGCCATTAAATAGTATAAATTAACCAATATGACTAGTTGCAAAATCGAAATAACAATAACAAATCAGAAATCGTAACATTGCTTACACATTCCTTTTATCTTCTTTGACCTGCTAAGCCATTGTCCAGATTCAAGGACAGCAGCTGATTAAGGTCCAATCAATAACGTCATAAAGAGGCAAAAAATCCGGATAAAGCTCTAAATTATGATAGAAATGGGAACAGCACCTGAGATAGCTCGGGATAGCCCTTAAGATTTAATACTTTGCTAAAGATTTGACTTAAAACCTGGCTTAAGATCTATAAAGATGGATAAGATCTCGCTTAAAACCTTACCTAAGACTCTGTATAAGATCTTGCATAAGACCCTAAAATTAACACGTGAAATTTCAAATATGGTGGCCTTAAAAACCATAAGAAAACGTTTTACAAAGAATAGGAATCAGGCTTCTCTCAAGATGTTGGAGGGTCTTTTATAAGCTGATTTTTTACATTACATGGCTAGTGTTACCATGAGGTAACCATGAGATCGAATCTCAAGCTCAAAAAATTTAACTTAACCTAAAGACCACACCGTTTGGAAAGAAAACCAAAACGCAATTTCTGGGTACCCTTTCAATTGATAATTTTACGCAGGCTATTAAGAATATAACGTTGCCCCATTTAGATTTAAGTTGCAGCGAGTACGGAAATCAATCTAAGCCCAAGAGTATTTAAATTTCAGGATAACAATGGCAACAACAGCCGGGTAGCGAAATTACCAATATCTAAAAAATTGATCCTTTGAAGCAAGGATCAATTTTTAAGTGACGAATGACCAAAGAAAACCACTTTAGGGCGAAGACAGACACAGCGGTTTTCGCCAAGACGGCCGCCGAGCGTAGCCGATCGATAGTTCTAGCCTGGACACTTATCCCCGCTTCCATCAATACGTCACAACAGAAGCCGAAATCATGCGAGGCGACGAACGCATCGCGATGGTAAAAATTCCGCGCTGGGGCACACATTTTGCGTTGATTCGAAATAATATTTTACTGCAGTTATTATTGTAGTTTATAGTAAGATTACGCATTTAAAATTTTAAACTACCAAACTATTTTGATACTCGCTTTGAGTTTTAAAAAGAATAAAAATTCGGTATTTAAATTAGGTGGGTAAATTAACAACTTTATTTTTAACTTACATTTCACAATCTTAATTTTATTTAGAATAATGCCTACCTCTTGCTGCATTCCTATTTAAGCTCAGAAAAAATAAAAATGGATTTAAAATTTTTTTTTGGTTTTTTTAAATTATCTTTGGAATCATTCAAATTTTCGATTTTTTAAATAAGCAACAAAAATTTGGTGTAGGACCTACCTAATTTTGTTTTCGGCATTAACATTTTTACGAAAAAGTAATACAGCAATGCAAAAACTCTCCCATAGCAACCAAGATAACCCACAAAAGTGTCAAGAATAAGTTTTTGAAAATTTGTTTTTTTTTAATAATCTTTAAAAGCAAATAAAACATAATATCAATATTTTTTCTTATGGCATATTCTTTTACAAGTAAATAATGTGCAACTTTGGGGTAAATTATCCATTTTCGTATTTTGAGGGTAGACCAATTTGAAACACCGTTTATGTATATTTTTCCAATAAAATAAATAATAAAAAATATTTAAAACATTTATCATATACCTAAAAATACGTAATAATAAAGAAATTATTATTATCTTGTAAAATGTAAAATATTAGGTCCCGCGGTATCTCCACTTAGTCTTCCACTGTATGGCGTGCGCCACCAAATCTCGGCTTCAATTTTGACGCCACGAAACCAGTGTCACGGCTAGAACTCTCCATCGGCTACGCGCCGAGTCGTTCGCCGAATCGACAATATTCATCCATGCTTTTAATACTTTTAAGGCCGCTTTCAGACGGATCGGTATGGCAGCGGTACAACAGCCGTGCGGTAGACGTTCGGTACAGAGCAAATGTCGCTTCTATATAACCAAATGTTTGACTTTCGACACACGAGTCGACGCAGCAAGATTTCGGCACGACATGCTTTCTACATGCTGCTTATCTGCAAGTTTTTAGGCGGTATATGGTTTATACCGCATGTATGTTTGATTGTTTACGTTTGTGTTTGGAAGTTGAAAATGTCGAACGAGATAAATTTAGTACAAGAAATAGAAAAATATGAGTGTCTCTATAACTACAAAATCGCAGACTATTCGCGGAAAGATATTACGGATAAAGCATGGGAAAGAGTGGCAAAAAAAAACAAACCTCTCAGGTAATAAACATTTTTTATATTAGTCTTATAAACAATAGTTATACTGGCATGGGATGCTACCATTTGGCTTGATAAAATAATTTGCTGAATAATTACGAACAGTAGCTCCAGAAGATGCAGGGTTTATGCGAATAATCTCTTCTAGCAAATTATAGTTTTGAACTGCGATATTCAGTCGATGTTCGGATGTTGGTGTCGAATACCACGTCCCGTCTTTAATTCGTATAAAATTATGTAAAACACAAACACATTTTATTATATTTATAATATTAGAAATTTTTGTACACCTTATGAGGGTTAGCAACACTTGAAATTTTTGAGTTACCATGCCATAACTACATTCTATGGTTTTTCGTCCCCTGCTCAACCTATAGTTAAATATACGTTTCTTATTATCCAGTGTTTGTATAGGGAATGGTCTCATTAAATATCGTTTTAAGGGAAACGCGGTATCTCCTACGAAGAAATATGGTACTTTTTCCTGGCTCTCATCATGTGGCAAATAAGCAGCGGGTAGATTTAGATCCAATTCCAATTTCTTTCCAACCACTTACCTAAATTTGATGCACGAAAAATTCCTCCATCATTATTTCTGCCTGCGTAGCCGGTTTCGATCATTGTGAATAAGCCATCTGCATCACAAACCGCAAGTAAAACAATTGAATGGTAGTGTTTGTAGTTGTATGTTTGTAGTAGTGTTTGTAGTTGATCCAGAGTTGGGAATTTTTTGTATTCTAACGTGCCATCAATTGCTCCTAAGCAGTTAGGTAAGTTCCATAATTCGTAAAAGCGATTTGCTATTTCCTTCTACTTTTCGTTAGAGGGAATTTTCATATAAACATTGTGAGTGTTTTAAATAGCTAATGTTGTTTCATTTACTATATACGATACTGTCGTAACTCCACTTGCAAAATATAAGGCCAAAGCAGAATAAGTGCATCCCGTGGCAAGATACCTAGAATTAATAAGAAATAATCAAACATATAACTTTTGTATTTCTACAAATTGATTTGTTTTTATTTTATTTCAGTTCAAGAGTGTAAGGAAAAATGGCGCAACATCAGATCTTCATTTCTTCGAAGTATGAAGACCCTTCCAAGTGGTTCTAAACCAAAAAAGCCGTATTACCTCAAGGATTATTTGCAATTTATACTTTCGGAAGTATTTACTGCTTATGTAAAAGCAGTAAATACTTCTGAAAATAATGGCAATGTCCCATAAACTATTCCTGATGAAGACCGTAGTTGTGAAAATCTAGCAACAGAAGACTCACCTTCAAATGAAAATTTTAATGAAAATTCTCGGAATGACGACTTTAATTTAACAGAAGAAACAAATCGACCTACATCATTAGCAAAATAGAAAACAATACAACATTTATCAGCGACGCCAGCATCTACCTCAATGAGTACCGTTCGATGTCGTAAACGTTACAATACAGAAGGTGAGCAAACATTTGTCAACTACTTAAAAGCAAAAACAAGAAAGGTTTAAGATGTGGAGAACTCTGAAAATAAAGAAAAAATCAGCCACATGCATCACTTCTTGCACTAAGCATGCTACCTGACCTGGAAAGTATGACAGAAGAACAACAAAGGAAATTTAAAATCAAACTGATGATCCTTGTTGATGAAATAAAATCGCAAAATGTTCAACCTACATTCAATCCATCCACCTCATCTTCATTCGAAAGACCATCTACCAGCCACTCTGTACTAACACCTTTAGTGTCTCCTGATCGACCGATTCACTCTCCAGAAGAAACTTATTACAATGAAATTCCGACAGCGCAATCAGGGTCAGCCGTAGCACCCAATATTTACTCTTTTTTCTCGAATTTCAATACAGATAATGTAGAGTAGTGTGTTTTGTTTTATTCATAGTACTTACCGCAAAGTTATTAAAATCCTTTCTCCAGATCTTACACATTCTCTCATGTTCGTATTTTGTCTACGAATAATTGGACTAATAAGTTGTTCAAGTTCTTGGAATAAAGCTTTTCTCATTCTGTACATTGACTGAAATTTTCCATCATTTAAAGTTAATTCTTGAGCGGCAACAAATAACCTACAGTTAATGTTTCTTTCAATGTATGGATGCACTCAATATTTCCTTTTTTTCTCTGTTGTAATCTCTTAAAATACATATATAACACAATGTCCTCTTCATCACTAGACGACGACATGTTCACTACACTGATGTGAAATATGTTGCCTCATGTAAATAGATAATGCGGCAGAGCATCGTTACGGTAATTGCTGCGCCGCTACCAGACCGCTGTTACCCCTACCCGTGTGAAAGCGGCCTAAGACACACACTACGGTTTATGTCGACACGTCAAATGAAGTCGACTCGGCGCTTCGTTAAATTGTTGTGCTAAGGCGGTGTTTGCTTAGAGAGTCGGCTTATTATTACTTTGTTTTAAAGCTGAAAAGACAGACACAGTTGTTTGGCGTTCTGTTGTTTTCTGGAATTGCTGCTTTTTTAAATATGGAGGTGGATAAATTTGACGTGGATAAATTGATTTCGGAAATTGAAAAGCGTCCCGCATTATGGGATATGACGAAATCTGAATATAGTGACAGAATAAAACGGAAAGAAAACTGGGAAGACATTAGAAATATTTTTGCTGGTGAACATGCAACTGTAGAAGAAAAGAAAGAAATTGGTAAGATTTTGTTTATTATTTTATTCAAGTGTACATTTAAGGTAAATATACATTTTTAATTATTTTTTTCTGTAAAATAACGACAAAATTTATCTCTAGAAGATACTGCTCTAAAATTTTCTCTATGGTTTGAAACTGGCTGTACAAAATGCAATAAGTTACCCGCAGGTGTAATATCGATTTCATCTACATTAAACTGGTCACGTGTTCCATCCCGTGTTCTTACAAAGTTATGCAAAATACAACAAGCCTTAATTATTGTTTCGGCTAAGTCAATATCAACATCCAAAGCCCGGTGAAATATTCTACATTTATTGGCCAATATTCCAAATGTACACTCAATGTATCTTCTAGCTTTGGATAGTTTCATATTGAATACTTTTTTATTATCAGTAAGTTGCTTTCCTCGAAAAGGTCGAAGTAAATTTTTCAATAAAGGAAATGCCTCATCGCTCACTATCACATAGGAAAACATTTCATTGGAGTCTAAGACAGCGTGGCGAAGGAATTGCCAAAGAATTATGTTATATATATTTTTTGTATAATTACAAAAAATTATGAATGAATTTATTGAAAATGCCGGAAAAGTAGAGACATGTATGTAGTAAATATATTTTTAGTATGTTTTTTTAATTTGCAGGAGAGTTACTACATAAAAAATGAAGAATATACGTGATCGGTTTGCAGGAAAAATTCAAAGCCAAAAAGGAAAATCCGGAGACGGAGCCCGAAAAAAAGCGCCAAATGTCTATTCACAACAACTATTATTCCTTAAAGACACTCTAATACCAAGAAAAACTACAAATACATTAGAAGACTTAAACACCCAAGCAAGTAATGCAGAAAGTGAAGAATCTAGACCTACTTCTTCGTCTTTTTCGATCACAGCAACTGCAAAATGTGTTTCAGGACGACGAGGTAAAAAAAGATCACAATTCGCCCTTGAAGATAACATTTTTAGTTCATTGGAGAGCTATGAAAAGTGGGTCAAAATGGAATCCCCACAAAATTATGATAGCAGCCACTTTTTGTTTTCTTTAGTACCTAGTCTCGCATCTCTGCCAAAGATGTTGAATACAAAGTATAGGATAGAGTTTATGCAAGTGATAAGCAAATATGAATCGTACGCTTCGCAGCAACCACAGCAACAACAACCAGTCTATCTCTGGCAACAAGCTCAACAACACTCTGTTCTCAATCGTACTTCACAACACACACTCCTTCTCCAGCTGGCTCTGTCCAATCGTACCTAAGTAATTTCAGCCCAGAAGAGGAATCCCAGTTTAGCGTTTTCTAATATAATCAAGATTTAGTATTTGTAGAAAAGTTTTTGAATAAAACTACTATTAGTACATCTACATCTAATAATTACTTACCTGAGAGTAATAAGAAGTTTTTCTTCTGCGGGAATACATGTTCTTATGCGGGTGTTTGTTTTAGTTACATTTGGCTTAATAGTATTCAACAACTCATCACAGGAAGTCATTGACATTCTTACATAAATGAAAAACTTGTCTTCATCTTGCCTTATATCGAAAAATAAATTGTAAAAAATACCTTTTCTTTCTCTTTCGCTAGCAATCGGATGTATTTATTATTCTTCTTCTCCTTTTTTCTCTCTTTCTTTTCAAGATTAAATAAAACATGAGATGAAAATAATAAATTTAGAAAGGAAAATCTAAATTTTGCAATAATCAACAACTCACGTAAATTTGAATCATATTATGACTGGACAGCGTCTTGGTTCATACAGTGCCGCTGTATGTATTTTGAATAGTCGGCACGCCGACTCATTTAAGGAGCAGAAATCACACATGTCTACTATTTGTAGACGATTTTTTGCTATTTGGTAATTCCCAAAAGGTTTGCCATAATAATATCATGTCGACTATCAAATTATTACACAACTTGGGTTTTATTGTTAAAAAAAAGTGTATTATGTCCCTCAATTTGTGTTCGATATTTAGGATTTTTATATAATTCTACAACAATGACTGTTTCGCTACCTAAAGAAAAAATTTTAAAAGTTTTAAAATTGGTAAGAAAATTTTCAAATTCTCGAAATTTTTGGACCGAAAGAGAAAAAATTTATCATATAAATTATTTAGAGCTAAAAGCTGTTTATTTGGTTTTAAAACATTTTGCTGAAAATTCTTTTCGAAATTATCGATTTTTATTTTGTACCGTGTTACCGTGTTGTTTATTGTTCATTAAATAAATAGGTTAATATGCCTAAGCACAGCCGTAAACGACAACATTCTCGTAGTCGATCTAGAGAACGGAAAAATCGGCGTTTAGAAAAACGATTGGCCGAAATGCAACGACAATTAGATGAAATTAATAGTCGAGAAAAAAGGCGACGTTTGGAGAGTATGGGGAGCTCTAGAGGCCATGATGCCGGAGAACCCAGTGCATATTCTTCACCGTATGATCGTGATTTGTCGCCTCACCACTCTGTTCGTGAAACAGTTAGGGTGTATGTCCACCAGTTAAACAGTAAGTACCAAATTGTACATTTTTGGTGACGTACATTTTAAATTGTATGTTTTTGGCAACATACATACTTGTTGTTTTTGGTGACAACATAATATTTTGAGTATGTTTTTGGTAACATTATTCCGTAACATATTAGTCCGAGTTGACAATACAACTGCCATGGCTTATATTAATAAGATGGGAAGTGTACAGCACCAATCCCTAAATAAATTAGCTCGTATTATTTGGCAATGGTGCGAGGGTAAAATATCTATTTATATGCCAGTTATATAAAGTCTAAAGACAATTTTGAAGCAGATGCACAATCCAGACTTAAATTATCCAAAGAAACCGAATGGGAAATAAGCAACTTGGTATTTAAAGATATAATATCCACTTTTGGGAAACCAGAAGTTAACCTCTTTGCTTCACAAATGAACGCTAAATGCAAAAAGCTTGTATCATGGTTGGGAGGTTCAGAATGCATAGCAGTGGACGCCTTTACGATAAAATGGAACAAGTTTTTCTTTTATGCTTTTCCACCATTTTCTGTTATTCTTCGTGCCTTGCACAAAATAAAAGAGGAAAAAGCTAGAGGAATTGTCGTTGTGCCCTTCTGGATATCCCAGCCATGGTACCCACTTTTTACATCATTATTAGAATCAACACCTTTAGTTTTCCAGGCTGACGAACGTTTACTTTCTTTTAGGAACGTGCCTCATCCACTTTGGCGAAAAATTTCCTTGGTGGCAGGAGTGTTATCCTCCAAGCCCTGAGAGCTGGTTCAGTACCTGAAGAAGCTTTAGAAATTTGCTTGGCCTCCATTACTACCTCTACAATTCAACAATATAATTCAGGTCTTAAACTGTGGTGGCTATTTAGAAAATCTCGAAATATGAATGTTTATTCAGCCTCTGTCCCAGATATTTTAAAATTTTTTACTACTCAATTTAAAAATGGAGCTAATTATACGTCTTTAAATTCATTTAGAGCAGCTCTTAACTATTATTAACATCGGATTTTAGAATTAAGAGGTTTTTTAAAGGGGTCCATAGTTTAAGACCTACAGCTCCCAGATACAATTACACATGGGATCCCTATATTGTTTTGACATATGTTAAATCTATGTCTAATGAAACATTAAGCCTTCAAGACCTCACATATAAATTAGCAATCCTTATTGCCTTGGCTACTGGTCAAAGAGTCCAGACTTTAGCCAATATAGAAGTTGAAAATATTATTATAGATGAAAACAAAGTTGAGGTTAAATTACCTAAAAAACTTAAAACTTCAGCCAAAGGTCGCATTCGACCTACTCTTCTTTTGCCTTTCTTTAATCAAAATAAGAAAATTTGTCCAGCTAGAACCTTAATTGAGTATTTAAATAAAACCAAGAATTTAAGACAGACGTCAAAAAATATTTTTATTACCGTTAAGAAGCCTCATAGAGATGTCACTTCTCAAACAATTTCTAGATGGTTAAAGGTGATTCTAAAAAAGAGTGGGTTGGATACGAACCAATTCACAGCTCATAGTACTCGCCAGGCTGCGACTTCTGCAGCTGCGCGAAAGGAAGTATCTTATGACTCTATTCGGCTTGCAGCTGGCTGGTCTGAGAAATTCTCTGTTTTTGCCAATCATTATAACAGACCTTTGCTTCAAAAAGACAATTTTGCAACGACTGTTCTTAGTTGTTAGTATTATGTTGAGTTTTTTATCTTTAAGTTTCTTGTTTCTAATGTTAGTATAGGAAAATATTTTCCAGATTTGTTATTTGTCATATTAAGTAGGTACATTTTCATTAAGATATATTCCATATTATGTTGTTTCCATCCTTAGAATTAATGTTTGATGTACATACCAATTCTAAGTGTGTGCCTAATATTCTTTTTTCTCGTTATTCTATTCGTTATGTTGTTTAATTATTATTAATATGACATGTTTCCAATGAAAATTGTTGCAACTTGCTTTAAATAGCTACCTGTTCTACTTATTTACGAGACAAGGCTGAAATATAATTAACAGATCAAACGAACTTACCTAAGTGAAGTTCGATCTGGATTATATGAAGCCTTGTCGAAGTAAATAAGTCCCTTCCCTACCCTATTATTTATTTCCCTTGGTTGCAACAATGTAGCTTTGAAGAAGACTGAAGGTATGCAATGGATTTATGTATGCAGGACCGGAGGGGTTTTTTATTTGCTTTGAATTTGTGTGAGACTCGATGCCATCGGAGATACTACCTGTTCTACTTATTTACTTCGACAAGGCTTCATATAATCCAGATCGAACTTCACTTAGGTAAGTTCGTTTGATCTGTTAATTATATAGTAAATATTAGGAATTCCTGGCATCAACTGGCTTTCTTAAAAGAAGACATTTAAAAACAACGAATTTCGAAATTACATCTCAACTACTGATGGCGGACAGTCCAGGCCGCAGTTTGTATGCTTGCTTAATTTTAATTAATTTTTATTGTATATAGGTAAAAGAAACTACTTCAGACGATCTATTAAAAAAATTGGTCGGCGTTTGAATAACTATGAGATCATCCTCAGGACTACATATCCTAGATTGTCTTCGTTAATATTAATAACTGTAAAACCAAGTTTAAAATTTGTAGGATTATATATTAAACTATCTAAAGCCTTTTAAAACTTTCATTAAAAAAGCCTTATTAAACTATCTAAATTTAATAAATTGTATCATTACATTTTGTGGGTTAAACTCGAGTCATTTGGTTTCTATAATAATCCTAAATTTGTAAAGTCAGGGTTTTTAGGACGATCTCATTGGTATGTGTAAATGTTTTTTTCTCAAGCAACTCTCTCAACTATAGGCATTCTATCAGGATCGCTATATTTGTTCACTATTATGTGACATTTGAATGATGCGAGTGAAAAATTTAATTGAGTGATATTATTGTTTACTAATGATCTCTCTTCTGTACTCATTTTTTCTTACCCTTTAAGAAAATCTAGATACCTTAATTACATGATGCACTACAAACTGAAAACGATAACAAGTACTTTTTTCACATCAAAAACTACCTTAATTATTTTTTTTAGCTACTCTAGCGCTAACTAGATCCGACTCATTTCGAGATTCGGGCATAGGGTAAACTACCCAATTGTTGGCACCTTAAGGAGATAGCTACAAGTTTTTTTCATAAGAAAAAAAATATATGAAATAGAGACACTTTACACAATTTTTGACAAATAAAAATCTCTAAAGAGTTAAACAATAACAAAAAAAACTCGAAATATTTATCAAAAATTAGTTGAAACTGCAAAAATTCTCAAATTTAGCAAATTTCCAATAGTTGGCACCTTAGAGCCAATTGTTGGCACTAGAAAAATTCCAATTGTTGGCACCCTATTTCACCTGAAATAATAAAAGCGAAACAAATTTTAAAAGAAACATTTATTGAGAAATGTACCTATTTATGCCTTGTGTACCCTTATACTGTACTATTTATACCCTATGTGTTAAAAATTTAGACTAACTAAATTAACAGTCATCCAGTTTATAAATTTAGCACAGAACAAAATAAAAAAAAAAACAAAAAATGATTTTAAACTAAAATAGGGCAATAACATACAGTTAGTTTTATTTTTAAAATCAGAACTTTTACATACAAAGTTGTCATGATATATCTCGTGTTTCATTAAACATTTATAATAATAATTTCTGGTGCAAGTTGAACATTTTACACCAAAATTAATGATACTAATATTGTACGTACATATAAAGCATAATCCATTTTTTGTTATGGTATTTTGACTCAAAATGGACTCGTTCAATTTTACAGTGCCTTCTTGTTCTTTACTTTCACTCTCAAATAAATTTCTGACATGGGTTTCTTTCTTTTTTGCAACCTGTATATTATTTATTTGAGAGCTTGGACCCGCTTCTGAAAAAATGTTTGAGTAATTAGACATATTTAATTTTTTTACACCTTTGTCCTATTCTTTTGTTATATTATTTTTTGCTTGTAGTTTTTTCACTCTTTTTTGCTTGTTTTCCTCTTTTTTTAAATCATTTTCTTTCCTCTTTTTTTCTTTTTCCAATGCATTTTCTTCTCTTTTTAATTTATTTTCTTCTTTTTTCTTTTCCTTTTCAATTTTTATTTCTTCCTTTTCTTGACTTTTTTTATAGTCAGAGGAAATTAAAACAAATGATGTTCTTGTAGATGTCCTCTTTCCGCTTCTTTCAGGTGTTTTAGGCTTTTCTAAGTAGTGTGCTATATTTAATTCGTTCGGCACAGGATCCACATTATCATCACTTTTATGTGTTTCAAGCACGGAGTCATTTGCACTTTTTAATATGATATTTTGAGATATAATCAATTTTGGTTTCTTCTTTTCAGGTGTGTAAACATCTTCGTTCGAGATTTTAGATTCTGTTTTTTTAGGACTTTTAATTTTAATATTTTCCAAATTTGTCGATTGTCCATCTTCATCATGATCATCATATTTGTCTTCTAATATTTCATCACTTTCAGGAAATTCATCATTATTATCCATCCGAGCAATTTCAAAAACTACAGGCATGCTAAGTATTTCTTCTTCAAGATATTGAACATTTTCTTCAATTTCTGCAACCCCTATTTCATATTTATTTATTTCCTGCTCAACCTCTATAAGACTATTTTCTACTATAGAGATATTTAAAGCGCTGGATGGTTTAAGCTTGGAGTAAATGTTTCTTAAAATGTCAAAATATTTACAATTTTTATGATTTTCGACAGCTTTTCCGGTTTCAAGCTCTTAAAGAAGATCAGTATTTAGCATTTTGCAAAATAAATCATAGTTGATTTTCTTGTCGGTTTTAATTTCCTCTAGATGTTCAATTTCCCTTTGTTTCTTACCGAGACATTTAGAATAATCAATACTCTCTGGATTCCACGGAAACAAACCAGAACTTTTAAAACCGTTGACTATAGCCTCGCCCTTTAAATTTTTTAGTGCTTTATCCAATATGGGAGCAAAGTGATGTTTTCCTAATTGGCAATATGGATTTTCTCTTCTCCAGCTTAGTACTCCGTACTTCCAGAATGTTTTTAGCGGCTTAAAACAAGAAACGTCTGCCGGTTGCATAATTCTTGTTGAGTTGGGATATAAAGCCACTAAAATTATTTGCAACTGACTGCACACTTTACTAAGCTCATAGGTGAGATGTGTTGCATGTCCATCAACAAATAAAATAACTGGAAATAAAATTTGCTGTTTCACAAGGTTTTTATGAAATATTTCTTTGATATAATCAATAAAAACTTCGGACTTCATCCAGCCATTTTCAGTGGAGGCAATACCCCAGTGATCTGGAACACTGTCTGATAAAGTTTTTGATATTTTCTTATTGGGAAATATTATTAGAGGCGGAGTCACATCCCCTGCGGCCGAAAAACTAAACATTACTGTTAGATTTTGCTTTGCCTGGCCCCTGTCAACTTCATAAACATTTTTCTCAGACTTTGCTGCTAGAACTTTTCCAAGTTTTGGGCAAAACAAAAAACATGTCTCATCACCATTATACACTCGTCGCGGATCTTCCAAAATAGAAAAGTATCCTTTACTTTTTAGGTACGTTTCTATATCCCCAAACCATTTTTTAATATCGTTTTCAGAAACGTTAGATGATGCACTTGTTACTGCTTCTGGTGTGCGATGAGTTAAAATAGGATGTCGATTTAAGAATGACCTATACCAGTGGTCACCTAAAAATAATATGCAGGTTATTATAAATTATAAAATCAACTAAAATAAATGTGTAAAGGAATAAGAAAAAGGATACCTGGCATGTTATTTTTAAATGGATTTGGACGTTTATCATCATCTAAAAACTATTTCACTGATATCTGTAAATCAATTTTCCGTCTTGGAAAGCCTTTTTTCTGACTTTCGAGAATCCAAGCTACGAGCAGCTTTTCCTCATTTTCAGTCAGGTAAGTATTTGGACCAGGTCTAGCTTTGGAAAATTTAGCTCCCAATCGGAATTGGAGAGTAGATCTAGGGATTTGGTACTTCTTGGCTACAGACTTTTTTGTTGCGCCGTTTTTAATTTCGCTCAAAGCTTTCTGAATTAATTATTCACTATATTTTTTAATAGCATTTTTTTTATTTTTCTTTGTAATTTTTCCCATCTAAAAATAATACAAATTTAGGTAGATTAATTTCACTTAAGGGATTTTATAAGGAGGAAAAAATTTGAAAAGTTTACAGAAAAAATGCAAAGTCGGAGTTACAGTAGATATAAAAAAGGTAGGAGTGTAATATTAAAGGTTAGACATAATTTGCCCGTTGATTTATATTCTGGTGATGAATTAGAAAGAACGAAACACGTGTTATTATTAATATTGTACACCCTTATATTAATATTAATTTTCCCTTCTTACAAACATTAATACAATTTTTTTAGCCACCTCAAATAACATTTTAAAATTATAAAAGCAAGTAAATTACTAAATCAAAATAGTGTGATAAAAAGGAGGTGCCAATCATTAGAGTGCTAATTAAAATGCTAAATCCAATAGTTGGCATGGGTGCCAAAGAATTGGAAAATCATCAATTATCATACCCAATAATTGGCACCCTTAAAAAAGAGAAAAAATGTTAGGTTAGAATGGGTTAAACCATTTTTTAGCTTTAATTTACGCTTTATCCAACAAATCAAATATCTACTACAGGCAATTCTTCTGTCCAAAGTACCAAAATATTACATAATTGTCAAACAGATTCTTACCTTGACGCTAATTTTTGATAGAATTCACATCATCTCACTACACTTTTACCGGCTAAAGCCATAAACAATATTACACAACGTGAACAATGAAGTCTGGTTATTGGGCAGGGTTGCCGCTATTTGTCTATTTTCTTAGAATTTAAATTAATTTGAATTCGACTTTTTTATTCAAAGAAAACTACTAAGGGTGCCAATATTTGGTCGAGTGCCAACAATTGGGTGTTTTACCCTAATCTCTCAAATTAATACTTACAGGGCAACAATTGCTGAAACAACTAAAAGACTGGGTTTTATGCCTCGGTTGCCAGACTTGTTTAAGCTATTAAAGAACTAAGTGATTGCCCTACTCTTCTGAATAGTATAAATGTCCTCGTTTCCCACTTATTCTCTTATCATAATTATACATTTGCTTTACCAAGAGTAGGAACAAATAAGTTATGTTTTTCGCCAAATTACGAAATATGCCGAGCATATAATACCCATAAAGATGCATTTTACATTGTTGAGACTCCGAAAATTAAAAAAATTTTAATATAATCTTGCCTTTTCGTACAGATAACTAAAAGTTTTATTCCCATTCTTTCTTTATCTTTTCTTTCACTTTTAATAACTTTTTTGTGATGTGTGGGTAATTTTAAGTAATCTTTTTTATTTTTTTTGTAGCTTCCTTTATTTACATTTTATAGTATGCACGTTTTTTCCTACTATAACGTTTGACTTGTTAGTCGCTATCTGTTTAAAAAAGAAACTGCTAAATGTGGGTTTATTTGTTAGTATTGGCATTCCAATTAGGCAAAGCTCTAATTTCTTGTATTTAGCTAAAAATTATTACAATGTTTTTTTCATAATTTTAAGTGAGTCACGGGGTGTAAGGCTCTCCGAATATCTACAAACTCCAAGACGCAAAAAGAATATTTCACTATCAAGTTTTTAAAATATTTCTTAATTAAATAACAAAATCATATATAAACATATAAGAATATTTTCAAAGTTCTTGTAGTAGAAAAATCCTAAATGCGTGTAAAACTTCCCTAGAATGCATTAAAACAAATTGAGATAATTTACCCGATATAAATGTTACTTTTATAATTATATTATGCATTTTTTAAACTAGTTGAACTGCACTGCAATAACCCACGTCTCTAGGCCATATTCACGTTTTCCGATAAGTAAAAAAAAACGAAAAACGACAAACAGAAAAACTCTCGCATTGGAAAAACCATGGAAAAAACAAAATCCGTTTTTCAGAATACGCACGTAAATCCGAATTTGGAATGCGGGAGAAGGGGTGCATTTGCATCACCGATGTCGAAATTAGAATTTACGGGGCACCATTCTTTCTGTAAAATACATACGTTATAGCCAGACAATTTGACGAAACTGCTATTAAGCTGACTAGGAAATAAATAGAAAAAGTTTTTGTTTATTCATACAGTTGCTTATTTCTTTATTTCAGGTCTACAAAAATTGTTATTATTTTAAAATTTTCTTTACATAAGTTACATAAAATTAGTTGTCTTTAAGGATTTTAATAATTATAGTTTTTTAGTACCTTATATTTATTATTTTTCATCCATATCGTATTCCCGAGATAAGAGTTTGGTTAATTAAAGAAAAGTGAAGCATAGCCATTTAAGTTATGCCAGCAATTAATTGATATTGGGTTACGCATAGCCTTAAAATTCACTCAAATTGTTTGTGTTTGAAAGATTGGACATTTGTCAAAGAAATTTAATGTATTATTCCAAACAGTTTTGCATTTCTAAATTTCTTGGTTTCGTAATTTTCATCTTGCGTTTTGTCGTGCAAAAAAATATAGTACAGACTTGGAAAATTTAAAAAAAAACGTGAAAATAAAACATGGAAGCAAATTAAGTCTCCAAAATAAAAAGTTAGTTCAAATGGCTGTAAAAAACATAGAATAAAAAAGAACTATAAAACATAAAGTTAAATAGTTTTAAATTATTATTAATAATATATTAGCAAGTATTCATCACATACTAATGTGAGAGTTGGCTGAGTTCACAAAACAGAGGGTGTCATATCTGCCGTGTAAGACCATCTATTATATTACGAATTAAAAAGAGTATCTCACTAAAAATAATCGAAGTCCTGCCAATTATAATTTTGGTGTTCAAAAATCGCTGCTAGTTAAAAATCCTAAAAAGTCAGTAATTTTAGGAACCTGTCATCTTGTCCGTCTTTATGTGTTGCACAATTTAAAAAAATTATAATGATAATAAAAATGTATATGTATTAAGCAAATATGTTCTACACAAAAAAATAAAAATACAAAATAATTAAAATATACACAATACAATTAAACTGTTAAACGCGTTTCAGTTCATTTGTTCCAGAGACTAGTGCTCAGGGATAAGCAGTAAGGTGCGTCTTTGCTTCTCCTTAAACTTTTTTGCAGTTTTAAATAAATGAAGGGTCTCGCCTTTAATGTGTTTGAAACAGGATAATATTTAATACGTAATTATGTACTACTATCAGTGTTACAGTAAACTATAATAATGTTGATAAGTTTATATTAAAAAAAAACTATATAATTAGTAAAAAGTTAAGACGACCTGCAGTAAGAAATTGGTGCATGTGTCAAGAAAATGGTTGGTGACTTTAACAACGGCTTGGAAACATTATGCATTACAATATGAGGTGTGGTCTTTCAAAATTCCGATCTGCGACAGAGAATGTCTTGGCCAGAATCGCGCATTACCAAAATTTTATAGTTCTGCGGTATAGGTATAACACAAGATCAAGCGACGGACTTATACGAAATAGTGTAAGTAATATTGTAAATAAGTAATCTTATAACAAACAGAGTATAAATGAAAGTATATTGAATAAGCTTAGAATCACACAATCTTTTTACATTGACAATAACTTCTATTGATCACGGATCTTCATTATTTTATTAATAATATTTTTTGAAGTGCTGCATCAATTGTAGCAAATCGTATTTTATTTCTTTTCGATTATCGTATTGTTATAGTGATGTAATTTTAAAGTTTTTGTAAATCCATGTTTGGTCCCATTCACATTCTCATGTATCTTAATATGCCATTTTCATTAATTTTTACTCGTTTTAACCTTATCTGAGGCACTAGATCTAAAAGATGTATTGACGGAACCCCTTAATTTGTTATCTCTGATGATGGACATGTTTTACGTCCGAAACATATCGGATTAATATTATTTTTAAATAAATTAAGTGAAGATGATCGAAGTATCTTCAGTTATCCATTGACCTATTAATTCCACTGCAATAATGGACTACTTTTTTAACTATATCTTTTAATTTGGCACTTAAACTTTCACATTTGCTGCATACATCTACTTGTCGTCAACCCAATAAATAACCAAATTTTTCAAAAATATAGATAATAAAAATTGTATTTCACAATATGTAATCATGTATATTTTTTTATTTATGTGTAAGTCAGTGTGTGGTTTTTGTATTTCGATAGATATGTCTTTTCTGTTAATTAGCGTTCTGTTCCGTATCATTTAATTTTGATAATTTTATTTAGGTCTGATGATGCCATGATGCGGCGAAACGCGTAACCTTTAATAGACGCTGATTTATGAGATTTGGACTTTGAGTTTACTTTTTTCCCTCTTTTGGTCATATATTTCGTTCGATAACAAATACTTTATTATCAAAAAACAATAAAAACTTCTTAATTCTACCAACTTAAACTCAGTTTTACTATAAACTGGCAAAATATCACCTAGGTACGTATTTTACGGGTCATAGAACGGTTCTACGACGAGCAACGGTGCCAAATAAGCATGAATCTCATTTTACCGCAGAAATCCCATATGTAGTGCGATTTAGGGGGTTTCTGCAGTAAACGGAAATTTTATGGAACATTTTGATATTTTTGGTCGATAGGATTTTGGTTTCTGAAATAATCGATTCAATTAAATTACGACTTGATATAATTCACGAAGTAAATACTGAATTATTTGTATTATACCCTGTCATATTTCTTTTCTTTTCTCTCGTGAGTAATCCTTAAGGAATTAGAAGATGTTTGCCAAATTAATTTTAAGACGTCGCTTTTTATACATTGCTTTTTATAGTGTCGAATTCAATGACGGAATGTAAACAGGCGATAACTGCAATGACAAGACGTAATCAGACTTAAAATAACCCACTTAAAATATATTTATATAAAAATTATGATCACATTGAATAGACTGAGATCTGAACTTTAGATGGATCATAACTTATCACTCTTCTCTGCTGTTCATTTATTTTATCAACATTTCTTTAAGTGCCGAATCCAATGACACAACGCTAAAACGCAGCTTACGCACCTACTAAATTAAGACTTTAAAGCTTCTTATGTGCTAATAAATTAACAACTTGATACAATTGATGAAGTAAATATGTAATTTTTGGTAATGCATCCATTTTTCCTTTCTCTTTTTCTTTCATAACCCTAAAAAAATAATGAAAAAAAAAAGTCTAAACGTTCCGATATTTCTATGACCGAAATGTTAAATAGTGAAAGCTCGGAATTTTTAAAAATACTAGGGGCTTTATAGGCCTAGTCTTATTATGGGAAAGTTCATTCAGTTGGTCAGTGTATTTACCGAATATTAACCGCGAAAAAATTTAATTATACTGAGGATGATTTTGGTTTCTGTGGAAAATTTATTTTATTCTATTATATTGGACGTATAGCATATATGACGTTTATTTGGTAAAAGAGAAGCATTTTGTTTTTATTATTATTTTATATTTTAGCATTTTGGAGCTCCTAATATATTCGTAAATGAGAAAACTTAGAATATAGTTTAATTTACAGGGTGTCAATTTTAAAACTTCCCAGCCCTATTATCTCGAAACGGGTCAGGTTTTAATAAAATCGCTAGAAGACGTCAATTTTATTATCGAGGGGAAACAATTTTTTTGTAAAAATTACTTCTACTTTAATATTGGAAGGCATGGAGCGGTACAACCGTTCAATCTTAAGATAGATAAAGAACTTGAGAACAATAGGCGTCATGAAAAAAAGCAACATAAACCAAAAAGAACGGTAAGAAGTCCTGAAAACGTAGAGCAAGTGAGAAAAGCGGTCCTCACAAGCCTTACATGGTCCTCCCGAAAATATGCCATTGAGCTAAATAATAACTGTGTACCAGGTACCCAACTTGATGGTCACCACCTTGATGACATTATTTTCCATACTTAATTTAAATTATTAATGGCATATTATAAGCTTCATTTTGATGCTAGTAAAATAGTACTTTATTGCAAATTTCGTATATAGATTTATTGCAAAAGTACTATTACTAGTCGTCACTCTTTATATTCCTGCAGCACTTCATGTTTTCATTTAAAAATCAACAAATAGACATTATACTTGTTTTTTTTGACTCGCAGACATACATTACATATACCTAAAACATGTAACATATAGGGTGTTCGTTTGAAAACTTTCCACTACGGATTTATCGAAAACCACTGTTAAAAAAAAACGCCAAAATACGTCAAAAGGTTTGTCAAGGGGGACAACTTTCTTACCTAAAATTACTTCACCCCCTTTTACCCTCGGCTCCCCAGGGTCATCCCCTTAAAAATTTTAAATAACAAGGGGTATCGAGTAATAATATTATTGGGTAGCGGGTGGATACTTCTCTCTCTCGTTCCCAAGGGAGAATAGATCTACTTCAGGGTTTGGCATCCCTGCCCACGCGAAGCACTTGATGTTCTTCACGTCCCGACTTGGAGGCATCACGTCCTACCCATTATCCTTACCTACACCACATATCCTTTCCTATCCCAACCATGAAGAAAGGCAAGGGGAAACCACCTTCATTATTTTTCCTAAGAGAACATCATGACTATGTTCAATATGAAAATTTCCGGAGGTTTAAATAGCTCCCCATTCGGATGGGAACGGTCTTGGACAACGTCATACAAGAAGGAAAACTGTACATCATCGAAAAAAAAGCCCGCGCAAACAAAATAGATCTGCTAGGCATGTCGGAAACACACTGGAAAGGATCCGGGCATTACACCACAGACTTAGGAAACATAGTATACTTTTCAGGAAATGATACAGATGTGTGCGTGACCGCAATGGAGTTGCTTTCTTACTGCCCAGATCAACCGCCAAAGCTGTCTTAGGATACAATGCTGTTAACGATCGCATCAATTTATTGTTATAAAGATCAAATTGCAACCTTTCAACGTCAACGTCATATAAGCCTATGCCCCAACTAGTGACTCCTCGGACGAAGCTATTGAGGCGTTTTATGAGCAGCTGAATGCTACCATAAATGAATATCCTAAAAATGAGATTCTCGTTGTTTTTGAGACATGAATGCTAAAATTGGCAAAACAAACGATATAGATGAACAACTGGAGCTGTTTGTGGTTCAGATCATAATTTATTATTAATGAAGTTCAGGCTCTGTCTAAAAAGAATCTACCATCAACGCAACAGGATCAACATGACGGAAACCGCCAAACGGCAATTTCAAAAAGAAATACAAAACAAATTGGAGGCCGAAAAACATGACATAATGAATAAACATGACCCAGACCAAGAATGGGAAGCATTGAGAAATATTATTAAGATGACAGCAGATCACCTTCAACTAACACATAACCCCATAAATCGGCCAAACAAACCCTGGATCACACAAGCGACCATAGAAACAATTAACAAACGAAAAGAAATGAAAAGGAAGGGCACCCTAACGAGAGAAGACTGCGACCTGTACAAGAGGTTAAATAAAAAGATACAGAGACAATGCAAACAGGATAAAAACAACTACATTAAAAAAATATGCAGGGATATAGAGGAACATCAACTCACCCATGACACTAGAGACTTGTATCAAAAAGTAAGGGAAATAACACGCAAATTCAAACCAAAGACTTTCACAATTGAAGACAAGGATGGAAAGATAGTATGGGAAGATGAAAAAGTGATCGAACGATGGAGACAATATTGTGAGGAATTATATACCGAAGAAACCAAAATAGCGATCGAACAACAGAAAGAAAACACACAATTTCAAATGGAGCCCAATATTCTTATGTCTGAAATTAAAGAAGCTATAAAAAACCTAAAGCTAAACAAGGAACAGACGGAGTTCGTGCTGAGCTCATAAAAGTACTAGGAGACCCGGGAACCAAAATCCTACATGATATATGTAATAAGATCTGGCAAAGTGGTCAATGGCCTAAAGACTGGGCAACGTCTACATTTATACCTATTCATAAAAAGGGATCCACCAAAAAATGCGAAAATTATCGAACGATATCTCTAATCACACATGCCAGCAAAATCCTGCTTAAAATAATAGATAGACGATTGCAAAACTTCTTAGAGAGTCAAATCCCTCCAGAACAAGCAGGCTTTGTTAAGGGAAGAGGGACCAAATATTCAACATCCGCTAATTAATCGAGAAAGCCCGGGAGTTCATTACCCCCATGCTCTTGTGCTTTATAGATTACAAAAAGGCTTTTGACTGTATTCGATGGAGTAGTCTCTGGAACGTATTGAAAGAAATGGAAGTCCATCCGCATTTCATATCTCTAATAACCAACCTATATGAAAATAACAATGCCATACTTAGTCTCGACAATAAAACATCAAACATTTTCAAAGTACATAGAGGCGTCCGTCAAGGATGTATCCTATCACCGAGACTTTTCAATGCCTACGGTGAATTCATAATGAGACGAGCCCTGGAACATTTTGAAGGAGGTGTGTCAATCAATGGTAGAAAGATATGTAATCTCAGATACGCGGACGACACTACCCTAATAACAAGAGATGAAGATGAGATGGTTACACCTATTGATCAGGTCGCTAATGAAAGCCGAGCTCTAGGCCTCGAAATAAATCTAGACAAGACCAAGTTAAAGTCGAGCGACAGGCACCGAATAGATGCTTTTGAAATGTGGTGCTGGCGGAGGATGCTTCGCATACTCTGGACTGCACACCGGACCAATGTGTTGATATTAAACGAATTAGGAATCACCTGAAGATATGACTAAGAAGAAGATCGAGTAATAGCTTGTTTAAAAGGTCTTTCTAAGTATTTTATTTTGACGTTTGATTCTTTTAAATAGGTCGATTCGTTTTCGAGAAAATTAGAAAAATCTTTTATATATCCTAATATTATTGATATTTATCCTAATGTGTTCAGATAGAAAACAAAAAATGAAAATATCAGTTTTTATTTCAATAAGTGTTCAAAATGTTGCCCATTAGGTTTTGCGAAATCTACAATTCGTTTATAATTTAAAACGGAAACTACTAACATAAACAGCAATTCCGAAGATTAGACGTGGAAAAAACTAAATAACAACCTGAATTTTTTTCCGCATTCTTTTCATCAACACAGATATCCTGGGCGAACTGTATTTATTGTTATACCTGCTTAGTTATTTATAGTTGCGAAGGAAAATAAATAATTTATTTTGCCGTCAGTTACATTTGTGACAGTCTTGGAATAATGAAAATTTATTTGTTGAATTGACGATTTTACTTTCAAAATGGTTTACACACTAGCCGAGTGAAGTTTAAAGAGTGGAAATTATTCTAATTTATGGTGCCCAAAATCAATGTGTTCGGCAAACTGCCGTCACATTTAACGCTAGACATCCGGAGAAGATAACTTCGCATAGGTATGTTTTGGACCTTGTTGCTAAGTTTACTGAAACTGGATCTGTTGTAAATAAAAAACGTGATCATCAACGAATTTTGGATGAAGCCGTTCAAGTTGAAGTTCTGGGTCATTTTGGAATAAATCCTAATACTTCATTACGCAAAATTGTTGCTGCCACTGGTATTTTATTAGGCTCTGTTAACACAGTTACCAAACTTCATAAATTTCATCCATTTAAAATGAAAATATTGCAAGAGTTAACCGAAGAAGATTTCGATAGGCGAGTTAAGGTTTGTGAAAAAATGATTGAAGCGATTAATGATGATACTATTCATGTAAAGAATATCTGCTTCAGCGATGAATGTACATTTTATCTAAATGGATTTGTTAATAAGCATGACTGTAGATATTGGAGTAATGAAAATCCTCATGCATTTGTAGAAGGGCATACCCAGTACCTTCAAAAAATTAATGTATGGGCAGAGATTTTAGGAAATAAAGTGATTGGGCCATTATTTATTAACGGAAATTTAAATGGAGACATTTATTTGGATATGTTGGAAAATACCATCAATCCGCTTATCACTGAATCCATTGAAAACCAAATCGATGATGATGGAAACCCTATACTTGATGAGGCTGAAATATATTTCCAGCAAGACGGCGCTCCTCCTCACTATGTTCTTCCCGTTCGGCAATGGCTAGATGACGAGTTTCCAGATAAATGGATAGGGCGAAGGGGCCTATAGAATGGCCTGCTAGATCTCCTGATATAACGCCGTTAGACTTTTTTCTATGGGGTCATTTAAAATCTCCCCAACCTGAAAGTTTGGATGAACTTCGTCAACGCATGATCGACAGCTGCCATGATATCCCACAACATGTTTTTGAAAATGTCCGTCAGGAATGTAAACATCACCTATATCATGGTTTGGCCAAAAACGAGCAACATTTTAAACACTTATTGAAATAAAAACTGATATTTTCATGTTTTTGTTTTCTATCTGAACAAATTAAGATAAACAAAGATTTTTCTAATTTTCTCGAAGACGAATCAACCGATTTAAAAAAATCAATCGTCAAAATAAAAGACTTGGAAAGACCTTTTAAACAAGCTATTACTCGATACCCCTTGCCATTTAAAATTTTTAAGGGGATGACCCTGGGGGACAGAGGGTGAAACGGGGTGAAGTAATTTTAGGTTAGAAAGTTGTCCCCCCTGACAAACCTTTTAACGTATTTCGGCTTTTTTTTTTAAACAGTGGTTTTCGATAATTCCGTGGTGGGAAGTTTTCAAATGAATACCCTGTATATAAAACAGCTGAGTAATGATTACAACTTAAGATTAGTCGATCAATCCTGTATCGTAGTAGATTATATAATAAAGTGAAGCAGTATGGTAGATGGGGAAGAGCAAAAATAAAAACTTTTCACCTGTTTTTGTCACCAAACCAACAAAAAAAATTGTTACATAATCTGCATGTGCATAAAAGTTTAGGGTCGCATCTAAAATTGTTTCCAAGGATTTAATTTTGCTTTTCTCATTTACAGTAATCCGCATATTACCAACATTCATAGAATCTACCTTAATTTGTTAAAAATACCAAATTTTGATTTCTTTGTATTTAAACTCAATTTATTGTCGCAAATTACTGGCGAAAAATGAAGAAATTATTAGGAATAATTTTTTTTTTCTGGAAATCTTAAAAAGAACATTAGTAATTTCTGTCCTTAGATAAATAAATTAAGTTATTTATCTAAGGTCAATGCTTAGAATAAAATTTATAATATCTGTAAGAAGCAAATAGATTTTCATTTTCATTTACAGAAGAATTATGTTATCTAAAAAAATCAAAAAAACATCAACGACTGGATGACAAACAAAAATTATTGAAATCCCTGGAAAATAACAATAAAAAGAATATCCCTTCAAATGCATTAAAAACTATTTTTAATTTCTTGATATAAAAAATGATATCAAATAGTTGGAATAAAAGGTGAGATGAAAAAAAAAATTATTTATTGTTGATATACTTTAAGGCGTTTGTCCTATAGCAATTAATACCTGCCTCTTAAAATCCTTGATAAATTAATTGAAAAAAATACACCTAAAGCCCTTATTTCCTAAAAAACTCTTCTGATCTAATTCATTATTCTCTTAAATTTATTCCAGTGACAACTGGTGTATTTCTCCACTCCAGACATATTCATTACTGTTACCCGCGCTTCGACTTTTAAAGATGGCGCCACACGACAACTGGGTAAAATAGTTTCATTTCCTTAAAATTACTCCCCCAGTAGTACGAAGCTAGGCTAGAACATTATTTGGGTTTTAGACGGCAATAAATGTACTGTTTCTTACAAGATTTGTTAGGGCGGCATGGCCCGAAATATATGGGAACACGAAATTCACATGAAAAAAAATTGTTGATAACATAATGCACGAATATAAATCGACGCTCTTATATCAAATGCAAGAAGAATTTAAATCGGCAAACGTAATTTTTCTCGCAAGGTTGTCGTATAGTGCTTTTTTATGTATATATTTTTCAACTTCCTGTGACCCTAAAAACAAATGATGCTCATCTATTTCCATTCGCAACCCTCGTGTATTTTTTTTGAGACAATTGATGACGTCCTATTGTTTGATTATATTTTATTTTTCGGCATTGCTTTTTGGGTTTTATTATTTTTTTGGTAAAAGAAATTGTTTCGCAAAATGTCAAAAATAGCAAAAAGGGCTCATATACATAAGTTCACAAATTAATCAACCTCACATATAAATTTACAAATTGATTACATATATTTTAAAATGCTTAAACACATTATAAATATTAAATGCTATTAAAAAGGTAATATTTTTTTTGACTTTACACAAAACTAATTGGTTATTGAGTATATATTTTGAGATTTTGCAAAGTAAATTTACCAATTTTACTTTAAAGGAGTGTTCAGTTCTTTTGAGTCCAGTTTACGGGTGATTATATTTTTTTAATAGGCATAATATTAAAACTTTTAATAGTGCTAGCTAAGCGACAAGAAGTATATTTATATTAAAATAATTTCTGAGCCGATAAGCATATCCTTTAGTAGCATAAAAAAATTTAAATTTTTTCGAATATATACTGTAGAAAATAAATAAAAATAACTGTAAGCAGCTTTAGACTTGGAAATGTTGACCACATGATTCCCTTAAGCCTTTAAAAAGTATTTCCTAATTATTTTTTATTATGCAATTAGCACTTTATTTACTCTTATACAATTACCCTAGTGTATAAGGCAAAATTTTACAATAAATAAATATGAGCATATTTATAATAAGAGAAAACATTTTTTTTGTCAAAAACGCTTAGTTTTTAAGTAACAAAGTTATAAGTAGTAAGCTTGCAAGGCACATGATAAATGTAAGTTGATCAACCTAGCATATTATCAATTTTAATTCCCAAAAATATGTTAGATCTCACCTGACTTATATTACCACCATTAATATTTTAGATCACATCAGATACATTAATCCGAGTATTAAACAGCTTTAGCTGAGTTTTTCTCAATACTTTTTATTGATTTATTCATTTATCAACGGACAGTTATCACAATACCTAACAGTAAAATTAAAATAAAAGTAAATTAACCTAACCCAACAGCTAACGTTTTATAATAATAGTAATACAAAGAGTATAAAAGTTAATTTTATTGTTAGTTCCTCATCTAGGAACAAAAATTTTTAAATACCGTGACGTGACCAGAGGATCAAGCACCCTCTGCTAAATCGGATGATAGCAAGCTTAGCGTATTACTTCTTAACATTCAGTCCTTAAGACACAAAACTAATGAATTATTTCTTTTATTAGAAGAGCTAAATTTTCCAGAAATAGTTGCTATAACCGAACACTGGCTGTTCGGCAAGCCATAGGCTTTTTGACTCTAAATTTGAATGTCATAAAATGTTCTGTTGACAGCAGAAACGCACAAATAAATTTAGCCGGCAGGTATGGCAATTTATGACTGATTGAAATTGAATTTCGCCAGGGAAGACACGAAATTTATTTATATTCACGTGAATCGGCCCATATCCCCAATGATGACGATTTGTTACTTTATCTTCTTTCGCTCGGAGTTTTTGCCTAGTGCCATTCAGTTCAAGCAAATACATTTATAAAAGCCATTATAGCAGTTTTACATAAACTCTTATAAAAATTAACTAAACGTAATAATTAATATTTTATAATCTCTAGGAATTTTATAGATCATGTCCATAAAATCGTGAATTAGCAAAAACTAATCAAAAACGTCATGCTTAACACGTCATCGTCCAGTTTGATTTGCTGCCACTGATGGCGTGCATTTGTCATTTCAATCATAAGACGTGATACATGACACTTGAGTTTAAAGCAGAATTATTGATGTTATGATTTGAGACGTATTCTCGTCATGAAGCCCGTTCAAAAAGTTATAAATATTCAGATTTTCGCCTTGCAATAGTGACATACAGGAACCTGTTAACATGGCTTGTGTTAAAGTAGTCAAAATCATATCAAAATATTTGATATGTTTGTTTTGTAGATTTTATGGGCGACACACAAACATAAACAACATAAACGTTTAATGGGCGTTTCACATAAAATAATAAAAAAATCTAATTACTATAATGTTTACCTAAATACCACATTGATATTAACTATTAAGAGTTTCTTTTTGGCTGAGATAGGGTATTCTTCTCTGCGATATTTTCTACTAAGTTTGATGTCAAGGTACCCCAAAAATTTTATATACGATCAAATTTTCCATAAATTCTAAAGGCAAAAACACGTTACGTAAATTAGGCCGTGTTTTTGGCAAAAATAATTTCTGACAATTCAAGAACTTATGC
Organism: Anthonomus grandis grandis; assembly: GCF_022605725.1. NCBI lineage: Eukaryota > Metazoa > Arthropoda > Insecta > Coleoptera > Curculionidae > Anthonomus > Anthonomus grandis. The sequence continues at coordinate 15,451,592 of NC_065551.1, forward strand.
CAAACGGCTGATTGGGATTTTCTTTCTGACAATATAGATAGTGAATTTTCTAGTTTTATAAAGTCTTTATCAAGTGTTTCAGATAAGTCGTTTCCTCTTAGACTTATCAAAATGAAACATCATAAGCCACGGACCACTAAAGGCTTACGTGTTTCTGCAAAAAACATGCGCTCATTATTATACCTGAAAAAATTTACAGACAGCGTATTTTTTCATAACTATGTCAAACTTTATAGAAAAATGTACTATAAGACTATAAAAGCTGCAAAAGATATTTATTATAATAAAAGGATGATCGAATCAAGTAATGTTGCCATGGAAACATAGTCTATTGTAAATGACTTAAGAAATAAGACTTCTTCATCTAGCACTATCCCTACTTCACCTGAGGACCTTAATCACTACTTTGTTAATGTAGCTAAAAATCTAATAGCTACCATAACACCTTCTCACGATCCTCGTTCATATCTCCCAAATGAAAATTTCCATAGCTTTTTTTTTACCCCCATTGTATCAACAGAGCTTTAAACTACAATAAATGAAGTAAAAAACAAATCATCATCTGGTACAGATGGGCTCACTCTCAAAATGTTTTCCAATCTGCCACATTGCACCCTAATCCATCTAACAAACTTAATTAACAAGTCATTCCAAAATGGAGTCTTTCCTACCTGCCTTAAAACTGCAATAATTATTCCTTTGCATAAGGGAGGAGATAAACAACAAGCTTCAAACTATCGCCCAATCGCACTCCTTCCCACTTTATCAAAGATCATTGAACGATTGGTTAAAAAAAGACTCTTATCGTTTCTGTTTAAATATAAAATTCTTACTCCTCACCAATTTGGATTCTTGAGTAACAAGTGCACAAATGATGCTATGTTTTCTCTCTTTAATAGTGTTTACACCAGTATAAATAATAATCATTCAACAGCAACAACTTTTGTGATTTCTCCAAGGCTTTTGATTGTGTAAACCATAACATCTTATTTGACAAATTGAATCACTATGGTTCAAAGGAAAGCCCCCTGAGTGGTTTAAATCGTATCTCAGTTACAGAAATCAGCTTGTAAAGATTGATACGACGAAGTCTTCTTGCAAACCAATAGAATGTGGGGTACCTCAAGGTTCAGTCCTGGGCCCTATTTTGTTTTTGATCTTTATAAATGACATGACCAATCTTAACATCAGTGGCAAAATCTGAGCAATCCGGATGCTAGGGCACTAGACGCTACTATTTCTAATGACTTAATTACCATTAAATCGAGGTGCGATTCTAATCTTCTGTGCCTAAATGTCTCAAAAACTAAAGTCTTATGAGTCACATCTACGTTACGCTCTTCTATTCTGAGGCACATGCGGTATGACTCAATTTGAGCGCATCTTTAAACTCCAAAAGAGAGCAGTTCGGTATCTGCTTGGACTTAATAGCAGAGCTCACTGTCAAGAAATCTTTAAAAAATATAAGATACTTACTCTTCCCTCTTTATTCATATTGGAATCTATTTGCTTAGTGCGCAAACATAAGTCAGAAATGCCAAGTAGGCCGTCTCACAATTATTCACTTCGCAACGCAGTGCATGATGATCTTTATCTGCAAACCCTTCGGTCCGAATTAGTAAAAAGCTCTATTCTATACAGAGCTAAAAAAGGCAAATGATGCATAATCATTTGCCTTTGGAAGTTAAATCAATTACTTCTTTTCCTCGATTTCATAATGCTTTGAAGGCGTACTTTCTGGAAAAAGCCTTGTACGCAATGGAGGATTTTTTGCTAGGATAAATTGCACTTTCATTCTGTATTTAATTAATTTACTTTATTGACTATTGTGTTTATTTTTATTGACATTTTATACATCATGATGTATATTGACCAGGTACATTGTTTTTGTACAATTTTGCATGTATTTATTTTGTTTGTATATTTATTTTAATTTTTTTATTTTGTGTGTTTTGTTTTTATATGTTTTTTTTATTAGCTTTGTCTACAAAATTTTGTAATTTTTCAATTTTAATTAACTAAATTATTTAAGACACTCATAAGTAAATTTAAATAACAATAATTGGCAAAAGAAATTCGTTCAATATAACCTAATAGGTAATCTATACTACAGTACCTAAAAAGCAGTCTAACTGATCTGAGTTACGGTTAGCTAGTTTGCTGAATCTAGTGATAAAAGAATCCTTAATTTATTATGTAAGAGGGCACATGAAAAGAAGCTGCTTGTCTGGTCAATCTACCAAGAACAAAGTTCAATTTTATGTAATAATAATAATAATATTAATAATAATAACGTTTAGTAATCCACATATACATCTGTTCACAAAGCTGTAAGAAAACATCATTGTAACAAGAAATGACAGACAAAATGCGGATTAAAAGGCATAATTTCAGCTTCTCAATGCAGTTGAGGGCTATTGGAGCCTATAAAGTAGAATAATGTATCCAAAAAAGTATAGAGTGCGAACGTAAAGGTTGGAATAAATTCATTTAAAATTCAGGGGTATGTTCAAAAAAAAAACGCTCGGACATGTCGATTTTTATTTTTAACTGCGGGTTTTCTTACTATAATTTTATGTATACAGGGTGGCCCAAAAATAAGTTACGGTCATCAACGTAATTTTTTTAAATGTAAACACCTATTTTTTATTTTAGATTTAGGTTCTACATCAAATTCTAAGTACATTTCATGTACCATGTCCTATACCTAAACTCGACCCTTGACGATTGAACACAATAAAAGGCTATTTTTGGAAGAGTTATTTATATTTATATTAATTTCTCTGTAATTTTTCTCGATCATTAACTTAGAACTAAAAATATGTGCAGAAATATTGTCAAAAATTAGGCACGTTGCAAAGTCATTAGAAGATACACTAGTTTTAATAGTTAAATTCACACTTCCGATAATGCCGAATGTTGTCATAAAACGTCAAAACAATCAGCTTGGCAATGTCGATATGTTGATTGTTTGCTATATTTTGAATGTTTTCAAAATGCCATAATCGCTGAAAGAGGGTCAATATATTTTTTGGTTGTTTTTTGTATTTATTTTGAAAATATCCCTAAAAATTGTAGAACTTTATTAATTATAAAATAGCTAATTAACTATTATCGTTTAATATTGATGTAAATTTGTTTTTCTTTCAGACCACATCCTTATCATGCCATTTTGCATCAAGCATTACCGATTGATGCCGATCCGAATGACGACTAATGCAAATGATGTAATACTGACTGTATATACTAGACAAAAGAACAGTGACTTGTATAGAAATCGTATTCCCAATTACGGAAACTCAGAACGCAAACAACTGTTTTATTGAAATTATAAGGGATAGTGTTCCGAACAGCCTTTATAATGGAATTCGTACTATGAAATTTTTGTTTCAAAGTTAGTAGTATTATTTGTAAATATTTTACTTATTAAAGCAAGTAAATAGAAATGGAAGTGAACTTGTTTGTTACAATCAAGCAAATTTTAACTTGGCTAAACTGCATACTAATTGGTTAAACTTATATATAAATATAATAATTTGAAACAATTGCCTCAATAATTTTTAACCATGACTTAATAAAATAAAATAAATAAGTTCAATTATGCGAAATTCTTCTTCTTGGTAGCATCAAAACCCATGGTGGGTCTTGGCTATGTTAACGATTTACCTATGCGGATACGATTCCATCATGGTTTCCTTCCAGTTATATATCTGCATGGTTTGTACTCTATTGATCAGTCCAGGGCCTTGAAAGCTTGGGCGATTTACGAAACACTAAAAAGCTTCTACTCCTCGAAATTTAGATGGCGCTAAGTGCTTAGATGCAAAACTACTTAAACTACCGCTTTTACCGAGGATGCACCGACTGTCGAGCATCAAATTATATCGCGGCCATTTTTCATAGTCCTTTCCTTTAGCCTGCACAGGCTTTCTTTTTACTTCTGCCGAAAAATTTAATTAATTTAATTGATTCATTCATTTATTAATCACATTTTTCTAAAAATCTTAACATAATTGAACTATTATCATTTATTGCACCTAATTTTTCCAGTTGTTTAGTTCAGTATTATCAAAGATTCTTAAGCCTTGCAGCTATTTAAAATCTCAGTAATATACAATTCTATGCATGTTAAAATTTATTTACTCCACATTCATTCAAGCCCAATTCAAGCAGGGGCCTTAAACCATATGCCATATTTTTGGTTAATCTCCCGGGCTCAATACAAGGTAAGTTAGAATGGACTTCATAACAAGTGACTCCACCAGAGGTGTAAGCTTAATTTAATGATATACTGCTTGAGTTAAACTAAGCTCTTTAATTAATAATTTTCTTTTTTCATAGTAAAAAAATAATATAGTTAATATAGCAATGTGTCTCTTAGATTGACCCCACTGTTGTGTGACCAAATGATATTTTGTATGATATATTTGATATCAATAAAATAATATATTTTTATTTCTTTGAGTTCAAGATGTATAGGATATTCCATTAAAATGTTTTTTTTCTGATCAGGATTATAAAGAATTGACCACTTTTATTCACATAGAGCACCAGTCAATAACAGAATATGCTAATGGATTGAAAGTTAAAAGCTGCACCTAGGTCTTTAATACCATAGGATCCTAGACTAATTATATGGCAAGGTAAAGTAGGATTTTTTTTTTAATTTGTTTTTATTTTGATTAATAAACATATAAATTTAAAAATTAATACTACAAAATATGCTTTCTATTGCTAGATATTGGATTCCAAAATAAATAACCCAGTAGAGCTCAATATGGAGAAGAACTCATCTTGTTCCTACATCATCAAAGTCTACTTCATACACTTTGCTTTCTTCTTTCTGGTGGTATAATTTTTCCTCATTGCCTCTTACATTCGTAATTTGTTGACAGCAATTTTTTTTGTAATATTTACTATTTAAATTACTTCTGAATTGAGTAGGGAGTAATTTCTTGCTGAATTTATTAATATTTTTTTGTCTTTTATACATTTACCACAACCTTTTGATACTCTGTATAAATTATAATATATAGACTTTGTTCTTCATACAACAAAGTTACTAATTACGTTAAAAGCTTATACATTGTAGAATTTGGACGAATTTTATTATAAATATTTAACATTTTTTACTTTATGCTTAAATAATTTTTTATTGTTTAACTTGTGAATTGTTTGCTATAATTTCTTTTTATAATATGGTAATTCATTTGGTTAATTTTTTGTTTAATTTCTGATTCCAGACCTACGTATCTAGTAGGAAATGTATGGGTCTTTCAGAAATTATAGTACGCAGATAAAAAAAGTGATAAACAAAAGACTTTGTTTAATATGGAGGTAAAAAAAGGCCCAATTTGAGATTTTTGCAATATGGCTATTATAGTTTCCGAAAGAACCCCACATTTCCCACTAATTTTAAGTGCACGGTATAAGAGCGCGAAATTCAAATTTGGCGCCATAATCAAATTTTTTCCTGCCATTACGACGTCACAAATTTATTTTCGTTTCTTGTTAGTACTACTCCTCGAAATTCGGAGGGCGCAAAATTCATCGACGTTTCTGTGCTCTATGGGCACTTATGGGAATTTTCTATCTAAGTAGTATTAATCTATAGATAAGTCGGTCATCAGATGCTCTTTGTACATGTTCAACCTCAGTTTTGACATCCTCGATATCGTTCTGGACTGCATAAGGGCTCGCATGAAAAATCAACACCTATTGCCATTATGTATGTATTCGTGCTTTAATTTCTTCGCGGAAGTCATTGTCTGAGCATATCGTGGCTCCAAGGTTCTTTAACCGTCTGACGCATTCTAAGTTGTCAGCATATTGTGCTGAGGTGACTGCACATTGACTGCAATCTATGGGTTTCCATCATTATATTTTGACCGATTCTGTCCCTGGTTAGCTGCCGGATTAGGTTTGTTATAGGTAGGGTACCTTATGACCTCCACTGCAACCCTAGGTCTATTGTGGCTCACTCCTAAGTGTTTATACTTCCCCAGTCAAGTCCGCCCTCTTTAAGAGGGCGAGAATTTCATCATTGCCAAAGATCGCCTGCCTGATTCTCTCTAGTGCCGGACATAGGATGCTCTACAGTCTCGTCCTCCTCCATGCATAGTGCGCATTCGGCGATTTCCGCTAAACCAATCCTATTCATGTAATCACGTAGTCTGCAGTGGTCGGTATACATTCCCTTTAAGGCTTTTAGGTAAGTTCCCTTATGGTATCTATTATCATCCTTGTTGCGTCCAGTAAGAGAGCCTTCTCATGGTTATGTCCTGGTAATCCCTCTAAGTAGCGCTTTACTTTGTTATGCACCAGGGTTGTAATTGTGTGTTTTGCCGTATTCTAGGCAATACCTAATGCTGGTTCTGGACCTATTAGGTTAGATTCTGCCTCTTTTTTGGCTAGTTTGTTAGCTGCCTCATTTCCTGTAAGTCCAGCATGTCCCGGAATCCATGTTAGGGTAATTTTGTTCTATTCCCCAAGTAGTATAAGCTTGTTTTTTCCCTTATTGCATTAGCTCCATATTGCTCTAGATGTGCAGGTAGAGGATTCTAGCACTTTTAGAGCGACTATCACTGTAGATTTTAATAGTTCTGTTTTCATGTTAAATTGAAGTGTTCCTCAAAGCGAATAGATATTTCTATCCTTCCAGCTGCTAGTACAAAATTAGTTTTGGAGCCATCTAAACATACTCGGTTGTCACTTTCTCTAGTTCCACCCACTATATTGCCCGAGTATGAACTTGTGTTTAGTTTTTTCTTGGCATTAGATCTGATGGCATGCTAAGTGTCCTGTGATTGCACACCTTCTCAACCAGTTTAGTTGATTCCATCCATACTTTGTTTGCTGAGATGCCATTTATCACATGGTGCAGCCTGTAAGTAGTTCTTATGGCTTCCCCCTGCAGGTATATCACTAGATCATCTGCATAAGCTTGGACTTCGAACTCCCATAGTCGAATCATGGCCAAGAGATTGTCAAACGTTGGTGCTAGATGTTGTCCACTTGCATCGCCTGGTTCAATACCACCACATAGGACTTAGGGGGCGTGAAGTGGTTCCATGGAACATACGTTTCGCCGCCATGTCGATGTGTCCGGTTTCCAAGGGGGGAAATGGAGAAGAAAAGTAAATGCATGATGGCGCCCTCACGACCAAAACTTTCTGAAGGTAAACTCGCCTCCCATTCGGATCTCCGGGCGGAGGCTGGTCGGGGGGGATCAAAACGCCTAAAAATCAATTTCTGCAACATCAGAGGCCTAAACACCAATATTAATGCAGTACACCAACATCTGCAATCAAATAAGCCTCACATTCTGGCATTGGCAGAAACAAAGGTGAAACCTTCAACAATAAATGTTCACCTCATTTATCCTGGATATGACCTACACACCCGATTTTGACTAAACTTTGGATTGGCAGTATTTGTCAAGAACGATTTGAGTTGCCAGCGGGAGAAAACGCTTGAACCTGCAGACTTTGACGTCATGTGGTTCAAAATAATAGCCAGTAGTGCCACGAAATTTATCTGCTGTATCTACAGACCACCAAGCGACACCCAATATAGACGGCTCTTTTTGAACCTGGTTGATTGCATTAACCATCTGAAAATTGACTACCCAAGCGCAGAAATCATCGTCATGGGTGATTTTAACGTTCACAATATCAACTGGCTGCGCTTCTGCAACAAGATCGACGATGAAGGACGAGAAGCTGAGCTATTTGCCATCATATGCGGGCTTACGCAGCTTGTGGAGGAACCTACCAGAATCCCCGATCGAGAAGGCGAGTTCGCGAGTCTCCTAGATCTGGTCTTAGCTTCAGACCCTGACTCGTACACAGTATCAGTACATGCCCCCCTATGAACATCGGACCACAAATTGATAACAGTCTCTTGCCAGTTGGAGGTTAAAACGCAGGATCCTCCGATGCCGCGGTATGGCACTATAAATCAGCAGAGTGAAACCATCTTCGGGAATTTTATCGCTCATTCCCTTGGAAAGAAGTCTGCTTTAGAACCAATAACATCTTAGAATGTGCAAACCAAATTACAGAGACGATCTTGGAAGGAATGGAAGCTTATATCCCTTTTTCTACTAAATGCGGATCAAACAACAAGCAATGGTTCAACCTGAATTGCAAAAAGGCAGTAAACACTAAAAACGCAGCATATCGCAAATGGCGTCAACATCCTTCCATCGAAAATCGGAGGAACTTTTTAGCCTCCAGAAATAGCTGCAAGCGAATTATTGATGAATGCAAAGAGAGCCACAACAACAGGATCAAAAACAAACTGCTAAACTGGCCAAATGGAACAAGATCTTTCTGGTCGGTATCGAAAGCCGTTAGTCAAGGATTTGCTAAGTCGGCCTTGCCACCCCTAACAGCAGATGATGGTTCTATCGCGGTAACAGCAAGGGAAAAAGCCAACTTACTAGGTAAACTCTTCACGTCCAATTCTACTCGCATACTTTGCATTGCACTCGCAATGCAAAACACCGCCATATTTGCCAAGGGTGAATTCATCGATGGGAGAAATTTCGTTTCCCCAACGAATTAAAAATAAAATTCTTAAAAGCGTAGACACCAACAAAGCTACTGGACCCGATGAACTTCCAGCCCTAATACTAAAACGTTGTGCAGACGAATTGACTCCTCCCTTATGTAGACTGTTGACGGTATCGTATAAGCAGGGCTAATTTCCAACAATCTGGAAAACTGCTCGAGTGCAAGCTGTACCCAAAATGGGTAAGAAGACGATGCCCTCTAATTACCGCCCGATTGCACTAGTTCCAGTAATATCGAAGATTATGAAGAAAGCAGTCAACCAACAACTGCTAAGATATCTGGAATCATCCGGACTAATCAGCGATCATCAATACGGCTTCCGAAAGCTTAGATCCACCGGCGATCTTCTGGCCTACGTCACACACTTGTGGACGGAGGCCATGGAGAAGCAGGGCGAGTCCCGCTCAGTCTCTCTTGAAATTTCCAAGGCATTTGACAGAGTGTGGCATGAGGGACTACTAACCAAGCTCCCCTCAATCGGCATACAAAACTCATTATTGAATTCGATCAAAAGTTTTCTTGAACAACGAACAATCCAAGTAGCCGTCGATGGATACCTCTTCGACAAATTTAACATTAACGCGGGAGTCCCTTAAGGATGCATTCTATCCCCCACCCTTTTCTTGGTATATATCAACGATTTGCTTGGAACCACTGTTAATCCAATCTACAACTTTGCGGACGATAGCACACTTATTTCCACATTAAAGTCCGCCAAACCAACGACAACCGCAAGTTCTCAGAATCTTAGGCAGCAATAAGTAGCTAACAACGATATTAGAGTAATCTTGGAGTGGGGCGATAACAATTTGGTCAATTTTAACGCCAAAAAAACGCAGGCTGCAGTATTTACGATGAAGACTAACCTTGGTGGCCCGGAGCTGGTTATGGCAGGGAAAACCTTGCCAATGAAATCATCTTTACATCTTCTAGGAGTCGAGGTCACCAACAGTGTGTCTTGGTATGACCACGTTGCCGAGGTGGCCAGGGCGGCTTCCAAAAAACTCGGAGTGCTTTTCAAAACGAAAAAACTGTATACACCAGAATAGCTGCTGACTCTTTATAAGGCTTAAATACGCCCTTCCCTCGAGTATTGCTCGCATGTCTGGAGCTCTGCACCCAAGCATAGTTTAAACCTGCTGGATTCTATACAGAAGAGAGCTATTCGTCTTATCGACAAACCAGAACTGACAAAGAGTCTGGATAGTCTGGAGCACAGGAGAAAGGTGGCTGATCTCTGTTGTTTATTCTACCGTTATTATCACGGTAAGTGCTCCTCTGAGCTGGCAGGACGCGCAGGACGCGTCTAGCAGTTGCGGCTCATCAACATCGAGTCCACCTGCCTACCCCAAGGACGTCGCTGTATCGGGACTCATTCATCTAGAGAACATCTTCTTTGTGGAACGGGCTTTCACCTCACATATTTCCCGACGCATACAACCTACAGCGATTCAAGATAAATGCCCACAAATATCTTCGCGCAAGCACCACTCCAAGAGTGACATAGGACTTTCCTCTAGTGCTTGTGTTTACCATAAAAAAAAAAACGAGGAGCGACCACAGGACAGGAGACAGTATCCCTTCCTACAGGCAACCTCGCGTAGCCCCTAAAGTGCAGAGGTTTCTAAGGTGGTCGTTATTCTTCTGTCACTTAGCATGGCTTTCATCCAGTTGCAGATAAAAGGGCTGACTTGCCGCTATCGATTTATAGAGTAAGCATGGCAGTACATTGTTCCAGGCCTCTTCTATGATTAAGAAGGCCGCTACTGCCACTTCCCTTTTATTTCAGCGAGTTACTGATCCTCATTACAAGATTATCGAGAGCTAAGCCTGTTGATTTACGTGCCTGGTAGGCGTATTAGTGGACATTGAGCGGGTGTTTCCCCACTGCCACATTTTTTATGTAACCACCAATGACCTTTTCCAGGGTCTTCAACAGAAAGGATGTCAGGCTTATTGGCCTGAACAAAGATGGCTTAGCAATTGGTCGCCCGGCTTTCAGTATGTATATTATGTTGATAGCTGTCCAGAAGTACATTCAGGTTGAAATATACCCCCATGCTAGACTGGCTCTAAGTAGTGCTAATAGGTGGGGGTAATTTCATCCCGCATTTTATTAAGATTGTTGTTTCAGCAAGGTGTGCCGCAACTATCTCGCTTCACCTTCTATAGATAGTTTTCATGATATAATATAATGATATGATGTTATAATAGCTACAGACAGTTTATCATGGTTCTTTTTAGTTTTGTCACAGGATAGTCAGTTTCTCTGTAAGGTCGATTTAAGTCATGCGTCTGTGATCTGCGTTGAAGTACATAGTTGAAGAAAGACTCACCTCTGTGATTATGCACAAAGATTTGATTATGCACAAGTGCGCAAAGATTTTGCACCATTTGTGGAGGAGGTTTTTCCGCTGCATCGCCCGAGAAAATGGCGCTATGGTGTTCCTGTCGTAGAGATCTGGCTGTCGGGTAATGCGCATGCATTTGGTTTTTTCCTCGTTAATATTGAGGCTCATTTTTCTTAATTTCTTTTCGATTTTCAAGTAGTTTTCCTTGACTGCGACTGTGCTTTTTCCTTTCCGACCGCGTCAATGTCGTCTGCGAATTCCTGGATTATGGAAAACGTGCCCTCGGACCTTGTACTATCCTGGTTAATAAATGCTTCCGTGGTGATGTTCGTCTTCTTAATAGCCATATCTAAAACCCATGGCAAAGAGTAGGAGCGACAGTCCATCTTTCTGTCTCTAAAATTCTCCTACTTTAATACATCGTTGATGCATAACTCCGTGAGAGTGATGATTTTCTATGGTATTATGTATTATTAACTAGTATTATTTAAACCTATATCTGTCATAACAATCCAGAAAATGTCGTGTGTAATGGCTTGTCTGAAGACTATGAACAGCTGGTGCATGTCTTTATTGAATTCAAAGTGCTTCTCCAGTAGTTGTCGGATTGTGAACATATGGTTCACTGTTGGCCTCTTTAGTAATTATGCGAAGTTAAAATTAATCCAAATAAATTACATCAATTTAAATATAATATAACATTTTCTCCCAAATTAATATGGAAATTTAGCTATTTCTGTTTTCAGTATGTCTTTTACTCTTTTTAAAAGATATTGTTTTCCGATCTCGACCTAGAAGCAGAGAAAATATGATTCGCAGAATTCAAAATGAGTTTTATGGCTTGCTTAGAGTAGAAACCAAATATGCCATTTTATATACAAGAAAAAAAATTACCACTTTACGTTAATCATAATACCCATTTTGATCATTTACCTACAATTTATTTACAAAACAATAGAGCAATATATAAGGTCTTTTGTTTAAAATAAATAAGTTGACATATACTTCCAGCATAACTGGAAGTGTTACTATCAAAATACTTCCCCAGTGTGTCTTTTAATGACTTGCCAACGAGCAACTTACAATTTTCCTTGGCATCTTTCCATAATAGATCGATTTGATGGTTCCCGGTAAAAGGCCGTGCATAAATAATTCTATAAAACATCGCTGCTTCGCGGATTTTCAGAAAAGCTAGTATGCTAAGTTTCTCTCTTTAAGCAAATATTCGTTTAAACACGAGTTTTCTCAAGTGCACTGCGGCAATGGGATTTTCGACGATTTTTATAATTTTAATTTTCTAATGGTCAAATATTTTTAATAACTTTGATTTGAGTAGTGATATCCAAATATGGTTTTTACGTTTAGCTTTGATCCCTGCTTTTAATAATGTAAAAATCGTGTCAAATACAGTAAGTCTCAAATTAATAGCCTCTAACGGATTTTTTCTCACTCAAGGTAAACCGCCACTTTAAGTGCTAAGTGACATAAGTTCTTGTTAAAACTCTTGGTGTGAAAATATTGGTAGATTATTATGATAGTATTTTGCGATGCCCATTATTGGAACTTTTTTGGAAAAAATACATTTTTAAGTTTTGAAGTAGCTGTAACGCCCTCTAGCGACTGACCAATAAATATAAAATATTTTTATAAAAACTCTTATAACAATTTTTTTTTGAGGTTCTATAAATATTAGTTTTTGAGTTACAGCCGATTACCTCGCATAAGTTACCCGGTACCAAAGACTTTGTCGATACATTACGCTCTAGATCTTCTGAAGGCAAGTATTTAAGATTTTTATTGTTATTTCAAGAATGACAATATTTAAATTTTTTTTTAATCTTTATACAAAGATTGATTACAAACGGTGATTCTGGGGTTAGCTAAATGGGACTGTTCAGGCCTACTTGCCGAGCTCTAGCTCCTCCACCCTTACTACTACTACTTATACAAGGGTTTCACAGGAAACATAAAGTGCGTTCCAACATCAAAATAGCCTAAACTAAACTATTACTAGTTAACATCGTCAACGTCAAAATTGTAGTTACATTTTGGGAAATTTCTATGAACACTTTTTTTAAATTTTATTTTTCAAACATTGAAAATATTTTATTAGACTTGGTAGTTTTTTAAAGGCTTTTATAGTTATATAAATTTTACGACTTTATAGATTGTTAACACTTATACTAAGTTATAAGTATGCATGTCCATGGCATACAGAAAACCTTCAGGACCACCTTAAAGCCTCAAGGATAGTTCGTTGAGTCGTAGGAGAACTGATGTACCTAGAAGATACCGTCATAGTACTTACCTGAACGCATTATAGACAGCTTTGTAATACATTTATCAGGGCATATCTTATTGGGAAAACAACTATTCGCAATTTGAAATTTTAGAATTGTAGTTTAAAAGAAAAATGAACCGTACTGCAAAAAACTATTTTAAAATCATAAATCAATTATAATAAAAAAAAATATTTTAAAATCTTTTTGCCTCATTCAAAAAATGCTAATAAAGTTGCTGACGCACATACTGGTCATCAAAAAAACAACATAAAAGTAAATGAAGAATTATATTTTACTGAATTATAAAAAGAAATAATTTCCGATAAAGTAACAACATTAATAGTGTATTCTTAATTCCTTGCTCCCCCTTTACAAATCAGGGTAGTATGCAAAAAAACAAAGCAAATGCTGTATACTACAATTTATTTATTATTTTATTAAATTTACGCGAATCCCCATTTTACAAAATAAATGTACAAAATAGATAACTTAATCTAGTGAGTTTATACAATGTAAATAAATATATATAAATATATATATGTATATATATATTTATATTATTTAATGTTATATATATATATATAACATTAAATAATATAAATATATATATATAATAATATAAGAACTAATAATATATATAAGAACTGATGAGTACTGATGATAACTGATACTTGCTATAAGTGACGTAATACCCAGTATAATAAGTAACTCATTATGAATTCGTCACAACAATACAGATTTTATCTAAGAACTGAGTTGACACCATTACAGCCATAGTCTGCTCAGGCTATTCTTAAAAACGGACAGTGAACTACTACATAAATCAATGTTATGAGCGTTTAAAACACTCAGAGATCTATCGATAGGAGAATCACGGCCATATTCAGTTCTGTGCATAGGAACATGATAAAGGTCAAAATTGCGTAAAGTTCTATTTGGAACATTGAGACCCACTTTAGAAAGAAGATCAGGAGCATTAATCATGCCATTAACCAGCTTAAAGACAAAACAAAGATCAGCGTTCACACGCCTTTTGGCCAATCCAGTATCCAGGTTAAGTCTTACTCTCATGTCCTCACGATGGTACTCGTCAAAACTAATGCTCATTCTAAATGCAGCACACAGTAAAAATCGATCTTGCACTCTCTTAATCATATCTATTGAATTCTGATATAGAGGAGACCACACTACTGAAGAGAATTCAAGGTTAGATCTAACCAGTGAGACATAAAGGACTCTGTAGGCTTGAAGAGAGAGATGTGATAAATAAATCTCAGATGCTCTTTGAACCACGCGCCCAAATCCTTGACTACATTCACATACTGCAAGAACTTACCAAGGATACTATATGTAGAATTGAATGTCTTCGAACCTCTATGAAATGATATGTAGCAACACTTAGAAATATTGAGCCTCAATCTGTTCATCACTGACCACTCACACAAAGCATCAAGGTCTTCCTGAAGTTTGGCTATATCATTCACCTGCTTAATCTACATGTAGAGTTTCAGGTCATCAGCAAACATACTTACAGAACTATGATTCATCACATTAACAATATCATTCACAAATAGATTGAAAAGCAGAGGGGCACAGTGAGATCCCTGAGGAACCCCTGAGACTACATTAGTAGGTGCAGAAGTATAGCCATGCACCTTCACACTCTAAGTTCTTCCTATCAGAAAACTCTTTAGCATTTTAAGAGGGAGTCATGAAAACCAGCACTTTCCAACTTGGCCAGCAAGAGACCAAGGTTCACCCTGTCGAAGGCCTTGGAGAAGTCGGTATAGACCGCGTCAGTCTGAACCCCCCTTTCCAAAGCCTCCAACAGATCACACTCGTATTGAACCAAACTGCTAGTTGTGGATTTCCCAGAAGAGAATCCTGACTGTTTTTCACTAATGATTTCTTTGCATTGCCATGTTAGCTGACCGCAAACCAAACTATCAAACAATTTGGCCAATGAGTTTTGAATACATACTCCACGATAATTGGCAATATCCCCCCTATTGTCAGCCATAAATATCGACATGATGAAACTGTGCTTCCAAGCTTCTGGGAAGGTAGAGTTCTGTAAAGACAAATTAAAGATCATCTGAAGAGGCCTAATAATTGTATAAATACAGTTCTTTAAGAAGAAATTAGGTACATTACCTGGCCCACAGATAAGCTTGTTAGGTAATTTCTGGATCTTAGAAAATACCTCCGAGACAGTGAAGTGTCCAACAATAATATTTTGGGAACCAAATTCAAGAGAATCAGGAATGGGATAAATAGAGTTGCCGTAAACTGTAGCAAAAAACTTTGCAAACAAATCAGTAATTGCTTCCCTAGACTCTGCCATTTGCTGGCCCAAAAACATCGAATTTGAAAATGCATTGCTCTCTTTTGTCATTGATAAACCTCCAAAAGTAACGACTATCATCCACCACTGACCCCTCCACTTTACCAATATATTCACTAAAGCAACGATCGTGTTCTACTTTACATCGAGATCTAAGGGTCGAAAAACGAGCATAAGAGTCAGGTGAGAGAGTAGACGTATATTTCCTGTGTGCAGCCTTCTTTTTGCAAATTAAGTCTTTAAGCAAAGGACTAAACCATTTAGATGAAGAAAAGAAAGATGAGAAAAGATGAAGACCTTAGTCTCTTTTTAGGAATATACAAATCAAGGCAATCCTGTAAAATATCATTTAACTTACCCGCAGCACCATCAACATTCAACCCATCAAAATTCATACTCCAATCAATAGCCCCCAAATAAAGTTAATAGCCCCAAAGTCGGCATTCCGAAAATCGAAATAAAATTCATTAAGCATTAGTGAAGATGAGTCAGTTTGAATATTAATATGATAAGAAACGTGGTGCAAACTATTCCTAAAAATGCAGTGAACAGCAGCTGAAATACTAACATTATGCAAATCAGAAAATACTAAATCTAAAAATGTGTTTCTGTTATTTGGTACGTTATTGCATTGAAACATATTACAATAAGAAAACATTTTAGCTAATACTCGGGCTGGATAGTGTTCATTGCAAGCTACACAAACCCCATCAACATCATTTAACAAAACTGCCCCAGGTAGGTTGTAATCACCGAACACCAGCACCGATGATTGTTGGTAGCTTTCACAGATTTCATGAACTGACTTTCCATGTAACTCGTACTTATCGCGTGTAGCATTTGGTGGAATATACACTCCACCAAAAATAAATGACTCTTGCAAATATTTACTTCTACATATACTTGCTTCACTGAGATGTAAGGAGTAGCAATTTTTCTAGAACTAAATTTATTACCAACTGCTATAAGCACCCCACCACCTCTAATCTTTGTACTTGATTCCAGGCTATGGTCAGTGCGTTAGATGGTATACCTAGGCACAAGGATTTCACTGTCAGAGATATCCTTATTCAACCAAGTCTCAACTAGAATTATGACAGAATAGTCAGACAGCTGCACTCCGTGATGAAATTGTACAATTTTAGTGCGCATACCACCAATATTTTGGCAGTAGAGGCTTAGTCGTTTTTTGAGTTGTTATCACCATCTTGAGACCTCACACTTTTCAACGGCACGATCTTGTGCACTCTTTTAATGTACTTGATTCCCAGATAAGAAAATAAAGTAAATTTTAAGAATTTACTTCAAAGTAGATACTTCGTCATGAAGTATCAAATCAGTAGTAGTATTTGCTTTACGTCGAAGGATTTACTATCCTACCTTTAGTATTTACTTTTATTTCGATGTTAATGCTTAAATTATTTAGCATCTCATGTCGACTACTGGGCGAACATTTGTAGGTAACTAAGGTTTAGATTTGTTGTTTTATTTTATTTAAAATATTTACATACTTGGTATTGTACAGCATGCGTGGAAAATGACGTCCAACAAGAAAATTCCAAATTAAGAAAAATCCCAAAATGAAGATTCACAATTAACCTTTGTTGCGATGTTAGGAGACTACAAAATTATTCTGGATAAAAGAACTACACCTCCCATTAACTCTGCCAAAGACAAAGTACTTAAAGAATCAACAGAGTATTATAACAGTAATAAAAGTTAATAATTATGAAAAGCAAAATAAAAAAGTAACCGATATGGTAAGTGAGAATCCAGTGATTCAAAAAGTGCCAAGTAGCCTATTATATTTTTCCTCCATACTTTTCTTCACTTTTACTTTTTCGCAATTAATTTCTTGCTACGGATATTAATGTGCAATAAATTAAAAGTATCATTCTTTAAAAAATACTACACCTCTTGAATTCCACCAAAATCCTCCGCATCCAAGCCACCATATCCATCCACCTCACTTAGATACTCCTGTATCATATAGACAAAAATAAATTAAAAAAGTGATTTAAAAAAAAAAGAAAACAATACAAATCAGTATAGTGCTCATATATAATTAACTAACAAATATTAATTTGAAAAAATCCTCTATAATTATATAAAATTAAAAGCAATATTTTAATGATTTTCTGTGATTTTTTATTTACAGATCCGAGATTTTATTAATCATTTTAATTCTATTTTCGTTTTTAAAAAACGCATTACCAAATCGAGTAAACACCAATCTTCTATCGTGTTTCTTGATGGCTTTTTTATAGAGTTGGAATTTTTTTCGTTGCATATCCTCGGCAATTCCGATTTTCGTGCTCCTTAGCAATTTACAATCTTTAAATACTTAGGCTTTATGGTGGTATCTTTCAAACTATACTATAACTGGCCTAGTTCTTTCCGTCTTTTCTCCAATCCTATAAGCGTTTACCAAATCCTCTTCCTTAATGTTCAATCTCATTTTGGTGTTAAACAAGCTTAATATTTGGTTTGACAATTTTTTACCATTCTTCTCGTCTAAATTGTATATGAATATATTGGCTGATATGAATAACACTTGAGTTGAAATTCCGAGTATGTACTCATGAGCATGGACATGAAGTGCTAGTTTGTTCTCCGTTTTATATAAATAAAAATAATTCGTTGAGAGGAGTATGTGATCCGAATACATGAAGTAGATACTCGATATTTCCAACAAGTCTGCATCTGAAAAAACACCAAATAAAAAACGTGCCGCGTTCAGTATATTCGTGTATTAGTATAAATTCAAGTATCAGTGTGCAATGAGTGAAACTGAAGAAGAAACTGATAAAGTCTGCGAATCCCAAATGGGGTTTGTAAACATGCTACTTGATTTTCCTATACATTTATCTAAATCAGACTTACGCTAGGATGTTTTACTTTCCGACACTGCGACATGCGATAACGACGTGCGTTGAACTGTCGCGACGCAGATTGCGGGTTTGCGACCAACTGTTTTCTTACTATGCGACATTTTAGTTCAGCGAAAATCGTTTGAGACAGTACAGTTTATCAAGATGAACGCTATTTGTCGTAAAATTGCTGCGATTATTTTGCTTTACGACGAAGAAGAAGAAAATTTAGCTCTATTACTTCACGCTCCTGAACCTTTCCAGAAACATTCTGACATATACAAGAATCGTGACAAAGAGGGAACTTACAACATTTTTATTAAACGCTACTTAAGCGATAGTGAGACGCCTTTCAAGGCTTTTTTAGATTATCACGTGATTTGTACTACTATATCTTGAGTGCAATTCAAGAGGATATAATGACAATGCCTTCATATCGCTGTCCTAAACTAATAAGACCTGAAGTAAAGGTTTGCATAACCCTAAGGTAGGTGCCCAAATATTCTTCCTATTTTCATATTGCAATTTTTTTTAAATAAAGAACACTGTCACTGAAAAAAATATATATTAATTTTCGGAGACAAGTAATACAATACATGTAGTAGGTAAGAAAATACTAAACTCGAAATAAATAGTAGGTAACGCTAAACAGAAATATGAAACAAATCTACATAATTTAATTACTTAAGTAATTTAAATGCTGCCTGAATCATACCATCAATATTTTGAGACTCCTCATAGTTATGTTCACAAGAGTTTTCACAAGGTATCACTAAAGTACTACTATATTCAGGTGGCTTAATAATTGAATCATGAGGGCTGGTTATTGCTGAATGAGATGAATATTCACTTGAAGATAAGGCAGAGTTACTTCTCAACATGTTATCAGGTGTGAGCACAGTGTAAGGTGGGAGTTGACGTTCTGGAGGCATTATCGGTTGTGAGAACCTTGCAATGCTTTCTAATTCGAAATCTGTAACAACTTGAGCAACCCTAGCTCTCGTATTAGCAATTAAATCCGGAGGGAACTGTACTACAGTTTCTGCCAAACTTTCAAAAAACTTATAAATAGGATGCCGTTCGTTCTCAACATTTTTACTTTTATTTGAGTTTTGTAGCAAACTTTGAATCACTTTGAATCGTTATGTTTGCTTTTTTTTGAATTTGGTTCCAAATCTGAGTTGTATCTGGTGCAAGATGAGTTTTCCTTCGTTTATTTTTACCATTCAAATTTTCATTTAGTGCGCCTTCTTCTGGCTTCTTTATGGTATTTTCGTCGGAAGTGGTACATTCGCCATAACTTTGTTATGATTTTAACGTAATCATTGCTCGCCTCATTGTCAGATTCCTTCGGAAATACATCGCTTAAGATTTCATTGTCAACCATACCTTCTTTAGATGCACCAATGTGCTGTACACTAGATGAACTACCTGCTTCATTTTCATCAGTTCTTTTAGATTGTTGCGTGGATTCTTCTTCCTCATTTTGTTCAATTGAACAGTGGGATCTACAAAAAAAAATAGATAAAATACGCAACAAATAGCAGGAAAACATGAGAAAAAATAATATGTGACATTAGGTATAACAACTCCCTTTCACCTAAAGAGGCGTCCAGAAACTTAAGGTGGTCATTATCAGTATACTTCGATTTGGTTGCCGCAGAACCAGTTATTGCCCGTTTTTTATTTCTTTTATAGGCATCTCGGATATTTCTCTACCGTTTTTTGCAGTCTTCCTCTAAAATAAGTAGGTTTTACAGTAAAAATAATAAAACCTCAGATGTACGGCTACCAGTAAACTAAGATAACGCATAGTGTCAATGATGACGTGCTTCTAAAGTTTTATTAATTTTACTAATATTTTGTAAGAAATGTATCTTTTTGCAGCTATAGAATTAAACAAGTAAAAAATACCTGATATTGAAAACATAGGCATAATTAAACTTGCTAACTGACAAATCGTATGTTTAATTATGCTGGTATTTGCACCTGTTGGAAGAGTCCTATGTGTTCCACCACGATACACCCAATATTTAAATGGTGTATAAATGAAATGTTTGTTTTTATTCTTTCCAGATTCTTGGCGACTGGAGAGACATACAGATCCCTTGGAAATCAATTTCGTATTCATTACACTTGGATATCACGCAAAATTGTTCCTGAAACCCTCTCAGCCATCTGTAGAAATCTACAAAAGGCAGCATTGCCTGAAATCACGCAAGACTTATTGAGAAAAGTTGCTGCAGGTTACGAGCGGCGTTGGAGCTACCCTTACTGTGTGGGTAGTATAGATATTCGAATTCGCTGTCCTCCAAATACGGGATCTTCGTTTTTCGCCTATAAAGAATTCTTTTCCGTGATTTTGTTTGCGTTTGTTGATCATAATTACAAGTTTTTGGCTGTTGATGTTGGATCTTTAGGAGAAGAAAGTGATGCCGGAATATTTGTCAAATCTCCTATAGGAACGATTATTAATGAAGCTCGAAATTTTCCATCCCCAGATGCTATGCCAGGCGCAAATATCATCTTGCCTTATGTTGTGTTAGGCGACGAAGCATTCAAACTAATCACTAGTCTGATGCGGCCTTATCCACACAACCAAGCAAAAGATAATAAAGCATACAGAATATATAATTACAGACATTGACGTGCACGAAGAACAGTAGAAAATGCTTTTGGGCTACTAAGTCAGGTGTTTCGTATCTTTTATACCCCAATTGCAGTAAAATCAGAAACCGTTGACGATATTATCCTAGTATGTTGTATAATCCATAACTTTATTCGGGAGGAAAATATTTCTAATGTGATGGATGACATGCCAGAGGCAAAGGCAACGTCGTTGACAACCCACAGAAATTTACCGTTGACAGTTGGCCGAATTGGAAATTTTCAGGCATATGGTGTCCCTTACATCATACGTTTATCAATTCAAAAATTACTTCTGCAGTCTCGAAGGCAGCGTCCCTTGGCAAAACGACTATGTTGACCGTACTGAATAGTGGGAAGTACAGATGGAATTAAACTTGAATAAACTTATTTCAGTTTTTTTATATAAATACTTATACCTGGATATTATAAAAATTAATAGAGATTCGAAAACTAATTCTTATTTTAAGAGAAAGCAGTGGCGTACAATTTTTCTCTACAAAAATATTCAAGGCAAAACCCGTACGGACGCCACTGGTAAACATATTAAAATTATGTGTACATCATAAAATGCATATTGATGTATAGAAGATATGTACCAAATTTTATAAAGATATCCAGAATAGTATCACAGTAATTATAAAAAACATATTTATTATTTTTTTAAATTTAACACTATGATCCTTAAAAATTAGGGTGTGCCTATTATGCCCTCGGGTGGGACCTATGTCTATATGGACCTTTAGTCTTCTTTAGAATCATCCAAGGATTATCACCCGGCCTTAAGTATCGGCACTCAATTACTAAACACCCTGTATGTATTTCAATCTTTCTTACTCTAACAACAAAACAATTAATAAGAGATTCCATTCATATTAAAATCAAATAGTAATACTACTGACCTGAATGCCTCAAAATCTCCGAGATGTTTTTCCATGCGTTGTCTTTGGCCACCTTATCCTTATATGACTTTCTTTTCATCTCCCAGAGAACTGGAAATACACGGACACAATCTACTAAACGTTCGTTTGTGACATGACAGAAAAAAAAAACAAATAATTTAACCGCCAAAAATACCAAATAGACCGATGCCGGGGATGCTACAAAAGTACTAGCTGCGCTGTCGCTGTCGTTCAGAAACTATTTTATTTTTCGCGACGACGTCCCGCGACGACATCTACGATGCCGCCGTATCGGTGCCGCAAGTCTATAGGTTAAACCACAGATATAAATAACTCCGCACGGAGCGGCTAGCACCTCCATGCGGAGCTATTTACATCTGTGGATTGCATGAGTGCCAGATTAAATGTACGGCACACCACAGTGTCGCACGTCGTTATCGCATGTCGCAGTGTCGGAAAGTAAAACATCCTACCTTTAAGAAAAAAGTTGACATAAACAGGACTGGAAATAAGGAAATTCTGCTTCAGGATTGGGAAAAGATTTTGTTGGAAATCATGGAAGGCAACACAAATCCAGTACTTGCAAAGGTTGCAG
Organism: Anthonomus grandis grandis; assembly: GCF_022605725.1. Taxonomy (NCBI): domain Eukaryota; kingdom Metazoa; phylum Arthropoda; class Insecta; order Coleoptera; family Curculionidae; genus Anthonomus; species Anthonomus grandis. The sequence continues at coordinate 15,474,158 of NC_065551.1, forward strand.
GTAAATTAATTAATATCTTTTTCATAAATAACTTTATTTGAATTTATATAAAATTAATGACCCTTCTAAAGTTTTCTATTATTTATTATTTTGTGAAAATGGAATGATTTATAAAGTTATGTTGTTTATAATAATTAACTACTTATTGTTTAACATTTGATCAAGTATTTTAGACAGACCTTTTTGTATCTTAGAAACAACAAAAAGTTACAATATTATTTACGAAACTTTATCACTTCTCCATTTTTTAATATAGAAACTGTATGAATATTTACTTCATTTTTTATTTTAGGAGCATTATCCGTCTGTCCATATCCTTTATGTATTAGAACAAACAGAGACGAAAATCGGCCATGAAAATACAATCCCTAGGCACCTAACTTCTACTTCTGAAACAAGTGCAGTACAACATGCATCTAAAAAAAAGAAACATAATAGTTTGAATTTCATAAGTTAGTCCTCTCGAAGAATATTAAACAAACTTTACTAAACAACTCTCGAATAATGAACTACAAGGACTAGTTTTGCTGAAACAACTGAAAGTTTTAGAAATGAAAGAGGAAAAACTCAAGAGACAGCCTAACAGAGATGTTAATGAACAATCTAATTTAATATAATAATAATATCACTCAAGTTAGCAATGGACAAGCATATTTCACACATTTTACAATGTTTCAATACTTTTTAGAATCACTTACGAAATAAAGAATTGTAACATGTGATAAAAACATTTTTCTAAAGTGTTAATAATAAAAATGATAAATAATTTTTTTCCATGTTTTACTTACTGCCCGCTTCCTCTAATATTATTATTATCCACCTCCTCTTCTGCCGAATACGCAAGTGGGATATCTTCTAATGAGAGCTCCATAGGATCTAGCTCATCTTTTAAATATTTTGCTACATTGTGTAATATACAACAACATATGACAAATTTTGGAACTTTTTCTATGGATACCCGCACTTTATATTGTAGCATCGGAAATCGTTGTTTTACTTGTCCAAAACATCTTTCAATTATTACACGTTCCTTTGTAAATAAATTATTATAAGCACGTTCTTGTGGTGTATTAGGATTTCTAAAAGGTACCATTACCAACGGTGCTATACCATATCCTTCATCTCCTAAGAGTAGTGCTTGCGACCTCTGAAAATCATTTCTCGCAATATTTGAAATTTCTCAATTGCTCCAAGTCCGTGAATCGTGAAGAGATCCTGTCCATGAAGCGTCTCCACTTGGAAACCACTCATGTGAATTGCATGTGGCTTGGACATTAATGCTGTAATATTCTTTGCGATTAATATCTTCATCGCTATGAATAGGTGCCTTTTTTATTTTTATGTGGGTAGAGTCGATTACGCCCAATGCACAAGGAAAAGAATAATTTCATTGCCATTTTTGTTTCGACTTTATTATGTCGGCAGCAGTGTAAGGAAATGTTATTCACATACCACATTTTTCTATTAGCTTCTCAGTAACTTCCGTCACTACTTTTGAGACAGAACTTTGATGAACACCAACATCTTCTCCTACTCCTAATTGGAAACCCGGTTCACCAACGTATCTCAAAAATATTTTTATTTTATCAATGTTACATTTAGCACTACCTCTTCTTTCTCCAGATTCTGTACCCAAAAAGTGATTTAATATCCACTCTACGTGTTCTTCAGTAAATCGATATAACACTTTAAAATCACGATCACAGGTACGCCTTCTAGGTTTGTAATATTTTTTAGAACTCAAATTAAGAATAAAGTCAGCCATAGCTCTGACGTAGTCAAACTGAAGTCTGCTCTATATCAGACTCCAAAATTATGGAGTACATTCTTCTTCCGAGGAGTATCAACAAATTTTTATTCATAGGAAAACTGAGAATAAACTCACAACAAATTATACATAAGAGTACCTACTCAAGTGAAGCATCTGCTCCCTATTTTTATTGATATGACATGGAGTATTTGCTCCAAATTCCTGAGTAGATACTAAATGCTCATTTTTATTCATACGACCCATTGTTCATTTTACCTGCCTGCTGCATATTCTTGACTCGCTCTTCCAATTGTTCGATGTACGTACCTTGCTCGCTTACAGTTTTTTGTAAGGAATTTATCGTATCCATGATCCTCGATGACAATTTATCTATGAAATCACTAAGGAGGTCTTTAATTGCTTCTTTAATGGTAGTTTTTAGATCACTGGTAACTTTTGGGCCCATGATAATTTTTGCAGCACCTCAGGGATTAAATATGAACTGATATGTGAAAAAATGACGTTTAAAAATCTAGTGTTCACTACTTTAAAACGTTAATTTTACGGAGCGTAGATAGACACGTATAGTCACCGTCTATAGATTACAACAAGTCAGACCACTTCCTATACCGCCCGTGTTAAAGCAAAATTGACCTTGAATCCCGCTGTTTGCTGCGTACGAGCGTTTACCAGGGTTTATCGTAAATATCGATGAAAGCAAATTCTGAGGCGCGCTGATTATTTTTATACGAGGAGTATTCATAAGAAGTATTTTAAGTCATAAAATAAGAACTTTTTTTATAGGACTGGAATAGAATGTGTTTATATGACAGTGTTTCTTAATTATTAACGTTTTTACACATTTTTTTATATTAGCTTCACTTCTTTGCCTTTATGTAGCAATGTTTCTGTAGCAATGTGTATGTATATAACAAATCTAAGAATTCTATTTAAATTATAACTTCTACTTGTCAGATTGTTTTCATATTTTGTAGGTGCTTGGCTTTCGATAACAAGGACAGTTTTTAAAATGTTTTTGAGTTTCCCTTTTCTAAAATTGGTGTATCTAGAAGTTTTGATCAGTTCAATGAATTTGAACTTTTAAATAAATTGGAAGCATTTAATATGGCGGATTCAAAATGGCTGCCTTTTAAGTCAAATATAATATATAAAAAGTGAATTTGAAAAAAACCTTACTTGTTGAATTGTTTAAATTTGCTACATTTTTAGAAGTCTTATCAAAAATTACAAGTTTTTACTTAATATTTGTTGAAATTTTAGAGATGAATATTCAAAAAATAAATCTAAAGTTAAAATAAATAAACAATTAAAAAACACAATTAAACGCACTAAAAAATATAAAATAATTTTAATACGGTATGGGTTATTTTAATTTTTGAATTAGGTCGTTTTAAAAATACAAAAGCGCAAAAGAATAACAAACAATTATCATAATAGGCGCTAAATAAGTAGTTTTGTAAATTATATACTTTGTATTCATTTGTGGATATAGTAAATATATATAAAATATGTTAAAATATCAAAATTTACCGGGTCTTAAACGCCGACATTGGTGGCCGACAAAAAGAAGTGGGGTGCGTTGGTTTGGGATAATAGGTTGTAAAATCGGCTAAAACTATTCCAGTAACATTAGGGGGATAAATTAAATAATAATCTATTTTTTAAGATTGTCATGCTTTTATGTAAAACACAAAATACAGAACAAAATATTTAACATATAGGGATGAAATACATACTACTTTATTATTGGGTAATTATATTTATACAAGTAGTATACTCTGATCATCCATCCGGAGGGATTATAACCTGCTATTTAAGTTTAGCAACGAGCTTTCATTCACTTTTGCTCGTTTTCATTAAATGAGAAATGTATTTTAACCCCGGTTTTTTAAAAATGTATATTGAAAAAAATTATCTGGCATTATATTGTCAACAAACAAACAATTAAGTTGCCCATGGCAATGATAATCAATCTGTCTTATCACGTACGAACAGTTATGACGAATTCAATTTTATTTTATAAAATTTATAAAGAATTTAAAAGAGATGGTTGATCAGAATTTACCCAATAAATCAGTTACCTTACAATTTTTTTAATATTTTTAATTTTTGGTTTTCCTTATTTTGCAATTGACGTTTTATTTCTCTATTTGCAAATTTTAGAGTATAATAGATTCTAACTCTAGTATAAAGAGATATAAAATATTTCTTTGGAAAGCATTCACAAGGATGCAAAAATGGGATTTTCAAAAATTCATGCATAAGCTTATATCCTACATTACTTTCTATAGAAAAACGATTAAAATATAAAAGAAAAATGTCTTTCAAAGACTGTAAATATGTTATGAATGGTTTAGGAGGGACTCTTAGACCACCAAATAAACTTTGCTTACCTTCATAAGCCTTTAGTTCACAAAATACAGTAGAACTATTGCTTTCAGAGGAATTAGAAAATCTTACACAAATATCACATGAATGTTTTAGGAGACATTTTTTTAAAAAATATCCCGCGGCATACACGAAAGCATTACCCTCTACAGTACCTAAATTTTGGTAATCATTACTCTGAATTCCCAACGCCGGTTGATGATTATTTGTTTTTTTTAATATTTTGCAAAAAACTTGCTTTTTTTAATAAAGCGGGTGTTATTGCCATCAATATGTCAGCAGCATCTTCAAGAGTATTGCCACCTTCTGTTGGGTCAAACAATTTTAATGCAAGTGTTTTCTTAAATGCTCTGCAAAACTGAATGGGAGTTGGATTTCTCGCATTTCCACATGCATTTCTGATTTGTCCGAAATAATTTTCAAAACAGTCTTGATTTAATTGTCGAGTAAGTAAAAATGAATAGTTTTTTTCCTTTAAAGTTTTCCATAGCCCTATAATAGATGAAATTGTTAATCTCCACCCAAATATAAATCTAACGGAGCTAGTGACGTCTTTTCCATTTTCATTTAAAAGCCTTAAATTTGCAAAAAGGGATTTCATTTTATTTAAAAATTGTAATTGATTTGAAGTGGCCATAAAAGCATGATTATTTTGTAGGTTACCAGAATTAAGGAGATCAAATAACTGATTCATATTTTCAATAAAATTCGCTGTTATTTTAGCTTCTTCCGGTAACTTTTGAAAATGTATATATGTTTGCATAGCAACTGCAACAGAATGACTAAATATTTGAGCAGCTAATTTCACTTTCATTGCTTGAAATCTTGTGGGATTAAGATGTTCGTTGGTGAGTTTTGGCGCCAATTTATAGTTTTTTGTTTTATCAAGATTATACATGCTGTCTAAAAAATCTTTGTTTGTCAAACCGTTCTCCAAAAGAAAAATATAGGAAAAAAATTATTTCTAGTAGACTTCAATAGATGTGGCACATCAAATAAATAAAATATGGGTGAGTCGTCAACAAAAAATGTTGGATTTTCCAAATTCAATTGAAGATCATTTTTAACCAACTTATAAAAATTTGGTCCCTGATCTGATGTTACAGCTATTGCTAATGCTACAGCTTTAATCTTCGAATCGACTCAAATATTATGTTTTTTAAATTATCTGAACTAGTACTATTTTTGGCAAAAAAATAGGCGATTGGTTGTTTCCAATTATAAGCAATTCCTCTAACCATTACTACTAAAATACTGGTAGCAATATCAGTAGACTTACTATTAGGTAAATCCTGAAATCCAATTATTGTATCTTTAGAATGATTATAAAATAGATTTGACTTAATTGAAATTTCATCAATACATAAAATAGAATCTTTTGCTTTATCGGACATTACAGACACTTTTAATTCTAAAGATTTAAAAATAAAATCATTAAAACCGGTAGAAATGCTCCAACTTTGGGTAATTCTTTTAAGGGTTGTTATAGAAGGCAGCGTTATAATCTTAGATAATTTTTTATAGGCTTTTGGCTTAAACTCTTTAGAATATCTTGCACCTTTTTTGACTTTATCAAGCAATAATAATTGATTCCTAATCAGCATGGTGGAGTGTTCCGGATAGAAACTGCAACATATCTGACGTTGTAATATCAACCTTTAACCGGCTCCTACACTTCAAAGAATGTTGCATTTCTTCTAGTTTTCTCTTCAAGCCTTGTTTTCGCGGTGAATTTTGTGATAAGTGCTGTGGAGTTTGGCAATAAATATCTAAAATAAAAGCTAAATTAATATAATTAATAAACTTATGTGTTTTTTACCTTGAGCAAACTCTTCATAAATTCCAGTTTGGGTAGATGCGTCACATTTAGAAACTGCACTAACATTAACTGTTATGGTTTTGTGAAAAGCAAATTTTTTTTCTTTAATAATTTTTTGAAATATTTTAAACTATATTTAAGAATTGGTAGTAAAAGAGTAAATTAATATACTTAAATGAATACCTGACTGAGAATCCGTTTGAGTTGATTCATCTATTAGATGTGGAAGAGCTGGAGAAACAATATAATCATTTTTTTCATTATACACATTAATCCCAGAAGTTTGACCTAAAACCAAAAATATAATGTTTTTAAAGTTGATTAACTTCTGTACAAATTTTATATACTTAAACCCATAATACGACGGTATTCCCTTGTCAGTTTTGGAATAGCTGTTTTTAATAGTCGTTTTCCTGAGGGAGTAAAACTATTGTCATCAAAATGAAAGCTGCATATTCTTATACAACTAAAAGCTTCCTCAGGAGTTAAATTGGCATATTTATGTTCTCCAATAAATCCCAAACTTTCTTTCCATTTTTGACACCTGCAATAGATATACAAAAATAAAATTTAGTACGTGCAACATATTAACCATATATTACACGGTCACAAAATCAGATCACTTTAATTATTTTAAAAATTAAAATATAACTCTAATCCAACTAAAACATCACACTTTATTTATGTTTTAAGAAAAATAATAGAGACAAAAATAAAAATAATAACGAAAAAAAAACAAATCAGCATCGCTGCCCTTTGCCGAGTATAAAATAAAGGCCTAATTTATTTATTATTTAATTAATATATATTTTTATAAATAGGTAAAAAATTATGTGGAATATATTGAAAAATCCTCAACCGTTAAATTATAATTTCTTTAAAATATATTATTTTATATATTATTAAAAACAACAATATAGAATTAATTAGGAGATGACTATAGTGAGTTATTATAATTTTTAAGATACCTATAATTATTATTCATTCTTATAAATGTAAACCCAATATTATAAATATTAAATATGATTATTTCAAATTTGCAACTTACCTTACTGGATCCTTCGGACATCGAAAAACTACAGTTTTGTTAACACGAACCGTGCAGTTAGGAACGGAACAGTATCCAGCATATGCCATTATAAAACAGTTCAAAAAACAAAACCAAAATAAAAAAAACCTTTTGCCACTTTATGTAAATAACAACTTAAAGCCACCAAAAATTCACAAACCGAACTGTAACCAAATTATTGTCTAAAACGCTACAAGCAAAAACTCTCTCGCAAAAACGGATGCAAGTTACGGGTACCAACCCGCCACCTTATGCCGACCCTGCATACTTTATTTAGAAATAGCTTAGTTTGTATTGTCATCATTTTTAGAACGTATAAATATAATGTAATAGACAAGAGCAATAACAATTAATATAGTAATCGATGTAGTCATTATCTATCAATCAAGTTAGTTGTAAGTTAAGTTAGTCCCTGTTCTCAATAAATTTGTTTTTTAAAAAAGCAAATGCCGGTTGTTGTCCTTTAACTGGCGCAGTCGGTAGTTCGGTCTTTCCAATATTGGACAAAAATCGCCATATTTGGGTCCGTTTCTACGGTTTGAAGACCGCTACAATCCCTGGAAGCTGAAAGAAGACCTGCAGAAACCTTCAAAGAACAAGAATCGTCGGAAGTACCTGCAGCGATCCAATTGAAGCAACCACCCGTTCAACACCGGATTGAGAACAGCTATAGTTTAGGTCCTGGGAATACAAAAATCGATTCCTTTAGGAAATTAGGCTAAGAGACAAATGGAAATTTTGGCAAGAACCTTACTGTAAGTGAACATTTTTCCTTACCATTATTTTTAAATCCTTTGGTGATATATTTTTGCATTTATTTTCGAGTATTTGGTATATTTTAATATTTACCAAGGTGTATTTTATTTTATTTGAGTGCAATTTTAATTGAAGTTTTTACCATTTATTTTTATTTCTTTATAAAAAGACGCTTTACCTTTTTATAACCTTTATTTTTACAATTTTTACAGTTAATAATTGTAAATTTTACTAGATTTTTGAATTTTTTTTATGTCTGAGCATGAAATAAGAGAACTCAACGAGTTCATAAATTTTCTGCAAACCGTTTCTCACGAAGAACTAAGACCTTTACCTTCAATTACTATCGAAAAAAAGAAAATGAGTCAAATAGATATTGGTATGTTAAGATATCAAGCTGACAATATCCCTACTTTTGATGGCAATCCAAGACAACTCAATAGATTTATCACTGCTTGTGAGCATGTACTTCAAAACTTTCAAGATGCCACTAATTTAAATAATCCGATAAATTTAGCTTTAATTGATACAATTTTAATGAAACTGAGAGGTCGTGCAGCCGATCTTATATGCTCTAACTCAGATTTAAACTCATGGTTATTAATTAAAGACGCACTTTTAATAGCTTTTTCAGATCAGCGTAGTATTGAATGTTTGATACAAGATTTAATTTTATTAAAAATACGTAGAAATGAAAATCCTGTTCAATTTGGTATGAGAGTGCAAGATGCTCGTTCACTCTTATTTTCAAAACTCAATACTTCCGTTGCAGATGAAAATGAACGTAGAATTAAGTTAGCACATTACGAAGATTTTGCCCTTAAAACATTTTTAAATGGATTACCTTACCAAATCCAACTTGTTGTTAGGCTAAGAAACCCTGACACTTTGGAAAAAGCAATTTCTTTAGTCGTAGAAGAAGAGAACTTTCTTTATTTTTCTCAAGGCAAGAATTTTCAACAAAACTATTCAAGACCGCTTACTTTACCACCCTTACCACCTCGAAATTTCCCACATTCTTCCAGGCATCAACCCCAACAACGACCATATACGAATATTCCAACCTCTAATTTTCCATATAGAAATGCTCTTCAACCGACCCCATTACCTCAAAATATTTTCAGATCTAATGTACCACAAGGTATTGGATCAATTCCCCAAAATTTGAATCGTTCAAATTTTCCTCAAGGCCCTGTTCATCTAGGCAATAACTTCCAAAATAGATCTCGTACTGACTCTATTTCACAGCCCCACCTTTTTAGAAGTAGTAATAGCTCTACTTTTAGACAACCCTTTCTACCCCCAAGTAGACCAAATAATTTTAATCCCCGAGCAAGCTCTATTATTCGAAGAAATCAACCTGAGCCTATGGATACAAGTTCTGGCAACACTATTATCCATAATAATTTGGAATCCGCTTACCCCGAATATTCAGAAAATAATTACTACGATCCTGATAATTATTCCAATGACCCCTATATTAATTTAAATTACAATTATTCTGATTATGACAGTGAAATTTTGTCGCCACATGCACAATTAACTGGTGCATTCCCAGAAATTCAATACGATGAACCTCATGATAGTTCATTACACCATCAAAGTCATCTACCTCATAGTTCCGATGAACCCTACAATACATCTGAACAGCAAAATTTTCACGAAATCACAAACCACGAACCCGTAACATAATATACCTTAACAATATTAGATCAGATTTACCGTACGTTTACATCCCAGAAATACAAGCTTATTTTTTAATCGACACTGGAAGCTCGAGAAGTTTGATGAGTCCGCAACTAGCATACAAATGTTTCAAGAATCACATTTCAAATGAGATATTTAATATACAGACAGCACACGCGAATTCCTTTCACGATGAAGTTGCTAAAATCCCTATTTTTAAAATATTTAACACCCGTGGCTCACACAAATTTTATTTATTTAGCTTCTCTCAAAAATATGATGGATTGATTGGTACTGATCTATTAAAACAACTAAACGCTAAAATTGACCTAAAAAATAGTAAACTTTCTACACAAAACTCTGACATTCCAATAATTTTCGAAAACTCAAAAGAAATAACCAATAATAATTCCGACAATTTTTTTCAAAACTTTTCTATAATCATTTCACCAAGATCGCAAGAAGTTATTAAACTACCTGTGACTATTGAATCTGGTTTAGGAATTTTTGATTACATAAATTTCGAAAATGGAGTAGAAATTCCAAAAGCATTAGTAAACATTTCTAACTTTTACGCTTATACTATGGTCACTAATTCTAACGAGACCCCCGTCAAAATCAACATAAATAAATCATTTAACGTTGAACCAATAAATTCTTTAGACGTAAATTTTTGTCAAAAAATGGAAAGTGAACAAAATCTTACTATCGAACATGACAATTTATTAAAAGAAAATCTGAAAAATTTACGCTTACAACACTGTAATAAAGAAGAAAAAGAAAAGCTCAGAAAATTATGCTTTAATTTTAGAGACATCTTTTATTGTGACAAAATCCCATTAACTTTTACAAACCAAATTCAACACAAAATAAATTTAACAGACGAAAGCCCCATTTTCACTAAAACTTACCGCTACCCCGAGATTCACAAAAAAGAAGTCAAGGAACAAATTTCTAAAATGCTAGATCAAGGAATTATTCGAAATTCAGTTTCTCCCTGGTCCAGTCCAATATGGATCGTTCCAAAAAAACTTGATTCTTCTGGCAAACGCAAATGGAGAGTCGTTATAGATTTCAGGCGATTAAACGAGCGCACTGTAGGAGATAAATACCCCCTTCCCAATATTGCCGATATTCTGGACAAACTTGGTCGAAGTCAGTATTTTTCCACTTTAGATCTCGCCAATGGTTTCCACCAAATCGAGATGGATCCACATGATATTTCTAAAACCGCTTTTTCTACTGAGTCTGGACATTTTGAGTTTTGTCGAATGCCATTCGGTCTTAAAAACGCACCCTCCACCTTCCAGAGAGTGATGGATAACATCCTTCGTGGCCTCCAAAACGAAATCTGCGTAGTTTATCTCGATGACATAATAATATTTAGCACATCCCTTGAAGAACATCTTTCTCGTCTAAAGCAAGTTTTTTCACGACTTCGTGAATCGAATTTTAAAGTTCAACTGGACAAATGCGAGTTTCTCAGAAAAGAAGTCCAATATCTCGGACATGTCGTTACATCCAATGGAGTCAAACCAAATCCAGATAAAATATCTGCTATCCAGAAATTTCCAATTCCCAAAAGTCCAAAAGAAATTAAAGCCTTTTTGGGTCTTCTAGGCTATTACAGACGTTTTATCAAAGACTTTGCAAAAATAATTAAGCCCATGACAGCTTGCTTAAAAAAAGATTCAAAAGTAGTTCATTCTCCTGAATTTATCCGATCTTTCGAGCATTGTAAACAACTGCTAATTAATGCCCCTATCCTTCAGTACCCCGATTTCGAAAAAACATTCATCCTTACCACCGATGCAAGTAATTTTGCAATAGGAGCCGTTCTTTCACAAGGCAACGTCCCAAATGACAAACCTGTAGCTTATGCCAGCCGCACACTTAATGATAGTGAATCCAGATATTCTACTATTGAAAAAGAACTTTTAGCAATAGTTTGGGCATGTAAATACTTCCGCCCTTATCTCTATGGAAAGAAATTTAAAATTTATAGCGATCATCGTCCTCTTGTTTGGCTTTTTAGTTTAAAAGAACCAAATAGTAAACTTATCAGATGGCGCCTCAAGCTTGAAGAGTTTGATTACGAAATAATCTATAAAAAAGGTACTCAAAACACCAATGCCGATGCCCTTTCCAGAATTCAAATAAACGCTTTAGAAAACGAAAGCATCATTAACAATCCAGGCGAAGTCAACAATGACATTTTAGATTTTTTGCGTAATATGGCTGAAAATCCTCTAGAAAATCATGATACAATTTATTCCCGCCCTTATCTACCTGAATCGCAATACTTTAACCCGCAACCATCTACAAGCACCAACTATAACTCCAACCCGACCATAAATGAAAACGAACAACGAAAGTCGCCAAAAATTAAAATATTGCAAGATATTTTAATAAGACCAGCTAACAATAACACGCATTTAGAAGTCATAGACAATACCCCAACTTTGGCAACACCGCATTCATGCAGTGACCCTGATAATCTTAGTGAAGGAATTAAAATACTAGATGACATAATAAATAACAAACCACACCAAATGATCATCTCTAGACATTCCATAAACAAACTTGATGTTATACACGATAAGTTCGAACATCTAAAACTTCTTTTAGTAAAAATCCCTAAATCAAACGACCAACTAATATTTGATTTACTAAAAACCTACACCACCGGAAATAAAACCTTTTATCTATATTTTTATGACGACTCACTTTATTTAGATTTTAACAGAGTATATTTAAAAAATTTCTATAGCTCTGGACTGAAACTAATTAAGTGTACAAAAATAGTCACTAACATACGAGAATACGACCATAAAATATTGTTAATAAAACACCAACATGAAGGCAAATGTAATCATAGAGGAATTAACGAAACTCTAGAACACCTTAAAAGAAATTACTATTGGCCCTCCATGAAAACAGATGTTACAAACTATATTAATGATTGCGAAACATGTCAACTCACTAAATATTCCAGAACAAAACCTTATGTTCCCCTGGTTCTAACCGAAACAGTAGGCAAACCTTTTGAGTTAATTCACATTGACGTATTTAAATTCGACAATCAAGACTTCCTAACATTAATTGACCCCTTTACAAAATTAGGACAAGCAATTCCAATTTTTGGAAAAACTGCTATCGAAATTTCTAATGCCCTAATAAAATATTTTTCATTTTATGGCATCCCCCAAAAAATTATAATGGACAATGGTTCCGAATTTAAGAATGAAACTGTACAAGAATTACTAAAAGCACACAAAATCAAAATACATTTTACTACACCACTCCATCATGAATCTAATTCACCTGTTGAAAGATTCCACTCGACTCTAATTGAACACCTGCGAATTCTTAGACACAAACATAAATCAGATAATGTAACTTCTTTAATGAATTACGCAATAATTGCCTATAATAATTCTATACACTCAACAACAAAGTTTACTCCCTTTGAACTAACACTTGGACATACTAATTGTAGAGATCCCTGCGATATTATAGAACCCACATTCTATAATGATTACGTTAACAATCACAAGGAAAAAGTCAAACACATTTACCAAAAAGTGACAGAAAACATCGATCAAACAAAAAGAAAAATCGTAGAAAAACATAACACTGCCGGACCAGAACAAACACAATTTAAAATAGGTCAAACTGTTTATATAGTTAACAACACTAGAAACAAAAAAGACAATAAGTTTAAAGGCCCCTATGAAATACTACAACTACTACAACATAATAAAGTTAAAGTAAAAAATAAACAATCTAAAAAGGTAACAACAATTCATGTTAAAGAATTAAGAAAACCCCCTGTTGTTACAGAATCTTCACCCTCGTTGGAAGAGAACTAGCCCTTCCCCAATTTCATAACCTCAACCAGAACCCTGGACTACTACCACTTAAACTTGGCAATGCCCAAAACACAGCAGACTATTGGTCTTTTGTACAAATTTTTGACGTAAGTGACATAATCCAAGAAACCAAATACCTAGAACAGACTTTTATAAAACTAAAAGAATCAATTCATAAATTCTTTGACAATAACTCCTTTTTAAACTCCTATAATCTAGTCAATTCGTTAAGTGCTAAAGTAAACTTACAAATTGAACAACTAAATCCCTTATTTAACAACCGAAACAAACGTGGACTTATTAACGGTTTAGGTTCCATTATAAAAACCATAACTGGTAATCTCGCACAAGAAGATGCTGAAAAATATGACAAAGCTATTTCGGAAATCTCTAATAACCAAAATTCGCAAAAAACGTTTATAAAAGAGCAAATAACCATATCTAAAAAATCTGTCGAACATTTCGAAAGCATAAGCAAAAATTTGTCACATAATCAACGTATTTTAGAAAATCGTGTAAAAAAACTAGAATTGGTGGTTAAACAAATTAATTTGAATAATACAAATACATACTCTTTCTTTTTAAGTGAAATACTTGTCTCTCAAGTGATAAATGCGTATCAAAATATATACGATATCTTGGATAACATCGAAATAGCGATTACATTCTCGAAATTAAATATATTTCACAGCTCTATAATCGACCCAAAAGAACTTCTAAATGAAATAAAATTAATTGGCCCTAACTTAAGTAAAACTAAGTTACCATTTGCAGCAACTTTAGAGAACATTTTACTATTCGAAAAAATTGTCGAAATTAAGGGTTATACAAAGGAAAACAAAATATTCTTTATAATAGAGGTACCTATAGTTGAACTTGAAAATTATGTACTATATCACCTCTACCCTTTGCCCGTACCCTTAAATTCCATTTACCAAATAATTATCCCTCAAAGTCAATACCTTATCCTAAATGAACACTCATATGTACTGTTCAATGCCAAATGTCAAGAGGTAGCTACAGAAATCTACCTTTGCAAAGAAAACAGCCCTCTGAGCGTATCCGAGGATCCGCCATGTGAAGTACAAATGATGTTGTATTCAAAACATCCCTCAAATTGTCGAGCCATTCAAACCGAGGTCAAGTCTTTGAAAATCCAGAAGCTGGAACAAGAAAAATGGATAATTGTTTCACCCCAAAAAACCGTAGCTGTCCAACAATGTGGCCATAATAAAGAAAATATTCCAATCCAAGGCACCCTTGTCCTTGAGTTAAACCCTAGCTGCACCATACAAATTCAGGACTTCCAGATTAGAAGTTTCCACGATACAAACACCCATTTTCACAACATTGAATTACCCAAGCTGACCCTAGACTTAAATGTTCACCCTAATGCTATTGATTTACAGCCCTTTGAACTCAATAGCTTAAACTTCGATGAACTTAAGAACATTCAAACCATGATGGACATCCAAGCCAAGAAAATGGAAGAAACCAGCCAAGGACCTGTCCATATAACAAATGTTAGCGTATGGACCATCATCTTGTATATCCTGATGACTACTGTAGCCGCCTTCCTGTTGCTGAGAAAGACAAGAAAATTAATCCAGACCAAAAGAAAACATCCCAACCAAACCACCACCACGACCAGTGACGACGAAGAAACCCTACAGAATTCGAGCCATATTGTCATATAATTCACCCCTGGGCTCATTTCTTAGGAGGGAGGAGTTACGGGTACCAACCCGCCACCTTATGCCGACCCTGCATACTTTATTTAGAAATAGCTTAGTTTGTATTGTCATCATTTTTAGAACGTATAAATATAATGTAATAGACAAGAGCAATAACAATTAATATAGTAATCGATGTAGTCATTATCTATCAATCAAGTTAGTTGTAAGTTAAGTTAGTCCCTGTTCTCAATAAATTTGTTTTTTAAAAAAGCAAATGCCGGTTGTTGTCCTTTAACTTGCACACAAGTTAACGTACTTGCGAAAACTAAACCTGGGTTCTACCCAGCCGATGCATGGCGAGGTGAGGAACGGGGGGGTGGGGCAATCGATTTCAGGGCCGCTCGAGTCGTCTGACTTGTTGTAATCTATAGACGGTGGTATAGTCGCCTCGCGCCATGTTCTCGTTCTTCGCTATCTAAGTAAACATTCTGAAGTGCTGAAGATGCCGTAGTTATGATAGAAATTGGATTGAATATTAGGCCTAGAGTATAGTAAGAAAAGTTTATAAAGAACCGGCATGCAAAATCCGCGCATCTCGTTATTCTATCTATCGGGTCAGATGACTATGTCGAGGTCTGAAGACAGTGGAGGTGGCACACTTGTTGAAATTATTAATATTTATTTGTGCTAGAGTTTAAATAGCCCTAGATTTTTAGTAGGTATAGCTAGCGATATTATAAGTGGGTTTGATTTAGTTGAAATACCAACTAAGAATGCATATATTTGAATTTAATTGCTCCGAGATTTGTTTAAAAAAATGTAGATAAATTAAAATTAAATTTTTTAGCATTGTGATGTGCCCATAAAAAATCTAATAAAAAATAGTTTTACTTACAGGAGGATGCAGTTCGCTAATTATTTTTAAAACAGGACTTCAAATAGGTAGCTGAAAATTATTCTTTATTTGCATTTTTTTTAAGGATTAGGTATTTTAAACGACTCGTGTAAAGGAACAAATTGGTATAAGCTTAAAGTTTTATTTCATTATTTTACATATTATATATTTTTATTCACTATCAGATAGTGTATTACAACCTAAATCAGATTCATCCGATGAAGATCATTCGATCTCTTCATCAGATGAGCCTGTATGCCTGCTGGAACAGGAAGGTATATTTTCTATATCTTCTGACTCTTGGACTACTCTTCTGTAAGTTGACTGGGATACTCCAGTGGCAGCTAACGTACGTTGTCTAAAATAATTATATACTGTTATTGTAAGTTATCAATACAATAAAAATTAAAATTTGAAAACATCCTACAATAAAATATGAACTTATATTGTTCACTTACCTAACATTTTTCAAAGGGATAGTAATTCCTTGCTCTGCTTCTTTTTTCATAAAAGCTGCCACGTTAGAAATAATCTCTCTGCCTTGGCTGTGAATTATTTGTCCTTGTTTGCCTACTTTCTTAGGTGACATCTAAAAAAAAATTAGAATGTAAAAAAATTAATATACACATGCACACTTTAGGCTGTACATATATACCTACAAGTTAAATACCTATTATTTTGTCACTTAAAATCAAAGTATATTTTAAATAATATAATTTTTAACAGTAATTAATTTTCATTTATTTTTTTAAATTATTAGACAATTGAATAATTTAAACCAATTTTACTTACCTTTTACAATAAAAATCGGATAGTCTAACTAAAAAAACGATAGTCTATTTCACTATTATACTTTAAAAAAAACACACAACATATTTTAAATGCCTTATAACACGATTAACTCACTTCCCGTACGAGACGACACTGAGTAGGCCTTCAGGCTACGTCATAGGCTTTAAATCCCCGCTAGGTACAAAGAAACGAAGTACGGCGGCTGCTGTGTTCTTGCGGTTTCTTTAATAAGAAGCGAGAGAAAATATATTGCGGTCGTCTTTTCTCTCTGCCACTGGATTTTCTATCGATTTTGTGTTGAAAAATGGGTTTGTGCGCATATTGAGCAGCCGGTTCTTTATAAACTTTTCTACCTATATTAATAACGTTGACAACTATCACATTGTTTTACAAAATCTTCAATATTGCGATGCAAATTAGACCAAAAGTAGTATTTTTTTATATTATTATACATTCTGTTTATTCTCGCGTGGCAGGATGTGAAAATCATTGAACATAATTCTTTTACTTTCTATAAGTCGGTTATTTTTTGCTTTTTTATTATGCGCATTTTAAAACCCTTTTCTTTTATTTCTAAAATATTTCTTGTTATATCACTTACTAATTGCGCATTTCCTTTATTTTTAATAATGGCTAATTCCGGAATTTCATATTTCTTGCATATTTTATCTAGATCTCTCAACGATGTACTTTGTACGAGCGCCGATCGAGAATCTAAATCGTTATGCCTTCAAATAAATTACTTTTTCATTTAGAATAAAGTTTCCTAACTTGAAATCAACTTTTCCATGCTTTACTAAATTTTCATAATTTTCTTGTAGAATAGAACTTAATTCATACAGTCTTTTGGACGTTTTAACAATTCCACAACTATTTGTGGTGCAATGTGGTGCAATATGAAAAATGCTTACCTTTAAATTATTTATATAACTTCTTTGAACTTAGTAGGAACCCCATTATCGTTACCTACTTAATTATTGCAAACATTGCTGTGTATGATTTGGTTGATTTGAACGTAATAAAAGTCAGTCGTATAGTAACAAGCATCTCGATTATTTCCAAGCCCTTGGGAAATACGATAGTAATTTTACATGGCGATCCTCCCAGCCGTGACGTACCGAGTCGATGTATAAACGCGAAAAATTGTGATAAAAGTTTCAACAACATGGGAAAAAGTGCGTCAAAAGAAAGTGATGTAACAAGTACGGGCGTAGTTACCTCAAATTTTATAGTGGACGAACAAGGACTTACTAGTTCACCGCTGGACATTTTAAAAAGAAAAGTACCAAAGTCAAAGGACGTCAGAAACCAAGTCAGGGATAATCTACTAACGCATTATAATATTTTCGTATCTGTTGTAAAGGATTGCCATAGAGATATTGATGATAAAAAAGATAATAATTTTATTAAACCTTTATTAAATATTATAAGGGATAGAGTTGTTAGATCATATCAAGTTTTGCAGGTTGATTATAAAATTCCTATACACGTTTTAACAAAAATTGATCCATTGATAAAAGACGAATTAGTTGCTATAGACCTTACCAACAAAGACGACGAGACTGACGGGAAAGAAGACGATACTGATAATAACAAAGTACAAGACATATCTTTCATACCCAACATGCCGCTTACCGCCCCCAAATTTGTTAATTTTGCCAAATGAGTTCGATGGTTCTGATGACAAGCTTATGTCATTTTTGGATACTTTAACTCAGTTAAAAGCAAATGTGGAAACACATGAAGAAAATGCAGTGGCTTGCGTCAAAACAAGACTCACTGGTAGGGCAAGAAATTTGGTAGGCAAAAGTACAACTTTAGATGAAATGAAATGTAAACTTAAAAATGGCATACAGTTAGAAAGCTCAAAATCTGTCACTTTCAAATTGCTTAACCTCAAACAGAAACATATATAAAGACAGACACTAAGTATATTTTCGAAATTAAAAATTTGGCACAAAGGCTTAAGCAAGCATACATTGGTGAAGGAGTACCCGAAATTGTCGCAGAAAATTATACAACAAATACCACAGTAAAAGCCTTATGTTCTAATGCAAGCTCTGAAGAAGCCAAACTAATTATGGAAGCCGGAAGTTTCCAGACAGTACAAGACGCTTTGCAAAAATTCGTGGGTATAAGCGTAGAGAATCCTTTTATGTCTAATGTTTTTTATACAAATAGAGGACAAAGCAGAAAAATGCGAAATAATTTTAGAGGAAGAAGAAATTTTTGTTCTGGAAGTTCCTTATATACACACAGAAATAATAATCATAACTACTCAAATAACAATAACTACATTAATTACCCCAATTTCACAACCAGCAATTACCGCCCAAATCGGTACAGAGGAAACTTTCATATATATGCTCGTTCACAAGAAAATAGGTCTAACAGATATGTAAGAGCCTATGAAGCAGACCCAAATGAGGAAAACCAACAGAAGCCTTAAGAGGGTCCTTTGTGGTGATCCTGAAATTTTTTAATATGAACCTAAAACTTTCAAATTTTGTAGTTGTTGGAACAAATATGACAGGAAGTCAACCAATCACTTTACTTGTTGACACAGGAGCCAACGTATCACTGTTTAAAAGAACTAAAGTTCATCCATCACAAATTGTTAATAGAGCAAATACATGTAGAATTAAGGGCGTGACTTCTGGTTATACAAACTTTATAGATATTACCGATACTTCTATTTTTATACAGGACTATGTTATTTCTTATAATTTCTAAATTGTAGAGCAAGATTTTCCAATTCCTGCTGATTGAATTCTTGGAAGAGACTTTATTTCAAAATATGGCTGTCAACTAGACTATAACAGATGGCTCATGACTTTCAAGACTTTTCATGGGAATGTTAATATGCCAATATATAATAGTCCGGGAGATGACATATTAAGCATTCCACCTAGATGTGAAGTCATAAGAAAAATAAACTGCTTGCGAGAAGTTAAGTCTGACTCAGTAGTGACAAAGGGAGAGATACATATCTGCAGGAGTTTTTATAGCCGGAACAATAGTATCTAGTGAAAGCCCATATGTAAAAATTTTAAACACACATTTTAAAAGTGTCACTATAAAGAATCCACAAATTAAATACACAAGTTTAAATGAATACGATATTTTCTGTATATCAAAGGTTATTACTTCAAACTGGACACTTCGTCAATGCCAGATTTAGCTAGGCAAGAAATGATAAATTTATATCAAGACTTTTCAGACATTTTTGCACTAGAAGATGATCCACTTACAGCTAATAATTTTTATGAGCAAAAATTGCGTTTAGCGGATGCTACACCAGTCTATATAAAGAATTACAAAACGCCGTATTCACAAATAAATGAGATAAACAGACAAGTGGACAAAATGCTAAAAGATCAAATAATAGAGCCAGCAAAATCAGAATACAATAGTCCTATCTTACTGGTTCCAAAAAAGTCTAATAACGAAAAAAAAAATTAGCGTTTGGTCATTAATTTCCCATAGGTTAACAAAAAATTATGCGCATATAAATTTCCAATTACTCGGATCCATCAAATTTTGGATCAACTGGGTAGAGCAAAATGGTTTTCAACTTTAGACTTAAAATCGGGATTTCACCAAATACCTCTAGATAAAAGTTCCAGAGATATTACATCTTTTAGTACAAATTCAGGGTCATACCATTTTACGAGACTTCCGTTTGGACTAAAAGTCAGCCCGAATAGCTTTCAACGGTTGATGACCATCGCTTTTGCAGGAATAACTCCTGAAAAGGCCTTTATATACATAGACGACTTTATTTGCGTTTAATGTTCCACGCAAATTAGGCCGTATTCTCTCGGATAAAAATTTTTTACATTTTAGGCACCCTTGTCAATCAACTGACTGGAATATTCTCTCTGACGACGTTGATTCAGAATTTGTAAAAACGTTATCTAGTCTTTCCCACAAATCCTTTCCTTTGAGACCTCTTAAAAAGAAGCAACATAACCCTTAGTCTACCCAAGGCTTGCGTACATCTGCTAAGAACATGCGTTTATTATCTCATCTTAAGAAATTTTCAGACAGCGCTTTTTTTCATGAATACGTAAAACTTTACAAAAAGATTTATCAGAGAACTTTAAAAGCCGCCAAGGATATTTACTATAATAGGAGAGTGGCTAAATCTAAAAATTTGGCTAGGGAGACATGGTCGATTGTTAATGCTTTGAGAAATAAGCCTTCTTTGTCGAATACTATCTCCACTTCATCTGAGAACTTTAATGATTATTTTGTAAATGTGGCAAATAATTTAATGAGTACCATAACTCCTTCCCATGATCCACTTTCATATCTTCCCATTGAAAATGAGAATTTCCACAGTTATTTTTTTACGCCCGTAGTGTTACCAGAGCTTTGCAGTTCAATTAGGGAAATCAAAAATAAAGGCTCTTCTGAAAATGATTGACTTACTCTCAAAATGTTTTCAAATCTGGCCGAATGTCTTCTTACTCTATCTCGAATCTTATTACTCTAATTAATCAGTCTTTTCAAAAATGTGTTTTTCCTAACTGCCTTAAGATGGCGATAATAATTCCACTACATAAAGGAGGAGACAAAGATCAGTCTTCCGACTATCGCCCTATCGCTCTTCTTCCCACACTTTAAAAAATTATTGAAAGATTGGTTAAAAAAAGACTTCTATCATTTTTGCTAAAATATAAAATACTTACTTCCCATCAATTTGGATTTTTAAATAACAAATGCACAAATGATGCTATGTTTTCTCTTTTTAATAACGTATACTCTAGCTTAAACAACCAACACCCTACAGCAACAATTTTCTGTAATTTTTCTAAAGCCTTTGATTGTGTTAATCATAACATCTTATTAAAAAAGTTGCAATATTACGGGTTCAGAGGAGCGCCTTTTGAATGGTTTAAGTCGTATCTCAGTAACAGAAGTCAAGCTGTAAGATTTGATTCGACTATATCTTCTTGCAAGCCAATACAAAGTGGAGTGCCTCAAGGTTCCGTATTTGGCCCTATTTTGTTTCTTATCTTCATCAATGACATTGCTAATCTAAATATTAACGGTAAAGTCTGTATATTTGCTGATGATACTAGTTTTACCTGGAGTAATCCGGATATTTCTACACTTCATAGAACCGTATCAAGTGATTTAACTACTATCAAATCATGGTGCGACTCTAATCTCCTTTGTCTCAACATTTCCAAAACTAAAATGTTGTCCTATAAAAATACCTCACAATCTTTTGTACTTGGTAACGCAACAATTGACGAAGTTGATTCTGTAAAGTTTTTAGGGCTAACTATTGACAACTCGTTAAAATGGGATACACATATTGACTCTTTATCAAGAAAATTAAGTTCCGCTTGTTTTGCGTTCAATCAATTGCGTCAAGATCAATTTCTAAGGAGTTTAGCCTGTCTACTTCTAGAACAGTTTATTTTGCCCTTTTTGAATGGCATCTTCGATACGTCCTTCCATTCTGGAGTACATGTAGTGCAACTCAATTTGACCGTATTTTTAGACTACAAAAGAGAGCTTTACGTTATACACTGAGACTTAAATACAGAAGTCATTGCCAGCATTTCTTCAAAAAATTTCAAATATTGACTCTTTCATCTTTATTCATATTTGAGTTCGTTTGTCTAATACGCAAACACGGTTCCGCATCTGATAGGCCTTCCCATAGTTATCTACTTAGAAACACGGAACATGATCTATACCTGCCTATCCCACATTCAGAGTTGGTCAAAAGTTCCATATTGTATAATGCAAAAAAAATGCACAATCATCTGCCATTGGAAATTAAATCCATCACATCTTTTTTTGCATTTCGTAAAGCATTAAAAGCATTCTTACTGGAGAGACCTTTTTACACAGTTAACGATTTTCTTTTTGTAATCATTGATTTGAAATTTCGCACTAGCTGATTATGTATTTTTACTATCTGTACATGTTTAGGTATACTGCTTTGTGTAGCTATTTTAGGATTTTTTATAATTTTTTACTTTTTTAAACATTTTTTTTTATCATAGAGACATTTTTTAATGATTTTTTTTTTGACATTGTATACATTACATTGTATATTTTATAATAATATTTTTGACTACTTACAATTTTTAATTTGTATTAATCTGTATATATTGTAGATATCCTATTCTATTTATTTATTTTTTTTTAAATTTTGTTTTGTTTTTCTTTTCTTTAATTGCGTCTTGTTTGTATTTTTGTGTCTTTTTTGTTTTATAGCTTTGTCTACAAGTTGTAACAATTTCTTGACAATAAAACATATAAACAAACACAAAATGGGGTATATTATTACGTATTTCGATACAAAATAATATTCTATATTTGCTACCTTTTACTTTATACTCATAAAAAAAATCATTTTTCTAAATTTTAAAATAGGGTGCCCTGAATGCGTTAAAAGTTTTAATTTTTAATCAAGTAATAACGGAAAAATAGTTTTCATTGCATTTTATGACTTAAATCTTTTACACGCTTATTTAAAATGTCCAAACCACTATTTCTGGCATTTACTAAAATTTTTTTAATAGCACATTATTGAAAACAACCACTTTTCAAATGCGGTTTCTTTTTCTCAATAATTTGATATGATTATTTTTTAAATCGGTTGATAAATAAGTTCATAAGAAGAAAAAAACTAATTTACAAAAATGAGCGAACAGGAAGCATTGTAATGATACGCCTGCGTATTTTTCGCAACTGACATAATACATCATATTTTGTCAAACGTCATATTAGTATTTGAGAATAAAAGAAAAAATTTTTCAATGCAATATTTTTTTCAGTATCTTAATATGATATATTTTATTTAACATTTATGTACACACAAACGGTAAACAAATAAAAAAATATGAGGTACTATATTATTTTAAATATTATAATATAATTATTAATTATTATATATGATATTATTATTTAATATATAATAATATAACAATTTTTTCGTGATTACTTGATTAAAAATTAAAACTTAGAACGCATTCATAGTACCCTATTTTAAAATTTAAAAAAGTGGTTTTTTCTATGAGTATAAAACAAAAAGTAGAAAATACAGTATTATTATTTTTTATCGAAATACTTAAAAATATACCACGAGTCCCATTTAAAATAATAAAGTTAGTGTTACGTCCTGTTAAACCGGAAGTGATGGAAAACAATAGAATATGTCAAAAGATGCTCTTGTTATAAGAGCATCTTTTGACATATTATATCGCCATACCAAATTTCAATTATTTATCTTGAAAAGTAAAAAAGTTATTAAGTGTTCCCTTTTGTCTGTGTCACCCGGTATAACTTAAAGCCTCTATTATTATACTACAATATTTTTGTCATAAAAAAGTAATTTTCATGTAAAAAGCATCAAGGAAAAAATACAAATAAGATACTTTATTAAGCAGGCACTCTATATTAATATATAAATTCAATATTTTTTTATCTCTAAATATAATTAACATAAGTTTCTTACGTACAAATTCTTTTTATCCTTACCAACCTTTGGACATGCTTTGAAATATTTCGTACTTATTGTAAAACTCATTGGAGCCATTTTTAATGTAAAAAAGCTTAATAAAAGCTCTATCGAAAACACAAAATCCCCCTTCAAACCTTAATTAACTGGGGGGCCCTTTGGCATTTTTACACTGAGTCAAAGTTAATTAAAAAAAGCTACGATGGATATTTCAACAACCTGCAGGTTATCAAAATATATTTTTTTTACTTTGTTAAGGGACTTAATAGTAATCATTATTGCCTAGGTAAGTAAGTTTTGGTGAAAATTTAAATTACACTGGTTTAAGCCAAGAAAAAAACAGACACTAAGCTTTATTAGTTATTACCAGATCCAATTATAACCCTAGAATTAGCAACGCACTCCCTCAACCATGGAACTACTAAGTAAAAGGACCGGATCCAATCGATCAGGATAGAAGCATTGTTAACTAACTTTTCAGTTGACTGACCAAACCGAACGTGTTTCTTGGTCCCTATAACTTTGGCAATTAATCACACTTAATAGCAGTTTAATTAGCTATAACCTCACCAAGGTGCATAGGAATAATTTGTGTATGTAACCATTTTCCCTTAAGCCCACTTGAACATTTCCTAAAATATGTTTAGCCGATTATTTCCCCCAGTGGAGCATCCTTTAAACTAGACAAAAAGCGTCAAGATTCTCGTTAAGATAACAAATTGCATCCTCCGTCTCCTGCAATGGATTTATTCAAGTATTTAGGAAAATAACGACTTATTAGCGTTTTCTTTACGTTGATGATTTGAAAAAGCAATTTATTAAATTGAAAAAAGTGTCGTGTTTGCTTAATTTGCTTAAATTATTTAATTGGAAGTTTAAAATTAAATATTTTTAGGCACAGTTGAAAAATATATTTAAATTAAATTATTTAGAGGAGCTGAAACATTTTAAAACCTTATTATTTACAGTGACTATGAAATTAATTTTCCAAACAATCTAATATTAATGTGTAATACTTTTAAATAAATCTTACTTCAACATGATTTTTTTTATTCAATATTCGAAATGATACTCTCAATAAGGCATATGACCTACAGCAATCAGTCGGTCCTATGTAAACACCCTTTTAGTGAAGCTAAAAAAATCCTCTCTCAAAAAAAGGAGGTTTTCACATATATGTGCGTAGTATTGAATAAACCTTTTTACCTTTTCCAAATGGACATTTTTATATCTATAGGAAGGAAGAATGAACGAGTAAGCCGAACTTTATTATTATAAAGGCGACTTGGGGCGGTTTCTAAATGGACGTTTCCGGTCTCACATACATAAAGCCGGTAAGATTTTGCAGCTTAGGAACTCCTACATGCATTATGATTTGATTTTAAATTAACAAAGGCTTAAATAACTTTAGAAAAATCTTTTTTTTTTAAATATATTCAGAGTAATCAGGGAAAAGAATTTTCTTGACACTCTAAAATAGGCTTGTATACAAGAAATCGCAATATAAATATGACTTGTTAGTGATTTATGATATTAATTTTAGGTGAACTAAATGACTGGAATTTAAAACGAACTTACTAGTTTATTTATATTTCTCTTATTTTTCTATACAATTAATAAATTCTTTGATTTGATTTGAAAATTCACATTCTTATGGACAACTAAACTTGGCTAAAGAAATTCAGAAACATTTTTATTCAGGTAATAAACACACGACTGCGCTAATTTATTTATTAGCTCTCTACCTATCCATTCAAACACTACCGCTGGGCAAGGTACCACAACAACCGCGCATGTTTGCTCTCTTTATAAAGTAAAACGGACAGGATTTGTATATTTGCAGAAAGGTGTGGCCTCTGTTAATAACTACAATTCCAGCTCAACCCAATACCAGCATCCCTAGATCACCATGAAGTCTTATTAGAAAAAGCAGCCCGTCAACTATCTAAACGCTCTTCTGATCCACATACTCCAAATAATGGACTTTTAATCCCCTTTTTACGAACTGATGGTTCACGCCTATGATCGGTTCAGTTACATACGAAAAGTATATTTCACAACATATTACAAGGACACATATTACACACATATTACAATATTAACTTTGGTACATTGTGCTTTGGCTTGTTCAACCACTTAGGTCGCGCTCGTGAGCATAGTTCAATATTTTGGTATAGATATTTTTTTTATAATAGGTATTGTGCTTTTCCTTATAGATTTTTTTTTCATAAAAATATAAACAGTCACAGGTCGCCTCTAAAACAAACATTTAGAAATTCATTATTATATTTAAAATAAGCCAAATTTTCGGCAAGTTCATGAGAGAGTTGTAGGGGGGGTTAAACCTTAAGTACTTTTTAAAAAATTACAGCATAGAAATATCAAAAAAAAATTAACGAACCAATCAGAAGTGTTTTTAATTGTCACATCACACTTGTAATGTTAGGGAGAGCGCCCACCAAAGATGTGCGCTTGAAGAGAAAAGCAATGATGTGCACATGAGGGGTGCATTAAAGCGGGGTTTCCACATGCAGGGATTACTGGCGCCAGTATTCACCAGTTTACTGGCGCCACAATTAACTGGCACCATTGAGCGTTTCCACAGGTTTGTTTAAAATTCTATACTGGCATGTCATTTATGTCATCAAAATGGTGACAGCAGCAATTCTGCGTGCTAGTATCAATGTTGTGTTGCAAATTTTGTGTTTAGTTGTGGAAGCAATTGAAAGAAAAGAAAAACCTAAACATGAGTATTGGATCCGTGATTGGATTTCACGAAGAAGTACGCTAGGAGCATCGCATAGGTTAATCTGTGAATTAGCAGATGAAGAACAAGAATCATATCGTAATCACCTAGGAATAACAGAAGAGTTTAACTTTTTGTTAAATCTGATAGCCGACAAAATACTCTTTTCAGATTCAGATTCTTCAGATCAGATTCTTTTGCCTCTCTACAATATATGTACAGGATACCAAAATGCACAATATCAAAATTTATATGTGATGCTCTGGATTCTATTTATACTGTTCTAAAGGTAAGACATTATTTATTTCTAATTTTCTAACTAGGTAGGTGCTACTATCGTAAGAATCAAAAAGTAATAACAAAAATGTATTTAGGTATTGTACAAGCTTAATAAATCAGCGGTTTCATGTTCAGTGATGAAATTTTCCATTTGTGATCTCAATATAGTACTGATTTGGATATGTGTTTGTTCCTGAAAGTTAACACTTGCTGAATTCGAACTGGAACCTGTTGGTTAAGGGTATGGTGGTATTACGGGTGATTGATTTTGCTGATACGTAAACGTGTTTGTGGAAAAAGAAGCATACTTTTCTAACCTTTTTTGTACCAAATATTTCATTATATCTTCTTGACTTTGTAAGGCATCATATAGTGAAAGACGTCTCAAATGTGCAGCAACAGTTTTTCCAAATGCTTCAAACTCATCAGCATTTTCGTGTAAATGTTCAGCTTTGTTTGCAATGTCTTGGAGAGTAGTAACCGCCGGTGTGATAGAATCGCTTTTTGCTTTTTTATAAGGTGCAGATTTGTTCCTCGTTTTTGCTATCTTTTCAAAAGACGCTAAAGGTACCTGAAACGAGCTTTCAGTTATTTCTTTCACAATTTCGCTGTGATCCGAATCAGCAGTATCATCACTATCTATTTTCTCATCTTGGGTGTTCTGTGATTCTTGGGATTCCTGGAATAAAGAAAACATATGTATGCTATAATTTTTTATACCTTAATGTTTTCTTTCTTCACAGTAATAACATAAATATCTACTTTTACTTAGTGACTATGAACATTTGGTTATCTAAAAATTTTCGAATTAAAATATGTTTTGCAAGAAAAATTAACCATATCATATTCGTCACATCATTGCTTTTATATTATATTTTTCCAGATACCTGCTACACAACTGGAGTGGAAAAAAATAGAACATGGTTTTGCAACTCGATGAAATTTTCCTGGATGTGTGGGAGCCATAGAGGACAAGCATGTAAATATAAAATGTCCAAGCAACAGTGCCTCAGCTTTTTATAATTATAAAGGCTATTTTAGTATGATAATGTTAGCATTGGTAGACAGCAATTACTGTTTTATATATTTAGAAGTGGGCGCAGCAGAAAGAGAATCAGATGGAGGGATATTTTTAGGATCTGCCTTAAAAACGGAAATTGAAGGCAAAACTCTCAATATGCCATCGAATTGTGTCATAGTGGCAGATGATGCGTTCCCTTTAAAGACTTATCTTTTGAAGCCACTCACGAGCTACACAACTTTGTTATGAAAAAAAAAATTAATTACCGTCTTAGTAGAGCAAGACGCATAGTAGAGAATGCTTTCGGAACATTAGTTTCCAAATTTAGAGTCTTTGAGAAACCCATTTCACTATCTCCTGAAAAGGTGGACAAATTGGTTCTGTCATGTTGTGCACTACACAACTAGTTACGCAAGACTTCTTCTTATTATTTAACTGCAAGACTAACAGATTCGGAAAATTTAGAGGCAGGGGAAATGGTATCAGGTACATGGCGAGAAATTAGAAGAGATGGATTAAGCAGCATCACGAATATGGGAAGTCATAACTATCCAAGGGAAGCTGAGTCAGTAAGAAATAAATATGATCAATACTTCGTAGGACCAGGAAAAGACCAGCACGGCAAAACGAAAGGATCTAATATTTTACACGTTCCATATTACTTTTAAATATGCTTAATAAATGTTTTACCTACCAAAGTGTTTTTTGTCTCCCTTGATTCAACAATAGCACTTAAAAAACGATCAGCAACTGAAAACCATCCTTAAGTTGGGGTATATAAATCATTTGTAGATGATCGAGTTTCGTAAATCGAGGTTTCATAAAATCCGTACCTCCTTAAATTGAGTTGGCTAAAGAGTTAGTTCATGGTAAAAGGAGAACCAAAGTGTAATTTAAAAAATATCTCTTGAATATTTCCCTATGAAAAGGAATCATATTAGTTCTAATGAACTTACCGTTAGACATCTGTTTGAGTCTTATTGATGATCGCTAGGATACCATAGTGAATTCTAAAATGGAAATTATGTGGTTATCTATTTTATACAATTTAACATTGATAAGCCATGTATGTAAAACTGCATCAAAAGCTTTTCGGTCAATGTATGCTGCGAAAAGGTTTCTCTTGCTCTCAAATGCCTGGTTGTAAATAACGGAGTCGATAATTAGCTGTACTTTACACCCATCCCACCTCTGGCATGTAAATAATGTCTGTTGAGCCTCTATGATGCCAATCTAGTCACAATGTCTGTAAATACGTCGCCTAATGCAAGATGTAATTAGTTTATAGAGTGTGGGTAAGCATGTTATTGGCCGATATTTAGCCAATATATTTTGGAGAAGAGGTAAGTGGTACCTTCTGTTAAAAAATTGGGCCTATTCTGAGGATTCACAAGCACGTCGTTTAGAAGGTCAAATACTTGTTGATGTATTGACTACAATTTCCCACTAATTTTGGTCCTGTTTTGGGTCTGGAGCTTTCCAGTTGTCCAGTCCTTGTAGCTTCTTTATAACGTTCGCCACTTTGTCAACTGAAAAATGCCAATTAATCAAATGTTTGAGACTTTTCTCGTTCTTCATCCTTCATCTATTCACTAGGTGTTGTTAAATGACTGCTCCAGAACTTCTCGATGTTTTCTTTAGTGGGGATAATACTAATTGCAGTAATAGAGCAAGGTTGTTGAGCTTTTGATAAACTTCTTTCTCTAAGCGTTCAAAAAGTATACTATCTGATTTTCTTACATTACTGGATTAATACCTTTTTAAGCAACCAGTAAAAATAGATAACTTCTATTTAAGGGTGTCTAGGCATTGATCCGAATTGGGACCTGCTTTGTACTTTGTTGGGTCTGATGCGTTATTTTCTCTACTCTTTCTTGTACTTTTCCGGTTCTAATACCTCCGATGTATTCCCTTAGCCGGCCAATGTCTTTTCTAAAATCTTCGATCTTTTTTAGTAGTTTCCTTTCCCATGGCGGTGTCGGTCTTTCATTACGTTTAACACATTGCTGGTTATTTATTATTTTTAATCCCACGGTTTTAATAACAGCGGTAGCCGCAAAGTAGATTATTAGATGAAGCTGTTAAGCATCGTAACTGTAAGAATATAATCAGGTATAATTAAGTTGGCAGCATCAAGAAGAATAGCCAATTTGCGGAAAGAGCTAACTCTAGGAAGAGCTGGTCTTGTTAAGAGGTTTGTGCCTTCATACTCTGCCATTGCCTTTCTAGATTCTGTTTATTCAAGTTGAGCATGCACCTCATCATGCTTATGTTTATTGTTCTGGCCTTTATCATCACTTCTGGTAACGGTGCCTGGTGCGATGGGTCTAAGTTTTCTTTCACTTCTGTTTTCTCTTATTCAGAATTATCCTGCAAATTATCCTTTACTTCGTTTGAGGCCTGTTATTTATTTATTTCTGCTACAATTTCCCTTTAAATAGAGTTAATTCGACTTTCTGGGATCAGGTTTTTTCCAAGAATAATGGCAATATTAGTCAGCGACTCTCTGCTCAGTCACGTTCATATCTGGATATTTTCTGCAGAATTCAGCATGTAGCTGGTATCTGTAGCCAATCATCTACTGCCCTAAATTTGGTACCTTAAAGACTGAATAATTGAATAATTGCAGTCATGAATGAATATATAATTGCGCATTATATATTCATTCATGACTGCTGGCCATTTTAAGAGGTGTCTCGGTAACCCTGCTTGAGTGAGCACTGGCTGAGTTTCCTGCGCAACCTCTTCAACAGGTTGAGTCCTAGTTGGTGTAGGAGTTCGGAGAGCTTGCTTAGTGCCAATTGAGGTAATACTAAACGGTATTTGAGCGGCTCCCTTGGGCAGTGACGTATTACACACCAGTCTGTCAAGACTACGGGGTACCCTCTGACAAAGATCGAAGAAATGCAAGCCATGCAAACATCCTTTACGCAATAACCCTGTTAAAACTAAATTCCGCGGCTCTAGACTGAATGTCGACAATCTCCTCGGTGGCGGCCCTTGCGGCTGTCTTACTAAGAACGCACTCTACTTTTACTATGCTTGGGTATTATTCTGCTTTTTCTACTTTCTAATCAATCTGATCTTACAAGTCTAGGTTTCCCTTCTCTAATACTGTGTTTCCTTCTTTTTTTCTTTCTCGGGTTGAGGCTTCTGGAGTATCAGGCTTAAAACAAGGTGGAATCTATCGTGCCGAGGTATTGATGGCACCTGAGCCCTTAAATCAGGTGTTTTGAACGATGTCTACGAAAAACCGGGCGAAATTCCGTAGTATTCAAGCCTTGCTGTGCCATGCTGAGCTCTATCACAATCGACCAACTTTCCCTACCTTCTTATGGGACTTCTTATGGAAAAACGGAGCGAAAAAATTAAGGACCCTAATGTGGCGGGCAATAGTAACGATTTTATTTTAGAGGAATCTTGGCGGGTGACGGATGAATCGCTATCCGCATCACTACCGGTACCCGAAGGTACACTTGCAGAGGGCTTTATCAACTCTGCAATGGAGGTGGATCCGGTGGTAATGGCCGAGAATGAGCCAGTACACTGCAAAAAGAAAAACGTGCAGTTTCTCCTGGGATAGGATGCAAACTCTCAAACTATATACTTGGGGAGGGAATAACAATTAATAATACTGGCCATGAGCACCTTTATCACTAAAAATAGAGAAAAAGTACTAGATTTAACTGTTAGTTCAAACTATATCGGCAGCAAGGAGCAAGGTCATGAATTGGATGGTATCATGGGAGCCATCATGCCCAAATCAGGATCAGTAGCAGACCTAAAGTTAAACGGGAGAAGTACTAACTGGTCCGGATATAAATCGATCCTACAAAGGAACTTACCATCCTGTATCAATCCATATCATATTTATAATATGAAAACTGTCCACTCAAGGTGAAGCGGGATAATCGCGGCACACCTTGATAGAATACTTACCTTAACAAAATGCGGTCTAAAGTATGCAAACTCTTCTCAAACTCAAAACTGGAGGCCATATCATAGGATGTTAACCGACCACAATAAGGCTATACGTACAGCTAATATAGATTCATGGAGAAAGTTCTGCGAGGACGTCAATAAGACGCCTCGCAGTGCAAGGATCTACAAAGTGCTGTCAAGGGCACGTGAACAGAAGCTAAGGTCGATAAAACGCTTGAGGTCCTGGACAAATACACTTTCCCGAATTCGAATTGCATCATTATTTTGAAGAAAACGCTGGTCCAGAACCCCGGCGACCATCCAAAGGAAACAAGTTTCTTTCCAGAAACCTAATGTTGCCTAGTGCGGTTAAAGGTACTATTGAATCGTTTTAGCCCTTCAAATCAAGAGGATGCGACGTTATCTATCCACTTCTTCAAATTGGTCTGTACTTACTTTTACCCCACCTGCTATATTCCACCGTGCTGGAAAGCCACCAACGTAATATACATACCGTCTCTTGAGTTTACTGAAACTCTCTCTTAATATAAAAAACAAACAAGTATGTAGATTTCTTTATCAATTCCGTCAATAGACTAGACAATTAAAATGGGAAGAACACATATTATTTATAACGGAAAAAGTTAGAGCTTCTATTTATAAATTTCGTCATATACGAGAATTTTTAAATAGAAAATTACTGGTGATAATTTATAAATCACTGGTTCAGTCTTTATTAACTTATGGTATCTTGATTTGGGGACGTATGTTCAACAATGCACTGAAGCAACTTTATATTATTCATAAAACAATTTTAAAAATAATATTTAGAAAAAATATACTCTACAGTACTTATCTATTATTATATAGAGATAATATTTACAATATTCGATTACTGTACATAAGGATTTTATGTTATTTTACTGCAAAAATCAGAGAATTATTGCTATTTCCATTAAGCTACCAGAAAATATAAATAAAAAATTTGTTACTTGTCTGGGTTCCAAATATTATAATCTCCTTTCAAATAGTCTAAGAAAAAAAAAATAAGGACATTTTTACAACTCTAATAAAAGATTATGTCTAAGACTTTTTACATCTCTTTGTATCATTGTTTTAATTTAAATTTTTAATTGGGGTATAGACACAGTACTTAAAGATTCTAGTATATATATTAAATAAAGAATATATACACATATTATCGTATTGATATTTTTAATATTTCTTTATGTTACGGTCTTTGTGTATTGGCACATGCGGATAATCACATCTAGGTTCAACGTTATAGTAAAGTAAATGAACGTGTAGAAATGTCAGTATATCTATCAGCATTTGGTTCATCTGGAAATTATATAGTTCGTGAGTAGTTCCTATATCAAAAAATTATTGTTTTTTTACCATTATTGATATTTTCTTAAAGAAGTTTAGAAGAAAAATATTGCGAACTTATGGTCCCTCTCATCATCAAATACAGGCAGGTACACTCTCCTCCAACAAAAAAAAACAAATCGCCAAAAGCATGCCTAATTTCCCCAAAAGTCCCATTTGTCCTGCCGAACTTGACATTTACAACAACACAACAACTCCTATCGACTGCGTGTCGTCATTACTCCTGATAGTCTCTGGGTAAATTTGAAAATTCCAAAACGTCCGAAACTTGTTACGGAGTCCTGCTGCCGCTTGTCCCACTCTCTCCTCTTGACCGTTTCTCGTAGTTATAAATCAGTGGGGAGACAATGACGGACAACATTTCACTGGAGATCGATCACCTTTTCGCCTGACCCCAGATCTGCTTCGGTAACTTCAAGTGTCTTAAGTGACGCGGGAAATTTTAGTTAATTTAGTTCGAGCCGGGCTCAACTTAAGAAGTTTTGTTCGGACAGAGGTTTGCTTTAGGATTAGATTTCGAGGAGGTGAGGGACTTTTGAGTAGTTTACTCTCAAGAGATGGATAGGATAGTATTATGAAATCGATCTTCTTTATTTGCAAAATTTTGTGGCATAACTTTAATGGATGCGGTTGCCTTTTCTTCTTCTCTTACGGCTATTTACGGATAACATGTAATACTCATCTAATTTTTCAAAAAGCTACCGCATAGTTATATCAATAAAGGTCCCCATTCAAATATAATCGCGTATAATAACCGTTAACAAAATGGCGCCATCGCTTACGCTACAATGAGGTTCATTAAGGCGCATTTAACAATTCAAACCAGCGACTCAAATACCAATAACTTCATGTGTGCAGCTGTTATCGCTCCGCCTAAACGGGACCGCGACATGCAACTGCAGCTGATGAAGCTGAAGGTCGCAGTTATGGAAGCTAAGCCCTATCGTGCGACTATTGTGTTAATAGCCGATAGAAGTCATGTAATGTATGTAAGTGCGACCTTTTTATCGAAATATAAGAAGGACAAAATGCTGAGGTATGTTTAATTAGTTGGATTAATAGGGAATTTAATCTTATTGTTAATAATGTTAAAACCTATACTCATATCCCCATTAATTGGCTGTGTATATCGCAAATATATACAGTTAAGAATCCAATTGTTAGCTCCAAGGGTACCTCTTAATGAGTAAAGTTAAACGTTTGTCCCTGGCAAAACCAATATAAAACCGGGTGGGGTAGTTATTTAATAGCATACGGCCGCATATGTGCAGGCAATTTAAAGTTTAGGTTAAGCTTCGTGCACCACCTCGTTTTTTAGTTTTTATTAAAATTTCTTTGGACCGAAACATACACACATATTTGGGTAACATCTTGTGAGCCCGCGGCCGCCAGTGTTTTGCTTAGCCGGGGGATTTTTGGTTTAAATTTACGGGATTTTAGGCTGTTTTTTTTTCTAAATAGTCTAAATAAATTTTAGTAAATTTTTAGTTTAAATGAGGTGGAATTTAAATAGTCGTGTAGCTTTTTTTGCTAGTAAATTAAAATAAGATATGATACATTCATCAATCCATTTATATTTTTACTTACTTTTATCAGCAGACTATGCCGGATATTTTAAAATTTTCTAATTTTCTATATAAAAATTAATTAAAATTTGTAGTGTTTTCACTCACTGCCATTACAAGCACTGCAAGCTCAAATGCTTTTTTTGTTAGCTTTTTAATTTTTTTTTTATATAATCCTACTTCCTAAATAATTCATAAACTTATTTTAATTTTTGATTATTCTCATAAAAAAATTATGGCGAATTTTTAGGCGCTACACATTTTTCTATTATATAATAACTTATATCAAATATCATATTATTTACTATATTAATAAAACTCGTTAAAAGAATTTAATATACTAAAGTACACCTACATAAAAGTTGTATAAGACAAGACTTACCTCACATTATTAAAAATGTTTTTAAAGAATTTTTATTAATATAAATGGTTATCGTTTTTACAAACATTGTTAAAAATTGTCCCAACTTGCTAGATCAACACACAGTCTTATTCGGCAAATCCAAGACTCTTTACAAATTTTAAAAATAAAATCTTTGTGTTCACAATTTAAATCACAGGAATGCCTAACCCTCCATTAGTCTCGTGGATATTTGTAACGCTAAGAGTCGCGCGGATGACAGTTGTCATCCAGTTATTATTTTTCAAAAAATGATTTACAATCAAAAAGTTTAGTGGAAAAATGTTTTATTTTATAATAATGTTGGATAATATAAACTAATGAATTAACCTGATACACTGATTTTGATTTAAATAGAACTAAAATTAATTCTAAATAAGTAACCAAAAGTACTGTACTAAATATAAGTATTTACTGATTCTCAACACAACTGGTACAAATATTTTTAAGGTGGTCTAGACAGGCCCAATTATTACATTTGTGACACAATTTTCTGCTCATTTTGTTACGATGCCTCCCACACTGATAGCACCGTTCTCGTGAACCGGTTTTATCAAGTTGTTGCACTGCCTCCTCCTGGATCCCAACAAGTAACTTAGCTCTTCTGCGAAGCTCCCTTGGGAGGGTTTCGATGCTCGCCCTCCGTTCCATTTATGGTTTTATTAGAGCCCAACTTAGATTTTCTAGAAATTCAGCTCTTTTGGTATTTGTTGTTGAAGCTACACAATGGTGCCTATAGATACAGAACGAATTTATTGCCGCTATGTTCAAAAAATCATAAAACAGTACCATGGGCCATCGTCTTGTACTGCTTTGCACGTTATGATCCAAAAGGTCAACCCCAACTTTTGTCATATTATAAAAAGTGACCATTTCTGGATTTTGTGCTTCGCCTGTTGAAGCATCTATGGCTCCATCAAAATGCATTGTAGATAATATTAGAACTGCTTTACCTTTTTTGGGGCAGTAGGATACCAGACTACAATCTTTCTGAAATCCAAAGATTGACGAATTTATTTGTCGGTTCTTGTTTGGTAAAAAGTCTTTGGGTATTTCCCTCTTATTTTGACGCATAGTACCAACATACGTTTACACTTTGTAGCTTTTTTGCTAAGGAAAGGCTAGAAAACCAGTTATCACCAGAAATGTTCCTATTTGTTCCTCTTACTGGTTCCACTAAACGAAGGACGATATCTTCAGCGGCATTGCTAATGCTATATGGCCCATCTGGCTGCTTGCCAACATATGTTTCTAAGTTTAGCATGTAAGTTGTTTTCGAGTCGACAAGCGCAAAAACCTTCAAACCATATTTGGCAGGTTTACTTGGATATTTTGTCGAACAGTAAGATATTCACTTGGACAAAAATACTTCTGAAAATTTTTATTGAACAGTTCCATTATTTTTCGAACTGGTGCTAGTTTATCAAGGGCCTTTCTTTGTTCCCTATCCCGAATGTCATCAAACCTTAGACATCTCAAAAGAAATCTAAAACGCCTTTTCGACATACATAAATAACATGATTCGAGACCGTTGCCTTTTGAATTGTCCCATAATTTACTGACATTTTTTTAGAACAGCGTAAAGATCCAATAAGGTATAACAAACCGATAAAAGCTCGAGTCTCTAAAGCATTAGTCTCCCTAGCATCTCTTTCCCTTCCAAATTTAGCACGAACTTTCTGGATATAAATGTTTGTTGATTCTACAATGGTCCCAATAATGTCCTCGTCCAAAAATAAATTGTAAATATCAATTTCTGATTTCAACTCGCGAGCTTCTTTTACTGGAGCTGGCAAGTGCGTTATAATATTGCAAGCCCGTGTTCTAATATTGAGAGGAAAATTACCTTTTCTCTACCTCGTCATTCCATCCTTCGCAAGATATGTATCATTATCCAGCATCCCTTCATCTTCATCGTCCAGACTTTCCTCGTCAGCTCCCTGTTTACTATCTGTATCATGTTCGCTCTCATATACAAAATCATTATCCGATTCGCTTTCGTTTTCTTCCGGTTCACTTTCATCTTTCTCCATTTCATTATACCATTGCAACCATTTAATGGGAGTTCGTCTCTTGATCTTTTTAGTTGTGACATTTTCGAAAATCTAAAAAAAACAGATTTTTTACAATTTTTACAGTAAAATATTATACACATTGTGCCAGTTAGAAATTACAATGGCCAATTTTTGGGCCAATGCGTGGAACAGAGACGGGAGACTGTAGAAAGCAAGATAGAACTTTGCTCCGCCATCTATCGTATTTGTTTTCATGCATGCGTTCTCTGTCTGATCTCGATCTGTCTCTGTTTTACACACTGAAACTCAATTGATAGAATCCAACTGGCAAAACGTGTATATAACCCTACATTTTGTCACTGAAAATAATATACATAAAAAAGTATCAATTTCAAAAGAAATTAGACAATTCAAACTGCGATAATAGTAAAAACAAATAATACTTACCAAAATCCAATTTGATAGCACTATTAGTTGCGTGATGACCAATGTCATCCACTGTTAAATATGTGTGAAAACCCAAACAACTGTAACGAGGCGACAACAACTAATAACTGATACACGTACCTCACTTGTAGGAAGGTACATAGAGGCTCGCGTGATAAATCCTAACCAATGAAATGCAGTATTAGACTAATGAGGCGTGGATGACCAGTGTCATCCGCGCGACTAATGAAGGGTTAATGCATTCTTCCGGAGTATTTGCTGCTCTATCATGATAGACTCATTCTTTCAGATGGCCAGATTGTGTCAAAGAATTGAAACGTAATGCGCTGAGAAAGTCATAAAGTGTGTTTTTTATGATTCTTTTTTTTTCAAATGTTTGTTGTTTTATTATCTCTTTTACTATGCAACTTTTATATAGATGTTTTTTGGTATACTAACTCCTTTTGACGCGTCCTGCAAGCAGTTAAAACTTTCATATTTTTCAATAAAAAATTCACGAATTTATTATGATTTTTAAATCACTATTATCGACAAACTGCGCTGCATTTTGTTAAGCGGTTCATATTTTTCCATAAACAAATTATCAGCCTTTTTTTCTAAACATTTTATATATTTTCTATTTTAAATACAAAAGAATATGCGATAATCTGGGAAAAATCACAAACCAAAACATATTTGCAGAGTAACACTAGCGAGAAAATTAAAATAATTAAAAAATTTTCAAAGAAGTTGATGCAAACACTCATGGAGTTTCATTCGAAAAACAAAAATTTGAGCATTGGTTGCAACTGCTATCATGTTTTTATAAATATGGGATAAGAAAATGCTTTATATGCTGCCGATATAGTCATTTACTGAAAAACTATATGGAAAACAATATGTGTATTAAATGTAGTAGAAGCCACGCTTTTAAAGAGTATATTGTAAAGTGTGCAATTTGTATTACTTCACACAAATAAAATTAAATCTTTAGGTTTAATTTTAGATAAAAAAAACTTACTTGTAGTATATAGCATATCTTCTTAATGTGAAAAAAGACTTAATTTGTAAGATATGCTATATAAACTGATGAAAAAAAGATGTAAGGTAATGACAGTTTTATTTTTTAAGTGTTAATAAGAATCATAACTAGGGTTATTATTTGAATGTTGGCGACTTAAACAATCTCCACCTCTTTGTAAAGCCTATCAAGCCGATCAGATGTTAGGGTTCAGTACCCTTTTCATTTTTCATTTCTCTTTCATTACACTATACGGAGGATACTCCCGACTTTAAGAGAGAGTCCGTTTTATCTATAAAACTAACCACATATTTTTTCACGTTATTGGCTGTTTTAAAAGCCATCAAAAGATTAAGGTGTTAAAATTTTGCCAAATTTTAATGTAGTGATGTGGTACCAAAAAATGTCATGCCTCTAAAAATCTATTTAGTACTTTCTTTGTGAATTAGATTGTAAGTCAATTTATATTTACTTAAGAATTTAAGTAAATATAAATTGACTTACTTAAGAGTTGGTTAATGGTTAGATGACTGTAGTTAGTAGTACACAAACATTCAATAATAGTGCTCAATTTTTAACATTTATGATGATTTTTTTAAAACTATTGCCTGTGATAACGTTATTTTAATAGTGTTTCTATTTTAAAAGAGTTATTGAAACTATAGATAAACACATTTTTATTAAAAAACTTGAACTATTGGGGGTTAGGGAGAAGGTATTAACGTGATTTCGGTGTTACTTGTAAGATAGAGCCCAGCATGTTACGTTAAAAAATGGTATGATCGAATCTAATTTTTACAGTAGACGGATACCACAAGGAACTGTTTTGAGATTATAGAGTTACAGTGTTTATAATGTGAAAAATTATATTGTTCGCAGATGATACAATAGTGTATCAGTAGATCAAAACTGAATTTATAACGAGAGTGGGAAAAAATTCTCTCAATGGATATAAAAATGCTTTTTTCAATACCATTGCAGCTCATTAATTACAGTATTGTTTATCTTTATTATAAAGTCTACTCCAATATAATTTGAACTAATCAGAAATAATCTGAACTAGAGCTATGAGACTAATGATTAAAATGTAGTCGTTATACACCTGTGAATTATATGTTAGTGTACTTAATATGATATCTGTAAGTCAACGTATAATGTTTAGTGTTTATTTTATATATTTAAATTACATGTTACTTGTTACCTAACTATATTTAAGAGTCTTCGGAGGTATTCATAATTATAAAACAAAACATCGTAGTAACTTCGTACTAGTATACAGGGTGTTAGTTAAGTATGTAAAATAAATTTGACAGAGAAAATTGAATAAAGACAATTTAATTTTCGAATAAAGGATATTTGTGATAATTTAAACTGACTCAATCGACTTTTGAAAAAATAAATTTTAGTTAGGGCATACTAAGTTTGATTATTTTTGACATTTGTTTTAGTATTTTATTTTTACAATTTTACCCTTAGCTAAAGTTCTAAAGGGTATTTTAATAAGAACGCAAGATTTGAATTGCGCGCCATGTTGGACAGTGACATTATTATAACGTGACAGATCGAAAGTTGACAGATGAGAGTTAATAAATATGAACCATTGCACTGTAGAACAACGCGTCCTAAATATTAAAAATTATTATTAAAATGATGGAACTTTAATTGCAATTATTCGTAAAGTATGCTTTGTAATTCATTAAAATTCTTCGAACTTCCTAATTCATCTACTGTTAAAAGAATAATCAGAACATTCGTTCGAAAGTACTAGTTCGGTAAGTGATGTTAACCGCACGATACAAGCTCGGCGAGATCGTTCACACCAAACATCACGGTAAATCGCAAGAGTTTGACAGAAAGTTTAAGGACGTTAATTCGTCAGCGGGTACCAAAATTTGACATTTCATTAGACACTTTTCAGAAAATTCTCGCTAAAGATTTACAGTTGCGTGCTTACAAAATCTCACTGACTTAACAACTTCTGCCAGCAAATCATGAACAGCGAAGAGAATTCCCAGTTGGATTGTGGGCTTTCTTAATAGGCAAAATTTTCACATTTGGAGTTTGGAAAATCGACGAATAGTTGATCAGAAAGCATTGCATCCACAACATGTAATGTAATAATATAATGTAATAACGGAAAAAAAGGTAATGTAGTAACGGTGATTGGCGAACCTTATCGTGCTATGATAACAGAGTTTTTTGTTCGATATTTGAAAGCTATAGATCTTGAAGACATATGGTTTCAGCAACCATAGGGGTTGGGGAGGTGGTCTGAGCTCTAGTCGGCGTAAGGCTGAACGGTCCCTAGCACACCTCTCGGGTAGTTTGTTAAACCTGCACGGAAACCTTTTTGTTTTTCTTCTTGGCTAGTACCTCCATAGTCATCAAACTACCAAGACTACAGGATACTCCCGTCAATGCTCG
Organism: Anthonomus grandis grandis; assembly: GCF_022605725.1. NCBI lineage: Eukaryota > Metazoa > Arthropoda > Insecta > Coleoptera > Curculionidae > Anthonomus > Anthonomus grandis. The sequence continues at coordinate 15,515,575 of NC_065551.1, forward strand.
GGAGTATGCAGACCTAGCCTGCATCCTACACGCGGTAACCCTGTTGAAACTAAATCCTGTAAATCTAGACTGGACGTCGATAAACTCCCCGGCAATAACACTTGGGATATTCCGAAACCCGGAAAAAGCAATTTTACAGATCCTAAATCGTACCGACGTATCAGCCTTACCAGCTTTATGCTGAAGGCAATGGAGAGGCTGATTGATCGGTACCTTAAGGAAAGCCTCCTCACATGCACATGCAGTGGTCAAAAAACCACTGTATGTGTACCAATAGGCCTATCAGGCGGGCAAATCCACGGATCTGGCCCTACACTACCTTGTGAGGAAGGTGGAGGGTGCTCTGGCTAGTGCCAAGGCCTGTCTGGGTGCGTTTCTAGACATTGAAGAGGCGTTCGACAACACCCCTTTCGCATTAATCTGCCAAGCACTCGAGAGCCGCGGCTCAGAACCCTGCTTGGTTAGCTGGATAGAGGACATGCTCTCGAAACGTCATGTATCTGCCCAGCTCAACAACGAGATTATCGATACTTTGGCGCCTAGGGGCTGCCCGCAGGAAGGAGTATTGTCCCCTACCTTATGGTGCCTTGTGATCTGGTAATCCTTTGCCCGGGAAAAGACGCCGTCTCAATGCGGGGACCTATGATGAGAGCCCTGCGTATGGTGGACATATGGTACCTTTCGGGGGGATCTCAGGATAAACCCCAAAAAAGCAGAGCTCCTACTATTCACGAGGAGACGTAACTTTGGCACGCCCTCTGTTATATCTCTAGGTGGCGTGCAGCTGCATTACTCCAGGACAGTTCAATTTCTGGGAATTAAGTTAGATCCCTAACTCTCCTGGTACGATCATGCAGACACTAGAATGAAGAAGGCCACCTGCGCGCTATGGGCCTGCAGGCGAGCTTTCGGCAATACCTGGGGTCTGTCTCCTAAGATCCTCCACTGGATCTACTCGCGCATTGTGAGACCTCTTCTCACACGGGGCTATCGTTTGGTGGCCATGTACGGAGAAAGCGAAAATTCGTGCTCAACTGGACAGAGTCCAACATCTTGCATGTCTCAGCATAACGGGTTCCATGCGGACGGCGCTAACTAGAGCGCTCGAGGCTCTGCTGAGTCTTCCGCCTCTGGACCTCGTTGTACAATTCGAGGCACTGAGTACTGGGTACAGGCTATACGTCCTCGGCGAACTACGTGCTGGTGAGACCGGTCACGCAAAAATTTGGTCACGGGCCATACAGGAATGTCCTCTCCTTCTGATGGGCAGTGACTGCATGGCTCCAGTGATTGTGGACTGCGAGGGATTCGTGCCGCACATTGTAGGTAGAGAGGAGTGGCAACATAGCTAAATAGGGGGACCATCTGGAACACAGATGGCTTCAGAATAAATAACAGAACTGGATCAAGGCTTTGTGGTGGGATCCCACATACCAGTAGGGCATACTCGCTGGGGGAGCACGCCACTGTCTTCCAGGCCGAAGTATTCGCTTTATTAAAATGCGGACAGAAAATCTTAAGCTGCGGACACCGCAGTACAGTCGCATCAATATGCTCGGACAGCAGAGCTGCTATTAAGGCTATCACGGCCGCAAAGGTAAGCTCCACTTACCTGGTGTAGGTTGGCTGCAGGGTCCAGCTCGTCTGGATACCTGGCCACGCAGGCCATGCAGGTAATGAGGAAGCGAACTCTCTTGCCAGATTGGGATCCGCGAATTTGCCGATGGGGCCGAAACCCATAGTTGGTATCGCCAAATGCGTTGCGGTCGCGTCAATGAAGGGTCTGCTGGACAAGTGGACCCACCGAAGATGAACTGAGTCCCCTGGTATGAGGCAGGCCAAAGCGCACATAAGTGGGCCCTCTGCCTGTCTCACCAAAAATCTACTACGCCTAAAAAGACGCGAAATTCGGCTAGTGACAGGTCTTTTAACCGGTTACTGGCACTTAAGAAGCCATCTCCTTACTATCGGTATTGCGGACAACCCGGAATGCCGATAGTGCTGTGAGGAGGATGAAACCGTTGACCATGTAGTCGGGGAGTGCCCAGCACTCACGCGCGCCAGGTTTAAATGCTTGGGTAACACTTTCAGTGTACCGAGTGACTTTAAGTCCTTCAGACCAGAGAGCCTTATCGGTTTCTCTAAGGCCGTCGAGCTCTGGCAACCCTTGGTGGGGCATGACGGGTCTATTAGGAGACCTATATGCATAACTGCCTTGGCAGCCCACTGTTTTGACAATTCATTCAATTCAATGGTTTCAGCAGGACAGTGCCATATGTCATACCCCATATGAAACATTGACAATCTTGTACGAGTTTATGGTTTATGGTTTATGCCAATAAGAAGCTGAAGTTAGACACTAAGTCAATGAATTACCACCACATGTATTCAATAACAGTAATCAATATTTCGTCAAAAGAATATGCATAAGCAAATCAATAATTATTTTAATACTTTGCTAAAAAACATGTTTTAAATACTGAAATATTGCGCTTTTATTAAAACGTCCTTTATTTTTAAAGTTGTAATCATATGTCCATTCATTCTTTTGTTTTTGCCATAAGAGTTTGTAATTTTGTATTTTTTTTACAATCTTCAATTGCTGTAGGTTATTTGGATATTTACTACCTTATTTATAGTTATTTTTTATGTAGCATTAATGAAAAATAAATACGTAATTTTTATGTTTATATGTTTTTTTTTCAATTATTCATTGTATTTTTTGCTCACTGATATTAGCAGAATGTGCTGCATTTGTTTAAACTTTTTACAAGTTATTGTATAAATAATTTATTGTTTTTTTGAGTCACTATTTTCGGTAAGCTCTGCCGCATTTATTTTAATAATATAAATTTTTATAATTTTTCCAAGGAGATGATACTTGCGTTAAAGTTCATTGCAAAAGTTTATCTTGTTTTACTGGAAGATCAAATTTGCTTTCATTTAATAAATTAATAAAAAAATATATGAAAAATTAACAAAAAACTTCAGGTAAGTAACTACCCTTCGACTCATAATTAACGGTCTAATTTTTTAGGAGCCAACGTTAATTTTAAAAGTTGATGGATCTTTTAATTTATTTCAGCTTCCAAGGAAAAAGTTAAATATTTTGCTTTACGGTAAAAAGAAGCCTCAGATAACGTTATTAAGTCAGTACGTTTGGTAATTGGTTTCTTTCAGGTAATATTAAAAAAACTAATTTAACTTTATTTTATATAGTAAAAAATATTTGCTTAAGAACCTTTATGAAATAAGATGAGCCATATCATAACTTAAGGCCATTGGAGTTTTTTTTCCGTATATACTCGTAATTACTTGAATTTGGGGGATAATAAGCAGTTCAAGGCTTAGGTCTAATGGTATATAATTTATACCATTAGACTATCTGTACCTCTGTATATAATTTAATGTATTTATATCTTAATACATAGATCGATCGCGTTATGGAATTTTGAAATGAAAACGTTTAAGGTTTTTCCCGAAGGCTAATTTTAATTACAAAAGAACCAAGAACCAGAAATTTAATAACGGAAAAATGTAAAAATTCTCAGGCATATTGCCGGCCGGCTATTTCGCTTATGAGCGCCGCGGTTTCCGTATTTTAATTTAAAACATTAAGCAATAACAACAAAATAGCGCCACGTAAAATGTTTACGTTTTAACAACACCATTGCCTAAGGCTTACTATTACATTTTTTGAATTTCTCAATGGCCAATTTAATCTTTTCAGTTGTTCAAATATGAGCAACCTAGAAGAAGAATTTAATAACTTTATTCTTTTACAGAAAGTTTTATGTGTATTCATAATATAAAGGCAAGAATAAAAGTAAAATTTTATTAATATTTTGTTAGCGTTCAAGAAATATTAAATGTTTTTTGTAGGTAATAAATTTTTTCAGTTTGATTTAAGTCTAACTCAACTAGATTTCATCATAAGATATTAAATCTATTCCAAACCAATTAAACACTGTGAATCTTTTTGGGTCATGAAGGTGTCTAGTGAAAGATGACTAGTAAAAAACGGGAAAACAACGTGTGCTTTGCTTCAGGGGTATGGTGCGATTCTACTGCAACTAATGTCGAAATCAGTATGACTCTCGGAATCGGAATGACCCAGCCTAATGAATTTGGTGCCTTTTATAACCACGGCAGAAATTTCGCAAATGTTTGACATGATTTTTTACGAACCATCCTCGAGACCAGTATTCGGATAAAAAAATTCAATTGAGAAAACTTAAGGGAAATTGATCTTTCCGGCGAAAAAATGGTACGAATGAACCCAAGATCACATTATATGGTAAGCCCACTTAATTTTAGTCTTCAAAATCAGGTAATTTAGGTGAAAATAGGGTGAAAATATATAAATCTTCTCCAATGCTTCATTATTTGTTGACTACACATGCCGAAGAAAACCGGGCCTTTCGAGAAAATTGTGGAAGACTGGACTGGACATGGTTTATCATGCTATCCGCACAGCAAGCCATCCTTTCCTTTAGCAGGCCTTTCTAAGGTATGTAACTTTTAGAACCAGTAAAAAAGCAGATGTAAACAGTGTACCCCAACTGAAAGGCAAATTCCAAAAAATAACTGAAAAACATAAACTCCATAATGAATCACTAATGGTTATAGGCATTCATTGCTCTTTACTCTCTTAAGAATAACCAGGCTAAGAACAACAAGGACCAGGAACCACAACATAGTCTACGAAGGACTGGGTACAACATATTCTAAATTTAACCTATCCTGGGTACTAACTCATCTAGAACCTCTTTGATTTATTCATCTAGCTTATAGTTGCAAAAAAGGATAAACGACGTATGAGTTTTTTATTTTGCCATATTATGGGATTATCTTTATAAGACCAATCATACCTCCTTTTAATGCCTTGAAGAACAGACATGGAGTCTGATAGTATAACTATAATAAGTAAGTAAATATGCTACAATTTTTGTCAATTTTAAATTGGTATTGAATGTCAAGGATGTATGCTCTTATCATGTTGTACTAATTCTAATTTAACTATGTGTTTATTTAGTATGGAGCTATTAGTAAACGAAGGATATTTAAACACACATGTTTCAGCAGCGCTGAAAAAATCAAGTTTTGTTCATTCAAAGGGTACAATTAGATCTAACATTGGTTGTATCTCCCGAAAAGCCTCACAAAATGGAGGGGTAATATAGGAGTTTTTATGTATTTTTATTTATGTATCCAATACTTATTTGTTAAATCTAAAATGTTTAATTTGTGTACCTCATATAGAAGATCTGTATTTAAGAATTTAGGCTTCATAAGGAACTAAGCATTAAGCATGCTTCTGCGCAAAGAAAGAGGAGGTTCCAATGCTTCAGCTGAAAGGGTTTGCGTGGGAGTAGAGCGCATAGCACTTTAACTAATGCGCAGAGCTTTATATTGTATGATATCTATTTTCTGTAACAAACTATTGGAAGCAGAACCATAAAGACAGGATCCATAGTCAATAATTGATGTTATGTAACTCTTATAGAAAACTAAAGCTGTTAATACATCACAGCCCCACCAAATTTTAGTGACATATCTTAAAAAATTTAATCCTCGTTCACATTTAGAAATGATGTTGTCAATTTGCTTTCTCCAATTAAGTTTTTTGTCTAAAATTATGCCTAGATATTTTACTGTTTTTACATAAGGTAATCTAATAATTCAATTATAAGTAAACTATAATAACTAAATTATAAGTTAACTATATATATAATTATAGGAGCATTGTGACGTGTAAATATACATTCACTTGATTTTTTAATAAATATTTCAAAACCATTTATGACTGACCAGTTCCTTATCATATAAAACATGTCAACTGACATTTAAAATTGTTTCTCAACAAATGAACATCTAACTGCTTTGTTTTTGGATATAGAGGATGCATACGACTCTGTGGACTTAAATATACTTAAACACAAACTAAAAACCTTATTTTTTATACCAGAAAATATTACACACTGTATTATTTTATAATATTGCATAAGAGAAGTTTTTATAAGAAATCCTCAGAATGAAATAGTTGGCTCTCGATTTGTACATATGGGTTTATTCCAAGGCTCAGTTTTGAGCCCTCTTCTCTTTAACATGTACACTAGCGACTTACACTCCTTATTATGTATGGTTAAGTACAGTAGAAGGATTTTTGTATCTACAGTATTAATAAAAAAATATTACCAATGAAGGGATGTTGGATAACACTCTTTTCGCGGTAATCAGCCAAGCACTTAAGTGACATGGCTCAAAATCCTGTTTGGGGCGTTGGATAGAGGCCATGCTCTCGCAGCATTATGTTACGTTAGCTCTGCCCAGCTGAACAGCGAGGTGATTGTCAAAACGCTAGCGGAGTCTGCGCGTAGGGACGAGTATTATCCTCAACCTTGTGATGCCTATAGACAGAAGCCTCCCCCAATGACTTGGTAATCCTTTGCTTGGAAAAGAGCGCTGTGGGCTCTCTATATAGTGCCTCTAAGAGGTCTCAGTTTTAACTCCAAAAATGTAGAGCATACTATTTTCAAAAATACGTAACTTTGGCGCACGACCTGTTGTGTCTCTGGCTGAAGTGTAGTTGCAATACTCTAGGATAGTTCGATTTCTGGAAATCACACTAGATTCCAAACTCTCCCGGTACAATCAAACACCAAAATTAAAAAGCCTACCTGCGTGCCATGGGCCTGCAAAAAGGCTTTCGGTAACACCTGGGGTTTGTGCTTTAAGATCCTTCATTGGGTCTATTCATCTATTGTCAAACCTGTTTTTACGTACGAGACTATCGTTTGCTCACCATATGTAGAGAAAGCAAAAATTCGGGCTCAACTGGATAGGGTCTAGCCCCTCGCATGTTTTAGTTAAACAGATTCCATGCAAACGGCGCCAACCAGAAAAAGTGGCTAAGACTCTATTGAGCCTTCTGACATTGAAGCCGGTGGTACAATTTGAGGCAATGGGGACTGCGCATAGGCTACATGTCCTTGGTAAACTATAGTGACAGCATTCCAATGGGCCTACACTGCGAAATAATGAGACGATCTAGTAAACAGATTGGTCCAGAATGAACAATAGAGCTGGTGTTAAGCTCTTTGGTAGAGTCCCACATACGAGCAGGGCATACTCGCTGAAACAGCATGCTACTGTCTTTCAGGCTGAAGTTTTGGTATTTTCAAATGCGAAGAAGAGATCTTAAACTACGGACACCTCAAGATAGTCGTATTAATCTGCTCAGCAGATTGCTATTAAGGCTATTACGGCTAAAAAGGTGAGCTTTAAGCTCATGCTGAAGTGCTTAAAGGTCTTGAAGGAACTAGTAGAGGTGGGGTGCAGGGTTCAGCTTATTTTGCCTGGTCACTTAGCTTATGCTAGAATTGAGTCTGCGAAATGGCCTGTGGGACCTGAACTTAAGCGTAGCCGTTGCACCAATGCTGGACAAGTGTACTCTTCGAAGACGGACTAGGACACATAGACGGGCAAAAGACACGAAATTTGGCTAGCAGCATGTCTCTTAACCGAACACTAGCATTTAAAGCGCCATCTCCACACCATCGGCATTGAGGTTAACCCGAAATACTGGTGGTATTGGGAGGAGGACAAAACTGCAGACAACGTTATCGAAGATTGCCCAGCACTCACGCGTGATGCGCGCAAGTTTCAAAATTTTGGGTTACACCTTGAGGGTACTGAGCGACTTTAAGTTCTTTAAACCGAAGAGCCTTATTAGTTTTTTAAGGCTATTGGCCTCTGGTAACCCTCGACGGATACATTAGGAGGCTTAGGTACACTAGTAATATAATCCAATCTATGCAATTAAATTTAACCAAACCCATTGTTTTCAAATTGCAAGATAAACCGTATAATATTACTTAAGTATTAATTACTACTATTTACTAATTTTAGACCATAATAACTTGATCTAGTTTTAGTCCAAAAAAATTACAAAAATATGGAATAGCATAGAATCAGTAAATTTGCCATAATTAGTATACGTAAAATTTATTAGTTTTAAACAAGCAACAGCAGTGATGTATTTGGAAAATAAATCAAGAGTTTAATTACTAAATTGACAAACACAACAACAATATTATAGATATCATTAAAATCCATTAATAGAAATAAAAGTTGTGTACAAGCCAACCTCTTGAAATAAAAAATAAAAAAATATTACAAAATATATATATTTAAAATGTTTATTTATTCTTCATCAAACTGATCTTTGGCCACGTCTTTATCAATAGCCTGATCATCTTTATCTTTTTTTGTGGTTCTATAACTGATGATCCTCAATAATCCTCCATTGGCTTAGATTAAGCTTTGAGTACATGAATTTCAGCTTAAGTTTTTTCTAGTTTCTTCGTCCTGGTGGCATAGCTCTTCTTTCTTAGCTTATCTGATTAATTCAGCTCCATCCACTTCTGCTTTGATTGTTTTTTTAGATTGCGCTTTCTCTAGCCCTTCTAAATCAGCTTTTTGTCTTCCAGGTTCAGCTTCCTTAACACATCTTGCCACTTCGGCATCTTCTTGACTTTTTCTGCTAATTTTGCTTATTGCCTTGCTGCTTTAGCTAATGTGTCTTCTTGTCATTCCCATTCAGCGAATTTTTCTTCTTAACATTTTAGTTCCTCGAGTTTCTCTTTTTAACGCCCAATTTTCTCTTTTTCAGTTTAAGATAAAAAAAAATATTGAGTAAATTATTGGCCATAAATAATCAATGGAACACGTTTTAAAGTTCTAAAAATATTTACCACGTAACTGCTATCTTACTTTTTCAATATACATTTTTTTTAATTTCGCAATTTTTTTTCCATATTTTTAAAGAGACTCAGTTTATCTGCCATTTTTGTAAAAAAAATCAGTTATTAAAAAAATAAAGAGTGGTGGGCGTTCAATTATTTTCGCAATAACCTGCTTTAACTTGAAAACATCTTGTCGGACTTGCATTGTCTTATTTATTTATTGTAACACGACGTTTCGGTTGGTAAGTATCTCCAACCGTTATCAAGTGTAAACTGATAAGTGTAAACTCAGTTTACACTTGATAACGGTTGGAGATACTTACCAACCGAAACGTCGTGTTACAATAAATAAATAAGACAATGCAAGTCCGACAAGATGTTTTCACTGTACCATTGTCTACCACCTTCAAAAACAGACTGCTTTAACTTCTTAACGGTTTGACTAATTTTAACAAATTAAGTGTGTTAAAAAAAACATTTTTTGGGCAATAATAGTCGACCAAAATATAGTTAATTTTGCTTAATTCTTCTCCGTCAGGGGGTTAGTTTTGACACAATGACCCAAAATCCTAAAAAAAATCAAATGGAATGATATGATTTTTTCTTTACAAAGAAGTAACCAAATAATATTTAAAGAATCCAGTGAAAACCGTTTTTCAAAAACTCAATACTTCAACGGTTCTCAAATTATTAACTATTTTAACGTTTAGGTAATGCAGTTTTTTGGAAAACCTATATTAATAATGTTGGATTTTTGGAAAAACTGGATTAATACTAAAAACCTCCATGCAGTAATACAGATTTTGTTCAAATCAACATTTAGGATAGAAAAAATATGAATGTCAAATTACAAATAAACAATAAATAATAATGTCACTTAGAGGTCATTTCAACTTGGACAGAGAAAAAACTGGTCATTGATATTTAGTTTATCGTGTGAAAAAAAGTAATAGTCAACGTAATAGTGGGGTTAATTTTTGTTTACAATCAAAATGCATTTCGAACAGCGGAACTTTTCAATGAATTTTGGTCGAACTTCCACGATAAATATTAGATAAAATGTCCGCCTGATATACGTTGAGGTATTTAATAATATGTTTATGTTATTCACGTTTAAGAAGAAGGCTTATTACATGGTAATAGTATGCAATTATTATTTAATAACAGGTTAATGTTTAAGTATAGCAAATTTGTATTCTTAATTATAGGTTTTCCAAAAAGTTAAATGTTTTACATTTAACACTTATATAGAAAAGCAGCTATAAAGAGATAGTGTTTTTATAAAATTAATGTAAAACAGCCTTTAGACCCGACGTATTAGGCTAACATACTTCCTTACATACTTTCTTAGTAATCACTGTCAGATAATAATGCCATGTATCTCCATAAATGTAGTGTATATGAAAAGTATATCGTATACTATACAGTGGCATTTACATATGTGATATCGGAGTAATTTCATCAAATATTTGAGGTGTATAGCAATTGAGTTTAAGAATTGGATAATTAAATGCCGAAAATTTTTACCTTTTGTATATACAGAACAGTATATAATATACGGATATTCTACAGTTTAATAGATATACCTTGACCACATACGGTAAATAAATATATAAAAAAAAATTATTAAGAAATCATTGAATAAACTAATATATAACGATAACAATGTAAGATGTGTTGCTTGTGCGGGGTCGGCCAACATTAGTTTTAATGGTGTGTATAATTAAATGTATTTGTTCTGATGTAGTTATGGTAAAAAATTGGTAAAAATATTATTATTATAAAGTTGTGTTTTTTCTCTGCATTAATTAGTACCTGATTGTACAAATTATGTAAAATATTTGTTTATTTTAGCAGGACTAGATAGATTTGGCGGTAAAGTGTTTTGTTTTTGTAAGGTAGTATTCATATCTTGCAAAAGCTTCAAGATGTGGGAAAATTATTTAATTGAGAAATATTGTATTTTTTCTTTATAACCGTATACAATATCGTATATAATACAATCATATGTAAATTGTTTGATTTTTTTAAATCTTATTTTAATTTATAGTCTTTATTTTTTAGTTTTTAGTTTAGCTTTACCAGCTTTTATCCCATAAATTGTGTAATTTCCGAATTCCTTTAATTAAGCATTGAGCCCTAGGTTTCGTTGCTTTAACTTCAAGGCTCGTATTTAATAAGAACAAATGGTAATTATATCATTAAAAAGTTTAACTTTTTTCTCCACATGACGTTCTCAGAAAATTTTATGCCATGCAAGGTGGGGTAAATCGGCCTTAGGTAATTCAGATGTAGGTTTTCGTAAGTTTTGAATTAAAAAAAAAACGGGTTTTTTTGAATTTAATATTAATATATCTATAGAAAGAAAGTTGTGATTTCTAATTTTATTTGTAGGATTTATACAGCAGTCTTTTACAAAATCTTTGCTATCAATAAAGATTTGATCTCAGTGTACTAAAGGTGCTATTTACTCGGATAGCATTCAGTTTATAGGTTCATTTGATGTATACTAGATGATTTTTCAATTTTTTTGATGTATTGTGTTTTAATAAAATACGAATACAGTAATAGAATTAACTGATACCTATTATTTCAATGTAATTTAAGTTTAATGCAAGGCGCTTATATAGGACAAACTATATGATCCGTTTTGCGTTTTGGGTACAATGAGTGTCTTTAGAAAATACGATAACTATAAACTTTAGCTATTATTCCGAATTGATTTCAATTTATTTTTTTTTAATTTAATTAAGAATTCTAAAGTGGCTTTTCAAATTATTTACAACCTCTATGCTTCGTTTTGGATATAATTAGTAATAAGAAAGTACAACTAAATTATTTACCTATTTTTCCGGTTTAATTTCATTTCAATTTTTAGAGTTCATTTGGTATAACCTAAATGATTCTTCAAATTTATTGATGTATTGTGTTTTAAAAAAATACCATATAATCAACATTATTCCGGTAACTTCTATTTCGAATGTGACGTGAGTTTAGTACTTAGAGCTTATATAGGACAACCTATATGATCCTTATATTAGCATATGGGTTATTCGATAATTTGGTCGAGACGGTAGACAATACACGTATCCAAAACATTGTTAGATGAAATACAAAAAAAAAGGTGACCTTAAGATCTCCTAAGCATATGATGATGTCAAAACTAATTAACAAATCGAATTATAACCGATTCCAAGCGGTCTATCGGTAATTACCATTCCTAAATGGTATTAACCAAACACGTCCAAGCGGTTATAGTTATAACCGTGTTGAGATACGTGATGTCACCAATTAGCACTTTATACGTCATCAATTTGAAACATTAATTACCCACATCCGGAGCTGCTTTCTAAACGTCAAATGTCAAAGATATTGAAATAAGTGCGGGAAAAAATAAAAACAAACAACAAATTATTTCCTTCATAAAAATGGCACAAAATTTATTATGGTTAATAAGTTTTCTTTTTTGATATTTATGTTTAAGAACTAATTACATATAATATTACTGGCGTCTGGGGTATTATTTAAAAACAAACAAAATGATGATAGTGACAGCTGACAAATTACGAAGTTACTTCAACCAAACACGTCCAAGCGGACACGATTGGTTAAGTTATAAAGGGACTGTTCAAGGTGAACCAAGGGCTTAACCGCGGTTAAAACCGATAGATCGCATGGAATCGGTTTCTATTTTTAATGTCGCAAATCATATTATTTATAAATTGTACCAAGAGGGCGATAAAAACTGCCAACAAAATTTTTTATTTACTAAACACGCTTTTAAAAACATATTTAATTTCTGCATTATTAAGAAAGAAAAATTCTGTTTTTCCAAGAATCCCCAACGTATGCTCTCACTCATTGCGCCCCCGCAAACCAGTCTGTCTTTGTGGATAAAATAATATCCAGAAAGGATGAAATAATATCAAAGTTTCAGCCATGAATATTATGTCAAGATCATTTTGTTTTATTAAAATAGAAAGTACATAGAACCTGTAAAGAGCAACCTTACATTTAAGTGCATGCAATTTCCATATTATTCATTTTTAACTTCATTTTTTAGGTGACATATTAGGTAATTTTTAAGTTTGATGAGTAATAACGAGTTTTCTTTTTACCTTAAATAATGAATCATCTACAAACAACTACTACAGCCATTAATATGCTTGAACTTAAAAGTTATAATAATTGATTATGAAATATAATATACGAGAAAAAATAAATAAAATAGAGACTGTAAATATTATATTATTTTGTTTTCGCTTGCCAGTAATTTTTTTATATTTTGTAGCATATAAGAAATGCAAAATAATGGTAAAATATGAGATTAAACTGCTCTTATTTCAAATCATGATCTTCTTTAAATTTTTTTGTTGTCAACGTATAGGGCCGGGCATACACGAAATCGTTTACCTGTGCGGTTGGCCTGTGCAGGTTACTCTGCAGATATTCCTGCACAGGCAAAAAAAAACATACACGGTACGGTAAAAAGCGAAAAGGAGGGATTCAATTCAGTTCCAGATGACGACCAATGAAAATGACGCCGCGATCGCTTTGGTCAGTTTAGTAGTGGCGGCTAAATCTTTGCAAAAACAAAAACGCAAGACCTGGTGTAAACATTTTGAGAAGGAATAACTACACCCACACAAAATTAAGAATACTATACTACAAGAATTAAGTTCTGAAGCAATGGATAACCGTAAGTCTACAAAAAATTATTGTCAATGGTAATCCCTTTGATAAAAAAATAAAACAATTATAAGAGCTACAATTTCCGCCCATGAAAGATTGACAGCTAACCTAAAACCTTTTGCAATTGGCCGGTCATCGAACGTCTCAAGTATTCTATTATAAACCCAAGCTCTTCGTAAAATAATTCCAGACGTATGAAGCTATACAGGGTGTTTCAGAACTATGGGATCAAACTTCTGGGGGTTGTTCAGTGCAACAGAAGAATACATTTGAGTATAGGAACCCATGTCCGGAAATGCGTCATTACGCCACTACGGCCCTAAGACGCGTTAAAATTTATAAAAAACATAAGTTACCCAAATAGGATCTGCTGCATTTATTTTTGCCTCTTGTACACGATACCATAACAACAATTGTTTAAAATCAATGCCTATCAATGTCAATTCTCAATGTCATGTTTAAAAATTTTATAGCTTACAATTTTTAAACATTTATTGTTAATGGAAAACTTTACCAATCAAGAATTGGCGGATATGCATTTGGCATACGGAGCAACAAACTGCAATGCACAAGCAGCATCGCGGTTGTATCATGAACGTTATCCCGAACGACAGCATCCTGGATAGAAAAAGTTTGTTGCGATTCATTCAAGACCAAGATGCATGATACTGGTGTTGCTCGAACCGTAAGAACGGTCGAATTTAAAGAAGAGGTGCTTCAGCGAGTTGCCGATAAACCATCAAATAGCACACGTGACGTCGCTAAGAATATGAATACGAGTAACGCTTCTGTCTGGCGGGTACTACCCGAGCAACAATTCCATCCTTACCACTTCCAGAAAGTTCAAGGTATGACTGCAGCCGATTATCATCCTAGAGTTCAATTTTGTCGATGGCTTCTGGGTCACATCATTGCAGAACCAAATTTTTTACGATATGTTTTGTGGACCGATGAAGCCTCTTTCACAAGAGACGGTATTTTTAATAGTAGGAATAGCCATGTTTGGGACGAAGAAAATCTTTATGCAATTTTTCCAAGAAAACAGGTTTCTTGGAGGAAGTTCTACCAGAATTCCTTGAAAATGTTCAACTAAACGTTAGACAGCAAATGTGGTTTCAGCATGATGAAGATTTGGCTCAGCGGTTTGGGCACCGTTGGATTGCCAGTGGTGGAGCAGTTTCTTGGCCTCCTAGGTCACCCGATTTAATGTCGCTCGATTTTTTCTTGTGGGTACATGTAAAGTTTTTAGTCTACGAAACTCCGGTAGAATCAGAGCTAGACTTAATTGGACGAATAACAGCAGCATTTGATATCATTCAAAACGAGATCAAATTTTTAGTGTAGTCCGCCGAAATCATGTGCGGCGCTTAAATCATTGTATTGAGGTTGGAGGAAGGCATTTTAAACAATTGTTGTGATGGTATCATATACAAAAAGGTAAAAATAAATGCATCAGATCCTATTTAGGTAATTAATATTTTTTCTAAATTAAAACGCGTCTTAGGGGCGTAGTGGCGTAGTGACACATTTTCAGACATGGGTTCCTATACTCAAATGGATTCTACTGTTGCACTGAACAACCCCTAGAAGTTTGATCCCATAGTTCTAAAACACCCTGTATTATATAAAATGCTACGAAAGGACTATCTTCAGATATGTAAAATAGTAAGTAAATATAAATTAAACCAAACTTTCTTTGCCATAAAGTTTTCTATTTAATGCTTCCAATGAAAAAATTACATATTAGTAGAAAGCTGCGCGAAATAGGCACCTTAAAAACTTATTATACAGGGTGGCCATTTGAAAACGAAACAGAGCCTATTTTGGGTCCCTCAGAACATTTGCGAAAAAATCCTCGGACCCGTCAATTTTTGATTCAAGGGGGAACCATTTTTTTGCTAGTTTCGCCCTCCTGAGGGCAAAGCCCTAGGGGGCGACAAGCGGGGGTGACAAGGGCCCCCAAAATTTTAAATGGAACGGGGGGTCGAGCGATACCTTATTTTGAAGGTATTTTTATGTGGATTATAACCCTAAAGTTTTAAATCGTTACTATTTGCCTAGTCGATACAGGGGCTAATAAAAGTTACAAAAAAATGCTAACAAGTATAATTTTAAATAAAGGGCTTAAAGATAAAATCAATCAAGTAAATGTTTAAAATGTTGGCCTTCGACTTCCATACAATAATACAGGTTTTGTTCAAACCTTTCTCGTATATTTTGCAAAATTTCTGGGGTGATTTGACGACATTTATCAATTATTCTTTGTCGCAAATGGTCTAGAGATGTTGGCTGACTAGCATAAATTTTAGTTTTTAAATGATCCCATAAAAATAAATCTAACGGGCTTAAGTCCGGGGAACGAGGAGGCCATTCAATAGCTCCTCTTCTTCCAATCCATTGTCCTGGAAACGTTTGGTCCAAATATTGACGAACCCTTGCAGCATAGTGAGGTGGCGCCCTATCTTGCTGAATTACTAGATGATTTTCCAAGTACTCGTTGTTATTTTCTAGTCTCTCCACTAATGCTGGATGAATTGTATTTTCTTATAACTCCAGGTACATCTCTCCTGTTAAATTGCCAGGTAAAAAAAAGGGGCCTACGATATGTTTACCAAAAATGCCAGCCCAAAC
Source organism: Anthonomus grandis grandis (assembly GCF_022605725.1). Lineage (NCBI taxonomy): Eukaryota > Metazoa > Arthropoda > Insecta > Coleoptera > Curculionidae > Anthonomus > Anthonomus grandis. The sequence continues at coordinate 15,531,645 of NC_065551.1, forward strand.
ATTAAGTTTTCAGGATGTTGTGTATGCATGTCACGAAATATTCTGGGATTTGAATCAGCCCAATAGCGATAGTTGTGACGATTCACAGTACCGTTTAGGAAATGGAGCATTCGTCAAAACAAAACATACATTAAATAGAAAGTGTGGATCATTGGCTACTTGTTCAGATATAGTTTCACAAAATTATACTCGCCTATCAAAATGGTCTTCGTGTAGTTCTTGTACGAGATGCATTTTGTACGGATGAAACTTGTTTTTTTTTAATATCTTCTGAATGCTGCTTCTCTTAATACCAGACACGGTTGATAACTTCCTTGTGCTCAGTGTAGGATCTTGCACAATATGGCCTAAAATAGCTACTTCTGAAGCTTCATTCACCACTGGATTATCCATTTCGCGCTTTTTATTAGCCACAGACCCAGTTTCTCTAAATTTTTGAACCAATTCCAAAATGTACTTGCGATGGACCTGTCGATTAGGGCTTCAAAATGTTGCTATAATAACAGTCACAACAATAACCAAGAGTTCCCTTGCAGAATTACTACGTTTCACAATGTAGGAGAACAAAATTTTTTGTATTTATTTAACTGCTAAATTTACAAGCATTTTTTTTTATAAAAAATGTTGACATGTTTTTGTAACTTTTATTAGCCCCTGTATCGACAGGGCAAATAGTAACGATTTAAAACTTTAGGGTTATAATCCACATAAAAATACCTTCAAAATAAGGTATCACTCGACCCCCCGTTCCATTTAAAATTTTGGGGGCCCTTGGGGGCCTTTTGAAACTAGCAAAAAATGGTTCCCCCTTGAATCAAAAATTGACGGGTCCGAGGATTTTTTCGCAAATGTTCTGAGGGACCCAAAATAGGCTCTATTTCGTTTTCAAATGGCCACCCTGTATGTATTTTCTTATGATATGGCTATAATGCCGCATCAAGCATTCTAACTTCTACGTCAAATAATACATTATTAGTTTTTTTCTCAACCAATAAACGCTGACATTTACCCAGAGATCTGATTCTCATTGCAATGATTTTACCCAAGAGGTCATAACGATCTTCTTGTAGCCGAGGTTTCTTAAAATGACCACGTACCAAAATTAAAACATTATTCGACAGTTCTTCATTTCTTCTTTTCTTTGACAGATCATGTCTTGACCTAGCAAGTCGCCCGCGTTCATTGTTCGAGTCATTATAACGTTCATCTTTGCTTGATCTTGCTTGTTCTGGACTAATATCATTTTTCACGGTGGTTAATATTACTTCATTCACGCAAGGTGTTGGAGCTGGTTTTTCGATCATCTCCTGCAATAAATATATGGACCGAAATGCTCAAAATCCCAAATGCTCAAAAGTAAACAAATTCATGAACTTCAACCTAAATAAGCATATAATGTTAATGAATTTGGCAAATTATAAATTTAGGAAACACAAAAATCATAAAGTTTTTTTCCAGTTTCCTGATTCTGCTGAAAAATGGACATGAGTTGCAGGATTATTTAAGAAAAAAATACATTTTTCATCCTGTCTTGGGGCCATGAATGGTAAACATATAGATATGATTTCTTCAGGTATTACCGGATCGTTCTATTTTTACTATAAAGACAGATAAAGTATGGTACTACTCGCAACAATGGACGCTACATATCGGTTCTTCTTAGTGGTTTTTGGATCCAATGGCCGAATTTCAGATGAATGAGTTCTTTCTAATACTAGATTTCATGAAAGATTGATTAGTAATAACCTTAATATTACATAGCCTAGCCAATATCTTCCATAATTTCAAACAAATTCTATATGTGTTATTGCGCGATGACGTCTTTCCCCTAACAATGAATATTATGAGGCCGTTTTGACAAGCTCAGCTAAACTTAGCTACAGAGATTTTTAATTACCGACCTTTCAGAGCAAGGCAGGTTGTTGCTGCATTTGGAATACTTGCTTTCAGATTTCGTCTATTATATACGCAAATCAATTTAGAACCAGAAAACATATCAAAAGTAGCGATAACGTATGGCTTGCATAATTTCTTGATGGAACAACATGCAACCACTTATGTGCATCACAATAATATATGTCAGGAGAATTATGATGGGGAACTTATGTGCACCGACTTGGATACCTCCGAATCGAGCATGATCGCATTGCAGCGTCAAAATCAGGGAAATTAGAATTCTACTGCTAAACAGAAATAAATTCAGTTCCTATTTTATAAATAAAAGTAAACTTAGGCATAAAGTTAACTTATGCATAAAAGTAGGAATGTCAAATTCTTAAAAAGAAGTAAAAAAATATGTATCATTTGAAAACTATTTAATAAATTCTAGTATTATTATTTAATTGAATACTTAACTTTGTCACTTGTATCGTCTATCCAAACTTGAAACACACGAAGTAGGTTAGGTAGGCTCTTGATCTCCCAAAAAATCGAATAAGTTATTGTACCGCAGTATCCGTATATACAAATCAAATATACATACAAAAGAGTATGTTTTTTATAGGCCTTTAGAGATTTAAACAATCATGAACCATAGAATAAGTTAATGTAAGTAACAAGTTTCAAACAGTAATACTTAAGTTATCATTTACAATTATAGACAGCCAAATGCATGTAGAAAATTAGTTATTCATAGATATGAAATTTACTTCATTCAAGTCGTAAGAATATGTTACTAGTAGTTCTAATTAATTGACATTATCATTTGTTAGTTTAAGCTTAAGATCAAGATCAATCTCGACCAGACCTCTACAGTAGGTCCTTAGTATCATATAAAAGGTGTTATTTATCAGATATATGAAGAATGAAACATTCCTTTAATTATTTGAATTCTGATCGAGGGATGAAGGAATAAATACAGCAGATTTTAGATTCAATAAATTTTCATTAAAATATATGCAGGGTGATAATTTAAAAACTTGAAATGGCCATATATAGGAACGAAACACTGAAAAAAACAGCGCTGAAAATAGTTTCTATAAAACGAAGGGGAAACAAAAACAAGCATATTATCTCACAATTATCAGCAGCCCCTTAGACAGAATGAGATACACCTCTAAAATCTTAAATAGAAAAGTAGGTCGAGTGATACATAATCTTAAAAGTCCTACTTCATGAAATTCTTCTCGTTACTCGTACTTTCGTATCTTCTCGTACTTTTAAAATTTTTCACGTACCGGGTGACTGAATAAGACTGTTCCTCGGCCATATCTCGGGAACCATTCGGCGTATGACTTAAGGGTTAAAGAAAATTATTGGGTAACTCGGTCATAAAGAATCGCTAGAAATTATTTTCAAGTTCTACAAATAACCACTAAAAGGTACAACGTCAATTCGAAATTTTAAAAGTGCAGTTTCTGTAAATCTATATAATTTTTGCTTCTATCATTTTCGTGAAAAAAATCACTTATTTTAAAAACAAAGATGGTGGGGAGAGGGCGCTTTAATTTTTTACCGGTTTGACCGATTTGAATCAATTTGGTATCGTTAAAAAGAGCATTCCGTGAGCAACAAAAATCAACAATAAGAATATACTTTTGTATCTGAAAATTAGATATAAAAGGATTAAGAAAGAAGTGAAAGATGCTGTTAAATATGCTAAAAATAAATGGTAAATGAAGAAATACAGCTATTACAATAAAATTATGACTCATTCAACCTCCACAAAAAACTTCAAAGAAGCGGCAGGCCAATATAAGCCTAAACAAGCTAGGAAATTTAATAATAGAAGTAAAACAAGGAAAGGACGCTTGAATAAAATATGTAAGGATGAACGACACAATGATAAAGCAGACTGCAAGACTAAATCTTTAATTATAACCGACGAGTTAGAAGCTGCTATTAGAGGAAACAAAGAAGATGGAAATTGGACCGTATAGCTTTTACTTAGAAATTTTAAAGTTAATTGATGACAATGGAATAAAATGGCTTCCAAAAATATTTATAGACATCCATAACTCTGGAAAAATACCCCAAAGCTGCCATGACATTTGTGACATTAAAGAAACCAAATTAAAAAAAATCTAATGTGTACAGAATTATATACCTTATGACTCACTTATCAACAAGAGAGTATATAAAATATGAACAACAAATAACACGAACACAATTTGGATTTTATGATGCTCGGAATACATGAGATGCACTTTCTGCTATATAGGTCTTGTTCCAGAGATACCTAGAGGTGTGATATGTATGGTTTGCGGACTACCGATAGAGGTATAACAAATTTAAATCAGTGCTTAAAGAAAATAGCATGGATGATAGAGAACTAAGAATCTTTAAAGACATCTATTCTTCCAAATTTTAACCTCGAGGTAAACTTTTAAGGTCAACTGAAGGTAAGAGTCTTTTTTTAATTTTTATTTTTTGTATAGAATTTCAAGAGTGAAAAATTTTTCATTTAAAATTATATTTTCAACCTTGTAATTGTTACCTGTAAAATTAAGTTTAAATTAAAGAAAACTGCTTTATAGACAATTCTTATGCAAAAATTACGCTGAGTGAATTAGACGAAAAGGTACGGTTAACTGATCCGCAAGCTCACCCGATATGACCTCTCCAGATTTTTATTTGTGATTTCCTTTTGAAGCGACCTACGATAAGAGACAACATGCATATTCCAAGACCGACTTTTAAAAATTATCTTGATAATATAGTAGAAGTAGCCCTAGGGCTAGACTTCGCCATTATTTTCTATGTATGATTAACTATGTACATATGTATGTATTTGTTTTTTTTGATTTACAAATTACAAAAAGTTGTTATGAATTTAGAGGTTAAAATATATTATAAACGTAAAATTTTCTGCTCTTTTCGAATTCGCTACAAAAAATAAGGGTTCACATTTAAAAAAATTTCTCTGACCCTGAATTGACCTTGAAAAACAAGGTCAAGGTCAAAATGATTTCTATGTGTGTGTCATATTAACAGGTACCCTTATTTCCTAAACATCTATGGATTTAAATATTTTTTGTATCTCGCTTATTTTCCAAGCAATTTGGATGCATATATTAAAATGGCTCACCCGGTATAGGGGTTCATAAGAAATATAGTGTTCTTGCTTATTCAACTTATTCGACTTTTGTTAATTTTTTTTTATTACAACTTATTATTGCTTACAATAAAATAAATTATCTAATTGGATAATTTATAGACGTTTATTTAACACAAAAAAAGTTAATTGCCATTTTTCCAACTAGATTAATTTAAACTAATATACATATCGTCGGGTTACTGCAGAAACAAGATAACTCAATTTTTAATTTTTTTTAAGTGCATTTTAAGATTTAAAAATTGCTTCTACGTGTACTGCCAAAAGAAGATAAGGTTCTAACGGCAATTAAGGGTCGTTTCGCATATGCAATAACAACATAACTCCATTTTGATTAAAATGTAACCAGCAAAAAAAGATATGTACACCTATCTTCTATGAACCCAACTGCATGTCACATTTTTTTTGTTCATTTAACTGCACAAATAAGATATGTGGTACTGATCTCTTTTTGGCTGTTTAACTTTAGTAAAAGACATATGATTTTTCACTAAAAACCAGTCAAGTGCTACTTATTTTGTTTTGGCTGTACTGTTATTTATCAAAATCTAAGATAATTGTTAGTTTATTTAGATATATGGTACATATCTTGTTTTTGCTGTAGCGTGAATGGTTTTTTAGTTGAATGTGTATGCACTAAACTCTAAATTGTGGTATTTATCTTGTTTTGGTTGCACACTTTTTCAGACATAACCTTAAAAATCTGTTACAACGTGGTGTTAACTCTCGCAATATTTTGTTTAATTTGTGTGTTTTTATGACTTAAAATAGTGAAAAATTTGCAAATAATTATGTCGCGAGGAGCAGCAATGGTAAAAATAATTCTTGGAAAAGAAAAATGTAAAGGTATTTTCCTAAATGTTATAAGTTGGTTTGCAAAGACGTTAAGTTATATTTTCATTTTTTAGTAGTTTATCAAGAAAATAATGTAGCTAGTAAGGCTTCTGAGTCTTTTAATTTTACGGTGGTGGAGGTTAACCCGTATTTAGAGAATAAATGTTTAGAGGAAAGCCCAGATAATATTAAAAATTTTAATGAGAACACAGGTAGGCTGTTATTAATATTTTATGCGCGTTTAACTATAGCTATAATAGTTGCGTATGGCATTTTAGATGGTGGCTTTTTAATGGCGAAAGTTCAAGAGCCTTTTGTATGTAAGCCTTTGGATCTGCTATTGCCTGAAACAACAATTATGAATTATGGCTCAAAAACTGAATGTGTAGATTTAGATAATAGAAAAGAATTCGAAAATTATAATGTAGCTGGTCCCTCGACTAAAGGTGAAGATTTAGATGAGACAATAATATCCTCCGAGCTAAATTCGGATCAAGAACGCACTATTTATGAATTAAGAAATGTTTTAGATGATTCCGATCAAGATTACGTCCCTGATAGTTCTTCGTCAGAAATCTCCGATGAAGAGGGTAAGTTAATACTTTTTAAAAATTTTAAATTAAATAGAAATTTCTACTTTTTAGATGTTACAAATAACCATGTTCCGTTAACTACCAATTTTTTAAAGAAAAGAACCCGTTGGAACAAATCAGATCCTTCTCAATGGAAAAAGAATCTCGCTAAGCGTCAGAAAGTCGAAGCCCCACAAAATATTGATTGCTCAAAATGCCGTTTTAAGTTTACAGAGAAGATTTATTTAGAAAAAAGATTGATAATTTGTAAGAACTATTGGAGCTGCGATTTTAACAGAAGAAAAGATTTTGTTTAAAACAATGTTACAAGTAAAGTGCCTGAAAGACAAAGAGCAAAACGCACAAGCATGAAAAAACCACGGGAAGACTCGAAAAGTTTCTTTTTTTACCACAATGACACAACTGTAAGAGTAAAAAAAAAAGCTTTTGCATCTTTTTCATTAAAACACTTTGTATTAGCAAGGAGGTTGTAGAGCATGCCTTTAGGAACCAAGAAGAGGGAAAATTATTTAGCGGTAATGATAAACGGGGAAAAAAGGAACCTCATAATAAAAATCTGAAGATTACGAAAAAGTTAAGACTCATATTAAACTGCTAGTTCTACTAAACGGCAGTATCTGGATTCCAAATTAACCATAGCAAAGATGCATTTTCTTTATAAACAATTTTGTGAAAAGGATGATTTAGTACTTATTTCACTTATAACTTATAGAAGGATATTTTGCAAAAATTTATAAATACTCGTTCTATAAGCCAAAAAAAGATCAGTGCCAAATTTGTATGCAGTATAAAAGTGGCAAAGTTAAAAAGAAAAAAGAACTGGAAAATATATATCAGACCCACGTGTTAAGAAAAGAAGATTGCAACGCTGCTAAAATTAAAGATAAAGAAAAAGCATTACATGACAAATTGTTTGAATGTTGTACCTTTGATTTACAAGGTGTTCTTCAGATTCTTAGCAGTGACGTAAGTCCTATGTATTACAGCAGGAAACTGTGCACATACAATCTGACAATTTACGAAATGGCACCACCAAATAATGCTATGTTTGGACTGAGGTTAATGGAAATAGGGGCAGTTTGGAGATCGGCACCTGTTTATACAAATATATTGAAAAGCTTCCTAAAGCAGTAACTGAAATATCTCTTTTCTCAGATACGTGCAGCGGTCAAAATCGCAACCAAAATATAAGTGCTCTCTTGCTCTATCTAGTTCAAATAATCCCCAATCTACAAATCATAGAACAAAAGTTTTTAGAGAGTGGCCATCGTTACATGGAGGTTGACAGTATGCATAGCTCAATTGAGAAAGCCAAAAAGCATGTTCCGGTTTATACTCTTCATGACTGGATGACAATCTTTCGTATGGCTAGAACATTAAGGTCAAACAAAAAGCCCTATAATGTAATTGAATTAAAATATGGTGATTTTTTGGACATTTTCGAAATCGATAATAAAAAACAAAATTAAAAGCACGCTTGGTGAGAAAGTAAACTGGTTAAAAGTGAAGTGTTTTAAATACCTGAAGTGTAAACCCTGGATTCTTCAATACAGATACGACCATACATCGGAATACAAAGAAATTCATGTTTTAGGTAAAGGAAAGCCACTAAATTTAGAAAAATTTAAGTTTTTAAAAGCATACAATAAGCCCAGAGCTATTACAACCAGTAAAAAAGCAGATTTACTAAAACCTTGTAAAAGTGGGGTCATTCCAGAAGAATTTCATAATTATTATAAAGCACTAGTTACCTCAAAAGATGCAAAAGATGTAGTCCCAGAACCTGCAGTAGAAGATAGTGACCCAGAAGGTGAATTAACCGATGGCGAGTCTTATGATAACTGAAAAAAACTTGACAGCCAAAACAAGATAAATACAAGTTTAATTTATTGTTTATTAAAAAAATATCACATTTTGTTTTATTTTTGTTATGTTATTAATAATAAAGCTTTAATAATAACTTGTTTAATGCTTTTTAAAAAAATATATTATTAAGCAAAAAAATGGATTTTTAAAATTCGTTTTAATATTAAAATGCTCATAACTCAAAATCTATAAAATGTGACTTATCTGGTTTTTGCAGCAACCCGACGATATATATATATATATAGAAAAAGGTAATAAGCACCTACAACTTTTCCTAACATGCAACCTTCTTAGTGTGAAAAATAGTATATTTATATTCTTTTCGTCTTATTTTCAACTAACAACGTGACTTTTTACAGTATTTTATTTTTAAACCGCAGTATTATGTATGCATCGCTCCAGCAAACATTTCTAATAATTAATTAACCTACTTCTTCGTATATTTCTCGTTAAAACTTGCACACCTACATTCAAAGGCATAGTCGTTTGTGTCCAAAGTAGTGAAACAGAAATATATATTCCAAAGCGACGATTTTTTCGACAAAGGATATGCAACTCTCTCCTCGCCGCGACAATAAATGAATCTCCCCGCTTTGAGCCTTCCTTCGCAAAATTACTTTTTTTGCAAAGACAAAATAACGGAAGTACAAATAATTTCTTTTTGGTCCTATAGACGGTTTTTTCGAGTTTCTCTCGGTTGCACGGTTCTTTGAAATCGTCATTTGTTCTGATGATACTTTGCGTAATAACACTCGCAATTGCTTCTAAAGGTATATTTTTCGTGAAGAGAATTGCTATTAGGTTTGATGTGAAGGTTATTTATCAAATATTACATATGTATATAGTTATGTCCTAAATTGTATATGTTATTAGGTTTGTTCTAGCAGGAAGTTTGGGATGGTTTAAAACTAGTTTAATGTATATCGCAGTTGCGCATGACTAGACTGAAATCGCGTTGCAAACGGTTTCGGACTTATTGTGCTAGAACAGCTTTTTAAGACATCACGTTGACATTTCGCAACTCAAAACCGTTATATAATATGTTTGTTGGTTAGGTCTTGTGTTATTTATTTTGAACATCTAAATATTTTTCAATAAAAGTAATTATTTTATTATAAGTGTAATAAATTTTATTTTTTTAAATGCATACCATTGATGTTAATGGTAATTTTTTACTATGGTGTGGAAACTTTCTCTAAATAGCCAATATTTTTATTTGTAGGCGTCCAAAAATTTCTTATTTCACCATCAACAACAGTTTCTAACCAAGAAAATACTCAAACACCAATTCCTATACAAAAGTTTTCTTTTATAAACCCACAGCCAGAAAGTTCCACGACCTTCAGTAAATAAAATATCTTCATTATATAATAAAGATGACACAAACATTTTTCATAGGGTACCTATGCCAAGTTTGCTGATTCACCACACACATTCTTTTAATGCCAAGGCTTAAAACTTATCTAGCAACAAAATTTCTGTGGTCAGCAGCATCCCTATTATCATTAATTAATCATTACTTTCTTGATTAGAGCCATCTTGTCCGGCATCGTTAGGGCTAAAGGTAGTTCTAGGTTTATTTCATCTTCGGCAATTTTTTTTTCTCGTAAAATGTTGCGGAGGCAACAAGCAACCATGACAATATTATTACATATTTCAGGAACAACAGCTATTGGTGTATAAAATATTCTGAAGATCTGGCTTAGTAACGCGAATGAATTTTCTGTAACTCTTCTAGCGCGGCATAATCTGTGGTTAAATATGGCTTTAGGTCTACTTTGTTTAGCGTCATTCTTGCAAAATGGTTTCATAAGATACGTGTCCAGCCCAAATGCCTCATCCGCGACTAAAATATTTGGAAGTACAATATTACTTTTAAGAAGTTTGTTGGCGTCCGGTACATTAAAGTTGCCAGAAGCGATTTTTTTTTCTATCGCACTTTTGTTAAATATTCCACTGTCTCCTTCCTTTCCATAGGAATCCACGTCTACAACAATAAATTTGTAGTTTGCATCCACGATTGCTAATAGGACCAAAGAGAAATATTCTTTATAATTATGATACAAAGATCTGGTATTTGCTGGGCATCTCAAACGGATATGCTTCCCATCCATGGCACCAAAACAATTCGGGAAGTCCCATTTTGTAAAAAAATCCGCTATAAAGCGACTAAAATTCATCACACTCGGTACAGGCATAAATAAAGGAAGTAAAACCTTTTTTCATATTTCTAATGTTAGTTTCACAAGTTTTCCGATGTGATATGCGGAAATGCGGTAAGCAAATGCTAATGATTCGAAAGATTCTTCTGTAGCCAGAAACCTGAAAATAAAAACAAAAGCCTATTCTTATTATAGCAATTTTTTAAATGGTAAGTTTATAATTTTGATTACACTTTTGTTTCAGATGAAGAGTGCAAAAAACGATGGCGCAATATTAGAGATAGCTACTTTCGATATAAGCGAAAAAATACCTAAATGGATACTGTTTAATCGTCTTTTATTTCTTGACAAAGTTTTTCGTGAGAGATTAAGTACTACTAATATAAATGAAGGCGAGACAGAAATGACAGATAACGTGTATGAGGTTGAACAAACAAATTCTCAGTTGTCATCGCAAAATGCTGAAAATGTGGGAATTATAGCTGGAGCAGCAACGACTCGCACAAGTTCAACCGATGCAGTTTCCCTCTCAACTACAGGTACGCGTCGACTCAATCGCAAAAAAAGAAAGCCGAACTCAAGTAACGACGAGATTATAGAGCTACTAAAAAAAAGAGAGGAACAAGGAATATTTCAACAGTCGCAAGCATCAACCGACGCACATAGGAGTATTTCATCAATCTGGTCGGCCAAAAGTCCGTTTTCCGAAATCGGGCCGGAAAAGATTTGATACATGTTTTTAGGTATCCAAGACTATAGTGCATCAAACCCAACTGTTATTTATTGTTTATGCCTTATTAACGCTCTTAATTGTCACTTTAAGGTTAATAGTTTGTAAGGTCTATATCAAAGTGTTTAGAATAAAACAAATTTAATAATTTTTAATTTGAATTGTGTCGTACCTAGATTATTTTAAGAAAAGAAAAGTTATGGAGTCTAATACAACAGGTAAGTACTTACAAACTGCATTTTAATTTCTTTACATTTATTGTATACTTTCTTTGGTATTCCATTTTTAAGATGATAACCTTTTAGTAATAAACATTTAAAAAATATATATATCAAAAATGATTATGTCAAAGTGCCGGGATTTGCCGGGTATTGATATTAATATTTTTGAATAGCCTACATATTTGTCTTCTATGGTACAAAAAATAAATGTCCACTTTTTGAACTAACGCCTTAAAGGAGGGAGGAGGACATCTCAAAATATCGAAAATTTGAAATGTGACATTTCGTGATTTTTTCATGTTTTAGCTGCATCTGGCTTTCAAAATATGACACGTAGGATGCTATTTACATTTGTCAGGGAGTCAGAAGGTGTTAATATAATAGAAAAATGCAAAAATCTGGAAGGATACATCCTTAACTTTGGACCATTTTCTGATGAGGATGAAATAAAAGTAAAATGAGAAATTCGTCGGTTGAAGTCTGAAATTGTATCAAAATGGAAAAAGTCACATGCTATATGGGATAAATTCGAAAAGAATAACAAAGGATGGCTGAATGAAATCATTTCACTCCCTAAACCTCTGAGCTCGTCCTCTTAAAGAGTTGGCCGTCCAAAAACAAAATTCTATGATTCGAGTGAAAGAACCAAGAGAAGAAAAGCGGAAACTTTGAGAAGAGACAATGACCTGAAAGAACTTACTTTTGCAACTCAAGTAAAATTAGGTAAGTGAGTAAACAAAATAAATTACTTTTAGACGATTCAATGCTAAAGGCGGGAAATGGCAGTAAATTTATCATTTAATGTTTTTTTTGTTAATCAAAGTTATCATTTAAAAAATATAAAGATCATAATAATAACCAACTTAATAAAAGTACCGTTCAGATTTTAAAAAAATACACACATATCTATTTATCATAATTTTATATTATTAAAATAAAAAAGGAATTAGGTTCCTATTCTTAATTTATAAAAGTTTGGTTTAGCGCATCGTCTGCAGACCTAGTTATTCTTTGAAGGAGACTTAAAATCTCCTGCCGCAACCTACTTCGGTCCAGCTCTGGCATTGGCACCTCCTGATCCTGCATGCCGTAAAAAAACGTCATTAATGAACCGCGACTCATTTTCCTCAAAGCGGGTCTGAAATGCCTGTCAAATGTTATCATCATCTGCTGTTCGGTGTTGTTCGGTAACCCAATATATGCAGACTAGGTTTTTCTTTATAGGACACTTAAAATTTCCTGCTGCAACCTACTTTGGTCCCACTCTAGCATTGGCACCTCCTGATCCTGCATTCCGTAAATAAATGCAATTGAAGTATCGCGACTTATTTCCCTCAAAACGGGTCTTAGATGCCTATCAAATATATTCACCATGTGCTGTTCGGTGCTGCTCCTTTCAGATATAACGTATCGGCTATTATCATTTGCAGCCATTTTCAAAATTATATTTTCGGATTGAAATATTTATAATCACGGGTATATGACAACTAACTTTGTTTTTGACATATTTGTCAATATCGCAGAATACTTCATTTAATAACACATATTTGCTGTTAGTGGATGGTAGATACATAGGATTTTAAGCCCAATTATTAACCGTTTTGTTGCTTTTCTTTTCTAGCTAGTGAAGGGAAACGTGATGCTTCTCTCGTGCTGAAAGAAATCACTTCTACACCCAAACGAGCCACTGCCTATAAAAAAGCGTTCAGTGCAAGTAAATCCAAAGAGAAGGTACAACTAACACCGCAACAAGTGTTATTAATGTTCATTGAAGCAGACTTATCAAAGAGGCAGTACGAAATCATAAGAAGTTATAATCCATCTATGTATCCATGCTACAGTAAGATCCAAGAAGTGAAAAAAGAGTGTTACCCCGACAAAGAATCTATTACTGTCACCGAAACTTTAGCAGATATTAAGCTTCAGAATTTGATGGATCACACTATATCCAGATTACTGACAGATCTTTACGAAGTAGTTAAAACGCTTGACGAAGAAGAAAGAAATGCCTTGGAACTCATATGTAAATGGGGATGCGATGGAGCGCAACAAGCGCAATTCAAACAAAAATTTGTATGTGACTCCGACACGAGCGCTAACTTGTTCCAAAGCTCACTTATCCCTTTACGGCTTATTTGTTCCTTAAATGGAAAAATACTATGGCAGAACCCCACTCCTTCATCTCCTCGTTATTGCCGCCCAATAAGGCTGAGATTTATAAAAGAAACCGCAGATGTGACAAGAGAAGAAATATCATATATCAAAGATGCTTCAAAAAATTTGAACAAAACGAAAGTCCAAATGAAAGAAAATACAATGATGTTGACCATGGTCGATGGAAAGGTGAGTAAAAAAACAAAAATTGAAAGTGTTTATTACTATTTTAAGAATCGAACCCGAAACATGATTATTAGGTTTTATTATTGTAGTTCTATCTAATAATTAAAAGAAAAAAACATTTCAGGTGTGCAACTCTGTGACAAGCACATCATCTACAATGAGATGCTACATATGTGGCTTAACTTCAAAGGATTTTAACTGTATCCAAAAAAAGGGGACAGTTAATGTGGAAACTTTTGAGTTTGGTTTATCTATTCTTCATGCCCAAATACGATTTTTTGAAGCTGTTTTACATTTGGCCTATAAACTACCAGTACAAAAGTGGCAGCTCAGAAGCGATGAAGAAAAAGAAAAAGTCAAACTCAGAAAACTCGCAATCCAAAGCGAATTTAAGTCAAAGATGGGTCTCATTGTAGATGTCCCAAAGGCAAATTTCGGCAACACGAATGACGGCAATACCAGTAGATGATTTTTTGCAAACCACGAACTATCTGCACAAATTACTGGTATAGGCGCGACATTTATCTATCCCCTGAAAATTATTCTGGAAGTTTTGTCGAGTGAGCATGAGGTGAATACGAAAAAATTTTCAGTTTTCGCTATAGAAACGGCAGAACTTTATATCCAGCTGTATCCTTGGCATCCGATGACCCCCACGCTCCACAAAATACTAATCCATGGGCCTCAAGTAATAAGACATGCTTTGCTGCCAATCGGACAACTGTCTGAGGAGGCTGCTGAAGCCAGGAACAAATACATACGCCTCTATCGCCAAAACTTCGCAAGAAAATTTTCTCGACAAGAATGTAACGCGGACATATTAAACAGGTGAATCATCTTTATTTAGTACTAATAATAACTGTTATGTACCGTCTTTTTTTACAGACTTCTTTTAAACTCGGATCCTGTAATGACGGGAATGAGACCGAGAAGAAGAAAGTTGTCGGAACCTTTCTCAAAACACACCATATCAATGCTACAGTCGACTGTATTTAATTAGTATTTACTGTAGTTGGTATTAATTAATATTGTAGTTAGTATTAATTATTATTGTTGTAGTTGTCAAAACCTTTCTCAAAGGACACCATATTATTGCTACAGTCGACTGTAGTTAATTAGTATTGACTGTATTAATTGCTATCATGTTAGAAACATGATTACAAACCAAAAATAATTTTGGCCGCCCAGATTGATGAAATACTCTATGTGCGACGGTCCCCTTCATTCATTTTGTGAACATAAATCGGTGCTTGAATCATTGTCGCCTTCTCTACAGGTAGAAGCCAAAAGATATATTTATAATACCGTCAGTAAGTACGAATTACTAGCAGTCCAAAGTAAGGTACAGCATAACAATCATTACGATTATCTTGGATCAAGTAGCACGCATTCATCTACTAGCACTCCCTTTCCACGGGAGAGTCCTCTATCAGTACATACAGATATGTCAAATTCTAATCCTTTTAACTCTCCACCGATGCAGTCCCCAGAAAGTTTTTTACCGCCCCAAACTAGCACCGATTGTCCGCAAGGAGCTGAAGATAAAGCTGATGATAAAATAGATTTTGAATCAGGACTTTTAAAGTTGTAAATTACAATAGCGTTTAGACTGAAATTGTAAAAACTTACCTTAATGTGAAAACATCTTGTCGAACTTGCATTGTCTTATTTATTTAATGTAACACGACGTTTCGGTTGGTAAGTATCTCCAACCGTTATCAAGTGTAAACTGGATCCTTAGTCTCATTGACAATTTCTAAATAACGATCGGACGAACGATATTTAGAAATTGTCAATGAGACTAAAGTAGCACTACAAAGAAATCGAGATGAGTTTGAATTATCATCCAACCAATATCGTAGATTAAAACGATATGATCTCATAACAGTTAACAGAATTCAATGAGTCTTCTATCAGATCAGCTTTCTATTGAAATGTATGAAATTATGCATACAGCTCAATAACAAATATGAGCTATTTTCCGTTTTATTTATGTAATATAAATTATACACATACAGGCTTAATTTTCTATTGTGAAGCAAGTGAAATGTATGAAACTATGCATACAGCTCCTTTACAAATAAGAGCGATAGTAATTACATAAAGATTTTTCCTTTTTGTTTTTCTTATATGTTTTACACACATACCTAATGTAATTAGCTTAATTAATAAACCTCTAAGTAAGTTTTTTTTTATTCAAGTAAGTTTATAAATATAAAAACCTAATTGTCAATATGGTAAGGAAGTTCATCGGTAACCACAATAGGTCTGTACATTAGGCTGGAGCGAAATTTTTTTTTCATAATTCCCTAAAGCCTATGTGTCGAAAAGTTGCCTTTTACTACCAGTATTCACCAAAAAATCTCAGTTCAATCAACCTAAAACTTCTACTGCCCAAACAGCTTTGAAAATTGGAATTTTCCCAATATTAAAAAAAATATATATATAATTTTTTATTATTTTTAATAATATCTTATTAGTAATTATTACTGGATATTTACGTAAAGAAGGTATTACAAAACATTCCCAGAATCAAACAGCAACTCAATATAACGACCTTGAAACAATACTACATGTTCTTTGACACCGCGTTGCGCCGGCTAAGCGCCAACGAGGCAAACAAAGATTAGTTAAAGTAAGATAGTTAAAAGATATGGGAATAATTACTACAGAGGATTCATCAAAAATTGTCGACCGAAATAAAATTCGAAGAGAAAGGCAAAATCTCGATCTGACCTCAAGAGAAAAGATAAAGAAGAAGGTTCTAAATTCGTATATGGAATATATTTCGATGGAAGAAAAGACCAAACGTTAGTTCAAACTAATGAAGAAGGAATTTCGTCCAAGAAAACGAAGATTGAGGTGCATATAGTCCTAGTTTCAGAAACAGGATCCAATACATTGGTCATTTGACACCTGCATCTGGCAATTCGCAAAGTATAAAGCGAAGCATTCTAGAATTTTTGGAGCATATTTTTGACGTTTCTAATTTGTGGGCTATAGGTTGTGATGGTACAGCAGTAAATACTGGTAATAAGAATGGAATTATTAGACAGCTTGAGCTCTCGCTAAATCGATCCCTACAATGGTTTGTTTGCCTATTGCACGCAAACGAACTACCTTCTACCTATCTAAGTATTCTAACAGAATATGTCATAAAAGTGTATGCCACATCATGAGAGCAAGCATCTATTTGGTATGATTGAAAAATCAAGATTTTTACCAGAAGATTTAATAAAAATCATAGACCCAGTAATTCAAAGGAACGGCTATTTTGGTCATCCTGAAAATCTCTTATTGGCTATGTTGGCTGATTGCAAAACAGTGAGAGAATTAGGTCTCAGAAGATAATTGAAGTGTAGGAAAACAGCAAACCAACAGGAAATTGTTTTCAGGAAATAGGTTTGATTTAAAAAAAAAAAGCGTCAGTTGCTGTATGTGGAAATACAGCAAGGGATGGATTTATAAGGGCACGAATTGCTTCTAGAGCTAGTTTACCAGTATTCGAGTCAAAAAGTCAATACCTTCAAGTTTTTAATCAAAATTAATCACAAAAGTACAAATAAGGGTGGGAGGGTGGTGGAACTCGATATGCAGCTACCTCCACGCGGTGAGTTCTGGGTTATCTTCATCAAAAATAACAGATTTTCGATAAAAATAAGCGAAGAGCTGCATCACGGCTATAAAAAATATTTTCTTTAACTAATGAAATTTCAATGTCAAATGGGCAGTAGAAGATGGCAATATTTTAAGCCACTTATTTTTTCTAGAATAGACCATTATACTAGGCAACTTTTTCACATATAGGTCAACTGATTTAAGGAATTTTTTTTTTCGATGCCGTTTTCACTCCATCCTACTGTACATGGCTTTAATCTTTTTCCATAGATCCGGCTTCTCATGATTATGAGTGGCCTGAGCGACAAGCACTCCCTTCTGCCTAATTTTCTTGTAGTGTCGTCTCTGGATATTCTCGATCTGGGCGAAACATCGAGGCTTCTCTGCCTATTTTGGACATGAAATATCTGTTTTCCTTTAAAATCCTCTTTTTGAGATCGGTACTGAACCGATTCGTGTGTCGTTTTTCTTTAATCATATATCTATTACGGCAGGATTTTTCTAGCATTTGCTGAGAAATCGTGGATAATAAGCCGGTGGCGTTTCTCGAAAAGTTTGCCGCAGGTTGATAGGCGATACGGATTACTGCCAATTCTGTTGCGGATCTTAAGACGTTTTTTAGCAGGGACATTTTTGTGATTTAAATGAGATATTAAAATGCGTATTTGGGGTGAACAGATGAGGTGAAATGAGGAATTTTTCTTTTTTGGTTGATTTGACACTTCTCGTCAAGCTAAAAGGAAAATTTTATCCATTGTCTTATTAAAAACATATTCTAGGTCAAGCTCAACGAACAGAACGCGTCATGGGTAAAATAGATGATCCACAAAGCCAAACAACACCAGACCAAGACTTACTCGCGTTGTGGGTACTCAATTTACCCACAACGCATTTTGGTCAATTAGGTTTATTAAGTGCTCGAAAAAATTATCTTTGTATAATTAAATTATTAACTTTGTATACTCAGAACGCGATGTGGGTAAAAATTCCGGGTAGTGGTCAATTTCGGCAATTGGGAATAATATATAATATATATTACAACCGAGGAAAAAACGTACAGTTAAATGGAAAAAATTTTGAGCATTAATTTCACAATATTGGAACGTTCATGAATGATTGAGCAATTGACGATCCAACGATTTTTAGATTTTGTATTGTGTATACAGGGTAATTTATGGTTGATGGTACCTTAGACGTTTACGGAGAACGGAAAATAGAATTTTTTTGAAAACTTGGCATCATGGGCTTTAGCTAACGATCTAATGATTAAAAATATTTTTAGCGATGCAGCGTTACCGCTTACACCAAAAATTAGTAGCAACTTTGTTATTCTAAATGGAATACCCTGTATGTTATTTTATTTTCTGATCCGCTATCGCTTTATGATCGTTTTTGTATAAGATATTTCTATACCTATCTTTAGTGGTTTTCGAGAAATTAATTATTTTCCTTATTTTCTGACCAAAACATAGCTCCAAACAAATTTTTATTACTACAACACTGGAACGCGCAGAAAATGGAAATTTTGAGTGTCATTTACGGAACTATTTATTGTACATTAGTCTTTACTATAAAAATTTGTTCTACATTATACAGACTTGGTCAAAATTAGTGATTTTACCGCTAGATACAAAAATTGTGAAAAATGATTTTTTTAAAACAAAACATCCTGTATATTATAACATGTTCTTAAAAGAAATTGAAATTCCTTTCTAACAAGGTAGCATATCCCTATATCTAAGTAGTTCGGTTTCTGAAATAAAAAAAGTTTCTTTAAAAATTGGAATATTTTGACATATTTGCTTTACGCGGCCATAAAGTTACCGAAAAATTAATTAAAATGGAAAGAAATAATTATTCAAATGAGGTTTTGATGAATCTGTTTATTATTCATATAAATATAACAAAATTATAGCAAGAACATGCCGAAAGTTCAACGAAATGTACTTCAATTTACAAAAAATTGATAAAAGAGAATTTGTGCAAATACATAATAACTTTATACAATTTGTTTTATAACTTAAAAGTAATTTAATTAGTTATCTTAAGATAATAAGTAATTTACAATAAATTTTCAAAATAATTGCCATTGACTTCTAAGCACTTTAACACTAGTCTGCATTGTATAGCATGTGTTGCCGCTGCTTGTATTTCAGAAGGATGTTGTTGACCAATGCAATTGATAATTACTGATAATTTTGACGTAGTTCCTGTTTACTGCTTATCGATGTCCTGTATACTATTTGCTTTAAATTACCCCAAAAGTAAAAATCAAGTATGTAAGATCAGGTGATCTCGCAGGCCAATCCCATGGTCCCAAACTCCTATACCAGCGGTCATCGAATTTCTCAAATAAGTCACGTGTCACCTCAGTGCAATGAGCGGGTGCCTCATCCAATTGGAACCAGCAAGTGCGATAATCTTCAGGGGTTAAATTTTTCAGAAAATCTTCTACTACTGAGAGCAAAATCTATGGGAGTTGAATGACCCGTCGTGAATGAAAAAAGCTACTTGATTGTCTTTTAGTAAACAAAAAACAATAAAACTAAATTTTTCTTGAAATCCCATTTCCTTAACCGCATGTGGATTTTGATTAGCCCAAAAATGTTGATTTCTTCTATTAAAAATACCTTCTCTAAAAAGCTTTGCTTCATCTGTCCATATTATTTTTCTTAGAGTTTGTATCCTCTTGAGTGCGTGTCAGAAGCGTCTCACAATATAGAACGCGACGTTGGTAATCTTACAGTTTCAGCTGATGTACTTTTGAAAATTTAAAGGGATTTAAATCATCTGCTGCACTCTGGATGGAAGCTTGTAGATATGCATGAAAATGGGCTAAAACATTCACGATATTGTCCTTATCAGACGTTACCGGCTTGGGTAAACTTGTATCATTTTTAAGTTGTGAACCAAATTATATAAAGTTATTTTGTATTTGCACAAATTTTTTTTTATTCATTTTTTGTAAACTGGGGTATATTTCGTTGAACTTTCTGCATGTTTTTGCTACAATTTTGTCACATTGCCCGTGAACAATAAATACATTTTTATTAATAAATAGATATAGATTATTAGGCCACTCTTTTAAAAAAACATCCAAACCATTAATCAACTAAATGTGATTGTCAAACATCAATAGCATAGCATTTTTCTGTCATGACATTTCATGTCGACCTAAAGAAGATATGTCAAAATATTCAGATTTTACAGAAAATTGCTTTTATTTCAGAAACCGAACTACTTAGATATAGGAACATGATACCTTATTACAAAGGGATTTCAATTTCCTTTTAGAATATGTTATAATATATAGTGTATTCTATTTAAAAAAATTCACATATCACAATTTTTGTTTCTAGCGGCGAAATCACTAATTTTGAGCAACCCTGTAGAAGAACAAATTATTATAGTAAAAAGTAATGTACAATATTTCCGTAAATTACGTTTATAATTTCAATTTCAATTAGGAGCTATGTTTTGGTCAAAAAATAAAGAAAATAATAAATTTCTCGAAAACCATAAAGATAGGTATAGGAGCAACTTATACAAAAACAATCATACAGTGGTAGCGGGTCGGAAAGTAAAATAATATACAGGATATGCCATTTAAAATAACAAAGTTGCTACTATTTTTTGGTATGGGGGGCAACGCTGTATCGCTAAAAATATTTTTAATCATTGGACCACCAGCTAAAATCCTTGATGCTAAATTAAAAAAAAAATCTATTTTCCGTTCTTCGTAAACGTCTAAGGTACCATCAACCATCATTCACCATGTATATTGAAAAATTTTTTAAGAACAAATACAAAAATGTATGCTGTATATGCACGACAAGTTTTCTATGCTCCTATTTACTACAAGCCTATCTACTAAAGAAGATAATTCATCTCTGAAAGCTGCAAATCCAAGGGGCCTCTTATGGCTCTTCGTTTCCAGCCTGACAGGAGATACAAAAGAAGATGATATAAAAAACTACTTAAAAATAAATAGATTCCCTAACTGTCAGTGTGAGTCAATACTCACTAAAAGGAAGTCATATTACAATTTGTTTAACTCATTCGACACTGCTGGGTCATAAATGTCCCAAGAATTTTATCAAGAACACGAAAATTAAAACAGCGCTTTGTAATCCATTGGGATGGGATAATTCAAAATTGGGGATATCTCGAACGGGATTTCCGAGCTACGACGTACTTTCTCGGCATTTGTGCTCGCAGTAGAAATGTGATACTCACGTGTTTTTTTGGCGTTTTTGGTTTATTAACCGGAAATTACCTTGTATATTGGCTGTATTCGAAGTGCTGCAAGTAGTATGAGTAAAAGGTAATTGATATTATTCATTTTTAATCTTTCTATACAATTTTTAGTACAAAAAAATGGTCAGTGGGACATATATATCCCAGCCGTGTTATAACGCGAGACTTATTTATCTATACAGTATGTTGTAGTGTAATAATTATTTATTTGATTTTAGAAAAAATCAGCAATTATCAGCAAGTGAGTTGCGGCACCTTGTTGATAATTTATCGGATGTTGAAGAGAATCCTTTCCACGACACCGATGATAGTAAAGATGCAGATTATGCATGTTTCGAAAGCGGGTCTTCAGCGGGTCAGAGTGTGATGAAAATAAACAAATTGATGACGCATATATATTTAGATGTTAATCTTACGGAGGATGCATCGAACAGTTCACAAGAATCAAATAAAGCCCCTGGTCAAAATGACGCTATTTTATTTGTCTGGACTAGACACACCTTGAATTTTACACCCAAACATTCCATTCCACAAGAACAACAACCTAGTATAAGAGCGGACATCGATCGATCTTCGACAATTATTCAGTGTTTTTATGAACTTTTTCCAAAAAGCCCAATAATGTAGATTAGTCAATATACAAATTGCCGACTAAAGATATTTAAGTCTGCAAAAAAGAAAAGGTACCAAGAAACGTCACCTGGTGAGATGAAAATTGTATTAGGCTCATTGCTACTTATGTCGTACAATCGTGCCTCAAGTATGCACATATTTTGGTCCAAATACAAGTCACTGGCTAACGAAGCTATAAAAGAAGCAATTTCAAAAGATCAATTTTTGCTATTGATGTCTAAGCTTTATTTCAATGAGCCTACAAAACCAATAAATGCATCGAAGCCTTACGATATTGAAAATGTTGTTGAATGTTAAAAAAAACATTGAGAGGACCGACAGTATATTTCTACAGTACAAAGTCTTCACTGAAGCAATACCTCCCTCTGAAACCCATAGAGAGGGAGATAAAGTTGAACCGATGTGATGCTATTAGCGGCTATGTTTATGACATATAATATCTACTGTGGAAAAGAAAATGAATCAACAGATAGGACAATTGGGGAACGCGTGGTCTTTAAATTAGCAAAATCCATAACAAACCCAAATGTAATTTGTTTTGATCGCTTTTTCACGTTCACCTTGCTGCTACACCTAATAAAGTATGTTTGCGTAAGAACATACATGGCTAATAGAAAAAATATACCAAAATTTGCAGGAAAATTGGAAAGAGAAGAAGGTGAAATGGCCATGTGTCGAGAAGGAATTCTAGCTACCAGATGGAAGGATACGAAAGACGTACTGTTGATGATCAATTGCCATGATAGCTTAACAGGTATGATATAGCGCAACATAAGCACGGTAATACAAAAGAAGTCGAATGTCCAATAGCTATAATTTTTTATAACACATTTATGGCCGGCGCTAATCATGCCATCAGATTATTTCTTTGTAGGACTTCCACTTCTGTTATGAATCTTAAGACATTTTTTAGCAGGGACATTTTTGTGATTTAAATGAGATATTAAAACGCGAATTTAGGGTAAACAGATGAGGTGAAATGAGGTCTGGACAGAAGGAGCAATAAATGGTAAAAGAACGTTTTTTATCGCATGCTAATGACAGCAGTTTTTAATGCCTTAATTATTTACAAAGAAAGAGTAATGAAAAATAAAAAATACCTTTCATTACTTTTCTGATCTCATTGGCGGAAACTCTAATTAGTGAAGTTAGGTCCGAGGCACTTTAAAGCAGGTCTTGTAAGCAAGCATTTCCAAATAAGTCAAGATAATTTTAAATATAGGGGATCACCAACCGATTTAAAAAGGTGGTAGAACTAGGTGCGTCAGATGCAAATCGAGAAAAATCGAAAAAAGAACCAAAATAGTTTGCCAACAATGTCAGGTTCCGTTGTGTCTTGGATGCTTTTCGCCCCATCATACGTAATGATAGTTTATTCTTTGTTTTTTTTATATTGTCATCTGATGCCAAATAAGAATAAACGTTATTTTTCAAGTATACCTACTTTTATTACGACTGTGACGATTCTGGGATAAATTTGTCGTACATTACATTACTGCAGGAACATATTTGTCCCAAGCAACTTTTTTGTATAAAAATAAGTAAGGAAAATATCAAAAATGTATAAGTGTATTCTTAGCATGCCCAACAACATATTTAAGTGATAAAAACCCGTCACTTAAATTAATTAGCAGCCAAAAGTCGTGTCGAAAGGGTTAAGCTAGGCGTTCCTGCTCAAAGAAAACTGGAAGTTCAATCCAAAGTTCTGGCCTAAAGGTATATTAATTAATGATTTTTTAAACTTAAAGAAACTAGTGTCTGCAAACAGACGAAAAATGCCAACAAAGATCAAAAGCTATAGATCCAGAAACTATTAAGATATTTTACTATAATGAGCAATCAATACGGAATAAAGTCCATCAACTTAAGACCTTTCTAGCTAACAAGCATTTTGATGTGCTTTGTCTGTCAGAACCTTAAAACATTGAATACACTAGAATAAACATTGGCTGCTTTGGATTGAGCGCAACATCTACACAGGGGCAGAGGAGATATTTTGTTGATAAACATGCTTGATATTCAATGTTGCCAGTGATAACACGAGAGCGCAGCATATATCGTTTGCCAGCGACATATTTATAGTCTGCGCTCATTGTTATTTAATCAATATAATGCCCGTATATCCTGGAATTCCAAGGGAGTTTTAATAATGTTTTGTCTTGATATTAACAATGGATAACTAAATTGGTTTATAGCGAATATAAACCTCGATAAACAAAAGTTTTTTTGTAAAAATTAATTAAAAGGTTAACTTCTAAAGGATTTGAATTAAACTTTTTTCTGTAATATATAATAAATAACTTAACGGATTTGAAAAGGTTGCAAACTTCTACAAACAAAAGTTTTTTAATTAAATCTTATTGAGTTAGATGTTATAAACGACTATAATTGCCAAAGGATATGGATAAAACTTTTCCTTAAAGCCATTAGAAGTTATAACCTTTTATATTTTTTAACATCTAACAATTCAATAATTTTTTACCAAAAAATTTTTGTAGAGTTTTGCAACCATCTCAAATGCGTTTACATATTTATTATATATTATAAAAAAAAGATTAATTCAAATCCTTAGGAGTCTTTTTCATTTCCTTAACATTCGACTTTTTAAGTAATTTCTACACAAAAACTTTAGTTTGTAAAAGTTTATAACTACTATAAATCGATTTAGTTATTGATTGTCTTATTGATTATCTGGACAAAAAATTATTAAAATTCCTTGGGAATTTCAGGAGATCTGGGCATTATATCGATTAAACAACAGCGGGCGCGGACTATTATAAATAGGTTCCTGGCAAACGACATATGTTGCGTTCTAGATTTTTCGTTACTTCTGCTTCTTGGACTCGCGTCGTATTTCGACGGCCGCCCAATCTTGTTGTTTATTATGGACCTACAGATCGGACGCTAGCTTTACATATATGAAAAAATATTTAGGAAAAAACACAAAGTGGCAACATCGGATACTTGCATTGTAAACATAGAGGTATTCTTCGTTGCCAAGTTGCTTTTTTATCAACTTTTTTGTTAGGAATCTTTATTTTGTTCTGAAAAACTTGTTGATTACTCTCAAAGTATATATTATGAGTCAGCAAATGAACTTTAAAAAAGTACATTTTGTACCTGTTACAAATAGAACACATTAAAAAAATATGCAGTGAAATAAGAAAAATGTATATTAAATGAAAAATTTAAAAGTCGATTTGACATCATTGTCTGAGAGATAATGAACTCAAACAACCTCGCCTATGGTTTGCAGCTAGACTTATTCTAGGCATTCAATGTTTTTGGTGGCTTTACACGAGCTATCAGAGGATGAGGCTGCCCTTTTGAGTATCGACGGGTTTAATGTGGCTACATACATATACAGAACCATATTCAAGGTAAAGGCTTAATAATTCTTGTAAAAAAATGTTTACATTTTAATGATCTGAGAAATTTTCTTATAGAAAACTGTATTGAGATGTCCACTGTATTTTTAAAATGTTTTAATATCTTTGTAATATGCTTGTACAGGGCTCCCAGTGGAAACTTGGCTGTTTTCTTAGAGGCAGTTGTCGGATTGGACATCGGGAGCGTGTTGTTCTGGTGGGGGACTTCATTGTGTCGTTCGGAATAGGCAGTGAGGTGGGAGACTCTGATTTCCGAAATTCTTTGACTTACTTTCAAGTTATGGGTTTCGAAGGTTGATTTCCGAACCAAATTGTGGGGTTTCCTGCCTTAAGAACGCGTTTATTAGTTTCTCGTTTATTGATTTTTTTTACAAAAATAGTTAACTATGATATTTCAGATCATCAGAGGTAAGTAGTTGGCAGCAAAATTGCTAACAAGTCTACAGTAAAGTGTTGTGAAGGTGTACACAAACCTATCACTCAGAGAGGTATCAATAAGTTTTTCATGTTAATTGAAAACGCTTCATGAGACTTTATCCACAAGGGGGAAATAAGTATTGGAAACAACTTTATTACATTTATTTCCATTCTCGAGGATTCTTTCTATTATTTATTTCCAGAAAAAACATTTCCAAAAAGGTCAAACCAACCAAATAAGGTAGGCTGGCTTTTTTAATGATGAGCGAATGAGAGAAGTGAAATTTGTAAATGAGGTATGCAAGACGTATACTAGGAAGAATTATTGGTTATACGATAAGGATTTAAAGAAAAATTATAAAAATACAATAAAAGAAGCAAAACGAGTTTCAAATGATAATGCTAAACGAAATCAGGGGCACGTTGAATTGAAGTATTCTATTAGTTCTGAGGAGTTTACCTGTTTTTTGCAGGTGTTGCAGAAAAGCTTCTTAAAGATTTCCCCAGGAGTGACTTTAATACTCTCTGATAAAGGCAAGCTTGTTGGTATCAAATTGAAGATCAAAGAATACTCTATCAGAACGCGTCACTAGATAAAGGAAATTCCATTTAAAAAAATAGCTCAAAATTGAATTAAAAATCTCATTATTTGAGTAACGATTTTGATCACCCGGTATAAAAAAAAATAAATTTTGGAATTTCAAAAAATAAAATGAACTTAGCCAAGGATTCTACATAGATTTAAAAGATAAAAAACGTCGGTGGTAAATATTAATATAAGTCAAACATTGTTTTTTTGTAAAAAATTCTTTACATTTTTAATAACTGGGCAACGTTGCATTTTAGGGTGAGACTATTTTAGGATTAAAGAGGGAGTAAAATGGGACTTCCATTTGAGAAAAAGAATATAGCTGGTTCAATTTATAAAAAATCAAAATATATACCACGCTTTTTTTGGGACACCCTGTATCAAACAAACTAATTTTCAAAGGTAGCCCTTTAAACTTGATTAGCAATCAAGAGAGCACCGCGATATCAAATGGACACCCTGTATATAAGGAATCTAAAAAATCTTTAGCGGAAAAATTAGAAAAGCAAAAAAAGATAAATAGCGAGGACTCCGTATAGCTTTGAAACAGAATACTTTTGGTCAGACATATTTAGTTATTTGGCCACAACTTGATTTACAAGTGTAAAACTATAACTCGAGAAATGGCAAGACTACAAGTTTTTCATGTTCTACTTTTTTGAATACACCAAGACGTAAATTTCAAAAGCTTGAATGCCACGGAAGAGTTTACAGTAGCTATCGCAAAAATTAAAACATTCCAGGTTGGATTGAGTGCTATGTAATTACGCTAAACTTATGATTATAAGCGAGCCGAAACTTCTTAAAACCTGTCTTCAGATTGCCCAAAGACGCTACTTTCCATGGAAATGGAATATTTTAAGACTAATATTGTTGGAAAAACCTAGTAAACCGGACAAAACTAGTAAAAAGTACAAAAATTACCTGTAATCAAAAGTAGACCTATGTCATTACTCGACGTGCTGGGGAAAGTTCTGGAATAAATATTCACTGCAAGATTGTGAAAACATTTTAACAGAATTGGTTGTAGCTAGCAAATATTAACGAACGACGCAATATAACGATCGCAACTCAAAAGGTTGTAGAGAAAGCGCTGCAGAAAAAATGTAAATTAGTTTCCTTGATCTTCATTAACGTGAAAAACGCATTTAATACTAATAATTATGAATGATACAGTCAGGATAATATCGAGAGTCTTATAATCGAAAAATTAAAGACAAATAGAATTTAACCATATCTAATAAATATGATAGTCTCCTACTTTATAAACAGAATGGGCAACGTGAATAAACTGTCGAGGCCAGTGTTCCATAGGGTCCGTCCTCGGCACAATGTTTTGTACGATGACGTAATGATGATAAAATTACCCATTGAAATGGAAATCGTATGTTATGCTGATGATATCGCCGTAGCTATTAAGGCATACTTAATTGAAGCCACCATTTTGGTCTGTAACCGACTTAATTATGGATGGACGAAAATGAATTGGAAGTAGCACCAGAAAAAATAAACTGTCTAGTACGTATTACCGAGCTAATAAAATAGTGAAATGGACTAAAAAATAAGGTACGTTAGTAAATAGCTGAAACGAGATTTTGGCGAGGTTAAGTATTCCATCATGCAACGTTTTTCGACATATTTTGCAGCTTACGTATATAAATACAAAAGACGCCAACGTACAAAGTGCATGTATGAAGATTCGGAATGACACAATCGGGCATATGCTATTTAGTTGCACGTTTTTAGATGTTCCGAACAACGGCTGAACTAACAGCTGGATGGATAATTATTTAATTTAATATTTATACAGTGCATCCCAAAAGTTATGTCTAAATTCAATTTAAATTCAGGGGTGTGTTCGAAAAAAAAACGCTCGGACCCGTCGGTTTTTATTTCAAGTTGCACATTTTTCTACGTAAAGTTTGTATATACAGGGTTGCTCAAAAATAAATTACGACTATCAACTTAATTTTTTCAAACGAAAGCACCTTTTTTTATTTCATTTTCGAAATTTCGCGTGAAATTCAACGTATGTTTCATGCATCATGCCTAAAGTCAACAGTTATCAAAAAAAAGACGACCAAACATTATTATTGAAGTTCACCTTACGAGTCACCTTATCTCTGAGAATTTTTATACAGAGCAAAATTCCAATCATTCGTGTTTTTTTATTGTTGGCTGGTGACCGTGTATTTTTATAGAAACTGTATGACAGTTGTACGCCAAACAGATATTGTCAAGTGTGAAGTGTACGAGCAAAGTTGAGGTTTTCACAATGGTAAAGTTAACGGAACGAGAAAAAATTGAAATTCTGTGCATAGTTGTTAGGTATAGGGTTTGGTGATAGAACACGTACTCAAAGAGAAGCTGCTCAATTATTCAATGAAATTCATACTGATCGTCCTCCGATAAGTCAAAAGGTGGTTAGTGGAATAGAGGCTAAATTTAGAGAATTTAGTCATGTAAGAGATCTGCCGAAATCTGGTCATCCTGCTCAAGATAAAAATGAACAACTTGACGTTTTGCTTTCTTTGGAAGAAAATCTATGCACTTCTCTGTCGCAGATTGGGGCAAATTTACACATGGCGAAATCTATAGTTCACCGAATAGTTAAAAAGCACAAATATCACCCCTACAAAGTTATTCCTGTGCAAGAGTTATTTGATGACGATTTTGATAGGCAAAATGAGTTTTGTGAACGCTTACAAAACATGTGCAATCTAAATAATAATTTAGTAACAAATATTATTTTTTCCGATGAAGCCACGATCTGTTTGAATGGTAGTGTAAACGGACAAAATTGTCGATATTGGGTAATAGAAAATCCGCATTGGATAATGGAGGTAAATACCTAGTACCCTCAAAAACTAAATGTGTGGTGTGGAATAGTGCGCGGAAGAGTAATAGGTCCCTTTTTCTTTGAACAGACTTTAACGCGACAAGTGTATCTCATTTTCTCCAATTTGAATTAGTTCCAGCATTACTAGCTTTATTTCTAAATCCATTGGACCCAGCATGTCCTGACGAAGAATTAATTTTCCAGCAAGATGGCGCTCCTCTGCACTATGCTGCCACTGTGCGTACATTTTTGGATGGAACTTTTCCTAATCGGTGGATAGGAAGGAGAGGACCCATCGAATGGCCTGCTAGGTCGCCTGACCTAACACCAATGGACTTTTTTTGTGGGGATACCTCAAGTCGAAGGTATTTGTTAATAGGCCAAATAATCTAGATGACTTGAATGAGAGAATTCGCAGGGAAGTGCGCGTCATAACTCCGGAAATGATGCATGAAACATACGTAGAATTCCACTCAAAATTCAACAATGAAATAAAAAAAGGTGATTTCATTTGAAAAAATTAAGTTGAGGGTCGTAATTTATTTTTGAGCAACCCTGTATATACAAACTTTACGTACAAAAATGTGCAACTTGAAATAAAAACCGACATGTCCGAGCGTTTTTTTTTCGAACACACCCCTGAATTTTAAATGAATTTAGACATAACTTTTGGGATGCACTGTATATACTAATAATAAATTAAAAAATTGAAATAATAGTAATTTATCTATGAAGAATTACGGACTTTAATTAGGAGAACGATTATCGAGGAAGGGCTTTTAGTATGAGCTTTTAGTATAACCATTTAACTCATGAATTTTTCATTGACTTTGGTAATAACTTTTACTGAAACTTTATGTTCTTCTGGTAGGTATGGCAATAATGTCGAATAATCTTCTAAAAAATTGATATATTGAAGAGTTTTCAAAGCGTAATGTTTTGAAAATGAAGTTATTTAAAAGGTACTTTTGATTTTTAAGTGCAAAATATGATTTATCTGAAATCCTTGTTATTTTAAAATATATGCAGAATTATAATGATTAGGCAGGCTACTACACTTAAAACAATATATCACTACAAATCAATGAGCGTTTCTTCTTTTTCTTCCCTTTTGTGGTTCCCTGTAAGACTTATTTTTACTTTTTCGTCTATAAATATAAAATATCTTAGAACTATTATATTAATAATTAAGTGGCTATATAAAATAGTGCATGGTACTTACTTATGCTTGTTAAGTTTCTTTTATTTGCGCAGTTATTAGTAACTGCTGTTTTTTCAAAAAACTGCTCTTTTAAACAAAAAAAAACTAAATTATTTAACTTTATATAATTCTTACTTATTTTATGTTATGATGCTAATTTTTAAGGGTCTATCCTCATAAGCTCCTTAAAGAGTTTACTGTTAGCGGTGTTGTAAACCGAGAAATGGCCCTATTTTATTGACATTAAGAAAACAAAGTATTAATTTCTGATTTGATTTGAATAAAACACTTGCTGTATAAGACTGTAAGGAATCGGTATATAGGTAATTATTTTTTCTTTGTTTAGTCCTCAGTTCAAAATCAAATCAAAACTTTTATTATCCAAAAAAAAATAGACAAAAAGTGTATGGATTTCGTCACTATTTTACATGTTATAATTTTGGCCTAATAAAAAAAATATTACTAACTACCTAGAAAACTAAAATTCAAAAATATCGACCTATACTATATATTAGAAAAAAAAAATAAAATAGTCAAAAGTAAAGTGACATTACGTCGTTAAACAAGTTATAATACTCAACTGCCTAATCAGCTAGATAGCTATCTACATCATAAAAACATTTGTTGCCTAGGAATTCCTTTAACTTTCTTTTAAATATCGAAACGGTTTTGCTAATCTTTATATCATTCGGTAATTTGTTGTATAGTTTTGGACCTATTCTTAATACAAATTTTTAAGAAATAAGTAGCCTGCTATGAGGCATGGACATTTCTAGAACGAGTTGGGTAATTATGAAAACTACCATTAACAGTAAAGGAATTAAAATTCTTAAAAACATATAAGCAAACTTCAAATATATACGCGCACGGGCCCGTCAAAATTCTATATTCCCTAAAAAGAGGTGTACAGGAAGTCATCGGTGATACTCCGGCAATACACCTAAGAATCTGTTTTTGACTAATAAACACTCGACGTGCATGCGACGTACAGCCCCAGAGCTGAATACCGTACAAAATTCGTGAGTGCATAATATCGTGGTATAGACAAATTAGTTGATTAATTTCCATTACCACCCTATAAGGTTCCTAATGGCATAATATAAGCTATCGAGCTTCATCGACAACTCAGCACAATGAGATTCCCAAGAAAGCGAATCATCCAATGTTAAGCCAAAAAACTTAACTGATTTTTGGCGTTTCAAACAATCGTTATCGTTGATTACACATAAATTAATATCACTATTTATTTGACTATGACATGCATGAAAAACCATGTAAATAGTCTTTTTATTGTTCAAGTAAAGTTGATTTAAAATAAACTAATTGCTAAGTTTCTCTAAGGCTTTTCCAGCAGATACTTCAATTGTTTCTATGTTCTGTCTTTGGACCAGCAGATGCATCATCAGCATACATGGTGATAACAGTATGTGCTATTGCCAGAGGCAAGGGATTAATAAATTAAAAAAAAAACAACTCCAGGCCCAATACAGAACCTTGTGGGACCCCAATGTCCACTTTAAGGTTTTCAGACCGCATACTAGATCCGGAGCTGCTACATATTGTGAGCGATCTGCCAAAAATGATGCAAATCAGCTCAACACTACTCCCCTTACACCATAGGATTCCATTCTATCCAAGAGTAAAGTGTGATCTAAGCAGCCAAACGCCCTGCTGAGTCACAAAATATCCCAACAGGGCGCTTACCCGCCTCAAGAGACTCAATTACCCCCGACAAAAATGCCAAAACAGCAGACGTCGTAGACCTACCAAATACAAAGCCATGCTGGCCTGTCAAAATAATTTGATTTTTTTTCAAATAAGGCGATCAAGCATTACATATTCAAAAATTTTAGAAAAACAAGAGGTTAAGGCTATGGGTCTGTAATTGTCAGGTATAACTCGATCCCCTTTTTTAAATACTGGTATAACTTTAGATATTTTTAACGAATGTGGAAAAATTCCCTTTTCAAAAGATAAATTTATAAGATGAGTTAATGGTTTAAGGCAAGCCCCAGCAGTATTCTTAAAAATATATAAAGAAATGTCATCAGGTTCACTTGACTTTTTGTTTTTAATTCTAGTTTTAATAATATGTAAAACTTCATTTTTATTAAATGGAATAATGCTCATGCTTTGCCGTAAAATAACTGATCTGTTTATGTTTAGCCATATTTTTATTTTTAGCATTATTGCTTAAAATGCTTTTTGGTTTTTTTATAAAAAAAATCATTAAAGTAAGTAGCCACTTCCTTGGGATTATTAATTAAAACTTCATTATCATTAATTTTAATATTAGATACCTTTTTTTGTTTCCATTTAACTCTGACACAACAGACCACATGGTTCTACTGGGATTTTCGGAATCAATAATTTTTTGCTGGTAAAATTGTTTTTTACATTTATTAATCAAAGTTTTATGTTTGGCGCTTTCAATATACACTGCATTGAGTGCCGGAACCGCACGTCGAGGCTGATGCAGCTCCTTTAACAACCTACTAGATTTACGAACTTCATTAGTAACCCATGATTTCTTGTTACTACCGGAGCCCGATGGTTTAGTCGGAAAGTTTACATTAAGATGCCACACATATGATGAATAGAATATGTGAAACTGCTAATTAAAATTACTTCCTCTGTAGACCTCCTGCCAGCTATCATTTATAAGAGCATGCCTAAAATTGTCCACATTGTGGAGTAATTTTTCTGTTGGGTAAATTTTCCACATAGGTAATTTTTTATATAGTATTTATTTATAGTACATTTTCCACATGGGTAAATTCCATACTGGGTAAAATTTCTGTTGAACATAGTAACCCGTTCAGTGTTATTTTTAAATAGGCCGGTATTAAGAAATATG
Source organism: Anthonomus grandis grandis (assembly GCF_022605725.1). NCBI lineage: Eukaryota > Metazoa > Arthropoda > Insecta > Coleoptera > Curculionidae > Anthonomus > Anthonomus grandis. The sequence continues at coordinate 15,565,244 of NC_065551.1, forward strand.
GTTTCATGATCTGATATTGTATTACTTTGAACAACCGCATCAGCACAGTCAGATAAATTTGTTAAAATTAAATCCAATACAGTAGCACTTTCAAGGCCAATACGAGTTGGTATATGAACCTGATTTCTTAAATTAAAACTGGCTATTACATAAATAATTAGTTCGGCGCATAGAATTAATTTGTTTTACATTAAAAATACACTGGAATTAAGAATTCTATCTGGGCGCTATGGGCATACGGAGATAAGAAGAGCACCCGGTTTATTTCCTGAAATCCTTTATTTATCCTCTATTTATCTATCCTGTCCTCACATACGGGTCTATCGTCTGGTGGCCACGTACAGAGAAAGCAAAAAATCCGACCCTAACTGGATAGACATTGCATGCGCACGGCGACTAGAGCGTTAAAGACTCTGCTGAGCCTTCCGCCATTGGACCTGGTGATACAATTCAAGACAATGAGAGCTGCGCATGGGCTATATGTCCTTGGTGAACTCCATAGTTCACATCACACCTGGTGACAACGCAGGTAGAGAGGAGTGGCAACACTCCAATGGGTCTACACTGCTAATTAAGGGTACTACCCGTAGAACATGAAAAGACTAGAATTAGTAAGCATTTAACTTATGTAAATGGTGTTGGATTTTGGATAAAAAATAAAAAGTAGAAATAGATTTGTCTTATTCTAAATGCAAAAATTACATTTTCCAATTAAAAAAAAATATATAATTCTTATCCTAAAACCGCTTCTAATAAATTTGCAATGGCAACATCACAAGCAAGAGCTAATATCATCTTGCAACAAAATGTCATATCGTAAAATGATGAATTAGACCTAAATAAAAACTTATTAAGAAACCTATAATAATTATAAAATATTTAATTTCCATAAAAATGATTTTCCTTGGATAGGTACGTTTACTCTAATGAAGTACGCTAATAAATGCTTGAGGAGTTCATAAACGGTAATATTGTTTATAATTTTAAAGCATAATTAATTATTAATAGATATTTATCATGTAAATATTTTCTGGCGACGTCACTGGTAAAGATTCCTTGTGTCGGTAGATCAACAATGCTATCGAGCGGCGTTGCGATGTTGTTGCCTTTTTCTCTAATATACGATATCCGCATTTATTTAACTTTGAATATTGACTCCTTTATAGAGTATCTTATCATATCTGATTTAAAAAAGTCCTTCATATTTTATTAAAAAAGAAAAGTAGTGCTGTTTTGTGCCTGTCAAAATAAGTGATATTTTTTTTGTGATATTGTTAAGTGTTTGCCATTTCTACATAAGCATTGAGCATTATTACATCAGAGATATTGCAACCAAACAAACTGCTTATAGTTCCATGGCAACGCTAATTCTAGCCATTCATTATTCTAAGGGACCACCTGTTAGATAGATGGCTCCAGCATGAACAATAGAGCTGGTGCAGAGCTCTGTGGTGGGTTTCCACATTTGCTACTGTCTTCCAGGCTAAAGTTTTTATTGTGTTAGAATGTGGAGAGAAGATCCTAAACTGCGGACACCGCAACAGAGTCGTATCAAGTCGGCTAGAACAACAGGACTGCCACTAAGGCTATTATAGATAAAAAGGTTAGCTCCAAGCTCGTAATAAAGTGCATAAAGGTCCTGGAGGAACTGGTAAAGATGGACTGCATGGTTAAGATTACTTGTATGCCTGGGTGCCATACTGGAAACGAGAAAGCGGACTCTCTTGCTAAAGCACATCTCCACAACATCGGCATTGCAGAAAATCTAAACGAGGACTAAACTGTAGATTACGTTTCTAGAGACTTCACAGAACTTTCGTCCGCTGAGTTTAAATTTTTGGGTAACACCTACAATATACCGAGTGGCTGTCAGTCCTTTAAATCAAAGAGCTGCATTATTGGTTTTTCCATAGGCCTCTAATTATCCTCTGTGCAGTACGGTGATATATTAGATTTACTATATGCATAACAGTGTTTGGCTGGCCACTGCCATATAAATCTACAAATCTAAGGACTATTATTGACGTAAAATACGTGGTTAAATTATTGGTTAAGAGCTCAGGGTGGTCGAGTACATTTCAAATGTAACTTGTATTGCATTTAAATTCTATTGAAGGCTTATGTTGAAATGTAACAACGCAATATCATTTTTAAACGAATGAATAAAAAAATCCAGAAAGCTCAAATAATATATTCGAGGCTCTCTTTTTTTCTCCTTATGTTTGCCATTGATTCGATCCTATACCTAAAAATGGAATTCTCTGTAAGGGTATTTGCATCAAACAAAAATAAAATCTTTTATGTCTATTTTATCTGGGAGCCATATAATCAATGTTAACATTGCCGACTTTATAGAGATTTAAAAGAGCCCGTTTGTGAGATTTATTTTTTTACCGTCTGTTTTTTGCCATTTTAGAATAGCTATTATTTTTTTTTTAGTATTTCAAGCGAAATTGGTAAATCCAAGCACAAATTAAACCCCTCTAGGCCTATAGGACAAAACTTTTACAAACACATCTTTCCGAATAATATGAAAACATTCCAGAGAGACAAATACTTACGTTGCTGGAATTAAGCCAGCAGACGAAGACCTATTTATCCATATATTTTTTAGATGTATGTACGAGTTGTATTGTTTAGTTATTAGATGTTTCTGAAAGAAACTCGGATGTTGTAGGTATATCTTCACAAAGGATATACAAGGTGGTCTTTGGGAGCAAGAAGTTTTAATAATGTTGTTTTTTCTACTATTCAAAGTATGAAAGCTGTGACATATTTTGTTAAATTATCTCTTACCGTATGACATTTTAGTAATTATGGAGCAGTGGCCCGGTAAGCAAAGAAATGGGTACGTAAATTTGAATACACAGGTTCAGCTGTCAATGTCAAACATAAGGAACCAAAAAAAGTGAAGAAACGCCTGAGAACATCAATTGTAATAAAAAATCTGTAAAGCACAGTCCCGCTTTAACATGAAAGCGAGCACAGGCATTAAAGTTTACTAAATTCTTTATTTCGAATATTGCACAAGAATATTAAATTTCACGCAAACAAAATTTAAATAGCACAAAAACCACCAGATACCTCAAATTGTCTACCTTTTGCTGAAAGCTTCCTTGAGAATGAGATCGATAATCACAATTTGTCGATGTTTGGCGAGGCGCACTTCCATTTTTCAGGCTACATCAACAAACAAAATTGCCGTTACTGGAATTCAGAAAATCCGCAGGAGCTCTCCGTTAGACAGCCCGAAAGTAACAGTATAGTGTGCGATATGATCCATGGGAATTATCAGTCCCTATTTTTTTTTTAAGATGAGAATAAATAACACTGTTACCGTACATTCTGAGCGTTCTGAGTGATGAGGAGATTGGATTCACTGGCCCCGAAGATCGCTAAATATAACGGCTATAACGGCTTGTAATTACTTTTTGTAGGTCTACCTAAAGCAAAAGGTCTTTATTGTTAACCAATAACCAGGAGCTTACAATCAGGAGCTTTAAATGCAAATTATTGAAATAATTGCTAATATTCGCGTTGATATATAGTTATGTAGAACTTTCACGAAAGGCTTCAAGAGTGTATTGGAGGAATTAACATTTAATTGGAGTTATGTTTCAAATATAGAAACAGCATATAACTAGTTTTTTATTGTTTTACTATATATAATTTTAATTAAATTAACGCTAAAATTTTAAAGCAATCAAAACTTTCTCAGGTCACCTTGTAAGAGCATATCAGATATGTTTCTTATTACGCATGTCATATATTTTTGCAGGACAAAAACTTTTGTAGGAGCATGTATTTAATAAATTTAATGATCGGAGCAATTCAATTGTTTTTGAGCTATTAGAGATTATATAAAAAACTAAATTTGCAGGCTGTACATGCTTCATAATTATACAATCCTTCAAGATCAAAAATTTTCATTCGAATTGAAGTTGGGTTGGGAAGAAACAAACCTTTTGTAGTAGACTGTACTAATATTTTAATAATGAATAAATTCAAGGTAGTCAAATATTGCTTTAAAATATAAACAAAAGAAGATTTTTGCGGTACGGTACTCCATCGAAACCGGTGCTCTTAGAGTGTTGTATGCTGAGTTTGCGTAGAATTACCTTGAATGAGAACTGGTGATCTGAAAGGTTTACGCTTTCTGTTTATCTGACAGTAAGGAGTGCAAGACAAGTTAGAAGTGCATATGTCCTGTAGTAGTCCCAAAAAAGAGTCAAAGAATGCCGCAGAAATATTGTGAGGAGTTGTGATTTGATGGTGTCAAAGATTTTTTATTTGGCAGCCACTTTATTCAATGACTTAACTTATGTTCATCAATATTTTTTAGATATTATGTTATTATAAGGTCTGTTTTGTGCCCCAATGTATGTAAAAACATTTTCTTACATACCTGATTAGACAAAAAATCCATATTTGATTCTATGCCTAATTCATTATCTCCTGAAAACGACAGGCTATATTTAACTGCACATCCTTTGTGCGACTGCGCTTCTTTCCTGTAGAACTTCCCCCAAAAATAGGCGTCTTTCTCCAAAGTCAAGCTTATTAAAATATTATAATTCGCTTTTCTTCAGAGATTTTTTCCGAGCACTTTTTTGTATATATATAATATTTGCTTTTCAGCCTTTTTAATGGTTTTTTTATGCGGCTTTGGTTTAGATTCGACACACTTTTTACGTTTGACTTATCAATTGGTTTCACATTAGTAGTAATTAAGTCTTCCCTGTCATTGGTCTTTTCTTCATCGAGAATTTCTTCTCCGTTTTCAATATCTTTTGGAGCGACAACTTCTGCTGTGAAGAGTGCTGATTGAACTTGTGTAGGGCCTAATATTAAAGAAAAAATTAAAATAGGTTGGTGCAATTTAGCACTACAAAACTTACCCGGCGTAATTCCATTGTTAATGTGTACATCAAGTTTATCGAATTTCTCAAATAGGGTCTCTACACATTAATTGTATAACCACGACAACTGCCATATTCCCACTGATCTAATTGGGGATATAACTTTCCCTCATTGTAACTTTGGCGTAACTCATTCATTAACACATAATTTTTGTCGATTAACTTATCAAGCTTAAAAAAGTTCGGAATTTTATTCTCTTTTTCGTCATCAGCTACATACTCAGAATCCAAGTCAGAGTCATCTTCGGATGTAGGTGGAGTCAAAGGCAGTTTCCTAAAAGTAGTTGACGTAAAGAATTGAAACAGTGGGACTAGTTCTAATTAAATCAAATTTATTAGTATTTTTGATATCCTATTTGCACTTTTTGAACCATCATACCACTACGATTTGATACTAAACTAGAAACACCTCTAAGTTCGCGTTCCATGCAGATTTTTAATATTTATTAGTTAAAAATAAAATGTCACAAAAACACGTGTATATCCACATGCTGCAGTTATAGCCAGAGGAGAACTAAAATAATGGTCTTTAAATTTTAAACGCTCCACACATTTCGGTCCAACTTTAACCATATGACTAAATATAATGGCCTGATTGGCCTTTCGTTTATTAGTAAGTCGATATACTATGCTTTATTTTTATAAATTAGTATTTAAAAAAATAGTATGTTGCTTATTTTGCCATTTTAATAAAAATTTGCTAATAAGTAGACATACCTTAAAGTACTGCTACTTTGTGACACTACAGCCTACTTTGTGACATTGCCACTTTTAACTTAAATTAATTGTTTTACCAGGTCGCTAAAAACGAAAGAACGATTAAAATTTCATATAACAATAGTGTACCGGGTGCGCCATCTAGGTCAATATGACAAAAGCCGGTAGCAAAACATCGCCCCTCATACCATAGCAGAGTTGAAAATTAGACAAACAGGTGTTTTTCGATTTGTGTGTAAGCTTTCTATTGAGCGCAAAGTCCGTGAAAGATTTTTTAACTAAGGTAAGTTTATATTAAAGTATAATTTATGTTTGCTTGCTTAACTGTAAAAATTGTATACTTTCGAGTTTTTTTTTAATTTGTTTTTTCTATTTTTACGAAAAAAGTACAAAACGAGGAGCGACTTTGTGACAAAAAAAATGTCACACAGTAGCCCCTTACCTGTTAAACAAAGACCAAAAAACAGAAAAAAATTGGCTGCCGCAGCTACAAAAACTATACCAAAGAAACGTTAGCTGAAGCTCTTAATAATATAAAAAATAAACGCATATCATTACGCGGTGCTGCGGAAAAATATGGTATACATCGAAATACTTTATGGCTGAAAATTAAAGAACGGCACAAAAAAAGACAACACAAAGTATTTACCGACCAAGAAGAAGATGCCTTTGCCGCCCATATTATCACTGTGTCAACTTTTGGTTTTCCCGTAAGCACATTTGATCTAAGATGTATAGTTAAATCGTATATAGAACGTCAAGGCAAAAAAGTTAAGCCTTTTAAAAACAATATGCCAGGACCTGATTGGGTCAAGTCCTTTTTGAAGTGACAACCGCAGCTTTCACAGAGAATCGCGCAGAATATTACACATGCTAGGGCTGCCACTGATGAAGAAACTGTAAAAAATTTCTTTGAAAATTTGGAGGCTGAGTTAGAAGGAATTCCTGCAGAATATATATGGAATTATGGCGAAACAAACCTTGTTGACGACCCAGGCCAGACAAAAATAATAACCAAAAAGGGAACAAGGTACCCTGAGCGAATCAGAAACTCTTCTAAAGCCTGTACTTCTCTAATGGTATGCGGAAAAGCCGAGGGTCAATTAGCTCCACTTTATATTAATTATAAATCTCAAAAATTATGGAATACATGGATTGAAAATGGACTTGCAAACGCGGGATATAATAGAACGGCTTCGGAATGGTTTGACTACCAAGTTTTTGAGGATTGATTTTTAAATCTTATGCTGCCAATATTAAAACGGCAAAAAGGGTGAAAGGCCCTTATAGGAAATAATCTTAGCTCGCATTTAAATCAGCAGGTCATTCAAGCATGTAAAGCTAATAATATTCACTTTATACCTTTATCTCCTAATACAACGCATCTACTCCAACCACTTGACGTGGCCTTTTTCCGCCCAATGAAGAAAAAATTGTGCAAAATTTTAAACGAGTGGAAGGCAAGCAACTACGGCAGGAGAGTCTCTTCCATATCAAAGGATAAATTTCCAAGCCTTTTAAAAAAGCTGATGAGTCAGTTAGAAGAAAGAGGACCTGATAGCCTAAGATCTGGTTTAAGAAAGACAGGCATTTATCCTTTAGATCGAAACGAGGTCATGGACTGTTTATGCACTCGTATTGTAACAGCAGATACCGAAATAGCTGAGGTTGTGCGTAATAGTTTTATTCAACACCTTACCAATGTAAGGACTGATGCAACCAAAGGGAGGCAGATCAAAAGAAGAAAGCGCCTAAACGTTCCACCAGGTAAAAGCATAAGTAGTATTGATTTTAACATCCCATCTGCTCCCATTTCTGCTGAGAATACGCAAAACAACGATGACCCTCAACCTGGACCCTCCGGCATCCAACAAAAGTAACGCCTAAAAAGCGGTCGAGATAATGGATCAACATCAGATAGTTCCAGTGAAAATCAGGACTAAATTAAATACATGGAAAGTGATGACAGTCCATGGGATGAACATTTTTTTAGTGATGAAGCTGAACTGGTTAGAAATGAAAGAACTGTTCAAGAAAGAACTGTAGCCCAAAAAGCAGAAAAGTCAGAGGAAAAATACGGGAAGGAAAGACGAGATATTTTATAGAAATAAGGAAATTATTATGGGCATAAATGCCCCAATTCAACGTGGAAGAAGAGCGCTATTTGACATTCCAGAGTTAAGTGATTTTATTGTGTAATTATAGGTGTATCATATATTATTTACCACCAGTTTTATTACTTAGTTTTCTTTTGTTTAAAGTTACCTACACATTAATAAACATTTTGTTAATATTTTGCATAAGAGCATTTAGACATGTAAAATAAAAGTTATTTTGTAATTATTTATGTGTTTTTATCTATCAAATATCCTTATTTAAAATTTTAATATTATATATTTTTTGTATATAGATAGAGCATGGGTGTTACTTTGTGCCAAAATTGTATTTCACGTTATATATCAAACAAAATGACTTTGTGACACTTTATTTTGTTTTTTTCTCAAATTCTACTTCACATGTCGAGTTATCGATTTAAATTAAGAAAGAATAAATATGAAACGCTAAGTTGGTATATCTAAAATAATATTATTTGCAAGTGTACATGATTTATGATCATGATACATCAAAAAACCTAAAAAACTTGTCACAAAGTAGCCCCACTTTATGGTACTAGGTTTTTATATTGCACAGGAGAATTGTAACGTAATTCAAAATCACAATCCTTTTTAGAACACACTTATTACAGGAATACTGAATGCCAAAACTTTAACCAGACCCGCTTTGACGTTCGTTTAATTGTTAGATATAATAGAAAAATAATCAAACTGACTAAAATGTCACAAAACGCAGTCCGATTTACACAATTATGGAATAATTTAGATATATTTAAGATTTCAGTATTATTTATGTCGATGAAGACAATAATTTTAAGAGAATACTGGAAGTCCAGGCAAGCAAGTATACAAGTTCTAGAACAATTGAACTACAAGGATTTACAATAATAATTAACCTAAGTTGGCGCCCTTAAACAAGATTAACTACTAAAAACTAGACTATGGGTAAAAACAATAAACTAAGCCTAAATAGAATCCTAAATAAACTTAATTAGTCAACTTAAATTGCAAAATACAAGCAAAACATTACAAAAACTATGAGATTATTTAACGTATTTATATTTTGATAACAATGTTTTTGTACTGCCTTGTATTTCTACTTTTGTATAACTCTGGCAACGCCTTAGTTATCTTAAACAGAACACAAAATTCTACCCACATTTTATCTTTTTTTTTGATAATAATTAATATTAGCTAACAATTAATAAATACGAGGTGGTCCAAATTAGCATCTTATAGCCTTAATTTTTTTTCAATAAAAGAATAAAATCAAAGAATATAGATTATGATTGGCATAAATCTGAATATTATTTACAGGTAAGTCAAAGTAGGTTATATTCCATTTTCAGGTGAGATGAAGGCGGTAAAACTATTTAACCAATATTTCCGTTCAGTCCTCTATCTGTCCTGTACAATTTTTTTTACTGAAATTTAAAGCTAGTGAAAAAATATAATTTACTTAATCATTATTTTTCGGTTCAGTCCTGCATCCGTCTTGTATAATTTAACTTTTTAATTCAAATTTCCTTCTTTTCTTAACCTTTGGAATGCATTCTGATTCTTCAGGGCAAACTCTACACTGTCGGGTCAACATGACCCGATGATTTGATGTGCTTTGTCTGTCAGAACCTTAAAACATTGAATACACTAGAATAAACATTGGCCAAAATGAAAAAGTTTATAAAATGGCGAAGAAAACATTTTGAATAATACAAATGCAATATTTTTACGTAATAACATATTGTTTATTTAAAAATTAGACGTTAAAGATTTATAACAATTATTGTTACACATAATAACAGAGTGATCTTTACAAACATGCTTTTTACAAGAGTTTTGAACACATTGATTAGATGTCTTGGTGTCCTTCGAACGTGGACAGATATTGCATCGTTTTTTTGCAGTTTTAGAAAACTGAAGACGAGGTCTTTTTTGGGGTTGAGGGTTCAACTTCACTCGCGGTTCTTGCTCAGCCTTACGGAGGATCTAATTTGAGGCTTCAGTTCACGGCTTCACATGTGAGCATTGACCAGCTCATTTCACGAATAAATAATCTTCGACCATACTTTTGATTTTTTAGATAGCTTTTTGAAGATGACCATACCATTTACAGTTGTGGTGTTCATCATAAGGTAGAAAGGTCTCATTGGCCATATTCGCGTTCCTCTTTCAACGGTGTATATAGCGCAAAGCTTAACCAATGTGTCAATACCTCCTTTCGTCATATTATAAAATAATTTCCCTTCAGGTTTATTTTTGTTTTCTGGATCAAGATTTGTTGTACAATCATGAAATAATACAACAGCTTTTCCCTTTTTGGGAACGTATAAAACAAATTTATCATTTTTTCTGAATTCTTCCAAAGTTGTTTGAGGAGGACGTGCCTTGTTTGGTAAGAATTCATGTGGTATTTCTATTCTATTTTTATTGAGCATTCCCACAAGTGTAATTTTTTTCTAAAGTAGACTTTCTCCCAATGGTACTGAAGTATACTAATTGTGAGTTGGTAAATTTCTTCCTGTGTTGTGGATTGGTTTTGTGAGATATATAACCACATTATGTGCTAAATTTGTTGCTCGGTCATTTCCCTCTTTTCCACAATATACTTTTCCTCCCAGAAAATAAAACGTTCTAAAGCAATTTATTCCAAATACTTTAATGCCATACTTGGCCGGTTTATTTGGTATATATTGGATGAAGCTACATCGGCCTTTAAAAGGACACAGAACTTCATCGATGGTGGCACACTCCTTGATAATTTTTCACGAATGGATCCCATATTTCTGAAATAGCAGCTAACTTGGTATTTTTCTGTGCCCGTATGCTCTTATTATCGAATCTCCGATTTGCAAGGAGAAAAACAAATCGTCTTTGAGACATGATTGCATAAAAAAATAGGTGGTCCATAAGTAGGATTCCTCAAGTCATAGCAAGCTGATCTGAATACACCCGTCACGTACAAAAGACCAAATAACGCAAAAATCTCTTCTTTATAAGTAACATGTTTATATGTTTGCAATTTTTATTTCCCGTAAATCTTACTTTCAATCTTCATATTTGTGTATTTTATAATCAACTGTATTATGCCATCATCAAAGAAAAGGGAAAAAGGATCAGTTGGTTTTTTAACGTTTTTTGCAATGGCTTTTGGACCTGGTAAGTGAACAACAATATTTTTACTTTTGGTTCTTGAGCTTTTTGGAACTTGTTTAGACCACTTTGTTTGTTTATCCTTACCTACGTAGGTAACAGTCAGGAATACTTACGCAGTGGGCGGAATTACTAACTGATCGTTTGATCGGATCGTCATTCGATTTTCGGCACTTGAATAACCCCCATCCTGCTGATTGTTGCCACATCATTCGAACCAATACTGCATTATGGGGACAGAATGACCCCGTTCTAGTATTTTATCTGATAATTTTTTCGCAAAAGTTTAAAAGACTGTTATTCGGGCTACTTATTACATCTTTACACGGGAGCATTCTAATAAATAATCATTATTATAGATTTAAGGATCCCTCACACCAACGCAATACGGCGGGAGCGGGAGCGACAGCGGGACGGCGCGGATTTTAAAACATATGGCGGGATACGAAGGCATTCAGATAAAAGCGTTCAGCCGCTACTTCAAATCACAAAATATTAACCTACGGAGATAGAAAAGAATCATTTACGACCAAGGTCAAATGAAAAGATTAGTTCCCGGCCGAACCACGAAGTGAGAGCGCTTTCTCTGCATTATCGATTTTTCATGGCTCCACCCACTCCCGCTCGGGAATCCCGAAATTGGAGTCGTTTGGTTGGTTTTCGGTTTTGTTGTTGTTTATTTGTCTCTTTGCGAATGCGAAATTTTGTGATTTCCATTTTGTGATTTGTGTTATTCCATTGATTTTCTTTAGTATTATTTAATTAGACATTTTAGACTATTTGTGATAGTGCGATACCGTGGGCGATCATCCAATCCACTTTGGTTTTCTAAGTAAGAAAGTGTAAATAGGTACCTACCTACTATTAGGTTTGATTTTACTTATATTTTACTCCCTATTACCTATTGTTTATGCCTAAAATTTAAAATTATAGTTTAATTATAAATTAGTTCCTTTCTTTTGCTTGCTTAGTCATCATACAAAAAATAATAAATTTTTGTAGAAATAAATTAGTATTTAGGGAACATAATGCAGATGTAGAATTTATAAATGCAAGACAGTATAAAAATTGTAAATTAAACATTCCAGGGACATTTTTTAATTTTGTTGTAAGCGACGCAATATCAAGACTGTTCTATCTCATACCAAGAGTTTGCTATAAAGAAAAATTAATTAAAATTTTGGACGAGATTTTAAAAAGCAAAATGGATTCATTTAAATTTCTTAATTGTCCAAATCACCCTCAACAGGATGAACTTCTTAGAAAAATTATAATTAAATGTTGCATATTTTGGTGGTGCAAGAGAATAAATAAAATTTGTAGGGGCATTGATGAAAAATGTACATATCTAGTAAAATCAAAATCTTCTGCGGCCAACTTTGACTCTGTAAAACTACATGCCTATAACATGCATAAACAATTAGAGAAGAGAAGAAAATAAAAGTAGTTCTTACATCCATATATTATAATAAATAGATACTTTTTCATAATGTGTTTTATTTAAACCCATCCCAATTTGATAATTTTCTTCTAGTTTCTTATCAGTAAAATTGTTGTTACGTTGCACTTATTTCTTGTGTAATCCTTTTTTATTTAGTTATAAAAGTCTGGGTTGACAAAAAATACTTTTACTCTAATTTTTTTTTTCATTCTGATAGTTTGCTTTCGATTTAATTTAGTTAACGTTTACAGGGTAATTTTTTCTATTTCATACAATGGCTAACTTTTAATGCTGATTAAGAATCTTAAAAAAAAAACAATTGCACGTCGCGATTTCAAAATATAGTATATAATTTAAATACTTTATTACCTAATATTTTGAAAAAAAAAAATTCAATGGGACACCCTTTATAATGTTTTTCCAATAGAAAAGATAAATTTCCAAAAGATAAATTCTTCCTGATTTTAAATATTTAGTGTTTATATACCAACATTTTTAAAATAGGTTTAAAATTAAAAAGAAAAAAAATTTTTTGGTTTTATCGCGATGTTTAATTGTTTTTTTTTTCTTGCCACTTTATTATTCAACATAAAAAAAAATTAAAATTTAAACCTTATATTTTTAAACAAAAAAAAATGCCATTGTATGAAATATAAAAATCACTTCGTACATAATGTAGATACTTTTACATTTAATTAATCGATTCAAATCGAATTTAAACTGAATTGGTCCAAAATTAAGTGCGTGAAAATAATCACGAATACAATACATTTAAATTGGCACCAACTCAGTTTAAATTCTTTAAAAAAGCGATCTTAAAATAAACTATAATAGATATCATATTTTATATGATATCAAAATTCCCGCCAATGCGATCACCACGCCATGCGAAATAAATGCGGTTCGGCGGGGAACTAATCTTTTATGATTTGAGGTTAGCATTGCAGTTCCCCTTCTATTTCCCCTGGGTTAATATTTTGTGCTTCACATGCGATACTACAGCGTTGTATTTTCTTGACGCTGCATGCACAATTTTTCCCGCGTACGCTCTATTCCCGCGATTCTGATTACCACGTGCAATGTCTTTGTTTACGGAAAAACTGATTGAATTAGTTAAAAAGTATCGAATTATATATGATTTAGGAAACCCTGAATACAAAAATGTTAGAAAACGCGAAAAAATATGGGATGAAATAGGTGTACAATTAAATGAAAGTGGTAAGAAAACATTTTATTTAATAACCAAAAACAGTCTTGTTAATAGTTTTTACTTAATGACATAACGTAATTTGTATAAAATCATAACCCTGAAAATATAATTTAATTATTAAAATACGTGACGTACTTCTCGCGAATTTGAAATGCTACATTTAGGGCTCTTCTCGGATCGTTTTCAATGTTTCGAAACGCTTCTAATATAGCTTCTGGGGACTCCAAAAACTGAAAATATTGCTCATCACATTTTTTTGATATTACATAGTTGTGTAAAATACACGCCGTTTTCACAACAATTATTGTCGTTGGTAATGAGAGTTCGATAGGTTTGTAAAAAATTCTCCACTTTTGAGCTAAAATGCCGAAAGCATTTTCTACTACCCCTCGAGCTCGACAAAGCCCAGTATTATATTTTTCTTTACGGATATCTGATCTGGATTATCTGTAATGATAGGGCCGCATTAAGTACGTTTTAAGGGCAAAAGCTTCATCACCTAATAAAACATGAGGGCTTGCTTCATTTTGACCTGGCAAATTTTTATCTTTTGGCACATTCATTTCACCTGGTTGAAATTTCTTTCCCATATTGGATGATTCAAAAATGCCACTGTCGCTATTTTTTCCAAACCCGCCAATGTCCACACACAAAAATGTATAGTCTGGCCCAACAATAGCCATAAGAACAATGGAAAATTTTTTTTAGGTAGCAGAAGTAATTTGACCCGCTTCTATCCGGACACTTAATTGCTACATGTTTCCCATCTATACTTCCAATACAGTTTGGGAATTGTCATTTTATTTCAAAGTCTTGGGGTGATTTTTTCCATATTTCTTCGCTTGGTTTCGGCATATATATGTTTTGTATATATGCTATATATTTTCATAGGCTTTAACTACCTAGGTAGCGTATTTAGTACAAAACTAAATATAGACGACGAAATAGCAAACAGAATTAGTTCTGCATCAAAAACATATTGGAGTCTTAAGGATCGAGTGTTTTACAATCATAATCTGAGTCTTAAAACGAAAACGGCAGTATATAGAGCAATAATTGTACCAACGCTATTATATGGCTGCGAATCATAGATCCCATACAGACGACATATAAAGGCTCTTGAACAATTTCAGCAACGGCAACTGCGACAAATGATGAGAATCAGATGGTTTCATAAAGTTTAGAAAATTATTAGAATAATGAGGTTCTGCAAAGATCAAACTGTATAAATATTAACACTATGGTACGAAGGGCAAGAATGAGATGGCTGGGTCATGTATACAGAATGGACGAACGGCGCTAACCAACATCTCTTCTGTATGGAGAACTAACAGAAGGCGCAAGGAGGCCGGGAGGCCAATACAAACGCTTCAAAGATGTCGTCCACGATGATTTAAAGCTATTGGGAATTGAAAACAACTGGGAAGAGATAGTCAACAATCGTGCCCAATGGAGAAGAGCGACGTCCGTTGCTCCTCAACCGACTAGAAGAACCCAAAGACCGGCTCTGCAGGAATTTTCGTGTGATGTTTGTGGCCGGATTTGCAAATCTGTTTTGTACCTTTTGCAAATCGCATTACAGACTTCCTAAACAATTTTCGTGTGAAAATCCAACACGAAAACTGTGCCAATTGTATAATACCTATCTCCAGTGGCTAAGAACCTGAAATAGATACATATTATTTTTTTTTGTTTTTAGGAGATGAAAATCTCGTCGAAACAATCACTTGACATTCTAAAATATATATAAAATCGTTTTGGGTCTTTTCGCAATTGCGGCATTAAGGTGTGAAATTCTCTAAAAATTTCTCGGTCAAGATTAATTTCATGGATTCACTTTCTTTTTCTGCAAAAACGATTTTTAATATTTGTTTTTCTTTTGTTCGAAAAAATGTTCCTACCTGCTTCGTCTCTCATCTTCTGCTACGGCAAGTAAAAGAAGCAGTTCTTCTTCGTCAGACGAGGAATACTTCATTTTTTGTCAAATGGTCTGATGATTGTTCCATAAATACAAAACTGACGCAAGCTACCACACCACCACATCGGTGTGGATATATGGACTTTTTCCCGCTTCCTTCGGTTTCGCGCCGTTCCCGCTCCCGCCGTACCGCGTTAGTGTGAGGGATTCTTTAATCAAAATAAAACAAGCGTGAGGTCAATCTGACCTCATCAACGCACTCCGAAGGTTAATATCATTTCCAGATAAGTAAAAAACCTCGAATGGAATTTACTTGTTTTCCTTTGAAATTTTCCTGGAATCTCAATGTCATTTACAGCTCCTTAGAACATTGAAATGCTAGAATTGGTAAACAACAACTTTGTTTGAGTTCAATATGTGCACAGGGGCAAGGTGGGTGTTTTGTTGTTTTGTTTACAAACATACTCAACGATTCTTTCTTGTCAAGTTTGCACACATTTTCAAAAGAGGAAATTTTTATCACACATATAATAATGTTAATTTAACTTATTGATGTTCGATTTTGGATATAAGCGCAAAAATAACATCTTTAAAGCAAAAAAATATATAATATGCTTATTCCTAAAACCGCTTCTAAACAAAATTAAATTGCAACACCGCAGGTTAAAGCTGATGTCATCTTATAAAACGTCATCTTGACAAACGGCTTTGTGTTTTTTCTTTAGTTTTTGGTTGAAAAACTAAAAAGAAGGAGAGGGGGGGGGTCATTTCAGGGTTTTTGTAAAGTGTTACGATAGTAAAAACTTGTACTCTTTGTGCTGCACTATGGGTAAAGGGCGCTCAAAAAGCTTTTTACAAGTAAATACCCATACTGTCATAACATCATATTAAGAAGCAACAGTCGTCATAAACGTAGAATAATAAAAACTTATTAAAAAATCTATAATAATTATAAAATATTTAATTTTCATAAAAATGCTTTTTATAAGATAAGCACCTTTACTTAAATGAAGTACGTGAAAAGAACGCATAAAGAGTTTATAAATAGTAATATTGTTTATAATTTAAAGCATATTCTATTAATAATAAATATTTATCAAGTAAATATTTTTAACGACGTCACTGGTAAAGATTACTCGTGTCGGTGAATCAACAATGCGATCGAGTGGCGTTGCGATGTTGTTGCCTTTTGCTTTAATATAGGGACGTCATCTACATTCATTTAACTTAATAATAATAATAATAATAATAATATTAAACAAATTTTATTACTCTTCATAAACAAGTTAAAAATACAATATAAAAATTAAGAAATACACAATGTCTATGAAAAATAAAAGGCTGTGTTACGTCAGTATTCTGGTACGCAGACCAGACACTGTTTAGGCGTTCTCTAAAAAAATGTAAAAAATATAACATTAAAAAAATTTGCTCTACAACCAGTACCAATATTTCAAATTACAGTTCATATCAGTTGAAATTTAAAAATAAAAAAGAACGTTCAGCGACATCACACAAAAAATTAAAATCAAAATAAAAGACTAACTTTATTTACTGACGTAAAAAAAGAGAATGTCTTTAGTTTTTCTTTGAAAAGTAGAACAGGCCAGATCAAATGATCCAATCTTTAAGGAATTCAAACTGGAAGCCAAATTATATGAAAAGCTTCGTTTAAAAAGTTCTTTTCTGTGTCGAGGAATAGTAAGAAGATGTAAATTGCGTAAGTTACGATTATTGTTGCTAATTCTAAAATTTGCTCTATCATACAAGTATTGGGGAGATTTGAATTTTATTACCTTGTAGCCCAACGAAATGAAGTGTAGTTTTCTGCGGTTATACATATTAAGCCAGCCGACGTCTATAAGCTTACGAGAGATCCGATTTCTGCGGCGTATCCCAAAAATAAGGCGAAGGCACGCATTTTGACTTTCTGAATTCTACGAGAATCAAACTTATCCAAACATGGGCCATATACCGTGTCACAGTGGTTAAAGTTGGACAGCACTAAGGAGTCACATAGATGTTTTTTTAATTTTTGATTTAAAATTTTTTTTTCACTATAAATAAGTTTAAGAGCACCATAGGCTTGTCGGAGCTTTTCTGTGACATGCTCATGAAACCGAAGATCAGAGTTAATAACAAGTCCCAATGATTTGGACGTGTTACTTAATGGAATGGTGACGTTGTTAATTTGTATATTAAGCTCGTTGCTAACTCTTAATCTATTATTTTTATCTCCTCCGAATACAGTAACGGATGATTTTAAAGGGTTTATCGTTAGATCGTGACACGTTAAGATTTCTATTATACTTTTTTTAAATCCAAATTTATATTTCTATTGGCAATTTCTGTATTATTTAGGTGAAAGTGAAGATAGAGTTGGGTGTTATAAGATAGTTTGGGTGGGTAACAAAATTTTAAATGGTCTTTAAATCGACATGTATAAATTGTGTACAACAATAGCCCCAGGATACTTTCCTGAGGAACACCTACTGATAAAGGTGCTGAGTTAGATTTTATACCATTTAAAATGATCTGCTGGCTGCGATTACCCAAAAATTATTTAAAAAATATTCTTGCATCTCTTGAAAATCCTATATACCTTAAAATTGATAATAAAATCTTGTGATTAATTAAGTCGAATGCATTTGTGTAGTCAAGTAAAATTAAAGCGGTAAACTCCCCTTACTCCTACGCTCGGAAAATGTCATCTGTCACGTCAGCCATAGCCGTAGCACAGCTATATCCTTAACGAAGCCCTGATTGTTTGAGTAGCAAAATTTCATGACTGTTCATTTTTTGCAACATTTTCGAGAATTTTGGAAAGAACAGGAAGAATGCTTATTGATCGGAGATCTTTAAGTTCCTTTGGTTGAGCTATTTTGGCCAAAGGCGTAACTAAGGAGTGTTTCCACATATTTGGAAATACTGAATTTTTCAAACATTCGTTTATTATGTAAAGCACAAAGGGGACAATAAATGGACAACAAATCTGAATTAATATAATATTAAGCCCATCACAATCATAAGCTTTACTTTTTATGAAAAGAATAATTGTTTTTAACTCGATTTCGGTTATCTTTTGCAATTAAAAAGCATGTTCAAAATTTTTAACTAAATTATTATCATAAAACTGCAGCAGATTCTGATTTGCTTGATACGGATTAGTACAGTTCGAGGTAAGTTTACATCACATAACTCTGAAGAAATGTTCTTTTGTCTATTTTTAACAACATTAAGTTTTTTCAATTCTGCCCAGGTTTCCCTACTTAATAAATTGGAATTAAATTTTGTTCGTAAAAAGGCTTTTTTCTCATTACAAATCGCTGCCGTCGTGAAATTGCGTAATTGCTTATTAATAATCATAGGCCGCTGGCTGACTTGTAGTTTTAAAGTTACCTAATGCTCTATTTCGTAATTTCTAAAGAAGCCTTATATTTTCAGTTATCCAGGGAGCGTATTTGTAGTTACGATTGCGTTTAAAGGTTTTAATAGGTGCATGTCTGTCAAAAAGAGCTAGCATAGTTGCAATGAAAAATTCCACTTTTTCGTTGATATCACGCAACTCATAAATATGTGCCCATGGCAATGATTCGAGATCGTATTGAAAATTATTAAGATTTATTTTATTTAAAGAACGAAAAGTAAATACTGGTACTGGGTGCTGCTCTTCAATTTGAAATTTAAATTTTAGAAACACGGGAAAATCATCAGAAATATGTACATTGTGTACTCCGGCCTCTTGTATGCATTCAATGTTTGTAAATATTAAATCAATTAAGGATACTGAAGCAGGGTTTATATGAGTTGGTTCATTTATTACTTGGGTAAGGCCAAATGTGTCCATTATTGACTCTAAGTGTTTAGTATTGTCTAAAAATTTCAGAAAATCAATGTTAAAATCACCAGTACAAGAGTAAAATGAGAACATTTTATCTCAGATAGAGTATATAAGTTAGCCAAATTATCCTCTAAATGCAAATAGAATTGGTCTATATTGGAATTTGCTGGTCTGTAGACATTTCCTATAACAGCATTATCATTACGTGACTTAATCCTAATCCAAATACATTCAATAAAATCAAGTGATAACGTACTCACAATTTCAAAAGAAATATTAGATTTTATGTAGAAGGCCACCCCACCACCACGTCTGCCCAGCCGATCACATCTAGAAATATTGTAGCCTTCAACACAAATATCTGAACTATCTATACTTGGGTGCAACCAAGTTTCTGTCACCTCAGCAATGTCCGAATCAACATCAAAAACATAATTTTCAAAACTTGCAAAGTTAGCATGTAAGGAACGTATGTTAGTATGAGAAACAACAAAAGACATTTTAATAGAAAACTTTAGTGAGAATTAAAAAAAAATACGATAGTAGACCAAAATACCTAAACAGTTAAAACATCTAGAATACTTAAAATTCTTTAAAAATCTACCCTAAACCTACCCAAAAAACTGTCTGAATTAATCAGAAGTAAGTATCTAATTTTTATCTGACACCTTATTACATTTATTACTACTCACACTTCTACTTCTAAGGGCTCTTTTTAGGGGATGATTAGGATTCTTGCTTTCGCTACTAGAAGTTTTTCGTTTAGGAGTCGGATACGGCGGTAGTCGTTGAAACTCAAGGCGTGATAGCTGCGTAGCTTCTTCCTTTTTCAGGTCTTCCGGGGTCCTGCTTTGTCCGTTTAATAACCCTTTATTCCTAATGTATGCCTCCTTGTTGTTTTCTTTTGCTATTTTTAAGGGTCTATAAAGAAGTTCGGCTTGTTCCTGATCGGTGCGATTGTGATTTATATAAATTTGTGTCCCCTTCAATTTCTTTTTTTTTATTTATTTATTGACCTCGTGCTGAGCACATTTAGTCACGAAAATCCTCTATAATTTTTTAGTATTAAAACTAAATCGGACATCACAAACGACCATGCCAAGGCTGGGACTCGAACCCAGGGCCACACGACTGCTAGGCAAGTATATACTTACCGCGCTGCCGGGGCCGGCTAACATTCAATTTCTTAGAATTCTTAAGAATATCTTTTTTCAAAAAGTAGTTCACCACCTCTAAAGGGCCCCACAGACTACGTTCTTGTACGACATACTTGCACGGCGTACATGTCGGTCGGAAAAGTTTTAATTGCACACACACATCAGTCATTTTCAGTTTTGTTCCAACCGGCTTTGAACATACTTGTATGATGAATCGAGTGCAATTGTTAGCAGTGGCGGCGGCTTTGGCCGTTAAAAAAAAACAAGCGAAAAAGCGAAGACCACGATCCAAATGGACCAAACAATGGCTGCTGAAACGAAACACATTATCTCACATTAATCTACTGGAGGAGTTAAGAATCGAACCTGGCGATTGGTATAATTATCTTCGAATGGACGAGGAAACGTACCTTAAATTGTTGAACTTAGTGATACCTTTAATTAAAAAGAATGACACTTATTTGCGTCCATCTATTAGCCCTCACGAACGTTTAACATGTACATTGCGAGTTTTGGCCACTGGTCGAAGCTATGAAGATCTGAAGTTTTTAGTATTGAAAATACTTCTGGGCGCACGTATATGGGACCCGTCTTTGAAAAAACGACATGCTACGAAACGAAATGTAACAGTCCGGGTTCAATGACCTGCCTCATCAACGCGATGTCGGCGTTGATCAGGGAATAGAGCAAGGTCGTTCGAAGGCCGCAATGAAGTTTGGGTTTTAAGTCAAGTATGTAGGTGAGAGAAATATTATGTGATATCCGATTTATAAGCCATGAAGCGAATAGGGTGCGTGTTATATTCAGGATTCTTTTATTTTATTTGTTCCTTTCGACAAGACGTGTTACTAAAAAACTTGTGTATTCGAAAATAAAAGTGTGTGTGTGTCAATTATTGATACGAGGATTACAAACAAGGGTGGATCCAAAATGGCGAACTTTAAAACCAAAACTTGTCTGGGCGACTGTAAATACATGATTTTCGTTTCTGAATCTCTAGCTAAGTTCCACCACATAAAAATTTGATGAGTAAACTTATTTTGGGCAAGACTGTACCTGTCGAATGCACACTTTTTATTTATGGAAATATAAAATAAAGGCACTTTAAAATTAAAGTTACCTGTCAAATTGTTTATTTTTCGACGATTTTGACTAAATGTTTTTAATGTAAATAAATTATAAACTATTTTACTTCCAGAATGTCCCTCCATTCACATCAATTGCCGTTAAAGAAACGGAAACTTAATATTGTAAAAAATGAAAACGAAAAAGTTTTACCATTAAAGCAGAGAAAAATAACTCTTATAGAAGATAAAAAGGAAGCTAATCCACCAATGGACAGGATTTGATTCCCCCAACTTTTATGCACGTCTTAATATTATTATCAGTGACTGTATTTAAAATTACAAAAAGCGGCATCTCCTTAGACACCGAGGTAAACTATTTAATATACCGACCATTTACACGTGTAGAACGTAAAAAGCAACCGTTATTTACTTTAAAAAAAACATATTGTTCACGAAAAAAAACATTTGCTACTTCGGACACATCTCTTGATTGTTCAAATTTTGCTGAGGTTTCTCATAGTGATGAGGAACAAATTCAAGCTAAAAAAATAAAGACAAATTCTTTTGAGATGGACTGATAACTTTCTTTTTTTTATTATATTATACCTACATCAATATTTTTTTTTTAAAATTTTAAATATAAATACACCGCTCTGCAATAATTATTTATCCACTATATATATTAGTCACTGACAATTATTTCTGTATTAAGCTATAGGTATTTTTTTGGTACCAGAGATTTTTTTTTAAAACTTGTGCCGAACTTACTTTTTTAGGCGCAAGTATTTAACTTTCCATTAAAATATGGGATTTTTAAAAGCTTATTTAGAAAATCCTATGTATTCTTTAAATAAAATGTTCTCTTTTCTTAACATCTAGGCTTTTTTCTTTAAAATTTATTAATTTTAGTTTACTTTGCTTGCTATAAACTTAATTTAAAAATTCGATAATAAATTTGTGTGTTTTTATTAGAATTAGAATTAAGCATTTTTATATAATTATAAATACTTATAAGTAGTTAACATCGTCTTAAATAGATTACCTATATTAAACAAGATTTCGTGGCATTTGACGTAATAAATAATTACGTCAAATGCTTTTTGTTTTGACCTATAAGTATAAAATTAAAAAGACTTTAGACGAATTCTTGTTAAATATATTTATATATTATATTATTTGTTTACACTTTTAAGTTGTGCTAATAGTAGGTACCTATATGTGTTTCAAATTGATATTATTAAAACTTTATATCTTAACTCTTTGTATAAACTTTAACTAAAATATATATATTTTTTATAAATCAATAATTACATATATTCTCATATCGAAGCAAACTTGTAGGCTCACACTGTATTCGTATCCAATAATGTATTATCCTTATTATGGAACTTATATTATTTTTTAAATTGTTTGGCCAGTCTTTTTGCCTATTCTTATTGTGTTTCTTTCTGCTCCGAAATTATTGAATTTTATACTACTTGTAAAATTTATTAATTTAAGTAGGTATGTTAGTGATTTTAGTACTTTAGTTGTTATATTAATTTACGTTAAAAAGACGTACGTTAAACTTCTTTATTGCATTTTTTTAATTGGTTAGCAATTTTATTGATTTCATCCAGTGTGTATTATAAAGCACCAATGCTATCATTTTGCACCCATATCTTATATTTGTATTTTACCACATTTTATTTTTTTATTATAATATATTTGCTAAACTTTCTATCATGTTTTATTTATTTGTATATCTGCACATCTCCCGTATCACAAAAAGTAATCTAAGTAAAATAAAGTATCTAAGTAAAATAAAGTATCACATTATTTTACAGTCGACATCACCATTAATGTTGCTGTTTCCTCTGCACTTTAACGTAATACATATACGTATAAGTATTTGTTAAAAAAATTCCCGCCTATTTTATAAACATAATTATTTTAAAAAATAGGTACTTGGCTCATTTAGGTATATTTACTAAATCACTTGCACTTCGAAGTAAAATTAAAAATAATATTTTTTTTTTAATCTTTTTTGGCCTTCACTTAGTATAGGTACGGCCAGAACTCGAAATAATATTTTTACTTTTAAATTTTAATAATTGACAAAGACAAATCATAGGTTATGCTAGTCTTTGCAGTATGACTTAATTGAAAATGGGTCGCAAATTTCCTTAATTTAACCTAGCATAAAAGTCTAAATACAGATTATATTAATGTAGGAGTAATCAGATCGGAAGTCATAAGTTGAATCGGAATTATAATAATATACAGGGTGATTCAAAATTTAATGAAAAAATGTTAAGAGCTTATTTAACAGCCCAAAATAAGAATTTTTTAAATAATATTGTCTAACTTGCTTCGATTTCTAGATACAGGATGTAAAAATGTAAAAAAAAAACAATTTTTACCAATTACTCAAAAAACTTTCAGCCGATTTAAATAAAATTTGGCAGGCTTATTTTGCGTTTTCTAGATACAGGGTGTAATTTTTTTTTAAATATATTTTTTTAAATTTATTATTAAAATAAAAAGGTCCTTTTATGAAGGCCCTTATGACTACAAATAAGGCTACCAAATCTTATTTCAATCGGCTGAAAGATTTTTGAAAAAATCATAAAATTTTTTTTTTAATCTTTTAATCTTTTACACCCTGTATCTTGAAAACGAAGCAAGTCGGACATACGAGTATATAGAAAAATTCTTATTTTTGGCTGGTAAATACGCCTTAAAAACTTTGCACTCAATTTTGAATCACCCTGTATGCTATCTTGTATCAGGGTGTTTCTTGACCTGTATACGAATAAACTTCGTAAATTGTTACTGATAATATATAATGACTAATAATTTTAAAAAATTTAATAAAATATTTTTAGATTTATTTAAAAAGTATTGGCGTGCATATTTATTTCGTAAACGGATAATTTTTTTTTTCCGCAAAAAGTAAGCAAGATAGACAAAAAAGTCAAGAGACAAAAAATTAAATGTTTACAAATTTAGTATCTATGAATTCAAAAATAATTTTAAACTTCTAAAAAAGCAGGAGCGTGCATATTTTTTTCTTTAAAATAAATTAACAGTGATGCCCCACCGCCGCCACTAGACAGTAAACTTAAATCTAATTACATCATATAAGTCCCATATATTTAGTATTATAAACGGGTCAAGTTATATCAAAATCGATTGAATAGATCTTGAAATATCTTTAAAAAATATATTTTTATTGATTAACTTTTTATTACACCCCGTATCTCGAAAAGGCAGCTTGAATTCCCAAAAGTTGATAAAATATGAACTTTTTGTTTTATTTTTTAGCGATAGCCATAGAACTTACTATCGCCTATTACAATTTTATTCCAATAAAAGACCGCTTTTTATGTCATTTGAAGAAATCAATTTAT
This sequence comes from Anthonomus grandis grandis, assembly GCF_022605725.1. NCBI lineage: Eukaryota > Metazoa > Arthropoda > Insecta > Coleoptera > Curculionidae > Anthonomus > Anthonomus grandis. The sequence goes on from NC_065551.1 coordinate 15,590,170, forward strand.
TCAAAGGGATACAAATACCGTAGTAATAAAATTAATGTAGATATTGAACGTTGATATACTGTATGAGCCGCTATCAGGAGCCGCACGTAACAACTATAAAAAAATCAAATTTCAGTATTCAATTTTATAAAAAATCAAAAAAAGATGTTTAATATATAAAAAGATGTTTTATTTATATTTAACTATAATTATTACATATTAATGTTTTGATAAAATATTGAGATTGGCAACGCTGCGCTAGTTGTCGGTAGGAGCTATTAGTCGGCGGCGGTGCCGTAACATCAACATCAAAATAAAAACCATCATCAAAGCAAAAAATAATATTAGCTAAAACCATATGTTTACCCGGGTTTAAGATACCTACTATAGCGAAACCAGAAAATTTCGGGTCGTTTATGGCATAGGTATTGGCTTATCGGCTTAAATTATAATAGCCGACCGACCCGACCGATTTCTCGTCAATAATCCACAACCCAATGCGCGAATAATTAACGATTAAACGACTTACCTGTAAGGATGTTCAATCGTAATTATGCGATTAAAACCCATTCGGAACACTAAGTTTGTAATAATGTTTCGCGACACGAAACGACAACACTGCTTTAAAAATTCTTCCCAGCTCACCACGTCGCACATCGACCTGAATCATCATTAATGTTTTGTGTACAACATATCAGTCACAGTCGGGTTATATGACAATACAAGCTGAGTTGGGTGGGTGTGTTCCGAATGGGTTTTAATCGTATAATTACGATTGAACATCCTTACAGGTAAGTCGTTTAATCGTTAATTATACTTCTAAAAACCCATTCGGAACACTAAGTTTGTAAGTTGTTGAAAGTTTATGGCGATCTAGTAACAAACCTAGCTTTGTCAAATTTACTCCACTTGTGAAATTAAAGGGAGTTAAAATGAGACAAATTAATCTAATTCAAAAAAATTCCATTGAATATTTATATATCTTCAAAAAAAAAAAAATATATATATATATATCCATAAAGGTAGGTACATATTTAATCAGAACACTCATATATAAATAATCATTTATATATATAATTAATAATTAAATTCTTACTTAAGCATCTTATCTCCTAACTTTAACGAGGACCTAATTTATTTCCATTCCCAAAATGGATTTTGCAAACACGCACTTATCTAATATAGGTCTATCGTAAAATCTAACGAACATATTTGATTTTGCTGTCCATCCTGCAGCACTTCTTATAGTCTCTATATTGACACCCTGTCTACTGGCGGCTGAAACCGCTGAATGTCTGGTACTATAGCCCTTAAATTTATTAACATCTATGCCGCTACGTTCTAACGCCTTTTTTATCCACCTAGATAAGGTTTGTGTGGATGCTACCCGGTATGGCTTTTTATGTGTTAACAATAAATAATTATTATTTTTATCACATCGTTTTGGTCGGGTGGCATTAATATAAAAACATAAAGTTGTTGCCACACAAAGTTCCGGTTTTTCTCTAAATATGGGAAATCTTAAAATCGGTTGACTTTTATTGTGATAAGAGGTCTTTATTACATCTGTGATAACAATTTCTATTCTATCTTCATACGTATATATATTGTTTAACTGTATTTTAGATAGGGTTTGCATTCTATGGGCAGACGTGAGAGCTAAGAGTGTAACTAGTTTAATCGAAAGCATATCAAATGAAATATTTTCTAAGGGATAAAGTTTGGACAAATAATTCAAAACCTTTTCCGGATCCCATGTTTCTTGATATTTGGGGAAACAAGGTTTAATCCTAAAAGCACCTTTTAAGAATCGTTTAAAAATTTCTAAATTTCCCGTTATATCTGTAATAAGTTTAATGGCTGACAAATGAGCATTTAATGAATTGTAAGACGCCCCTTCATATTGACACATACTTAAAAACTTAACTACTTGCTTACTGTCTGATTGAAAAACATTTATGTTATTTTTTTCGCAGAATATCCACCACTTTCTAAGAGATACGTTATATTGTTTAATTGTGCTGTTACTTATCGAAGCTAACATGGTGGGTATGCAGTCTTCTGGTAGGCCTCTCTTCGTATAGGATTCCCTGATAGCCTCCCTGCAACCAGGGTAAGACGTTCCCAAATCGGATGGCTCTCCCTAAAAGTAGATAATATTAAATCAATCCTTGGCCGAAAATAAAGTGGCTGGCAAACTAATAGTTTGTGAAATTTTGGATACCAGTTTTGAGTAGGCCAAAATGGTACTACAAGTATTCCTTCCGAACCCTCGGCAATAATTTTAGTTATAACTTTCCCTAGCAGACAGAAGGGTGGAAAAGCGTAAAAGAAAAACTCAGACCAATATAATGTAAACGCGTCTACTTTAAAGGAATTTGGATCACGCTTCCAGGATACAAAAGTCTTACATTTAGTATTCAGGGAAGACGCAAAGATGTCAATCTGAGGAAGTCCCAGATTTAGAACAATTTTTTGGTAAGCCTTAATACTTAATGAGTATTCTGTTTCTATTTTTAATGACCTGGACTCTCTATCTGCATCTATATTATCGTGAGTATTGATATATGAAGCAAAAACATATATACTTCTCGCTTCACACCACTGCCATAATTTTTTTGTGATGGAATTAAGTGCCGAATACTTAACACTGCCCATACGATTTATTACAGATATTGCGGTAATATTATCAATTCTAAGGAGAATGTGACAGTTTTGAAAATTATAAACAAAACATCTAAGACCATTAAAAGCTGCTAAGATCTCTAAATAGTTAATATGTAATGTAGATTCGACCTCATTCCAAAACCCATTAGCTTTTTCGTTATTACAAAATATCTCCCAACCTGTGTTTGAGGCATCACTAAATATTTCTAACTTGTAGTCAATCGAACCAAAGTATTGGCTACTGCAGGGCAATTCCTTTAACCACCATCGCATCTCTTTTTGTGATTCTTCTGTAATTTTAATATTTGCATTATAGTCCCCTCTGTTATTTTGTAAGCCAATACATTTTTCCCTTTCCATTTGCTTTATATATAACCTACTGTACTTAAAGGCCAAACACATTGAATTCAAAAAACCAATAAATTTTGCAAATTCTCGAATTTTAATTTTTGACTTCTGAATAATTTTATTAATTTTAATTTGTGCTTTAGTGATTTTATAATCAGTTGGCCGAACTTTAAGATGTGAACTATTCCATATAAAGCCTAGGAACTTACATTCTTTCATAGGATCTAAGGAACTCTTTTGAAAATTAATAATAAATCCCAACTTATAAAGTAATTTTACAGTTTCCATAACATTAAGAAAACATTCCTTTTTGGATTTCCCCAAAAGAAAATAATCATCCAAATAATTCACTGATTCAAAGCCTATTGATCTAAGTTTAAAATTTACAGGTTTTAGCAACTTGGTAAATACGTATGGTGCTATACATAGGCCAAACGGCATACAACAAAATTCATAAAGAATATTGCTAAATTTAAATCTTAAGAATTTTCGGTACTTGCTTGCTTCGGTTTTTGCTATTGGTATAACAAAATACGCATCCTTTAAATCAATAGTTGCCATAAAAGAATCTTTTGTTATTAAGTTTTTTACTGACCGATAATCCTCAAGCTTGAAATGAGGAGCTTGAATATATCTATTAAGACGCTTAAGATTTAATACAAATCTATAACCCCCATCTGATTTAGGCACCAAAAAATATGGCGATAAAAATTCGCCGCGTTTGTGTTTACATTCAACGATAGCTCCAATACTTTCTAGTTTTAAAATTTCACGATTTAAGTTAGTCAATTCTTTTTTAGAAATGTTTACTGCCGGAACTCGTTTCTGAATGGGAGTTTTAATAAAAGGGATTGAATACCCAGAAACCCAACGCAAAATAGTTTGGGCTGCCGTGATCTTTTCCCATTGCTTATAAAATAGTTTAATTCTACCAGCATATTTTCTAGGTACCTCTAGTTGTGGTATTTCCCCGACCAACGCTGCTTTTGGTTGGACTGCTTGCCCCGAATCCACTGTGGCTGCTTCTCCGTCTGCCACTCTGGTTGTCTCGCCCTCTTCCTCCTGTCGTACTTCTCTGTCTTGAACCTGGGTCTGTTGCTTTGGCGCTTGTAGTTTAAATGATCCTTCTTTTCTTGCTTATTCCCTGAAGGACCCGCTTTTAAATCTAAAGCCGTTCTCTTAACCTCTTTTGCAGCTTTATATTTTTCTTGGAAGTTCTCCCCAAATAGTAATGAGTCAATCTGGGATTTCATAGCTACCTTCTGAACATCGGCGTTTAAAAAGGGATATAGTTCATGTTTCCGGTGGTAGGATATGAGGTAATGTGCTTCACAAATCAATTTAGCTGCATCAGCTAAGGCTGTTTTTGTATTATCGTCAATCGTATGCGGAGCTGCGTCTTTTGATAAAATAATATTTAAAACAGAACCTTGTGCTGCCAGAGCTCTTCCTAGCTTGTTTTGAATGCTCATGGAAAACTGGTCCCTTTTAATTTGAGCTGGAGACAGAGATATCTCAATCTCGGGGTTTAATTTCGGAGCTTCTAGAAACTGGCCGTTATCGGGCGTTTTATATTTTTCAGTAAGCGCCTCTCTGATATCCTTTTCTAGTCCCTCGCTCAGGTAGCTTGACCATCGATTTACTAAAGCTTCGCATAATGGAGGGCCTTTCTCCCAATAATTTTTGGGTCCTCTCCCAAAATTACGCTTAGGGTTAAATCCTTTTCTACCCTTTCCTGAGGCTCGTCATCATTCCCGGGAGAATGATCTGACTCTGACCCTGAATCTGTGGAATCAGAGTATTCACCTGAAACAATATTATATTCTGAATTCTATCCTGCGTTAGTATCCATATATTTTAATAGTTGGCAATTAGCAAAACAACTATTAATTTTTCTTATTAATTTGTAGGTATTTTTGGTTGCTCACAAACGTGAGAAAACAACCAACTAAATACACTACCAATCAGTCAAAGTTGCCCCAAAAAAAATAAAAAGGGAAAAACAACTTATGTCAGTTGGCCCAGTAAAGGAAAAACGAACTTAAAACTAAATCGTTTTAATAAAACAATTATTTATTTACATGTAAAATATTTCAATCGGTATTACCTATAAAATGAAACATTTCCATACGGTATACCAGAAAGGAATTCATACTCGCCTGCTTATCTTATTTCGAATATAAACAATTCTCGGATTTCTCATGCGGCTATTTTGCTTACTAATGAAGATATTTTTATGTAAAAGTTTATGTAATTTCTTTGAAAATAAAAGGCGCATTTGTTTTTATAGGTTTGATTAGATTCAATAGTACCCACATTATTTATTGTTGTGCGAAAAAATAGAACTTACTTGAAGTGGAACTCTCCATAAACCTCTCAAATTTTTCCATTTTCCTCCTTAAATCTTCAAGCAATCGCTTCTTTGCTTTCCTCTTAAGGTCTTCTTTCGCTTTACGCTTCATTTGAACACTTTTTACACAAAAATTTGAGATATCACTTTAACACCTTGTTGTCGCCGCGCAACACTAAACATTAATGATGATTCAGGTCGATGTGCGACGTGGTGAGCTGGGAAGAATTTTTAAAGCAGTGTTGTCGTTTCGTGTCGCGAAACATTATTACAAACTTAGTGTTCCGAATGGGTTTTTAGAAGTATAATAGCCGGTAACCAACATACTTGCTGATATAGCAATTAAGTACTATTTAAGTAAGTGTAGTATAACAATCGGTAACATTTTAATATTGTGTCAAAGCTCTGCTGTTCATATTAGATGTTCATTAATTTTAAGTTTTTGGTTTTTTTGTAAATAAAGCTTTTTTAAAAGTAACAACGCCAGGCTGTTATCATTATTCGCGTCTTATTTATGAAATCTGGGTCGCCAGAGATGTCACCAATTTTAGGTCTCAAAGATTTGAGGCGCCAACCATAAAAGTCTTTAACACCTTACATTATAAAATGGAATGGCGGCCAGTTATTCATAAATAATTAAAAAGTTTCACTTTTCCTCCGTATGAAATAATACAGGGTATATCAGCCAAGTGGAATAAATTCGATAATACTTAAATGGGGGCGTGTTCGCAAAATTGCTTGGATACGTAGATTGTTATTTTTGGTGGCGCATTTTAGAGCCATATGGAATGGCGCCTCGTTCAAGAATTTTGGAAATAAAAATAAAAGCCGTATTTTATACCACCCGCATAGCTATGATGAGTTTTGCTCAATTTTTTCCAGAGCGGGTAGTAAAAAAAGGGGCGGAAGGGGCGAAGGGCGGAATTTTCGGGGGGCACCCTAATTTTAAAAAATAAACCGTTAAAATTAATGGCAATTACAAAAATATAATAAATAACAAACTGAATGAATAATGATCATAAGAACCTGTCAGTTTGTACTGGAACTACATTATAGCTTCTGACATACTTTTTGGCGATTATTGTGCCTACATTAACGAGAAAAAATTTATACTTATTAAGTTTTAAAAGTTTTTAGTGTTGAAAATACTTATGGTTTCATACATAGGGGCCCGAAATAAACAAACGCGTATATGAACTCGATATGCTCATAAATAAGATAAAAGAACGAGAGAAGAAATAAATAAGCCATAAGGCGTTGAAAGATCAAAACACGTAACACGATCGGGGTCAACAGTTTTGTCGACTGCAAAGGTGGGTGACAGTTTTTGTTTATTTTTCGACGGATTTCGTCCAAATTTTAGTATGTTGGTGCCATAGGGAATATAAAAAAATTAGCACTTTAAAATTACAGGTATCTGTCAAATTACAGGTATCTGACAGTTTTTATTTATTTTTGATGGATTTCGATCAAATTTTAGTATGTTGATGCCATAAAAATCCCTAGAAATCAATAAATGTCAATTTGCTTTCCAAACAAGGCTTAATTCTTTTATGTTTCGTTTACTGAGCACTGTCAAATGACGTCACAAGATAATATAAAATATAAAAAATAACAGCCACCGTACTTGTATCTGGTATTTTCAATACGCCTACGATGTTTGCGCATGTTGCAAAATCTGTGAATTTTCTATTTTAATTTCACCTCAAGCATTAGGTCGAATCATACCAGAAACCTGTTATGCTATTTATTGTGTATTAAGAGAAGAATACTTCATGGTAAGACTTAAAAGTGCATATTATTCTAGTTATACAAAAAATATATTATTATTTAATTTCAGTTTCCCAAAACGGAAAATGATTGGAGAGCTATAGCAACAGATTTTGAAAACAAATGGAATTTTATAAATTGTTTAGGAGCGGTGGATGGTAAACATGTGCGAATAGTTCCACCTAATAATAGTGGCTCATATTTTTATAACTATAAGGGCAGTCACAGTCTCGTGCTTTTGGCAGTTGTAAATGCAAACTATCAGTTCATTTATTGTCATTTTGGAACAAATGGCAGAGTGTCTGATGGTGGCGTTATCGAAAACACTGCTTTTTATGACAAGCTGAAACATGGAACATTGAACATAACACCAGCATGTCAGTCAAAATCCGGTGGACCTCTGCTTCTATATGTATTTGTCGGTGATGATGCCTTTGCCCTTCGAGAAGATTTTCTGAAGCCTTTCAGCCAAAAACAGCTTAATAGGGAAAGTAGAATCTTTAATTACCGTTTATCAAGAGCGCGACGAATTGTTGAGAACACCTTTGGAATTTTAGCTGCCAGGTTTAGAATATTTCATACAGCTATTAATATGAAGCTGGAAAATATCGAGAAAGTAGTAATGGCATGTTGTGCGTTGCATAATTTTTTACATAAAAATAGTTCTAATTACAGTCCCCCAATTTGTTTTGATTCTGAAGATACAGAAAGAGGTGAAATGGAGTTGGGCTTACGGCCTGAACCAAACACTTTGGTAAATTTACTACGAAGCCACCGTAGGAATGCTACAAATAATGCAAATGACGTTAGGCAACAATTTATGCACTATTTTTGTAATGAGGGAAGTGTCCCCTGGCAAGACGCCTTCGTTTAATGATTATATTTATTTTTATTTGCTTTTGATAAGCCAGTTAAAACTTCTTTAATATACGTTATGACAGAGTTATTTAGCATTTCATTTGCTACCTCTCACTTCTCTGTATATATGTATATATTTTTGTTATCGTTTTAATACAGCAGATATCAAAAAAGATAAAGACATTTAAAACAGAATAATTTTGAATTGCAGCTTATTATGGAAAAGGGCGAGGGGGTGCTAGACTACTTTTAAAAGTGAGTGTATTATATTTCACTAAACATGCCATGTTACAAAATACAACAAATATTTTTAAATCCTTACTTTGCTGTATTTATTTTGTAATTTAATATACATGTTTTAACATATTATAAAATAAATGTCCAGAAAATTCAACTTAACTTAATATTTACTTAATTAATTAAAACTATCATTGGGATTGTAATGTCCAAAATAAGTTCCTGAGTATAAGGATTTACCATGTTTTGTTCTTGCTGAACAGGGTTATGAACCTGTTGTAGTGTTGTAAAACTGGCTGTCTGTTGCTGTACAGCTTGCCCCTTTTGGGTAATAGTTATTTCCGAAGATTTGTCAATATTTCCCAACTGGGCTTCGAAAAGTAAATCCATAATTAATTTTTCTGCTACCATTGCCGTTTCTTTGGACAATTTTCGTAGTTTATAAGCCACTTTTTTGCCGACTACAGCAAATTCATCTTCTGCATGTTAATTTTTTAATTTTTTATGTACATCGATCAAAATGTCATCGGCAGAAATTCCAGAAACCGAGGCGGAAACTTTTGCCTTCTTTCTTCTGACTGTTGGGGTTGTAATCGAGCGGGACGTTGAAGCAGCTGATTGTGGTCGGCAGTTAGTTCTCGGAAGACTTTCATCAATAGATGAAGATTGTAGCGACTGGATGAACTGGCTTACTTCGTCCTACAAAATGTTCAAATTGTTTAGGTGGATACGAAATAAATTAGCACTTAAGGGATTAATTCAATTTTATTTATTTATAAATTACCTCATAGAATTCCCTGCTCTCTTCCTGAGTACCATTGTTATCCTTGTCATTCATGTTGTCTTCCTCCTCCTCATCCTGCAAACTACATACGCCTGATCGGGTGACTTCCTGATCACTCAAAAATGAAAGTTCCTCGAAATACCACAAGTTAGGTGTATAAACATCGTCACTTCCAGCCCCGCTGCTTGTGGATTGTTTAACTTTTTTTAGTTCTCTTCTGTAACTTCCTCTTAAACCATCAATCCTTTTCTTTACAGTCTCTTTTATGGCCTCAGCATCCACTTCCTTTAATTTGTCTACTAGTAGTTCATATGCTTTTTCTTTTTTATTACGATCACTATACTCCCGCGACTTAATTTTCCACAAACATGGAAGGGTACGATAGAGTTCAATAAATTATAGTAAGAATTTGCGATCTATTTGGCGAAGATCCGTCATTCTAATTACTAAAAGTGCAACAGCTACCCAAACTTTACTAAAAAAAATTTGGCCGCCTCGTATCTACGCATCTGCAAAAACCATTGTACTTTAAACCTGTTTACGCCACATACTTCCGACTTCTTTGCTCATCGTACAAGCCCACGGACTTAAATCAACGAAATCAGAATACTTTCCATGTTAATAAAAGTTAAACTTTGAATGTTAACTGCTTTATAGAGTATCTTATATTTTACGGAAAAAAAATGCTTTTTATTTTATTAAATAAGAAAAGTATTGTTTTGAGCCTGTTAAAATAAGTGACAAACTTTCCTGATAATATAAAGTGTGTTTTTTTGCAATTTCTATACAAGCATTTGGTATCATTGCATCCGAGATGTTCCAAGCAAACAAACTGCCCATAGTTCCATGGCAATACTAATTCTACCCTTTTAATATTCTAAGGGTAAGTCAGTTAAGGTGAAATGCCATTTTCAGGTAAATCTACCAAACGATGATTCTAATTTGTCCGTTCATCATTCCTCTATTTGTCCTATTCAAATTTATTAACATTTACCATTTTTCTTTACAAAAATTAGACATAATGTTACATTGACAAATGCCACTAATAAAAAATTAAAAAAGAAGAATTTCTATAAATTATTAATAAACTATTAAAAAACTATTAATTCCTATAAAATTTAATGTTATACTATTAAAAGGATCTTCAATGTGAGTCGAAGGACTGAGTATAAATCTAAAAATGTTCTTAATATTTTATTCCTGGCCTCTAACAGAAAACCTGAACTAGCTAGAAAGACTATGAAAAATTTAATAATTTACTATCCTAGCCGTAGCATTTAACTCTAAAAGGGAAAATGAAGAGGCAGAAGAAAAAAAAAGAAAAAAAAAGGAATAGAAGAGTAGAACTAATTCACTTTTAACTTTTTAACTAACTTTTTTACACAGTTACTAAATCTTAATTCTTATTTAAGTAACTCGTATTTACTTATAATATTTAACTTAACAAATTCAAGTTGTGCATTTGCCATTTTTTATATTTAATAATAATACCAACATGCTATGATTTCCATTATATTTCTGACTGTTTGCGTTACCTCTACTCATAGTATTTTTTATTTAATATCAAAGACAAGACTGTCACATAACAATTAAAAATAAAATCCTTTTAAATTGAAATGCTTTAACTAGAAAAGAAGCGTGACACAAATTAAAAACTACCCGCACCCTTCAAGAAAAGCAGAGTTTTCCAAGCGTAACGCGGATGTATTTTTATACGAGACAACGAAAATATTTCAGAGCGCAATTGTTCTAACGTGGATGAAATACTAGACTGGCTCTAATCCGTATGTCACGCGATGTTTTCCAAGATTTACGCCGGCCTTTAATGAAAATATACGAGATCGCTTTTTGCCAACTTTTTCCATCATCATCATCTCACCGTTGCGGTTATTGGCTTTAGTTATAGATATATGTCAAAAAAAAAATTGATAAAAATCTATACCTTTACCTATTTTGCATGTAAATATTATAAAATCCCTTCAAATATCCTATCTATTCTCATCGAAAATTGCTACTGTTAGAGACGGTATAGGCATTGAATATTTTATTCGACATTAACCTATCTACACTCTTCCAAAATTCCCGGGATAAAATACTTAAACGCGCTTACAGGGATGGTGTTTTGTTCTATTTAAATACTTGCCAGAAATTTTAATACCTTCGCGCTCCAAAATTGGATACATAAATCAATTTTCGGTGCCTTTGGATTCTCCTATTTTATGCTGTTAATTTGCCGCGGAAGTGGCATGTTTTACGGTTAAACTATATAGGTCTTAATTAATCAATATTAATATACGCATGGAAGCCCCCACAGTATTTTCTATTTTAAACTTTTCTCTAATTAACAAAAATAAATATTTATTTTCAAGTTCAAAGCATTTGGAATGTTTGATTTGATGAACCATTCAAAAAATCAAAAGTTATATATTTTATTCCCGGAATTTCTAGCTCCGACTCGAAAGACCATGGAGAAGTACAAGGTGATTTCCCAATAATAAAATAAATAAATAAATAATATCTTTATTTAGCAAAAGCTACATTAAATAAAAACATAAATGAAATATAAAAGAAAAGTTGGTCATAACTGTATCAGGACACTCCGGTTTGTCCAGGGATGGTCTCGGTAATGGAGAAACAGCATCCCGGTTCCAGAAATATCCTGTCAGAGGTAGACCATAAATTAAAACTAGTCTTAACCTAAACATTATTTCCTTGCCCCACTTATTAACATAAAAGCACAGTTAATTGTTGTTTGCCTTATAATAATAAAAATAATGTCGACTCAGGTTGATCGAGTCGATTCGGTTGCAAGCAGCCGATGACACACATTTGGAACTTGGTTGACCTTGCTGACCAGACACATTGGTCTCCCCGTGTAACACTTAGAAATGCTTCGGTAGTTCCAAGAAGCTGTAACCAGTATCCCGGTTGGCACAAAAATACCCAGTCAACAGATAAACCCACAATCAAGATTATGATTGGAGCGGAAACAATGTATACTATAGTAAAACTTAATAAACTACATAATTAAAATAACATAATAAAATAACAAACACAATATTACTTATTCATGATAAATCTTCTCAAGAGCCCTCTGAATTGATCCAAAGTAATACAATTTTTGATGTTAGCAGGCAAGTTGTTAAATAGAATTAAACCTTTGTATAGAACTGAATTATGCATTTGGGTTGTGTTACATCTGTCGACTAGTATGAAGTCTATACGATTTCTCGTATTATAGTTATGTATATCTCCAAAAACTCTTAATTTATTACAAATATAATCGAAGAGCATCTGATGTTTTAATTTAAAAATAAACAAATAAACGTTATACAAAATTCTTTGATGTACAAACAACATATCTAGGACACCCAACATAGAGACAATATTACAATTTAGAATCAGTCTCATGGCCCTATTTTAAATTCTTTCCAGTTGGTCAATTCTATACTGTGGCAAGTTAAACAATAATGTTGAATAGAACTGTAAATGAGGAAGAGCAATGGCGTTGTAGTTTTAATTTGATGTACATTGACAAATTTTTTCCAACTCTTGTGATAAATCCAACTTTTTTTGAAAATTTTCTCATTACATAATCTGCATGAGCATGAAAATTCAGATTGGCATCGAAAATTGTTCCCAAATATTTAATTTCTTTGGTATACAAAATACTTTCTCCATTCACAGAAATCTGTATATTGCCCAAGTCTATAGAACTTAATCTAGATCTCTTGCCAAATATACAAAACTTGGATTTACTTGCATTTAAACTTAGTTTATTTCTACAATGCCAGATAAATAAAATGTTGAGGTCAACGTTCATGACCTGTTGTGGTTGATGAATGTCTTTACCCACCACATATAACATTGTATCGTCCGCAAACAACACCCCCGCACTACCTCCACCATATCGTTGACATACAATAAAAATAGCAAGGGGCCCAAGACCGTTCCCGGTGGCACACCATGCTTTACATTAACACTTTCAGATGAACTATTTTTGTACATGACTCGCTGAACTCTACCACTTAGATAAGATTAAAACCACTTCAATACATTATTTTTAAGGCCTAACCGTTCTAATTTCCTAATTAACATTTCTCTACTCACGGTTTCAAATGCTCTCTTAAAATCCAAAAACACAGCAAGTACTAGATTATCAGAGTCAAGGGCCCTGAGAAAACTATCAACTATATTATTAATGACAGACTCATATGAATGATTCTCACGGAACCTCGATTGGGTAGGTACAACTATTTTATTTATATTACAATGTTCGAGTAGCTGTTCCTTAACACATACTTCTAGGAGATTTTCATAAATAGATATTATAGGTATAATTTAGTGTTTTGCACTTTTGGAACAGGAACAACAGTATAAAGTTTCCAGGATTGCGGAAAAACCCCAGTACTTAAGGATGTATTGATAATATCTAAAAGACGATCACCCACAACATAAGCAACATCGCAAAGAACCTGATTAGAGATGCCACTCTTCCCACCACCAACGTTTTTTAGATTTTTAAGCATTTCCTTCATTTTAGTCACCGAAACTTTATTAAATTATGTCAAGGTATTCTGGACTGAAGGTGGTTCAATGAAATTTGTTTGACCATTTGCTGCTGGTGGAATATCTACAAGAATAAGATCAATACTATTCACGAAATAATTACTAAATCTATGTGCAATATCATCCTCCTGTATAATGATTTCATTTTCAAACTTTATTATATTAGGCATGTTTTGGTTTTTTCCTGGCAAAAGCGTCTTCAGATTTTTTCAGAGTTCTTTTTGATTATTTTTATTTAGATCTATGGTATTAGCAAAAAATATATCCTTTTCTATTCTTATCTTGCTTACTATGTTATTTTTTATAGCCTTATATTCATTCCACATGTTGTCGTTATTTTCTATGGCAGCCCTTTTATATAATCGATCCCTTTCCTGCATTTGCTCCCTTATATCTTGAGTTATCCATTTTTTATCGGCATATTTCTGTTTTTGCATAATTTTGATCCTTGGGCATATACTGTCAAGAATTGTTTTAATATCTGTGACAAAAGCATTAGCTAGTAAGTCAACATCTGAACTATTACTTTTCCAATGTAATATGTAAATGTAAATGTATGCATGTTTTTCCTAAAGTTTATTGCATTTACAGGTTTTAAAAGACCTATATAATAGAATGGTCACTGATTTTAGGACTTTATGCGAAATAGATTTGTAATTTGAAATTAAATAATCAATCAGAGTCTGACTTCTTTGGACTATTCTAGTTGGAGTCTTAATTATTTGACTAAACCCATTGGTGTAAATGATACTTAATAATTTGTTACTATAAAAACCGTTTTTTAATAAATCAAAATTAAAATCCCCAAGAATAATGTTGGTGCCAAAAATTTGCTCTAAATGCACAATCTGCTTAAATCCACAAATTTGCTCTATATATCCCCCAAAAAACTCTATAAATTTGGCATCTTGTTTCTGAGGCGAATGGTACAAAACAGAGCACAAATATTTACCTCCACCCATAGATAGCTCAAAAGACAACAACCAGACATAATCATCAATAGACAATACAGACCCCACCTTATATCTAATATCGTTTCTAATAAGGGCCAAGACCCCACCTGTTCTACTGTTGTTACTAGTGCATTGCTCCAAATTGTACCCATCAATAATCAACTCACATGGTTCAATAACCGGCATTATGTGAGTCTCTCTCAAAAGCAAGATCTTAGGCCTCCAGTCATTTACTAGTAAAATAATGTTATCTTTGTTGTTTAGATAACCTTGGCAATTAAAATAAACAATGTTGGTGTTAAGTGCAATATTTAGGTCTAGTTGCTACTTAATATATTTATTCCTTTGTAACTCTTTAATCCGCTTATAGGAATCACAACTAGTTACATCCCAAGAAACGTGATTGACGTTTAGCCTAGGAAAGTATACAATTGATACACTTACTACTTACATTATATTCTTTAACATCATGGGGTCCACTATACTTTAGACACACTTTATTTTCTTTACACTCTTTTAGTAAATGAGCATACCGACAGCACTTGAAACACCTTCGGATACCATATTCGTTGAAGACAGGATAACGGTTCTAACCAATGTTTATCTTCTCTTTTTCAATAAACACTGCGTACGTGGTATCATCAACTTCCAAGATCATATTGAACTTTTTGCTTACGATTTTAGTTTTTCTCACAATTTGAATTTTTCGGCTTAGAGATTCTGGAACATTATTTTGACTCTTTATTTTGGCCAAAATTTTATTATCTGATAGGTTGTACTCAGACTCATTAATGCCTACCACCTTAATCCTGTGCTCTAAAAGTTTTGGTACCTCAACCCTGTAGTTGTCACCCATGTTGTTCTGGATCTGCGACTGAATCAAAGTTAGGTCCTTCTCATTGCCACACTTAATGATAACGCCGCAACTTTTAGTTGCTTTTCCTAGCGATAAACCGGCTCCAATAACAGTAGGATTGACTTTCTTTCTCAAATCCTCCTTCACTTGCTTTACGTCTTTCTCCGGACACTTTTGCTTTACAACCAAAACTTTGCCATCATTTTTGGTGCCTATTTCTGCAGCATATGACAACTTGGACTTCACACTTGATGGGGCTGTTGACGGCTTACATTCCTTCAGGCTGGCAATTTCACGTTTCAAATTCTGGTTTTTGTTTAACAGGAGATCGACTTTTTGATTTAACTCGTTAGTTTTACTGACTAAGAGCTGCAAGGTGGCCATAATATCTCCTACATTATCTAAATGAATAACAATGTCATCTGTTTGACTATCTGTTTGACTATCTGTTTGACTTATATTTCCTAGCGCGCTCTGTCTTATATGCACCATCACTAAATGCGGAGGGATCACACGATTCACATTTCCATGTCGATTTTCTTAAATGAAAACCGCGCATGTCAACATTAACACACTTTCCATGATAATACTTAGAACACCTGGCACATTGTATTATCGACTTAATGTCATCAAATACTAAATTACATTTAGCACAATTACTTCCTGGATCACCGTCATCCAGAATTTTGCCGAAAGATGTAAAATTTTAAAACACTTCTTTTGATATAAATTATTAATAAAAAACTGTACTCTAACCCTCTGAAACACGCAAAAACTATGGATCGCCTATCATACGTGTTAACTGCTTGGACTACTACGAACTACTACTATAAAAAGATATAAAGTAAAAGAATGTAATAATCTTTCGAATCCAGCTGAAGTGACCAAACAGAGAACCTAAGAACTTGCGTAATATTTTATTCCTGGCATTTGAAGCTCCAGCTCGAAGAACTTTAAATGAATATAAGTTAATTTTCTAATAAGTATACATAAATAGGTACTATATTACTATTATAGCTAGAAGAACCGTAAAAGATTTAATAGTTTCATAAAACAAAAATATGAAATGTTCGATTCGAACTCGAAGGACCATACAAAAAATCTAAGAAATTTCATAATTTTTTTATTTACGTTAATGATTGGACTTCTGCTTAATTAGATGTTTAAGTAGAAAATGAAAGCAATTAGAAATAATGTGTTATTTTCTCATACGTTATGTGAAATTTAAAATAATTAAACTTAATTTAGAATAAATGTCTAAAGATTCCTCTCGTGTACCAGCATTTAAAAGAATTGTGGTGGACTTTGGTTTGATTGGATGTTGGAGTAAGAACTTTAAAAAAATATTTCGTTTTATAAAAAAAATATGAAAAGCTTTCGAATCCGACTCGAAGAGCCATATAGAAAATAGAGCAACTTTCATCATATTTTAAACCTGAGATTCCTTGCTCGAAGCAGAAAGACCATAGGGATATAGAGACATATAAGGACCATGCAGAAAGTCTAGGAATTTAAATAATAGTTTACTCCGGGCATTTCTTGATCTGGCTCAGAGAACCATAAATATCCATAACTACATAACAATAATAAATAACTATAAATCTATAAACTTTTATAATATTTAATTTCTGGAATTCCTTGCTCCGTCTCGAAGTACCAAAAGAGCTTAACGTAATATCCCAATAGTATAAAAATATATCTGAGCCTGCTAGAAGAACCATAAGACAATTTAATAACTTTATCATATAATGTGAAATGCTTTTGAATCCGACTGAAAGCACCATACAGAACATCTTACGACTTTAACAAAATTTTATTCATGGCGTTCTTTACTCTGGCTCGAAGAACCACGAAGAAGCTTACAGGACTTTTCCAATAGTAAAAAGAAATCTGTGCTTGCTAAAATAACCATAAAAGAATGTACTAATTTGATATTATAATGTCAAAAGGCTTATGATTCCGACTCGAAGATCCATACAAAAAATCTAAGAACTCTTATATTATTTTATTAATAACATGGGAAAGCAAAGAATTTATTAACAGAATAAAACATCTGTGTTTGCTAAAAGGGCCTTAAAAGAATATAATAATATTAATATTATAATATTAAATAATATTTTTATAATAAAATAATACGAAACTCAAAGAACCATCTAGAAAATCTAAGAACTTTTATAATAATTTACTTAGAGCATTTTCTGATCCGGGTCGAAAAATCAAAGAGAAGAATAAGGTAATATTCCAAGAGCAAAAAGAAATATGCGCTTGAAGAACTGTGAAAGAATTTCATAATATATGAAAAGCTTTTGAATCTGACTCGAAGGATCATATATAAAAACTGAAAACTTTACTAACATTTTCTTAAGAACATTCCTTGCACCGCCTCGAAGGACCAAAAAGAAACTTAAAGAAATTTCTCAAATGTATTAAGACACATGTGCTTGCTAGAACGATAAAGAGAGTTGACAAGACTGTTCCGAGGCCCCGCAGCCGAATACATTCTTGTATGTGTCTACGCATCGACAAAATAATATGATCGATGTGTGGTTGTGCCGCTTGTAATACAAGCAACTTAAAATTTCTGGATAGTTTTACTAGAGTCTGTGGCAAATAATGCAAAGTGGTTAGTCTCCTCAATATCATATTCCACATAAATATGTTCGATCGGATTATAATCCGGTAGACAAGGTGATCAAACAAAATATTAGTAAAGGGGTAATCGGCTATTATAGGCAATAGTCCCCCAAACTATTACTCCAATAGTCCTGTGTAAATGCCTCTCAATAGCAAATCCACGGTGCCGTCTTATCCTTCTGCGGTCATCATGCATACCGAGACAGAATGGAGATTCGTCGCTGAAGATAAATCTATGCCATTCTGTCTGCGAATGTTGCTGTTCTTTGCGACGGTATAAAAAAAAGGCCAAAAGCCTGAATGCGAAGATAGAGTGTACACGTAGTAACAGGTCTCCCTTCTTCTCCAACCTATGGGTTAGCGATCTGATGCATAGTAGCAAACTGGTTTCATAGGGATAGTTATCTAAAGCACCTATCTTTGTATTCCTCGATCTTCTTCTATCCAAATTTGATTCCCACGCATTACCATCATTACAGTACAATTAACCCGGTGGCTATATTTGCGATAGGACAAATCAACATCTCGATAGGCAATAATTCTGCCGCTGTCAAAATTGCTAAGATGGTAATCATTTTAACGTTTTCGAAGAAGGCATTTTTTTATGCTTAACCCTAGTAAATGGATGAGCAATAACTAAAAATATCTGGACTAATCACTGCACTTATATCAGTCAAAATAAAATGCTTTCATTTCAAAACAAACCACCTTTAACATCGAAAAAAAATCAATTTAGATATACAAAGGGACATTTAATTTTATATTTGATAAAGTTCTGTCAATTACCTCCTCATCTCCAGTTAACCTTACTTTGATATGTCAAATGGGAACCCCCATCATGGGACACATCATTGCAAGCAGCATTAAAATATCTATGCAATAGTGCCAAAAAAAAACTAATTCAATTGACGTATCTGCGAATAGTTACCAAAAATGTTTGGAAATAATGGATATTTTATCGACTTCAAACTTTTGTATTTCAAATGGCTACCCTAAATGGGATACATAATTTTTAAAGGTCCCATACAATCTCCCATCTAACCAAACCGAAAAAAGCAAAATAGGTTGACGTATAGTACGGTAGCAAATAGTACGCAAAAATGTGTATGGTAATAAAGGACTTTTTATGAATCTAAATTTTGGTCAAGTCAAGTGTGACCACACATTATTTGAAATGGCAAAAAATTTCCTTACTTCGCTAAAAAAATTGATGCAAAGTTAAAATGATGCACCAGTAAAAAGTGTGGTAATAAAGAGTTCATTGAGACCAAATTTTTTTTCTAAGTGTGCAGTATAATATTTGGCGCATTAATCTCCTAGTATTTTTTGCATTACCTAATAGGTACAAAAATAACACTGCAGAAACCAGCATTTTTAATACGTTTAAAAACCAGTTGATTATTATTATTGTTAAAATTGTCATTCTGACGCTTTGAATTCAGAACTGCGAATAATTTAAAATGGTGTGTACGCTAGCCGAAATAATAGAATATTTTTCTTTATGGCCCTGGAGATCGGAGCACTCGTAGAATCGCCAGGTCATTTAATGACAGACATCTAGACAAGAACGTAGGCCACAAATATGTACTAGAATTGTTAAGGAAGCTTGAGGAAGCGCGATATGTCTGCAATAAAAAGTGTACTGAGGAAAGGGTTGTTAATGAAGCATGCCAAATTGGGGTACTGGAACAAATTCGCAATGGATCCAACATCATCTATCACATCCCCAAAATGGCAAAGTTAAATAATATGTCAACAGGTGATGTACACAAAATTTAAAAAAAAATTTTCCCTTACAAAATTCAATTCCTTCATCTGCTAGGAGAAGACGATTTTGATAGGAGAATTGAATTTTGCGAACTGATGCGCCAGCGAATTGACGAGGATCCCCATTTACTAAAGAACATCTGCTTCAGTGACAAGACAACTTTTTTTCTAAATAAATTAGTAAACCAGCATATCGAGTGGAAGTTTGACTAAAGGGCGTGGTGCAATTGAATGGCCCGCACGGTCGCCAGACTTAACACCACTAGATTTTTTCCTTTGGACGTATTTAAAAAGCTACGTTTGTAAAACCCCACCTGTAATACCCCACGTTTGTAAAATATTAATGACTTAGAGGATCGAATTACTCACGAATGTAGAGATATTAGGGGACAAACACGGCCAATATTCGTGAGAAATTTCAAAACAGATTTGACTAATGTCTTGCGAGTAACGGAGTACATTTTAAGCACTTTATAAAATAAATTCTGTGAACTGATTAAATTGTTTATTTTTTAAATACCTTTTTACATCTTTACTGTTTATAAGTCCATAAACCTAAATTTTTTTACACCGTTGGGTGGTAGGTTGTACGCCCTTTAAAATCGTGTATCATACTATAAGATAGCCATTTAGCATACCTAAGTATAACGTCGATAAAATATTCATTAATTCCAGCTATTTCAGCTCACTTTTCGCTAGTAGGTCAACGGATTAATTTTTTTTGACACTGGTGAAAAGACACTTTAATGCTGCAATGTCACAGGAAAGGGGGTCCTATTTGTTTGACATATCAAAGTGAGGTTGGCTAGAGGTGAGAGGTTGGTAAAAGAACTTTGTCAAATATAAAATTAAACGTCCCCCTCTATATTTAGATTGACGTGTTTCTTTTTTGCTTTAAAAGTTGTTAAGGGTAATTTGTTTTGGAATGAAAGAACTGTATATAGAATTTATTAATTCGATGACTTATTATGAAGAAGCTCTTGACTGTCATTCGAGGGACCATACAGAAAATGTAAGAACTTTTTTAATAAAGAGTTATAATAAGAACTTTTATAATATATACTACGAGTATTCCTTGATCTGGATCAAAAAATTAAAAAGAAGAATAAGGTAATATCCTAATGGGATAAAAAAAAACTGTGCTTGCTAGATGACTGAAAAAATTTAATAAATTCTCATCATCATATGAAAAGCTTTCGAGTCCGACTTGAAGGACCATACAGAAATTCTAAGAAGTCTTATAGTAATTAATTTTGAGCATTCTTTGATCCGAGTTGAAAAATCAACCAGAAGAAGGTACCTAATATCTCAATAGTGTAAATAAATCTGTGCTTCTTATACCTTGTTAGAAGGACCATGAAAGAATTTAATAATTTGTGCTAGAAAGGGCCAATAAAAATTTTATAATTTCATAACATCATATGAAAAGCCTTCAAAACTCAAAGACCATACAGATAATCAAATAAATTTTATAATAATTTACTCAGAGCAATCCTTGATCCAGATCGAAGGACCATTAAGAAGAAAAAGGAATATCATAACAAGATAAAGAAATCTAGGCTTGCTAAAAAGATCATCTAAGATCAATCTAAGAACTTTTGTAATATCTTATTTCTGGTATTCCTTGCTTCAGCGTGAAGAAACTTACCTTAATTTTTTAATAAAATAAAGAAATCTGTGCTTGCTAGTAGGGCCATGAAGGAATTTAATAATTTCATAATATAATATAAAAAACTTATAAGTCCGACTCAAAGGATCCTACAAAGAATCTAAAAACTTTCGTAAAATTTTATTGGTGTCATCCGTGGAGAAGCATAAGGTAGTATCTCAATAGTATAAAAAATATGTGCTGGCTAAGTGACCATAAAACAATTAAATAATTTTACTCTAGAAAGCTTTCGAATTCCACTCGCAGGACTATCCAACAAATCTAAGAATTTTAATAATAATTTATTCCAAGCATTACTTGATCGAGCTCAAAGAAACATTGAGATATATAAGGTAATATCTTCATAGTATAAAGAAATATGTGCTTCCTAAATAAGTTCTTAGATTTGGTCGTTCGAGTCGGATTTAGAAGTTTTTCATATTATATTTTGAAACTATTAAATTCTTTCATGGTCCTTCTAGCAATCATAGATTTCTTCATCCTATTGACTTTATACTTTTCCATGATCCTTCGAGCCCAAGAAAGGAATGCCAGAAATAAAATAAACTGAATTACAGATAATTGTTATATTATACAGATCGTGTTTTTGTTCGTTACTTATAGGAAATCGCATAGAGGCGAAATTTTGCAACGTTTTATTTATTATTTTATTGTTATTGTTGTTGCTCTCTTTAAACTGTATATATTGTATTTTGTTGTCTCTCTCTTCCCTTATAAAAGGTGAGCTAACGTGGCGCCACAATACTAATCTCTCGCAATGCTAAATGTGTTTAATTATCAGAGCAGTCAAGAGAAAACATTCTTCCATCTCCGTCCGAATGAATGCAAAAATACGGGATAGCTTGTGTCCAATTCTCTAGTATTTTTAAAATTATAATTAAGTGCGGCAACGGTGCAATCCTTGCTCAACATGAACAGGTGAATTTCAATATGGCTGAATAGTTATTGTTGCTGATTAATTTTGTTTTGTTTTACATCATTAGTTGAGATTTTGGACGAGTACTTGAATTTTACGTATTTTATTACCTACCGGATTTAGGTGAACTTGGTTACAGTAGTTAGTAGTTGTAGTTTTTTGTAGGATATATATTATGTGTGTAAAGCTAGCGTCCGATCGATATCCAGCAACCAAAGTCATGGGAATTAATTTTCTTTCGGAGATGGAAAAATAATCAAGAGTCAATTGGCTTTGTTTAAGAGTAAACTTTAATAGGGCTATAAACTTGTTCATGGGGTTGTTAGTTAGGTTGCAAGAATTATTGGAATTTAGGAATTGAATAACCTTAGATAAATAATCTGGTTTGTTCATTATAACAATACAGTTTCCCTTGTCGGCTTTTGTTAAAACTAAATTATCTTTGGCCATCTTATTTTTTTAATGTTTTAAAACTATGTTATTTTTCTTATTATAAAGATGATCAATGTTGTTATCTTTCAAATATTTGTTGATTTTAAAGGATATTTGCCCTCTCACACACTCTGGTTTGTAAAGTTCATGGGTTTTTAGAATTCTTTCAGCTTCAATTATAAGTTGTTCAGAAACATAACTTGAATCAAAATGTGGTAAGTTGAACTTTAGGACCATATTTAAAAGATGTATTTCCTGGTTAGAAAGAGCACTATTGGACAAGTTGAGAATACGAGGATGAAATTTATGGGGTTCAGTACTGTTCTTATAGGAATTTGAAAAGTTGTTATTTTGTTTATGCTTTAAATTATGTAGTTTTTTGTTCAAAATTATAAAATGTTCCTTACCCTTTCTACGTACATGTTATATATATAATATCCTTTAAAATCAACAAATATTTGAAAGATAACAACATTGATCATCTTTATAATAAGAAAAATAACATAGTTTTAAAACATTTAAAAAATAAGATGGCCAAAAATAATTTAGTTTTAACAAAAGCCGACAAGAGAAACTGTATTGTTATAATAAAACAAACCAGATTATTTATCTAAGGTTACTCAATTCCTAAATTCCAATAATTCTTGCAACCTAACTAACAACCCCATGAACAAGTTTATAGCCCTATTAAAGTTGTAATTAAAGTACTCTTAAACAAAGCCAATTGACTCTTGATTATTTTTCCATCTCCGAAAGAAAACTCATTCCCATGAATCCCTCCACTCCTCTCCTTTACTGCCTACCGAAAATACATAAAGCTAACTACCCTGTTCGTCCAGTAGTTGCCTACATGAATTCTCATGCTTCCAGACTTTCTTCTTGGTTATCTTCTATTTTACCTTCTACGTTAAACTTCAACAATCCTTTCTCTATAAAAAATTCTTTTGAATTAACTGAACATTTATTTCCTATCCAGATACCACCCCAATCCTGGCTTATCTCTTTTGATGTTACTAACTTGTTTCCGAGCATACCTCCGAGTGATTGCATTTCAATACTCAGAGAACTACTTTATACTAACACTAATTTACCCAGTCATTTCATTTTGGATTTGTGTTCTCTAGTCAATTGTGTGCTCCTTCAAAACTTTTTTCAATTTGACAATAATTTTTTCGAACAAAAAACTGAATTAGCAATGGGCTCTAATTTGTCACCTTTTTTAGCCGAACTGTTTATGTATAAACTAGAACAACAAATTTCGGAACACCATTTATTTAAAAAACATATAAAAACATGGGTTCGCTACGTAGACGACATTTTTACTATTTTTAATGAAACCAAAGACGACCTAGAAAACTTTGTTGATTTCATTAATTCTGTTCATCCCAACATACAGTTTACCTACGAGTTAGAGAAAGAATCAAGTTTGCCATTTTTAGACCTTTTAATCACTAATCACAATAACTATTTTGAATTTCAAATATATCGTAAACCTACAGCCACAGATACAGTAATACCCTTTACCTCTAATCATCCCTTTAGCCAAAAATTTGCCGCTTTTAATTGTTTTTTTCATAGATTGTTCAATATTCCACTAAACGATATTAATTTAAAAAAAGAATATAATATAATTTTACAAATCGCTCGAAATAATGGATATCCTATAAATGCTATTAAGAAGCTATACAACAAACATTTTTTTAAAAAACTTAATAAACCATTACTCAGTAAACCCAACACCCTCGGATCTTATCGATCTATTACTTACTTTGGCAACGTCTCTTCTAGTGTCGCACAGTGTTTTAAGTCCAATGAATTTGTCACTAAACCTAATATTTGTTTTAAAACCAAAAACAACTTGGCAAAACATTTAGTAAACACTAAAGATAAAATACCGATAACACACCGATATGGAGTTTACAAGTTAACTTGTTCCCACCCATTATGTGATATCTGTTATGTCGGCCAAAGCGGAAGGAAAATTGAAGTCAGAGTCAACGAACATTTAAGACTTATCACGCGAAATAAAAATACTTTTATTAACAATACCAATTCTCCTTTTGCGAACCACATATTAGAGTCTGGGCATAGTTTTGATCCGGGACCTAACACTGAGGTTTTGCATGTTTGTGAGAAAGGGTTACAATTGGACTTGTTGGAAGCATTTGAAATAAATAGGGCCATAAACTCCCCAGACTGCACATGTATTAATGAGCAAACCAAGTTTGACAGTTTACGCTTTTTTGATTCAATTAGCCCTAGAAAATAACTTTTACCTTTATTGTTTCTAACTCTTTCATCTTATCTTATAATATTTGTATTAGTCAAAATTTAAAATATTTTCTTTAACGCAACGCTAATATACAATAGTTCCTTATAGTACCTTCTTTTAATATGTAGAAATCTGTATCGTCCTTAGTATAAATTTTATATTTTAAATCGTAGATGTCCTTATTGTACTATGTTTTTAATTTTAATTCTTTTATTTATTGTTGTTTTTTTTCCCGATAACGGGTAATTTTTTGGTTTATTTGGTGAACGTATATGTTTTTGTAATGTTCTGGTAAGTTCTAAATCTATATTGTTATAGCGAATAAGCTCTTTTTTAAAAATGTCCTGAATTACCTGTATTTTATTTTATTTTAGTATCTGATGATGGCTGTTTACACAGCCGAAATGCATAATACATTTACCTAAGTGTCCTACATGCATTTTTCTTGGAGATAAAGACTTCCCCTATTTGTAATCTTTAACTACATTAATTTGACGCTTCCAGCCTCCAGCGTCATCACAGCCCTCATCACAGCCATCATTATCTGCCGAATGTCGCCAAGGCATTTTTAAACAATTTAAACAACACTTTTTAGTACTATGCTTGACAAAGAACTAATAATGATATACATTATCGATATTTTGTATTTAAGACATATTTAAAAAAACTGTTTTTTTTGTTAGTAAAATATTTGCAGATGAATTTAAGTCGTACACTTACATCAATAAATATTGATAGAACCGTGTTACACTGCTCAACATAATTTAAGGTAAGAAAAAAATAGTTCAATCGAAAAAATATTAGAAACATTTTTAGATATCCCGAGATTTTAAGCATGTGTGTATAATCGAATTATGAATTCTATCATAGTAATTTAAGCTAGCACACATTTCTTTATATTTTTGAAATATTACTTTATACTTATTAACTAACTTTGTTGAGTTTCATGAACCTTGAAAGATTCTTTGAAACGCATACAGAATATGCTTTGAAAAGTATAATTAGTTAACTTAGTGCTTTTACTTTGTACAGTGGATAGATTTTCTTGGAAAGACTTTGGGCTCTTATTTTTATTGATACATAAGATGTCCTCTCTGGTGGAAAAATGTTTCTTAAATATACAGGACGTACGACATATTTACGAATTTGTTATTCTCATTACTTAAAAAGAGGAGCTATTGAATAAATAAAAATAATAATACAAATTTGTCAAAACAAAGGTAAGAACACAAAGTCACGGTCAAGCTGTGAAAAAATTATATGGATTTGATGAGACCGTGACTTTGTGTTTTTTTGAATTTTTGATGTTTTGGTTCTTTGAATTTTTTCAAAGCTGTGAAAAAATGATATAGATTGGATGAGACCGTGACTTTGTGTTCTTACCTTTGTTTTGTTTTTGTTTGGTCTCTTAGAGAAAAATGGATGATACGTTTCTATACAAATTTGTGCCCTCTGGAACTCGTAGTATTTTATTCCTGGCATTCCTTGCTACGATGACTATGGAGGAATATGAGGTATTTACTTAATAATCTAAAAATAGCTGAGCTTCTAGCATGCCCAGAAAAAATTAATAGTTTTTTAATTAATATATCTGCAATGCGACTCAAAAGACCAAAAATCTAAAAGCTCTTATAATAATTTATTTATTATCCTCCCATAGTTCTTAAATAGTTTATTTATGTTAGAAACTATAAGGGTAACGAGTTTTCCAATGGTATCGAGAGGCTCAGGAATTATCTCCAACCAAAACATTAAAATAGATGTTTTAACTTTTTGGGAGAATTTAATACTATATAAACCAAATAATATCCAAAAACGCAATGCATCCATAAATATGAATATATTAATATTTATAAGTTAGGCCTTTTTTTTAAGGCGTAAAGCCAACAAGAATAGATATTAAAAAATTGGAATATTATCTATTACTTATGCAGTCTTATTTTAATATATTGAAACGTAGGCCTCGTTGTTAAAATGTTTATTTTTAGATAATTATTATATTTTTTATAAGAGTGTTGTCCGGGGTGTCCAAATTTGGACACCTTTGTAGACTATCTCGATTACTATAGGAGGTAGTGCCTTGCGGTTTTCGCATTATTGTGCTACTTTTATATGAAACGAAATACACCACTGTCAAAAATTTAACGACTGTCATAGTTTTTAATCTACAACGTGATTTTAAAAATTTTGGATTTTAGGACCCCTCTTGAATATCCGTTATTATTAAACATTTTGAAAAAATAAAAGTAAAAATGGCTCTGATATGGTTGTTTCTGTAGAACACGATTATATAATGTGTTTAAATTTTCTAATAATTTATGATTTTGAGATAAAAAATTAACTGATGTTTTTTTTTTAACAAAACAACTTGTATGTTTTTAAATAGAACAATTTTCTTTATTTTCTTCCTTTTAAAAATACATAACACTATACACTTATTTTCAAAACTGACCAAATAAGAGATCATTTTTGCAAAATATTTACCTATTATTTTTAATAATATTAATTTTAATAGTAGACCGTGGTCATTCCTGTGGAAACAATGCCGTATTGTTTTTAAAAAGGTCATGATAGAATGACAGATTCTTATAGAACTTTCAATTATAAAAAAGAAATATTAATTATTTTTTTAAATTTTTATTTTATTTTATATTTTTTAAATTATATGTTGTTTATTTTTTTCTTTTTAAATATTAAATCTAAATATCTCATAAAAATGGTTCAAAATTATTTCCATTTTCTTTTACTTAAATTTCACGTAATCTCGTAATGCGTTTTATTGCATTTCAAATTCAAAATATTTTATTTGCCTATATAAGAAAAATAATTCTAACTAAAAACTTTGCAATGTTTTGCAAGTCCATATGTGTGATTCTTTTTGCAACAATTGCAAAAAGAATCACATAGTTATCTTAAACAAAAAAGATGGTATCGTGATTTTTAAAACCGTTGACACCTGTCATTAAGTATGCCATTATATAAAAAAGAATTCTGAAAATCTGCTGTTCAGTACACAATTTAATAACTTCAAAAGATCGATCAGAAACGTAACTTTAAAATAATTTAATGGTATTACTTGAAAAGCCAATATAATGTAACTTGGAAAGTAATAAGTTATGTTAAGTTGTCATCTATAGTCAAAGGCTTAAATATAATCTAATAAAGTAAGATAGATCCTTTTTTCCTCGTTAAGTCTAATATCATCGGAAATTTTGACGAGGCATGAAACCAGACTGACAATCGAAATTTTTTTAATTTGCATTTTAAAGTACAATGAGACGCTCATGCAATAAGTTCAAAATGAAAATATCGGAAGATCTTCCTGCCTACCTTATGGGACCATTGCTTCCTATACATTTTTGCGGAAATGACTTTTCTAGGAATGGATGAATAGTATTAGCATTACGTCTTGGTGCACCATCTTGTTGTAAATATATATTGTTTAAATTTTTCAAAGGAGTATTTTCTATAAGCTTAGAAATAACTTATTGTAGTATGTTTAACTACTGATCGTTTTAAATACCGAAGCTGTTAGTCCTGCTTCAAACATTCTAAAAACTAGTTACACACCCAAAATAAGATATGCAACGTTAAACCCGAAGCTTCCTTGCCGTCGTCGTTCAAAAATAATATGAGTATTTTCTTGGTGTTAATGCTTAGCACTATGCCTATTAAAGATTCCACCTGTTGAGAAATAGGCTTCAATCGTTCCAAATTATAAATCAGCAAATGTTAATGTTCAATTGTGTCAATATACCAATTACAGAAAAGTAAGCGATGTTCAGCGTCGCTGTAAGGGTGAGTTTGTGTACTTTTGGAATAAAATGGGCTTTATTTATCTCTGACTTTATAGTCAATGACTCTACAAGATGTAGATGGAATTGCAGCTACGCATTCCAAAATACTAATTTAATATTTAATAAGGGTGGAGATTTGGATCAGCCTTGTAATTTCCGTCCCATTTCTATTTTGTCTACCCTCTCTAAGATAGTTGAAAAACTTGCAAAAAGCAGAATTTTGTCCTTTTTACATCATAATAGCATTTTGTCTGCAAATCAGTTTGGATTTCAAGCCGGTAAAGGGACTCATGATACTGTTTTTAGCTTTTTGGAGAGCGTCTATGTGTCCTTGAATTCTGGAGAGTCATCGGCGGCAGTGTTTTGTGATCTATCCAAAGCATTTGACTGTGTGGATTATGGAATACTGTTATCTAAGCTCGATAAATATGGTTTTAGGGGCATAGCGTTGCGATGGCTTGAGTCCTATCTATCAAATCGTACTCAGAAGGTTACAGTGTCTGGGCGTTTGTCTGCTTCTAGATCCCTAAAATGTGGCGTTCCCCAGGGTTCAGTGTTGGGACCACTGTTATTTTTACTGTATGTGGATGACTTGAGTTCATTGAAACTGCAGGGCAAGGTGGTTCAGTTTGCTGATAATACCACCATACTATGGAGCCATAAAAATTCTGAATATATTAAGACTTGTATCCTTGAAGACCTTCAGATTTTTTCAGGGTGGTGTGCTTCCAACAGGCTCGTGTTTAATGTAAGAAAGACGTCTATTATGGGGTTTAAGTGCGATGTTCAGGGTCTGATGTTTGACGAAAATTCCCTCTTGCAGAATAAAGAGTGCTGCAAGTTCTTAGGAATTACCATTGATGGTCGCCTTCGGTTTGAAGATCATATTTTACATTTAGCTGGGAAATTATCTTCTGGATGTTTTGCAGTAAGAATGGCAAAACAAGAGCTGCGAGGGGTGGTTGCACGTTCAGTGTACTTTTCACTTATTGAATCTCATATTCGGTATGGCTTGCCTTTTTGGAGTTTAACCAATAAGGGGCTACTTAACATTGTCTTTGTTATTCAAAAAAAAGCAGTTGTTTTGCTAAGTTAAGAGATTTTTGCAAACCCCTCTTCATTTCTGAAAAAATCATAACTCTTTTTTCACTCTTTATCTTAGAAACAGCTGCTCTTATTTACAAAATTCCCAAACTACCCTCTGACATTTTCTTACATAAGTAAGAAAATTTACAATCATGTTCCTCTATGTGTTAGACATATATCGGATGTTAAGTATTTAAAAGAGAATTAAAAGCGCTTTTATTGGCTAAGGCGTATATTATAACCTGGATGACTTTTTTAATGATAGGTTTTTAACCTTGGACATGTTTGAAAATTTTTTTTTCCTTTCTTCTTCTCTAGTTTTGTCAACAAGTTTACCTTTATTTAGTAATTGATTGTTTTATCTTTAATTCATTATGTTCAAAAAGTTTTGTCTTCTTGTGTTTAATTATGTTCATTGTTTTGCCAGTTTTTGAAATTGTATTTTTGTTTTGTTTTTTTTAGCTTGTAGGATGCTTGTAGATAAGATTATTCATACGTAATATAGCACATTTTCTTTCTTTCTTTCTTTCTTTCATCCAATTGATTGTCTTTTTGTTAATTTTTTGGTCTTAGTTTTGAAAAGGCACCATGATTCATTAAATTTTCTTTTAGTTTTACAAACCTGTTGGGAAAAGGTTATCTTCTCTCGGGATAGCTACAAGAGGTAATGCAACTCCTTAATAAGTAGGAATATAACGAATAAAAAAATTGCAGGTACCTATTAAAATATAAGTTTGTCGCCTGGACGAAATTTTTATTATATTTTTAAAAAGGAAAAAATAAAACGGATTTTTCTATTAACTAAAAATATATAGGGTATTCCAAAAAACATAAATTTATTTTTTATCTCAAAATCATAAATCATTAGAATATAACACACTATTAATATATTATACATTATAGCGGGTTATCCATTTCGAGGTTGGCTAAGTACAACCCTACCGTTTGACACCTGTCAGAAATAAACGTCATATTAAGCGTTTTTTTTTAGTTGAAGGTTTGCCGTTTATAAATATGGATCGTTTAACAGTCCAACAACGTACTAAAATTAATTAATTATTCTATAAAAATGGTGATTCTCCTGTGTCAACGTTTAGAGCTTTACGAGCTGATTATGGTCGACATAATGGTCCTACAGAGCAAACAATTTCGAACATAGTAAGAAAATTTAAAGACACTGGATCGGTTACTGATATTGTAAGGCACGCGCATCACCGTAACGTTCATTCAGCTGAAAATATCGCTGTTGTGGCTCAATGTGTGGAGGAAGACCCAAATTTGTCAATCCCTCGGCGTGCTCAAAATTTGGGTTTGTCTTACGGCTCACTGTGGCGAGTTTTGCTTTTGGATTTACACCTCCACCCCTACAAAGTCCAACTCACTCAAGAACTTAAGCCTATAGACCAAGGACAACGCAGAACATTCGCAAATTGGGTGCTTGAACAACAAGCTGTTGATGCTCATTTTTCGAGCAGAATTTTCTTTAGTGATGAGGCTCATTTTACGCTGTGTGGCTACGTAAATAAACAGAATTGCCGCATATGAGGTTCTGAAAATCCTCAGGTGATCGTAGAAAGGCCTTTGCATCTAGAAAAAGTGTTTAAGGTCTGGTGGTGTCATTGGTCCGTATTTTTTTGAAAATAATCGTGGGAGAGCCTTAACAGTAAACTCTGAGCCGTATGGAAGCATGTTGACCAATTATTTTTGGAGAGAAATCGAAGAAGAAGATAGATCTGGAAAAGGTGTGGTTCAAATAGGACGGGGCCATAAGTCACACAACACAGGCCAACCGAGCTCTTTTGCAAGAGAAGTTTCCAGGACGTTTAATTTCAAGATTAGGTGATATCTATTGGACCCCAAGATCCCGGGCTATGCAAAAGATCGTGTCTACGCCAATAACCCTCAAACTCTTCAACAACTTAAAGCCAACATTCGTAAAGTTCTAGCCGAGATATCACCTGAAATGTGCCGAAAAGTGATTGAAAATTTTCTTAAAAGGATTCTTGAAAGTTTGTCAGAGGTCCCGCGGTGGACATTTAATTGATATTGTGTTTCACATATAATGGAATGATTCAATCTTTAAAACAAAATAAAAATTTCGTCTCCATCTGAATATTTTGTGTGTTTTATTTAACTTTACTTTCCCAAGCATAAAATGGATAACCATTATTTATATTATTATATATATATTATTATTATACATTACAGACATTGTATAATCGTATTACTCGGTAAAAGTCCCATCAAAACCATTTTTTACATTTTCAATGTGCTAAATAATAACGGAATTATAAACGAGGTCCTAAAATCCAAAATTTTCAAAATTACTCTATAGATTAAAAACTATGACAGCTGTAAAATTATTGACAGCAGCATAGTTCGTTCTTTAAAAAAGTAGCACATAAATGCGAAAGCAAGCAACCTCCTATAGTTATAGTTATAGTCCAAGTTTGTTTCATTTATGAAGTTAATGGGTTGCGCCATATAAGCTGTGATTCGATGAATATAAAAAGTGAATTTTTATTATTTCTTCGATCATAGTCCATTTTTTAATAATTATGTTCTTAACAGACTCAGTAGGAATGGGATCTTGTCACACACATGATTATTAAAAAATGGACTACGATCAAAGAAAAAATAAATATTCCCCTAAATGTTTCTTTAGACCTCCTTAATGTTACCTTTGAAAACAATTACTTTCAGTATCACGACACTTTCTACACACAAGCTTTTAGACTTAGAATGAGAATTTGTTTGTCACCAGTATGTGCAGATCTTATTAAGCAATGATTTACAAGATACTCTATAGTCCATTTCTTAATCCGTAGGAGCACACGAAAGGGTCGATAGTCATAAAACGGTCGTAAACCATTGGCGTCCCACTTTTTAAGTACATTAAGACCTGAATATTTTCATTTGTTGGGTTTATTTAATAGTGCAAGAAATAGGCCAATTTTAGCCATAAATTCTTTGAATTACTTAAGTACCCAATGAACAAGTTCTTTTTAACCCTTATAAGTAGATATTGTCTAGGTAGGTAAATATGGAGGTATAAGTATCATAGGTACCTAAATTGTGCAATCTTAAATGCAAACAGGTAGTTATATTTTATGGTATATAATGTAGATATATCCTAAAAACTTAATTTATTTTTCAGTATTGTTGCGCATTTGTTGTAGAAATGTCAAAGTTTAGCCCCGTAGTGTGTAAAGGTGTTTTAGATTTTAAAGCAAGGACTATAGTACTAAACGTACATAATGCACTTGTGCATCTAATGCCTCTAAGTACTGTTAGAAATCTAGTTTCTACATGTGCCAATATGACAGGCATAAGTAAAGCAACAATTTACAGATTTCTTAGTGACAGAAAAAGTGAAAACCGTGAGAACTTGCCTAAGAAGAGTGTAAAGAAAACTGCCGGTAGGAAGCCGATAGCAGTTGATGAGACAGCAAAGCATATCATCAGGAGGACAGTACATTCATTTTATTTTAAGAATGAAATCCCAACTATCGACAACATTTTGACACTTATAAAAGAAGACGAAAATGTACCAGAAATGGGAAGAAAAAAATTATGGAAAATTTTACACGAATTACATTTTTCTTGGCAAAAGCAAAATAGAAAATCTATTTTAATAAATAAAGAAGAAATAGTCTGTTGGAGAAGAAAGTATTTAGGGCAAATTAAGGAGTATTGAAAGGAAGGAAGAAACATTTATTATTTGGATGAAACCTGATGGCTTAACGAAGGACACACCGTGAGCAAGTGCTGGCAGGATAAAAATGTTGGAAGCTCCCGTCAGGCTTTTTTAGAAGGTTTATCGACTGGCTTGAAGTCTCATTCTGGTAAGGGGCACAGATTAATAATTACACATATTGGAAGCTATAAAGGATTTTTAAATGGCGGTCTGTTTGAATTCGAATTGAAGTCAACTAAGGATTACCACGAAGAAATGAACGCTGATGTTTTTGAAGATTATTTTTCCGAAATGATCAAGTCAGTTCCCGAAAATTCAATTATTGTTATGGACAATGCCAGCTACCATTCAAGATTAATAGAAAAATTACCATCATCCTGCTGACGAAAAGGGGAAATAAAAAACTGGCTTACCCAAAAAGAAATACCTTTTGAAGATGACGCGGTAAAAGCAGAGCTTCTGACAATAGTTACAGAAAATAAATCAAAATATAAAAGACACGTTATTGACGAAATGGCAAAACAATACAATATAACTGTACTTCGTTTGCAACCTTACCATTGTGAATTAAATCCTATAGAGTTAATTTGGGCTCAAGTAAAACGATTTGTGGCTAGAAATAATAAAACCTTTACATTGAAAGATGTGAGAGAACTTCTGAAAGCAGCAGTGGATAACGTTACCCAAGAAAACTAGAGCAATGCTGTGAATCATGCTATAAAAGAAGAAGAAAAGATGTGGACCCTCGATAATCTTCTAGAAGAAACTGTCGAACCCTTAGTTATAACAGTGAGAATGTTTGATTCGGATGAAAGCGATGAGAGTAATGAAATGTGTGATTTATAAATTGATTTTTTTTTGTATATTTCGTAAATATTTTTATTGTAATATATGTAAATATCGTTAATAAATTAAAAGATCCTTATATTTATATACCTTTCTTATAAATGACAAGATATGTTTGGAGAGTTGCATTTTTTATTGGTTGGTATTAAAAAAATTAAATTTTACAAAAATTTTTTAAACATTTAAAAAACAATCAAATTGCGGTATTAATCAAATGTTTATATTTTATTTTATTTGCCATAGTTTTATAATGAGGCTGTTCCGCTTTTAAGAAATGTTTCTTGTTAATTTAATAAATATAGGTTATAACTACCAACCATACTTTTTCTAAAAATCTTTATCTAATAGATAATAGAAAAAATCCAACATAAATTTTTCATAACAGATAATTATTTAACTTAAAAATTAAAATCAATATCCATAGTCGGGACGACACTGGCAACCCGTTTGTAATAAAAATGAACTCGAAACCATTGTTCCCAATTTTACGACCTATTGTATTTGAGACCATACAGGACTTACACTTAAAATTGATAAAAACAGCCTGGTTTATCATTTTGTTACATGTAGAAAAATGGAAGACTCATCCTATATTTATGCTACTCCTGCATAAATAATGAGGCACTGTGCTCTCACCAAAAAGGAAATAGAGTATAATTAATAGATTGCCATTTGAAATTCCGTTTTATAAAAGATATGTCGAGGATATTGTAACTGTTGCTCCAAGAAATCAACATTTAACTATTCTTACTCTATTCAGCAGCTATCATCCAAAACTACAGTTTACTTTTGAAAAGGAAAATAATAATCAGATTTCATTTCTTGATATTTTAATCATTAGAAAAGAAAATGGAACTTTGGAAACTAACTGGTATCATAAGCCTACATTTTCAGAGCGATACATTAATTATTTTTCTTTACACTCTTTAAAGAATAAAATCAATATAATTAAGAACTTAAAATAAAGATCTCTTACACTAGTATCTCAACACTTTCACAATTCAAATTTAGAATACATTAAAAAAATACTTTTAGACAACAATTACCCACTCTCACTAATAAGAAAAATATACTATAAACCTATTGGCGTAAACAGTACACGGTAACCAGCGACAAACGATAAGAAAATATTTTGCAAATTACCATACGTACATAGACTAACAGAAAAACTAAAAATGACGATAGAGAAATATCTAACTTTTAATAACAAACAAATAATAGATATACACCATGCAAAACTAAGTATTTCTCAAAGTTAAAAACAGTGGGGGTGTGATGATGTACCTTCACTGCCCGTGACGCAGTGTACCTACTAGTATTACTACTATACTACTAGTATACTACTATACTATAGTAGTAGACCTAGTAGACCTAAACTCATTTTTTTCTAACTCCGTGGCTTTTACAAAATCAACCTCAAATGAAAAAATTGACTTCTACAAAAATAATAGACTAAATGTTAATCTGCGAAAAATTATAAAAAACATTGAAAGTAATGCAATGGGAGTTGATGAAATTTGTATTAAAGATTTAAATATATGTCTTCCTTATTGTTTAGAGGCTTTAGTTAATATTATTAATAGTTGTATTTTGCAGAAAATTTATCCTAGTGAATGGAAACAAGCTATTCTTATTCCTTTACCTAAAATTTCCTCCCCTGAAGAATTTAAAGACATAAGACCAATAAGCATTTTACCAGTTATATCAAAAATATCAGAACGTCACATTTATAATGAACTGTCTAAATATTTATATAATTTTAAAATAATTCCTGATTGTCAGTCGGGATTTCGAAAATCTTTTAGTACTACAACAAGTCTTATAAGCCTTATTAATAATATTAGAATTAAAGAAGACAAAAAACAGATAACTTGCTTAACCCTACTTGATTTTAGTAAAGCATTCGACACCATCGATCATAAATTACTTTTAGCTAAATTACACTATTTTGGGTTGTCAACAAATGCCATTATATTTTTCCAATCTTATCTTGAGGGTCGATCTCACTGCGTTCGGGTAATCAAAAAGTCAAATTATGAGTTCTCCAACTTCTTGCCTCTTACCATGGGTGTTCCACAAGGATCCATATTAGGACCGCTGCTGTTTTCTCTCTATGCGGCTGATATGGAAAAGTGTCTTCAAATTTCAAAACTCCAACAGTATGCTGACGATTCCCAGGTATATATTGCTTTTGATACTCCAGGTCTGCATGAGGCGCAAAATAAAATAAATACTGATCTACAGAGCTTGGCCGTGTTTACTGAGAATCATAACTTAAAACTTAACGCATCAAAATCGTGTGTAATGTTTGTAACACATAACAAGAGTCAGCTGCAAAAGGTTTCAAACAGATTTAAAGTAGTTGTTAATGGCGAGTCTGTTCCAGTTGTAACTGAAAAACGTAATTTAGGTGTAGTTATTGATTCAAATCTTAACTTTACTTCCCATATTAAAGTCAAACTTCAAGCCGCCTATATCAGATTAAAGGGCCTTTATCAGTTTAAGAAAATGTTGCCTTCAAAAATAAAATAATGGCTGTGTGATACACTAGTTCTTTCTTTACTTGACTATGGGGATATTGTATACGGCGATTCTTTAACTAAATACTTATTGAACAAAATACAAAAACTTCAGAATAGTTGTATCAGATATTCATTTAATATTGCCTCTAGAAACCGCATAACTCCATATTTAATTTCTAATTTAATTCTGAATATGAGCAATAGAAGGAAAGTCCATATGTTTAATTTAATTTATAAAATAATGAAAACCGGACAGCCTGCAAATTTAAGAAATTTATTTTTTAATCAAGATATTCCTTATAATACAAGAAATCCCCATTTGCTTAGAATTCCTTTACATAGAACAGCAACCTTTAAAAAATCTTTTTTATATATGGGCATTCGGATGTGGAATGAACTACCTATTTATATAAAGGAATGTTCGCCTAAAAAATTTATTATAAACTTAAAAAAATATCTCTTAAACACGCAAATTATGGTAACCTAATGTGACCGTATTTTATAAAATGGTATTTTTGTTTTAATTAATGTTCTGCACACCTGATCTTGCTAATTGTAAATATTTACATTAAAACTGAATTCTCACTCGCCTGTTATCTACCCTCTGTGCTCGCCTCTATACCGTTCTCGCTCGTCTTTGGATTCTTTTGTTTTTTTTTTTTTGTTTTCCTTTTTGCCAAGCTTCATAGCCACTCGCTAGTTCATTGTAAAATGCACATATTTTCCATTTTGATTTTGGTATGGACCTTATTGTAAATACATAATATTACGTTTTTTAGAAAATAGTTTATTTAGGAACACGGGTTGTACAGCACATGTACAAGTAATCTATGTACTTGCATGTGTATCGGTTTTTTTATAAAAATCGCGTTGCACTCCGATTACCAAACAAATTGTTGTAATTTTGAATTATTTGTATATTCATGGAATTTTGTTTTGTATATTTTGTAATAATGTTTAATAATTTTAAATGGTAATAAAAATATTTTTTTTTTAATAATCCTTATCGCAACACGTGCTTTAAGAAAATAATGTCTGATTCACGCCTTTCTGTTATAAAAAATAAATTTTATGCAAAATTAAAAAGTAAAAGAAATCAAAAAAATGTGTTTATATATTGACGCTGAACAGTACATAAACGATGTTAATACTGCTAAGTCGGTCTCTAAAAAGATTTCCCGATTTCCGATTTCTGTTGTCTTAATTATAATTATTGAATTTTAGCGCCCTGAAGATGCAAATATATTTTGGGAAACGTCGGCAAGTTTAAATAGAATTAAACTTTTATTTTATTTATCCCTATAGCCAATGAATATTACAAACGATATAATCTTATTTGGATCGTTAAATAAAATTAAAAATATTGTGTTAGTATTTAAAAATTAATAATTAATTTTTTTGCTATGTATTTATAACCTCATAATAAAAATCATATATTATAAACATTACTAGCTGGATAAAGTCGTGGAGCTATGACAAAGATAACTTATTAAAAGTGGGCATTGAATCCATTAAATGTATACATCTATTAATGTTATTTCAAGAAAAGAATATTAATTTTACTACAATTACTACAAAACAGTAGGTACAAACAAGTAGGTAAATATAAATCTCAACGAACAGATAAAATTACATATAAAATGCTTAAATATTCTAAAGGTATTCAAAGAAAATTCCCAAATGAGCTTTAATTTTGCCCTCTTTGACCCAATTTTGTCTGGAAACAAAAAAAAAAAAACGGAAGCGCCTAAGAATAAAAAACAATAAGAACTCGATAAATCCTACGCTTCGCGCCTTTTAGGATTTTTTCCACTCCTCCCACCCTCTACAGATCATATTTTACGGAGTCACGTGACCCCGCAGGGAATATATTGTCGGGCATACATTATGCAAAATTCATAAATGCGGAACAAACCGCTTTCATATTTCCAAATGGATAGATTTATGAACGGCATATATCTGGAGATTTATAGGTTTAGAATTTTGTACCGCTATTTTTCAGTGCTTTTATTGTTTTTTTTAGTACCCTTTTTAGTTCTTGGATTTATATTTTATGTAAGGAACAATCCAGGAACAGCCATTAAATGGATAATTTTTCACTTCCAAAGTGGCTGTACGATAATTTTAATCGGATCTTGAAGGCAAGAACAATAAATACATGCAATGGACTAGTTTTCGTATGAATTAACTTAAAAGAAAAATAGTTTTTTCCTTTTTTGATTCATAGGGCAGTCGCACAAATCTCGCATCTCTCGCAACTTATTCGTCGTAAAGTTCAGTATAGGGTTGCGACGCCTGGCGTAAGGACGCGCGACGATTTCACCCGACACCCACGCTCGGAAAATTTCGCTCACGAGTTTCTTCTTGACGAATTATTTTTGTAAAGATGTTGGTTAAGTGATAACAGTCTTCTTTTCAAATTTTCTCTTGTAATGAAATTTAACAAAAAAAAAAATTTCTGAAAATTTTGAAAAACAACGAAGTGACTTTATACATTTTCCAGAATGAAAATGTGGTGGTTAAGCTGTTTGGGATTATTGTTGACTGTTAGTGCTAAGAGGGAAGAGTATGATAAAATAGGTAGAATATTTTTTTATATATTTTTTAAGAAAATGTTTATGATTAGGACAATAAAATACTAAAAATGTGAAGAAAAAAACTGAGAAAAAATAGTTTTACTTTTAGAGTTTCTCTCAAGAAACTCTCTGGTGTAATTAAATTTAAAAGAGTTGTTGCTGCAGTAAGAAATAAAAAAAAATAATTAAAATAATAAGTTATTATTTAAGAAGTTTTTTTTTTAATTCCATTATTTAGACTTAATTCAGATTTCGTATTTGGTAATCCCTTTGGTGAAATCAAATTTAAAAGAATTACATTTAGATTTTTGGTTGTTGAATGTTAAAGTGAAAAATAAATAATAAATAAAATTTAACTTAGAAATTTTTAGTGTGATAAGTTTTTTTTTAATTTCCATTATTTGGACTTAATTTAAACTTAGTATCTGATAATCAATCTTAAAAGAGTAATCGAGTAATCAAACTATAAATAAGTGCACTAGATTTTATCTTGGTTGGATACTGCAGTAAAAAATTTAGGTTGAATGTTGTGAGTAATAAATTAAAAACTAAATAAATTTAAGAATTAAAAATAATTAGCTATTGTTTGATAAGTCACTTTATAAGTATGCATTTAATTCTGTACACATACAAGCATTACATAACTTATATAAACTTTTATTTATTTATCCTTTATTACTCACTTAATTTTAATTTATTTATAGTATTTTCACCTAAATAAATAAATTTTTGTTGTAATTATTTTGAGGAAGAAGATTTTTTCAGGTTTTTGCCTGGAAGACAAAGTATTTTTATATTATTTAATTAATATGTATATACTCATTAGAATTTGTTCATTTTTCAGATACTTTGGAAGAAAAATAAGATTTGCTAAGAAACTTTTTAGTTTTGCCAAAAGTTGTCAAAAATTGTATATCAAGAAAAATATTATCCACAAGTTTTTGTCACTTAATAAATATTAAAGAAATAAGGATTTCTGAACATTTAAGGCCCCTTGAAATCTTTATTAATTAAATTTAATTTAAATAATTAATGAATTTATTTAAATTTAATGAGCATTTGAGACCCCATTATGGATTAAGCAAATAAAAAAATATATACAGGGTGGTCCGGTTTCGATGGCGAAAAATTAAATGGTCGACAGAGAACGAAAAAATAATAAGTTTGCTATTATAAATAATATTCAAAAAATGATTCGTTAAAAAATTACAGGGTGTCAAAATTCTAATTAAAAAAATCAATTTTTTTTATTTTTCTTAAACCACTTTACATATTTTAATGAAATTTGGCGCGTTTAGACAGTTAATCAAGACGCATCTTTTTGTGCAAAAATTATTAATTTTATTTACCAGTGGCGTGTGTGCGGGCCGATCTTCATACAATTTTAATTAGGAAAATGATGCGCCACTGTTTTTTTTTTAATTTCTTTTTTTATGAAATCCTTGTTTAATTTAAAATAAAAAACATCTCTTAACTTTTTGTCGTAAATAAATTTTTATAAATGCTAATTTTTTTTATTAAACAAAAAATATGAAAATACTAAATTTAATTAAAGACTAAATTATTCTGTTGGGTTCTAAAAAAGACACAAGAATCTGGACTCCGAAATTCAAATAAATAATGAATATAATAATGCCGGCAAGAAGGCAATGCATGCATAAAACAAAAGACGGTTTGTTTGTATTTTATTATGACAGTTAATTATTGTTACAGTTGTGTTGACAGTTAATTAAGTCAAATTATTGCGTTGGTTAACTTATTAATTTTGCTATTATTAACAGTGTTGTTAAAAGTATTGTGAAAAATGCGTTTTTCAAGTAATGAATACGCTGATATTAATTTTTGTTATGGATTTTGTGATGGAAATGCGGAAGCGGCAGTTCGTGAATATCGAAAACGGTATCCAAATAGAAGAATTCCAGATGCTCGCGTGTTCATTAGAACACATCAACATTTTAGGAACTTTGGTTTACGTGGTAATAATGAACAATACCGAAACCAGAGAAATAATAATGAAAATCGTGTACTGCGCACTTTTGATAATAATCCTGGGCTAAGCTGAGCTCTCGCAAGCCAGCTCAACAACTACAAATTCCTAAATCTCAAATATTGCGAACCTTACACGCTGACCATAGGCATGCATATCACCTACAGCCTGTTCAGAGTTTACACCCTGGTGATGCTGAAAAGAGAGTAAGATTTTGTCAGTTGCTTTTAAACTCAACAGAGGAAAATCCCGACTTTTTACACAAGATACTTTGGACGGATGAGTCTTGTTTTACAAGACGCGGAGTGATAAATTTTCATAACATTCATGTTTATGCACAACAGAATCCTCATGCAATTCGGCCAAGATCGTTTCAAAATGAATTTTCCATTAATGTTTGGTTGGGCGTTATTCGTGATAATGTTTGTGGTCCGCATTTCCTACCTCCAAGGCTAAACTCACAACTATTTCTGAAGTTTTTAAATAATAGTCTGCCGGACTGCATTGAGGATTTACCCATTAATTTGAGACATGAAAGTTGGATACAACTGGATGGAGCCCCCCCACATTTTGGAATAGGTGTAAGAAACTGGCATAATAATAATTACCCTCGAAGGTGGATTGGCTGGCTAGGGAGGAATGATATTAATGATCAAAATGGTAT
Organism: Anthonomus grandis grandis; assembly: GCF_022605725.1. Classification (NCBI taxonomy): domain Eukaryota; kingdom Metazoa; phylum Arthropoda; class Insecta; order Coleoptera; family Curculionidae; genus Anthonomus; species Anthonomus grandis. The sequence goes on from NC_065551.1 coordinate 15,632,406, forward strand.
TGGACCAATACCCTGGCCACCCAGGTCACCGGATCTTAATCCACTAGATTTTTACGTTTGGGGAAACATTAAGGATAAAGTTTACGCTAATCCCGAGGAGATAAAGAGAGGAATTAATCTTAAGATTTTAGAAAGCATGTAATGACATGCAAAATCAAAATTTTGTGGTACTAGCTGCAATAAACTCCTTAATAACTCGGTGTAGAAAATGTATTGAGGTCAGTGGGCTGCATTTTGAACAACTTCTTTAATTATTAATTGTTTTCATTTTGTTATTGATTTTAAACCAATTAAATGTGTTATCTTCTTATGTGTTTTTATAAATCAGCATTTTTACTCGAAAACGGTGTGTCGCACGACAAAAAGTAAAGAGATATTTTTGATTTTAAATTAAACAAGAATTTCACAAAAAAAAAGAAATTAAAAAAAAAAACACTGGCGCATCATTTTTTTAATTAAAATTGTATGAAGATTGGCCCGCACACACGCCACTAGTAAATAAAATTAATAATTTTTGCACAAAAAGATGCGTCTTGATTAACTATCTAAACGTGCCAAATTTTATTAAAATATCTAAAGTGGTTTAAGAAAAATAAAAAAAAATAATTTTTTTAATTAGAATTTTGACACCCTGTAATTTTTTAACGAATCATTTTTCGAATATTATTTATAATAACAAACTTATTATTTCTTCGTTCTCCGTCGGCCATTTAATTTTCCGCCATCGAAACCGGACCACCCTGTATAAAATGAAATTTCAAAATAGTTATTTTCTAATAAATCCTTTCAAATTTAAATTATTTGGACTTAATTCAGGTTTAGTATCTAAGAATCCCTAATGTACTATCAAATTTAAAAAAATTGCATTGTACTTTATCTTGATTAGATGTTGGCGTAAGAAAGTTAAAAAAAAAACTTTAAAACTCCCATTATTTTAAATGAATTGCCCTAGACTTTATCTTTCTTGAATAAAAGATTTAAAAAAAATTAAAAACAATTAAGTTTAAAAATAATTAGTTATGGTCTAATTAAATTAAGTCCTATAAAATTCCACTAATTTAGACTTTATTAAGGTTTAGAACCTAACAATCTCTCTAATGTAATAAAATTTAAAGGAATTGCATTGAGCATGTTCGCGAAAAAAAAATTAAAAGTAAGTTAAAAAATTATAACTTATTGTCTGATAGGTCCTCTAAGATATAAATTAGTTTTTTCTGAGAAATCCTTTAAAATTCCCATAATTTGAACTTTATTCAGGCTTAGAATCTAATAATCAATAATTCATTAGACTTTATGTTGGATGGCTGTTTGAGTAAGAAAGTAAAAAAAATATAAAAATGACAAGTTATCGTTTGATAAGTAGTGTAAAATAGTAATTAAACTTAAAACCAAATCAATATCTGATAATCTCTTTCGTGTAATAAAATTTAGAAAATTTCATTGCACTTGGTTTGATTGGATGTTGAAGTAGGAAGTTAAAAAAAGTAAATAATTAAATCTATTAACAAAAAGTTATTTTATTTACGTTTGATATTTGTTAATCTTGAATATCTGTTTCTTGTGTAATAAAATTGATTTGCATTAGATTTTAGCTTTGTTAGATCTTGGAGAAAAGTCCTGAAAAGTTAAAAGTAATTGGACTTAATTTAGGGTTAATTCCTGGTAATCTTTCGTGAATAAATTTATCGTGCTTAAATCCTCAAAAACCTTAATCGTGAACTAAAATTGAAATGAATTAGATTAGACTTGGCGTTGCACGTTTGAGTGAGAAATAAAAAAAATATTTAAATATAATAAAGCATTGCCGAATTAGTCATTTAAAACATATTTGGACTTAATTTAGGCTGAGTCTTTCATAATACCTTTTGTATAATTACATTGAACTTTTGCTTAGTTGAATGTTAGAGAAAAAAATATGTTAAAATATTAAACTTATAAATAATAAGTTATTGCTTTTAATTTTATTAGATTTAATTTATTGTAGTTATATTTAAAAGAACTGCATTGGATTTCGGCTAATTTGGATAATTGATTAAAAAATTAAGATAAAATTTGGAAGAGATGTGTTTAGTTTTGATAAATCCTGAAAAAATTAAAATAATTAGACTTTTTAAGAAAGATTTATTATCTGATAATCAATCTCGAGTAATTAAACTTTAAAGACGTGCACTAGATTTTTGTACTACTTTTGTTCTACTGGTTGGTTACTGCAGTAGGAAATTTTAAAAAAAATTGAAATTTAGGTTAAATGTTGTGAGTAATAAACTTGGAACTAAATAAATTTAAGAATATTAAGTTATGGTCTATTAAGTCCTTTAAAATTCCCATTACTTTGAATTAATTTAGGTTTGGTATCTGATAATCTCTCTACTATAATAAAATTTAAATAAATTGCATTAAACCTTTATTGGATGTTGAAAAGTCAATAAAAATGTGGTAAAATTAAATAGTTTAAAAGTATTATAAATAGTATTAAAAATAATGAGTTATTGTTTTATAAGTCCTTTTAAAAGCATGTATTTAATTCTCTACACATAGAAGCATTTCATAACTTATATGAACTTTTATTTATTTAATCTGTGGTATTTTCGTAATTTTAATTTATTTATGGTGTTTTCAGCTAAATAAATAAATTTTTTGGCTAAAAGATAAAACATTTTTAGAAGAGGAGGACTTATTAGAGCTTTGTGAATTTTTCAGATAATATTCTCTTCAAATGTTTGGAAGAAAAATAAGATTTGCTAAGAAACTTTTTCATTAGGCTGATTATGTCAAAAGTTGTCTATTAAAAAAAAATATTCACAAGTTTTTATCAGTTATATTCAACATTAACTATCTAGAAAAAGAAAGGTACTATTTCTTATCAGGCAGCTCCCAAATATTATAAATATAAGAATTTCTATGCATTTAGGGCCCCTTGCAATCTTTAACATTAGCATTTAAAACCTCATTATGGATTTTTAAACTAAAACCTCCTTATAAAGATTTGAGGTTCAGTAAAAGACAAGCTCGAGTATCAGTGAGATTCATGTAAAACTTATTAGAATAATAACATTCAAAAGAGTTTAGTTGACTGTTTGATAAGCCTTTTTTAGTAAAATTTATAGAATTTTAGGTATTTAAGAATTATTCTTTTAAAAAAAAGTTTCACTTAAATTGCTTTTTGTTGGATAAGCCATGCAAAAAAAAATTGAATATTTGGATGGCTTTATTATCAGAATAACACGGGTAAGCAAAGCATGGCTGAAATTTAAAATTGTAAATGAATATTTAAGAAATTGTAAGTTTTTAGAAATAAAAAAATTAAGATTTTAATTTATATTTGTTATCCGATATGCTTTCTTATATATTCAAATTTAAAAGAATTAATCATATTATGAAAATGTAATTACGTTAATAATTTTTTTAGTTTTTCTACTATCTTATATTTTATAATTAAATTTAATTCGTAAGATTCATTTAGGTTTCTACTTACGTTTAGTTTAATATTTTCATTATTGTGTCTAGTTTTTAAGTAGTTCATCTTGTTCGAGGGCCCCATTTTGACCCCAATTTAGGTTATATTATTATAAATCCTTGTATTTTAAATTTTCTAGAATTTTTATACTTGCTTACTTTGATTGTCAGTAATTCTTATAAAATTATTGGTCTCTTTTGGCAAAAACAATGAAGAAAATTTTAAATATTTTCAAACTGTTTAATCGGGCTTTGAAAAGGACGCGCTTCGTGACATTTTATTCAGTTTTAATTGTTTAGGCAATCTTTACCTTAGAAACAATTAAACCACAGTCAAGGCGAGTTCGGTTAGTGTTTTTGACGTTGCCAATAAAAGTGTGTTCTTGAATTTTGTTAAAATATTATATTATTATTATATTATTATACATCATTTTATAAGTTCCTTGTGGGTTGATAACTGAAAAATTAAAGGGACTCACATGAAGTGAAAAACCTCTGCTACATTAGAAAGGATTAAGCAACATATTTGAAAAGCCAGCTGTATTTTTGTAAATAATTAAAATAGTGGTATTATTGGATATAATATACCTATATTATATAGCTCCACCTAATAAATATTATATAGGTTGTGGGTTGGTCTTCAATTTAATTGATTATTTGATAGTAAGAATGATAAGAACTTTCGATTAAATGTATCGTTAATTTTACTAAAGTTTTTATTTGATAATATCCTATATTATGATACAGTAGTAGGTAGCATATTTAAAAAGTTTTTTACGAACTGATAGTAAAAAATTTAAGAATGGTTCGTTCTAAACTAGATTTAATATCTATAAATTATCATGTAATAAGATTAAAATTATTTCAGTTAGGTATCTGATAAGACACCTGAATGTTATTGAAAACTGATTTCTTTTTTATTTTGGATGAATTCACTTTAATAACAAAAATTTTTAGATTTAATAATCACAAGCTCCTTATAAAAAATTAAATGGTTTATTTAGATCCTTCTATAATAAGAAGAATCAAAATGTTTGAAATAAATTTGATCTGACTGGTTTCATATAATGAGTAGATTAAGATTGTGTAATAAGTGCGTATATGGTTGTATATATTAAATAATGTTCTTATATTCGTATATATGAACCAAGTGAAAAAAGGATTGAACTTAATAACGTAGCAAATTGTATCCGTAATATTTAAACTCTTAATGTTCTTGATACATTTATTAAAATTTCTTCTAACCTTAATGAACCAAGGAAAATTCCATATGTGCATCGCGACTAATAATAGTCTATCCCCAAACATCCCGTTACACGAATTTGATAATTAAGAGCCATGCATTGCGTTATGAGTCCTGGGATTCTTTGTAAAATTCATGTGCACGTTCTGCTTGTATATCAGGGCGTAGTTTCCATCGAGTTTATGTAAGCAGGAATAGCCTATGTATACCGTAATAATTAAATTAGTTTTCTCTAGTTTAAGATAATATTTTTTCAGGTTATTTTTGGCAAATAACGGACATCCATTATGACGAATACCATTCTACCTTGCACGGCGGCCATAAGAAAGGTAAGATATCATTTAACATTTTTTAAACATACGACCTTTCCACCCTTTCCAGATAATCCCTTCAATATTAAATGATCGAAGGGTTTTATGAAAATTTCGAAATTTCCATCCGGGAGGTCGACACGGTAACTATACGTCGCACAATTACCGTCCTGCAAATTACCAAAATTAATTGCAAAACCTAAAACCGCCCGGGTTCGTTAAGAAAATTATGATTTTCCGCGGTCGGTTTTATGTTTATTTTCTTCCAGGGTTTTAATCAAGGGATTTCTAATTTGGGTTTTACGACGGGTGCCGATTGAATTTAGAAGCGTTGAGGGCGAGAGGGGAAGGAACAAGGGGGTGGCTTATTAAAATTTTAAATCAACAACGAAGAATTGAAAATTAAATAAGGATTTTGAATGGGATGAATTAGCTATGTGATTATCATTTTATTCATAAGGAATATTTAATAGTCTTAATGTGTTTTTGTTTAGGCAAATGTTCATGGGGAATTTAGGTTTTAGTCCTTAAGGGATCACTTTTTAATGAATATTTTCAAAATATTCATTAATTTTTTAAATTTTTTTATCGTGAGTGAGTCGGGGGAAAATTAAAAAAAAACTGTTAGGGATATAAACTTACTTTGATATCAAGATTCAGTAACGATTTCTTAGGTCAGTAAAGATCATAATTACGTAAGAAGAAGATGTTAATAATTCCAAGATGATCCAAGATGTTGCTAAAAAGTGATAAGTTGTAGAGACAGTAAACTTTAACTTTTGGACTGGCAAAATTTATTTTTCGCCAATTTTTGGGAATATAAAACCACTTGATATCAAGATTTGTTAACGATCGTTATGAACTGATATCTTACGTCTATAATATTCATGATTACATAAGAATATAAACCTCAAGGCGAACCAAAATATTACTAAAAACTGATATGCGGCAACAGAAGGACTTTTCACGCATCTTCAATGTTTTTTTAAAATAATTAATTTTAGATCTCTACCTTACTTATATATTAAAATAAAATTTCTCACAGATGTTCACAATATTAATACCCGGTATAAGGGAAGGCTAACACCTCCGCTTTACTCAACCGAAACTTATAAAAGATTATTTTCTTATCAAATTTCAAAAATTATAAATAGCTGCCAAACTAATACCGAAAATATTTTCTGCTTATATTCTTTAGAGAAATATATTTTTAAGAACCTACTACAGGAATAATAAAGCATAATTTAGTGGGCGTTTCGTTTTTTTTTTACTTTCTTTTCTCTATTCCGATGATGATAATAAAAACAATTATTGCAGTAGACTATATATTATGATATACATACATGTAACAGACTGTATCTTTTGCTTTGTGATGTGTTTTGTTTGTGGGGTTAAATTTGTTTCTTTTTCCTTGTGTAGGCATATATGCTGTCAGATTTTCTTTTTTTTTTGCTGATTTACTCTTTATAATTGATAGCGTTTATATTATTCCTATTTTGAAACTTAGTATAGTATCGATTATGGTTATGAAACTTAGTATAGCATCATTCTGCCTTGTTACGTTGTGAATGATGATTGGTGGCTGCGGTAGATCCTATTAAAAGTGCTTCTAAACCATTCAAGCAGATTTCGGTACATTTCTATGCTGATAAGGTGACAAATGGTTTAATTGTTCGCGGTGATAAGAATCCCATTGTGTTGGAACCCATCGCCTGAATGTCTACAGGATGTATATGCTGGGATGAGTACGAGTATTGTATTGTACATTATATAGTATACTTTGTTGACGCCTTTTTACGTTCTTTGGTGGTATGTGAGAAATATGAAAATGTATGAGTAAAGATGAACGACAAAACATGCAAACTGTAAAAAAGGCGTTGTTGAATCCATTCATTGTGAACATTGCAACTCGGCTTACCATCCAGGTTGTGCAAAAATTGCCAAAGTGACAAAGCGGATTGAAAACAAAAAAGAAATTATTAATTGTTGCCAGCCATCAAGTAGCACCTCTAAGGAAAATATTAGACAAATTGACATGGACGAGAAGAAACTAAAGGCAGTGATGAAAAAACTCTTCTCTGAATACTTGAATTCTTTTAAAAAAGCTATTGAACAAGAAATGGCTGAAATCAAGAGATCTGTACAATATATCTCCGACAGCTTTGATGAACAAAAACTCCAAATAAATGGGAAATAAATAATGTTTGCTTGTTTATAAATCATTAGCTGAGAGTCTCCTCTCGTACTACATAATTGCATGGGGCGGTACTTATAAAACTATTCTTCAACCTTTAAAAGTAGTACAAAACTACATTCTTAGGGTCATTCATAGGAAAAATAAGCTGCTCTGCTCTACCAAGTTACTTTATAATGAAAATATTAGTGATATAAGTCATCTGTATGTACAAAACGTATGCTCTTTTGTACATAAAACTTATATAGCAAGGAGACAAATCACGTATTCCCAATGTACCAGAATTTAAATTTACCACAAAATCATAAGCAAATAAACCTTCATTTTATAGATTATTTAAGGCCAAAATTTTATAACTTACTTCCTCCTGATATTAAAAATATAAAAAACCATAAAATATTCAATAGAGAAATAAAAAACTACATATATATTAATTTTAATAAATTTAGACCAATGATTAATTGAATTTACTGGTTCAACAGCGTATTATGTTTGATCTTTTCTTTTCGTGGTTTTAATGTAAATAGTGTATATTTTTAAATGTAACAGATTTATCTGAAATTACGTTATTTTCATTTAGGTTCAATTTTGTTTTTGATTATTGATATTGAATTGATTTAAAACATGTATTCTGTTATATTTCTTACTAGTTTATTTTTGTGTATAATATGTATATTATTCTGTTAATAAGTTTATTTTGATTGTTAAGGAAAGAGTTGGAATCCAAGCATTTTTTTGTAAGAGTATAATTTGGTTTTTCTGATATTGTAATTAGAACATAAGCATGCACAAGTATTAAGCTACTTAAATGCTTATTTCGTATATTATAAACATTTTGTCTATGTAATTGTATTATAAGAATATATAAACGAATAGATATAGCCTACACTTGTAAATATCACTCCATTAAATTGGATCCAATATATACGTTTACTCTATTCTTTGCATTTATGGTGTTGGCATTTATAATAAATGCTTAGTAATCATATGTATGCTTTCGTCAATATTCTATTTTGCAGTTTGTTATGGCATTGATTGAAAAATGGGTATATATAGGTAATTCCCATTTTCAATTAATGGTTATGGGTGCTGTGGAAAGGCTCCGGCACCGACGCCTTATAAATGAACTTTATTTATACACCTATGTAAATAAGTGTCAGTACTATTGGTTAATATAGTTTAAGGCTTCTTAGTTTGCAGATTTAGGTATTGGAGTAATAATTGGTATTATATGATCTTATGATTATTATATGATTGCCTCATGTCTACTTTTAAATATTTTCTTATTAAATGCATCGATAATTAGATTAGATTGAAGAACAGATATTTAGATATCTGAATCTTTGCGCGCTGAATCTCGCCTTTAAACTATTAATTTTGTATTTGTATTTTTTTCCTAAATAAAAAGACCTTTATTATTATATGTATAGTGGAAATATTAACTTTTGGTTCACTTATATGAATATAAGCCCATTCTGGTTCCAATATTCATTGACGATTACTTTTAAATATTTTCTTATTAAATGCATCGATAATTAGATTAGATTGAAGAACAGATATTTAGATATCTGAATCTTTGCGCGCTGAATCTCGCCTTTAAACTATTAATTTTGTATTTGTATTTTTTTCCTAAATAAAAAGACCTTTATTATTATATGTATAGTGGAAATATTAACTTTTGGTTCACTTATATGAATATAAGCCCATTCTGGTTCCAATATTCATTGACGAGTGCTATGAGATAATATCTTATGCCTGTAAAAATTATAATGATATTATTATTTCCGATCTTTTTTATTTTTTGCTGAAAAATCGCGTTTTGATATCCAACATAAATTCCGGCCAGTTGAATTGCAAATGGCGAGCGTTCTAAACCAACTCTAAAGTAGAATAGTTCTAATCATAAATAGCTGATCAATAAGAATCGAATATTTAAGCAACAGTTTTTCGTATTTCTGTATAGTAAGTAATATAATATTTTGCCAGTTTTATTTGCCTTGTGAGTTCTGAAATTATATGAAATTAATGTGGATTTTCCCCGGTTCAAGACAATTCGAATTTTAAAACGTCCGAGAGATGAAAGAATCGAGTTATAATTGAGTTGTTTTAATATTCTCTTGGAATAAAATGAAATTTGTTGCTAATTGTGAATATTTAAAGCGAATGAGATTATTTTTTTTGGTTATTTCATTTTTTTGCTTATCTTTCTCTTTTTCTGAAAAACCTTGTTTTTTTTGAAAATTTCAAAAGTTATACCGAAAAAAAATCGGTCTGTTTTTTGCCGCTCTCTCAAACTAATTTTAAAAGAAATTTAATATTTTTTATTTAGCATAAAAAGCTACATATAAGTACAAGTTTGCCTTATTAGTCTTATTACAATAGTAGAAATAGAAAAAAAACTACATTTGTAAATATGTGAAAATTAAATAAAAATAAAAATAAAAAGTGTAATGTATGTACAGGACACAAACAAAAAGAAACAAGAATAAACCTACAGTACCTAATTTAACAAAAACATTATTAATACAAATACAAATTTAATACAAATACAAATACCAGGGGGCAACAATAAAATTAAACAAAGATAAAACTTATATGAAATTATATGAAATTAATGTGGATTTTCCCCGGTTCAAGACAATTCGAATTTTAAAACGTCCGAGAGATGAAAGAATCGAGTTATAATTGAGTTGTTTTAATATTCTCTTGGAATAAAATGAAATTTGTTGCTAATTGTGAATATTTAAAGCGAATGAGATTATTTTTTTTGGTTATTTCATTTTTTTGCTTATCTTTCTCTTTTTCTGAAAAACCTTGTTTTTTTTGAAAATTTCAAAAGTTATACCGAAAAAAAATCGGTCTGTTTTTTGCCGCTCTCTCAAACTAATTTTAAAAGAAATTTAATATTTTTGGTTCACTGATTATATTTTCAGGTTTAGAATACGACGTTTTACCTTTTACGTATTATCGTCAATGCAAAATATATGTGTTTTTATAATATAATGTGTAAGTAGCATATTTGCTTCTATATTGTTATCCATTTTCATTATAGTTATATTAATAAAATGGAACGCCTCTTTACTTAACGTAATGCTATAAATTTGCATAGGATTGGGTTAAGTTGGTATTGACGAAAATCAAAATTCTTTATTAATTTATTTGGTTTTTATTTAGGTTTTTAAACGATCTAGAATTTTGTTAAATATGGTAATATTGCAAAATATCCTTATGAAAAATTGACATGTTAGAGTGTTTTCGCAAAGTTATTAAAAGTGAGATATTTTAGTATATAATTCGCAACAAACAATCTATCTTAAGAAGAAAAAGGACATACATTGACAAATGCTAAAATAAAAAATGCCATTAAACTGGAACACAATCGCTCTTCTATATAAAAAAAGAAAAAATTTTAAAAGGTAAAATGTAACAAGTTAAGAGTTATATAAAATCAAACACGACTACTATTAACATACGTCACCTCTTAATATCATCGGAGTCCTTTGTGGGTCGGAAAGGGTAATCAGCAATGAAACAAGTGTGTTGTCATTAAAAGATATATCACAATTTATTTATTTATCACAATTGTACTTTCGGTTGTACAATCTTCACCAATTACTTACAAATGAATTTAGAGATAAAGTAAATCATTTTAGGCAGTACCTATAGGCCGTTTATATAGATTTTAAGCTATAGAGAATAAACAACAAAAATGTAGTACTTATTTCATCGTAGTTACTTCAATTAATATGTGATGTTGTATTACTAAAGCGGGGTTTCCACATGCAGGGATTACTGGCGCCATTCGACTGGACTTTCGGTCCCAAAAAAATGTCGAATTTTTCAAAACAATGGTCTACTAAGTTGATGATAAAGTTCTTAAAAGCCTACGAATTACAACCTAGCTTATGAAATAATAAAATTGGTGACTATAAGGACCGAAATAAAAGCGATGCAGCCTTAAGAAAAATTGTTGGTATCATGTCTGATTATCTTAGCGAGTTTGATGTGAATTCTACAAAGGCAAAAATTCATAGTATTAGGAATGCTTACACCCCAAAGCATAACAAGGTGTTAAAATTTCATAAAACTAGAATGATTTATATACCCCAACTTTAAGATGGTATTCAATTGCTGATCGTTTTTTAAGTGCTATTGTTGAATCAAGGGAGACAAAAAACACTTTGGTAAGTAAAACACTTATTAAGCATATTTAAAAGTAATACATAATGTGAAAAATATTAGATCCTTTCGTTTTGCCATACAACTTTCCCTGGTCCTACGAAGTATTGAGCATATTTATTTATTTACTGCCTCAGCTTCCCTTGTATAGTTATGACTTCCCATATTCGTGATGCTGCTTAATTCATCTTTTCTAATTTCTCGCCATGTACCTGCTATCATTTCTTCTGTCTCTAAATTTTCCGAATCTGTTTGTCTTGTAGTTAAATAATAAGAAGAAGTCTTACGTAACCAGTTGTGTAGTGCACAACATGACAGAACCAACTTGTCCACCTTTTCACGAGATAGTGAAATGGTTTCTAATAATAATAATAAAGCATTTATTTAGCATAAAAAGCTACATATAAGTACAAGTTTGCCTTATTAGTCTTATTACAATAGTAGAAATAGAAAAAAAACTACATTTGTAAATATGTGAAAATTAAATAAAAATAAAAATAAAAAGTGTAATGTATGTACAGGACACAAACAAAAAGAAACAAGAATAAACCTACAGTACCTAATTTAACAAAAACATTATTAATACAAATACAAATTTAATACAAATACAAATACCAGGGGGCAACAATAAAATTAAACAAAGATAAAACTTAACTTATTAACAAATAATAAATAAAATAACTAAAAACGGGCTAAAATGTGTAAAATGTGTAAAAATATAAGACGAGAAACAAAAGAAACGAGAAATAAACCTACAGTGCTAAGATGTATAAATAAAATAAATAAAAACGGGCTATTAAAATAAACAAATATAACTATCTGTACTAACAGTTATCTAAAAGAAATTTTCTTAGGAGCCTTTTGAACCGGTTTAGATTATCACAGTTTTTTATTACTACAGGTAATTTGTTAAATTCAGATAATCCCTTATATTAACCCGAGTTTTGCATTTGGGTCGAATTGCACCATTCCAATAAAATAAAATCTGTACGATTTCTCGTATGATAACTATGAATATCACTAAATATCTTCAATGCATCACACAAATAGTTAGGTAACAAATTATGTTTAAGTTTAAAAACAAACAGATACACATTAAATAAAACCCTTTGCTTCACAGACAACATATTCAAAACATTCAACATACATTTAATTGGCGTATACCAACTACATTTTAAAATTTGTCTCATAGCTCTATTTTGTATTTTCTCCATTTGGTTTATTTTATACTGAGGTAGATTAAATAACAAAGTCGAACAGAATTGTAAGTGTGAGAGAGCAATAATATTATAGAGTTGTAGTTTTATATGCATGCTTAAGTTTTTACCTATTCAAGTTATAAAACCGACTTTTTTTAAAAATTTTCGCATTACATAGTCAGCATGAGCTTGAAAGTTTAGATTGCAATCCAACATTATGCCTAAATATTTAATTTCCCCATCATAAGTAATATATTCCCCATTTACAGCTATGTGCATATTTTGGATTTCCGCTTCACTAAGCTTTGATTTCTTTCTAAATATGCAAAATTTGAATTTATCAGTATTTAAACATAGCTTATTAACACACAGCCAATCAAAAATACGCTCGAAATCACCATTCAAATCTTTCTGCATTTGTTGTAAGTTTTTACCTATAATATAAAGCATTGTGTCGTCAGCAAAAAGAATAATTTTACACTTAAGTGTTACTCTAACCATGTCATTAATGTAGATTAAAAATAACAGCGGACCCAAAACTGTTCCTTGTGGTACACCATATTTAACATTTACAGACTCCGACAAACAATTATAGGACACACGTTGAGATCTTTTATTCAAGTATGACTTAAACCACTCTAAAACAGTATTCTTGATTCCTATATGCTCTAATTTGTTTATTAAAATACTTCTATCTACTGTTTCAAAAGCCCTCTTAAAATCAAGAAAAATGGCTAAGACATAGTTATCACAGTCGACGGCTCTAAGAAAATCATCACACGAGTCTGTTGTTGTTGTTATAACAACAACAGACTCGCAAGAATGGATCTCTCTAAAACCTGATTGGTTAGGAATAATTATTTTATTTGAATCACAGAAGTTTAGCAACTGTTCTTTAACAACAACTTCTAAAACCTTCTCATATATTGGCACCGTATTTATTGGACGAAACTCATTATAAAATTTCGTGTTATTTACCTTAGGAACAGGAATGATAGTTGTTAATTTCCAAGATTCTGGAAAAACACCATTGCTAAGTGATGTGTTAATAACATCTAAAAGACGATTACCAACTGCATATACTACGTCACAAATGACTTGCTTAGAGATGCCACACTCACCCCCACCCACATTTTTTAGGTTTTTTATCATTTCCTTTATTCTAACCATTGTTAATTTTTCAAAATTACTAAATATTCCACTATGCACTGTGGGTCCAATATAGAAGGGTACAGCATTTTGTGGAAGTGGTATATCCCCAATTATACCGTCAATGCTATACACAAAATACTTATTAAATCTATTAGCAATGTCTGCCTCTTGCTTGATTACTTCTGTTTTAAACCTGATTACGTCTGGCAATTCTTGCTTTTTCCCAGGTAAAAGAGTTTTAAGGTTTTTCCACAGTTCTTTTGGGTTACTTTTATTTAAGTCTATTGTTTCTGCGTAAAATTTTTCTTTTTCTGTTCTTATTTTACTTACAATAATATTTCTTTTCCTTTTGTATTCTTGCCAATTATTTTCACTTCCACTTATAACAGCTCTTTTGTATAATAGATCCCTTTCACCCATCATTTCTCTTATTTCAGAAGTAATCCATTTTTTGTCGAGATATTTTTAATTTTGGACTATCTTGACCCTGGGACACATACGATTAATAATATTTTCAATATCTCCAATGAAAGAAGTAGCCAAAATATTTACATCAGAAACATTATTATTCCAAACAGAATGTGATAATTCTTGTTGTAACTCATTGGGATCATAATTTTTAAAAGACCTCTGAAATGTAATTTTTTTATCATTTTGAGTTTTTTCTTGGGGAAGTGTTATTAAAAGAATTGAATGGTCGCTGATTTTAGGCGTAAGGTGAACTTTATATTGGAGATTTTTATTATTTGTTACGATATAGTCTATTAATGTTTGGCTTCTTGGGACTATTCTAGTAGGGGTCTGTACTATTTGATAAAATCCATTGGTATATATAACATTAGATATCTTGTTGCCATATAATGAGTTTTTCAATAAATCAAAATTAAAATCGCCTACTATTACATTTATACCATTAAAGTCACAAATTTGATCTAAATGATTATTAAAAAAATGTATAAATTTTGCATCATCTTTCTGAGGCGGATGATATAAAACCGAACATAAATACTTCAAACCAGGCAAAGATACTTCGAGGGACAATAACCAAACATAGTTTTCAAGACATTGAACAGTGACAATCTTATATCTAATATCACAACGTATTAATGCCATAACCCCCCCTGTTCTGTTGTTGTTGGTAGTGCATTGCTCTAATTTATACCCCCTGATATTTAATTCACATAATTCAATATCACATGATACATGTGTTCTCAAAGACTCTAAATTTGGAAACTAATATTCCAAAAGCATTCTCTACTATGCATCTTGCTCTTCTAAGACGGTAATAATTTTTTTTATAACAAAGTTAAGTAGCTCGTGAGTATGGCTTCAAAAGATAAGTCTTTAAAGAAAACGCATCATCTGCCACTATGACACAATTCGATGGCATATTGAGAGTTTTGCCTTCAATTTCTCTTTTTTAAGCAGATCGTGAAAATATCGCTCCATCTGATTTTCTTTCTGCTACGCCCACTTCTAAATATATGAAACAGTAATTACTGTCTACCTATGCTAACATTATCGTAATAATAAAGCCTTTATAATTATAACTCCGAGGCACTGTTGCTTGGACATTTTATATTTACATGCTTGCCGTCTATGGCACCCATACATTGTGGAAAATTCCATCGAGTTGCAAAGCTATGTTCTATTTCTTTGCACTCCAGTTGTGTAGCAGGTATCTGGGAAAATATTATATAAAAGTGATAATGTAACGAATATGATATGGTTAATTTTTTCTTGGAAAACATATTTTAATTCGAAAGTTTTTAGAAACCCAAATTTAATAGTCACTAAGTAAAAGTATATATTTATGTTATTACTATGAAGAAAGAAACCATTAAGGTATAAAAAATAGCAAACATATGTTTTCTTTATTCTAGTAATCCCAAGAATCATAGAACGCCCAAGATGAGAAAATAGATGGTGATGATCTACTGATTCGGACCACAGCGAAATTGTGGAAGAAACAACTGAAAGCTCATTTCAAGTACCTTCAGCGTCTTTTGCAAAGATAGCAAAAGCAAGGAAAAAATCTGCACCTTTGCTACCTTCTAAAAAAGCAAAAACGATTCTATCACAGCGGCGGTTACTACTCTACAAGACATTGCAAACAAAGCTGAATATTTACACGAAAATGCCGATGAGTTTAAAGCATTTGAAAAAATTGTTGCTGCACATTTGAGACGTCTTTCAATATATGATGCCTTACAAAGTCAAGAAGATATAATGAAATATTTGGTACAAAAAAGGTTAGGACGGTATGCTTCTTTTTCCATAAACACGTTTACGTATTAGCAGAATCAATCACCCGTAATACCACCATACCCTTTACCAATAGGTTCCAGTTCGGATTCAGCAAATGTTAACTTTCAGGAACAAACACATATCCAAACTAGTACTATATTGATATCACAAATTAAAAATTTCACCACTGAATATGTAACCGCTGATTTATTAAGCCAAGCTTGGAACAATGCCTAAATACATTTTTGTTATTAGTTTTTGATTCTTATGTTAGTAGCACCTACCTAGTTAGAAAATTAGAAATAAATAAGGTCTTACCTTAATGGATTCCTTTGGAACAGTATAAATAGCATCCAGAACATCACATATACATTTTGATATTGGGCATTTTGGTATACTGTACATATACCGTAGAGAAGCAAAAGAATCTCCCGTAGCCAGGAATCGTAGTGTTACTTCTAATTTGAGACAAGCTGGAATAGCGTCTCTCATATGAGTAAATTTTGTTGGATATGAGATTCAACAAAAAGTTAAAATGTTCTCCTGTAATTCTTAGGTGATTACGATATGATTCTTGGTCTTTATCTGCTAATTCACGGATTATTTCTTCGTGAAATCCAATCACGGATCCAATACCTATGTTTACGTTTTTTTCTTTTCTTTCAATTGCTTCCACATTTCTGAACACAAAATTTGCATTGATACTAGCACGAAGAATTTCTGCTGTCACCATTTTGATGACATATCGACGTGTTCAAGGCAGAACGGCACAAGCGCCAAAAATTCAAAAATCGGTTATTTACATCAAATTAAAGCGGCTTTTATTCCGCATCTAATAACATTTGAGACTTATGCCACAAAAAATCCGTTTGGTTGTGAAATGCTTTTAAAATTTGCACAAACGACAAGAGTTCCCCCCCACCCACTTTTGTTTGGCATAAGCGCCAGACAGTCATAAGCTTTACACAGGTGTCTGCGTGCATGTTTATCGGCAGTTTTTGTGAGCTAAAGGTAGATTTAAATTGTTTTTTAAACAAAATTGACAGACTAGTAGATAAATCTAATTATAATAACAAGTATATCTGCCTAATCACTCAAATCTGATTTTAAAAATGTGGCGTCAATTTGCATGCAGTACTTTTTGTTTGGAACAAGCGACATTACACCTATGCTATTCAATGCAAATGATTTAATGCTTTTTTTCGCCTTAAAAGGTTTTGTCCTAAAAGTTTTCGGTATTTAATGTATATAAATTACCAAAAAGATTAATTTTTAACTAATGGCGTATTAGTTTCTTGCTACAATCATGTAATATTGTGTGTTTTATAAATGGCGCTTATGCCTTTTATGCTATACTATCGATTTTTTTGTTAATTTTTAGAAATATATCATTGAAGAACACAAAAGCTTTTAAAACTTGCAAAAAACAATAAAGAAGATGATCCTGATGCTAGCTGCCAAATGTCGTCAAATGTTGAATTGGATAATAGCATGCTGGTAGAGGTCCTCGAAGTTTGTCCCCTCGACGCAGCTTTGAAAGAGGATGTGATAATTTTGGAAAACACCAATGAAATTATAAATAGTTTGGGACCAAGCCCAAAAGTTATTGTGGAAAAAAATGCCAGTGCGGAAACTAGTTATCAAACTCCTTCTGAAATGATATTTCATAACGAGTTAGATATCTTGGACTTTCCATTAGACTTTCTTACTGTTGATAAAAGTTTAAGTGATACTATACCTAGTATAAACAGTTTAAGCAATATTAATGCCACAACCAGTGCCAGAATTGAGACTGATTTTACTACAGATTCTGATGAAGACTATGAAATTGAGGAAAATACGAGCAGTTCCGAAAATGAAGAAGAAGACTTTGAAAAACCTAATAAGAAAAGAAGAGTCCAATATTTTCCAGACGAAAATGATAAAGAAAATAGCAGTGACTTTCAGAAAGAAATAAATGAAGGCGATCCAGCTATTTCAATAAAGAATAAGAAGAACTGTCAGCAAATGAGAGAAACGCAAGAAACAAAAAGATTTGGGATTGAAATACTTAAGCACTTAATTTGTGAAAAAAAAATGAAGGAAAACCCGTGCAGAAATAAAAATAGCTGCAAAAATGATTGTAATTTATTTTCTGAAGAAGAAAGAAAATCTATATTTGATTTTTTTTGGGGCTTGGCAAGTAGTGACAAGCAGAAACGATTTATTAGTGATTGTACTTAGGTTTGTTCAATTAAGAGACGGCATAAATCAAAAAATTTAAAAAATAGAAAAATGACAGTGGAATATAGTATACTAAAAAATAGTATACCAACACGCGTTTGCAGGCAGTTTTTACTTGCAACTTTATCTGTGACCGTGCGATTATTGAGAACTGTTTTAAATAATAAGGAGTATGAAAATTTTCCACAGCCTGATCAGCGAGGAATCCATATACCGTCTAACAAGACTAAAACCGAACTTGTTAACCGAACACTTTAAGGAATTTCTTAATTCTTTGCCAGCGGTGCCCTCGCATTATTGCCGAAGTTCATCTTCTGAAAACATATCTTCCTGCTGATATAAAAAGCTATCATAACCTTTACAAAATGTATGTTTTTACTGAACAAAAAAATAATCGCCAGTTTTTAAAAAAGGGAAAATTTTTGAATTTGTTAAAAGAAAATTACAACATTGGAATTCACGTCCGAAAAAAAGATAAATGCCTAAAATGCGAGAGATTTAAGAATCTAAGCGAGAAGTTAAAGACTGAAGCAGAGACCAAAAATTATAAGGAGCATATCGAGGAAAAGGATACAATTAAGCAAACTTTCCTAGAGGAACAAAAAATGTCAGGAGAAGAAAACTCATATTTAGTAGTAAATCTTTTATCTCCAGAAGGTATTAGCTACTCCTCATGGGGATAATATGCTGTTAGGTTTTTCCCGAAAATATACAGTTTATAACTTGTCTGTTTATGAATCGACTACAAAAAAAGGCTATTGTTGCTTATGGGAAGAAAAAGATGCAAAAAGGGGTAGTAACGAAATTTGCTCAAACATGTGACACTATTTAAAATACGTAGATAGCACTGCTAAATATAAAAAAATATCAATGTACTGCGACAATTGCTTATGATTAGATATTTTTTAAATCATTCTATTACCGTCGAAGAAGTGTCTGTTACTTATTTAATTGCAGGCCACACCTACATGCCTGTAGATTCAATACATGCAGTCATTGAAAAGAATATAAAAAATAAAATAGTACAAGCGCCATCTGAATGGCCCACTATTATTCGTAATACCAGAAATAACCCAGAACTTTATATTATTATCAAGCAAAAATTCTCAGATTTTCTGGACTTTAGAAGCATTAATTTTGAAAAAGCAAGTAAACTAAAAATATCGGATTAAAAAAGAAGGGTAAAAAATATTGGATATTGTTCTTTTATCAATTATATTCAAAAGTAATTTGTATTTTTAATTGGCATAAAAACCAAAAAAAAATATTTGTGTTAAAAAAGTGATTTGGCACATCTCCAGATAAGCGCCAATTTACACACCCATTAACAGACATGTTTTGGCACAAGCGACTATTTCATTTTGGCATAAACACCATAAGTCAATAACGTTTGGCATAAACGCCAAAAAATCCTAATTTTTAAGATTACAGCTTTACTTATCAACTTAAGACAAAAAAAATTTATAAAAAAAATTAAGAACAAAAAATACTTTTTTTTTACTAACAAACATAATGCTTTAAAAAAATAAATACGAATGTTACACGGTTTTTTGTGTCTCCTGAAAAATTTGTAATTTCGCGTTTGTGTCGTTCTGCCTTAAACACGTCGATATATGACATGCCAGTTTAGAATTTTAAACAAACCTGACGAAACGCTCAATGGTGCCAGTTAATTTTGGCGCCAGTAAACTGGTGAATACTGGTGCCAGTAATTTCCGCATGTGAAAACCCCGCTTAACATTAAGAGATTATCATTTATGATTTATTGAAAAGGGTACTACTCATTATGTTAATTAATTCCTTTAAATTACTGTAGTTTGTTTTTCGTAATATTGTTGCCCGCAAAATAAAGGGTAAAATGCAGCTTACTCAGTAGCTATTCAAGCAACTATTGGTAAGTACAGTTCAGTCCAGTATACAGCAAATGCAGAAGATGGTCAGCATCGGCACATCGCATCAGGTACATTTGATCAAATTACATGGTAATGGAGGAAGTAGGCAGTACAATAGAGATAAAGGTAAGACAGTCTCGGAAATAGTAGTAGACTAAAAGCCTAGTAAATGATGGCTTGAAAAAAAGACTTTATTAAGTCCCTGAACAACTATACGCTTTGTGCCTATTAATAGTGGTATTTATCTATATATAACTCATCCATTGATATTAGGTAGTCATAAAGTGCTCAGCTTACGTTAAGTGATAAGATCGAGAGCTTACTTACTATTACACACATTTTTAAGGCAAAAGCTGTAGAAATGGGTTTGTAAAATATCCTTTTAAATTACTAATCACTACATTACTGGAAACCAAATGGTAATTCTAGAAATTGACAAAACTTGCCAGTGAGGAAGGTTATATAAACCCAACATCCAATCTTACCTATTTTTCTACAAAATCCGGAAATATATTCGGACATCGTGAACACGAACTGTTTACGTATTCAGCATTATAAGAAATAAAAAAAGATGTATGTTTTTAAAATCTGACATTTCGGGATTTTCTCTCAGGAAAATTCACTCACCACACGCTCTCAATAAGACGTAAAGATCGAATCATAGCCCAAAACTCAAATATAGAGAAATGCGGGTTGCCTTATTACTACTGAGAAATTTTAGCCCCCTACTGAAGGTGCCATAAATCGAACTTATTTTGACATTTTTTAACCATATTTATCGGTAATAGACTTCCAATCAGACTTGAACAGAGGCGTGGCCAAATCTAGCGCAAAATTTGAATTCAATTAAGTGCGGGAAATTCGAATTCTAAGACGGACCTAAGTTGAGAATAACTACTAAATTAATTATTAAAATTAAATTCTAATAAGTAATTTAATAGTATTAGCACTCCACCCATCCAACCAATCTAATTTTTATATGTTTAAATTACCAAAATATAAAAGCAAATGATATAGTTTAACCATTAATGTTCAGTTTAAGTAAGCCATTTATATATAAAACAAACAGTAGTGGTCCCAAAACAGTCCCCTGAGGAACGCCACAGGTTATCGACCCAGCCTCACTCATTACTCCACCGATTTTTGT
The DNA here is from genome assembly GCF_022605725.1 of Anthonomus grandis grandis. Classification (NCBI taxonomy): domain Eukaryota; kingdom Metazoa; phylum Arthropoda; class Insecta; order Coleoptera; family Curculionidae; genus Anthonomus; species Anthonomus grandis. The sequence continues at coordinate 15,653,649 of NC_065551.1, forward strand.
ATATTGTATTCTATCACATAAGTAGCTCTTTACGATATCAAATATTTTTCCTCTAAGGCCATATCTTTTGATTTTTCTAAGAGCAAGGAGTGCGAAACTGTATCGAACGCCTTGGCCAGATCAACAAAGATACACAATGTCGGGCTGCTTTCATCAAGATTTTTATATGTTTGTGAGTCCAGCAATTGCATCCTCCGTCGATCTACCCTCCATGAACCCATACTGATTCTCGGATATCAATTTGTATTTTTTTAAGAATTTCATGATTCTACTTTTTAGCACTTTTTCAAAAATTTTTGCTATGTTTGTTAACAGCGAAATTGGTCTGTAGTTTATAATATCTAGTCTACTTCCAGATTTTAGCAATGGAGAAATAATACCTATTTTTAATGGTTTTGGAAAATATCCCTTTTTTATACATTTATTTATTAAAAATGCTAATGGGTATGAGATTTGACTGTCTATTAATTTTAAGATTTCAGTACGTATACCATCAAAATTGTGTCTTTAATTTTTATTATAATCTTTAATATTTCTTGTTCAGTAACAAAATTAAGAAACATATTGTTTGCTATTTCAGGTTCGTTGACAATAAAATTTTTAGGTTTTTTAATTTTTTTGGCATAGTTTTCCCCTACTGAGCAATAGTGTTTATTAAATACGTCGGCTATTTTTTTTTTATTTTTTTGGTTTTTGTTACAAATTTTATTGACTGAATCCCATAGGCATTTGGTGTTTTGTTGGTTACTTAGTAATTTTTCAAAATATTGTTTTTTTGAGGCGGCGATGGATTTTGCAAGACTTCTTTTACACATGTTGTAATTTTGTTTTAGAGTTAAATTATTAGGAGATTTTTTTAATTCTTGATGTAGTACATTTTTACTATTAATAGCATTTAGTAGGCTTGGACTAATCCAACCCTTCCTTGGAATTTTTTTTTTTGTTTATTTTAACGTTTTTTGTATTTTTTTGCATGATTTTTATTATGTTATTTATAAAAATGTTTGTCATTTCATCTAAGTCCTTACAAGAGTAAAAATAATTCCAGTCTATTAAAAGTCCTGTATCCATTTTCCATAATTAATGTATTCTTTAATGATTTTATTTGGACAATTTCTACATAAATTGTTCTGATCTCCTATTTCAATGATAGTTGGATAATGATCCGTTATCTTGTAATTTAACAAATAAGCTTTAATATTTTCAGAATTTCCGGATTTAACAAAGTAGTGGTCTAGACAGGATTTCTGTAAATTTCTCTCCCAAGTGCAAACATTATTTACGTACGAAACATAGGAGTTTGCAATTAATAACTGCAATTGCAAAGTAATAGTATCATATTTTTTTTTCTTTTCAGTTAAACATATAAACAATATTAAGTGAAATGTAGTTCCATAATATAAAATAAAATCTAAAACTATCTAAAAACAAATCGGGTAAGCGCACAATAACAAACAAACAAAAAAATTAAAAAAAAAACTTTGTACAATTTTAGTAGGTAATTTAGTAAATAATAAATATAGTGTTTAGTTTAAATTAATTACAAAAGGAAAATGGATCCATATCTATTAAACTTTGAAGCTAACGAGTATAAAACCATATTGTGCAGTGATTTAAACAGTATTAACTCAAAATGTTTTAATCATAATTCCATAAAAATATTTCAACTAAATATCTGTAGTGCTGTTAAAAATCTTGATAATTTATTGCTCTTATTGTCACAGATTGAGGTAAATTTTGATATCATAGTATTGACAGAAACTTTTCAGATATTGAACACAGATATTTTAAATATTTCAGGATATGATTTGCTTTACAATCATGGCAATATTAATAAAAATGACGGTGTTCTTGTATACATTAGTCAAAAGTTCAGTTATAAATATGAAATAAAAAAATTGTCAAATATAAATTTTATTGATATTGATCTAACTCAACAAAAAAATGAATCTTTTAAAATTACTGCTATATACAGACCACCGTCCACAGATGCCGACGTTTTTAATGCAGACTTGCTTCATTATTTATCTGAGTTGCCTAGGTTGGATGTTCACGTTATTTGTGGGGATATTAATATTAATATCCTAAAGGAAAAATAAGATTTAAATCATGTTCAAGAATATCTTAATCTTCTTAATGCAAACTCCTATGTTTTGTACGTAAATAATGTTTGCACTTGGGAGAGAAATTTACAAAAATCCTGTCTAGACCACTACTTTGTTAAATCCGGAAATTCTGAAAATATTAGAGCTTATTTGTTAAATTACAAGATAACGGATCATTATCCAACTATCATTGAAATAAGAGATCAGAACAATTTATGTAGAAATTGTCCAAATAAAATCATTAAAGAATACATTAATTATGGAAAATGGATACAAGACTCCTTTTTAATAGACTGGAATTATTTTTATTGTTGTAAGGACTTAGATGAAATGACAAACATTTTTATAAATAACATAATAAAAATCATGCAAAAAAAATACAAAAAACGTTAAAATAAACAAAAAAAAAATTCCAAGGAAGGGTTGGATTAGTCCAAGCCTACTAAATGCTATGAATAGTAAAAATGTACTACATCAAGAATTAAAAAAATCTCCTAATAATTTAACTCTAAAACAAAATTACAACATGTGTAAAAGAAGTCTTGCAAAATCCATCGCCGCCTCAAAAAAACAATATTTTGAAAAATTACTAAGTAACCAACAAAACACCAAATGCCTATGGGATTCAGTTAATAAAATTTGTAACAAAAACCAAAAAAATCAGGAAATTGAAAAAATAAAATCAAAAAATAAAATTATATCTGATAAAAAAAAATAGCCGACGTATTTAATAAACACTATTGCTCAGTAGGGGAAAACTATGCCAAAAAAATTAAAAAACCTAAAAATTTTATTGTCAACGAACCTGAAATAGCAAACAATATGTTTCTTAATTTTGTTACTGAACAAGAAATATTATGATTATAATAAAAATTAAAGACAAAAAAATCCCCCGGTTTTGATGGTATACGTACTGAAATCTTAAAATTAATAGACAGTCAAATCTCATACCCATTAGCATTTTTAATAAATAAATGTATAAAAAAGGGATGTTTTCCAAAACCATTAAAAATAGGTATTATTTCTGCTTTGCTAAAATCTGGAAGTAGACTGGATATTATAAACTACAGACCAATTTCGCTGTTAACAAACATAGCAAAAATTTTTGAAAAAGTGCTAAATATAGAATCATGAAATTCTTAAAAAAATACAAATTGATATCCGAGAATCAGTATGGGTTCATGGAGAGTAGATCGACGGAGGATGCAATTGCTGGGCTCACATCACAAACATATAAAAATCTTGATGAAAGCAGCCCGACATTGTGTATCTTTGTTGATCTGGCCAAGGCGTTCGATACAGTTTCGCACTCCTTGCTTTTAGAAAAAATCAAAAGATATGGCCTTAGAGGAAATATATTTGATATCATAAAGAGCTACTTATGTGATAGAATACAATATACAAAAATCGGTGGAGTAATGGGTGAGGCTGGGTCGATAACCTGTGGCGTTCCTCAGGGGACTGTTTTGGGACCACTACTGTTTGTTTTGTATATAAATGGCTTACTTAAACTGAACATTAATGGTAAAACTATATCATTTGCTGATGATACTGCTATTTTGTTTAAGGGAGAAACATGGGAGGAATTAAAAATTCAAGCAGAAAGGGATTTTTCGCTAGTTAAAAAATGGTTTGATTTTAACTTATTAACTGTAAATCTTGAAAAAACCAAATGCATATTATTCTCTCCCAATGATAAAACAATAAACTGTCAAGGCATAATAGTGGATAATCAAGCAATACCTGCGACAAAGACTATAAAATATTTGGGAATTATTATAGACAACAACCTCCGATGGGAACATCACATCAAATATGTTGTTCAAAAGATTAGATGTGTCATGCCAAAATTAAACTATTTGAAAGACTTCCTGTCAACGAATCAATTAAAAACTCTATATTTTTTATTAGTGCAGTTACATTTGATCTATGGAATAATTGGTTGCGGAGGAGTGCTAAACTCACATGTTACAGGTTTAGAAATAACTCAAAAATGGGCATTTAAAATTGTATTTAACAAAAGTAGGTTTTTTTCCATCGGATACATTATATGGCATAAGTGGTGTCATGGATATTAGACAGCTTTTCTGTTATAGAATGCTCTTAAGATCGTTTAAGAAACCTCAAGAAAGTTTAGTTTCTAAGGAAACAAACTATAATTTAAGGTCTTCAAATAAAGTTATTATTCCAAAATGCAAAAAAATGTGCGGACAGAGAAGCTGGCTATACCTAGCTCCAAGACTATATAATAAAATCCCTGATGATATTAAATGTTGTGAAAGTTTTATTAGTTTTAAAAGAAAAGTGTCAGACTGGTTACTGAGGGTACTATCGCGAGAGGATTTAAACAGTTTTGTGAACCAAAAAGAAAACAAATATTAAATTATATACCCAAAGACATATATTGAAGTGAAAAAGTGTAAGAAAGTGTCACACAAAAGGCAAAATGATTTTTGCTTTTTCGACAATACTTATGAACGTTTATTACGGTAAATTTATGGTAAAATATGTATTAATATCGAGATTAATATTGAATTAAAATTGTATTTTACATTTATTTAATAAACGTCCTATATATGGTGTTTATTAAAATTATACACAGGGTGTTCATTTGAAAACTTCCCACCACGGATTTATCGAAAACTGTTTAAGAAAAAATGCCGAAAAACGTCAAAAGGCTTGTCAAGAGGGACAACTTTCTAACCTAAAATTACTTCACCCCCTTTCTCCCCCTGCCCCCCAGGGTCATTGCCTTAAAATGGCAAGGGGTATCGAGTAATGGCTTGTTTAAAAGGTATTTCGAAGTCTTTTATTTTGACGTTTGATTTTTTTAAGCCGGTCGATTCGTTTTCGAGAAAATTTAAAAAATCTTTGTTTATTTAATTTGTTTAGAGAGAAAACAAAAACATGAAAATATCAGTTTTTATTTCAATAAGTGTTCAAAATGTTGCCCGTTAGGGTTTGCCAAATCTACAATTTGTTTATAATTTAAAACGGAAACTACCAATATAAACAGCAATTCCGAAGATTAGACGTGGAAAAAACTAAATAACAACCTGAATTTTTTTCCGCAATCTTTTCATCAACACTGATATCCTGATATCAGTGTTGTGTAGATATCCTGGGCGAACTGTATTTATTGTTATACCTGCTTAGTTATTTATAGTTGCTCAGGAAAATAAAGTATTTATTTTGCCGTCAGTTACATTTGTGACAGTTTTGGAATAGTAAAAATTTATTTGTTGAATTGAAGATTTTACTTCCAAAATGGTTTACACACTAGCCGAAAGAGTGGAAATTATTCTAATTTATGGTGCTAAAAATCAATGTGCTCGACAAACTGCCGTCACGTTTAACCCCAGACTCCGGGTGAGAAGATAACTTCGCATAGGTATGTTCAACTCAGGATATTGAAAATAGAGCCGAAGAAAGAGAGAACAAAGATCTTAATATACTACTGAGTGTGGAGGAAAACAAGATGGTTAGTACGAGGGTTTTTGGGCAAGAGGTAAATAAGCATCATACAACGGTATTGCGCACTTTAAAAAAACACAAATATTATTCGTATAAATTCGAAATTCAATAAGAGCTGCAGGAAGGAGATGAAACGCGAAGGATGGCATTTTGTTTTAAAATGATGAAAAACGCAAATAATGATTGGAATTTTGTAAGAAATATTTGTTTTACCAATGAATGTACATTTACCCTCAACAACGAACCAAATGTTCAGAATTGCCGGTATTGGAGCCAAGAAAATGAACATCGCTTTGTTCATACTCGGACACAATAACCCCCAAAAACATATATATTCGAGGAAATTATCAGACACCATATGATTGGACCCTTTTTTATAGACTATAACCTAACAGCTGAAACCCATAATGCCCGTATGGTTAGAGAGTGCTTGGAAAATGCATTTAACGGCAATATTATTGGTCCACGGTACCGGATACTTTGGCCAGCCAGGTCACCTGATCTTTCACCGAATGACTTCTTTTTTGTAGGGTCATTTAAAAAGTGTCATTTATAAAAAAGTAAAATTTGAGAATCTAAACCAGTTACAAAACGCTATTTCGTTAGAATGTAATAAACCACTTAGTAACGTTAGAAATGAATTTTATGATCGGTTAGGATATTGTTTAGCTGATAATGGGGGGTTGTTTGAACATTTGATTAATTGATGTTTTTATTTAATTCTCTGTTATTTTTAAAAAAGTTATTGTATTTTATTTTATTTTATTTTTCCACAGTCAGATTTGACAAAGCCTTATAACAAATTGTTTGCTGGTGGCTGGTGTCTGGTTTTACCTGAACCGAAAATTTGGTAATTTTGCAGTTACATTTAATTGAGTAATTCAAGATTCGCTTATTAAAATTTTTTGAAACTTTGGACGAGGGTTTGCCACCATGAATAAGAAAGGATTTCTTTTTCTTAATAAAGACAAAAAGGCACTTAAAAGAATCATGTTGAGGTAATACTTAATGAAAAAAAATAACCAAGAAAAGCATATCTAACTTGTGTAATAAACCAACCTTATAATATATTTGAAGAATTTGTAAACAGGTATTGGCATTGTATGCTGAACTGGACTAGGTTTTGAAATTATTTCACAATATAACTATCTGCTTTTTAAAGAAAATGTCTATCTGCTACTGGATAAAGCTATTATATTACGGTCTTTTGTATCGCAGAATTTGTCGTTGTGTATATTAATTATTTAATCCCAATTTTGTAACAAGATTCATTTTAGATCGCTATAATATATTAATCTTTCAACTTCATAAAAATCAAAGAAATATAGTTCCACGGTGATCCAGGAATATTCTAAATGGCGAAATGCGGTAAAGTCTGGCAAAATTTACTTTTGATCTATTTTTTAACATATAAACACATAAACTACACATATACATATACATAACATATCGGTCTCTATATTTGTTAAACATGGTTAAACAGTAATCAGTTCTGTCACATTTTTGCTTATAAAAGCACACGACAGTCTCAAGATCATATTCATTTACCAAGAACTCAACAAATTCTTTAGTTTTCCTATTTTAAACTCTAAAAATTCTCTTAATATCACTAGTCTCTGTTTTTCTAATTATTTGTTAAACGGGCGTATTTTGATATTCAACGTAAATCCGGGCTAGTTAAATTGCAAACACAAATAAATGGCAAACGCTCGGAAAATTCGACCAATTACAAAACAATCCAAAGGTAGAGAAGTTCTAATCCTAAATAGCGGGTCAGTAGGAATCGAATATTTAAGCAACAGTTTTCCGTATTTCTCTGTAGTAAGTAAAACAATAATTTGCCAGTGTTCTTTGCCTCATAAGTTCTGAAATTCTATGAATTTAAAATATCCTAGAGATGGATTATAATTGAGTTGCCCGGAAATATAATGAAGTTTGCTAATAGTTATGAATATTTAAAGCAAATAGGATATTTTTTTTGATTATCTCTTTTTTTTAACTCTCTCTTTTTTACTTCTAAATTCTGTTTTCCGGAAGTAAGTTATCCGAAAAAATAAATCCATTTTATTTTTCTTGCACGAATGGTATTTTTATATTTACAGTACAATGCTACTTTCTTTCAAATATCATCATGAATGTAAACTGTATATGTGTTTATAACATGAACTGTATAAGTATAGCAGATTTGCTTATATATTGTGTTTTTTGGATGTACAAAAAGGTTTTAATTTCCGCGCTACTAAAATTGCGATTTACCAATATTGGACGGCGCATAACGCGCAGTGTGCTACAAGCGCTCGAGAGAAGTACCTAGGAGAAACGGGTACCATAAACGTGTGCGATCTTCATCTTCATCTTCGTTATTATTCAAATAGACGAAATTGTGTCTAATCAGTGGTTTCCGGCCGGGGTGAACAAATACTAGTTCCTACGTTTGGTGAGTGCCATCTCTATCTATATTTTTTTTTGTTTAAAATTTTTGTGATCAATCTTATTGAATATTATCTTCTCCATTAAATAATCAGATCAATCAAATCATCTATCTCATCCAACATTTTACACTTATCCATTTTTAAATCACATTGATAGAATGGAGCTCCTGTTTACCTGTAATGTATCATATGAATTTCCATGAATATACGAAGGTGGTCCCAGAAGTACCCGGCCTGACCTAGAGATGTCGGTAGAAGTTTAAAAAATATCAGTGTATTAGAAAGTATACAATCTATAAAGCATATGTTTCAAGTTTGAAGACGCCTCGTTGTTTAGTATTTGTTTGGATGTTGTTTAGCAGCCATCAATAGTGAACGTTTTCAGTGAATTTGTGAAAATGGAGAAAATTGGTCATCGTTATGTGATACAATACTTTTATTTGAAAGGCCTCAGCCCAACCAATATAAAAGCTGAACGGATTCTACTCTGGGTAAGTCTGCTCCTTCGTTAACAACAGTAAAATATTGGGTAGCAGAGTTTAAACGAGGCCGTACGAGCTGCCAAGACGAGCATCGCAGTGGTCGACCAAATGAGCTGACTACTCCAGAAATTAAGAAAATTCACAAAGTGGTACCGGATGATCATCGACTGAAAGTGCGCCAACTAGCGGAAATAGTAGGCATTTCAAACAGTGTGGTACATCACATATTAACTGAAAATTTTGACATGAGAAAGCTGTGTGCGAGATGGGTGCCGCGTTTGCTCACACTCGAGCAAAAACAGTGTCGTGAAGATGTTTCAATTGAGTGTTTAGCAAAATTTAATAGCAACAAAGCTGCTTATAAATTTTTCAGTTTTTAATAATTACGTACAAGGTGCCCCTTTGCAAGGAGTACTTGACAGTTTTTAAATGAAAGCTCTATCTTTAATAACAAAAAAGTTATGCAAAATTTACGACCTAATAAAGTACATGTTAATTGTAAAAAAACGGAAATTTCAATTTTTCCCAAAAACTATAATTTTTCCAGTTCTTGATAATTATGTACAAGATGCCCGTTTGCAAGGAGTACTTGACAGTTTTTAAATGAAAGCGCTATCTTTAATAACAAAAAAGTTATGCAAAATTTTCGATCTAATAAAGTACGTGTTAATTGTAAAAAACCGAAATTTCGATTTTTTTCAAATACTATAAATTTTTCAGTTTTTGATAATTACGTACAAGGTGCCCCTTTGCAAGGAGTACTTGACAGTTTTTAAATGAAAGTTTTTAGTTTTAAGTTTTTTTCTATCTTTATTAACAAAAAAGTTATGCAAAATTTACAAACATTCACACAGAGTACGGAACGTAGTCGGAACAATACACATCGGCAGTAGCTGCGCGAGAATTTACGTAATTTCGCTATTTTTAGTGCAAATTTTTTATCCAAAATAGTCTCTTTATATTCCTTAGAAGCACCAAATCACCTGAAGAGTTTCATTTTTGGAAATAAGTAAAAAAATTGTGAAAATAAACGGGGATTGGTGTTTATAATATTGTGGCGATAACACGTTATTTACATTCCGATGTCTTTGCTGCGTTCCAAATTCATGTTTGAGTTACTAATTTTTGTTTTGTTGGTTTGCTTGAAATAGTGATTGGATGACATATAGACCTAGTGTGGGGTTGGATTTGTGGAAATAAAAAAGTAGAACCATAGAAGGTATGGCACCGGTTATCACTTGTAGTTTATGTAATAAGAGCATTTAAAAAAGTGTGTACAAAATACAATGTGGGTTGTATAAAGTTTATCTTCACCTCCAATGTGCAAATGTTAGCGAAGTGCAAGCCAAAGTACTCCTTGCACAGAAGAAGGACTGGGTCTGTCAACAGTGTAATGACAGCAAGGAAAAGGAGGTGCAAAATTCAGCTTCTACCTCAGGAAAAAATATAACAAATAAAAAGAACAAAGACGACCATCAACAAGAAAAAAAAGGAGAGGCGGATAGAAAAGATCTTGCAGAACTCATATCCATGGTAAAAGAACTGAAACAGGAAATCCGAGAAATGAAAGGCTCGCTAGACTACATTAATGAGCTTTTTGAAATAGAGAGGGTGCGTACCCGAGTCTTCGAAGGAATTATTGAAGAATTGAAAGCGGAAAATACGTGGCTAAAAAAAGAAATGGGCCATGTCGCTGCTGTAATAAATACCATGGAGTATCAAAAAATAAAAAGTAACGTGGTAATTTCTGGTATCTGCCATGATAAACATGAAAAGCAAGAACAAATCGAGGCCAAAACATTGACCGTTTTAAGACATATCGACGAAGGTATTAAAAATGCAGATATCACTGAAATCAAAATACAAAACACCAAATCAGATAAATCAATAGTGGTTGCTACATTCGCTAGTGAAAAGAATAAAACTGATTTGCTCAAAAAAAGATCGACAAAAGGAAAAATTACTGGAGAAGCGTGCGGCATTCCAAATATACGAAACATTTATATTAATGAGGAGCTAACATTTATGACTCTGAATCTTCTACGTGAGGCATCTAAACTAAAAGGGATAGGGTTTGATTTTGTCTGGAGCAGAAATGGTCAAGTGTTTGCACGGCGCAAGCAGAGGGAAGACGCAATAAAGATACATAATAGGTATCATTTGCAAGATATTGTGAAAAATGTAAGTGAATAAATAAGATAGTTTTAAATTAGGAGTAGTAAATAAGTATAGTAAATAAGTACAGTAGTCTATATTTCTTTTTCATAAATGGCGCTTAACACAATCTGCGATGATGTTCAAGAATATATAACTAACGTTATTGATAGTATAGATGAGACATATTTCTTTAATTATGAGAATAGAGATTTAAATGTTATCCACTTTAATGTTAGGAGCTTAAGTAAAAATTTTGATAATTTGTTGGCATATTTAGCATATCTAGACAAAAATTTTGATGTAATTGCACTTTCCGAAACCTTTGGCTTAAAAGATAAAAAAAATAACCTAAATATACCGGGTTATATTTTCTGTTATAATGAAAGTACAACTAATAAAAATGATGGCTTTGCTTTTTATATTAAATCGGCATTGTTAAAAGCTGTTGAAACTGTAGAGATTAATAACTGTAAAATTCTTCGGGCAATTTTGAATAAAAATTCGTGTGAAATAGGCATTACCGGAATATATCGATGTCACGACATAAGACAATATGATTTAATTCAAAGTCTTGAAATATTTTACAATAATTTAACTCCAAAACTGGAGACAGAAATCTTTTGTGGTGACACAAATATTGATATAAAGGGAAAAAACGAAAACATATTGCATAAGTGCCTTTATTTAAATTTGTTTTCATCTCTAGGCTTTAGAAGCAAAATAAATGACTTTACTAGAGTAGATGGGCCACATAATTCATGTTTAGATCATTATTTTATAAAAACATCAAAAAAAACTAATGGGAGTATTCTCAGAGGTGGACATTCAGACCACTTCCCTATTTTGCTAAATATCATTTTAAAAGAAAAAAACTCTAGTGTAAATAAATATATAAAAAAACTTGATGATCAAAAATTAAATGTACTTCTTCGATCAGAAAACTGGGAAAGTATTCTTGAAGAAAAAGAACCAAGTAAATGTGCCCACTTATTTATTGAAAAATTAAAATCATACATTAGTTTATCTACAAAAGAATCTTATATTAAATGTAAATATAGAAAGAAGAAATCTTGATTGACGGGTAATTTATTAAGGTGTATAAGAGAAAAAGATAGGTTAAAAAAGATATCAGCTTTAAACCCAAATAATTTAAATGCCAAGGAAATGTTTGTAAATTACAGAAAAATTTTGACAAAAATACTGAGTAAAGCTGAAGCTGTATATTTTAGGCAAATTTTTGAAACATGTAAACAAAACCCAAAAGAGTTGTGGAATAACATAAAATATGTCACTAATCAAAACTCAGCTAAGCCGAAAGTAACTAGTGTAATGGGGGAGTCAGGTTTGGTAACAACAGATCAAAAAATATCAGAGGAATTTAATAAATACTTTAGTACGGTGGGGCAAACACTAGCCGCTAAAATAAAAAAACCTCAAAACTATGTTATTAATCTTCAAAAAAACTGTAAAAGTAGTTTTTTTCTTAAACCTATTGTCGAAAGTGAACTTATTACTATAATTGGATCTTTGGGAAATAGTGATTCAAATGTTGATGATGGCATATCTAATAATTTTATTAAGAATTATAACAGATACTTGATAGTGCCTCTTTTACATCTGGTAAATACTATCTTTGGGTCTGGAGTTTACCCTGAAATTTTAAAAAATACAATCGTTATACCACTTCATAAATCAGGCCCAAGGGATGAGTTAAAAAATTACAGACCCATAGCTCTCACCAACAGCATAAGTAAAGTTGTAGAAAAATGTATTAAATTGAGATTATGTAATTATATTGATAAAAATAACCTACTTAATGCAAATCAATATGGTTTTAAGACGGGAATGGGAACTGAGGATGCTTTAGTCAGGGTAGCTGACGATATAATAAATGCTTTTAACACCAATACAAAATGTATGACAATCTTCCTGGACCTGGCTAAGGCCTTTGATACTGTGCCGAACCACATCTTGATGAAACGCTTAGAAGCTAAAGGTATAAGAGGAATACCATTAAATTTATTAAAATCATTTCTTGAAAATCGTTACCAGCAAGTTAAGATAGGCGAGATTCACAGTAGTAAAATTCCAGTGAGGTGTGGTGTGCCACAGGGCACGGTCCTTGGTCCAATATTGTTCACTCTCTATATGGATAGTATATTTTCGGTAATAACAAGTGTGCAAGTTGTCTGTTACGCTGATGATACAGCTCTCATGGTTGGGGGTGGCACGTGGGATAAAGTGTTTCAAAAGGCCGAACAAGCTCTTGTTGAGGTTAAAAAATGGCTGGATTTTAGTTTATTATCTCTTAATATTGACAAGACTCATTCATGTGTCACTCCATGACAAAAGGAGGATTACCTTATGACCTTGAGACTATTAAAATTCACGACAATGATTGTAGGAATATGAAAACTTGTAATTGTGTGCGGATTAGTGCAATGGACGAAATTAAATATTATGGAATTTGTATCTGGGGAGCCGCCAGTAAAATTTTCTTGAATCCTCTTGAAATTACCCAAAAAAAAATTATAAAGATATCTCTTTTAAAAAATATAATGCATCATACCGAGTGACTATTTCAGGAATCTAAATTACTTACCATTACTAAATTATATTTAAAATCAATAATTAGACTCCTTAGTAACCAGAAAATTAACATTAATACATTAACCCACTCAATTGCAACTAGATTTGCACAAAGTAAATCAATGATCTTATCAACTCCAGTGCATTATATCGCAGTTCAGAAAAGTATAGTCTTCTTATCTCCCAAAATATACAATCAATTGCCTCAGGAACTAAGAAATAAACCATTCTCTAAAATTAAACGAAAAGTTAATTCATGGCTACTAAACCTTCAAAAAGATATACTTCTGACAGTAATATAGATTATTTATAATATTTTATCACAATAGGTATGTACGTAGAATTGCTTGTTCTTTTTTCATTTTCTATTGTTCCGACTAATGACAAATAAAAAGCATTTTCTGCTTATATGTATATTTATTAATTGATGAGTATATAGACACACGCACAACTTTTTAAAAGTAATAGTGTGTCTAGTCTTAGGCAAGTATTCTGTTGTATATTTTCCTAAAATAAAGAGATTTTTTATTTATTTATTTATTTATTTAATAAAGTACATGTAAATTGTAAAAAACCGGAATTTCAATTTTTCTAAAAAACTATAAATTTTTCAGTTTTTAATAATTACGTACAAGGTGCCCCTTTGCAAGGAGTACTTGACAGTTTTAAAATTAAAGCTCTATCTTTAATAACAAAAAAGTTATGCAAAATTTACGACCTAATAAAGTACATGTTAATTGTAAAAAACCGAAATTTCGATTTTTCTCAAAAAAATATAATTTTTTCAGTTCTTGATAATTATGTACAAGGTGCCCCTTTGCAAGGAGTACTTGACAGTTTTTAAATGAAAGCTCTATCTTTAATAACAAAAAAGTTATGCAAAATTTTCGATCTAATAAAGTACATGTTAATTGTAAAAAACCAAAATTTCGATTTTTCTCAAAAAAATATAATTTTTTCAGTTCTTGATAATTATGTACAAGGTGCCCCTTTGCAAGAAGTACTTGACAGTTTTTAAATGAAAGCTGTATGATTAATAACAAAAAAGTTATGCAAAATTTACGATCTAATAAAGTACATGTTAATGGTAAAAAACCAAAATTTCAATTTTTCTTAAAAACTATAACTTTTTCAGTTTTTGATAATTACGTACAAGGTGCCCCTTTGCAAGGAGTACTTGACAGTTTCTAAATGAAAGCTCTATCTTTAATAACAAAAAAGTTATGCAAAATTTTCGATCTAATAAAGTACATGTTAATTGTAAAAAACCGAAATTTCGATTTTTTTCAAAAACCGCAAATTTTTGAGTTTTTGATAATTACGTACTAGGTGCCACTTTGCAAGGAGTACTTAACAGTTTTTAAATTAAAGCTCTGTCTTTATTAACAAAAAAGTTATGCAAAATTTACGATCTAATAAAGTACATGTTAATTGTAAAAAACCGAAATTTCGATTTTTCTCAAAAACTATTAATTTTTCAGTTTTTAGTAATTACGTACAAGGTGCCCCTTTGCAAGAAGTATTTGATAGTTTTTAAATCGAAGCTCTATCTTTAATAACAAAAAAGTTCCACTCGAGCAAAAACAGTGTCGTGAAGATGTTTCAATTGAGTGTTTAGCGAAATTTAATAGCAACAAAGCAGAATTTTTGCGTCGTTTCATAACCATAGATGAAACATGGGTCTATCACTTCACACCTGAGAAAAAAGAACAATCAAAACAATGGACTTAAAAGGGAGAACCGGCTCCAAAGAAGGCGAAAACCGTTTCATCTGCAGCAAGGTCATGGTGTCGATTTTTTGGGATGCGCGAGGGATAATTTTTATTGACTATCTTGAAAAAGGTAAAACTATCAACGGCGAGTATTATGGGAACTTATTGCAACGTTTGAGCGAAGAAATCACGCAAAAACAGCCGCATTTGGTTAAGAAGAAAGTGTTGTTTTATCAAGACAATGCACCAGCTCACAAATCCGTAATTGCAATGGCCAAAATTAACGAATTAATGTTTGAATTGCTACCTCATGCACCCTATTCGCCAGATTTAGCCCCCTCAGATTATTTTCTGTTTATAAACTTAAAAAACTGGCTCAGTGGTCAAAGATTTTCCAACGATGAAGAAGTAATGTCTGCAGTTAATGGCTATTTCGAGGCGCAAGACAGTTCTTATTATAAAAAGGGTATCGAACTTATAAAACATCGCTGGGAAAAGTGTATAGAGCTAAAAGGAGATATGTTGAAAAATAAATAAATTTTTTTCCAAAATTTTCGTGTTTTCTTTCTTGGGTCGAGTACTTCTAAGACCACCCTCGTATTTGGTTTTTAATTACTTTCTTAAACTTTATAGAATTTCATCAAGTGAGGTAATATTGCAAAATAACATTTAGGAAAATTAGCATGTTAGCTTTCATAATGCAATTGAAAATAGGATATTTTAGAATGTAAATCCCAAACAACAATTGATTTTAAAAAGATATTTTTAAAGCATTTCTAAGTAATGTTGGATTAATTTAACTATTGGTCCTATGGTTGAAATCTTTGGTGTGAGACTCAAATTACGATACAGTTTTACCTCTAACTAAAATTCTTTGTTTTAATCTCGACACGTGTTTTTAAATATCAAGAAAAGGTAATGATTCATTTTTCTCTATTTCAAAAGTGAACGTTATTGAAGGGTGTAAGGCATTTAGGAAGGTTATAAAAGTGTATAACTCATTTTTATCCCCTTGAAAAGTGTTCCAAATAAATCCAAAAGTTCCAAAAAATAAAAACCTCTGCCAGCTAAGTTTGAACCCATTGCGATTTAAGCCCATGATTTGTTGGTAAAAAGATCCATTGAACTGGATTTTTTTTTATTCATTGAATTTTAATGCTAATTTATAGTGCCTTTTCATTTTCTCATATTAAAGAGCTAAAAACAATTATAATTTATTTATAAGTATCATTTCCAATAGATAGAATGGAACAAATAAGATTGTGTCATTTAGTTTCTGCTTGCAACGTCCAAAGAAAACGTTTGACTAAAGCATTACCAAAAAAAACGCCAAATTAGTGGAATATATCATCTTTTTTTTTGAAACAATTTATTTAACCACAATAATACAATGTATAACGAGTTTTAACAATTTCTCCAATCAGTGTTTGAAAACACTGGCCCCGAGAATAACAAAACAGTAATTAATTATCTATAGTAAACAAATGTTGCAATGTTGCTTATAATTTTTTATACATAAATTAATTAACATTTTTTAAATCTTTTAATTTTTTAACAAAAAATCTATAGTTATTTATATCTTTTATACAATGAGGTAAACTATTAAATGTTTTAATTGCATCTGTAATTGGATTTCTTAAACCTATGTTAGTTCTTGTAGAAACTTGATAAACATTATTTAGTGATCTTGTTTGATGATTATGTACATTATGGTAAAACATAATATTTATGTTACTTTTTTGTCTGTTGTTTATAATTTTATATACAAGTTTACATTGTTCTATCTTCAATATCACTTTTAATTTGTTTAAACTTAAATTTGAATAAATTGTATTAGAACTTGTAAGCCAATCAAAATTAAACAAAATTTTCAAAATTTTATTTTGCAAAATGAGCCTTATTAAAATTAACTTCACCGCACATACCCCATACTGGCAAGAGGTACCTAAAATGTGTGAGAAAGAAGGCATTATAAATTTGAAATTTACTTTTTTCAGACAAATAATCTCTACTCCTATATAAGGCAGATAGCATTGGAACTGTTTTATCAAAAATTTTGTTTAAGTGTAGTGACCAATTTAAATTTTCATATATTTGCAAACCTAAATATTTAATATTCGACACTTTTTCTAATATTACAGTATCAATATTAATATTTAGATTATTGCTGACTGACTTATTTTTTTGTTTGAATATCATTTATTTGGTTTTCTCAATGTTAATTTTTAATTTATTTGAAAACAGCCATTTAAGATAACATTTTAGGTCATTATTAATAAGTTGTGTTAAAGAAGTTTCATCTGTTCCAGCATATACCAGTACAGTGTCATCTGCAAAGGTAAAATATCTTGCTTTTAGCTTGGCTAACTTGAGATTCAGTACATAAAGAATATATAAGAGAGGTCCAAAAACGGATCCCTGTGGTACCCCGTAGGTGTTAGATAACCATTCACTAATAATATTGTCAAGCTTTACGTACTGTTTTCTGTCATACAAATATGTTTTAATTAAGCTGTACAATACATTTTTAAATCCCATTTTAAATAATTTGTCTAAAAGAATGTCTATGCTTACTACATCAAAGGCTTTTTTTAGGTCTATGAAGACAGCTATAACTATTTGTTGTTTATTTAATGCCATTGAAATACAGTCTACAAAATCCACAACCGCACCAAGTGTACTACTGTTCTTTATAAAGCCATATTGATATTTATCATTCAATAGATTGCAAGAGTTAATGAAAGATAACATTCTATTTTTTATTATTTTTTCAAGAATCTTGGAGAATACACTAACGACTGAAATGGGCCTGTAATTATTCATATATCTTTTATTACCTGACTTAAAAAGAGGTGTAATTTTACTTATTTTTAACTCTGATGGGAAAATCCCTTTTTGTATAGTTTTATTAATTAACCGTACCAAAACAGGTATCATGTATTCTCCAAGATTATGTATGTCCCTAACCGTAATATCGTCATATCCAGGTGCTGAGTTTATTTTTAGTTCTTTTAAAATTTCTGATATTTCCTCTTTATTAGTTAATATTATAGAAATAGAACTATCATTGTAGACTTCATCAATAGAAAAAATCTCGTTTGATAGTTGAATCTCCGTTTCCAAATCTTTAACTATTGATTCACCGACCTGAGAAAAATATGTATTTAAATTATTTGCAATGTCAAGCTGAGAATTAATAATGTTATTTTCAATTATTAATTCATTAATTATTACTTTAGATTTTTTATTTTTTATTAAGCTGTTGATAAATGCCCATTGCTTTTTAACATTATCTCCAGCTAAATTCCATTGGGTTTGAAAATACCTATTTTTAAAAGCACGTATTTTATTATTAATTTTATTTTTTATGTTTTTAAATTCAGAGATAATAGTTAGGTTTTCGGGTTGGTTAATTTTCTTTTTGTATATTTTATCTCTTTTTTTGATAAGCTCAAGAAGTTCAATATTTATCCAGGTGTTATTTTTTCGTATTCTTAATTTTTTTGTATATTGAGATTTATTTTTACATTCATTAATTAAATTAATTAATTCTTGAAAAGTTGTTACGTTAATGCTTAATATTTTTTGTATAAATAAGTTTACAAATTTTTTATAATCTACAGATTTGACTTCATAATCTACTTTTGGTTTATAAAATTGCACAGGTGTTTTAATATCAAGCAATATAAGTTTGTGATCTGAAATTGCATTTTCTTTAACATTAACTTTACAACTTAAATTACCACTATAATCGCTAAGAACATGGTCTATAAGAGATTTTGATAAACTGGTAACTCTAGTAGCGCATTCCTCATTTATCGAGTTATTAATTTTAAAATTGTTTAATGCTATTAAATCTTTGTACTCTTTGGTTACTTGCGAAACATCAAGCAAATTAATATTCATATCTCCAACAACTAAATGATTTTTAGGGTGAGTACGCAAAATATATTTTAAATATGGGAAAAAATTACCACTATTAACAGTGGGTGGTTTATATATAACACTTATTTTTAAGTTTTGCTCCCCTAAGCTAATACATATCCAGTTTATTAACTCACCCTTCCTTGATTTCTCAATTTCACGAAACTTAATAGATTTTTTCACATAAATTGACACACCACCCCCCCTACCAGCTCTGCAGGCATGAACAGCATTAAAACCATCCAACTCAAACAGAAATGTTTCACTTTCTTCTAACCATGTTTCAGCTGCCAATAGTACATCCCAATTTTCACTCACAACCAAACACTGCACCAGATCCAGTTTATTTCTTATACTTTGTAAGTTCATGTAAGCAATTTTTAGTTATTCACGAGGCCTCGCTAGTTTTCCAACTGACTTTTATTATTGATAAGGAGAACTTTTGAACTTTCGTCTTTCCTCAAAAAGATATTACCATCGCCAATCCATAGGAACTTAAAATTTTGATCTTTCTTAAAAGCCTTAGCTGCCATGTATAAATCAAGATTAGTTTTTGTAAGTTCATGGTTGAGAAAGATTTTATTATCCGTAGTATATCCCAAATCTAAACTTTTTAGGCCAAATTTCTTTTTTGATTTTAAAATTTTTGTTTTAGTTGATTCATCTTCAAAGATGACTTTAACAGGGTTATTTTTATTCTTATCCCTGCCCAATCTATAAACAGTAAATTTGTTTACGTTTGGGACATCAAGATAATTGGCAATTTTATTTACAATTTCAGGTAAGTTCTCGTTCTCTTTGTATGGGATTCCTTGCACCAACAAATTGTTTTTAAGTTCCTTTTGTTCATTTTTATTTAACTGTTGCTTAATTTGACCAAGTTCATCCTGTAATTCCTTATTTATTTTAAGTTGATCATCACATTTAGTTAATAAAGATCTGTACTCATTTTCCATCTTTTCCAATTTTGCCATAATATCGGCCAGAGTGTAATCCCTCTTTTCACGTAAAGCAGAACCAGGTCCATCTTTGGTGTTACATTTGCCACAGAGCCACTCGTCCTTGGATTTGCTTAATTTGACATAAGTTTTATTTGACATAGACAAGCATTCTCTATGCTTCCATATGTTGCATCTGTCACATAGTAGTGCTTGATGATCATCAAGAACGTCCTTAAGACATATGTCGCAAATTTCAGTCTTGGTTTTTGGCATTTTAATACTGCTAAGATAATCCGTAAATCACGGCAACTCCGCTCGAGATTCCAAATACTACGTACCCGATATCGATGTGATCGACGTTTAAAAGCGCACGGGTCGAAGTTCACTTGGCAATAAACACCGTTTAAATTTTGGTGATTTGAAGGTAAAAAAGAAGTTCTTAGGCACTACAAAATTAGAGTTATTGTTCTATATTCGCTAATGATCAGATCTATCGATAGTACAGTATTTAAATGATACTATTTGACACTAAATTTGAAAAATCTTTGTAGAACGATTTATAAACAGAACTTAACCGTTTATGGGCAACGTTGCCTACCAAAAAATTGGTTAGGGTGAGCCAAAAGTTTTTTATGCAGACCTTGAACTCAACAATTAGAAGAATTAACCGTGTTGCAAATATAATTCATGATGGAGGTGTGCCTAATGAAATTAGAGGTGCAGACAATAAGTCAACGAAATGGTTAAACAAAAAAGAAAGTATTAGGAACTTTATAAGCAACCTTAGAGGAAAAAAAAAATTATAACAGAGCAAAATCACAAAGAATATACCTAGGTGCTAATCTGAGCATTCGTAAGTTACATATAATGTATAATTCAAAGTGTGATGAAGTATTTAAAGCAAGTTTGTCCATGTTTTTAAGAATCTTTAGAAAGAGCTTTTTATGAATTAGTAAAAGAAAGTCCTGATTCATCAAAGACATTTTGTTTTGACTCCCATATCAGATGCTTTCTACTCGCATCAAATCAGCTTTTATATATTTTGCTGTGTAGATATGCAGTCAAGACTACCAGTGTTTTTTAGATGGTTTGAAAACTTAGCAGGCTCTATAGGTTCAGCTCTTTTAAATTACCTAGATTCGTTAGATTTGAAAGGAATAAAAATGCTTAGGTTATTTTGCGAAGGATATGGCATGGCAAAATAAAAACTCCCACCCCATATATTTACTTTTTATTATTGGCGAAAACTCAAAGCCCCTGATGACCCTGAAGAAGTGAGAATTACATATTCTGTTCGTGGCCATAGCTTTTTACCCGCCGATAGGGTATTTGAAACGATTGAAAATTATTTAAGAAAAGAAGCAGTGATTAAAACAGAAGAAAAGTATAGGGAGTTGTATGTAAAATTTGGCGTGGTAAAAGAACTTGGGGTATACTGGAATTCGTGTGATGTGAAGACATAAGAGAAGGCCTTGAAAAAGACTGACAACATTTCTAACTTGAAAAATGTTCA
The DNA here is from genome assembly GCF_022605725.1 of Anthonomus grandis grandis. Taxonomy (NCBI): domain Eukaryota; kingdom Metazoa; phylum Arthropoda; class Insecta; order Coleoptera; family Curculionidae; genus Anthonomus; species Anthonomus grandis. The sequence goes on from NC_065551.1 coordinate 15,674,978, forward strand.
TACAAAAAAAAATCTAAAAAGATAATGAAAGTGGCATGCTACCAAAATTTTAGATTTAAATCCCTTACCGATATCGCGAAGTCTATAATAAAATGAGGGAAATCAGACAATAACCTTCAGCTAGAAGTAATAATCCCTAAGGATTTAATCCAGGAAAAAAAAGAAGCCATCTCTTAAGCATTTGCTGCAGGAACAATTTGGGGCAGATTCCATCATTGGATGGAATCTGCCCCAAATTGTTCCTGCAGCGAATCCATGACCATGGAGACCTGACCATGGAGCTTCCATATAATTTTTTTTGAAGTTGTAGTAAATATCAATATTTGTTAAAATGTTATTTATACTAAAAGTAATAAAACCTGCATTTAATCAAAAAAAAAACGGGAATAAGTCCATTTGAGTCAATTAAAACATTACGCTCGCCATATATTAACAAAAAAAAATTAAATTACGAGTAAATTAATGTCCCTGAATAATGTCTGTCTGACCTACGTAATATAACACAAAGCCATTTTATTAAATATTTCAGACAATTTCAGTACAGCACTTTCCTTATTTACTCTAATTTGTTTAAAGTGGATTTATTGCGTTTTGTATGATCACTCCTCTATTTATGCAATAATATTACATATTTTTCTATAGTAAGTAATTTTTTTTCTTGTTAATCACCATCTGGAGTTTAAGGAATCCTTAAGATGAAAAAAATCGAGTTTATTATGTATAATCATAAATGTAAAATATATATAAAATGTTCTCAAAAATAAGTGATCTATTTTAACTACTTTAAGTTGCATAATAGAAGAGATAGTAAAAGATAACTGTGGACATAATATTTACCTTTGGAGACGACCCAACAATGAGTACTAGAACCGTAGCAGCTTAAATTAAATTTTCTCATAGTAAAGTGTAAAAGGCAAAACAACAAGAACAGTATTTTTCTTATATCAATGGGTACAATCATGATAACCTAAAGATCATCCCAGAAGTGTTGCATTTTGCCAGTGGCTTTTACAACGGCTTGCAAAAATTAAGATTGAAGAAATACTCCATTTGCAGTGCAGTAGTAGATTAAGATAAAATAAAAATCTTATAGCCTCCCTCCACTTGTTTATTAAACATCATCCTATTTTATAAATCCCGACATGAATTGGATACAGCGGTGTCGATTATTAAGGGATACTGAAAGGAAATGGGCTTGAAGTAAGGCACGCTTATAAAAGTTTAAGATTGGTATAAGTTAAATACATGGTTTGAATCTATGTCAAAAAACCTTTTACTTTGTCTGGTCGACGGTTATTTTTGTAAACGCTTGGCAACACCGCATCCCTTCCACATCACGACGTCACCATGCGCGAGGAGGCGTATTTGGAATCTATACCCTTACACAACGTTTGTGACGTCAGTGGCTGTACTGACGTCGGGTATATTTTTAAATGGATAAATCAAAAATAAATATTTGTCAAATATACCTCTTCCTAGCATGTGTGACGTCACTAGCGGAGTTAGCACCGGGTGTAGTTTTAAATGCAGGATTGCCAGCCGTATTTATTTAAAGCATACTCAATTACAACGCAACGGCAAGATTTGGTCAGTATTGTTTATGCAATTTTTGCCAATGTCTGATGTAATATTATTTGTTTACATTCTATGAGTTGCTACCGCGTGCTAGTTAGTAACGGTTTTTTTGTGACGGTGTAAGTTTATTTAAAAGTTGCGAAAAGTTTTAAAGGGTGCGAACGTACTATATTTTCCATATAAAGAAAAACAGATAGTTGGTGTTTCTATTAGTACCAAAAGATTTTAAAATGGTGGACAAAGACAGTTTAGAGAGTTTTGTGATGGAAAATGGTAATCTTATTGAGAAATTAGATTTTGGATCGGAGGAGAACTTTTCTGTGCAATTAAGACTAAAGGCAGAGTCAAATAAAACACAAGAACAACTCGCTTGTTTCATCGACGAGTTTGTTAAAGCATTTTCTAATTTCACGAAAACTAACTGGATAGTTCGAAAGATATTTCCTTCTTTAAAGCGTCTTATATTCCGGAAAATGTATACATGTCAACACTCATCGTTTATGAAAAAAAATGTTAAGTGCAAAACCCCTCGTGGACAAGACTGTAAGGCTAAAATAGACTTTGTAATTAATAAAATTAACAAAAACACTATTCGCAACGACAAACTGTTGTTGAATTGTTATAACGTGTTAGTGACTATAGTTTTTGAACATTCTCATCATGTTTATGTGGCAGAGGCTTTAAGTTTATTGAAATGCAATCAGGAAACCGAAGAAACTTTCAAGAAATATTTCGACAGTAAAATGACACCTTGCGCAGCTAAAAACTACAATGAATTAAACGCATTGGACTCATTTAAAGGTACTAGTGTAAATGGATTGGAGATGTTATCGAATTCTCAAATAAATCCCTCTGAATATCATGTGTACTATATGTATAACAAATGGCGTTCCGAAAAGTATGGTGATCGTAATGAATGCAATCTCCCCGAAATTATAGAAGGGAAAATTAACGATTTAAAAACCAAAGGCTATTTGATATTTCTGAAACAGAATCCCAGGATTATCGTTATAGTTACTCCTATAATGAAACGGGTATTTCTATCTACTGCGTATGAGAATATGATATTTGTAGATACAACATCATCATGTGACCAGTTCTGCGAGTACTCTAGTTTTTACATCTCATAAAACTGGCGGTCTTCCATTAGCTTGTGCTAGACACACCTAGTCCAATGAGTCCAACTACACGCTAGTTTTTGCCGATATTAAAGAAGCGATAGAAAATAACGAGATGAATAAACAATTCATTCCTGATATTATTATGACGAACGATTCTACGGCAGAACGGAATGCTTTAAAAACAATTTTTCCAAATTTTCGATTACTATTCTGTGCATTCCATGTTTGCCAATCATTTTGGCGTTGGCTTTGTGTTACAGATCATAAAGTTGATATAATGAAAAGACAGTCAATTATGATTCGATTTCGTAATATCCTTTTTACAACTCATACAGAGGAAGCAACCAAATTGTATGAAAATTTAACAGGTGACGAGTATGTTACCAAAATGCCAGCTCTGCTAAATCAATTAAACAATTTATGGAATCAGCGGGTTGAATGGTGCGTCGCTTATAGACAGGACTTACTAACTCGGGGAAATAACACTAACAATATAACAGAAGCTTCTATACGCATTCTCAAAGACATTATACTCCAGCGCTGTAAAGCATTCAATGCCTGCGCATTAGTAGATTTCATAACTTCTATTTTTGAAAATTATTTCCAACGGCGCATCATCTCTTATGCAAACACGAAAAAGACAAAGGATTCCATAATGCAATGTTGGTAAAGACTGCAAAAAATATTAAAAATATTGCTAGAGTTAACGATTATGAGTATAGTGTGGAATCGGCGACAACTCCAAATACTTTTTATACTATTCGAACAGATGCAGGTGTTTGCGATTGTGAGGCTGGAAAATGTGGCAAATTCTGCAAGCACCTATGTAGCATTAAGCAAAAATTTGGTCTTATATTCCCAAATTCCCCTCGGCTATCGGTTAATGATAGAATATTACTGGCAAGAATTGCGACGGGAGATGACATAAATAAAAATTTCAACATGAATATGACCCTAAATGAAACACCAAATGATCGTTTAGATATTACTCAGTGCCCTTTATCTCGTACCCAAGAGGCAATGCAGTATGAGGGCAGTTCTGCATCTTGCATGGCACAGGTTGCTGTAGAATTTCCACAGCAATATAGGAATGTACTTGCAGAGTTTAAAACAGAAATAGACCGTTACGCACAGTTGTTTGAAGCAAACCCAACTATCCACAATCTAAAAGCTCTAGCAAAATTTACAAGTATGATAAAAAAAATTAATACTTCAGAGCAAGGACAACAATTTATTTTCCAACAGATGATACCAAAACGTATACTAAGGAAAATTAAAGTTCAAAGCACAGCACTGAGTCGACGAAAAGATAGAGGAATAAGAAAGACTAAGTCCAGAATTCAAGCTGAACGGCCTTCCAATGCAGAACGAACCAGCACGAGTCGAAAAAGAAAGCATGACTTAGGAAAGAATATTAAAATAAATGTCCAAAACGCTCACTAAATTAATTATTTAAGATTTTTTGTTGTTTTTATTTTAAATGCCTTCTTTCATAAAAGCTTTTTATATTATTTCTTGTTTTATTTAAGTTAAGTCTAAAGTCTATAAAAACTAAATTTTCCACTTTTCCATTCTCTCTTTGCCTTAAAATAATTCTCTGTTCTAACTATAATTCCCTGTTTGGGTATACTATACATTCTAGTACTGCAAAACACAATTTTCCATATTGAACCATACCCTATAAAAATGTTGTAGTAGGGTATATATTAAATGCCCTAACGCTCTAGAAGCGGAAACTACTACTCTCTCTCTCCATTACTGTGTTTGGCAAATAAATGTTGTTTTTAATTAACGTGAAATGCAAATAATCTGAACGCCATACACTACAACTTTTTTTTTAATTTTATTTAATTACATTATTTATTGTTGACAAAGATGACAAGAGACATCAAAAATTAGACCGAATAGTATGCTAAAGAAAATACTAAATTCAAACTTAGATGACATTTGTGTTAAGAAGTCCTAAAAGCACCAGGGTACCTGATTGCGTATTACAAAGATTTTTTAGTGAAAGTAAAAGGAAAGTAGAAGGTTCATGGAGAACATAATAAATGGCATGGTTAACAAACTAATTGGTACGTTGTGAAGGAAAGCAATGGAGCAATACCATAGAAAAATATATTGCAAAGGGCAAGAACGATTTATTAAAAGACTATGAAGAGTTAAAAAAATTAGTACAAGAATTATGTATTTGATTATAAACAGAGTAATGGTGGTTGTTTTGTGTAGCTTTATTTGTTTCTAGTATATTTAATACATCAAGTTCATTGTTTCTGGGGCAGAAATGTAGAAACGTTGAGTCAGTAGCTGGTTTAAAACTGTGGTTTTTAGTATAAACATGTCTTGAAAAGTTAAATTATATTGTTATATTACCTAATATTTACTCTACAAGGATCATATTGAGCAAATATTTCGGTTCTTCCTCTTCTTAATCTCCCTACAATCTTCACTGATACATGTAAGAAATATTCTACCGGTCTGTCTAATGTAAAATGCATTGCAATTCTCAGTCAAACGCCCTATCTGATGACTCCTGATTTTTATTCTGAGGAATTTTGTCCATATAGTTGATCTGAATATATGTTTAGTATTAATGCTAGTATTGATATTCTGTGAATTAATTATGTTTTTGTTTTGGTATGAAATCGTACGTCAGAAAGGGATAGGAAGATATTTTAGGTCATTTGGTTGTTTGATTATTAGATTTTTCTTTAAATATTTAAAATAAATTTTATTGATTAATTTTAAAGAAAAGCGGTTGCTTAGAAGCTATTTATTTTTTAATATTTAACTCTACGTTAAAGTGAACTTTATCCAGGGAAATCGAGATAAGTCTAGAAAATTGAGAATATAAATCCGCAAATTTAAATGGGTATTAGGGTGGTTAGAGTTTTAAGGGATGGTACTGTCAGTGGATGTAGGCCTACGGTATATTGAAAATAATTGATTTTATTATTTATACGTGTTTTATAATAAAGTTAAAGGACTTGGAACTGGCAGTTGAGTGCGTAAACAACTTTAACTTTATTAATGATCTCCTATTGAAGGAGACACTTAAATCCCAGGCGGCTTCATGTATTAACAACTATCAAAGGTGCTATAATTTTTCTTCCTCGAGTTAGCCCCATAATCTTAAGACTCTAAAATCTTTACAGAATAAGATTATTACTAATAACCTGACCGTGACTAAGACAGATAAGGGCAATGGTCTTATAATCTTAGGCAGGGCTGAATATATTAAAAAAGTTATAGTTCAGTTTAGAGATCTATTAAAATCTTTGATGTGCCGCGAATGGTTCGTGTGCCGGTGTTGCTTGTATTGTCACATGACATGCATGTTTAAATCACAAAATTTTATGTGGAAAGAGTCATAAAGTAATATTCTAAGTGATATTTAATCATTTCATTAAATAAATAAATGTTTTAAGCATTTTTTTAGGAATTTATACATTTGATTTAAAAAATTTGACTACATGCGCCCACGTACTATTTTGTTAGACGTCTGACCTCAATCACAGCCACTCAAGCGTGAAAAGTTGCACAGGCCCGGCCTTAAAATTTATTTGTATTTAAAACTTTATTATTCGGGATTTTTGAGTTTAGTTTTATTAAGTTAGAAATTCAGGATAGTTAATAGAAAGATAATATTTAATTTAAATATAAGATTTAAGTACGTAAAACGAGTTTAACCAAAAATTTTAATTTAATAAATTTAGTTTTTAGAGCCATCATTGGGGTGTTTATAACAAGTGATGAGAGAATAGGTGGTACAAATTGCTTAGGCCTATTTATTCTGTGGATTAAGGCATTAAATATTTAATTTTTGACACAAAAGGGTAAAATGTTTTGGTGTCTTCAAATTTTATATATTTCCTTTTTTACTTGGCGGTGATTATTAATGGGGATTTTGGCTGCCATATTCAATGTCGTTTATTATTGTTTTTTTAAATTAATACATATTATGATATATTATTATAATAATATACTCAGGAAAACCCCCATCTCTATATTTAGTACCAACTTCTTTTAATAAAATGTAATTATGTAGTCAGAAAAGTGGAAGTATATTTTTCAAAATAAACTTTTACATTAAAAATCATCTAGCTGTCTATATCTTATGCGTGTAAAAGACACAAGTTTTACTAAAAAAACACACTTTACATCATGAATATAATATTTATTAATTTGTTTGCCTCATATTTAGTTACTGTTCATATTAAGGGAGATTAAATAAAAATTAACAAAAATAAATGCTTATACTAAAAACTAAAAATCTTATACAAAATACTACATTTTAAGTAGACTGGATCGTAAAACTACAGTGAGGATACTAAATACTTTCAGAAATTTAACCACTCTTTTGAATCTGGCCCAAAGAGTTAATACAATTTTTTAAATTATGTTTTTTTGCCTTTGTTCTTTAGCAATTTCTTCCATTAAGAAAGGAAACAGTTTCTCTGTTGCCGCTATGGATTCCAACTTCATCTCCACATCAGCATATGGATAATAAAGCATTACATTTATATATACTTTGTTGTGTCGCTGAAGGACAAACAAGGGCAGTAAGCTAAAAAAAAAAAACTTTAAACTTGTTTAATTAATAAAAATAGGGTTTTCTTACTATGGCAAAAAACGGACTTTTTTCCAGAGAATGGGGGAAGAAGCAGTCTTTATTGTGTCGCTGAAGGGGTAGTAAGCTGTAAAAAACAAAATGTTAGACTTGTTTTCTTAATAAAAACAAAGTTTTTCTTACCATAGCAAAAAAGGGTTTTTCCCAGAGAATGGAAATAATACATGTATGAAACAATGTATCATACCATGTTTGGGCTAAATAATATATGGATCTTTTTTCCTTCCGAAATTTTTTAATGTTCTTCAAATATTCTATACACCACCTGACAAATCCATTACAGCAGCTTTTGTTAACCATCTTAAGCTTAAATCCAAGTTTTATCAGGTATCTCCGCAAGGTTGAGACTGAGAAATGTTTGTCCCTTGCCGATAAGGTGTCCTTAACCATCTCTATGGTCAAAACATCATTGTTTTTGTATTTAGAATACACAACTTCCTTTAGCAATTTGGCAATATCCGTGTCAAGTCCCTTAGATTGTCCTGCATCTTTCCTTTTTATTCCTTATTGTACTATAGGGAACCCCTGTTAAGACCGTTGTTTTTTGCAAAGCATTACAATCATTTGTATTGAACTGAGGATCATTCCTTAGATTGTTAATATATAAATTAGACATTTACATAAATTTGTTTGGTGTTTGTACTTAAACAATTACGTTTTAAAACTGCTTGATTTTCCCCTGTAGCCTCTATTTTCCTTGCTTCTTTTTGCTTCCTTCACACTAGAAAACGAACTATCAGAACTATGTAAGTCTAAATCACTATCCAGATCACTCTTATTGTTTTCATCACAAATGTTATTGTCTTTCTTGTGCACCCATGGTCTCCATAAGCCCACACAAACATTTTCCTGTTCATTTGCCAAAATTTCCTGCCTATTTTCCCAGGGTCGAAACATTTTAAGGTCTTTAGGTATAATACCAAAACAAATCCACAAATACAAATAAAAAAACACACTTCCTCACAGTAAAAACTGCAAAAAATGTAGACTGGATTGGCCAAATTCTAAATTCTCCAAAGCAAAACCGGCAAAACCCATCAAATAATAATAACCTCACATGACCCCCCTCCCAACTATTAAAGGTGATAGGCCAACAACTATTTTAAAGGCGATAGACCCATCCTTAAAGATCTCTTTAAAAACACGCCGAAAATAATACAAAAACTGCACAAAAATTTATTTGGGTACGGCCCCGTAATTCAAAATCAGTGGGATAGAGAGAGATACACAATCACTTGCACAGCCTAAAGTAGGAATCGCCAGAACGCAGGTGTTTTATCTTTGTTTAATAGACTGGCTAAAAAGAGGGTACAAGTCTCTGAGTGCTGGAATTGTTTAAAATATTTTGTAAGATGCTTGGATTTTAGACCGCGGTTAATTTTTTGATATTATTTTCTTACTAAAAATAGACATTTTCGAAAGAAAAATAAAAAATAGCATAAAACATGGGGTTTTACGTATATTTAAAATGATTTCATAGATAACCAATATAAAATTTTGCCATTTAAACATGTATATCATGCGACAATAAATACGACATAGGCGCACGAACTAGTTAGTGCGGCATCTGCGACACATCAAAGATTCTAATAGATCTCTGAACTGGACTTTACTAAGTGCTTTTAGGACTCAACATAGATGTCAGCCATGTTTAAGTTTAGTATTTTCTTTAGCATACTATTCGGTTCAACTACTGACGTCTCGTTTCATCCTTGTAAACAATAGAATGTAAGTAAATAGAACAAACAAAAAATACATAAAGGGTTTTTTTACTTAGACTTACCTAAGAAAAACCTTGTAATGTTTAGCTGATACCAATTTCGAACTTATTAATTCTTAATTTTTATTGTGTCGATTTTTTTTTTTGGTTGCATGTGGCACTTAACCATGTAGCCAGTTACAATTTTTATACTTTATTTGATTTTGATTTGCAGTTATTACGTATGGCATTTTTCCAACTACTCTGATAATTGATTTAAAAATATTGTTTATCCTTTATACAATTTTTTTAATATTATCTTGTTTAATATCTAGATATCTAGATATCTAATTTATAGGACGGTTCTTAGCTACATTATGCTATCCTAAGACATTTAAGGTAGTGAGACACACTTCACGCCGCTGGGGTCTGTCAGGGCGACTTAATACAGTACAAGGGATATTATTGACCACAGAAACATAAGGAAATGAGACTTGGAACTAGGATAATTATTCTAATTAAAAATCTAAACTAAATACTAAGTCTTACTTTTTTAAGGAAGGTAATTAGGTAATTAAATATTTTTGTATTTTCTACTGTCAATAAATGCATAATATTAAATGGACTAGCCACTTTACATTCCGCGCGACAATTAACCACTAGCATCTCGATTTCTTGAGTATATTTTTCACATTCAAAAAATATGTGATTTAGGTCACCTGTAACATTACAATTTGTGCACAGATCGGTAGGTAATACTTTAGTTTTGTTAAGGTGTGCTGGGTAGCAAGCATGTCCTAATTCCATACGAATTATAGTTGTTATAAAACGCCTTGGCACGTTTAATCACTATGCCGCTATGCAGAAGGTATTTTTGGAACTAATTTGCAATAACTTGTTGAAGATTCTTTGCAAATATTTTCCCAAATATCACTCCACTTAACATTTGTATTTTTCCTAATTATTTCATTTATATCAGTGAGACAAGGAAGATCAGGTATGTAGTTGCCGACCTAAATACTATTTTTGGCTAACAAATTTACCACCTCATTACCTTTAATACCAGTGAGCCTAAACCCATAGAAATGTTACTTTTGTGTTAAAAAAGGATAAACGACTTATAGGTTTTTTGTTTTCCCATATTATGGTGTTAACTTTATTATACCAAACATACTTCCTTTCAATGCTTTGAAGAACAGACATGGAGTCCGATAGTATAGCATAGTTTTTATTACTATCTTGTAAAGCAAGTTTAAGTGCATTTCTAATGGTAATCGCCTCAGAATACGCTACAATTTTTGTCAATTTTAGACTGATATTGAATGTCTAAGTCAGAGATGTATATTGCTGCTTCATTGCCTTTTTCACTTTTTGCACCTGTATATATATATATATATATATGTATACTCGTATCATGCTGTGATAATTCTAATTTAAGTATGTTTTTATTTAATATATAGAGTTATTAGTAAACGAAGGATGTTTAACCACACATGTTTCAGCAGCGCTAAAAAAATCACATTTTGTTAATTCATAGGGCAGAATTAAATCTATCATTGGTTGTGTCTCCTGAAAAACCTCACAAAATGGAGGGGAGTTTTTATGTTGCCAATACTTGTTTGTTAAATCTTTAATGTTTTTTTTTTTGTTTAACTCATATAGAAGATCTGTATTTAAAAATTTGTGTTTAATAAGGAACTTAGCACAAAGCATGCTTCGGCGCAAATAAAGAGGAGATTCCAATGCTTCAACTAAAAGTGCCCGTGTAGGGGTAGAACGTAAAGCACCTAAACTAATGCGCAGAGCTTAATATTGTATAATATATACTTTCTGTAACAAACTATTGGAAGCAGAACCATAAAGATAGGATCCATAGTCAATAATTGATCTTATGTAACTCTTATAGAAAACTAAGGCTGTTGATACATCACAGCCCCACCAAATTTTAGTGACATATCTTAGAAAATTTAATCCTCGTTCACATTTAATAATGATGCTGTTGTTTTGTTCTCTCCAATTAAGTTTTTTGTCTAAAATTATGCCTAGATATTTTACTGCTTTTACGTAAGGTAATCTAATATCATTCGTTAAGTAAATATAACTTATGTTAGGAGTATTGTGACGTGTATTGAGATTTTTTAATAGATATTTCAAAACCATTTATGGCTGACCAGTTCCTAATAATATTAAATATGTCACACAAACTGTTCAAAAATTGGTCATATTTTTTATCAATACTGTATATACAAAAATCCTCAGCATACTGTATCAAACTATATTTACATAAGAGAGCTGAGCTTACATAGTGAGCCTTGGGGTAAACCCATATGTACAAATCTAGAGTCAATTATTTCATTCTGAATTCCGGGAGCTGTGTTTCGAGTGTTTTTTTATCGAACTTTCAAGTTCATTCATGCTAAAAGGTTCGCACAAGAAATGGTTTTTTGGGTACTCAAAATAGGTTTTTTGCACCTCTCGTTCGTATTTTTGTTTCTTTGTTCAAGACCACTTCCATTCAGTAACCCCTGATGATGGACACCGGTATCCGAAAACATGTCGGAAATAATAAAAGAGAATAATGTTAAATAAAATTGTGCTGTGAAAAGATCCAATTTTCAACATAGATTTTCGTTAAATGTTTGGCCTGATGTGGTAAATGTCACTATTATTGTGTCTTGCTTTTTTCCACTTCGACTGGCCGATGAAATTTATTTAGATATTTTTTGGCACAATTTGGCAGAAATATTAAAAGGTGTTCCTATGAATGAAAGATAGAATATGTGGGTCCTAGATAAGAAAATTATTATTCTGGGGAAAGGTATAATGCCATAGAGACTGAAAATATTCACTTGAAATGATCTTCCATGTCAGTAAAGATCATAATTACGCAAGAGGAATATAATTCCAAGATCATTGAAATAAGAGTTGAAATACCACATTTCACCTCTGGATTCCTCGAGATTGGAAAAAAATAAGTTATTTTAAAATACTATGATCTAACATTCTTTTGCACATTGCATTATATAAGTCCAATGTAAAATTTTAAAATATAAAAAAATATATTTTACATTTACCTGCTCTCCTTCTTCCTTTTGAAAAAAAATTTAGAAAAAATCATTCTTTCCAAAATCAAGCTTGCGTCTTAAGGATAAATCTTAAGGAAAAATAAAGGATTTTTCTAGAATTTTCCAATGCTTCTGAAACTATTAGTTGAATTCACATGAATCTCAATAACATTTTTAGAGAACATTATTTTGAATCATATTGTTTATTTACTAAGAGTAACTTACTTAGATTCTTACATTTCCTTCTTTAAACGGGATAAATACCTCTGACATTATTATTGTCTTTTGTCGTAAATATTTTCTAATGAAATGCATTTCGATATGCAACATAAATCCCGGCCACTTGAGTTGCAAAGACAAGCAAACGGCAAATGCTTAAAAAATTTGGTTCATTCCAAAACAACCTTAAATCTGGAAAACAGCAGAATTCAAATCCTGAATAGCGAGCCAGTATGAATCGAAAAGATGCGCAAGAGTTTTCCGCATTTCTCTGTAGGAAATAAAATTTGTCAGATCTTATTGTTTGCTTCATAAAGTTCTAAAATTCTATTCTATTAACGAGAATTTTTGCCGGTTCAGCACTATCCGAAATTTAAGGAATCGTGGAAATTAAAAAATCAAGTTGTTTTAATATGCCCTCGGAATGTAACGAAGTTTGATACTACTTATGAATATTTAAAGCAAATATTGATAATGTTTTTTTGGATTATTTCTTTTGTTTGCTCCTAATCCTTCTCTCATTTTCTATATCATAATTCTGACAAGCCATCCGGAAAAAAAAGTCGATATTATTTTTTTGCTGCTTTTTCGATATGATTTTAAAAGAAGTTTCACATTTTTCTGTTAATAATTTTTTGTTATAGTGGCAGATCGTAGGTTCTAAGAGAAGCAGTGCACAAGTTTACCGAGCGTCAAAAAAATGTTTCGTAGAAAAGTATAAAAAGATTAATAATGGTAATGAAAAAGAACGATATTGTGCATAAGGCTAAAATGAAAATTAATTTTTTAACCTCAACATGTAAAAGGTGCCCAAGTTTTAGGTTAATATTTTTAATAACTAAAAAAATTTGTCATAAAACTTTAGTATAATTAATTTTGAGAAGTAATTTATTGCACAATAAAAGTTGTAAGATGACCTTAGATATTACACGAATGCAAGCTATTTTATAATGTTATTTATTTTATTAAAGTTATTTAAGATCTAATCTTCGTTCTGCTTTACTATTGAAACGGTCAATAACTCGTATATTAACATTTTCACTGTTATTGAGAAACACTTTCTCGGCTGATCAACATCTCCAACGCACTTAATCCTTCTTCTCTCATTCATAGAGAAAGATATTTCGGTTTCGGGTTAGTTGAGTGGTTACGAAAAGTTCCCGCGGCTTATTAGTTTCTGGAAAAATGGTCTTTATTTATTCCTATGAAAATAACGATAAAAGGGGAATCGCTTTAGAAAACGTTTGAAGCTTTTCTCTTCCTTAAAATACTTGTCGCTCTCTTCAACAAAAGTCTCAGAAATTTCAATTTTTATTTCTCTGGAGACTCTTTACATAAATAAAACGGTAGTCACTAGATGTTCTGTGAAGTGAATCAAATCCTAGCCTGTTTCAAAATGGGAGCACAAACTTCTGAGACCTTTAGTTTTTTATTCATTGAAATAGATATATCTGAACGAAGATCTGTTTAAGAGAACACTCTTTAACCATATTTTTAATTTAGTAAAAATTTTTAAGTTTCTTAAATTTCCTACTTTTAACTAAACAAAAAATACTGGACGTCATTATTCTTTATTTCTCCAATTATTTGCTGAAAAAAACGCGTTTTGTTATTCAACATAAATCCCGGCCAGTTGAACTGCAAACACAAATAAACAGCGAATGCTCGGAAAACTCGACAAATTCCAAAACAACCTTAAAGTAGAGGAATTCTAGTTCTGAATAGCGGGTCAGTAGGTATCGAATATTTACGCAACTGTTTTCCTGTAGTAAGTAAAACAATAATTTGCCAGTTTCGCTTTCCTCATGAGTTTTGAAATTGGATGAAATTAACACGGATTTTCTCCGGTTGAGGACAGTCCGAATTTTAAGGAATCCCAAAGATAACTTTAAGGATATTCCACTTTCTTTAAAATGCGAGTACGAATCTAAGGTTGATTTTTTGAATAATAAATTAATTGAGTTATTTGATAAACATGGACCTATTAAGACAGCTATTTTGCGAAAAGTTAGAAATTCACCATAGCTAACTGAGAATATAAAACTTTTGCAGAAATTAAGAGATATAGCGCGCAAACAGTTTTAAATATCCAAACAAACATCTAAATGGGATTATTATAAGCAACTCAGAAACTATATTTCTCTAGCAATTAGAGCAGAAAAAAAAGATTTTTATAGGAATAAATTTAAAAACTATACATATAAGGAGAAATTTAACGAATTAAGAAATACCGGAAGCCTTAAAGAATGTCAATAAGTGTAATAAAGATTTTATTGAAAGCAGTTATAATTCTAGAAAAGTCAATTCGGAACAAATTAGTTAGTTTTTATAATAATAATCCTCTACCAATATTAAATACATTTTCTTTCAATATTGTTAATTATTTTTATTTTATAAAAGGTAAAAACACTACAGCATCACAAATACATTTAATCAAATTACAAAGGTTACATATTTCGCTCGACTAGAGCATCATCAGACCTAAACAATAATTAAAATTATGTAACCCGAAAAAAGGAAAATTCAACAAAAACTTACCATAACATACACAAAATACCATATAAGTAAACAAAGCTTACAATAAAGTGGCACTATCTATGTACAAAGAACTCAACTAAACAATCAAATCACTTTATACATTTTGGAAATCTAACCATCATTTAAGAGGCTAAAACTATTTAAGCTTATTAAAAACTAGGTGGCCATCAAAATCAAACCTTTCATTAACACAGGACAGATCTGGGCTTTTAAAAGCTTTACTAATTTCCATTGTCTCCAACAAGTCTACTTTTTTACTCGTTTTGTTGCACTGATGAAGTATTTTTATATTTTGGCTGTCAGGAAAATTATGTTTGGAGTCGAGGAGGGATTAGCAAAAGCCGATCTAGTGACTGTGATATCGGTATTTTTAAATTTATTATATTGGGCCTTGTATTGTGTTCGCTAATCCTAATACTTGGTGATACTAGAAATTAATCAGCTTCCTGCGAACTTTTGCCTCCGTTTGTGGTTTGTAAAGCCAAACACAGATATGAAGAGTGGGAGCAAGATGGATCGACTGGTTGTTACTACAGCATTAGCAAAAGTGGCTGGTTCGAAACCACCACATTTGTCGAGTGGTTTCGCCAAATTCTCCTGCAATTTCGTAGGCATAAAGAAGAGAAGAAGGTTTTAATTGGTGATTACCTTTCAAGCCATATTACACTAAATGTGATACAGGATTATCAAAAATATGGCATAGAATTTACATTGCTTCCCCCTAATTCGACACATCTATGTCAGCAATTAGATGTTGCATATTTTGCTCCTTTAAAAAAGCATTGGAGATATGTACTTATAAACTGGAAATGAAAAAGAAGGGACCATTTAAAAAATCAGATTTTCTTCAACTTTTACGAGGAACGCTAGATGCACTCTATGTTTCATTAGGGTTTAGAGCAACTGGCATTTACCTACATGATTTAGAGGCCGTTTTAAAAAGATTGCCGCAAAGAAAAGATGTTGCTTTAGCCACAAAGTCCAATTCTCCAACGCCATCATCCATAGGAACTAATGTGTTTAAGACATTATTAAACATTTAGAAAAAAATTATTTTAAATTTCAGCGTCGTAATAATTAGAACAATATATTTATATATTTGAAAATAAGTGTTTTAAAAATAATTACACTATGGTCTAAAAATACTTAAACAAAAACAAGCGATGTCCAAAGCCAAAGAATAATGGGTTTAAATTCGTTTGAAAAGGATTTTAAGTACTGTCCAAAGTCACCTCGAAAGTGGAGGACTTCAGAGTTAAGAGAGGACAGAAGAGTCAAAGAGAGGACAGAAGAAAACAAAAAAAATAAAATTCCCAAAAGGCGATTTAAAAAGTAAAAATTTAATTAAATTTATTAACGTAGATATTAAAGAAAAACTTAAAAAACTGTCCTAAGTCACCTCACTTTACTGTACGTACTTAAATTCCAAATATATAGTTATTTATTCATTTGTAAGTATACCAAAATAAAACACACATCCTTTGGTTAATTTTCTTGAGATAACATTCGGTATAAAAATACTGACAACTTTTAATGTTTTTATACTTCGACCGGACATTACCTCCGGAATGGTAAATATAATCTTTTTATAAACAATGTAATGAATGTAAAAACTACATACACCCTTATAAAAAATCATACGTAACATGGCCGCCCACCATGTCCATGAACACATGGCAGAAGCAAGTAAAACAGCTATTACAAAAAAAAATCCTGTCAATATTTAAACAATTAAAATATAAAAGATGGATAAGATGGTAAGCATGTTCAACATCCAAAATGTGAAACAAACACCAAACACAAAAGGAAATACAACACCCGCCGGACAGCGCCAGCAGCACCTATACCACCAATTGCATATCTTATTTTAGTCACGTGATAGATAACTAAAAGTTAACCCTCTTTGGATCTTAAGACACTAAGCCTCAGTGTATGTTTGTTAAGAAATAAGGTGCAGGTGAACCCGGGCTCAATTCTCGACATTGTCACTTCTTTTTTATTTTACGTCGCCCGGACGTCATTTTAGGTCACAAAAAGTCTGTGACCCTATTGCGATCTAATAATGACATCGCTTAACGTCATCTTACTACCTGGGATGATTCTGGTAGACAGAGAATGCTATGTTTTTAAATTATACGTGGACATTAAATCCTCAAAGCAAGACTTATTAGATTCAGAAAGAAAGATATTAGGAAATTTTAAATTAAAATCGCCACGCAAAAAAATATATGTTGCCTTTTTAAATTTTTTTGAAATAAGTATATCTTTTCTTTGCTGTAATCTGAAGAGCGGTATAGAGACAGAAAAATGCAATTTATATTTCCGAGTTTAAACACACCTACACAATATTCAAAAGTTTGTTCAAAGCAATAGATGGGTTCTACCTCAAAATCTGATCTTGCAAATAAAGCAACTCCCCCGCCACCCAAATGAGACCTACAAAAAAAGTACTTAAATAATAGAGAAAATGTTTTTAATTCAGATTCGGTGCACCAGGGCCCTGCAATAGTCAGTAGTGTAGGATTCTTCAGTTTTGACAAAAATACCTGAACTTCAAGCTGCTTTTTAGGTGAGCTTCTCGTATTGATTTAACAAAAACGCACGATTTCTGGGCTTAAATTGTCGGTGGGATGCGTCTCGAAAAAACTCGGGGCTATAAGGGCAGCTCTGACTCCAATTTTGAACGCACTATTAGAGCCTCTCATGTTGAGAGGCTATGACAGCTTATGACATTTAAAGGTTGTATCATGCCAATGTGCCTTTAAAAAATGGTGAACATCAGGGGTTTCAATATGTCCCGAAATATTGCCCGCATATAACCACAAATAGGTTGTTGCTGCTTTTAGATCCGCTGGCTTACCATTGGATTTATTGGTAGCGACGAACAGGCTTGGGCCAACAACGTTATTGTTTTTGTTATTATTATCATTGATCAGCTGCTTGGTTACGTGGTTTCTCCTTATTGAACTTACCGTTTGAGGCGGGCGCCACGATGTTGTTTTTGGGAAGCAAGGGGTTGGTATTGGTAGACTGAGCCATAAGTCGTTTATCTTAAATAGTGGCGTGCGATTGTTTGTTCGTCTTTGTCTCACGCACTTGCTTTTTTTCCATATCTACTGAGGTTAGCGATTGATGGTGAGGCGCCTGCGAAGTAGATGAAATTGATACCGACGCAAATTGGATTGCTGTTAGCATTGTTATTGAATCATTTTGGTGTTTTATTTGCTCTGACAGAAAGCTTATGTTATCTTGCATGGAAGAAATACCTGCTATAGGTTGATTAGCTTTGTGAAAGTGGTATCGCCAGATTGATCATAATCGTCGTTAGCCGTCATGTCTTTAGAAGCCATGTTATCAGGATGAACAGGGTTCGTTTCCTGGTTCCAAGATTCATTGAAAATCGCTATAAAATATTTTTCCACATATGTAAAGACCATAATTATGAAGAGGAGTATAATTTTAAGGTGATCTAAAATGTTATTAAAATTTTAAGGTTATCCAAAATGTTATTAAAAATTGATATATGGTAGATGCTGGAAATATTTACTTTTGCCTCATTTTTGTCTATACAGTGTGGTGACTTTAACTGGAAAAAATTCAGTTAAAACTAATCAAAATTTATCTCGCAAAATTCCTGAGACCCGTCGATTTTTGTTTATTTTTTTTCACATTTCAAGATAGTTTTTGTATGTTTTCACCTACAGGACGGGTCCAACTTTTTTTTTCAAATGGAAAGCCACTTTTTTTATACTCTCATTGAAAAGAGCCATTTTTCTTGATTATATTGCCCTATTTACTTTTGTGATTATGTAAAGGAGAAATACGAAAAAAAAACCATTAAATTATTAAAAGTCTCGAAATATTTTGTGTTGGTAAATTTTTGGCGTGTTTGTTTATTTTATTGGTATCGAGACATTTCCTGACATTGTTGTAGTGTCACTGTTAAAGTGAATTTCAACCAGTTTTTAAATAAGTTAACTTATATTGAAAAAATGCCTTATTTATCCGAATCCCACAAGATTGAAATCTTAATGATGATTGGTTATGGGGCCAGAAGTCGTACTCAGCTAGAGGTTGTCCACTTATTCAGGCAGAAATATCCAGATTTGCCACCTATTAACTAAGGTACGGTTAGTAAAATCGAAAGCAGATTTCGAAAAGTTGGGCACGTGAGGGATGTTTCAAGACAAAGGTCTTCTAAACTCGATGAAAACACCCAATTAAATGTATTGTTAGCGATGGAAGAAAATCCGGTAACTGCAGCCAGAAGAGTAGCTCGCGGGTCCGTTAAAGTTAAAGGGACGTCTAAAAGACGATTTTTTTTTAAATTTTTACATAGAATGTTGAGTTTGAACATTTTATTGATAAAAAAGTGAGGATGAAGTAAAAAAATGCAAAATTTTAGAAATTATAAAGGATTTTCTACTTACGTATGATTCACAATCACACCCGGCTTAACTACACTCTATTTGCGACTAGGCATCACGTTGACCATTATATATGCTATTAATTTAAATTTAAAGCCTTAAGTAACAAAATTCTGCAACTTAGAAGGATTTACATCACTTCATTAGGTGATAAACACAAATGTCCACACGCAAATCAGGAATATCAAATATGCAAATACGGATTTATTCATAAATAAAAAAAACTGTCAAAATGTCACATATTTATTGGGAGTGGCTACTGTACTAGTACAATTATCGTAATTTTCTGTCCTGTCTCATTATAGGTAAGTATTTGACATTTGTTTATTTATATAATCATAAAATATGCACACGGGGCTACCGCCCCGTGTGCGCATACAAGGCGGGCGCACATGGGGCGGCAGCCCCGTGTGCGCACATGGGACTGTGTGGTTGGCGCACATGTGGAGTTGGCATTGCAAAAAGGGATTGGAACCTTGGGTTGGCGCTAAATAGTGGGTTGGGTAGTCGTTTGAGCCCTACTTAGGGAATGGGATAATAGTTAGAAAATGGGCATTATAGGCACAAACACGCAGGGCGGGAGCTCCGCGTGTTTGTGCCTATAATTCCTATGCCTTATTTCTATTCCTAATGCCTATAATGAATTTAAAGATATTTATTGTTTTGACTATAAGTTAATGTACATTAAACCTCATCGTTATTATTTACTTATTAATAATTAAATATCTTAAATTATGTTTTTTTTTCAAAATGTTTATTTATTATATATAAAATTACATAAAATATCAAATAAGTTAAATAAATAATACCTATTTTTTAACACCTGATAAATGTATTTTGTTCATGTAATGTAAAATCTAGCTAGGTATATTATGCCTTTATTATCTAAAATTGAGTCCACAGCCAACCCATCCAACTAAAAAGTGTTCCAGGCAAAACCAAAAAATACTACTGGGGACATAGTGAAGCCACTCCCATTTTCGTCAATAAGGTTATTGTTTTATATTTCGTGTGTGTAAATTACAAAATATGTAATTATAGTGGTACAAAGTGATAAAGAATCCTATAAATTTACAATTTTAGCACCCAAAAAGTTCCAAAATTGCCCTAATATATATATTTTTCAATTATAGCAAAATCAAGAGCTAAAAAAACTTGTGCAAGCCGGCAATAGTTACGTATTTAACGTATGTAGAAAAACCTTCATAATTTCCAAAATTTTGTATTTTTTCCAATCATCCTCACTTTTTTATCAATATTTTGACCACACTCAACATTCTATGTAAAAATTTTCAAAAAAAAATCGGTTTTTAGACGTCCCTTTAACTTTACCGGACCCTAGCTCGCGAAAACTCTATTAATCATAAATCTGTGCTAAAAATTTTAAAAAGTGCAAACAAACGGCCTTATAAAATGCAACCCGTTCAAGAGTTATTGGAAGACGATCCAGATCGCAGAGTTCAGTTCTGTGAATTGATGAACGCCATTGACGAAAATCGCATATCTTTGGAGTGGATCCTTTTTTCTGATGAGGCTACATTCACCCTAAATGGCCATGTTAATAAGCAAAACTGTCGCTACTGGTCTGACGAGAACCCACACTGGGTAAGGGAAACTAATACACAATATCCCCAGAAAACTAATGTTTGGGCTGGCATAATTGGCAGGCAAGTTATAGGGCCCATATTCTTCAATGATACTTTACCTGGGGAAAGATATCTAGAATTTCTTGAACATGAACTAGTTCCAGTCTTACGTGCCTTATATCCGAGTCAGTTCGAACCAGATTTGTATGATGAAAGAATCTGGATGCAACAAGATGGTGCTCCCCCACATTATGCCCGTAATGTACGCCATTATTAAGATGACAATTTTCCAAACAGATGGATTGGTTGAAGGGGTGCAATCGAGTGACCGGCACGTTCTCCCGATCTCACCCCACTTGATTTTTTTCTGTGGAGACATTTGAAAAGTCAAATTTATATGAGCAAACCAGGAAACCTAGACGAACTCAAAAAACGTATTAGGCAAGAAATCCGACAAATATCTCCAGAAGTGTTAGAAAATGTCAGAAACAAAATTTATGATCGTCTTGGGCCTTGCCAACAAGTAAATGGTGCTCATTTTGAGCATCTTGTACATTAAACGCAACTTTTAATAATTTAATGGTTTTTTTTTCTCGTATTTCTCCTTTAGATACTCACAAAAGTAAATAGGGCAATTTAATCAAGAAAATGGGCTCTTTTCAATAAGAGTTTAAAAAAAGTGGCTTTCCATTTGAAAAAAAAAGTTGGGGTTAATTTAAAAACTATCTTAAAATGTAAAAAAAAATAAACAAAAATCGACTGGTCTCAGGAATTTTGCGAGATAAATTTTGATTAGTTTTAACAGAAATTTATTCCAGTTAAAGTTATTCCACCACACTGTATAAGACTGCCTTAGTCCCAAGATTTATTGATGGTCGTTATGAAATAATTTCCCATATCTGTAAGGATCATAATTTGGTCAAAGAAATTTAGCTCCAAAGCAACGTGACGGAAAAGTAAAGTACTGAAGAAAGTCGCAAGATTTACTTTCGGCTCATTTTAGGACCTATAAAACAATCTTGATCTCAAGATTTCATTCAAACGATCGCTATAAAATCATATTCCACGGCTGTAAAAGCCTAAATTAAGTAAAAAGAATATTATTCCAAGATGATCTAGACCGTCGAAACTGAAAATATTCACTTCTGGTCCATTTTTGGTCATATAAGCTCTATCTTGGTCCTACCATTCGTTGACGATTGCGATGAATAATCTTCCGCGATTGTCAAAATCATAATTACGTAGAAGAATTGTAATAATAAAGATGATTCAGAATGCTACTGAGAAATGTGATGCGGTATATATTGTAAAAATTGACTTTTTGCCCATTTTTAATATGAAAATTATTTCAGGATGATCCAGAATATCATTAAGAGATGATAACAACGGTAGAGACTCAATAAGGAAACTTATTCCACTTTATATAATGTAATGAACAATTTAGAATAGTAAAAATATATTTGTCATGTTATTTAGGAACATTTTTTGATCTATTGTAATGCAATTTTTTGATTGTATTTTAAGTTACTCTTGTTCTTTTTTTAATTTGAAATGATCAAAAAATATCCATTTAGTCCAAAATTAAGTTTTCGTCTTCAACTACATTTAAAGACCGATATGCCTATTTAAAACTATTACTTAAATTAACTTAAACATTTTTAGTGATCACTCTTGAATTACATTCTTTATTTACTAAAAAGAACTCTAACTAAATTCCTTCGATTGCCTGCTCCACAAAAAAATTCTTGACATCGTTATTTTCTAATTTTTTAATTGTTTGCTGAAAAAAGGAGTTTAGATATCCAACATAAATCCCAGTCAATTAAATTGCAAAAACATATACACGGCAAACGCTCGGAAAATTCGACCAATTTCAAAACAACCCTAAACTGGAGGCGTTCCAATCCAGAGTAGCGGATCAACAAAAATAGAATATTTACGCAACAATTTCTCATACTTCTCTGTAGTATGTTAAATAATAATTTGCCAGCTTTATTTCTATGAAATGCACGCGAATTTTCCCCGGTTCAGCACAGCTCGAAATTTAAGGAATCCTAAATAGCTTATATTTGATTCTAGGCAGTTGAAAATTCAGTTTTTGTACTGACTGTTTTAATTCTTTAAGGAAGTTTTCCTAATTATGGTTGCTGAAAAGCATCAGCAATAATAATAAAATTTGGTCACAGCGAAACATCATTTTGCCAAACTTAAATGCATTTCAAAAAATCTAAAATTGGTACCAAGTACAGCACGTGGAAGATTAAAGAAAACCATTTAAAGAATAAAAAATACTAAAGTTACAAAAAGCTATGTTTTAGAGTTAGTAGCAAATCGAAGTGGGAAAAAATTAAAATTTGCTGCTAAAATGGCTACTGGTAAGCCAAGCAGATCGGAACCATTTTTAATTTATTTGACAATAGTTCTTCCGTCTCGGATCACTTTGATCATCCAAATAATCTTAAACTTTCGTTTTCATACTCTTCATACTCTCATCGTCGTCGGAAGCTTCCTCTGCCAATACTTCATTCATTAAATGCTCCAAACGGTTTTGATCTTTTTCATAACTATAAAATGCTATATTTTCCTACAGAAAAGCTTTTATCAACGAAATATGTAAAAAAAAACTATAAATTCGCTTCAAAAATTTGTATCACAACTAATATCACTGATCTTATTAGTCGCACTATATCTCTCAGATCAAAACATGTAATATACACAAAGATACTGACAGAGAATACGGCGTGATCGTTTACATCCACTAAGATCAGAATGTGCCGGGGAGGTCCGGAAAGTGCTTGTGCAAACAAATTTTCAAGAGAGGAAATTATACTTATTTATGGGGAAAGTCAAAAATCTGCAAGACGAACGGCAGCATTGTTTAACGAAAGATATCCTAATAGTCAATTAAATTATAAATATGTATTAAAATTAAATGCTAATGTAGTCTGAGCGTTTAAGCGATGTAGCAATAAAGCCACAATCTTCCAATAACAATTATATTTACAAATATCTCAAACAATAACTTTGGAATAAAATAATAATTCTTAATTTATGCAGTTCGCTTCGAGTCGAATGAATATATCTTATTCTCTTTTTGTTATCTCGCCCTGCAAAGAATATTAAAGAATGTTCCAATTGCCTGAGTCATTCTAAAAACATCCGATCAGGTGAGTCATGCGATCATGCTGTTGAATACTTTACGTTTCAGTGGTGCGTTAGGAAGGGTGGTACGTCACGGCCATCCTGATCTTCTTTCGTCCTCGAGAGATAAAGAGTACCTGGAATTGAAACATTTTTCTTTCCTTTTTCTTTATAATATAATCTGATTAAGAGAGTTACTATTTTGCCTGAGAGGGCTACTATTTTCCCGAAGAGAGTGGCTGTTTCGCCTAAGAGGGCTACTATTTTGCCAAAGAGGTCGACTGTTTTTCCTAAGAGAGCGACTGTTTTGCCTAAGAGGGCTTCTATTTCCATAAAGATAGGTACTATTTTGCCAAAGAGGGCGATTATTTTGTCAAAGAGAGCGACTGCCTTGCCTAAGAGGGCTTCTATTTTACCAAAGAGGGTTCGATCTTCACTAAGTGCCACTGCTTAGAGAGAGAGTAGTAGTATCTTTGCCTACGTGAGACATTATTTTTCATAAAAAGTAAAAAGCTTCATTTGCTCTAATACAACCTCAGAGGTGTAAGGTCTACTGGATCGTTCTGAGTGAATAACCTCCTTTACTCGATAGCGGTCGTTAGGTAAAACCTCGATGACTTTGAAAGGGCCTCTATACTTTGGAAGTAACTTTTTACTTTCATTGTTTGCCGGAAAGCTTGAGAGTTTTGTGAGTACGACATCTCCCACTGAATAAAATTTTGGTAGTGTTCGATGTTTAAAGGATAAGTTTTGCCTGTCTCTGTTTTCTTCGAGATTTTTGGCCGCTTGCTTCCAGATCTTTGTGACGTCTATAATCTCTTCGTCCCATACATTGTAAATGTCAGTGTCAGTTCTAAGTGGATAACCGAGTAGTAGCTCTGCGGGTGAGTGTCGAGTTATGCGATGTTTCGTGCTATTTATTCCTTGTTGAATTTGTCTTTCGTTGTACTAGCAGTTGACATAGCCAGAGCCTCCGGTATGATCTTGTGCATGCCTTCTACTTGATCATTACCTTGAGGAAGTTCAACAGCTGTTGTGAACAGCTTAATGCCTTTTCTTTCGCAATATTCTTTAAATTATCTTGAAGTGAAGGTAGTACCCGCATCAGTAATAATCCGTATGGGATGTCTAATAACTGAAAAAATTTGACTGGTTGGCAATATGTGTATTTTGAAAATCCATCAACTGCCACCAATAAGTATTTATTTCCATTTTTACTCTCAACAAATGGGCCTAGGTGGTCTAGATGAATAGTGTGGTGAGGTCTCTCATACTTGCGAATTGAGTGAAGATATCCAGGTTTTCTCCTCTTGAGTCCTTAATGCACTTATATATTTTTTTTACAAACCTATTCATCTTTGGGAACCAATAGAATTTTTTTTAATTCTTTTTATTTACAAGCAGAGCCGGACTAGAATAAGTTTTTGAATAATTTTTGCATCTAAGAGTTCTTTTATAATATTTCGATAAATTTCCTTATCTTTTTCTGCATATCGAGATGCTATGAACTATTGGTTTTTCTGAAGTTAATTCTATTGAAAGTGTAACCAAATGAGTCTTACTTAAGCTTAAATAACCTACTTAATTATTATAAGGTTTAGAACATACACATGTTAAACTTCTGTCAAACTTTTTGTAACAATCTTAATTCTTCAGAAGATATTTCTCCATGGTAAATGTTAGACAACCATGTAAGAATGTCCCTATTATATTTAAAAATACAGAAGTTATTTATTTTATAATACATAATATTTTTATTCTCAGTAAAATTTGTACCAATTAAGATATCGAATTTAAATTCCGAGTTTTCAATAATATACTATTTTGTTTCCAGTCCTACGTCATCGATTTTCGTTTGAGCTGCAATATAATATTTAACAGTGGTGCCAACTCCTAAAACCCTGATAACACAATAGGGGTTTTGAGTGAAAATATTTCTATTTTGAGTGTTTCAACCAAAGATAATTTAATTAGTGAGCAATTGCTACCAAAGTCTATAAATGCTCTGCAATTAAATCCGTTAAGACAAATTATAAAAAAATTTATAAAATTTTGAAATATTGTTTGAATTTTTAATTAGGTTAACATTTTTGGTTTTAAAATTTTGTTTAACATTTTTTTTTTGATTTTCTTGAAAATTGTGACGCTTAAAATTATTAACTTTATTCTTGTTTAAACAATAACTTTCTAAATGTCCTCTGTCTAGTTTGATTTTTATTTATTTTTATCTATCATATTAGAAGGTTCGACTGCTGCGCTTATATTATTGTCAATAATGGCTCCGGTAATCAAAGATATTTTATCTATTTCCGAAAAATTTAATTTTAGTTTGTTGATCTTTGAAAGATGTTCGAAATAAAAATTATATAACGATTGATTTTCTTTTGGTTTATGATTAACTAGGTCCTTTAACAATTGTAACAATTTCGATTTGATTTAAAAGTAAGCAATAAAATATTTTTCAATGAAACTATCATACCACATTTTGCCAGTCCCATTTCATTTGCTTAAAGCTTGAAATGTAGTGGCCGTATCAGACCATTGATATAAATTTTTATTATATTTAATAATTTTGATCCAATCATTTAAATCCCTAAATTTGGGCTAAAAATTTGGTATAACGCTAGAAACGGTAATGGCCTTAGCGGAATACGACTTAATAGGAGGAGATGTGTAACTTACAGTTGATCTGCTTCTTGACTTTTTTTGTTTTTGTTTACCAATTTTATTATGGCTCTTGGACTCTTCACTTGATATTGATGTCGATGAGGGCGACCGATGTCGCCTATCCCTTTTACTATTACGTCCCATTTTTCAATTTGCACGAAACACCCTAAATTAGCCTTTTCTCAACACGCCCGGTTCTTTTCAACCACTTCTGATGTAGTCTGAGCGTTTAAGCGATGTAGGAATAAAGCCACAATCTCCCAATAAAAATTATATTTACAAATATCCCAAACAATAACTTTTGAATAAAATAATAATTCTTAATTTATGCAAGTCTTATCGCTTCGAGTCGAACGAATCAATCGCCGTTCAATAATTATTGTGTTTGGTGAGGTGCTAATTTATTAGTTACTAGGTAGGTTACTGGGTTTAGTTTACAAACCATAACTATAAAAATGGATTCTATTTGGGAAGATATTACAGATGACAAAGATTTTATGGAATTAGTAAATAAAATTGTACACCCAGGTGTACAAGGATAGATCGGATCATTTGAACATTTGTGATAATAAAGAATTTAAGGTTAGATTTAGCTTGGTAAGCTGTAAGATGTATGGTATGATGATTTGTATTTGTTCATTTACACGATTTATAGAACTTAAAAATACTTTTAGAAACCATGCATTGACTGCTACTGAAATGGTATGCGTTGCTCTACGCTTTTTGGCCACAGGAAGTTTACAGCAAGTTGATGGGTACTTTAGAGGCATACACAAATCAACAGTAAGCCAAAAAATATATATGGTTTTAAAAACAATTGCTCGATTAATGCCAGAGTTTGTAAAAATGCCTAGAACTGAAGCCGAAATGAACAGCAAAAGGCAAGATTTTTTTAATAATGCTAGGTTACCGAGATGCGTTAATACTTTGGACTGTACTCACATTAAAATCCAATCTCTCGAAGGGGAATATGCAGACAATTATAGAAATCGAAAAGGATTTTTTACATATAATGTCCAAGCTCTTAAATTCAAGGATATTGTCTGTAGGTGACCAGGGTCTGCTCACGATTCTAATATATTTGGAAACAGTTAGAAGAGTCCGAAATAATTTTGAAAATAGGGTGTGTAATGACAATTTTGTTGTAGCAGACAGTGGTTATGCCATCAAGTCATATGTTATAATATCTCTATTAAACCCTCAAACTCGAGCCGAACATGTTAATGAGTCTTAAATCTGAACAAGGAATCCCATAGAGAGATGCTTTGGAAGTTTAAAAAGAAGATTCCCTATACTCCCTTTAAGAATAAGATTAAAACGGGAAAAAGTAAAGGCTATTGTTATGGCTGCAGTGGTATCATAATATTGCTTTATCTATGGGAGATGCGAATCCTCCAAGTATCAATGAAGAACTTGCAGCTGCAATAGAGTTGACCAATAATGTGCAATAACAATAATCAACGTGCCCCAGCAGGAATCAACAATAGTGTTCGTTATACATTAATAAATACATACTTTTAACATTTTTCAAAAAACCAACATGTCGTATGTCTAGCGAAATACAGGGTGTTCATTTGAAAACTTCCTATCACGGATTTATCGAAAACCACTTTAAAAAAAACACCGTATCGAGTAATAGCTTGTTTAAAAGGTCTTTCGAAGTCTTTTATTTTGACGTTTGACTTTTTTAAATCGGTCGATTCATTTTCGAGAAAATTATAAAAATCTTTGTTTATCTTAATTTGTTCAGATAGAAAACAAAAACATGAAAATATCAGTTTTTATTTTAATAAGTGTTTAAAATGTTGCCCGATAGGGTTTGCCAAATCTACAATTCGTTTATAATTTAAAACGGAAACTACCAACATAAACAGCAATTCCAAAGATTAGACGTGGAAAAAACTAAATAACTTTTCATCAACACAGATATCCTGGGCGAGCTGTATTTATTGTTATACCTGCTTAGTTATTTATAGTTGCTAAGGAAAATAAAGAATTTATTTTGCCGTCAGTTACATTTGTGACAGTCTTGGAATTGTGAAAATTTATTTGTTGAATTAAAGATTTTACTTCCAAAATGGTTTACACACTAGCGGAAGAGTGGAAATTATTCTAATTTATGGTGCCCAAAATCAATGTGCTCAGCAAACTGCCGTCACATTTAACGCCAGGCATCCTAAGATAACTTCGCATAGGTATGTTTTAGACCTTGTTACTAAGTTTACTGAAACTGGATCTGTTGCAAATAAAAAACGTGATCATCGGCGAATTTTGGATGAAGCCGCTCAAGTTGAAGTTTTGGGTCATTTTGGAATAAATCCTAATACTTCATTACGCAAAATTGTCGCTGCCACTGGTGTTTCATTAGGCTCTGTTCACACAGTTACCAAACTTTATAAATTTCGTCCATTCAAAATGAAAATATTGCAAGAGTTAACCGAAGACGATTTCGATAGGCGAGTTGAGTTTTGTGAAAAAATTACTGAGGCGATTAATGATAATACTATTCATGTAAAGAATATCTGCTTCAGCGATTAATGCACATTTTATCTAAATGGATTTGTTAATAAGCATAACTGTAGATATTGGATCAATGAAAATCCTCATGCATTTGTAGAAGGGCATACCCAGTACTCTCAAAAAATTAATGTATGAGCAGGAATTTTAGGAAATAAAGTGATTGGGCCATTATTTTTTAACGGACATTTAAATGGAGATATTTATTTGGATATGTTGGAAAATACCATCAATCCGCTTATCACTGAATCCATTGAAAACCAAATCGATGACAATGGAGACCCTATACTTGATGAAACTGAAATATATTTCCAGCAAGTCGGCGCTCCACCTCACTATGTTCTTCCCGTTCGGCAATGGCTAGACGACGAGTTCCCAGATAAATGGATAGGGCGAAGGGGGCCTATAGAATGGCCTGCTAGATCTCCTGATATAACGCTGTTAGACTTTTTTCTATAGGGTCGTTTGAAATCTATTGTGTTTACTCCTCAACCTAAAAGTTTGGATGAACTTCGTCAACGCATCATCGACAGCTGCCATGATATCCCACAACATGTTTTTGAAAATGTCCGTCAGGAATTTGAACATCGCCTATATCATTGTTTGGCCAAAAACGGGCAATATTTTGAACACTTGTTGAAATAAAAACTGATATTTTCACGTTTTGTTTTCTATCTGAACAAATTAAGATAAACAAAGATTTTTCTAATTTTTTCCGAAAACGAATCGACCGATTTAAAAAAATCAAACGTCAAAATAAAAGACTTCGAAAGACCTTTTAAACAAGCTATTACTCGATACCCCTTGTCATTTAAAATTTTTAAGGGGATGACCTGGGGGGCAGAGGGTGAAAGGGGGTGAAGTAATTTTAGGTTAGAAAGTTGTTCCCTTTGACAAACCTTTTGACGTATTTCAGCGTTTTTTTTTTTAAACAGTGGTTTTCGATAAATCCGTGGTGGTAAGTTTTCAAATGAACACCCTGTATAACACCAAAATTCAAAAACAAATTAGGCACTATTTTGTTCAAACACCAAACAAATCTAAGGTAAGTACCTGGGGTAAGGTAAGTGTACTTATACAGGGTGGCCAGTATATTATGGACCAATGCCTTTTCTCGGAGCCTGTCAGAGATTACAAAAATGTTAAATGCAAAAGTTTTTTGGGGTCCCATTCCTAAAATGTTATATTTTACATATACAGGGTGTTTGAAATTTCATGGCAAAACTTCAACTATCTTAAATAGAATACACATTTTTGGATTCTTCCGAAAATTTTAAATTCATTTTTATCTATAATGTATTCAAATGTTGACAAGCTACAAACAAAATAATACTGTCATTTTTCTCGCTTTATCTACCTGCTGCGGCAAAATGATTAAAAGGAGAATAAACACAATTCCATTTTTCTTTCTTATGAGCTATCGGATGGTACAAAAGAATTAGTGGTACTATTCTGGTACCACTCGCCATTCGATTAAGGACCCTTATACCGTTGACTTTTGTTTGACAACAGTTGAATTTAGGTATAGCACATTATACATGAAATATATATATGTTTTCCGAAAAATTCAAAAATCCAAAAATTCAGAATGTTCCATTTAAAATAAGGAAGTAGACATTTTTCCAATAAAACCCAAACACTGTATATGTAAAAATCAAAGTAATAATATAATATTTTAAGAGTGTGACTCCAAAAAACTAACTTTTTTCTTATAATTTACAGGCTCCGAAAAAAAACATACGCCCTTAATAGACGTGTTACCCAGTACAGAGTAGTACATCGAGGATGATACAAGTAGATTTTCTGACTTTATAATAAGCCAGAAAAAAAATTGTATTTAAACTTAAAGGGATTAACTAGTGCATTTAAGTAATATAACATTTGACAACTAATACAACATATAACAATGCAAAATATATTTTTAGGAAAACATTTTTGTGGCATATTCTTTTCTTTTTCTTTTTTATGTGGCTATTGCAAACTTTAAATAGAACCTAGTTTAACTAAACTTGTACTGGAACAACACACGAACCTCTGAACTACGTTCAACGAAGAACTGCAGTTTAGTAGAACTTAAGTGGAACCATTGCTTGTACAACCGGGCCTCAGTGGTGGGTTAGGAAGTGTAGTACGTCACTAAGTTTATGAAAACTGGTTCGGTTGCAAACAAAAAGATAAATGTTTGGGCCGATATTCTTGGAAATTCTATTATAGGACCATTATTTATTCAAGAAAATCTAACCGGTAAACTTTACCTTAATCTACTTAAAGACACAATAGACCCCTTAATACCAACTAGCTTAGAAAATCGAACTGATGCAGCCATCTAACAAGATGGAGCTCCATCACATTATTTTCTTCCGGTTAGAGAGTGAATAAATGAAAGATTTCTTAGAAGATGGATTGGTCGACGGGGAGCGATTGAATAGCCACCACGATCATCCTATTTATCGCCTTTAGATTTTTTTATAATGGCATTTCAAATCAACTATTTTTAAAACATAACAAATAGTAATTTGGAATATTTAAAAAGAAGATTTATTAATAAATAAATAAATATGTCTTTATTTGGTATCAAATGCACATTACATTACGTTTGCCCAAAAAGGCGAAGATTAACTAAAGCTACTTTTATCTCTTAAACCTAATAATAATATTTACAAATGTTTTGACAAACAAGCAGTAATAGTAATATAAAAACTAACCAAAAAACAAATTGAGAGAAAAAAAATTAATTAAATACATTTTCATTTAATTAAATTGTTCCTTTAAGAACAAAGTTTTATAATAATTTTAAAGCGAGATATTGGAATTGAAAAATTAGGTCTAAATCGATTATAAATTGTTACGGCAATGTAAGTATATCTACGGGACAAAAGAGCTGTGCTATGATGTGGCAATGTCTTATGTCTTATATCTGTATCATTAATCGAATTTCTTTGAATTAATATTTTGGCTTTTGGTTTTTATAAAGCCGATACATAAATGTAAAAAAATGAAACTTAAAAAGAAATGACATTTTTAGCCACTGCAATCGATAGATGTATATGGAATTATGATCAAATTTTCTAAAATTACACACAAATCGACAACACGTTTTTTGTACACGTTGCAGTTTCCGCTGGGTTATTTTATCAAGACAAGGATAGTAAACGATAAAACAGTTATTTAAAATGGATAATAGTAACGATACTGACAGTTTTTTTCTTGTCTTAAAATTTACAATATGTTTTTAAGCATAGAGCAAACGCATAAGCAAATAGCGCATCTGCAAGACTGCGCAATATGTCACTGGCACTAATATGTCCTTGGAATCTTAAAGAAGAATCAATAGTTAAACCTAGAATCATGACGCTCTTAGCAAAAGCCAAGGGGTTATTATCATATTGAATGTATATATTTTTTAATTTTAGCACGACGATTTTTATTGGCAAAAAGTAAAACGTTAGTCTTACTGGCATTGATATTAAGATTGTGTTCTTTCGAGTAGCGCAAGATTAAGCTTAGGTCTCTATTTATACTTTCAGAAGCCCGTTCTATGTTATCTGGATCAAAATAATGAATTACTGGTACACCTCAGAGCTCTTTACGACTAAAGGAAGATCCGAAGTAAATAGCAAGAATAAAAGAGGTCCTAGAATCGATCCTTGAGGAACTCCAGAAATTATGTGTTTCGAATTGGAGTAATTGTTATTGGCACGTACTCGTTGAGTACGATTCCAGAGATAGGACTTAAAAAAAGAAAGAACAACTTCATTGCATTCATAAAACTTTAACTTGGCGACTAACAAGTCATGATTGATTACATCGAAACCTTTGAATAATCTAAGGCAACTAAAATTACGGTCAATTTTTTATTGAGAGCCCTTATTATGTTGTCTATGATATTCAAGAGGGTAGTAGCTATACTGAATCGTTTTCTAAAGCCAGACTGTTTAGTTGAAAGTATGTTATTATCTGTAAGATAAAATGACAACTGTGCATAGACAACTCTTTCCAAAACTTTCGATATTATTGGCAATAAGCTTATAGGGCGCAAGTCCTGTAGGGATTCGGGATTACATATTTTGGGTATGGGACACACAAGTGACTCACGCCAAGGCTGTGGAAAGTAGCCTGATTCTAAACAAGAATTTATGATATTTGTTATATGGTCAATATTCTGTGGCAGACAAAGATAAAGCATTTGTAACGAAATGCCATCGCAACCTGAGGTATTTGATCGAATATTTCGAATTATTTCATAGACGGTATCTTGATTAACTAAGACAAATCTAAATATTTGATCGGAAAATTTGTGGTTAGAGTAGTAATTAATTCTATTTTGACAGTTGTTAGACTTATTAAAAATATTTATAAAGTAGTTATTTATTGCATTGGCATCACATAAGGTGGGAGGAAGCTCATTTAGATAAATTTCTTTAGATGTCCTAATATTTAAATTACGCAGGCCTTGCCAGAAGTGTTTAGAGGATTTGGTTTTTTCTAAATGAAGAGAGAAGAATCTAGTTTTTTCTAAAGGATCACAGCTGCGTGTACAGAAATCCAGGCAGAAGTTTTTAAAAACGTTACAAAGAAGTTTGAGAGCAGATTTTATTACTGTTTGAAAAAGAATATACAACATTTTGAACATTTTATAAATTAAATTACATTTTATTACGTTCTATATTATTATAATAGTTATTACTTAAAAAAATAAATATCTTTACGGTTTTAATTTGTTTCTTATAAAGTATTAACAAAAAGATAAAGTATGTGGTATCTTTGAAAGGGTAATTAAAAGACATTTAAAATGACGTATCACTCTATCGCCCATTTCACTTAAGATTTTAGAGGTTATATCCGCCAGAGGGCTGCTACAATTTGATTGTAAACTAACCTAAAAAAAGTCCCCCTCAAAAATAAATTTGATGTGTTTTTGGAAATTTTTAGATTTTATACAGGGGCAGAAATATAGAGGGTGGTACCTTTTCAAATTAATACCCTGCATAGAGCTCGTTTATAAATGGGGTCTTTAATGGAGCTTCTGGTAATAGTAATTATAAACGGGCGTTTTCAAATGATGCAGAATCTGACGAGTATTCTGTTTTTGATGGTATTGGTACACTTAGATTAATTGACCTAGGCACTAAAAATAAATGCTGCTGTATAAATAAAAAAAAAATTAAATTTTTATAAAATAAAATGTATTTCTCGTTTGAAAATTGAATGCCTACAAAATACTGTAATAAAGACCAAAAATGGAAAAGAAATATCGATATTGCATGATCTGATATTTACTATAATGAATTGCAGTGTAGCTAATTAAGCATAGCAAGTTTTTTCTGATACAAACTCAACATCAAAGTGTATTATTTGTGGAGCGACCCCAAATAAATGAAAGGTGAAGATGTTGTGCACAGAGTCTCAATTATCGAATAAAACGAAGAACGAAACAATTATCGTTTTGGCACATCTTCACTTCACTGCTCTCGGTAAGGAAAACAAGCAAATTATAGCAAAAAACAAAAAATAAACCTAAGCGGAGT
Source organism: Anthonomus grandis grandis (assembly GCF_022605725.1). NCBI lineage: Eukaryota > Metazoa > Arthropoda > Insecta > Coleoptera > Curculionidae > Anthonomus > Anthonomus grandis. The sequence goes on from NC_065551.1 coordinate 15,709,691, forward strand.
GTAAGTCAAAAATTGGACTTATAATAGATAAGCCATAATCTGAGTATCGATCTTTGAATAATGGAAACAATACGAGGTGTTTTGTTTAACCCGCAGCAGCTAAATGCCGAAAGTACTGGTGTCAATAAGGAATTCATAAAATATTTTTTAATTATTCTTAGAGTAATTGCGAGTAGGCATGAAACCGATTTAGAGTAATTTTCAGTTTTACTATGATGCAAAAAAGTACGAAAAAATAGATAATAATTTATATAAATGTTATAACTAGCCCAACAGTGTTCATAAAGTTCTTGTGCATTGGTGTGGTATAATTAGGTCTTTCGATTTGCCGATAGAGCAATTACCGGAGAAAGCCCTAGAGGCAAGACATAAAAAAGTCAAAAGGAACAGATTGTCTCGTACTCGCAAATGTTCAAGCATTAGTTCAAATAAAAATTACTTTTAAATTATATCTTCTCATAGATATAATATAAACTCAACAAATTTCATGACGTTGATAATGACACTAAAATATTTGAGCCTACGATGGCTTATAATATTGACTGTATAATTTTTTTTGATCTAGACTTAGATTAGAATGATGGGGTTTGATTATTTTAGTTTAGTTTAGAATTTATGCTACCTATCTAATAAATATATTTTTTCTATTAAATTAAAAATATGTTTGTACAAATTATTTTAAAAATAAGTAAATAATTATTAACAGGTAATAGAGGGTATAAAATATTTTGAAAAGAAAAACTTTTTTTTAACTTTATCACTTAGTCTGCTGATCAAATTATGTTTAAAATTACTAGGGTACAAAGACAACAAGGTTCAACTGGAATCAAAAAAGTTTGTTAAATGTGTTTTAAAATAAAAATTCGACATTTCTATCTCTTCTATTTGTTACTTTGTGTTAAAATGGGAGCTTTAACCGATATTAAAAAATTTGTTTAAAAAGGTAATTTTGGAACGAATTATCTATAAGTAATTAAGTGTTAATTTAACTGCTTAAAGGAAATTAAAAAATGACTAAAAAATATTTTAGCAATCCAGAACGTTACTAGAAAATGCAATGCGTTAGCGATAGGACTTATTTTTCAATGTTATAATCTAACATTCTTTCAGACATTAAATTATTCCAAATCGGATTATTGAATCCAATGTACGAATGATAAAAAGTATATTTATTTTAAAATGAAGCTTTCGTCTTGAACTACATGTAAAGGATTTTTCTAAAATTTTCCAATATACATAAAGGTATTACTTAAATTAACATGAAACTTTGAAGATTAAGATCAATAATATTTTTACTTTCTACTCTATTAAATCATACAGGGCAAGGCAACATAACTTTTTTTTTAAATATAATAAAACACATTTTATAAAACATATATTTTTTTTAAGAATGTTTGTGCATAATTAAAGATTCGTTTAGCACAATTTTGAAAATCATATCTGATAGGTGACACCCCTTCTCTTTCTTGCATACATTGAGCAAGGCGATTTTTAGCGTTTGTCATGACCGTTGCCAGCATAGCAGCAATTGCCAACATGCCCTTTTAGTGTACATACTTTAAGAAGCCAACCTACTATCTTTAGTTCTTGTAGTCTTGTAGGGTCTTTAGACAGTTGACATGTATGCGTGATTTCAAACTACCCACAAAAAAGGGCTCCATCGCCAACAACTGCGTCCTCAGGAACATCGCGTCAACGCCTCACATGAGCTTCCAGAATTAAAATCGCGGTCGAAAAGTTTCTACACAATCGCCAACTTGTATGGATGGTAATGTAGGTCATTGTAAAGAATTCGCCTCACTGAACGATTCGAAAGTCCAGGGCAAACGCATCTTAAACGCAGTAGGGATTGCAAGATTGAATTATTACTGCCTCAATGTTCTTAGGTGATCTGATGGGCCCAGAGACCTCAGTTTTTAGTTTTGTGATATTGCCGGTTTGTCTAAACGTAGTGACCCATGTAAAGTGCAGTTCAGAAATCTATCTAATCTATCTTTAATGTGCCGCGAATAGTCCGTGTGCCGGTGTTGCTTGTACTGTCACATGGCATCCATGCTTAAATCGCAAAATTTTATGTAGAAAGAATCATAAAGGAATATTCTAAGCGATTCTTAATAATTCCATTAAATAAATAATTGTTTAATTTTTTTTTTATTTGTTAATTTGATTTGTAAAATTTGACTACAGACTCCCACGTACTATTTGGTTAGACGTCTGACCTAAGTCCCAGCCACTCAAACGTGAAAAGTTGCACAGGCCCGGCCTTAAAATTTATTTGTATTTAAAATTTTATTATTCGGGACTTTTGGAATTAGTTTTATGAAGTTAGAAATTCAGGATCGTTGGTAGCAAGATAATATTTAATTTAAAGATAAGATTTAAGTACGTAAAATCAGTTTAACTAAAAATTTTAATTTAATTAGTTTAGTTTTGAGCGCCATCAGTGGGATGTTTATAATAAGTGATGAGACAATAAGTGATACAAATTACTTATGCCCATTTCTGCTGTGAATTAAGGCATTAAAGATTTACTTTTTGACACAACAGGTTTTTGTTTGTCTTCAAATTTTATATATTTTCTTTTTTTGTGTATTGAGATTTATTTTTATTTGATGGTTGTTATTAACGGGGGTTTTGGCTGCCACATTCAATGTCTTTTATTATTATTTTATTAAATTTATACATATTATGATAAACTATTATAATAACTTACTCATAAAAGCCCCATCTCTATATTTAGTACCTTTTGATAAAAAGTAATTATGTAATCAGAAAACTGGAAAGTACAACCTGCATCAGATTCATTATTATCCAAGTTTATAATGAAACGATCCCCTCGATTCAAAATAATCTGATGCAAATTATGATATTCCTCTTCATGTCTTATAATTTTTTCATCAGACTTTCTCCACTCTTCCTCTCCTAAGTTTATATCTTCCTCCTTAATCAAATTTATAACTTTTTTATCAAATTTTGGATACTTCTGCGAATTCTCCTGTTTAGTTGTTCTCAAATCAATTCGATAGGATTAAATATACAATAATATGGAGGAAGTCTCAGGACAGTATGACATGAGGTATGACCATATTTTTTGCTATGTTATCTACTACATACTGCTTTCCCATGATTTTGTATTTACAACTTTCAATAATTGTTTCTTTGTATAAGATTCGTGAAAAGCGAGATCATGTTTTAATACAAATATCTCAATTTCTAATTTATTTGTTTGGGATTTTTTCAGAAAGCCTGGAATGGTATGATCCATTACAATTGCATTATTTTCCTTTAAATTTGGAATTAATGTTTTCTCAAACCAGGTTACAAATATATCTACATGAATGTTTTTACAATAGTTCACATTACACTTTTTAATTTTTTTGCCACACAATTTCCATCCATCTTTCACCCAACCTTCTTTTGAACCATAATGAATCATCCGAGATTCCCTGTTTGGTCAAACATCTTTTAGAATACATTTGTTAGAACTATCAGTCCAACCCTTTTTGCCGTATCATGTGTATCATACCATGTTTCATCTAAATAATATATGGATCTTTCTTTCCTCCCCAAAATTTTTTAATTTTCTCCAAATATTCTATACGCCGCCTATCAATTCAAACACTTTCCATTACAGCAGCCCTTTTGTTAACCATCTTAAACTTAAATCCAAGTTTTATCAGGTATCTATGCAAGGTGAATACTGAGAAATGTTTGTCCCTTGCCGATAAGGTGTCCTTATCCTGTATTTAGAATACACAACTTCCCTTAGCAATTTGACAACATCCGTGTCAAGTCCCTTTGATTGTCCTACATCTTTCCTTTTTTTTTGTCTTTAATCACGGTTTTTTGCAAAGCACCACAATCATTTGTGAATTGAGGATCATTCCTTAGATTGTTATAGACATTTAAACAAATTTGTTTGGCGTCTGTATTTAAACAACTTACTTTTAACTGCTTGATTTTCCCCTGTAGCTTTTACTTCCCTTGCTTCTTCCTCTGCTTCCTCAACACTAGAAAATGAACTATGAAAACTTTGTGAGTCTAAACCACTGTCCAGATCACTCTTATTGTATTCATCATAAATGTTATTGTCTTCTTTGTGCACCCACGGTCTCCATACGCCCGCACAAACACTTTCCTCTGCATTTGCCAAATTGTTCTGCCTATTTTCCTAGAGTAAAAACATTTTAAGGTCTTTAGGTATAATACCAAAATAAATCCACAAACACAAATAAAAAAAACACACTTCCTCACAGTAAAAAATGCAAAAAATTTTGACGAAGTTCTCCACTGCCATAAACGTGTGGAAAGCAAAACCCATCAAATAATAATAACTTTACATGACCCCCCTCCCAACTATTAAAGGTGATAGACCCATCCAACAGAACTATTTTAAAGTCGATAGACCCATCCTTAAAGATTTCTTTAAAAACACGACAAAAGTAATACAAAAACAGCCCAAAAATCTGGGTACGGCCCCGTAATCGTCAAAATCAGTGGGATAGAGAGAGATACACACTTACTTGCACAATAGGAATCGGCAGAACGCAGGTGTTTTTTTTTAATCGACTGGCTAAAAAGAGGTGAGAAGCCTGTGAGTGTAAAATGTTTTTGTAAGATGCTTGGGTTTTAGTCCGCGGTCAATTTTTTAACATTATTTTCTTTCTAAAAATGGACATTTTCGAAAGAAAAATAAGAAATAGTGTAAAACTATAGGGTTTTACGTATATTTAAAATGATTTCATAGATAAATTATATAAAATTTTGCCATTTAAACATGTATATCATGCGACAATAAATACGAAATAGACGCACGGACTATTTAGTGCGGCATCTGCGATACATCAAAGATTCTAATAGATCTCTGAACTGGACTTGCTATGGATTTGCCGTCTGAAACAGGGCTACGCCAAAGCAATTTTGAAAGGGTTACTGTTCCAAGACATGATGGCGACTAGTGTTGTTACAAGGAGCCACATTAGATGTACTGCAAGGATAGATCTAATTGTACTTTTTTGGATGACATTGTACTTTTTTACAAATCCATATTCAAAGAGGAGGGGATAATGCAGGGGGAATTTTTAGTGGGAATTGGGAATCAAATTATATAGGTATTAGATAAATATGGTAAAATGTTAAATTGTTTTAACGTTTTTATCCGAAAATTTTAAATCGACTAAACTTATTAACTGTAGTTTTATTAATTAAACATATCATACAAACTAAAACACAAAAAATAGTCTTTAAATAAAACAAAATAAAACATAAAAATAGGAACAGAAAAAAGGAACTACGCTTATTATTGCACTTGAAGTGAAAATAAAATTAAAATTTTATTACAAGTGAATGTCATAAAATTTTAAATAGCAACTTAAGAACCTAAAGTTGCTACGTCTAGTAAATATCTCGGTAATTTATATAACTCCAAAAATTTAGGTGTATTATAATATATATTATAGGTACCTATATTATATAATATATTACATAGAAAGGTCATATATTACCTTTGTTGAAAGTGTAATCGTATAAAAATGCTATTCAATTTCTACGATTACACTTTCTACAAAGGTGGTCGTATAATTAAATAGTGTTTTATCAGGCTTCCAATTTAGAGCCCCAGTATTAGTGTATTTCATCTTATCTTTAATGTGAAGTAAAGCAGCACAAGTTGATATTAATAACCTATTTCTAAGAGTCGTTTTTATTAAAGTTAATTAAGAAAAAACTCTGAATGTGGAAGGGCTAATATAATTTTAACGATTGTCATTAGGTTTGGAAACATTAAATCACCCTGTACATTTTTTTGTTCTGACACTAGTCGCCAAGATAAATTGATGTCATTGTTATGTGCAATGTTTTCTCTTAAGTCAACTAATAACTGCCATTCTATATTAGCTGTCTCTATATCAACAGAAATGTGAGGAAATAAATTTACAAATTGAGCAATTGACATCACTTCACCTGATAAAGCTACTGTGGGTGTAAAATTTGATGCATATTTTAAAATAGGATCATTAAATTGGAAACGATTTTTAATTTGTTTACACATTTCTATATAAAAATCTAAGACCCTCACCCTAAAATTTTGATCACCCTCTTTACTACATAAAGTATTTGAAGATGTCAACAGTCCATCCACTTTTGCCCCTGCAAATAATTGGTCAAGAGGCACATATTTTGCAGGATCATTTATGTTTATGGTTTGGATGGAAGTTTTATCTAAGATATTTTTTTAATAAAACATCTTACAAGATTTCTATACAATGCTAAAATTCTATTTAATAAAATTAGACCTTTGGACTGTAATTCTATGTTTACCTTGTTAATTAATTCTAAAACATAAGCCAAAAACAGTAGATATAATTTGTACTCTATATTTTGTAGAGCATTTAAAATGAACCTTGCACTGGGAAGATTATCCTCTAAAGCTGCTCTTTGAAAAAATAAGATTAAAAAATTCCAATGCTCCAAAATTCTCTCCACAAGATTCTGAAAAGAAAGTTAAATATTAAAAACTATATTATTTATTTTATTAAAAAAGTAGGTACCTTTAAAGATAGCCACCTTGTCTGACTAGGATGTAATATCTTATGTGGCTTTTCATTAGCAAAAATCTGACATTCCTTTAGCTCAGAAATCCTCTTGTTGCTATGGGCAAAGTATGCATAAATATCCCTTGTGTTGCGAACAACGCAACCATTTATTTTAAATTTAACTTAAATATGTTTGCATATCTTCCTTTCTCACATTGCTTTTTACGTAATCTAATCGGCACGACAAAGCTGTGCGAAGTTAAAAGAAAATCTATAAATAACGCAGTCAAAGAAGCCGCCCCGTTTAAGTTTTGCCGTCGTACAAAAAAAGGTTACCGAGAACCAAGCAGCGCGATGCAAAAATCTAATATTGACCGATCAGTGTTCCAGTAGTCGAGTTACTGACAAAAGCTCAAGAGGGTGACGTCTCGACCCGCCTAATCGTTTCTTTTACGATTTTCACGCGCCAGTGATGTTTTGTTTTTAAAATTAATAGTTTCTGCCCCAAGAAACTTTTATATAAGTTATCAGTTAAAGGGTTTTTAATTATGAAGTTAATTAAACCTGTGAACGAGTCAGTTCAATCAATTTAATTTATCCACGAAAACCGTAAATTTCTAGCCTGGAAGAATTACAAGTTGGTAATCTTTGTGCTGGGTGACTAAGTATACAGATTGGGTCTTTGTAGCTTTTTACTTTTTGTAATGTCAAATATGTAGTAAAGCAAACAAACAAGTGTTAAAGGTGTAAAGGTGCAAGTAAACAAAAAGAAGTGAGTGCAAACAACCTGTAAAAAGTGAAAACAAAAAGTGTCCTGTTTGGAGTATAAATACTGGAATTTACAGACTACTGTAAGTGTTTTGAAACCATTTTTATGTAATAACTATTTTGTGCCAACTGTGTTTACTTTGGCTTTGACATAATTCGTTGCAAATGTCAACATTTTTGTAATTATTTAGTTTTAGTTTGTAGCTTTCATAAAGATAAGGTTTTTATGAGTGAATGAGAGAGGGTGCATGTGAATTCTGTTAAATATTTTGATATCCTATGTTGCCACATTTATTTCTTGGAAATTAAATAATTAGTTTGTTTGTGTATAAAGCGGTTTTTTATTCAAAGTTGCCACCCAGTGTCTTAGATAATACAGTTGCTATTGTATAGAAAAAATAGATGCTTTCTGATAAAGCTTGATATTGGAATCAGTTTCTAATATATCTGTACGGTGGGAATTTCACCTCCCACACGTAACAAGTTGGTCCTTCGAGCCGGATACTGGTCTGGTGGTTTTGTTTAAAAGATAATAACAAATAAACAATTAAAAAAAATATATATATATAATAAACATTTTCACATGCATGCTAACCTAAAATATTTACCATATTTATATTTAAACACTTGGCAACCCTGTTCGTTGTGTTGAAACATTTTAGTACTTTTTAATAAATCTTGTGTGTTTAGTAATTTTGTAGGCCTAAACAAAAAACTTTCTAAGTAAGTCATTTGACTTTTATGTAACCTGGTAGACTTTTATTAATTTTTGTACGTCATTGCTTTAATTAGTAAATAAAAAATGGACGAGTTAAAAAAGCATTTAGCTCCCATTAAGGGTGCCATCACCAAAATTCAAAAATGGTTTGACAAAAATCAAACACAACAAGATGTTTATCAGTTTGAATTCAAAGTAAATCAACTTGAGGGATTTTATAAAAAATATGATGAATTGTTAGAATCAATAGAAGAACATGGTGATGACACTTTTAAAGAGGACTGTACTCTCATGGAGGATAAATATTGTATTATACTGTCAAATTTAAAAAGAAAAATCGATATGTTAAAAGGTACATCTGTGGCAGAGCAGGTAACACATAATGTAGTAGCACCTAGCACAAAACTACCAGAAATCTCTATAAATCCATTCTCAGGTAATTTTATGGAATGGAGTACCTTTTTTGAGTTGTTCGAAAGCTTAATAATGAACAACTCTGGGTTAAGTGACATTCAAAAATTTATTTATTTAAAATCGTATCTAAGGAACGAGCCCTTAGAGTTAATAGAGAGTTTACCTTTAACCAGTAGTAATTTAAACGCGGCTATCGACACTTTAAGGGATAGATATGCAAATGAATTTAGGATTATTTTTTGTCATATCAAAAAGCTGATTGAGGTACCGAATCTCACAAAATCCTCTGCCTCTGAACTTAGAAAATTAATTACGCAAGCAAGACAGGGTATCCAATCCTTAAGAAATTTAAATGTTCCAAAAGATGAATGGGCTGACCTCATGCTTATTTTTATATACTTACAAAAGTTAGATTTTAATACCAATAGAGCATTTGAAACTGACAGGGACCATACCAAGCGTCCAACCTTACAGGAATTCTTTGATTTTTTGGACAAACGTTGTAGTATAATGGAGACTGTAACTGCCAATTCTCCAAAACCTTTTACGCCCAGTATCAAATCAGGAACACGAAGTTCCCATTTTTCCAATACCGGATCTTATCAAAAGAAAGATTATAAGTTATCCTCCTTTAACAATAACAATGCTAAATGTTTATTTTGTAATATGCCACATCGCATGCCCCAATGTGACAAATTTAAAAGGCTTACCGTCCAGGAAAGGGTTTCTTTTATTAAAGATAAGAAATTATGTCGAAATTGCTTATCTTCTGTACATAATTTTGATAGTTGTCCCTCACAAAAAACCTGTATGATGTGCAATAAAAAGCATCATACACTTCTTCATATTCAAAATTTCCAGTCTCACATTGGAAATAATTCCTCGAATGAAAATAATATTCAGAGCTCATTCCAGAGACATATGAATCATGGACATAATAACTCGCTACAAACCCCTTCGAGAGCGCTCGATCAATCGCCTGCCTTTGCAGCAAAATCTCAAGTTAGCTCTCAGCATAATGAACCTCAAGGTTCAAATTCTCAAGTTAATGATCAAAATTCTCAATTTCAAACCCTGCACACTAGGGCATCCTGTTGTTCTGGAGTGAAGAGGTCAAGTGGTGAAATTCTGTTAGCCACCGCCGTTGTCATGCTCTATACCAGTGAAGGGAATCAAGTTTCAGCAAGAGCACTACTAGATAGTGGAAGCCAAACATCCTTTATAACAAGTAATTTAGTTAAAAAACTTAATTATCAGCCTTATAACAAAAATATGCAAATTTCAGGTATTTCCCAGAAAATTACCTATTCTCATAAAATGATCGATTTAAAAATTCACTCCACAACCTGTCTTAAAAGGGAGTTTTTTGTTTCTTTTGTCATTCTTGATAAAATTACTTGTAACATGCCAAGGATTAATCTTAACACAGATACACTTAAAATTCCTAAAGACATTTCTCTCGCAGATCCCAAGTACTTCGAAAGTAACCCTGTAGACCTATTGTTAGGTATGGACATTTATAGTGAAATAATATGTTCCGGTTTTATAAAATTGGGAAAAGGATTACCAGTTTTAATTAATACATATCTTGGCTGGACTATATCTGGAGTTTTACCAATAGAAAGAAAAACTTTTCATTCAGTAGAAAATTTTGACTCAAAAGAACATTTATTTGATCCAAATAATATGGAAGTCTCTCATACCTTTCACTCACAGCTATCCTCTGATGTTTTAGCGGATGAAATCTTACAAAAATTCTGGACTCTAGAGGAAGTGCCTGATAAGATCATGAGAACAGCTGACGAAGAGCTGGCTGAACAGTACTTCCAAAATACCACTTTAAGATTGGCGGAAGGTACTTTTCAAGTAAATTTGCCTTTGAAGAGTACAAATGAGCATTTAAAATTGGGTCAATCGTTTCACCGAGCTCTTAAAAGATTTTTAGCTCTCGAAAATAAATTTAAAAAGCAAGATAAACTTTATGCAGAGTACAAAAAATTCATAGATGAATACATTTCCCTTGGTCATGCAAAAAAAGTACCACTTTTGACCAAAAATGAAAAATCAGAGTTAAAATATTTTTTACCACACCACTGTGTACTCCGTCAAGACAGTGTAACGACCAAATTACGCGTAGTCTTCGACGCCTCCATGAAAACGGATTCAGGCTATTCATTAAACGACATAATGTTAAAAGGTCCAACAGTTCAGCCGGAACTGTTCGACATATTATGCAAATTTCGAACTTCAGAAAAGGTATTTATCACCGACATAGAGAAAATGTTTCGTCAGATTAAGGTAAACCCTACACAGAGTTTTTTACAAAACATTTTATGGCGGGAAAAATCTGATGATGAACTGCAGTGTTTGGAATTACAAACAGTAACCTATGGGACAAATAGTGCTCCCTTTCTAAGCACAAATTGTTTGGTTCAGTTAGCCAATTCAAATATTAAAGACTACCCACGAGCTGCAGATGCTTTGAAAAATAACTGTTACGTGGATGATGTCCTATACAATTGTGACACACTTCAAGAACTTGTGGAGACCCATAAACAACTCACTAAGCTTCTAGGAACCGCAAACATGAAATTACATAAATGGAGCTCAAACTGTCCAGAGTTCCTTAAAGAAATATCCTCCACCAATAACCAAGACGAGTCATATATTATTACATCAGATGGCAATACAAGCAAGGTTTTAGGAATTTCATGGCAACCTTTTTATGATAGTTTTTCCATAACATTACCCAAAATAGAATTGAAACATTCAGTAACAAAGAGACAGGTCTTATCGACAATTGCCCAGATTTTCGACCCGCTTGGTCTTATAAATCCATTTGTAGTCATTGCGAAACTTTTTATGCAAAAGATTTGGCTTCAAAAATTAGGTTGGGATGATCAACTAAGTCCTGATTTGCTTAAAGAATGGCAAACTTTCTACGATAATATCACAGATTTAGGCGAAATAAAAATTTCTCGCAATTTATTTGCCCCACTTAAACGTAAACTAAAAATCCAGATCCACGCCTTTTCAGATGCAAGCCTTAAATGTTATGGAGCGTGTATCTACGTGCGTGCTATTTATGAAGATAAAACTATTTCTTGTAATTTGCTTACATCAAAGAGCAGAGTGTCTCCAATAAAGCAGATTACATTGCCAAGATTGGAACTCTGTGGTGCGGTTCTTATGGCAAAATTAACTAAAAGGGTCCTGTCTATATTTGAAACCAAACTTAATATAGACTCGACACACCTATGGACGGATTCTGAAATAGTCTTGTGCTGGCTCAGATCACACCCATCAAAATGGTCGGTGTTTGTGGCAAACAGAGTCACAGTAATACAAACACTAATGCCAGATTATAATTGTTGGCATCACGTTAAGTCCGCTGAAAACCCAGCCGACATCCTGTCAAGGGGAAGTCTACCACGTGACCTCGGAAAATCAAATTTATGGTGGAATGGTCCGAAATTTTTACAAGACCCAGAAGCAGAGTTTAAAGCTTTTAAATATTCCAGCGAAGTAGAAAATATCCCTGAAGAAAAGAAGTCTGCGTTAACGGGATACAAAAATCAAGACGATTTTTATGAAAATATCTTATCCAGGTACTCATCTTTTAGAAAATTGCAAAGGGTTATAGCCTACTGTTTAAGATTTTGGCTTAAGCTTAAGTCAAAGAAACTTCTAAATAAGGAAAACATTACTGGACCATTAACCCTACAAGAACTAAAAAATGCAGAAAGGATAATTATTAAATCTATACAAACAAGATTTTTCGCTTCAGAAATAAAAGAACTGAAAAAATCAGGACAATTACTTAATAATAAGTCATTAAAGTCATTAAACCCCACACTTGATGAACATGAGATGTTAAGAGTAGGAGGAAGGCTCACTAATGCAGATATAGTCTATGAGCACAAACACCCACTTCTGCTACCATCCAAAAATCAAGTAGTTAGACTCCTTATTAAACGTGAACACTTGAAGATGCTACACGCCGGCCCTCAAAATGTCCTCGCCTCCATACGTCAGAGATATTGGCCAGTAGATGGTCTACGTGAGGTGAAAGGGGTAATTAAGCAATGCTTAACTTGCTTTAGATTCAGAGCACGTCCAGCGTCTCAACAAATGGCTGATCTTCCAAAAGAGAGATTATCGGTGTCAAGGCCATTTCATAATGTCGGAATTGATTTTGGAGGGCCGTTTATTGTAAAGCCTTCAAAACTGCGCTCCAAAGCAACTCTGAAGTGTTACTTGTGTGTAATCGTTTGCCTGACTACGAAGGCAGTACACCTGGAGGCCGTGTCTAGTTTATCCACAGAAGATTTTTTGCAGGCATTTAGGAGATTCATTGGACGACGAGGACTGCCTTCAGTCATTTTCTCCGATAATGGAACTAATTTTGTGGGTGCTAGAAACATATTAAAAGAATTATATGACTTTTTTAAAGATGATAAAAATCAAAACACCATTCAAGATTACCTCAGCACGAATGAAATTACGTGGAAGTTCATACCACCAAGAAGTCCCCACTGGGGGGGAATATGGGAAGCTGCAGTGAAGGCAGCGAAACACCACATTTTGCGCGCAGTAGGTGAAACACGTCTAACGTTTGAGGAGTTCGGCACAGTCCTAGTTGAAATCGAGGCAATAATGAACTCAAGGCCCCTGTGTCCACTTAGTAACGACCCAACAGATATATCTTCGCTGACCCCAGGTCATTTTCTAATTGGTACGGCACTTAATTCTATTCCCGAAACGGATGTTTCCAATGTGTCGGAAAACCGTCTGAAACGTTGGCAAAGATGCCAACAAATACGTCAAAGTTTCTGGAAGCGTTGGACGCTTGAATACCTTAGTCATCTGCAAAAAAGAGTAAAATGGACAGATTCCAAGAAAGATTTGAAAATTGGAGATCTTGTGTTGCTTGTGGATGAACAAAGTTATCCTCTAAAATGGCCTTTAGCTAAAGTATCAGAAATTTTACCTAGTCGGGATAGCAAAGTAAGAGCTGTGAAAGTAATTACCAAAAATGGCGTGTTTACTCGATCTATTACGAAACTATGTCCACTTCCCCAACCTGAATGAATATTGAAGTGGTCACTCCAACGGGGGAGTATGTTGCGAACAACGCAACCATTTATTTTAAATTTAACTTAAATATGTTTGCATATCTTCCTTTCTCACATTGCTTTTTACGTAATCTAATCGGCACGACAAAGCTGTGCGAAGTTAAAAGAAAATCTATAAATAACGCAGTCAAAGAAGCCGCCCCGTTTAAGTTTTGCCGTCGTACAAAAAAAGGTTACCGGGAACCAAGCAGCGCGATGCAAAAATCTAATATTGACCGATCAGTGTTCCAGTAGTCGAGTTACTGACAAAAGCTCAAGAGGGTGACGTCTCGACCCGCCTAATCGTTTCTTTTACGATTTTCACGCGCCAGTGATGTTTTGTTTTTAAAATTAATAGTTTCTGCCCCAAGAAACTTTTATATAAGTTATCAGTTAAAGGGTTTTTAATTATGAAGTTAATTAAACCTGTGAACGAGTCAGTTCAATCAATTTAATTTATCCACGAAAACCGTAAATTTCTAGCCTGGAAGAATTACAAGTTGGTAATCTTTGTGCTGGGTGACTAAGTATACAGATTGGGTCTTTGTAGCTTTTTACTTTTTGTAATGTCAAATATGTAGTAAAGCAAACAAACAAGTGTTAAAGGTGTAAAGGTGCAAGTAAACAAAAAGAAGTGAGTGCAAACAACCTGTAAAAAGTGAAAACAAAAAGTGTCCTGTTTGGAGTATAAATACTGGAATTTACAGACTACTGTAAGTGTTTTGAAACCATTTTTATGTAATAACTATTTTGTGCCAACTGTGTTTACTTTGGCTTTGACATAATTCGTTGCAAATGTCAACATTTTTGTAATTATTTAGTTTTAGTTTGTAGCTTTCATAAAGATAAGGTTTTTATGAGTGAATGAGAGAGGGTGCATGTGAATTCTGTTAAATATTTTGATATCCTATGTTGCCACATTTATTTCTTGGAAATTAAATAATTAGTTTGTTTGTGTATAAAGCGGTTTTTTATTCAAAGTTGCCACCCAGTGTCCTAGATAATACAGTTGCTATTGTATAGAAAAAATAGATGCTTTCTGATAAAGCTTGATATTGGAATCAGTTTCTAATATATCTGTACGGTGGGAATTTCACCTCCCACACGTAACACCTTGTAAACTGCTGACATTGTTTGGCAGTTTTTTTGCTGCAGCTGAAGAATTTTCATTTACTTTTTTGCATTTGACCTGCCTATCCATTTAAAAAAAAATACAAGTACTGAAAATACAAAACAAGGCAATCACCAACAAGCAACAAAATACAACTTCTCTAATTCAGCTATCAAATCAGCTAACCACCATGACCCACGCAAATACCTTCATTTTATTTTTAATAAAATTTTAAATTTTAACTTCAAAAATATAAATATAAAAAACAAACAAAGTTAGGTTAGGTCTAAGTCTAGTTCATACGCTTGCGATTTGCGATTAGCGGAACGCGATTTGCGGAAAATGCTCCCATTGGTAAGTTCTGACGTATTTCAATGTACCGAATAACCGAATTATGCGGCGTCGCGTCGTCGTAGTGGATTTTCCGTTTCAGTGCGAAAAAAATCAAACAGCAATTAAGGTTTGTCATTTGTACTTTTTTAAGATGAATTGTACTCTTGTACTTCATCCCCATGGATTTTACTGTTTTTGGCACAATTGTACCGTCTGTAACAACCCTGATGGCGATTGACTGGGATTATTAGTACTTAGATTGGAAACTCCCGTAAGAGCCAATAGAACACTGAACGTCGTCGAGTGACTGACGCGCCCTCTGAATTTCAAGGAGTCGTACTAATCGGAAGTGAAAATGGATTTGTAAAGTCATAATAGCGGGTAATTTACAATTTGATTGTGGCGCCAAATTTGAATTTCGCGTTACTATACCGTGCGATTAAAATTAGTAGGAAATGCGAGGTTCTTTCAGAAATTATTGTGCGAAAATAGAAAAAGTGACAAATCAAGGACTTTATTTAATATGGGGATAAAAAGTCCCAATTTAACACTATTTCAGACAGAATGAACAAGTGTTAAGTTGGGACTTTTTTTGTCCCTATATTAAATAAATTTTTCGATTTCTCCCTTTTTCTGTTTGCGTACTATAATTTCTGAAAGACCCATATATTGCCTACTAGATGCATAGGTCTGGGTTTTAGAAATTAAACAAGAAAAATTTACAAGATGTACGTACTATTATATTATGAGAAGATATAGCAAAAAATTCACAAGTTATACAATAAAAATTAACAGTTGTACACCCTCATTAAAATATAAAAAAAAAATATAAAAGTCCTCTAAATTCCTTAATGTATAAATTTATAACATTATTTAGGAACTTTGTTATATGACGATCAAACTTTGTAAGTTGGGTTTTATGCGAGTGTTACAAAAAGTTTTAGTAAATGTATAAAGTTTAATAAAATTACCAAAAAAATACTGCATATTCAATTCACAAGTAATGTTCTTTAGCAAATATTATAAATTAAATAACTATTAACAAATTAGCAATGAAAGAGGAAGAAGGAAACATTATAGCAGCGGAAACAAAAGATAAAAAATTTATAAATGTATTACTATATTATAGAGAAATTAAGGAAAAAAATATAAAATTTATACCATCAAAATTAACATTTATACATGCTGTTAAAATATTGAATAAAATATGAAAATTCTTTCAAATTCCCAAATATATAAACTTAGTTAAATTTTAAATCTATTGTATAAAATATTTGGTCACACAATAGTGGTGTCAGTATAAGGGAGATATTACTAAGTTAAGTATAATATTTTTTACTATAATAAAGCTAAATTATTAATTAAAGAGCTTAGTTTAACCCAAGCAATTTATCATGAAATTAAGCTTAAGCTGACACCTCTGGTGGGACCACTTGTTACAAAGACTATTGTAACTTACCTTGTATTAGGCCTGGGAGATTAACCGAAGGTATGGCATCTGGTTTAAGGTCCCTGCTTGAATGAATGTGGAGTAAAATAATTTTTACGTGCATATAATTGTTTATTTCTGAGATTTTCAAGGCTTAAGGATCTAAACCCAAATGTTAAATATATTGAGCCTATTAAAAAACCAGGTAATCTGTGTCTTTCGCTGTCCATAGATTTAACACAACAGCTTCTTTTTTAAAATCCATTTCTGACTTTTGTTGTTAACATTTTCACTTGTCATTTTTACAAAAAAAGTTTATTGCAATAACTAATTATGCAAATGCATTGTCACCAATTTTTATAAGTTTTTACTGTTTTTATCTCAGTTTCTTTACAACAATGTAATTCACTGCTTTTTTAGAAATTTTCCTGTATCCCACCTGTCAGCACACCCAAATGAAAATTAATCACAGCTGACACACAACACACTGGACTAAACAATTGAAAAAAATTTATGCGAAATATGAAAACAGGTCAATTTTGAGATTTTAAAGAATTTTTGCAAAATTTAATTAATGAAAGTTAGTTTTTCAGCAGAAGTAAAAAGAAAGCCTATGCAAGCTAAAGAACTATGAAACATAGCTACATTTTAAAGATTGGTTGAACTTGATAATTTGATGCTTGACAGTCCGTGCACCCTCGGTAAAAACGGTAGTTTAACTAGTTTTGCATTCTTAGCGCCATATAAATTTCGACGAGTAGAAGCTTTTTAGTGTTCCGTAAATCGCTCAAGCTTTCAAGGCCCTGGACTGGAATGGGAACAAAACTTTAGAACTACGACTGTCAAACAACACTACTCCCGCCCCGCTACGAGCTCCACAAATTGAATGGCGGGAATTTCAAAAAAGGAAGTAATGTTGCCGCACCCTGTATTTGTTATAGAATTACTTACTAAGTATCCTAGATTTCCTGCTTTAAGCTGCATAAAAAACTTGTGACATTATTCTTGTCTATTTTTTCCAACCGTTTGCTGATAAAACGCGTTTCAATATCCGACATAAATCCCGGCCAATTAAATTGCAAAGACAAACAGACGGCAAACGCTCGGGAAATTCGGCCAATTCCAAAACAACCCTAAATCAGGAAAGTAGAGGAATTCTAATCGTGAATAGCGGGGCAGTAGCAATCGAATGTTTGCGCAACAGCTTTCCGTATTTCTCTGTAGTAAGTAAAACAATAATTTGCCAGTTTTGTTTGCTCCGTAAGTTCTGAAATTCTATGGAATTAACGCGGATTTTCCCCGGTTCAGCACAATCCGAAATTTAAGGGATCCTAGAGATGGAAGAATCGAGTTATAATGGAAGTGTTTTAATATGCCCCCAGAATATAATGAAGTTCGTTACTAATTATTAATATTTAAAACAAATAGGGTTAGTTAATTTTATTCTGATATGAAATTATGGCTAGAATACGTATGTTGCTTTTTGTATTTTAATTTAAACGATTTTACTTTTCTCAGCTTTTTAAATCTAACTTGAGTTGTGCTTTTGCTGTGCCTTTGCAAATAGTTATGCTTTAATATTAATAAAGGTAAAATTATTTTATATTTATTTAATATTACTGTTATCCATTTTAAACCATATTCCCCAAACGAAACGCATATTTACTTAATGTAATTCTATAAATTGGTATGGGATTGGATTGAGTTTAGTTGTATTTAATGAAATGCAATGCTCTCGGTTAAATTAAATTATTTAGTTTTCTAATTATTTCTTCTGACGTTATGGATTTTCATCAATTGTGAAAACAATATATCTTTAGGGAAAATTGATATATTAGAGAGTTTTTGCATTACAATCAAAAATAAGCTATTTTAGTATATAAATCACAACCAATAATAGATTATAAAAAGCCATTTTTCAAGCGCTTGTAAATAATCTTAATAGAGCCTGGAAGTAATTTTTATTTTATTCCAGGCAGTTGAAAAGAGGAAAAATTAATTAAAAAAAAAATTTAACTAACTCTTAACTAACTAACTGCCTTTTCATTATATATGTATACACTTATACTTGAATAAAGATTATTATTATAGCGGTGTTATCAATTTCATCGACCTGAAGGCAAGATGAATTTTGCTATGGTAGATTTAGGAACTTTCGAACAATTTTGCATGTATTCAGTATAACAGATTTCTGTATAGTGACAATCGTCCAGGAGGAAAGACCCAATGCGTTAAGGTTTTTGGACAGTGTTAAAGGGACAATTCCAGTGGATGAAATAACTAGAGGGAGTATATATGCATTATCTTGCCTCCATTGTAAGTTGTTTTATCTTGTGAGCTAGATTTGCGTAGTTAACAAGTTTAGTGTGTGTCGTTTCTAGGACATTATTGGTATTTGGCACTGCTATGTCAATTAGAAAGGTTTTCTTTTGGGCTTTATTTATTAGGATTATATCTGGTCTGTTTGAAGTCAGCGTCCTATCGGTAAAAACAGTTGTGTCCCAGTAGAGGCGAAAGTCATAATTTTCAAATACAGTTTCTGGTTTGTACTGGTAATAGGGACAAGTTTCGCCAATTAGATGATAAAATTTTGCCAGTTCTTGATGAATAATTTTTGCCACACAGTTATGTCGGTGCAGATATTCGGCAGCTGATAGAAATGTGCATTCTGATGTTATATGTTGAATTGTCTCTGGTACGCGAAAGCATTTTCTAGATCGATCGTCGATTACTTTCTCATCTTTAGTAATGTAATTAAGGTAATTTCTTGTAGCCATCACTTGGTTTTGTATAGCCATCATAAAGCCTTCAGTTTCAGGAAATAGATCTCCATGAGTCAACCAGTAGTTTGACGTTTCATAATCGACATGTTCAGCATTAAGTTCGTGAGGATGCTTTCAGTGTATTGCCTTCTGCTTCCATGTGTTAACTTTAATAGCTGTGTGCTTTGATCTTGTTACAGTAATGTGTTCTGCTATACCTGCACGGAGATTCAAGTGCGCGTATCCGTTATCAGCTAGCAACATTGCTCTATGAAGAGAAGAGGTTTCCCCCATAGTGAGGAAGTATTTCTGAAGATCTGCTACTTGTTTTTTGAAGAGAAAAGAAATATCAGTTAGTCCTCTGCCACCCTTGGATCTGGGAAGAGTAAGTCTTTCGATGGCTGACTGAGGGTGGTGTGCTCGAAACGTCGTGAGGGTTGTTCTGGTCTTCCTCTCAATCTCCTCTACATCAGTCTTTGTCCACCTAATGACTCCAAAAGAATTCGTTAAGATAGGGATAGCGTAAGTATCAACTGCGTTAATCATGTTCTTACCATTCAGTTTAGTTTTTAAAATTTGCCTAAGATGATTGATATATTCCTTTTGGAGGTTCTGGTTTATTTTCTTGTGCTCTGTATCGGCTGACGGATGTACGCCCAAGTACTTATAAGTTTCCCCTTCTTCCGTAGCCCGAATGAGACTACCATCTTGTAATTCAAAGTTGTTGGAGTTGTGTTTACCTTTGATAACTGTTTGAGTTTTGCATTTATCGATACCAAAGCTTATTTAAATGTCATGGGAAAATATTTTAATTGTTCGCAGCAATGAGATGACATGCGCTAATGTCCCAGCATAGACTATAATATCATCCATGTACATTAGATGTGTAATATTATATAGGTTTTCCCTGTTGTCTTTAACAGTAAATCCATGTTGACTTTGATTAAGCATATGGGAGAGGGACGACAAAACCAGAGGGGACCCAGGGAATCTCCCTTGTGCAATCTCATGGAAAACACACTGAAGTTCAATTCGCTATTTCTCGTACTTACATCTTATTTTCATTTGAGGCCCAAATAAAACCCCAAATGCTAATTTTATATATTTATTACACCACTTATTTGTACCTCCACTTATTCACATTTATTTTCATACTTAGAAACCCCATTTAAATGCAATTTTATTTGCTATTGAGCCCTAGAAAAGATGTGGGATCGACTAACTGTAGATTCCACCACCTTTAAAAGTGAACTGAAAAAACATCAGGGTTGCCGCTTATGCAAAGACGATAGGTGGTCCGGTGGGGCGGGGGACAGTTCCTAAAATCTTAGTTCGGCAGTTTTGCCTAAAGAGGTCGAATTATATTATCTGTTCGCCACAGACGAGCAGGGGCGTATCAAAATATATTATTATATTAATTTTTTAAAATAATTAAGTAAAATTACGAAACATTCCGCCGCCCTTGAAAGAACCCTCTTTCAACACATAATTATATTATACAAATAAAACCGTAATTTTAAAACTACAACCAAGTACAAAAAGTTAAACAACTTATTCCTATTTCTAAATCCTAAATTTAATTTAAATCTAATGGTAAAACACACAATTTGGCTACCGCACGCTTAAAATCTCCGCGATTAGTTTTTACCAGAACAACACGAGTTTTGTTGTCGGTACCAGAAAACAATTGCACCACGCGTCCGAGAGACCACTTTAAAGTCGGTAAGTTATCCTCCTTCATTAATACCAGGTCTCCTACCTTTATTGATGGCTCACTTGAATGTTGCCATTTAGACCGCTTGATCATTTCACTTAGGCACTCTCGTTGCCACCGATTCCAAAAGTCTTGTACCATTTGTTTTAAAAATTGATACCTATTTAGTCTATTACGGTTCAACTCGCGTATGTCCGATTCAGGAAGAGCCACTAACGAATCACCAATTAGAAAATGTCCCGGCGTTAAAGGAGTTAAATCATTTGGGTCATTTGAAAGTGCGCTAAGCGGCCGGGAATTAAGACAAGCTTCTATTTGTGTACAAACAGTTGTCAACTCCTCAAAGGTTAACGCAGAATTTCCCATAATACGCCTCAAATGATATTTTGCTTGTTTGACGCTTGCCTCCCACAAACCACCAAAATGCGGGGATCTGGGCGGTATAAACTTCCAATTTATACCATCTTGAGCCAAATAATTTACTATTACATCGTTAAAATTATTACTTTTAAGTTTATTTAAAAATTCCCGCATTTCATGATTCGCGCCTATAAAATTTGTTCCACAGTCTGAATAAAAATTTTTACATTTGCCACGTCGGCTGATAAATCGCTTAAGTGCATTCAAAAAACAACTTGTTGATAGGTCTGAGACAACCTCTAAATGTACAGCGCGAGTTACAAAACAAACAAAGATACATAAATATGCTTTTAATATTTTACTGTTTCGCAAACTCGAAGACTTTATATTAAAAGGACCGGCATAGTCCACGCCACAATTATAAAATGCTCGTGCCGGTGTGACTCTCCCTTCGGGCAATTCACCCATCAAAATATTTATACTAGATGGATTTACTCTGAAACAAACTATACATTTACGAAGCACTCTTTTTATTAAAGTAATTCCTCCCAAAATCCAAAAATTATATCGCAAATTAGCCAGTAAGTTTTGCGCACCCATATGTAAATTTTTCTTGTGCTCATAACTTATTATAAGTTTACTAAAATTATTATTTTCCAATATGATAGGAAATTTATTTTTATATGAAATTGCGGCTTTACTAATTCGACCCCCAACTCGTAAAACATTATTTTTGTCTAGAAAGGGATTCAAAGAAATTAATTTACTTGACCGAGAAATGTCTCTCTTATTTTTTAAAGCCTTTATTTCATCCGCAAAGTCACACATCTGAGAAATTCTACATAGTACCAACAAAGCATTATCCAATTCACTAGAAGTCAAATTACCAAATACTCGATTCTCTTTCTTCACTTTTACATTGTTACAAAATCTCAAACACAAGGCTGTAACTCGTTTTAAACGCCAGAAACTTGAAAATTTATTAATTATATCAAACCTTTCCACAACACTATGAAAGGTGACCGTCTTTATTCCTTTAAATTCTGGTAAATCCTGTAAATCAAAATCATGAGTACTATGTGGCCAAAAAGAATCATTTTGCTCTAACCATTCAGGTCCTCGCCACCACAACTTTGATTTCATTAAACTATTTACGTTACATCCCCTGGAAATTATATCCGCAGGATTTTCATTACTTGATACGTGATTCCATGCATTTATCAATTTATTGCCTTGAATTTCGGCAACTCTATGACTCACAAACGTATTTAATTTTCCTGGATCGGATGCTAGCCAAGCCAACACAATCGTTGAGTCTGACCAACACCAAACACTGTCAATATCCATATTTAGGGCATTCTTGGTCTTTGTAATTAAACGAGAGAGCAATAAGGCTCCACACAATTCTAACCTTGGCAAGGTTATCGATTTCAATGGGGCTACCTTTGATTTTGCACAAAGAATATGAGCATTCATTTCCCCATTTGAAGATACTGAACGTAAAAACAAACAGGCTCCATAAGCCTTCTCCGATGAATCACAGAAACCATGCATTTCTATTTTTATTGAATAAGGGTGTATTGCCTGTCTGGAAATTAATATATTATTTAAGTGAGGCAAATCTTCATAAAATTCCCTCCACTGGTCATAAACGCTCTTAGGCAGTTCATCGTCCCAATCAACCTTGATTTTCCAGATTTCCTGCATAATCAATTTTGGAATAATGATTATGGGACCCACTAACCCAAGGGGGTCAAAAATTCTAGACAATACAGACAATACATTTCTCTTGGTGACTTTCATCGGAGAATCCAATGTAACTACATACTGCAAATTATCCTGTCGTATATTCCATGTAAGACCCAGTGTCTTTGTTATATCCTTATCTACTATATATTGGTCTATTCCTTTATTTTCATTATTCTCAAAAACTTCTGTTTTATTAGAGACCCATTTTCTAAGTTTAAAGTTTCGTCTTTCTAAAATCTTCGAAATTTCTTCTTTTAATTTGATTACTTCTTCTATTGTTGATCCTCCGCTGAGATAATCATCTACGTAAAAATTCTTTGTTATTTCAAAACAGGCTCTCGGATAATTATTTTCTACTTCCTTTGCTGCTTCATGTAGACATCTTATGGCCAAGAATGAAGCAGGTGTGGTTCCATAGGTCACTGTATTTAAGCGGTAGTGTTTAATGTCTTCATTGGGAGAATCTCTCCATAAAATTCGTTGCAAATTTCTTTGGGCAGGATCAACCCAGACTTGACGGTACATTTTCTCAGCATCAGCGCCTATCACAACATTGTGCTTCCTAAATCTTATTAATATGGAGTAAAGATCATCTTGAATTGTTGGTCCTGCCTTCAGAAGATCATTCAAACTAACACCTGTATCTGTTTTTGCACTTGCATCAAACACTACTCGCAGTCTAGTAGTGCTACTATCATCCTTTATTACCCCATGATGAGGCATATAGTATACTGATTCGTCACAATCTATTTCATGGCTTGGTATTTCTGACATGTGTCCTAGAATTCTATATTCTTGCATAAATTTGGAATATTCTGCCTTCAAATTATTATTTACATTTAATTTCCTTTCCAAATTTAAAAACCTCCTTTGTGCCATTTTCATCGAAGCGCCAATACTATTTAAATTTCCTTTCGTTGGTAACTGTACCATGAATCTGCCATCACAAGAATGTTTGCAAGTTGCCCTGAAGAATTCTTCACACTCAATTTCTTCCTTTTTTAACATTGGTGCTACCTGCAGTTCCTCAATTTTCCAAAATTTCTCAATCTGGTCATCAATCCTCTCATTTATTGAAAAATGGCACATAATTTGACAATTACTTATTTGCTTATTCCTAATTCCCAAATTTATATCATTAGGATTTTCAATGGATGGTACACTGCCTGAAATTATCCAACCGAAGCAAGTTTTTTGGAAAGTAGGCATATTTTCAGCCATTTTTATTCGTCCATTTCTCAACAAGTCATAAAATATGTCAGCTCCCAGTAAAATATCTATTTCAGCCGGTACATTAAAAGAGGAATCTGCTAACACTATATTGGAAGGAATTCTTATATTTTTCACTTCAATTGGCAACATTGGTAAGGCACTAGTTATTTTATTAAGCACTATACAATTTAAATTTACTGAAAAAGAATTCAATTTTCATTTAATTTGGACATTTGCAAATTTTGACACTTTAGACACTGCACCAGTTATTCCTACCACTGTCATATCCACTTCAGGAGCATCTAAATTTAACCGAGACACTAATTCATTGGTGATGAAGTTGGACTGCGAACCAGAATCTAATAGCGCCCTTACTTCATGCGCTTTACCTTCAAAATCCATTATCAAAACTTTGGCTGTCGACAATAAAATTTCATTTTGATTAGCATATGCACTTACCATGGCATTAACCGAACTAAAAGAATTTGAAATATTACCCTGATTATTTGTATTATTATTTTCGACAGTATTTGTATTATTAGTTCCATTATTATTTGCTAAAACATCAGGACTATTATTTCTATTTTGACTCATAGTCGAGCCCAAACTATTTTGATTATCCAAATTTTTTGAAAAATCAATATGTAAAAGGGTATTGTGTGGCTTGCCACATTTTCTGCACCCCCTATAGGTACATCTAGTGCTTACATGATTTGACTTAAAACAGTTGAGACACATGTGCAATTTTTTTATTTCATTTACTCGCTGTTGTTCAGTAAAATTAAGAAATTTTGGGCATTGATATATTGGATGTTTACTAATTTGACAAATTAAGCACTTATTATCATATGCAGTATTATTACTTTTTTCATTTACATTCAAAAAATTTTGAGAATGTCTTTGAGAATTAAAATTATTTTTTGAAACACTCACATTAGGTTTGCCTGTAGGCAACAAGTTTGAATTTGTTATTGTTTTATGAGCATTTAAATTTTCTAAAATATGACATCTTTCGGTGAGAAATTCTAAAAACTCAAAACATGTTACATGATCCCTTTTAACAGTAAAGGATTCCCATTCTTGCCTTGAATTAATATCAAGTTTACCACTGAACATATATAACAACAATGTGTCCCAACTATTTACAGGTTCTTTTAAACTTTTTAGAGCCCTTAAATTTTTTTGGATACTGTCCACCATATTTCGCAGTTCAACTAAAACATTCTTACCTATAGCAGGTAAATTGAACAGACTTTTAACATGGCTCTGAATAATGAACTTTTTATTTTCATATCTGGCCTTCAATAATTTGAAGGCTACTTCATAATTTAATTCATTTACTTCGATGGAGTGAATCACTCGAGCAGCATCACCCCTTAAGCAGGATTTCAAATAATAAAATTTTTGTACATCAGTGAGAGAGCCATTAGAGTGAATAAGAGCCATAAAAGTGTCAAAGAAACCCAACCAGCAATCATAACTGCCACTAAAAATTGGTAAATCTAGAGGTGGCAGTTTTACTATACTTTGATTTGATACGTTATTATTGCTCGATACTGTATTTGACACCACTGTGGATTCCTTTAATAATTCCTTAAAAATACAAATGGTTTCAAAATATTTTTCTTCGAATACTAGCCTCAACTCACTCTCCGACTCCTCATGATACTCAATTTCAATTTGAATGATATTAAACTTATCCCAAAGATTTTCGCACTTTAGGTATCTTTCATTTATTATAATTTTACTAGTAAGATTATCGCAATTAGAGGCATACTCAGAAAACCTATCAAGTTGAGCACAAATTTGCTTTCTATCACTTTTTAACTTTTTCAGTAATTCTTTCTTTTCTTTAGTGGTAGCCATGATTAAAGGCTTTAATTTTGTAATAGAATTTAATTTAATTAAAAGAAAAAATTATATTACCTTATTTAAATTTATTTGTTTACTTTTTTAAGTATATATTATTATTTTACACATTTGTTAATTATTATTCAACACAGCTCTTACTTAACATGCACATGCAAATAAAACACAGGTTTCTTTTGTTTATTTCAAAGGAAATTGGAGGTGGATGGGGGGGGAGTACCTATTTTCTACTACTTTATTTATTTATTTATTTATTTATTAGTTTTCTTGGTGTATTATTTAATTTTTATTGTATTGTGATATTTATTTTATTTTATTATGATTTTTTTTTTATTTTACTTCTATTTATTTCACTAAATTTTATAATTTTTATTTATATTATTGTGGTATTTAATTTTTATAGCTGAGGCTAAGAGAAGAAAATATCATTTGAAGACGCTTACAACCATAACTATTATTGTTCTTAATCGATTATATAGCCGTTACTACAAAATACATTATTTTTATTTACTAAATTCAATTAAAACTTACCCGGCCGCCGCTACTGACCCACCTTACTGTCCTTACTCCTATTATTATTTAACATTCAGATTCAATCGTTTGAACTAAATCGCGCCAAACAGCCGAACCAACCAGCAGCCAGCGTCACTATCCAATCCGATGCTCTGATTAGTCAGAAGAATGGCGTTACCAGGCTCGCCAACCAATCAGGGCCAGGTCCAAGCTTGGGTTGCAGGATGATGCAATCATCTTGATTCATAAAATTGCCTTACGTTTTGATCCAAACCGCTATTCTATGGTCCAAAACAATATCTTGGATTACAGGATTAAGCATCATCACGTCGGGGTCACCAAAAATATGTGCAATCTCATGGAAAACACACTGAAGTTCAATTCGCTATTTCTCGTACTTACATCTTATTTTCATTTGAGGCCCAAATAAAACCCCAAATGCTAATTTTATATATTTATTACACCACTTATTTGTACCTCCACTTATTCACATTTATTTTCATACTTAGAAACCCCATTTAAATGCAATTTTATTTGCTATTGAGCCCTAGAAAAGATGTGGAATCGACTAACTGTAGATTCCACCACCTTTAAAAGTGAACTGAAAAAACATCAGGGTTGCCGCTTATGCAAAGACGATAGGTGGTCCGGTGGGGCGGGGGACAGTTCCTAAAATCTTTGTTCGGCAGTTTTGCCTAAAGAGGTCGAATTATATTATCTGTTCGCCACAGACGAGCAGGGGCGTATCAAAATATATTATTATATTAATTTTTTAAAATAATTAAGTAAAATTACGGAACATCCCTGGAAAAGGCCTTGTTGTATTTTAATAGGCTCAATCGTTAAAGTTTCATTTCTGCAGTTAAGATTCAACTCTGTGTTCCAGAAACCCATCATATGTTTTAATAAATTGATAAGCGATGGAGCGACTTTATATATCTTAAGGACCTTAAGCAGCCAAATGTGGAACGGTATCGAAATCCATACGGTAATCTATAAAAGCGGTGTATAACATTCTCTGCTTCTGTATTGCTTGTTCCATAATTACAGTATCTATAGGTGACTGTTCTTTACATCCTTGAGACCTCTTAATACAGCCCTTTTGTTCTAGAGCGATAATTCCGTGGTCTTCGCAGTGCTTATAAATTATTTTTGCAATGCATGCTTTAAGCAGTTTATAGATTGTAGGCAGGCAGGCGATAAGCCTATATTTTGCAGGATTTTCCGTATCGTTATCTTTTGGCAGCAAATATGTTAGTGTTTGCGCAATGTAAGTTGGTATTGTGGTTGGTTCCTGCAAAAATCTGTTGAAATGACGAGCTAAATGTATATGAGTGCATTTAAACCGTTTGTACCAAAAGTTATGAAATCGGTCGTTACCAGCTGCTTTCCAGTTGAAGGAATTCTCCACTATCTGCCTCCACCGCTCAGGAGATATTATCGGCTCGTCCATTGGTCTTAGTTCTTCCATTCTGTCAATCTCTTTTTGTATCCAGGGTGCTTCGATATTATCAGTTGTAGGTACGGACCAGATTGACTCCCAAAACTCCCCGACTTGTCGTTTAGATAGTGGTTTACCGCTGTCGTTATTGGTGACATTTCTAAGTCTCCGATAAAACTATTTCTCGTCGTTCTGAAACAGCCTATTGGATGTATTTAATATTATTATTATTATTATTATTATTATTATTATTAATATAATTATTATATTATAACTAACTGTAAGTTTTCATGGATTACATTAACTGCCTAGAAGAGAACGAGCAGTTTAGAAGTCAAATTTTTAGCTGACGTAAATTAATTAAGTATTTATCTATTTTGTTAAGTTCTACCTCACTATTTCAGTAAATATCAATCTAGAAATTATTATCTTATTGTTAGTTATCCAGAAAAAGCTAAATATGTTTAAATAAATATCAACATCTTAAATCGCTAAGAATACCTTTTATTATATTTATTATAATCTAAGCCCAATAAATCTTTACCTCAGATATCATAGATTTTTTATGTACCCAGGAGCTAAAGTTTTATGTATCAACTCTAAGGCTGTTTCTTCTTCTCAATATCCTATCTAGATCTTCAGTAATCCAATTAAATAAGCAAGGTTGTTTGAATATAGTTGCTGAAGCCATCAGTGAATAAGGAAGAGCGGACTAAACAAAATTAACACAGTTTTAATCTTGTCGAGAATAAATTTAAGAGTTTTGGTTAGTGGTAAAACTATCTTGTGATTTGGAACTTAACTGCCTGAAAGTAATTTCTATTCTCATTCTTCAGGTAGTTCAAAAACCAGTTTTTTATCTGACTGCTTCTCTCCAATACAAATACGTCCTTTGAATACGGCCACTTAGGGACATCAGCTTATAACTAGAAATTGATTCAAATAAATATTTTTTTTAACTGGTAGACTGTAATTAATCACGAGGAACTTTATTGCCTAGAAGAAAATAAAAATAACTTTGAATAAAACAAAAAATATTCTGAAATAATTTCCTTTTTTCTCACAGGCAGTTGAAAAGTTTTTTAGCTGAAAACGTAATTGCTCAAAACTTCAGCAAATAAAGAGAAATAGATTAGAAAAAAAGTATTTTTTAAACGCATTACCTGTAAGTAATAATTTCCTAAATTAACTGCATATAAGGAAATAAAAATTATCCTGGATAAAATAAAAACTTGCCTAGACTTGACAGTCAACTGCCTGAAAATTGTTTCTTTCAAAACAGTTGAAAAACCAATTCATTAGCTGACAGCTTTAACTGAATTTAGTAAGCGCATCGGTTTTTATTAAATTTTAATTCTTTGCGTAGTATTTATTTTATTTCATTAAATAAATAGAAATTAGCTTAAAGATCCTAGAAAAAGCTTTAATTTATTTGCTTAGATGATTAAAAAAATTTTTTTTTTGAAAAACTCACTTAACAATAATTATTTGTTACCTACAAGAAACGAAAAATTACTGGGAAAGCATAGCAAATATAAGAAATAGCCGGAAACTGAAACACAAATGCCTGGAAGTAATTTCCATTTTCATCAGGCAGCTGAAAAGTCAGTTTTTAGCTAACTACTTTATTCAGCTATGGAAAATTTTCTTAATATTGTCGCTTAGAGTCATCAGCTAGTAACTAAAAATTTAGTTAGGAGATAACATTTTTTAACTAACTGTCTGCAAGTAATCACGTAACTTAGCTACCTAAATAGCATACAATAAAAATAACTGAAAACTATCAGAAAAATCTAGAAAAAATGGCCTGGAACTGGAACTTAACTGCCTGGCGAATAATGAAAAATTGATTTAAGAAAAAAAAATCAATTGACTACCTGTATCTTTCTTTAACTGCCTAGAAAATATTAAAATAATAAAAAAAATTAAATTTATTTTTCCAAATTTTTGGGAAAAGACACTTTATCGCTATGCGTCCCCATTCTTATAACCCATCCCTAATAGCGGTGTGGAATCAGCGGTCGCGTCGAAAGTCATCGAGTGACAGCATTGAGTAATAATTAAAAGTATAAGAGGGTTCACTCCCAGAGTAACAAGTAGGCACCATCTCTATCCTAAACTCGATTGCAGCATCACGGATGCGGTCTAACCGAAC
Source organism: Anthonomus grandis grandis (assembly GCF_022605725.1). Taxonomy (NCBI): domain Eukaryota; kingdom Metazoa; phylum Arthropoda; class Insecta; order Coleoptera; family Curculionidae; genus Anthonomus; species Anthonomus grandis. The sequence goes on from NC_065551.1 coordinate 15,739,886, forward strand.
TAAAATAATTGACATTTGTCACAGTCGGTAAAATAGTTTACTGTAATACCGATCCGTCATAGAAATGAAAGACTATTTAAAATTTTAGAATGGCGCGAAATTTAAAATTATTGACCCATTAAATCAATTTTTAACAGCGTAAAGGCTTATCTCGATCACAAACTGTAAAAAATTATGAAATAGTGCAAGTGTATTAATTTAATTTTTGAAGAGGCTAAGAGTAATAATGTATGTAATTTAAGTTTATTTTTTACATTTTTTAATTGAATTCGTTAATGCTTTTGACATTAAATTCATCAAATTTGCTTTTAAGCTGTTAAGTTAATGCATTTAGGCCCTTCAAAAAAATAAATTGTTAATAATGCACTTTTTTATTGATTTTTAAAGAATGTGAAAGAAATTTTACAGCCCAATACACTATCAAAAAAAGATTTAATTGGTCAATTATGTCAGACAATATTTTAGAGATATTATGTCCTATTTTGAGAATTAAATGCTCGATACTAACAATGTTAATATCACTGTTATCAACAAATTAACAAGGGTACGGGTAAAATTAAAGTCAATTGTAAAGTAAGTTTATAATTTATTGTCTTAAAAGGGATCCTGATACAATTTGTTTTTGTGCTGTTTTAGCACAACACTGTCCATGGTATGTATTTTGCTTTTTCTACATTTTGAGGATATGATATAAAAATTACAATTTATCAAATGTATAAATTAATTATTTATAGACATAAGAACTATATTTCTCAAAAATATGCCCTAAAAATTTTACGTTTACTACCTACTTTTACTTTTTTGTACAGAGAGTACCCAAAAATGTTAGGGGAGTGGTAATATATAAAAACTAACCCTGTAATTAAAATATTCTTTATGGAGAGTGATATTATGGATAGATAGGATGATATTAAAAATTAGTTGACACTGATGTATACCCTAAATTCTAGATGTCATCAGTCTTTTTTCTTAAATATTCAAGGAGAATCCCTGGATCTTACTCCCATCTTATTGAGGTGAGGTAGCTCCTTGAGTAGTGACCTGGTGTGAGAATGGAAGTTGTTTCACTTATTTTGCTTTTGGTACTTGGCTTAAAGTATTTTGAACCATTCGGACCGCCTAATAATGTCACTTTCAGGAAATTTAAAGAAATATTAATTTTTGTATGAATCCTCAATAGGCCAATAGTATGTATTAGAACAAGTAGTTGCCTTGCATTAAAAATGAATTTTCCTGATGATAACATTTATAGGGCAGTTATAAAATGGTAAACAACAATTTTAGGTGACCTACAACATGGTGAAAACTATTTGATAAAAAAAATTGCACTTACCCCATCCTAGGGATCTGAAACCACACAATAAAACAACAAAAAAGCTTCTATATGATGAAATTACACTTTAATGACTTCAAGCTACATTTTTAACTATTTTTTGTTGAGAAAAAAACAAAAGAACACACCCAATGGGCGCCAAAATAAAAAGGAATAAGCAATGGCGACGATCGATGATGCGAAGGTGGCTGGTGGGAAGGGACGAAAGAAAATCGATAATCTAATGACAATTATGACAGAAGTTGGCCCTCGATGCGGTCTAACCGAACTAAATTTTGTAGGTTAAGTTTTAGAACTTGATGATCAGGTTAGGCTACCTTTCGCACACTCTTTTAATATTCATTTCTCTATGAGTGACAGTCGTCAGAGTTTTCGCCGTCGGTGGTTCCCTGATGTATTAGTTTTTTTGTTGACCGATCCGCGTTTATGTTATTGTAAAATACAGTCCATTTTTTATTGGTTATTCAAATTTATACGTAGTTAAGAATATGTTATAATTTATTGGTGGTTTAATTTGCCTTTACTAAAACTAAAAAATTACTTAATCAGGAATCTCCTGTACACAAATTTTAAATTTGCTTCAATTTAAACTGTTTTGTAGTTGCCGAAATTATCCCGTATTATGTTAATTAATTAAACGAGAATTTAGGGATGAAACAATGCAATTATCCCTTTGGTTTCTCAAAGAAAATCTTAAAATATCTCCGAATACCTTCTCAATTACCTAATTAATTCGTAAATTCAACAAGCCGCTTTAAAATAAAACCGACAATTAAACGGAGGCTGGAATTGCCGGGTAGTTCCATTCGGGCTTTATTGCCCAATTCCAGTCGTCCAACATTCGCTAACTTTTATCGTTATATCCCCCCAGATAAATTCTACGTTAAGCGTTATAAGCGGTGCCGTTTTATCTCCGACATGCCTCCGAACTGGTTATATCATGCCATTACTGTTCGATATTATGCCTTAGCTTGGACGGTAAATAACTAGAAAGGAATATTGAATTTAGGTGTAATCACAATTAAAGTAATGGTATTTGATTTGAATATTAATAATGATTCTAAGGTTATTTATCATAATTTCCATTATAAAACCAATATATTCAATGATCAAGTAATTGAATAAGTATGTACTCTCTATGTGCCATAAAGTATAAGAAAAAGTATTAGTTCTCAAAAGATCTAAAACAAATTATCATTGGGATAATGAGGTATTATTATTCGTGGATCAGAATCCTATCAAAAGGCTGACCATATCACGTTTTAACATCATACTTTCAAATGTTTGGTCTAAATGCATGACACATAGTAACATTATAAAGGGTTTTTAGGCTACTGGTCTGTTTCCATTAAATCCCGAGGCAATTCCAGAAACAGCATTTGCTCCTTCAATTCTCTCAGACGTACCGGCACCGGATGATACCAACAAAGAAAATAGGCGTCCACCTGAATCTCCTCAACCTGGTCTGTCTGGAATGGCATCCAACAAGTCTGGCAAATTTTCCTATTCCAATGTTTACTCTTCTGACTCGAATTCGACTGATGACCATATCCCTCTTGCTGATTTAAAGAGACGAACAACAGAAGTCACTTCTCTTAATGAGCTTTTGCCCACACCAGTAAAAACTAATGAAAAATCTACAAAAAATCGAAAAAAAGCTCTAAACTATAAAGGAACTCCAGTCACTAGAGATCTTTTTAGGAGGTTTTCGAGGAGAGAAAAGTCGTTCCAAATTGAATAAAGATATTGAAAGCTCCAGGGAAAAGTTAAGTACCGAATGGTATTGCCATGGATGTGAGGAAGACAGGCAGGCCGATATGAGGCAGTGCAGAAAATGTCTTAAATGGTACCATGAGGAATGTGTTGGCTTAACAGTCAACGACATGGATGATTTTGAGTGTCCCGATGGCTGCTAAACTTCGCCCAATTAACGAGTTGTGCCATTTTTATGTATAGGCTTTATTAAACCTCAGGCCTAGGCCTTATTCCCCTCAAGTACCTTATATTTAAGCTTGCTGAAGTGTTTCAGGGCATCTTGTTTCTTCTAAACAAACTAATCTCTGTTTTAGATAATATCAGTTCTTTCTTTTTAAAATGTATGTGTACTCAATATGTAAGCGTTATAACATTTTGTTTAACGTTTAACTACTCGCGCACTTTTCTTTCACGCTACTACTCGTGTGGTGTACTTTGTACACCATTGCATTTTATGGTCTAAATTTGTTTTTGTTTTATTTTATTTACTCTATAAATTATAAATATACGCGTAATAGATAATTGCCTAATTTAAGTGCATATTTTTGGCAAAAAATCAGTAAGTATAAACAGAAAATATATTCTAACAACACGAACACAAATAGTTATCTATTCACTACCAGATCCGCCTTCCTTACATTTATGGCATATAATTACGTTATCACTGTATTCTTTACACACTAATTGATGACGTATTGACGTAAGAAGTATTGCATGTAATTGTAGTAACTCTATTCTTTTTTCTGCCGCAGATGAAGCATCTTCCTCTGATTTTTCAGGGTGGCTCTTCCTCTGCGTCGTTTACTTGAGCTTTTCTATACCTAGATAGAAAATGTCTGATAACTATAGGTAAAGTAGATATTGCAGCTCTTTCAGACAAATGAGGTCTCATCAATGACAGAGAAAGCGATTTTAGGAAGTCTTCTGTATTTGTGAGGAGAATAAGGATGAGTGGCGTTATATAAAATTTGGCTATTGATTCCTGCTATATTTAGTAACTGAAAGAAAAAAACCAATGGCCATCTCCCTTTTCTTCTTCCTACAGAAAACGTATTGCAAATTTTGTCCACTGTGTCCACACCCGCCTTTGGGATATTATAATCCAATATAATTTCAGGTTTGTTGGTATCTGGGTCAATGGAAGAGTCGTCGTGCATAGTAGAAATCAAAACAACGCATTTATTTTATTTTGGACACTTAAAACTATGGTTACATCCTTTTGAAATCCGAAAATGGATGACCCAACCAATCTATTTTTATTTGGCAAAAACTCTATTGGAGTCCCGATAAATGTTATTTTATCTTGTAACAGCCTCAGTGGCAAAGGGTAACTTGAATACCAATTGTCGCAAGTTAAATTCCGGTTACTTTCTTTCTGTTCTTCCAACAAGTTTAGAGTAGTTTTTTCCTGAATTATAAACAAATTTCTCCAAAATAAATCGCACCGGGGCCAGCTTATCGGTTTTTTTCTTTCGTTCCTTGTTCCTTTGTCATCAAATCTAATATTTGCAAGCAAAAAAAGAAATCTTTGATAATTCATGCAAGCTCGAAATATTTCTGATCCCGTTCGTCTTTCGTCCATAATTCCAAAAAATTGGTGTGATTTTGCTTCTTACATCCAGATAAAAACAATAACCCGATACAATCAAGCATTTCCGTTTTTGTAACGTCCTTTGCGTATCTTTCTCGATTAAAATTTGCCCGAACTTTTGAAATTTCCAAATTAGTATACTGAATGATATGTTCAATCATTTCATCATCAACAATTTTTGAGAAAGTCGTCGGTTATCTCGTCAGTTATGTCACGGGCGCATTGCCGTGGCCCTGGTAGTATTTTTATTATATTTTTGCTTTTGAGTTTAGTAGATTTACACATAGAGTAACTTTTATACCAAATAGTTGTTTTATCCTTGCCAACATACTGACCTTCTCTATTGGCCACTAATACGGAGAGAGGAACATCTTCGGAGCTTGAACTTTGATCATCTTCCACTTCATCTTGTTCTTCTTGCGCGCTTATTTCTTGTTCGGAGTTTGAATTGTGTTTATCTTCCTCTATATCTTCATTTTCATCAGATATGTCACCTTCCCCGCCAATTTCTTCTTTGGAATCCGTATCACATATAACCTGAGCCATAGCTTTCAATTCATTTTGGGTTAAGCTTTTCGGATTTTTTATCTTTATTCGATGCCTGAAAATAAAAAATATATAAATTAAATATACAAACGTGTATAGGTACCTTCGTGGCACCAGCAGAGGTAATCTTGTACTCCCACTTAGATTTTTACTTTCAAACTACATACTTATCTTTCAACTTATTTAAATTTTTATTTAATCACACTCAAAACAAATCCATTACTAATAATATTTACATATGCACACACTTCAAAATAAACGATTTTTTGTTGAAAAACTAAAAATTATATTATTTTAATATACTTACATAATTACTCGCGTTGGTGTATTCTGTACACCACGACAAACTTCTCGGGATATTCGACTTCTACTTAGGCGATCAAAACCGTATTGCCACTGCATTTAGAAGACACATCGAGCGAAGCATAGCTAGCTCGGTGAGGCCGAAAAAGTGATCGTATGGAATCGGCAGCGGTTGGCGCCAATTTGGTGTATTTTTTACACCAGTGCGAGCAGTTAAAGGCTAACAAGTCCATCATGGAAAACAAATTCCTCGAAATGTGGCTTTTCAACTACATAGTACCTATATTTAAGAGTGCGAATCGAGATAATATTGGAGACCACTAATCAATAAGATTTCTATCATCAATTCCAACAGTTTTTGAGAAATTGTTAATACCATCCTTTATTTGACATTTTAAGGGAATTTTTAATAATAGACAGCATAAGTTCGTTTCCCAAAGATCAACAGTTAGCAATCTACTTTTATATCAATAAGACATCTTGCAGACATTTGAGGACTATTCTCGAATTGATTCATTTTATACAGACTACTCCAAGGCTTTTGATTGTCTTAACCATTATATATTATTGTAAAAACTTCCTGAGTGGTTCGTCAAGTGGCTGGATACTTTATTTGGTTGGTAGAAACCAATGTGTTAAAATAAAAAAAAAATTGTTCAGAAGAGATTTTTAGTTCTATCCTAAGTTCCTCAGGGGTCTCCATATTAGACCATAATTATTTATTTTATATCTGATTTTATTAGATCTTCCTAAGTGCTTTAAACATTGTAAAGCACTATTTTTTGCTGATGATCTGAAAATTTATTCGAAAATTGAAAGTATCGTGGACTGTGACCAACTTTAGGCTGACAATAATACTTTCGTTGCATGGTCTGTTCAAAATGGACAGTGAACACTGGGAAATGCCATTGCATAACATTTTCATGGGAGAAGTCGCTAATAATATCTAATTATTATATAAACTTAACAGACATGAAGAAGGTCAATATCAATGCTGACCATTGATTCACTTATTTCTAGAGGATTGCACCAGTCGAGGTTTGTTTTGCAAAATACTGCTGAACTATCTGTGTCTTCAATATGAATTCTTTATATTTTCTTCAGCAGCTGTTGTTTCGTCGCGGAGTAAACACGTACGAGAGACGGTTGCTCATACTTTGGCGTCTGTAATGTAAACACTGGCGTCGCGGCGTCGTCATGGCGGACGGTACCAATGTTGACAACGATACAAATTCTTGCTGTTTTACGTGTAAATTAAAATTTTCTGATGTAAAAGCATCATCCCATTTTATCATAGAAAATGTATGAATGTCAACCTAAGAGGTTTTCATATGAAAAAATCAAATTTGAAGTGTGCATCGTACTGTAATTCAGTTTCGGAGGCTAGAAGCGAAATTGTAAACAAACATAAGCGTTCAAGAAAGAGAAGTAGAACTGAAAAATATGTAATTGAACAAAATTAAATTGATGTCATAAACAATACATTAGATCTATTAGTCAAAACCACATCGCAATTAAATGGGAAAATCGATTATTAATTTCAGGAAAATTTAAGTTCGAAACAAGAACTTCAAATACTTAAGAGTAGTCATAAGTTAATGGAAGTAAATGAAATACAACCAGGAGTATGTTATGCGTCTATTACTAAAACCAAAGGTACTGATAAAATGCTAGTTGTAAAGCAAAAGGGAGCTCAAAAGGACACTAATGGGGGCACTAAATCCAGCTGTAATAGGAGCTAAAGTATCAATGGGGCGGTCTACGAAAAACAGTGGATTAATTTGGAAATGTGGAGATGAAAAGGAAATTTCAGAAATCCAGTCAGAAATACAGAATAAACTTGGTGAAGAATATGAAGTAGAAAGACCAAAATTGCGTGAACATAGAATAAAAGTGGTGGGAGTTCATGAAAATGATTAACCAAAGCAAAACTGCTGAATGGAAAATTTAACATAAACTTTGAAGTGAACTTTCAAACATATAATACACTAACGCTAAATCAATGAAGGAATATAGGTTGGAGCCATTCCATGGTTTATACTGATTATGAAATAATTGGTGTTACAAGTGTTGCAAATATGGGTATCAACAAAAAGAGTGTAAAGAAAAAAAAATTTGTGCTAAATGTGGTGGAGAGCATGGTGTTAAAAATTGTCATAGTAACGTGAGTAAATGCAAGAACCACATTCTTGTCTAATAGCAAATATGGATTGAAACTAAATATTGATCACACTGCATGGGACGTAAATAATAGTGAAACATATAAAATATAGAACAAATGCAGTGTGTTAACAGATTTCTGAAATAGCAACTAGACAGTAATACACAGTTAATTCCAACAGCTGTTTATTTTAATTATCAGGGTTTTATATATAATAAAGAAAATATTGAAATATTGGTTAATGATTGGAGGCCAAAAATATTGTTATTGTCTGAAACACATGTCTCTGCCGAGATAGATCGTGCTGAAATAAACATTCATGGTTATCAGTTGGAGCAGTCTACCACAACAAACAAAAGAACTGGTGAGGTGATGGCGGTTGTACGAAACGATATCAAATATAAGATCTGTGATACAGAGTGTGCTCAAAACTATGTCTGGTTATTGTCCCTAGAAGTCGTCCTAAGCCGGTTGAAATATCTCTTTACCGTTCTTTATCACCCTCCACAGACTGAAAATGCGAGTTTTTGGATTATTTTTTTGGCTATTTGGATCGGATATCTAATTTTGAGGAAGTCCTTGTTATAGTTTGTGATTTTAACTATGACATTTTGAAAAACTCGTTTTACAGTGATAAGCTTTTAAAAATAATTTATTCCAGTGAATTTAATCAGATTGTTAGTAATCCAATACGTATAACTAATAGTAGTCAAACACTTATTGCCTATATTGTATCTACGGAAAAAATCCTATTGGATGAAGTACATTTAACACCAAAAATCAGCGATTATTGCATTTTAACTATTGATATAGAAAAAACGTCTGAAAATTCTACAATAAATTACTTTACAAAGTGTTGGGAAAAGTACGATGCTGATCAGTTTCAAGCTTCATTATTGAAGGTTCAATAGAATGGCGACTGGCAAGGTCTCAGATGTCGACATGATTGCCAATACATTTGTAGAAGATAATAATAGTTACAATGTGCCCTATAATAAAATCCACAATGAAGCAACAGCAAGAGCATGGATTAAAGCATTATGAAATAAGATGAAAGAAAAAGATAAAATTTATGTTAGAGCTATTCACCACAGTAATGCTGAGCACTGGAATGCATATAAAAGATCATAAAATGACATTGTTAATAGAATATAGCATGAAAAGGACAAATATTTCAGAGAAGCAATAGATGAAAATAAGTAAAATTCAAGAGAACTATGGAAACACTTGAAGACATTACTCCCGAAAAAGAAAAAAAGTATATCTAGACCGAAGGAAATTATTTTTGAACAGGGACCATGCACTGAGCACGGATAAGGATATAGCCAACAAATTTAATAAGTATTTTATGCCGAGCATTGAGAATATCATATTGGCAATAAATCGACTATCTGCTAATTTCACGTACTTCCATCTAAATGAAGTCGTACAGAATCACAGCTTTACAGAGTTCACTAATCACAGCTTTAGAGTTTTCGGGTTTGAAAACTCCGACCTAGAGATTTCAATAGTTGAATAGTTAAGAAGAATAGTGAGTGAAATAAAAAATGTTGGTGGCGGTGAATCTGGTATTTCAGCACGAGTTGTTAAAGATGCTTTTGCAGTGGTTGGAAACCGAATATTAGATGTTATAAATATCATTTTCTAAGCGGGATTTTGCAAAGGAATGGAAGTCATCTTTGATAGTTCCGGTACTAAGCACCACTCGAGTTTTAGACCAATTAATACTATATATACTGCCAGTATACGAAAAAATATTAGAACTCATTGCCAAGGAGCAGCTACAGAGACATTGTGATGAGAATAATATAATTGTTTCTGGTCAATCGGGATTTCGAGCAGGTCATTCTTGCGAGACTGTGATGGTTAAGATCTGTGATGAGTTTGTTAGTGCAATTGATAACAATTATTTTGGCTGTATTTTTAGATTTTAGAAGAGCTTTTGAGACTGTCGATAGGATAAATTAGAGAATATGGGTATAAAGCACTTAGCCTTGGATTGGTTAAAATCCTACTTATCAGGCAGGACACAAAAAGTAATGTATAAGTCGGCTGTATCTGAATCTATCTTGGTGAAATATGAGGTAGCACAGGGGACTGTTCTAGGGCCATTGTTGTTTATTGTGTATATAAATGATATACTCAAAGTTGTAAAAATAGTAAAATTACATTATATGCTGACTATACAATGATATGTGTCGTTGGTAATAAAATCGAACAAATGCATTAAGATATCAATAATGACTTGAATAGAGTGTTTTTATGGCTGTGTAAAAATAATCTTAGCATTAATGTCTTAAAATCTAAATTTTGTGTGTATAGCAAAAAATATACCTACATTTGTGATAAAGTTAGGTGCTTTATGAATGTTCATGACTATTATACCAGAAACCGTAATGATTTCATCCTAGTCAATCGATGCAACACTACACAAATGTCGAACAGTATTCTGAATAAAGGTTTTTTAGAGTTTAATCGACTGCCAAAAAATATTAAGGAATGTAAAAATTTTAATGCATTTAGAAGATTAATTAAAAATTATGTACTGTCTGAAATTGTATCCTAAATGATTTATAAAAATAATTGTTTAGTTGAATTTATCTCTTGTTTTGTCTGAAACTGCGACTATTTTAATGGTTTTAAAGGAATCTAATTTGCTATTATCATTCTGTATGATTAATTAGTTCTTAGGTTATTTTCTATGAGTTTTATATGTAATGTTGGTTTTTTCTATGTTTTATGTATAGCTTGATTTAGTATAGTCTTTTAAAAATTTTATTTTTTATTATACAACGTGCTCCACACTTGGGTTGTGACTTGACTGCTTGACGAGTTACTTCTGGAAAACCGGAGGCTGCGATTGCATCATTCTATGGAATACCAGGAGGATCAAAAATGTCTCCAGGAAAATAACCGAGGGGCCCTGTTTAGCCTGAGCCAATAAAGACGACCTTGAAAACATGTGTCGAAAAAATGCTCGAAACATCAACACGAGCCGACCATGAGATGCAACATCAGCACTACCATCGAATGCTGATATATCACAAAGAAAAAGGAGCAGAACGATTTAACTATTTAATTATATTGTGTATATTTCATAATCAAGGATACATTATTCTTATTATAATTTTCGCATACCTATACCATATTATGTCATAATTAAATAATTTAGATCTTCATGCAAGCTATTACATTGTAAGATTTATATTGTTTTCTTGTAGCAGTATGCTAAATAAATGCATTGTTATTATTATTTAAGTCATTGCTCAGTTATGCATTTCCTGTACGGTCTCCATTTTACTGGGTGCATATTGAAATGATTGAAGCTATACGGAATAAGTTTTTGAGATATTGTGGGCTTAGACTTCATATTCATAGAGGACAGTGGACATATCGGGATATGAATGCAATGTGCAATGTTAGCAGTTTGGAAGGTTATCGAAAGTTTTCTGATTTATGCACATTATTTAATTTGATTTCAGGTGTCCTGACCTTCTCTTCAGCATTAATTTCCGAATTTTACGCCGAAAGACTAGAAACAGTGTTTTTCCCATATCCCTTACCATCAACATAAGATATCTATAATAGTCCTTTGGGACGTTTATTCAGATTGGCAAATAGTGTTCATTATGATTTCACTATCATTTCTGTCTCTTAATTTAAGTCTCAGCGTCATAGATTAGTTTAATTTAGATTAAATTCAATTCTCATGACTAATTGTGAATATTTTTGTTTATCATTTAAAATTAATCATGATAATTTCATAGAATGTTATTTTCGAAATGTGACAATTACATAATATGTGCCTTTTTATATATTTTGTTAATAATTTTTAAATCGAATGAAAAAAGGTCGTCTCGTTAAATTATTAAATAAATAAATATTATGAAAATCTGTTGGAATTGACTGGAAAACTTGACGAAAATAGAAAATGGCATGGAATTAAAATAGGTATGATTCTCCCGATAGTCTCATTCAATTTCCAAAGCCAAAGTTATACAAAAATAAGTGGAATTACCTAAAAAGAACCCATTTTTTTTCCAAAATCGTCTGTCACAGTTGTGATTTTTTTATTTTAGTACGTACTATATTAACGTACCTGTATGGAAATTGTACGTCTATAGAAATGTTTGCATTTATCTCACAGAAGTTAACCAAGTCAAAGTTTACTGAATAAAATACTAATAATAATAAATAGTATTTTATTCAATAAACTTTGACCAAGTACAGTAGCCCAACATAACATGCAATAGATATACACTGGATTAGCAAAGGATTTGAAAAGATCTATGGGAATAATTTTTTTTGTAAAATTGAACTATTTATAGCAACGCTAACGATTACTCCTAGGTCATAAAAACTCTGAGTTATAATGGAATCTAAAAAAAACTGTTGCAACTGCAGAACATTGAAAATACCTAAATTTAACATTTTTAATACTCTAACACCGTACGTGAATTATAAAGAAATGGATATTTAAATAATTGATCAATTCAGCTTTAATACTAAAATACACGGCGATTTACGTATTTTGGTAAAAATTTGTTCAACTGTAGTTCTTAAACGGCTTAACTGATTTTTTTTTTAATTTTTTCTACAAACACCATTCAGACATCTATACTTTTTGACTTTTAGAAAGTATTCACAAAGGGTCTTTTATTTGTGAGATACTTTGTACGTCAGGATTGAGTTTTTTTTTTATTTGCACAGGTAAGGCAGACTCTGATAACTATCACCTGTTGCTACAAATCGCAGAGTTATTGCTAATCGCTCCTTTACTTGAATAGCTTCTCTAAATTGCGTATTTTTCTTTTAAATATTTTGTGGTCTCACTTTAGTAAGCAAATGTTCAAAATCTTCCAGTGACATTGGGCAAAAATTTTCAAATGAGCCAGTAGGTTCTTTCAGAAAACCTACCATCATGTCTGGGCTACAATACCTAAAAGATAGAAAATATATAAAGTATATTAATAGTGATCGTTCAAAATATCACTTACCTTCCTCTGCTTCTGCTGAATGATGAGACCCACCACCTTCGCTTTTTACGCTTTTTATTTTTCATTAACAGATAGCCTGGTCTATCTGTTAATGAAAAATGGTCATCACCACAAATGCTGCTGCCACTTCAATTTCACTGTCAACTTCCATATTATCACTAGCACTAAAAAATACTTTTACTTGAGGTTCCCGCAAAAATTGTCATTTATCTTAAGTTACTGAGTAGTGTGTAGACGATTCTTAAACTTATACAAGTTCTTGAACAAGTACAAGTTCTTGTCAAACATCGTGTAGTGTGTAGCTGGCTTACTGTTCTCGCACTCCATGCAAGTCCACGAAGTTTTTTAAGCCTGCATAAGCCTAGCGTCAGCCTCCGAAGTATTGCCACATTCGAGGTAAAAATAGCTGCTACATCGCCCGCACTGCACCTTCAAGGCCTTGCCGACCTGTTTGCGACACGATCGGAATGTTCTATTAATCATATTGTACTTGAGGAATCTTTACACAACTTGGCAGTGCTGCTATTAGAACTGCACAAGCAATATGGTAAAGCCCACAGATGTATATATAGCTCTGCACGGAGCTGTATACATTTGTGGTAAAACCGTTGTATTTATCGAGTGCAAAGTCAAATGCCTAGATACCAGTGATACGGAATTTGTTGGTTCTTAGTACGCAATAAGCCGATAGTTCAACAGAAAGTCACCAGGCAGGTGCTCAGGCACAGTAATAATTTGGGTGAATGAAGAGGGTGAATAATAAATCTATGTACTGTTTACTTTTAGAAGAACACTTTTCAAAATAGCCCAAAAAAAAAATTTAAAAATGTTAGAAAAATATAAACAATCTATTTCTTCAGTGCAACGTTACCACTAATAATGTTTCATTTTTAAGGTACTTCCAGGCATAGAGATTTTTCAATTTTTTTTTTTTTGAAATCGAACTAACGATAGTAGATCACCAACATATCACCTTGAATTGTCGAAACAGTGGGCTGCCAAGGCAGTTGTGCATATAGGTCTCCTGATAAACCCGTCATGCTTCACCGGGATTTACCAGAGCCCAACGGCCTTAGAGAAACCGATAAGGCTCTCTGGTCTCAAGGACTTAAAGTCACTCGGTACACTGAAAGTGTTACCCAAGTATTTGAACCTGGCGCGCGTAAGTGCTGGGCACTCCCCGACTACATGGTCAACGGTTTCATCCTCCTCACAGCACCATCGGCATTCCGGGTTGTTCGCAATACCGATAGTATGGAGATGGCTTCTTAAGTGCCAGTGACCGGTTAAAAGACCTGTCAATAGCCGAATTTTGCGTATTTTTAGGCGTAGTAGATTTTTGGTGAGACAGGCAGAGGGCCCACCTATGTGCGCTTTGACCTGTCTCATACCAGGGGACTCAGTCCATCTTCGATGGGTCCACTTGTCCGGCAGACCCTTCATTGACGCGACCGCAACGCATTTGGCGATACCAACTATGGGTTCCGGCCCCATCGGCACAATCGCGGATCCCAGTCTGGCAAGAGAGTCCGCTTCCTCATTACCTGCATAGCCTGCGTGGTCAGGTATCCAGACGAGCTGGACCCTGCAGCCAACCTGTACCAGTTTTTTCAGGACTTATGCACTCTAGTACAAGCTTAGAGCTTACCTTTGCGGCCGTGATAGCCTTAATGGCAGCTCTGCTGTCCGAGCATATTGATACGACTGTATTGCGGTATCCGCAGCTTAGGATTTTCTGTCCGTATTTTAATACAGCGAATACTTCGGCCTGGAAGACAGTGGCGTGCCCCCCCAGCGAGTATGCCCTACTGGTGTG